>NC_140987.1:122086313-123286313 GCF_052327205.1 Somniosus microcephalus | reverse complement strand
GATTTATCGGCCTTCAGTCCCATCAATTTTCCTAACACCATTTCCCTACAAATACTGATTTCTTTCAGTTCCACCCTTTCATCAGACCCTATGTTCCCCGGCATCTCTCGGAGGTTATTTGTGTCCTCCTTTGTGAAGACAGAACCAAAATATGTATTTAGTTGGTCTGCCATTTTTTTGTTCCCCATTATAAATTCCCCCAATTCTGACTGCAAGGGACCTATGCTTGACTTCACCAATCTTTTTCTCTTCACATATCTATAAAAGTTTTTACAGTCAGTTTTTATGTTCTCTGCAAGCTTACTCTCATATTCTATTTTCCCTTTCTTAATTAATCCCTTTGTCCTCCTTTGTTGACTCCTAAACTGCTCCCAATCCTCAGGATTATTGCTTTTCCTGGCCAATTTATATGCCCTCTCCTTGGACCTTATGCTATCCCTAATTTCCCTTGTTAGCCATGGTTGGGTCAACTTTTTTGTTTTATTTTTGTGCCAAACTGGGATGAACAAATTCTGTAGTTCATCCATTCGGTCTTTGAATGTTTGCCATTGCCTATCCACCGTCAACCCTTTGAGTGCCATTCCCCAATCAATCCTACCCAACTCGCTCCTCATACCATCATAGTTTCCTTTATTTAAATTGAGGACCCTAGTCTCCGAGTCAACTACTTCATTCTCCATCTTAATGAAGAATTCGATCATATTATGATCGCTCCGACCCAAGGGGCCTCTTCCAACAAGATTGCTAATTAATCTTTTCTCGTTACATAATACCCAGTCTAAGATGGCCTGATCTCTGGTTGGTTCCTCGACATATTGGTCCAGGAAACCATCCTGTAAACACTCCCGGAATTCCTCCTCCACAGTATTGTTACTCATTTGGTTGGCCCAATCTATATGTAGATTAAAGTCACCCATGATGACTGCTGTGCCCTTATTGCACGCTTCTTTAATTTCTCTTTTAATGCCATCCCCAACCTCCGCCTTACTGTTTGGAGGTCTATAAACCACTCCCACTAATGTTTTTTTCCCCTTAGTATTTCTCAATTCTACCCATACAGATTCCACCTCATCAGAGCTAATATCCTTCATTACAATTGTGTTAATCCCTTCTTTAACCAGTAATGCTACCCCACCTCCCTTTCCTTTTTGCCTATCTTTCCTGAATATCGAATACCCCTGGATGTTGAGTTCCCAGTCCTGACCTTCCTTGAGCCACGTTTCCGTAATCCCAACCAAATCGTATTTGTTTACTTCTATTTGCGCAGCCAATTCATCCACCTTATTACAAATGCTCCTCGCATTAAGACACAAAGCCTTCAGGCTTGTTTTTTTAACGCTCTTAGACCTATTAGAATTATTATTTACTGTGGCCATGTTTGATTTGAACCGTTGATTTCTCTGACTGCCACTTTTGTTTTTCTCCTTCCTATCTTTTGCTTTTATCCTTGTTTCACTTTCCTCTGTCTCCCTGCTCAGGTTCCCAACCCCCTGCCATTTTAGTTTAAACCCTCCCCCACAGCACTAGCAAACACTCCCCCTAGGGCATTGGTTCCAGCCCTGCCCAGGTGCAAACCGTCCAGTTTGAACTGGTCCCACCTCCCCCAGAACCGGTTCCAATGTCCCAGGAACTTGAATCCCTCCCCCTGGCACCATTCCTCTAGCCACGTATTCATCTGAAGTATCCTTCTATTTCTACTCTGACTAGCACGTGGCACTGGTAGCAATCCTAAGATTACTACCTTTGAGGTCCTGTTTTTTAATTTATCTCCTAACTCCCTATACTCTGCTTTTAGGACCTCATCCCGCTTTTTACCTATATCGTTGGTGCCTATATGCACCACGACAACTGGCTGTTCACCCTCCCCTTCCAAGATGTTCTGGAGTCGCTCGGAGACATCCTTGACCCTTGCACCAGGGAGGCAACACACCATCCTGGAGTCTTGTTTGCGGCCGCAGAAATGCCTATCTATTCCCCTTACAACTGAATCCCCTATTACTATAGCTCTACCCCTCTTTTTCCTCCCATTCTGTGCAGCAGAGCCACCCCTGGTGCCAGGAAGTTGGCTGCTGCTGCCTTCCTCTGATAAGCCATCCCCCCCAACAGTACTCAAAGTGGTGTATCTGTTGGAGAGGGGGATGGCCACAGGGGACCCCTGCACTACCTGCCTGCGCCTAGTACTCTGCCTGTTGGTCACCCATTCCCTTTCTTCCTGTCCAACCTCTACCTGCGGTGTGTCCAACTCCGTAAATGTGCTATTCACGTTGTCCTGAGCATCGTGAACGCTCCAGTATGTGTCCAATCGCAGCTCCAGCGCCGCAATGTGGTCTTTCAGTAGCTGCAGCTGGATGCACTTCCTGCACATGTAGTTGTCAGGGACACAGGAAGTGTCCCTGAGTTCCCGCATATCGCAGGAGGAGCAGATCACGGGGCCCGGCTTTCCTGCCATGATTTACCCTTTAATTAATTGAATTTAAATTAAATCAATCAATCCCACTAATTACACTACAGTTAACTGGTTTACCAACAGTCCCTGCTACACCAGAGAGACCTTAAACCAGAGTTGAAGTTTAAAAAAAAGAGATATACTCACCAACCAAATACTCACCAACCAATCACTTACCTGCTTCCTGGTGACGTCACACTTTGATTACTTTTTACCTCTCTCCCCTGCTGTTGAACTGGTTGGGCTGCTCCTGACTCATTGCTGCCGGTGTAACTGCCGCCGATGCTGTGTTCCCACAAGGCCTGCTCTAGTCGGGCTGCTCCTGACTCATTGCTGCCGGTGTAACTGCCGCCGATGCTGTGTTCCCACAAGGCCTGCTCTAGTCGGGCTGCTCCTGACTCATTGCTGCCGGTGTAACTGCCGCCGATGCTGTGTTCCCACAAGGCCCGCTCTAGTCGGGCTGCTCCTGACTCACTGCCACCGGTTTGAACTGCCGCCGATGCTGTGTTCCCACAAGGCTCGCTCTAGTCGGGCTGCTCCTGACTCACTGCCACCGGTGTAACTGCCGCCGATGCTGTGTTCCCACAAGGCCCGCTCTAGTCAGGCTGCTCCTGACTCACTGCCACCGGTTTGAACTGCCGCTGATGCTGTGTTCCCACAAGGCCTGCTCTAGTTGGGCTGCTCCTGACTCACTGCCGCCGATGCTGTGTTCCCACACAGGCCCGCTCTAGTCAGGCTGCTCCTGACTCACTGCCGCCGGTGTAACTGCCGCCGATGCTGTGTTCCCACACAGGCCCGCTCTAGTCGGGCTGCTCCTGACTCACTGCCGCCGGTGTAACTGCCGCCGATGCTGTGCTCCCACACAGGCCCGCTCTAGTCGGGCTGCTCCTGACTCACTGCCGCCGGTGTAACTGCCGCCGATGCTGTGTTCCCACACAGGCCCGCTCTAGTCAGGCTGCTCCTGACTCACTGCCGCCGGTGTAACTGCCGCCGATGCTGTGTTCACACACAGGCCCGCTCTAGTCGGGCTGCTCCTGACTCACTGCCACCGGTTTGAACTGCCGCCGATGCTGTGTTCCCACAAGGCCCGCTCTTGTCGGGCTGCTCCTGACTCACTGCCACCGGCTTGAACTGCCGCCGATGCTGTGTTCCCACAAGGCCCGCTCTAGTCAGGCTGCTCCTGACTCACTGCCGCCGGTGTAACTGCCGCCGATGCTGTGTTCCCACACAGGCCCGCTCTAGTCGGGCTGCTCCTGACTCACTGCCGCCGGTGTAACTGCCGCCGATGCTGTGTTCCCACAAGGCCCGCTCTAGTCGGGCTGCTCCTGACTCACTGCCGCCGGTGTAACTGCCGCCGATGCTGTGTTCCCACAAGGCCTGCTCTAGTCGGGCTGCTCCTGACTCACTGCCGCCGGTGTAACTGCCGCCGATGCTGTGTTCCCACAAGGCCCGCTCTAGTCGGGCTGCTCCTGACTCACTGCCGCCGGTGTAACTGCCGCCGATGCTGTGTTCCCACAAGGCCCGCTCTAGTCGGGCTGCTCCTGACTCACTGCCACCGGTTTGAACTGCCGCCGATGCTGTGTTCCCACAAGGCCCGCTCTAGTCGGGCTGCTCCTGACTCACTGCCACCGGTTTGAACTGCCGCCGATGCTGTGTTCCCACAAGACCCGCTCTAGTCGGGCTGCTCCTGACTCACTGCCGCCGGTGTAACTGCCGCCGATGCTGTGTTCCCACAAGGCCCGCTCTAGTCGGGCTGCTCCTGACTCACTGCCACCGGTGTAACTGCCGCCGATGCTGTGTTCCCACAAGGCCTGCTCTAGTCAGGCTGCTCCTGACTCACTGCCACCGGTTTGAACTGCCGCCGATGCTGTGTTCCCACAAGGCCCGCTCTAGTCGGGCTGCTCCTGACTCACTGCCACCGGTTTGAACTGCCGCTGATGCTGTGTTCCCACAAGGCCTGCTCTAGTTGGGCTGCTCCTGACTCACTGCCGCCGATGCTGTGTTCCCACACAGGCCCGCTCTAGTCAGGCTGCTCCTGACTCACTGCCGCCGGTGTAACTGCCGCCGATGCTGTGTTCCCACACAGGCCCGCTCTAGTCGGGCTGCTCCTGACTCACTGCCGCCGGTGTAACTGCCGCCGATGCTGTGTTCCCACACAGGCCCGCTCTAGTCGGGCTGCTCCTGACTCACTGCCGCCGGTGTAACTGCTGCCGATGCTGTGTTCCCACAAGGCCTGCTCTAGTCGGGCTGCTCCTGACTCACTGCCGCCGGTGTAACTGCCGCCGATGCTGTGTTCCCACAAGGCCCGCTCTAGTCGGGCTGCTCCTGACTCACTGCCGCCGGTGTAACTGCCGCCGATGCTGTGTTCCCACAAGGCCCGCTCTAGTCGGGCTGCTCCTGACCCACTGCCACCGGTTTGAACTGCCGCCGATGCTGTGTTCCCACAAGGCCCGCTCTAGTCGGGCTGCTCCTGACTCACTGCCACCGGTTTGAACTGCCGCCGATGCTGTGTTCCCACAAGACTAACTAGATTGCTCTTCGAAAGAGTCGACTCGATGGGCCAAATGGCCTCCTTCTCTGCTAAACTATTCTACGATTCCATGATTCTATAAATTGGGCCGGTGAGCTGTGGGGTTCTAAAGGGCTGGATTGTGGCCTACTAATATCGGGCTGCCCCAGCAGGCAGAAAGATAAGTGTGGGGAGGGGTGATTACAATTGCAGAGGGTAGGTCCCGGAGCGACAGCGGCATAGATTATTTTTGTGAGGCACAAAGAAGCAAGAATCCTCCTCCTGGCCCCACCAAAATAATAGGGGCCTATTGCCTGGAACAGGCAGGCGCTTTGAGAACCCAGCGGTAGGCCCATTTCAAAATGGCGTAGTAGCATGGTCGGGGTTAATGGGGCAGTAAGGCTACCAAGCTCAATTTGAGGCTAGGTGATACAAGTTAAAATTGACACCAGTGGCATAGAGCAAGATGCTGAGAGAACAATACTAAAAAACACATTAAGGAGAGAATCAGTTCACTGTAGGAGTCTACGTACTCCTAGCAAAAAATACTGAACTCGGAGAGGTTCAACAGAAAAGGTTTAATTGTTGAGGCTACATGTTGAACACAAAATGGCGTCAGAGACTACACCAAGTCTGACTGCTTTTCATCAGTCCACAGCTTCGACTGCTCCTCCCCTGCTCTGGGCTTAACTATGTTGCAGATCGAGTTTCTTGAAGGTGTGATCCTTCTTAAAGGCATGACGCCTGATTTATAGTCTACGGACCGAAAAGCGGATTGTGTCCTTTCTGTGATCGGTATGCCACACAGCTCCCCCAAGAGTCCGCTAGTAGGGAGTGTACGAACCAGCGTGGCGGCTTGATGGCACGGCCAGAACGGCTCTTGGCGGTTGGTGTCGGGAGCGGGGCGGTTGGACGCGTCGGGTTCTTAGGCGGTCTGCCCCGCAGTGGGGGTTGGCCCACTTGAACGGGTTCGTCGGGCTCTAGGTGCGCCAGCTTGAGCCGGTCGACCGACACCTTGTCAGTTCTGCCGCCCACTTCGAGGAGGAAGAACTTGTTCCCCATCTGGAGTATCTTATAGGGTCCGTTGTATGGGGGCCGTAGAGGTCCTCGGTGGGCGTCATGGCGCACAAAAACAAATTTGGCCATGTGCAGGCTAGGTGGTACATGGGTTGCTGGTTCGCCGTGCCGGCCGGTGGGTACCGGAGCGAACTGTTGTGCTCGGTTGGCGAAAGCGCGGCGTTGCTGGTCAGCCGACCAGGGGGTCGTGGCAGTGGGCAGGAACTCTCCAGGTACGCGCAGCGGCTGGCCGTACACGAGTTCCGCCGCCGAGGCTTGCAGGTCTTCCTTGACCGCGGAGGGTAGGCCAAGTAGCACCCACGGGAGGCGGTCGATCCAAGCCTCATCCTTGAGGCTGGCGCGGAGGGACGCCTTCATGGACCTGTGGAATCGCTCACACAGTCCGTTGGCTTGGGGGTGGTAAGCCATGGTGTGGTGAACGGCCACCCCGAGGTTTGGGCGATGGCGGCCCACAGGTCAGAGGTGAACTGCGGGCCTCTATCCGACGTCATGTCAGAGGGGACGCCGAACCGAGCGACCCAGGTACCGATGAACGCCCTCGCGATGTCGGCGGTGGTGGTGGACGTCAGTGGAATGGCCTCGGGCCAGCGGGTGGTACGGTCCACGATTGTCAGCAGGTGCGTGTGACCTTGTGATGGCGGCAGGGGGCCGACGAGGTCGATGTGGACGTTGTCAAACCTTCTTTCTGGCACGGTGAACTCCTCGAGTGGGGCTTTGACGTGCTGGTGGATTTTGGCACGCTGGCAAGCTATGCAGGATCTGGACCAGACGCGCACATCTTTGCACAGGCTGCGCCAGACAAATCGGTTGGCCACCAGTCTAATGGACGCGCGGGTGCCGGGGTGTGAGAGACCGTGGACGATGACGAACACCCGTTTTCGCCAGGACGCCGGGACTACGGGGCGGAGTTGCGCCAAGGAGGTGTTGCAATTGACTGTGACGGCGGACGGGCCGCAGGCGACGTCGGTCAGTCGCAGCCCTGGGAGGGTTGTGGGTGCGGAGAGCAGATCAGGGTCGGTGCGTTGCTCCGCTGCCAGTTGAGCATAGTCCACTGCCAGGTGGGCGCCGTGGACGGCGGGGCGGGATAGGCAGTCGGCCACCACGTTGTCTCGACCGGAGACGTGCCGGATGTCCGTGGTGAATTCGGACACCGCGGAGAGCTGGCGTTGTTGCCTGGCTGACCACGGGTCCGCAGATTTCGCCATCGCGAATGTCAGGGGTTTGTGGTCGACAAACGCGGTGAAGGGGCGGCCCTCCAGAAGAAATCTAAAATGGCGGACTGCCAGGTACAGTGCGAGGAGCTCGCGGTCAAAGGCGCTGTATTTGGCCTCCGGGGGGCGCAGTTGGCGGCTGAAAAAGGCCAGCGGTTGCCAGGCCCCGTTGACCCACTGTCCGTACACGGCGCCGACCGCGTGGTCGGAGGCGTCCGTGGTGAGGGCCACCCTGACGTTGGGCTGTGGGTGAGCGAGCATGGTGGCGTCGGCGAGCGCCTTTTTGGTCGAGTCGAAAGCAGTCAACATGTCCGCCGACCACTCAATCGCCATTCTGTCTTTCTTACCCCGGAGGGCTTCGTATAGGGGCCGCATGAAGGAGGCCGCTCCGGGAATGAAGCGGTTGTAAAAGTTGATCATCCCCAAGAACTCCTGGAGGCCTTTGATGGTGGTAGGCCGGGGGAACTGCTGGACGGCTTGCACCTTGGCGGGCAGGGGAATGGCTCCGTCCTGCGTGATGTGGTGGCCGAGGAATTCGATCCTGCTGAGGCCGAATTGGCACTTGGCTGGGCTAATGATGAGCCCATGCTCACTGAGCCGCTGGAACAGGGTGCGGAGGTGCTCGATGTGTTCCTGCTTGGAGGAACTAGCTACCAGGATGTCATCCAGGTAGACAAAGAGGAACTTCAGGTCCCAGAGGACCGAGTCCATGAGCCGCTGGAAGGCCTGGGCCGCGTTTTTGAGGCCGAAGGGCATTCGGAGGAACTCGAATAGTCCAAAAGGGGTGATTATGGCCATCTTGGGAACGTCCGTGGGGTGGACTGGCACCTGATGGTAACCGCACACCAGGTCGACTTTGGAGAAGACTGAGCGGCCGGCCAGTCTAGCCGAGAAGTCTTGAATGTGCGGTATGGGGTACCGATCCGGCATGGTGGCATCGTTTAGGCGCCGGTAGCCCCCGCAGGGGCGCCATCCCTCGTCGGGTTTGGTGACGATGTGGAGTGGGGAGGCCCAGGGGCTGTTGGAGCGGCGGATGATGCCGAGCTGTTCCATTGTGGCGAACTCGGCCCGCGCGATCTCCAGCTTGGCTGGGTCCAGCCTGCGGGCGTGGGCATACACCGGTGGGCCTGTGGTGGGGATGAAGTGTTCTACCCCGTGCTTAGCAACTTTCGCGGAGAAGGTCGGGTTGGTGAGGGCTGGGAACTCAGCCAGGAGTGCTGAGTAGTCGTCCGTTGAGCGGGCGCGGCACTGCCACGCCATTTCGGCGGGTTGGGGGGGGCCATGGCGCCCGGGATAGGTGACATGGTGTTCATGTCCACGAGGTGGCGCCGAGGCATGTCGACCAACAGGCCGTGGGCGCACAGGAAATCTGCACCGAGGAGTGGGGAGAGCACCTTGGCGGTGATAAACTCCCAGTGGTAGCGGCGGCCTGCGAGGTCGGTGGTGACGGTGCAGGTGCCGTATGTCCGGATGTCGGTGCCCGCAGCCAGCGCAGGGCCGCTGCCGCCTCGCTGGATCTCGAGGGCGGACGTGGGGATGATGCTGCGCTGCGCGCCTGTGTCGCATAGGAAACGGCGTCCGGAGGCGCTGTCCATAACGTACAGCAGCGCGCCTGCTTGCCCCACGGCCATCGTGTAGGCCGGTGTGGGGGCGGTTGGAAACGTGCAGGGATGGCTGCAGCGGCGTGCCCGTGCGCCGAACCGGGTGTGGAAGTAGCAGTAGCCCTGGGTCGGAGGGCTTGGGGGACGTGGGGGCCTGGGGGGCCTCGTGGCCAAGCTGTGTGGCCGCGCGATAGAGGGTGGAGCGCGCCCCGACGCTGCGGAGGCCAGGTCGGGGGTGACGGCGTGGTTGGAGCCGGCGGACAGGAGCTTATCGGCTTCATCGGCCAGGACCTCGAGGTCCGTGAGGCTGGACGCCACGATCGCCGGGCGGATGCTGGGAGGTAGTTGGCGGATAAAGAGCGTGCGGAAGAGGGAGCCGGGCGGCTTCTCATTGGTCAGAGCAAGCATGTGTGAGAGCAAGTCTGACGGCATGGAGTCACCGAGGCCCGGGATGTCGAGGAGGTGGCAGTTGTGCAAAAATTGGGAGGCTGTGAATTTTTTAAGGAGCGCGGCCTTGAGATGTGCGTACTTGCCTTCCTCCGGAGGGTCTTGTAGTGTTGTCCAGACTTTCGTGATTGTGGAGCTGCCCAGGGAGGCGAGGAGGTAGTCGTACATCGTTGCGTCGGCGGTGATGCCGCGGAGTCGGAATTGCGATTCGGCTTGAAGGAACCAGGCGGTGGCTAGTTTCTCCCAGAACTCCGGCAGCTTCACAGAAACTGCGTTTGTGTCAGCCATGGTTACGCTTAGGAGTCATCCTGAGCGTCGGGGTCACCAATGTAGGAGTCTACGTACTCTTAGCAAAAAATACTGAACTCGGAGAGGTTCAACAGAAAAGGTTTAATTGTTGAGGCTACATGTTGAACACAAAATGGCGTCAGAGACTACACCAAGTCTGACTGCTTTTCATCAGTCCACAGCTTCGACTGCTCCTACCCCGCTCTGGGCTTAACTATGTTGCAGATCCAGTTTCTTAAAGGTGTGATCCTTCTTAAAGGCATGACGCCTGATTTATAGTCTACGGACCGAAAAACGGATTGTGTCCTTTCTGTGATCGGTACGCCACATCATGATGGATTTAAAATACCTTTCTTCACTGTGTTCCCTACACATCCTGACAAGGATAATGTTTCTGCATGAAACTAATCTTTTAAAAACTTTCATGATGTAATGTACATACAGGGCATGAGATCCCAGTTCAGACCTTCAGTCAACACATGGTCAACCTGCAATGCGAATAATGCCTAAGGAATTCCTTCATGTTACAGCCTGTCTTTTGAAGTTACTTTCGCACCTTGTAAAATGGAGCATTAATGTCTTGGTATTATCATCTTCCGGCAAACATTTTCTTTTAATGGTTGAGAGAAATTAAATGTGACTATTTCACAATCTGTCCCACTGCATACACTAAAATTTCAAATAGCTTACTTGTTTTTTGATCCATGCCAGTGATTGTAGCAGCAAACTCAGCTCAGTAGTTAAAATACAAACAGCATACAAACCTTTCGAATACCTATAATTTCATTAACTCAGGACGTTGCGTTTTTGGTCCAGATCTACTGTCTGCAGTGATCAACACTTGCAAAGAAGTATTTGAGCTCCATTACAGTTGTTGGAAAGCCCAAAGCAGCACTGACTGGTGAAATCCTCAGCTACGATGAGAATGCTGGCAGATACCAGATTAGTAAAGTTAGCAGATCAACAAGCAAGACAATGGGACTTGGTTAACTGTGCCCAGCTAACCTGCATACCAGGGTGATTTTGTGCAACTCTATTATTCTATCCTTGTCAGATTTTACTTATTAATTTTAGTTGTTTATATCAAACTAGCTGAAGTGCCCGGCGGTGCCGAGGCTTTTTCGAGGGCATGTTGTTGTTGGAAGAGAGAGAGAGAGAGCGACTGGGGGGGAAGAGAGAGAGCGACTGGGGGGTAGAGAGAGAGCGACTGGGGGGTAGAGAGAGAGCGACTGGGGGGAAGAGAGAGAGTGACTAGGGGGAAGAGAGGGCGGGTGGGGGGAAGAGAGGGCGGGGGGGAAGAGAGGGCGGGGGGAGGGGGGAAGGGAGGGGGGAAGGGGGGAGGGGAGGGGGGAAGGAGGGGGAGGGGAAGGGGGAGGGGGAGGGGGAGGGGGGAGGGGAGGGGGGAGGGGGGAGGGGGAGGGGGGAGGGGAAGGGGGAGGGGGGAAGGGAGAGCGGGGGGGAAGGGAGGGCGGGGGGGGAGAAGGGAGGGCGGGGGGGAGGGAGGGGGGAAGGGAGGGGGGGGAAGGGAAAGGGGGAGGGGAGAGGGGAAGGAGGGGGAGGGGAAGGGGGGGAGGGGGAGTGGAAGGGGGGAGGGGGAGGGTGGGGGGGAGGGAGGAAGGGAGGGCTTGAGGCTGAGAGACGGCCATGGCCACGACCGGTTGCCGGGGTAACCCTGCCGCGCCGCGCCGCCCCGCCCCGCACTCCCGAGAGCCCCGCTCTCGAAGCCCCAGCCGCCCCGCCCCGCACTCCCGAGAGCCCCGCTCTCCGAGCCCGCCCCGCACTCCCGAGAGCCCCGCTCTCCGAGCCCCGCCCCCTCCCCGGCCGAGAGCCCCGCTCTCCAAGCCCCAGCCGCCCCGCCCCGCACTCCCGAGAGCCCTGCTCACCAAGGCCGAGATCCGCACTCTCGAGAGCCCCGCCCGAGCCGAGCGCGGAACAGAGAGAGACGCCGCGTCTCACCTGCTCCTGCTGCACGCGCACCCTGACCCTCGTGGCTGACGCCGTTGCCCCGGGTAACGTGACATGGGGGGGGGTGAGGAGCTTAGCAGAAGCCCAATTACCTAGCTCGGGCCTGGCTGGGCAAGAAAGGCCCAGGCTTTCAGGCCTAAGAAAAAAACGGGGAAAGGTAGGAAAAAGAATCTTCAGGTTAGAGAAAATATTTACAAATGAGTGATTTTTTTTAAAACAATGTAATAAATTAAATTTTATTTTGCTGGAAATGTATATTTGAAAAGAAAGACGCAGAAAGCAGGAAAAAGAATGGAAGCAAGATGGCGGCTACTCACCTCGGTTCAGAACGATAAGGCCCACCCACACACGCACCGATTGGCCCAGCGGCACACGCCAGCAACCCGGCGTACGATTGGTCGAGCTCGAGGTCACTCTGTCGCTAATGAGCGGATAATGAGATGCTAATGAGCGGAACGTTAAGGTTTTTCGGATACCGCGGGCGCGATTTTAGCCCGACCGAAACGTAAATGCGCTTAAAACCGTTTTGGAAAGGTAAGCTTTCTTTCGACGTAACGCACGCGTAGGTACGCCCTGTAACTTTCGAGCGCATAGCCGCACAGACGCACACCTGCAGACAGACAGAAGGACAGACAGACAGAAGGACAGACAGACAGATCGACCGATTTATATATATAGATATTATCAGGCTACAAATTAAAATAGATAAAAGAATAGAGAAAATGGGTGGTGCAGTAGGTTACACTTTGGAATATGGATTCAAATCTAGCCCAAAATAATGAATGCAGCGTCTCCTCTGATGGCTGCAAACGTGACAAGTGAATTTGGTCAGTCTCAAGAAAATCCAGAGTGGATAAGAGTTCCCAATAGAACATTGCTCAGAATTCACTACAAGTAATTGACGGTAAGTTGATATATTGAACAGAGATGTTACAGTGCCGGCTCTGCCAAAAATCCAACTCTGAAAGTTGTGATGCACGTGCATTATATCCCATCTCACGAAAAGAGTTCAGATTTTTGGCCTCTTTCCCTTCATGTTGACCTGCCACCTCGTAATCCCCTGTCCCTACAACCTTGGCAAAGACTGTTGTTGCATTGAGATGCATTTTAATGCTATCCAGAAGTATTTTAAAATCCCCCTCCGCTTGTGACACACCCCATCAATTCTCTCCATCCCTTTAAATTTGACTTACATGCAATGTTCCTCTCCTACCAGTACTGTTGTCCTTGGATCCACCTGAATTTTCAGCTGGAGTTATGAATAATTGCAAATGAGCTAAAACTGGAGAACTGAGTGCTATTTGTACTTGAGATTCAGGGAACTCTTAAAGTAGTGAAAACCAAATTAGATCTGACTTACACCTCAAGATGAAAATTAGCCCCCATATACAGTCAACCACATATCTTTGTCAATATTATAGAAACATAAAAAAAATAGAAGATAGGAGCAGGAGTAGGCCATTCGGCCCTTCGAGCCTGCTCCGCCATTCAATGAGATCATGGCTGATCATTCAAATTCATTACCCTGTCCCTGCCTTCTCCCCATATCCCTTGATCCCTTTAGCCTCAAGAAATATATCCAACTCTTTCTTGAATATATTTAATGAACTGGCCTCCACCGCCCTCTGTGGCAGAGAGTTCCACAGGTTCACCACTCTCTGGGTGAAGAAATTCCTCCTCATTTCAGTCCTAAATGGCTTACCCCTTATCCTTAGACTATGACCCCTGGTTTTGGACTCCCTGACCATCGGGAACATCCTTCCTGCCTCTAGTCTGTCCAGGCCTGACAGAATTTTATAGGTTTCGATGAGATCCCCTCTCAATCTTCTAAACTCCAGTGAGTATAAGCCCAATCGACACAATCTCTCCTCATACATCATTCCTGCCATCCCAGGTATCAGCCTGGTGAATCTTCGCTGCACTCCTTCCATGGCAAGAACTTCCTTCCTCAGATAAGGCGACCAAAACTGCACACAATACTCAAGGTGCGGTCTCACCAAGGCCCTGTACAACTGTAGCAAGACATCCTTGTTCCTGTACTCGAACCCTCTTGCTACGAAGGCCAACATACCATTTGCCTTCTTAACCGCCTGCTGCACCTGCATGCTTACCTTCAGCGACTGGTGCACAAGAACACCCAGGTCTCTTTGCACTTCCCCTTCTCCCAATCTATTGCCATTCAAATAATAATCTGCCTTCCTATTCTTGCCACCAAAGTGGATAACCTCACATTTATCCACATTATAGTGCATTTGCCATGTTTCTGCCCAATCACCTAACCTGTCCAAATCGTACTGGAGTTTCATGACATCCTCCTCGCAGCATACCCTCCCACCGAGCTTTGTGTCGTCTGCAAATTTGGAGATATTACATCCAATTCCCTCGTCCAGATCATTAATATATATTGTGAACAGCTGGGGTCCTAGGACCGATCCTTGCGGTACCCCACTAGTCACTGCCTGCCACTCGGAAAACGACCCGTTTATTCCAACTCTTTGCTTTCTGTCCGCCAACCAGTTCTCTATCCAAGTCAATACCTTGCCCCCAATCCCATGTGCCTTAATTTTGCACACTAATCTCTTATGTGGGACCTTATCGAAAGCCTTCTGAAAGTCCAAATACACCACATCCACTGGTTCTCCCTTATCTATTTTACCAGTTACATCCACAAAAAATTCCAGTAGATTAGTCAAGCATGATTTACCTTTTGTAAATCCATGTTGACTTTGTCCGATCCAGTCACTGCTTTCCAAGTGCTCTGCTATTACATCTTTTATAATGGACTCTAGCCATGGCTGATCATCCAAACCCTAGCACCCGGTCCCTACACCGACAGCCATCCCACACAAGCCCTATCCCCATAACCCCGTAACCCCACGTATTTAATCCCCCCTAACACTAAGGGCCAATTTTTTTTATCATGGCCAATCAACCTAACCCGCACATCTTTGGACTGTGGGAGGAAACCGGAGCACCCGGAGGAAACCCACGCAAACACGGGGAGAATGTGCAAACTCCACACAGACAGTCACCCGAGGCCGGATTTGAACCCGGGTCCCTGGCGCTGTGAGGCAACAGTGCTAACCACTATGCCACCGTGCTGCTCCCAATCCTCAGAATTATTGCTTTTTCTGGCCAATTTGTATGTCCTCTCCTTGGATCTTATGCTATCCCTAATTTCCCTTGTTACCCACGGTTGAGTCACCTTTTTTGTTTTATTTTTATGCCAAACTGGGATGAACAACTTCTGTAGTTCATCCATTCGGTCTTTGAATGTTTGCCATTGCCTATCCACCGTCAACACTTTGAGTGCCATTCCCCAATCAATCCTACCCAACTCGCTCCTCAGACCATCATAGTTTCCTTTATTTAAATTGAGGACCCTTGTTTCTGAGTCAACTACTTCATTCTCCATCTTAATGAAGAATTCTATCATATTATGATCGCTCCGACCCAAGGGGCCTCGTACAACAAGATTGCTAATTAATCCTTTCTCGTTACATAATACCCAGTCTAAATGGCCTGATCTCTGGTTGGTTCCTCGACATATTGGTCCAGGAAACCATCCTGTAAACACTCCAGGAATTCCTCCTCCACAGTATTGTTACTAATTTGGTTAGCCCAATCTATATGTAGATTAAAGTCACCCATGATGACTGCTGTGCCCTTGTTGCATGCTTCTTTAATTTCCCTTTTAATGCCATCCCCAACCTCCGCCTTACTGTTTGGAGGTCTATATACCACTCCCACTAATGTTTTTTTCCCCTTAGTATTTCTCAATTCTACCCATACAGATTCCACATCATCAGAGCTAATATCCTTCATTACAATTGTGTTAATCCCTTCTTTAACCAGTAATGGTACCCCACCTCCCTTTCCTTTTTGCCTATCTTTCCTGAATATCGAAAACCCCTGGATGTTGAGTTCCCAGTCTTGGCCATCCTTGAGCCACGTTTCCGTAATCCCAACCAAATCATATTCGTTTACCTCTATTTGCGCAGCCAATTCACCCACCTTATTACAAGTACTATTGAGCCAATTGTTTTCCAAAGGGATCGTGCATATAAGAAAGAGTACATTTTGTGTGTCAGCAGTTCTGTTTACTTTGCAGTGGTGCACAAAGATAAATTAGGCTCCATAAGGTCATGCTTATACAATAATTATGAAGACTGTGGCTGGAATTTTTCTTATATGAGTTACAAAGAAATATTTAAATAATATTATCATTAAGTAATATGACGCCATCTACAAATACGATCAGGAACATAGTGAAAAAAGTACATTAATTGTGAAGCTATTGGTGCTTTAGTCACAAATCTATAGACTTTTGTATCAGTAACTGGTACAAATAAAAGATGTGTGTGTATAGGTAATACATAAAATTAAGCAAATTTTAAAAGTAATTGTAAAGGGGTGGATTTACAATATTTATACAAGTTCAGCGGAAGAGCTGCAGAAACCCTGACAAACAGTGTAAGTGGTGCTTACATTGTGTTTCTGGGATTTCTGCAGCTCTTCCATTGAAGTTAACAATGGACAAGTGAGAGAACCTCCGCAGACATTCACCCTAAAGTCTCAGACTGAAAAATTAAATTAGTCATATTCAGGGACTGAAAGCAAATTGAACCAGTGGAATGAGTGATGAGAATGAAATTGTTACAGTTGATGACTTGATTTAATGTGAAACTGGACAATCACAGCATACTGTGAGAAAAACCTGACCAGAAACAACACAAAAATGTATTTAAATGGTATATGTCATTTTTTATAGTGCAGATCAATTCATTGCAATTACTGCGACGATAGCAAAATACTGCGGATGCTGGAAATCCAAAATAACAACAGAAAATGCTGGAAAAACTCAGCAGGCCAGGCAACATCCGTGGAGAGAGAGAAATAGAGTCAACGTTTCGGGTCGAAACCCTTCTACAGAACTGAGAGAAAAGGCAGGAAATGAAAAGATTAAAAGGCTGTTTGGGGGCTGGGAAATGGGGGAGGGGATGAAAGAAGAGACATCAAGAGATATTCAAGGTGAGACGAGATAGTAATAGAACAGTTAAAGAAACAAACAATGGCTCTAGATGAAGTGTGAAATGCGCTGGCAGAGTGAAAGACAGCTGTCATGTGGGGGAGAGAGAGAAAAGGAAAAGGCACAAACCAAAAGTGTGGATAAAAAATATACTGTTGCAATTACTGTTGAGTTGGAAGGCAACAGCCGAGAGTGGCCAATGAAAAATGTTTTTCCCTCATCATCCAGGGTAGCACTTACATCCCTTCAGGAATTTGTAAATTAATATTTACCAGTAGCTTTTCAAGTAGAACAGAATCTCCATCAATCTGTTAGCTGATGTAATCGACATGTTTGCAGATGACACAAAGCTGGGTGGGCATGTGTGCTGTGAGGAGGATGCCGAGAAACTCCAATATGATTTGGACAGGTTGGGTGATTGGGCAGATGCATGGCAGATGCAGTATAATGTGGATAAATGCAAGGTTATCCACTTTGGTGGCAAAAACAGGAAGGCAGATTATTATCTGAACGGCAATAGATTGGGAGAAGGAGAAGTGCAGAGACCTGGGTGTCCGTATGCACATAAGAACATAGGAACATAAGAAGATAAGAAGTAGGAGCAGGAGTAGGCCATACGGCCTCTTGGGCATGCTCCGCCATTCAATAGGATCATGGCTGATCCGAACCTAGACTCACGTCCACTTCCCTGCCCTCTCCCCGCAACCCCTAATTCCCTTACCTGCTAGGAAACTGTCTATCTCCATTTTAAACCTATTTAATGTCGCAGCTTCCACAGCTCTCTGGGGTAGCAAACTCCATAGATTTACTAACCACTGAGTAAAGAAGTTTCTCCTCATCTCAGTTTTGAAAGGGCAGCCCCTTATTCTAAGATTATGCCCCCTAGTTCTAGTCTCACCCATCAGTGGAAACATCCTCACCGCATCCACCCGATCAATTCCCCTCACAATCTTATATGTTTCGATAAGATCGCCTCTCATTCTTCTGAACTCCAATGAATAGAGGCCCAACCTACTCAACCTTTCCTCATACGTCAACCCCCTCATCTCCGGAATCAACCGAGTGAACCTTCTCTGAACCGCCTCGAGAGCAAGTATATCTTTTCTTAAATATGGAAACCAAAACTGCAAGCAGTATTCCAGGTGTGGCCTCACCAATACCCTGTATAACTGCAGCAAGACTTCCCTGTTTTTATACTCCATCCCCCTTGCAATAAAAGCCAAGATTCCATTGGCCTTCCTGATCACCTGCTGCACCTGCATACTAACTTTTTGTGTTTCATGCACCAGGACCCCCAGATCCCTTTGTACTGTAGCACTTTGCAGTTTCTCTCCATTTAGATAATAACTTGCTCTTTGATTTTTTCTGCCAAAGTTCACAACCTCACACTTTCCAATATTATATTCCATCTGCCATATCTCTGCCCACTCACTTAGCCTGTCTATGTCCTTTTGCAGGTTTTTTATGTCCTCCTCACTCACTGCTTTCCCTCCCATCTTTGTATCGTCGGCAAACTTGGATATGTTGCACTCGGTCCCTTCCTCCAAATCATTAATATAGATTGTAAAGAGTTGGGGTCCCAGCACTGACCCCTGCGGAAGACCACTAGTCACTGATTGCCAGCCCGAGAACGAACCATTTATCCCAACTCTTTGTTTTCTGTTAGATAGCCAATCTTCCACCCATGCCAGTAAATTACCCCCATCCCGTGATTTTTTATCTTGATCAGCAATCTTTTGTGTGGCACCTTGTCAAATGCCTTTTAGAAGTCCAAATACACTACATCCACTGGTTCCCCTTTATCCACCCTGTATGTTACGTCCTCAAAGAATTCAAGCAAATTTGTCAAACATGACTTCCCCTTCATAAAATCATGCTGACTCTGTCCTATTAAATTATGTTTATCCAAATGCTCTGTTACTGTTTCCTTAATAATGGACTCCAACATTTTACCAACCACAGATGTTAAGCTAACTGGTCTATAGTTTCCAGCTTTTTGTCTACTTCCCTTCTTAAATAAGAGCGTTACATTAGCAGTTTTCCAATCTGCCGGGACCTTTCCTGAGTCCAGGGAGTTTTGGAAAATAATCACCAATGCATCCACAATCCCTACCGCTACTTCTCTCAAGACCCTAGGATGTAAGCCATCAGGTCCGGGAGATTTATCCACCTTAAGTCCCATTATTTTACCGAGTACCACCTCCTTAGTGATTTTAATCGTGTTTAGCTCCTCCCCCCACCCCCCCATTGCCCCCTGTTTGTCCAGTGTTGGGATATTTTTAGTGTCCTCTACTGTAAAGACTGACACAAAATATTTGTTCAGCGTCTTTGCCATCTCCATGTCCCCCACCACTAGTTTCCCGGTCTCATCCTCTAAGGGGCCAACGTTCACTTTAGCCATCCTTTTTCTTTTTATATTGCTGTAGAAACTCTTGTTATCTGTTTTTATATTTTTTGCTAGTTTACTTTCATAATCTAATCTTCCCTTTCTTAATTAATCTTTTAGTTATTCTTTGCTGGCTTTTAAATGCTTCCCAATCTTCTATCCTCCTACTAGATTTGGCTACTTTATATGCCCTTGTTTTCAGTCGGATACTATCCTTAATTACTTTACTAAGCCACGGATGGCCGTCTTTTCTTTTACTCCCCTTTTTCCTCAGTGGAATATATTTTTCTTGAAAGATATGAAATATCTCCTTGAATATAGACCACTGCTCTTGTACCGTCTTACACTTTAATCTGTTTTCCCAGTCCACTTTAGTTAATTCTACTCATACCTTCATAGTCTCCTTTATTTAAGCTCAGTACGCTGGTTTGAGATCCAACTCTCTCACCCTCAAAATGAATTTGGCATTCAACCATATTATGGTCACTCATTCCAAGGGGATCCTTTACTAGGACATTTTTTATTAATCCTGTCTCATTACACAGGACCAGATCTAAGATTGCCTGCCCCCTGGTTGGTTCAGTTACATACTGCTCAAGGAACCCATCCCTAATACACTCTCTGAACTCTTCCTCAAGGCTGCCATGCCCAATTTGATTAGTCCAGTCAATATGAAAGTTAAAATCCCCCATGATTATAGCTGTTCTCTTATTACAAGCCCCAACTATTTCTTGATTTATACTCCAACCAACAGAGTTGCAACTGTTAGGAGGCCTATAGACTATGCCCACTCGTGACTTTTTTCCCTTATTATTCCTTATCTCTACCCAAACCGTTTCACTATCCTGATCCTTTGGCCCAATATCATTTCTGACTATTGCAGTGATTCCATCCTTGATTAACATAGCAACCCCACCTCCCTTTCCTTCCTGTCTGTCCTTCCTAATTGTCAAATACCCTTGTATGTTTAATTCCCAGTCATGATCATCTTGCAGTCATGTTTCCGTAATGCCCACCAGATCATAACCATGTGTAGTTATTTGTACCGTCAAGTCGTCTATTTTGTTACGAATGCTGCGTGCATTCTGATAAAGAACTTTCAAATATGTTTTCTGACAATTTATTCCTGTTTTTACCCCTTTTACTACTTTACCTTCATCATCATACATTCTGTCCCTTCCTGGCACACTCTGGTTTTTAATTCCCCCACTGCTACTTTGCTCTATTGCCTTCTCCGCTGTCATTTTTATTTTTCGCTTTCTTAAAACCTCACCCCCACTAATTAGTTTAAAGCCCTCTCTACAGCCCTAGTTATTCGATTCACCAGGATTCTAGTCTCAGCACTGGCCAAGTGAAGTCCGTCCTAACGGAACAGCTCTCTCCTGTCCCAGTATTGATGCCAGTGTCCCAAGAAGCAAAACCCATTTCTCCCACACCAGTCTTTGAGCCACGCATTTAACCCTCTAATTTTATTTACCCTAGCCAAATTTGCACGTGGCTCAGGTAGTAATCCAGAGATTATTACCCTTGTGGTTCTGCTTTTTAATTTGGCCCCTAGCTGCTCAAACTCCCTCAGCAGAACCTCTTTCCTTGTCCTATCTATGTCGTTGGTACCAACATGGACCACGACAACTGGATCCTCCCCCTCCCACTCCAAGTTTCTCTCCAGCCCAGAGGAGATGTCCTTAACCCTGGCGCCGGGCAGGCAACACAGCCTTTGGGACTCTCGCTCTCGGCTGCAATGAACCCTATCTATCCCCCTAACGATACTATCCCCTACCACTACAACATTTCTTTTATCTCCCCCCACTTGAATGGCCCCCTGCTCCACAGTGCTGTGGCCAGGTTGCTCATCCTCCCCGCAGTCCCCGTTCCCATCCTCACAGGAAGTAAGAGACTCGAACCTGTTGGGCAAGAACAAGGACTACGGCTCCTCCAACACTACCTCCTGGATCCCCTTACCTGCCTCACTTCTAGTCACACCATCCTGTCCCTGACCACGGACTACATCTGAATTAATTAATCTAATTGGTGTGACTACCTCCTGAAACACAGAGTCCAGGTAACACAGCCCCAAGACCGGAGAAGCAGCGGACCTGCGCGGGAGCAGCCCGAGGCGGCGGAGTATAAGAGGGAGCAACCAGAGGCACCGAGGCCCACAGCCCCGAGACCGGAGAAGCAGCGGACCTGCGCGGGAGCAGCCCGAGGCGGCGGAGTATAAGAGGGAGCAGTCAGAGGCACCGAGGCCCACAGCCCCGAGACTGGAGAAGCAGCGGACCTGCGCGGGAGCAGCCCGAGGCAGCGGAGTATAAGAGGGAGCAACCAGAGGCATCGAGGCCCACAGCCCCGAGACCGGAGAAGCAGCGGACCTGCGCGGGAGCAGCCCGAGGCGGCGGAGTATAAGAGGGAGCAACCAGAGGCATCGAGGCCCACAGCCCCGAGACCGGAGAAGCAGCGGACCTGCGCGGGAGCAGCCCGAGGCGGCGGAGTCTAAGAGGGAGCAACCAGAGGCATACCAATCCAGGTTCCGGGAGAGAGGTAAAAAGTAATCCAAGTGTGACGTCAGCGGGAAGCAAGTAAGTGATTGGTTGGTGAGTATTTCTCTCTTTTCAATACAAGCTTGAATTCTGTGGTGTTAAATTTCTAGGGTCTCTGTGTTGTAGTGGGGACAGTTGGTAAATAAAGCGCCCTAGTGTATACCTGTAACTGGGGTGTTGAATAAATTTTTTAATTAATTAAAGGAGTAAGTCATGGCAGGAGAGCTCAGACCCGTGTTCTGCTCCTCTTGCTCCATGTGGGAAGTCAGGGACGCTGCCAGTGTCCCTGATGACCATGTGTGCGGGAAATGCATCCAGCTGCAGCTACTTGTAGACCGCATTGCGGCGCTCGAGCTGCGGGTGGATGAGTTTTGGAGCATGCGCGATGCTGAGAGGGTCGTGGATAGCACGTTTAGCGAGTTGTTCACGCCGCAGAGTAGGGCTGCACACGCAGAAAGAAATTGGGTGACCATCAGGCGGAGCAACAGAGGCAGGCAGGAAGTGCAGGGAACCCCTGCAGACATCCCCCTTTCAAACAGGTATACCAAGTTGGATACTGTTGAGGGGGATGACTCACCAGGGGAAGGCAGCAGCGGCCAGCTTCCTGGCACCAGGGACGCTTCTGCTGCTCAGAAAGGGAGGAAAAAGAGTGGGAGAGCAATAGTGGTAGGGGATTCTATCGTAAGGGGAACAGATAGGCGTTTCTGTGACCGCAAACGTGACTCCAGGATGGTTTGTTGACTCCAGGATGGTTTGTTGCCTCCCTGTGGCCAGGGTCATGGATGTCACTGAGCGGCTACAGGGCATTCTTAAGGGGGAGGGTGAGCAGGCAGAGGTCGTGGTCCACATTGGGACCAACGACATAGGTAGGAAGGGGGATGAGGTCCTGCATCAAGAATTTAGGGAGCTAGGTAACAGATTAAAGAGCAGGACCTCAAAGGTTGTAATCTCTGGATTACTCCCAGTGCCACGTGCTAGTGAGTATAGGAATAGAAGGATAGAGCAGATGAATGCGTGGCTAAAGAGTTGGTGTAGGGGGGAGGGTTTTACTTTCCTGGATCACTGGGCCTGCTTCTGGGAAAGGTGGGACTTGTACAAGTCGGACGGGTTGCACCTGAACCAGAGCGGGACAAATATCCTTGCGGGGAGGTTTGCTAGCACTGTTGGGGGGGGTTTAAACTAACTTGGCAGGGGGATGGGATACAGAGGGGAGCTGAAATAGGGGGTGATGTGCTGCCAATTATAGAGAAAAAAACAAGTCAGCTTGGTAGACAGGGCAAATATGTAAGGGCAAGGCTGGATGGCATCTATTTTAATGCAAGGAGTCTTGCAAATAAGGTGGATGAACTGAAGGTGTTGATAAACACATGGGAGTATGATATTGTTGCTATCACGGAAACATGGTTGAGGGAGGGGCAAGACTGGCAGCTCAATATTCCAGGGTACAGAATCTTCAGGCGAGGCAGAGGGGGAGGTATAAGAGGAGGGGGTGTCGCAATATTAATTAAGGAGTCAATTACTGCAGTAAGGAGGGATGATATATTAGCAGGTTCCTCTAATGAGGCCATATGGGTGGAGCTTAAAAACAAAAAGGGGGCAAGCACTTTGCTGGGAGTGTACTATAGGCCTCCAAACAGTCAAGGGGAGATAGAGGAACAGATATGTAGGCAAATCTCAGAGAAATGTGCAAATAATAGGGTAATAATAATGGGGGATTTCAACTTCCCCAATATTAACTGGGATAGTCAGAGTGTGAAAGGCTCAGAGGGTGTAGAATTCTTAAAGTGCATCCAGGAGAGCTTTTTGAGCCAGCATGTAGAAAGTCCTACAAGAGAGGGGGTGGTACTGGACCTAATTCTAGGGAATGTGGCCGGCCAAGTGGAAAAAGTGCTAGTAGGTGAGCACTTTGGTGATAGTGACCATAATATGGTGAGATTTAAGGTGGTCATGGAAAAGGACAGGGATGGGCCGGAAATAAAGGTTCTAAATTGGGGGAAGGCCGATTTTAATAGGATAAGGCAGGGTCTGGCCAAAATGGACTGGGATCAGCTACTTGTAGGAAAATCCGCATCGGAGCAATGGGAGGCTTTCAGAAGGGAGATTGAGATCATACAATGGCAACATGTTCCCGTAAAGGTCAAGGGTGGTTCCAAAAACCACAGGGAACCTTGGATGTCAGGGGATATACGAGAATGGATTAGGAAAAAAAGGAGGGCTTTTGGCAGATACAAAAGGCTAAAGATGGAGGAAGCCCTAGAGGAGTACAAAAAGTGCAGGGGGATACTTAAAAAAGAAATTAGGAGATCAAGGAGGGGCCATGAAATAACACTGGCGAGCAAAATAAAGGAAAATCCTAAGATGTTTTATAAGTATATTAAGGGTAAGAGGATAACTAGGGAAAAAATAGGGCCCATTAGGGACAAAAGTGGCAATCTGTGTGTGGAGCCAGAAGATGTAGGAGGGGTTCTAAATGAATTTTTTGCATCTGTTTTCACTATGGAGAAGGACGATGTAGACATAGAAATAGGGCGGGGGGACTGTGATATGCTCGAACATATTAACATCGAGAGGGAGGAGGTATTGGCGGTTTTAGCTGGCCTAAAAATGGATAAATCTCCAGGCCCGGACGAAATGTATCCCAGGCTGCTGTGTGAGGCAAAGGAAGAGATTGCGGGGGCTCTAACACATATATTCAGGACCTCTCTGGCCACAGGGGATGTGCCAGAGGACTGGAGAACCGCTAATGTAGTACCATTATTCAAGAAGGGTAGTAGGGAAAAACCGGGGAACTACAGGCCAGTGAGCCTAACATCAGTGGTAGGAAAATTATTGGAAAAAATTCTGAGGGACAAAATTTGTCTCCAGTTGGAGAGGCAAGGATTAATCAGGGATAGTCAACATGGCTTTGTCAAGGGAAGATCATGTCTGACTAATTTGATTGAATTTTTTGAGGGGGTGACTAGGTGTGTGGATGAGGGTAACGCAGTGGATGTGGTATACATGGATTTCAGTAAGGCCTTCAATAAAGTCCCACACAGGAGACTGGTCAAGAAGGTAAGAGCCCATGGAATCCAGGGTGCCTTGGCACATTGGATACAAAACTGGCTTAGTGGCAGAAGGCAGAGGGTGATGGTCGAAGGTTGTTTTTGTGACTGGAAGCCTGTGGCCAGTGGGGTACCACAGGGATCAGTGCTGGGTCCCTTGCTGTTTGTGGTCTACATTAATGACTTGGATATGAATGTAAAAGGTATGATCAGTAAGTTCGCGGATGATACAAAAATTGGTAGGGTGGTAAATAGCGAGGAGGGTAGCCTCAGTCTGCAGGACGATATAGATGGGTTGGTCAGATGGGCGGAACAGTGGCAAATGGAATTTAACCCGGAAAAGTGCGAGGTGATGCACTTTGGGGGGACTAACAAGTCAAGGGAATACACAATGAATGGTAAGACCCGAGGCAAGACGGAGGGTCAGAGGGATCTGGGTGTGCAAGTACACAGATCCCTGAAGGCGGCAGAACAGGTGGATAAGGTGGTAAAAAAAGGCATATGGGATACTTGCCTTCATTAGCCGAGGCATTGAATATAAGAGCAAGGAGGTTATGATGGAGCTGTATAAAACACTGGTTAGGCCACAGCTGGAATACTGTGTGCAGTTCTGGTCGCCACACTACAGGAAGGATGTGAACGCTTTGGAGAGGGTGCAGAGGAGATTCACTAGGATGTTACCAGGGCTGGAGTGCTTCAGCTATGAAGAGAGGCTGAGCAGATTGGGTTTGTTTTCCTTGGAGCAGAGGAGGCTGAGGGGGGACATGATTGAGGTGTACAAAATTATGAGGGGCATAGATAGGATGGATACTGAGGAGCTTTTTCCCTTAGTAGAAGGGTCAATAACTAGGGGGCATAGATTCAAGGTAAAGGGCGGGAGGTTTAGAGGGGATTTGAGAAAGAACTTTTTCACCCAGAGGGTGGTTGGAGTCTGGAACTCACTGCCTGAAAGGGTTGTGGAGGCAGGAACCCTCACAACATTTAAGAAGCATTTGGATGAGCACTTGAAATGCCATAGCATACAAGGCTACGGACCAAATGCTGGAATATGGGATTAGATTAGACAGGGCTTGATGGCCGGCGCGGACACGATGGGCCGAAGGGCCTCTATCCGTGCTGTATAACTCTATGACTCTATGACTCTATGACTCCCCCTCCCTGATGTGTCGCAGTGTCTGAAGCTTGGTCTCAAGCTCAACAACACGGAGCCGAAGTTCCTCTAGCAGCAAACACTTATCGCAAATGTAATCACCGTGAGCATCAATGGTGTCCACCAGCTCCCACATTTCGCAGTAGTAACACATCACCTGCTCTCCCATTCTATGTAAATAATTAAATTTATTAATATTATTTAAGAAGACCCTCTGCCCCTATTTTAGGTGAAGATCACACCTTTATTTAAAAGAACTTACCAACTTATAAAGGTTTTAAAAAGACAAAAACAGCCCCTCACTCCCCACTTGCCCGAACTCTCACACTTACCAAACTCTAGATAAGCACTCTTTCGCTGCCCGCACTCCGCGCTCGCACTGGCCTTTTAAACTTTCAGCAGCCAATCAGTGTCCCCTATTCAATTAATTACACTTCTGGTTTTTTACCAATTTTTTAACGGTTTTTCTTCCTGCCCAATTAACCCCTGCTGTTTGACTTTTTAAACAATAAATTTTCCCTTAACTTAAATTATCTTAAATTGCTTAAGTTATCTTAATAATCTAATTAATTAATCTTATGCCACAACTCTAAAACTCACACCTACCAAACTCTAGATAAGCACTCTTTCGCTGCCCGCACTCGCGCTGCCTGCGCTCGCACAGGCCTTTTAAACTTTCAGCAGCCAATCAGTGTCCCCTATTCAATTAATTACACTTCCGGTTTTTTACCGATTTTTTTACCTGCACCAGTCGCTGAAGGTAAGCATGTAGGTGCAGCAGGCGGTTAAGAAGGCAAATGGTATGTTGGCCTTTGTAGCGAGAGGATTCGAGTAAAGGAGCAAGGATGTCTTGCTGCAGTTGTACAGGGCCTTGGTGAGACCACATCTTGAGTATTGTGTGCAGTTTTGGTCGCCTTATCTGAAGAAGGATGTTTTTGCCATGGAGGGAGTGCAGCGAAGATTCACCAGGCTGATACCTGGGATGGCAGGAATGACGTATGAGGAGAGATTGGGTCGATTGGGTTTATACTTGCTGGAGTTTAGAAGAATGAGAGGGGATCTCATTGAAACTTATAAAATTCTAACAGGACTAGACAGACTTGATGCAGGAAGGATGTTCCCGATGGCTGGTGAGTCCAGAACCAGGGGTCACAGTCTAAGGATAAGGGGTAAACCATTTAGGACAGAGATGAGGAGGAACTTCTTCACCCAAAGAGTGGTGAACCTGTGGAATGCTCTACCACAGAAGGCAGTTGAGGCCAATTCATTAAATATATTCAAGAATGAGTTAGGTATGTTTCTTAAGGCTAAAGGGATCAAGGGATATGGGGAGAAGGCAGGAACAGGGTACTGAATTTGGATGATCAGCCATGATCTCATTGAATGATGGAACAGGCTCAAGGGGCCGAATGGCCTACACCTGCTCCTATCTTCTATGTTTCTATGTTTTTATTTTGGTTTGTTTTCCATGCTGCCAAGTAATCATCTGGAGCAATGGCCACGGAACTCACGCCTCAGGTTAACAGATGTGGTTCTCGAGCTGTGTGAATACCGTGGCCATTCAGGGAAATAAAAAAATTAGGGGGATAAAGACTCTTACGTGCCTGTAAAGTACCTAATAATGATTTCAATTAGGTCGCCCGCCGCTGCAGGTCGGGTTGGCTCCATGATGACAGACACGCCTGTGGGAAAGGAGCATGGGAGCGTGGTGACTGTGGGTTTCTGACCCGCTGTCAAAAATAACAACTTTCCCACCTGACCCGCCACCGATCGCGCCCGCTACCACCCTGGAAAATTCAGCCCTGTATTCTGCCTTCACCGAAGAACAAGATTGCTCACTTTCTTTCTCAGAAGTACTTTATGTCAAATTCTATAAGAAGAATTGAAAAGAACGTGTCTGATTTGTTTGTTTGATTCTTTGTGAAGTGTTTACAGACATCTGTAGTTTAATATTTCGCCTGAACTGCTTGCATCCATAAATAACTCTAATCATGAGTAAACCTGTTCATAGTTTATCCTGTTACAAAAAGTATCTGGCATGACTGATATTATTTGTCTTCTGAAGTGACATGAGTTGTAGTTGAATTCTATTATGCAGTGGCAAGTTTACAATAAAAGGACAGGCTGGCAGATTATATCTCATGTACTCAACATAAGAGGTCAAAATCTGGATCCATGAAAACTCCCTTTTGTAATGAGAATATGTTAAAAAAAAAGGTATTGGGAGAAAGCTTGAAATATAGCACGTATAAATTGTAAAACTTTCTGAAAACTACAAAATATGGTTTGAAAAAGGGAACCAGGGTTAGTCTATTTAACACTGGCAGAAGGATTTGGTGGAATTTACCTTGTTCATAGATATGCAGAAGCTTTTTCTGAGTTGTGATCTGTTGTTTTTTCTGACGATGATTATGCTGAATGTTGAATGTTGATCTGAATGACTTATTGTGATTGTGCTGATGTCAATCTGTTAAACTGCAAACACAAATCTGCCAAAACGCTTCCTCTTTGACAGTGCTGTTTGGATGAGTGGATCAGTCTCAAGAATTTGACAGTCAAGATAATCATCATGCATATAATGGGAGTAAAATCAGGATAACTATGCAGGTAGGTAGGTGGCTCTTATTAGCAAAGTCTCATACATAGGCTCCAGAATTCCTCAGCTGACAATCCTGTTGGTTACACAGGGATCGAACCTGACAATGCCTGACTGCACCAGAATTTGCAGAGTCAGTTAGATGGTACTAATTTGCATGGGTCTGGCAGGAACAAGCACCAGTTCAAATGCATCTCTGGTACCCTGCTCCCAAGACCCAGGCCTCCCGCCACCCCCAACCCTCGGTCATAATGATATCAACTGCCCTCGTTGCACTCATTTTACGCCCATAAGATAATCTGGAATCATTTTTCAAAAGAAAAAGTAAAAATCTCCAGGGGTCCAGGCTGCTCGCCTGACCTGGACCCATAGGTGGGGCCCAACTACTCATAAAATGGAGACGAGTATGATACCACATATTTGACATACCAACTGCCATTATATTGCCAGGTCTCTCTGCGGAGTGGAAACTTCCAGCTCAGGGAGTCTCCACCCCCCTGGCTCATTTATCATTTGCTGTTGTAATGGGAAGCAAATGTTCCTCCCTTTACATGGCATTGAGGAGACTCCCAGAAATGGCAGACACTTGCCACAACTGGATCGCCATCATTTTCTTGGGCATTCTCTCAGAAATGTTGGGGGTAGTTTTAATCTAAAACTGACAGCAATGGATCGGCCACCCGTTTTATACAATGTGAAGTAAAACTACCCCCATAATATTTTGAAGAATCTAAATTAATAACCGTTACTGGTGATTGTTAAGCCTATAGCCACTTTCCACACTATGAAAAAAGAATGTGTCCAAAACTGTTTCAAAGCTAATAAATGAAGAGAGAACAGGATTTAACAATTCATTATAGGATTACATTTTCCATCCTGGAGCACCTACTGGAACAATGAAAGGTCAAGGGTTTCATGGCAACGGAATATGAGATCTGTAGCAACATAGTGTTGTCCCGAGGGACTGAGGTCAAGGCGCTGGTATCATATGATGTCCATTTGAAAAAGATCTCATGGGAAATGAATTACTATTCAACCATCTTCATCCAAGTAATTTAAATTATATGGATACTCAAGGGCATGACAGACAGCTTTAAAAGCAGGCAAGTGCCCGGATCTCTTGACGTGTAGTAGTTTCTGTAGAATTTTAGAGGTCCTTTAAATTATATAATCCACTCGCATTGATCAACTATGTCTTTCAAAACTATTGTCCTACCAGATAAAGCCCTTGGGCCTAGAAATTCAGTTGCGTTCGCCAGCCGTTAGCGCCATAAGAGGGGTAGATTTCGAGCGCTAGGCACTTAGCGCCCGGGCGCAGACCGATCTGCGCCTACGCCCAACTTCAGTTGACATTTAGCGCCGGCGCAAAGTGTTTGCGCGCGCTCAGCTGCGCGCGCAGCTTATGACGTCATTTCGTCGTGCAACGCCGTTTGTGCGCCCCAAACCGGAACTTCAGTGGCGCCCGCCCAATGTGGGCGTGGCACTGTTAAGAACTGTGAAGTGGAACGCAGCAGAGGCCCTGCGGGCCTCGGGGAGTGCTAATTAAAGGGCACTTAGACTGAACTATAAAGGCCAGCCATTTTGCTGCAATGACTTTAGTGCTACGGATTTCTGGACAGAGACCAAGGAAGAGACCTTACTGAATTGGGCCAACATAGGAGAGGTACTTTTGGCTTCTGGCCAGAGCTTGCAAATTTGTCTCATTGTGATTTCACTGTTTGCAAGTATATTATGGGGGCTGCATGGGGTTCCAACCCTCAGTTCCAGCATTATGTGCGAAGGGCTCGCAGACGCTGTGTGAGAGGGGCAGCCATGCCTAGACGCAGAGGGGCCATCAGGCGTCGGCAACGTAGGCCTTACCCACTCAGGGAATACCGCCAGCAGGTGTCCTATCTCACCATGACTGCCGCGCAGTGTGTTAAGAGGCTGCGCTTCAGAAGGGAGGTGGTTGCAGAGATCTGCCAGCTGCTTCACAGAGATCTGCGTCCACAGCTGATGTGCAGGATGTCTCTGTCGGTGGAAGTGAAGGTCACGGTGGCTCTGAACTTTTATGCAAGCGGCTCCTTCCAAGCCGCTGCTGGGGACATAGCGAACATCTCCCAGTTCGCCGTGCATCGCTGCATCCGGCAGGTCACCAATGCCCTTTTCACAAGGAGACACCAATTCATCTCCTTCCCCATGACCCTAGAGAGGCAGGAGCAGCGTGCAGTCGGATTTGCGAGGATCGCCGACTTCCCCATGGTGCAGGGCACCATTGACTGCACGCATGTGGCTATGCGGGCACCTATCGACAATGCCGAGGATTACCACAACCGGAAGGGCTACCATTCCCTCAATGTACAGCTGGTGTGTGACCACAGGCAGCGCATCCTAGCTGTCAATGCCCGCTTTCCAGGAAGCAGCCACAATGCATTTATCCTGCGCCAGACTACTGTGGCTGACATGTTCCAGGCACAGCCTCCCCCAAGAGGATGGCTTGTCGGGGACAAAGGCTATCCTTTGTGTACATGGCTCATGACCCCGCTCCGCGCGCCCAGGACCCCTGCTGAGGAGGCATACAATGAAAGCCATCAAGCCACAAGGAACATCATAGAGCAAACGATTGGCGTCCTCAAGCAACGGTTCCGCTGCCTGGATCGTTCCGGCGGATCTCTACAGTATTCGCCGGATAGAGTCTCCCAGTTCGTCGTCGTTTGCTGCATGCTGCACAACCTGGCTATCCGCAGGACTCAGGCACTGCCACCTCACGTTGGACCACCACCTCAGGAGGACGAGCAGGAGGACCATGAGGAGGAGGAGGAGGAGGAGGAGGAGTACCAGCCCAGGCGGGAGCCACAAGGTCCAAGGGCCGTCCGTCGGCGGCTTATTGAACGACACTTCTAGGCCCCCTGTCAGGGAATGGCTTGTGGCAATGAACGCACCTGAATGCAGCCGCTCCGCAAGTCCTCAGCCGGTTAACGCAACAACCACTTGAAACATCACACATGGACAAGCTGAATAAATAAAAAGCTTTATTAAACAAACTCAGGGCCCTCCCACATGAAACCCAAAAACAGACAAGACCCCCAAAAAACAGTCAAAAACATATCTCACTCCCACAACCTGGGGAGGAATAACAAAACTTGTCCATCCAAATGGCCTTCATCCTCGGCCTTACCAAGACAAACCCCCCCATAGAGAACACAAACACCCCCATATAAAAAAACATTTGCCTTCATCTTCGGCCTTACCAAAATAAACCCCCCCATAGAGAACACAAACACCCCCATATAAAAAAACATTTGCCTTTGTAGTGTATGTAACGTTCCACCTTTAAGAGAACTATTTTAAGGGTTGCACTACTTTATCTTGGCTACTGTATACTGTAATACCGGTGGTGACCACACCGGTATATAAGTGCTGTGTAAGGTTTTATTGGGCAGATTCGCCCTGACCTTCGAATAGTAAAGTCCTGTTAAAGTTACTCTTGTAGTCTGTGTATTAATTCACCATATAACCCACAGACTTTACAGCCTTCATCTTCGGCCTTACCAAAATAAACCCCCCCCCATAGAGAACACAAACACCCCCATATAAAAAAACATTTGGCAACACACTCTACTTTGTGTGCCGAGAGGGCGAGTCCTTGTCCAGGCTTTTCCAGCCCCTGGCCGACCTGCTGCTCCGCCTCAACCTGAGCCCTGTGGGTGTTGCAAGGCTGGGGGAAGGCTCCTGAGGGGCACAATGCATGACGGCAGATGCCCTTGGGGGTCGGCCTAGACGAGCTCCGGCCCTGGAGGGGCCGGCTGCTGACTGCTGCAGCTGTGGCTGGGCAGCATCAGTCTCTCCAGCAGCTCGTCGCAGCTTTGCTGGGGGAGTGGCAGTGGCGGCTGCAGCAATGGGGGCAAGCTGGCTGATGCCAGGCGCTCGCTGGTCGCCAGAGACACTGGCAGTCGGCCGGGCTGGCACTGCAGCAAGCGCAGCAATCTGGTGAAGCCCAGACCGCTGTGCTGCAGCAGCGCGGCGGGTGCCCTGGCGATGCGTGCGTGACACAGCGAGTGTGGCAGCAGTGAGTGCCCGTACTGCCCTGGTCTGTGCCCGCATCAGACCAGCCAGTGACTGCACGGCACCACTCATCAACTCTGCACTCGCTGCCTGTGCTGCCCTGAAATCGGCCCGACTCGCGTCCTGTGATGCCCTGAATTCTTCGTGACCCCTGGCCTGTGCTGCCCCGAATTGTTCGTGACCCCTGGCCTGTGCTGCCGCGAGTTCTTCTAAACCCCTGGCCTGTGAGGCCCCGAAATCGGCCACACTATGAGCCAGGGACTCAATGGCCTCAGGCAACCGTCCCACAACCCCCATGAACTCGGTGTGCCGACGATCCGAGTCAGCGGACATTTGATCAAGGAGGCGCACCTCCTGGGCGAGGACCGTCTCCGGACTGGAGGCAGGACTCTCCCTCTGGGGAGAAGGCCGCCGAGCTGCCCGACCCTTCCCGCGTGGCTGGACGCCACTGGGCCCAGCAACTGCACTCCCCTGCAACACTTCCCCCCTCTGGGGAGAAGGCCGCCGAGCTGGCCGACCCTTCCCGCGTGGCAGGATGCCACTGGGCACAGGAGCTACACTCCCCTGCAACACTTCCCCCCTCTGGGGAGAAGGCAGCCGTGCTGCCCGACCCTTCCCGCGTGGCTGGACGCCACTGGGCACAGGAGCTACACCCCCCTGCAACACTTCCCCCTGGCTCTCCTCCAGGCAAGACGTGTCCCCTCCATTGCCATCCCCTGGCGCGGATGAGGGTTCCCCCGATGTGCCGCCTTCCTCTTGCTCCTCATCGTCCTCCTCTTCCGAGGGACTGACACTTGCAGCCTCAGGGACCTCCTCCTCACCAGCTGAAAGCAGGAAGGCACAAGAGTAGCTTTAGAGTGAGGACAGGGCGTCAGCGAGGGAGGCATGAGTGGTGGCATTATGCGCATTGGTCGGACAGTGGCAAAGGATGTGGATCTGAAGCGCAAGGGGAACGAGAGAGGTCCAAACGCTCATGTCCTTACCATTGGGGCCCAGCACAGGGTCGGCATCTCCAATTGCAACGGGGCCAATCACCCGGGCACCCATGAGTCGACCCACGCGCTCCTCCAGTTCACTGAGCTCCTGGAACTGGGCACGGCCTCCCCCGGTGACAGTCCGGCTCTTCAGATTCTGGGCCAGCTTGGCCTGCAAGAGAAAGGACGGCCTCTAAATACAGTATGGTGCCCTGTTGTTGTGTGCACTGCCTCCCATGGTTGAATAGCTTGGCCAGTGTGGTGCCCTGTTGTTGTGTGCACTGCCTCCCATGGTGGAATAGCTTGGCCAGTGTGGTGCCCTGTTGTTATGTGCACTGCCTCCCATGGTCGAATAGCTTGGCCAGTGTGTAAAGTGCAGAAAATGCTATTGATGTTCATGCCAGTGCCATAGCTGCTGGAGGAGGGCTGGCCATTAGGCCTTTGAGGTCCCTTTGCCCATAATGTGAGGTGCACATGCAAGGATGAGGAGGACAATGGAAAGGGTACTCACCCTGACCAACCGAGTGAGGTCGTTAAACTTTTTCCGGCATTGGTCACCAGTCCTGGGGACATCGCTGTTGGCTGTGACCCTCTGGGCGATTTCCCTCCAGGCTCTCCTGTACAGCCTCTTGGGAGCCTTCTTGCCACTGTCCGGGCACAAGATATCTCTTCTCTTCTCCAAACCCCTAAGCAGCACCTTCAAATCATGGGCAGAGAAGCGCTGCGCTCGCTCACGGGCCCTCTGCATCGTTGCTGGCGCCATTTCTCTCCAGCAGCAGTGTTTAGGCCTAGCTGGAGGGCTGCAGTATCCAGGGCGTGGCAGCAGACCAAGTCGACCCTTCCCCCTTTAAGAGCTGGCCGGCACCAGGGTGTCTGCTGTCAATCAAAACATGACCGCACCTGCGCTGCGCCCGGCCTCGGCGGTATCAGTCTGCACCGCCAGCTTAGCGCCTAAAGATAGGGGTGCAACGCCAGTTTTAGCGCTCGAGCAAACTCCTTGGCCAAAGCTACTGAATATCGGCGAAGTGGCCTCCACTTTCCGGCGGGCGCAAACTTTAGCGCCCGCCCGACTTTACCGCCCCAAAAGTGGCTATACTGAATTTCTAGGCCTTGTTTTTTTAAATTTATAATTACTTAACTAGGGAGGTATGGATAACTCAGGACCTATTAAATACAATATCCACAGGGAAGAACCAGCCAGAGCCTCTGGCCTAGAAATTGGATCGGGCAGAACATGTTTTTCAGGTGAAAAATGGTCCAATATGGCATGCAGCCTACACATGCTCATTCTGCATTCAGAGAGCGCCACATGCCAAATTGGTCAGGGTGTCCCAGAATCGTCCAGGTGCATTCGTGAAACGAGCATTAGGCCTATTTCCTATGCAAATCCAGGGCCTAATGGCGGTTTCAGGCCCATTTCCCCTATTCGATCGAGATTGACCACAGCAGGCACCGTGCAAGCTGTAGGCTATTTTCTCAGGCCTAAAGCAGCTAAACCAACAGCCCTTAAAGGGACCACTGCAAGCTGCCACAAAAAAGTAAGTAAAAAAAATAATTTACTTTCCTGAATGTGTGCCAGAAGGAGCAGGAGCAGCACTGCCGGCCACCACTCGCACCTCCGGACTCACCAAGAGCCCAGTGCTGGCGGCCCCATTGGCCGACTGTTGTCTATTTCAGGATGAGTACGCAGGCTCCTGGGGGATGATTGGCACCCCCCAGCACACTGGTCATGTCCTGATGATGCAAGAAGACCCATTTTATGTGGTCCTCTTGTGTAATGATATGCAGTAACATGTCATTCTAGAATGGTACACTAGGTGTAGCTGTATGCTTTAGTAGTGGGCTACATCTATATGTTTTGTCTTGTTTAACACGAGGCACTGGTCAAGAGAGTCAACATGGCTACTGTATACAAGTCAACATGGCTGAATAAATGACTAGCACAAGCTAGCTGTTCATAATAAAAATGTCTATGTATTTATGAACATAACATGGTACCAGGAGTGGTAATATCTGCTGAATATTGCGAAACCCGACATGGAGAATTTGAAGCCGCCAGACGGTTTGAAACTCATGGGGAATGTCGACTGCAATTGGCGGACTTTCAAACAACAATTCGAACTCTACATTGCCGCCATCGGGTTCAGTACGAAGCCAGACTCAAGGAAATTAGCGTTACTGCTCACGGTTGCAGGCCCGCAGGCGATAGAGGTAGTTAATATGTTTGTATTTGATCAAGAGGTGGACAGAGAAAAAATGGACGACGTGCTAAAGAAGTTTGATACACACTGTTCTCCCAAAAAGAACGAGACCTATGAGAGGTACGTGTTCCGTTCACAGACACAGCAGCAAAATGAGACTTTTGATAGCTTTGTGACCGATCTGAAACTGAAAGCACAGACATGTAATTTCTTTGAACTGAAATCATCCATGATTCGTGCCCAGATTGTGTTTGGTATTCATGATAAAAAGGTCAGGGAACGTCTGTTGAGAGAAACCGAACTAACATTGGAGGACGCTGTGAAAATATGCCATGCCAGTGAGCTAGCTCAGCAGCATGCAAAGACTTTCAGTGAAATTATTAATGGTGCGACTGTAGTGAGTGACAGTGCAGCTCTCGCTGTTGTGTCCTGCAAGGGGAAGAAATGTGGGCAGAACAGGAATGCAAAGCAATCGGAGGATGGAACTTTCAATTGTAAATGCTGTGGTTACCAGCACCAGTCAAGACAATGCCCAGCGTTTGGGGAAATGTGCACAAAATGTAATGGAAAGAATCACTTTGCCAAACAATGCTTTTCAAAAGTAAAAACAAAGAAAGAACATAAAGCTAATGCAATAAAAGAGGACACTGATTTAAGTGAGAATTTTTTTGTAGGAATGGTGTCACGTGACAATATAGAAAAGGATACAGAAAATGTGCAGCCATCAGGAATGGACAATGCTGAACATAAAGTTAATGCAGTAAAAGAGGACAAATGGATGATGCCACTGCAGGTAAATGGAGCATTAGTTACTGGGGCAAAAGCAAACTTAATCAGTATGAGTGACATTATAAATATGAAAGAAAAGCCCAAAAAACAGAAAAAGTCAGTACTACTGAAGAACTATAATGGAGAGAAAATAGATAGCTTAGGTGTATGCAGACTTAAAGTGACACTCGAAGACAAAGTGCATCATCTCATGTTCTCTGTTGTGGCTGAAGGACTTGATTCACTACTAGGTGGCAAAGCTTGTGAGGACTTAGAACTGGTCAAGAGAGTCTACCATATAAACTGTGCCATAAGCAGACGAGATGACTCAGTGGATTCTGTAGTGAGTCATTTCCAGGATGTGTTCAAAGGATTTGGAGTTCTACCATTCACTTACAAGATCCAGCTAAAGGAGGATGCTCAGCCAGTGGTACATGCTCCATGAAGAGTTCCAGCACCCCTGCGTGACCGGCCCAAGAAAGAACTGGACAGAATGACCACACTAGGAGTCATCAGGAAAGTCGAAGAGCCAACAGACTGGGTTAACTCCATGGTATGTGTAAAGAAAAAGAACAATGATCTAAGAATATGCATGGATCCAAAGGACTTAAATGCAAACATAAAACGTGAACACTACCAGATTCCCAAGCGAGAAGAAATCACCAGTGAAATGTCAGGTGCCAGATACTTTACAAAGCTCAATGCCTCACAAGGATTTTGGCAACTAAAACTGGATGAAGAGAGCACCAAATACTGTACCTTCAACACACCATTTGGCAGGTATTGTTTCCTCAGAATGCCTTTCGGGATAATATCTGCATCTGAAATCTTTCATAGAGCGATGGAACACATAATTGAAGGTCTGGAAGGAGTTCGGGTCTATGTTGATGACATCATCATCTGGGGCTCCACACTGAAAGAACAAAATGAGACTGACTAAAGTGCTAAAGAGCATACGCCGGAATGGACTGAAGCTCAACAAAGCCAAGTGTCAGTTTGGCATCCAGGAAGTCACTTTCCTAGGAGGTAATCTATCTGGTAAAGGAATAGAGCCAGGTATGGAAAAAGTAAACGCCATACTCAACATGCCCCGACCCACTGACAAAAAAGGAGTGCTACGCATCATGGGGATGATAAACTTCATTGGAAAGTTCATTCCTAACTTGTCAGCCAAGACAGCCTGTCTGCGAGACCTGCTACATAAAACAAATGAGTTCGCGTGGACAGAAAGACATGACCAAGAGTGGATGAACCTCAAAACAGTGCTGACAACCACACCTGTACTCACCTTCTTTGACCCAACAAAGAGAATCAAAGTGTCAACGGATGCATCAAAAGATGGCCTAGGCACGGTCTTGCTAGAAGCAGAGGGTGAAGATTGGAAGCCTGTTGCCTATGCCTCCAGGTCTATGACTGATTCTGAGTGTCGATATGCCCAGATTGAAAAGGAATGTCTAGGCTTGGTAGTTGGACTAGAAAAGTTCCATGGCTACATATATGGACTTCCCACCTTCACAGTTGAGACAGACCACTGCCCACTGGTTGCCATCGTTAAAAAAAACCTGAATGAGATGTCTCCAAGGATTCAACAACTCATGATGAAGCTGCAAAGATATGACTTTGAACTGATCTACCCACCAGGCAAACACATAGGCCTAGAAATTCACTTGGGTGCGGGCAGCTCGCTCGCGCCCAAAAGTTAGCGCTGGGCGGGGAGGCATTAGCGCACGCCGTATATTCGTCTTCTGCGCCCCAATTCGGAAGCGGGCGCTATACCAGGGTGTGCCCGCCTCCGTTTGGGGCGCTGCAACTGAATATCGGCGCGCTAGTTGCCGCAGCGCCACCCGATGCGGAGCGGCAGGCTGCGGTACTGCAGGCCTCCTCCTTCTCTTAAGGGGGAGGTGCCTGCAACGGCCTGAGCCCCGATCGCGAGTGCCGGCAAAAGAGCCCGGCACAACGGAGAAGTGCCGGGCTCCACGGAAACCAGCCGGCAATGCCGCGGGGGGGGTGGAGGAGGCCGGGGAAGGAGGTGCGGGCAGGCGGCCGCCGAAAAAGTGGCCGGCCGCACCTTCCGCTTTAAAGTGCCCCACTATGGCAGCAGGACGGCCCCGTTTTCTGGTCGCTGTTTGCGCCCGCTTCGGAGGAGGCGGCCGCAAATAAATATGGGGATCGGCGCGGTTTCGGGGCGTTACGGGCCACCGCGCACACCGATGACGTCATCGGTCCCGGCGCAGCGCTAACGGCTACCGCCGCCAATACCGCTGCACTCAAATTCCGCACTACCACCCCGCCGGCGCAAAAGACCTCTTTAGGCGCTAAGTGGGCGGAAGGCCCACTGAATTTCTCGGCCACAGTATTACAAACAGTAATAGAGAACATTCATCATGGTTGGCCAAAAGGTTCCTGTCCAAAGTACTATCACATCAGGTCAGAGTTGAGTGTCACAAGTGGACTATTACTAAGACAGAACAGAATAGTCATTCCACAGGCTTTACGTCGAGACATGCTCAAAAGGATTCATGAGGGACACCTCGGAATTGAAAAATGCAAAAGGAGAGCAAGAGACACTGGCCTAGAAATTCAGTTTGGGCCCGCCAGCTGGCTTGCGCCCAAAAGTTAGCGCTGCGCGCGGAGCCAGTTGCGCCCGTGAGATATTCAGTTTTTGCGCCCCAAGTCGGAACCGGGCGCTGTTCCAGGGTGTGCCCGCCCCCGCTTGGGGCGCTGAAACTGAATTTCAGTGCTCTAGGTGCCGCTGCGCCACCCGATGCGGTGCGGCAGGCTGCGGTACTGCAGGCCTCCTCCTTCTCTTAAGGTGGAGGTGCCTGCAACGGGGAGATCGCTGCTGGATTGTGCCGGCAAATGAGCCCGGCACCACGGAGAAGTGCCGGGCTCGCGGAAAGCAGCCGGCAATGCCACGGGGGGGGGTGGTGGAGGAGGCCGGGGAAGGAGGTGCGGGCAGGCGGCCGCCGAAAAAGCGGCCGGCCGCACCTCCACCTTTATGCGCCCCACTAAGGCTGCAGTAAGGCCCTGGTCTCCGGATGTTAGTAGCGGCCGCCACGGAGGAGGCAGCGGCAACTGAATATGGGGGTCGGGCCGGCATCGGGGCGGAAACGGGGCACTGCGCACACCGATGACGTCATCGGTGCCGGCGCAGCGCTACCGGCTACCGCCGCCATTACCGCCGAGCTCAATATCAGCGCAACCTCCTCTACTGGCGCAGAGACCCTCTTTGGGCCTTAACTGGGCGCAAAGCCCACTGAATTTCTAGGCCACTGTTTATTGGCCTGGCATAAATAAGGACATTGAGAACATGATAGGCAAATGTGAGACATGTCAGAAACACCAAAACAAACAAGCAAAGGAACCAATGATAGCAGCTGACTTACCAACAGCACCATGGCAAAAGGTTGGTCTGGACCTTTTTCATTTGAATGGTAAAGACTATCTATTAGTGATTGACTACTATTCTAACTATCCTGAGATGGCGCTGCTCTCAAGCACATCAGCAAGCAGTGTCATAATGCATGTTAAATCCATCTTCGCCAGACATGGGATTCCCAGGATTGCCGTTAGCAACAATGGTCCGTGCTTCAACTGTAAGGAGTGGCAACAGTTTGCAGCACATTATGACTTTCAGCACATCACATCCAGTCCTCTGTATGCTCAGTCGAATGGTAAGGCAGAGAAAGGTGTTCAAGTTCTCAAACAGCTACTGAAGAAAGCAACAGAAAGCAAGTCTGATCCTTATCTCGCCCTGCTGAGCTACCGAGCCTCCCCTTTAGACTGTGGTTCTTCACCTGCTGAACTCCTAATGGGTCACAAGTTGCGCACCACGCTACCCTGCTGTGCAAAAGAACAGCAGAGTAAGGAACTGAGACAGAGACTTCAACTGTTAAAGCTGAAACAGAAATCACACTATGACAAGTCATCCAAAACTATGAAACTATTGACAAGGGATGATGTTGTCAGGATTGAGGACCCAAATGCATGGAACAGGAAAGCTACAGTTCTTGAGGAAGTAGGACCAAGGTCATACACTGTTAGAACTGAGGAAGGACAGATTCTCAGGAGGAACTGCCGTTCCCTCCTGAAAACACAAGAAACTATCCAAGAGCAAATCGATGACAATGCCGCAACTGAATCTTGTCACCCACCACCAGAACAATCTAACACAAACACACATACAGGCTCTCATGCAAACACATCAAACTTACCTGTGCTGAGAAGATCCACACGTGAAGTAAAAAAGCCTGATAGACTTAATCTTTGAGTACAAAGAAAACTATAATAAAAGAATGAAAAGCTTAGAGTTCATAAAGTAAAGCTTTGAAGATGTGTTGACTGTTGTGAAGATGTTAAAAAAAAATGTTTGTGTCGTTGTGTAAAATAAAACAAGTTCATTCGAAGGTTTATAGAGCACTAACAAAAGTGTTACTGATATCATCTTTATCGTTTTTCTTGAAAGTTGATTGATATTGATTTTGTTTAACATCAAAGGAAGGGGGATGTAATGATATGCAGTAACATGTCATTCTAGAATGGTACACTAGGTGTAGCTGTATGTTTTAGTAGTGGGCTACATCTATATGTTTTGTCTTGTTTAACACGAGGCACTGGTCGAGAGAGTCAACATGGCTACTGTATACAAGTCAACATGGCTGAATAAATGACTAGCACAAGCTAGCTGTTCATAATAAAAATGTCTATTTATTTATGAACATAACACTCTTGCACATCCTTTCCAGCGTGGCAGTTGTTGCCGCTCCTGGGTTCGGTCACAAACCAATTTCTGCCTCTCTGTCTCTTACTAAATCTACTATGTGAGTCAATTCAATCAGCTGCAGAAAAATACAGTGACAACAACAACCATAACGTGCATTTATATAGCACCTTTAACATAATAAAACGTCCCAAGGCGTTTCACAGGAGCGTTAACAAACAAAATTTGACACCGAGCCATATAAGGAGATATTAGGGCAGATTTTAACATCTGAATTTAATGAATGATATTAAACAAATGGCCATATCTAGATTGTGAAAACATAACCTTACCTTTTCTATTCCACTTTTCTACTGGAAATTGTGAAGTTAAAGCACACTTTGGCCTTGGAACTAGACTGAGACTTAGCTGCTTTAGCCATCACTGAACCACCTTACTGAGTTGCATTGAAACCAGATATCCAATGAAAAGTTAAAATGCATTTTCCACCAGTTCCCATTTTTCATTCTTCTTTGTAATCATTTAGCATTTTAAAAACTGCAATATTCATTTATCCATTATCTGCAGGCCACTGCCAGTTAAATAAAGTAAAGTAAAACAGCCTGGAATCTAATTCTTCTGATTTTTAGAAGCAAGATTTTCAGCAAATAAATTATTGCAATAAAATGTAGCTGTACTTTAAACGGTAAAATTACTAGAATCAAAATAGCCATAGGAATTCACAGGGGAAGAAATGTATTTCTTTCACTATTTCAAAATTGGCCTTTAAATGACTCAGAGAAAAGTGATTCTACAGCTCTCATGTGATGTGATACCTGAGAGAAAGTGATAAGATACATCAACTACCATGATAATGTGTACATTTTAACTAACTTGCTGTTTGACTTGAAAGAGAATATTTTAGTAGCCACTCCCATGATTTACCCAAGTCCCAGAGAGACATGTGGCTTTAACACAACATGATTGAGGATCAGCAGGAGAGGTCTCCACAATGGAAAAACCCACAGCAACAAACCCTGCAAGAACTTAATCAGTAGAGACAAAGATCAAGGTTGGTTAACAATTATTTATTGTACTAATAGAAGACTTCAAGTGTAATGGTCATCAGCTTAAAAGCAAAATGTATCCTTTATGAAGTCTGTGATGAAATATTTCCATTCATCACTGCCTGTGACTGAGATCGGTTTCAGTGTCATTTCCCTTCCCCCAGACCTCATTGTATTGTGTACTGGAATGTGCTGTATTGTATACTGGAATGTGCTGTGTGTAGGGCTCCGCCCATACCTGGCCCCGTTTGTAAGCTAACTCAGTCTGGCCTCAGTCTCCAGAAGGAAGACATCTCTCTCTCTTACGTGTTACGTTCTAAGTTAATAAAAGCCTTGTTTTGTTCTGCTAACTTCGAGTCTCGGAATTATTGAGGCACGTCAATTTTATTAACTTATTTTTCAACACTATGGATCAACTCCTGAAACCCGAACGTTTGGATTTGGATCAACATCAGCACGCTTCGGACACTGGTTTGAGTGTATGGAATTCTTCCTGGACAATTCCGCAGCCGTCAAAGACGCTACGGACGCTGCGAGGATGAGACTCGGAATTCTGCGGAATTGGGTAAGCCACCGGGTTTACCCCCTCATCCAAGACGCCGAGACGTACCTGGCCACCTGCGACATCTTAAAGGCGCATTACCAGCAGCCTACGAATGAGGTGTATGCTAGGCACCTGCTCGCCACCCGCGCACAGCGACCTGGGGAATCGGTGGAGGAGTTCCTAAGCACCCTGAAAATGCTTGGCAAAGACTGCAAGTGCCGAGATGTAAAAGCCGCAGTGTACACTGATGAGCTTGTTCGCGATGCCTTCATCACAGGCCTCAGCTCCACTTACATCCGGCAAAGACTGCTGGAAAAAACGGGGTTGGACCTGAAACAGGCTGCGGACACCGCGCGATCCCTGGATGTGGCCCAGAGAAACTCGGACGCCTACTCTTCAGCCCGCGCCGTCCACGCCGCCACGTGTGCACCGAGGGCGCCGCCATCTTGGAAGGCATCTTCCCCGCCCGACAGCCCGACACCAGCTGGGCCCCGCTCTCCCCCCAGAAGCCCTACGACAGCCGCGACGCGTCAGGGACCCAACTGCTACTTCTGCGGGCAGCCAAAGCACACCAGAAACCTGTGCCCGGCGAAAGGCACCACCTGCTTTAAGTGCGGTAAGAAGGGGCACTTCGGGAAGGTGTGCAGAGGGAACCCCGCCGGAAAACCAACCGCCGGAAAACCCGCCACCGCCGCGTGTGCGCCGTGGGAGCGGCCATCTTGGACGCCATCTTGCCCGACCTCGTGGGGTCCGCCATCTTGTGAGCAGACAGCGTGGACGCCATCTTGTATCGATCAGGGCCCTACAGTGGCATCGGTCACAGTGGACCAGACCAGGCCGCACCCGCTATCCAGATCAATGGTGGACATCGAGGTAAACGGGTGCCGGGTTAAATGCTTAATTGACAGTGGAAGCACGGAGAGCTTTATCCACCCAGAACTGGCACAACAACTCTCCCTAAAGGTGGTCCCTACTCAGGGTACCATCTCTATGGCTGACAAAACCCAGACATCGACCATTCTGGGTTACTGCACGGTACAATTGTGCGTTAACGGAACTGTATATGATAATTTTAAAGTATTAATCATGAAGAACCTATGTGCGAGCGTGATCTTGGGCCCGGATTTCCAGTGCAACCACCAAAGCATCACGCTCAAGTACGGTGGGTCCCAGCCGCCCCTCACAGTGTGCGGTCTGGCTACCCTGAAGGTAAAGCCGCCTTCGCTATTCGCGAACCTTACCCCTAACTGCCGGCCAATAGTGACCAAAAGCAGGAGGTACAGCTGGGAGGACAGGCGGTTTATCGCGACCGAGGTAGACAGGCTCCTGAAAGAGCGCATTATTGAACGCAGCAATAGCCCGTGGCGCGCCCAAGTGGTGGTGGTAAGGGGTAGCAAGAAGAAACGGATGGTGATCGACTATAGTCAAACGATCAACAGGTACACCCTACTAGACGCCTACCCGCTACCCCGCATATCAGAAATGGTGAACCAAATCACCCAATACCGGGTGTTCTCCACCATCGACCTCAAGTCAGCGTACCACCAGCTCCCTATCAGACCAGAGGACCGCCCGTACACCGCCTTCGAGGTGAACGGACGCCTCTACCAATTCCTCAGAGTCCCCTTTGGGGTGACGAATGGGGTCTCGGTCTTCCAGAGGGAGATGGACCGCATGGTCGATGACCACCACTTGCAGGCAACCTTCCCCTACCTCGACAACGTCACCATCTGCGGTCACAACCAGCAGGATCACGACTCGAACCTCGAGAGGTTCCTGAAAACCACACAAAAACTCAACCTCACCTACAACGAGGACAAGTGCGTTTACAACACCACGCGCCTCTGCATACTAGGCAGCGTGGTGGAGAATGGGGAAATCGGACCAGACCCCGACCGATTGCGCCCCCTACGGGAGCTGCCCCTGCCCAACACTCCCAAAGCCCTGAAAAGGTGCCTGGGGTTATTTTCTTATTATTCCCAATGGGTCCCCAACTACTCCGACAAAGCCCGCCCCCTCTTGAAAGCATCCTCTTTCCCGCTCTCTGCTGAGGCCCACGCCGCCTTCAAAAGCATTAAGCAGGATATTGAGCGGGCCACGCTACAGGCAGTGGACGAGAACACTCCATTTCAAGTGGAAAGTGATGCGTCTGACTTCGCCTTGGCGGCCACCCTCAACCAGGCAGGGCGGCCCGTAGCTTTCTTCTCGAGGACCCTCCAAGGGCCCGAGATCAGACACTCCTCCGTGGAAAAGGAGGCCCAAGCCATCGTGGAGGCAGTGCGCCACTGGCGCCACTACCTAGCCGGCAAACGCTTCACCCTACTTACCGACCAGCGGTCGGTAGCGTTTATGTTCAATAATAAACAGAGGGGGAAGATTAAAAATGATAAGATTCTTAGGTGGCGGATCGAGCTCTCCACCTTCGAGTACGACATCATTTACCGGCCAGGGGCCCTTAACGAATCCCCTGACGCCCTCTCACGAGGGATGTGTGCCAGCGCCACCGGGGATCGGCTACAGACCCTCCACAACGACCTCTGCCACCCAGGGGTCACGCGGCTGTTCCACTTCATAAAGTCCCGTAACTTACCCTACTCGATTGAGGAAGTTCGGTCCCTGACCAGGAACTGCCGCACTTGCGCTGAGTGCAAGCCTCGGTTCTACCGCCCAGATAGAGCCCACTTAATCAAAGCTACACGGCCCTTTGAGCGGCTCAGCTTAGATTTCAAGGGCCCCCTCCCGTCCGTCGACCGCAATGTTTACTTCCTGAACATTGTGGACGAATACTCCCGGTTCCCATTCGCCTTCCCCTGCCCAGACATGACCAGCGCCACGGTCATTAAATGCCTCAACAGCCTGTTCGGTATGCCGAGCTACATCCATACGGATAGGGGGGCGTCCTTCATGAGTGAAGAGCTACGCCAGTACATGCTGTCCAGGGGGGTCGCCACAAGCCGTACCACCAGCTACAACCCCCGGGGTAACGGCCAAGTGGAGCGAGAGAACGGGACAGTATGGAAAGCAGTCACTCTAGCTCTAAGGACCAAGGGCCTCCCTATCTCCCGCTGACAGGAAGTCCTCTCGGATGTGCTCCATTCGATACGGTCGCTATTGTGTACGGCCACTAATACCACGCCTCATGAACGAATGTTTGTCTTTCCCCGGAAATCCACCTCAGGCGTATCCATGCCATCATGGCTCTCCACCCCAGGTCCGGTACTCGTGCGAAGGCATGTGAGGGGCCACAAGATGGACCCTCTCGTGGAGCCAGTACACCTACTCCACGCCAACCCCCAATACGCATATGTCCGGCACGCCGACGGAAGGGAGGACACCGTGTCCATAAAAGACGTCGCCCCAGCCGGCATCGACAACAACCACGGCAATAGCGGCAACGACGATCACAGCAACTCTTACCCACCCACTACTCTTTCATCACCCCCGGAAGAACACCGACCAACGGCACCCCCACCAACTACCCCTTCACCAACCCTGGCGGCACCCCCGGCAGAGACCCAGGAGGCTACCGGGGACACCCAGCCGACACCCGCAGCACCGCAACAGCCACGTCGGTCGCAGAGGACTATCAAACCCCCGAATAGACTAAATCTATAGAAGGGGTGAATGTGATGAAATATTTCCATTCATCACTGCCTGTGACTGAGATCGGTTTCAGTGTCATTTCCCTTCCCCCAGACCTCATTGTATTGTGTACTGGAATGTGCTGTATTGTATACTGGAATGTGCTGTGTGTAGGGCTCCGCCCATACCTGGCCCCGTTTGTAAGCTAACTCAGTCTGGCCTCAGTCTCCAGAAGGAAGACATCTCTCTCTCTTACGTGTTACGTTCTAAGTTAATAAAAGCCTTGTTTTGTTCTGCTAACTTCGAGTCTCGGAATTATTGAGGCACATCAAAGTCAAAGGTTCCAAAGGGTAAACCAGTAAGTTTGCAAAATTATAACGGAACTACTTTAGGCAGGTTCTGTGAATGAAAACTGTAACCATTTTAGAGTGCCACATTTGGACATTTAGGGGGAAAAATTTGTTTGATTAGCGCCTCCCGTTTGCACCCTAAGAGGGCGCTAATGGGGTGCAAAGCAACTAGTGTTCGGGCGCAGTGATGTTTGCGCTGCTCGCGAAATTGACCAGAGTTTTTGCAGCGGCGCTAAACTCTACCATCATGAACTCTTGTGCCCACAGATCGTGACATCAATCGAACGTGCAACGCCCCGTTGGCGCCCCACCCCGCTAGCAACGACAGGGAGAGTGGAACGTTTTGCAATTGGGAAGGGGCTGGGGGAACGCTATTTAAAGGCACCCTCTTCCTGCCTTTTTTTGTGGGAGAAATTTTTGCACCACTCATTCTGAGAGAGAGAGAAAGATTCTGAGAGAGAGAGAGAGACTTCTGGAGAGATTCAATGCTGAGTGAAGTAGTTTTGGCTACTGAGCAGCATTTTGCATGTTCTTTTGGATTTGACCTTCATTGCTTCTATTGTCAAGGGACTATGAGGGCTGCACTGATTCAGAGTGTCATCCTGCGCCTGCAGAATCGGAGGCATCAGAGACGCAGAGAGTGGCAAACATGGCCAGAGGCAGGAGGGCCAACAGGTCTCTGCACAGGAGACCTTACCCCTATTCCGGGAACAATTCTCCTACATTCATTTGTCTGAGGAGCAGTGTTTGCGCAGGCTGCACTTCAGCAAAGAGTTGGTCACTGAGCTCTGCCACTTGCTGCAACCAGATCTGCAGCCTCAACTGAGGACCAGGACATCTCTGTCGGTGGCAGTGAAGGTCACAGTGGCTCTGAAATTTTAACCACCGGCTCCTTTCAAGCACCAATATCTCCCAGTTCGCGGCCCATTGCTGTATCCGGAGGTGACAAATGCCCTCTATAAAAGGAGACGCCAGTACATCTCTTTCCCGATGACCTGGGCCAAACAGCATGAACGAGCATTTGGCTTTGCTAAGATAGCGGGCTTCCCCATGGTGCAGGGCGCCATTGACTGCACGCAAGTGGCATTGCAGGCACCGCATGAGAATGCAGAGGTTTTCCGAAACCGCAAGGGCTACCACTCCTTAAATGTGCAGTTGGTCTGTGACCACAGACAGCTGATACTCGCCGTCAATGCCCGCTATCCTGGCAGCAGCCACAATGCTTTCATCCTGCGCCAGACTGGTGTGCCAGACCTTTTCCAGGCACCGCATCAGCCAAGTGGTTGGCTCCTCGGGGACAAGGGTTATCCATGCTGCACCTGACTGATGACACTGCACCGTAATCCCAACACCCCTGCCGAGCTGTGGTATAATGAGAGCTATATCGCTACCAGGAACATAATTGAGCAGACGATCGGCGTGCTCAAGCAACGGTTTCGCTGTCTGGATCACTCAGGAGGAGCCCTGCAGTACTCTCCTGAGCGAGTCTCCCTCTTCAAAGTTGTGTGCTGCATTCTTCATAACCTGGCAATCCTCAGGACCCAGCCAATGCCACCAAGCATTGGTGCACTACCGGAGGAAGAGGAGGAGGAAGAGGAGGAGGATGATCAGCAGCAGCACCAAGGTGGGAGGGAGGCCCACAATGTTGAAACTGCAAGGGACATCCGTCAACGGCTGATAACAAGCCGCTTCTAGGCCCCTACACTAAAGATGGCTTCTGGCATGGAGAACAACATGATGGAAAGCAAGGGCATCTGTAGTCTCAGCATCTGACATTCAGCAGCCTTCCATGAGAGCAGTCTGAGATTGGATCACAGCAGCCAGTGACTGAATTGCAGCACTAAGCCATTGCATTGCGTCGGCCTGTGCTGCAGCGGAGTGCTTCACACACCTTGCCAGTCCATCAATGCTTTCAGGCACCCTTCCCATTGCACCCATGAGCTGAATGTGCATGTCCACCGTCTGGGTGTTCATTTCCGCGATGAGCCGCTCCTCCTCTGCGTCCAGTGCAGCAGGACTCGCTGGCCTACTCGCCCTCTGGGGAGATGGCCTCCGAGCTTCCCTACCCGCATCGCGTTGCTGTAGCCCGCTGGGTCCTGGAGCTTCACCCTCATCAGACCCTTCCCCCCTGCTCCCCTCCCGGGAAGACGTGTTCCCAGTGTGGGCATGGGCTCCCTCAGGAGACGCTGGCGCTGAGGCTCCAGCTTCCTCTTCCTCCTCGCCTGTGGCGTCGCTCCCACTGGTTGGTTGAGGGCCCATCTCCTCAGCTGGTGGTTCACCATCTGAAAGCAGGGAGGTACAAAAGTGGCTTTAGCATCAGGACAGGGGGGCAGTAAGGGAGCAAGGACTGGAGCCATTTAGTAAGTTGGATTGAAAGTGTAAAAGGCTGGTGTTGTGAGGGACAAGTGAAATGAGAGAGGAGAAAAAGCTGATGACCTTACCATTGCTGTCCCGAAGGGGGTCGACCTCTCCAGTGGCCATGGGACCTATCACCTGGCTTGCGACGATCCTGTGGACGCGCGCCTCCAGATCGCTGACGGTTTGCAGCTGAGGTGGCCCTCCTCCACCCGTCCGTTGCTGCTGCCACCTATTATGAGATAGCTTGGCCTGCAAGAAAAAGGACGGCATCTGAGTAAATATGCAGCCATGTGTTTGCCTGATTGCCTGATGTGTATCCCATAGTTGAATAGTCCTTAATGTATGCAGCCATGTCCTTGCCTAATGTGCCTCCCATGGTTGAATAGCCCTTAATGTATGCAGCCATGTGCTTGCCTGATGTGCCTCCCATAGTTGAACAGCCCTTAATGTATGCAAGGTGTGGAATGTGCGTGTGTGTTTTTTGAGATGGCCATAGGTCTTGGATGAGTGTTGGGCATTGGGGTTTTTAACACCCTCTGGCCATAGAGTGAGGTTGAGATGGAGGGATGGAAAGGTATTGAAAACCAGCCACTCATCCTGACCATCCGAGTGAGGTCATTGAACTTTTCCGGACATTATGTATGGGTCCTGGGCACCATGCTCCTGGAGGAGACGTGCTGAGCCACCTCCCACCACACACTTCTATAGTCGCGGGGCAATGGCCTCCTGCCACTCTCTGGGTACAGTATTGATCTTCGGCGCTCCACTGCACCAACCAGAGCCACCAAGGCCCGGTCGCTGAAGCGCTGAGCTCGTTCCCTGGCCCTCTCCATAGTCCTTTGCAGCAGCTTTGAGGTTGAGGTCTGTCCAGGCCGAGATTCAAGGCTGCAATGAGGAGGGTGTGGCTGGAGAGCAAGATCAACCCTCCCCTTTAAGAACTGGCCGGCACCAGTGTGTCTGTGTTCCATTGCTAACTGACTTCACCTGAGCTTCGCCCGTGCTCTGAGGTAGCGCCTCGCTCCTCGGCCTTTGCGCCTTAAGACAGGTGTGTAGTGCCTGATTTAGTGCTGCAATCACCTCCAGGGGCGACAGAAGCCAAGTTTATAGTCGGAGGCGATAATTTGCGCCAGGCACTAAACTTTGCGCCCGGCCGATAATTGCGGCATAAATGGGGCGATACCGAATTTCTCCCCCTTAAAACTAATACATTGTGGGGATTGAATCATTTCCTTTTTCACAACCAATGCAGCAATCAAATCCTCACACATCAAGTACAACAAGGTCTTACACCGTTCAGAGCTCCTTCCAGATGGACATGACAATATGCCTTCATTCCAGTCCATATGACTTTCTCCATTTTGACCTACAAACTGAGATTCATGATGCTGCTGATCTCTTTGAATGAGAAAGCGGTGTGAATGAGATTGACTGAAAAGGAACTGAATATCGGGCCGGGAGTAAAACAGGCAGTTGCTGCGATATTGCCCGCTTTGCGCTCCCGCCCAAGGCAAATTTCTACCCCTGGGTGCCATCATTAGTAGTAAATGAAACAGCCATACCATTTCAATTGGGTACAAAAGCATGTCTGAGCACAATTGTAAGAGATTACAGAATACATCTAACTTAAGATAAAAATGACTTGATCTTCAGGAACAGACGCGTCAATGAAAGTAAAGTTTGTTGTTGGTACCATGTATTATAGAATCATAGAATCATAGAATAGTTACAGCACAGAAAGTGGCCATTCAGCCCATCGAGCTTATGCCGGCTCTCTGCAAGAGCACTTCAGCTAGTCCCACTCCCCGCACTTTTCCCGTAGCCCTGCAAATTTTTTTCCTTCAGGTGCTTATCCAATTTCCTATTGAAAGCCACGATTGAGTCTGCCTCCACCACCCTTTCAGGCAGTGCATTCCAGATCATAACAACTTGCTGCGTAAAAAAGTTTTTCTTCATGTCGCCTTTGGCTCTTCTGCCAATCACCTTAAATCTATGTCCTCTGGTTCTCGACCCTTCCGCTAATGGGAACAGCTTTTCTCTATATACTCTGTCTAGACCCCTCATGATTTTGAACACCTCTATCAAATCTCTCCTCAACCTTCTCTGCTCCAAGGAGAACAACCCCAGCTTCTCCAGTCTATCCAGGTAACTGAAGTCCCTCATCCCTGGAATCATTCTCGTAAATCTTTTCTGCACCCTCTCTAAGGCCTTCATGGTGCACAGAATTGAACACAATACACTAATTGAGGTCAGACCAGTATTTTATAAAGGTTCATCATAACTTCCTTGCTTTTGTACTTTCTGCCTCTATTTATGAAGCCCAGGATCGTGTATGCTTTTTTAACCGCTTTCTCAAACTTCCCTGCCACCTTCAACGATTTCAGCAAATATACCCCAGGTCTCTCTGTTCGTGCACCCCCTTTAGGATTGTGCCTCTATGTTCATTAATAAATAGACATTCTTATTATGAACACAGCTAGCTCTTGCTAGACACTTTTATTGAGCACATGTGGACCAGGTACAGTATCTGTAGAGGCATCCATCTTGACTGCTGCCTTGTGGGTAGCCTAGTGCCTCATGGGTAATGTAGTCTTAATATACATACAGCTGGGTAATATAGTCTAATAAACATACAGCTATATACAGCTCTACACAGCTCTACGGCTCCACCTAGTGTCCACTATAGAATGACATGTTATTGATCATTACATCCCCCTTTCTTTGAGGTTTAACAAAATCAATATCAATCAACTTTCAAGAAAACAATAAAGATAATATCAGTAACACTTTTGTTAGTGCTCTATAAACATAAACATTTTCAAAACAGTCAACACATTTTCAAAGCTTTACATTGTACTCAAAGATGAAGTCTATCAGGCTTTTTTACTTCACGTGTGGATCTTCTCAACACGGGTAAGTCTGATGTGTCTTCATGAGATTGTTCTGGCGGTGAATGACAAGATGCAGTTGCGGCATTGTCATCAATCTGGTCTTGAATAGTCTCTTGTGTTTTTAGGAGGGAACGGCGGTTCCTCCTGAGAATCTGTCCTTCCTCAGTTCTAACAGTGTATGACCTTGGTCCTACTTCCTCAAGAACTGTAGCTTTCCTGTTCCATGCATCTGGATCCTCAATCCTGACAACATCATCCCTTGTCAATGGTTTTAGAGTTTTGGATGACTTGCCATAGTATGATTTCTGTTTCAGCTTTAACAGTTGAAGTCTCTGTCTCAGTTCCTCACTTTGCTGTTCTTTTGCACAGCAGGGTAGCGTGGTGCGCAACTTGCGACCCATTAGTAGTTCAGCAGGTGAAGAACCACAGTCTAAAAGTGAGGCTCGGTAGCTCAGCAGGGCGAGATAAGGATCAGACTTGCTTTCTGTCGCTTTCTTCAGTAGCTGCTTGAGAACTTGAACACCTTTCTCTGCCTTACCATTTGACTGAGCATACAAAGGACTGGATGTGATGTGCTGAAAGTCATAATGTGCTGCAAACTGTTGCCACTCCTTACAGTTGAAGCACGGACCATTGTCGCTAACTGCAATCCTGGGAATTCCATGTCTGGCGAAGGTGGATTTCACATGCATTATGACACTGCTTGCTGTGGTGCTTGAGAGCAGCGCCATCTCAGGATAGATAGAATAGTAGTCAATCACTATTAGATAGTCTTTACCATTTAAATGAAAAAGGTCCATACCAACCTTTTGCCATGGTGTTGTTGGTATGTCAGCTACTATCATTGGTTCCTTTGCTTGTTTGTTTTGGTGTTTCTGACATGTCTCACATTTGCCTATCATGTTCTCAATGTCCTTATTTATGCCAGGCCAATAAACAGTGTCTCTTGCCCTCCTTTTGCATTTTTCAATTCCGAGGTGTCCCTCATGAATCCTTTTGAGCATGTCTTGACGTAGAGCCTGTGGAATGACTATTCTGTTCTGTTTTAGTAATAGTCCACTTGCAACACTCAATTCTGACCTTATGTGAAAATATATTGGACAGGAACCTTTTGGCCAACCATGATGAATGTTCTCTATTACTGTTTGTAATACTGTATCTTTTACTGTTTCTTCTGCTATTTGCTTTGATTTTGTGTCTGACACGGGCAGCGCAGCAGTGACGAGAACCAGAGACCCCTGAAAGGCGTTATCCGTCTCGGATCAGGAGGCCTCCTCAGAGACTGAATCTGTGAACTGTTTTTACATGAAGTTGTGTATATATGTTATTATGTTATGTTTAATGGGGAATATATACTGTTAAGCTAAAAAGGGAGGATTGTGGTGTATGTAACCGTTCCACCTTTAAGAGAACTATTTTAAGAGATGCACTACTTTATCTTGGCTGCTGTATACTGTAATACCGGTGGTGACCACACCGGTATATAAGTGCTGTGTAATGATTTATTGGGCAGTTCAGCCTGACCTCCGACTAGTAAAGACCTGTTGAATTTACTCTTGTGGTCTGTGTGCAGTGATTCTTATTAACAATAACTAGAACACACAGACTTAACACAGGGGGTTGAGATTGAGAAGGAGGAATAATGCACCACAATCACAGTCACAGAGATAATCATTTGTGACTTTGATTAGGTCTGTTGGAAAACTGATTGAAGAGATTTAAACATGGAGTTGTGGGAAAGAGGGACATGGATTTGGAAGGCGACAGCATATTCAAGGACTTTAGAGAGGGAAGAAAGGTTGGAGATATGGCAGTAATTTGCAAGGTTGGTGGGTTGGGCTGTTTGAGGAGGGAGGGTGATGATGGTAGTTTTAAAAGGGGAGGAGACCGTACCTGAGTAGACCGAACCATTTACAAATATCAGCTAGCATGGGGCCCAGGAAGGGAGTTTGGGTGGTTATCAGATTAGTGGGAATGAGAGCAGGAGGTGGGTCTCATGGACAAGGTGAGCTCAGAGAAAGCATGAGGGTAGATAGGTTAGAAAGTATAAACAGACAGAGGTGAGCAAGAGCAAGGGGGAATGCAGCAGAGGCAGCTGAATGGATGATCTCAATCTTAATGGCCAATGAAGCACAATTGAAGTGTTTTCACTGTTGTATTATAGAGAAACAGGTAGTGAAATATTGGTCTGCCTTACTGTGGCAAAATTCCTTGGTGTTAAACGTTCTCCTAATCTGCTCCCATATTCTTTGACTATTGGACATAGTATTAACTCTGTCTGCCACCTCAGGCCAAGCAAAATGGATTAAGTTCCTGTGGGGAGGGTGCTTCTGAGGCCCCAGACAGGGACCTTGCACATAAAATGCTAAAACAGCATTAAAAAATGGAAGTGTTCAGCATCTTTGACCAGTCATTTCCAGGTTTGTGCCCAAAAAGAATTAAGGAAGCCATTTAAGTCGTAGCCATAGCCTTTAAGAGCTGTAATTGCATGTTATTTCCTGCCCTGTCACTGAAAGTGAGCTTCCACTGGCGAGCCCAATCAGGGCTGGGAGTTGACTACGCATAATTCATGAGGTTAACCTTGCTTCGGCGCCGGGACTGAAAAACTTACTGTTGAGTTCTCTCTCTATCTGTGTCATTACCTTGAACTCTGTCCTTTACTGAATTGTAAAAGTAGAATTAACAGTCACTATCGGAATCAGGATTATTGCTGCATGTACAAGTATATGGACAGGTTCAGTGTTTACCCCATAACAATTCCAATGTAAATTCATTGATTGTCTTTGTGACCCTAGTCACCTCCAGGATCAATTCTATGGGACATTTTTCCTTTAACAGTTGTGTCCAGCTGCAGAGCAAGTCCATACTGCAGGAGAAGTAAATCAAGAGGTAATGATTAGCTGATGCCAAGCTTGGGTTTTAAAAGACTAGATTGTAGCAGGACAAGAACACTGAGGGAGAGTGTGGGCTCAATTTTTATAGAGGAGGCGGGTTGGAGTCGGGTTGCGTGGTGGGCGGGTTCCGGAGCCACTTCCGGCGGGAGCAGCTGCTGATGTCCGATTTTGATTTAATGAGCTTGTTAATTTCATGGAGGCACACTGGCTGGTCCAATGAGTGCGATCGGGTCGGCTGGCCGCCTCTGATGACGTCATAGCAGCTGCTGCTTTTAAAGCTGCCATTCAGCCTAAGCCTTTCTCTTCTGGATTCTGATACTCATTGAGATTGACCTATACACAATGACTTCTTCCAGAGGCAAGGCAGCTCCTCGATTTAATGATGTCTCCCTCCATGCTCTTGTGGATGCTGTCAGAGGGCACAGGGAGATTCTCATCCCTCCTGATGGCCAGAGGAAGCCTCCTCAGCAGCCTGGCTGCACATTGCTGAGGAGGTCAGCGCAAGGTCCATATGTTCACGCTCATGGATCCAGTGCCGAAAAAGGTTTAATGATCTTGTGCGAACATCAAAAGTGAGTATCCCATCACACTTGCCTTCAATCTGCTTCCCTTCTCTTCTGATCACCAGCACTCTGCATTGTAAGCCTGCTCCTCCACATCCCACCTTACCCTTATTTCCCTTGCACCCTTACCTATCCATCTCTATCTCTACACTGAATCACTTCAGCATCCTGCCTATGCACCCCTTAGACTCGCTCTCACTGTCATGCAGTGACAACAACTAACAACGCACAGGGAGCTCGCTTCCTCTTGGCACCTTACCATCTTCGTCTCCCTCAAAGCATCTATGGTAGGGATTATTCACACTCACGCGACATTAAATAAATCTAAAACGGACATAGACAGTTTCCTAGCTGATAAGGGAATTAAGGGTTATGGGGAGCGGGCAGGGAAATGGACGTGAGTCTAGGTTCGGATCAGCCATGATCCTATTGAATGGCGGAGCAGGCCTGAGGGGCCGTATGGCCTACTCCTGCTCCTACTTCTTATGTTCTTATGTTCACTCCATCACTGTGGCTGAAACACCACTTGTGTCCCTCCTTGCAGGAAAAGATAACCCACAATAAGAGGGAGAGAGCACTGACTGGAGGAGAAACACCTACCCTAGCCACATTGACCAGTGCTGAGGAGGCTGCATACGAGATTTTAGAGGTGGCAAAGACCTGGAAGTGGGTGATGGAGAGACGGGCACACTAGAGGAAGCTGGTGACATAATAGAGTTTCATCCCTCTCAGACTGCAATGGCATATGATGTTCATAGAGAATAGCATTGTATCATCTGCTCAAAAGGATATGTCTGCTACATCAATATCAGATGTCTAAATCATGCCTTTACTCTCCCACAGGACCATCAAGCGCCCCCCCTCCCCACGATCCAGGATATGGTGACCAGAATTGTACACAGTACTCCAAGTGTGGTCTAACCAAGGTTCGATACAGGTTTAGCATAACTTCATTACATTTCAAATCAATCCCTCTAGAAATAAATCCTCGTGCTTGGTTTGCTTTTTTTTGGCCTTGTTGACCTGCGTCGCTACTTTCAGTGATCTGCAAATTTAGAAATTGTGTTTTTGATTACAAAATCTGAATCATTAATATAAATTGTGAACAACAGTGGTCCCAGCACTGATCCTTGTGGAACACCACTTTCCACCTTCTGCCACTCTGAATAGCTACCCTTTACCCCTACTCTCTGCTTTCTGTCTTGAAGCCAGAATGCAAAATGGAACCAGATTCTGCACTAAATTCTGGCCTCTGTTAAGCAAACTGCCTGACCTCCATCTTAGCACCCAACTGGAATTTTGCGGCCTCAGCCTCTTACTCCCCCCTAACTAAGAATACGGCTATGGGCAAGATTCCTTTAAGCAGGTTTTCCATTGGGAAATACACAGTGATTGCTCTACGCGCCCAAACAAGTGGGCCAGAGGCACAAGCGATTTTCATGCTCGTGCCTCATTTGTTTTAAGCAGGTGAGCTGCCAGCGCTACTTATGCTGCTGATTGGCATTTTGCCTAATAGGTGGGGGTGGGGGGGGCAGAAAATACGGCCTCCCTGACATGATTTAAAGGCAGCCTGCACCTTTTAAAGGGGAGGTGCTCGTTGGTTGCAGGCATTCACTTCAATTCATTTTACAACAGTCAAATTGGCAGAAAGACCTAGTGCTGGAAGATATCCCAGATACTCTGATGCAGCATTAGACATCCTGGAAAAGGGGATCAATAGGACGAGGGAGGGGCTCTTCCCGCCAGGGGCCAAAGGTTCCCGTAGTGTCCCTGCAGTAGAGGCCAGAAGTCATGGGGGAGGGGAATGCTAGAATGATTGTAGCCAAGGCTTGGCAGCAATGTAAGGAGAAGTGTAATTGTTGTGTCCGTGTATAATAAGACACAGACTGCAGGAGAACGGTATAACAGGTGTTTACTCAATGTGGCTCACTCGTGAACTGATCTGTACAGGTTACTACTCAGTGCTATATACAGGTGTGATCACTGCCGGTACTGCAGTATAAATGAGCTGTAAAAGATAGTTCCCCCCTTAAAGGTATATACATTACAATTCCTCCCCTTTTAGATTAACAGTACCATAACACTCATTTAACAATTAAATATCAAACTAATTACAATTAACACTTTTAACATGCAACATTAGCTGAAAATAGTCTATTTATATATTCAATCTTTGGGGAGGCTTCCTGATCCTTTCTGGATAGCGCCTTTCCTGAGTGTCTTGCTCTTGGTGCGGAGGCGATTCTGGCTCCCTGTCGTCGGTTGGTTCATCAGCTTCCGATGCTACTGTTTCTGGGGTAGATGCGACCTGTACGTCGGGTTCATCACCAGGTACGTATGGGCGAGGCATGGGGTTGACTTGTTCCTGTGACTCTAGGATCTGGTCAGCATGGCATCTCATGATGCTCTCCCCAACGTCCACTGTGTACATTAGTGGGCCCTGCCGTGTACATATCGTTCCTGGCTGCCATTTTTCTGTTCGGTAGTCGCGGGCCAAGACTGGTTGCCCTACATTGAAGCTCTTTGTTGGCTTCTCATGGATGTGCTGGAATTGCTTACTGTCAACATCTATTCGTACGTTTGGTCTGAGCAAATCCAGGCGAGATCTTAACCTTCGGTTAAAGAACATCATGGTTGGGGCCTGGTTGGTGATTGCATGTGTCGCATTCCGGTAGGCGAACAGGAAATTGTCCACCTTGTGCTGCAGCGGAATGTTGTCATTGCACATAGCCTTTATTGCCTTCTTAAAGGTTTGTACGAACCTCTCAGCCAATCCATTTGTGGCTGGATGATACGGGGCGGATGTGTAATGCCTTACCCCATTCTTTTCCAAGAACCTCCGGAACTCTTCGGACACAAACTGTGGTCCGTTGTCGGAGCAAATCTGTTCTGGCAAGCCATTCCTGGCAAAAATGGTCCGTAGGACTGCAATAGTTTTCTCCGTGGTGGTGGAGGACATTTTGATGACCTCAGGCCATTTCAAGTGCGCATCCACGGCTATTAAAAACATTGAGTCCATGAATGGACCAGCAAAATCAATATGCACCCATTGCCATGGAGATGAGGGCCACTCCCATGGGTGTAGAGGGGCCTGTGGTGGTGCATTTTGGACTTTCTGGCATCCTGAGCAGCTCTTGGTCAGGTCCTCGATTTGTTTATCGATTCCCGGCCACCACACATAAGCCCTGGCTAGGCTTTTCATTTTTACCCCTCCCAGATGACCCTCATGAAGCTCATTGAGCACTCTATCCCTTAACTTGGGTGGAATTACCACTCAGGATCCACACATCAAGGTCCCCCGGCACACTGACAGCTGTTCTCTCCTTGTCGAGAATGCTGGCAACAGTGAGTCGCCATGTGCTGGCCATCCCTTCACCATCAAATCATATACCCGAGACAGTGTCGGGTCATTTCGGGTTTCCTTTTCGATACAAGCGTTAGTTACCGGTAGGTATTCAACTATAGTCGAATGGAATATTTCGACAGGATCCACTGCTGGTGCTTCCTCCGCAGTAGGCAGTGGCAGGCGTGATAGCCCATCAGCATTTCCATGCTGTTTCGTGCCCTTATATTCAATCTCATAGTGGTGCGCCCCTAGAAAAAGGGACCATCTTTGTAGTCGTTGCGCAGTCATCACCGGAATGCCCTTCTTCGGATTAAAAATGGAGACAAGAGGCTGGTGATCAGTCAGCAAGGTGAATTTCTGCCCGTGCAGATAGTGATTGAACTTTTTCACTCACCACACTAGGCTGAGGGCCTCCCTGTCAATCTGGGCATAGTTACGCTCGGCTGAGGTTAGTGATCGTGACGCAAAGGCTATTGGCCTCTCTGAGCCGTCCGAGAATTTGTGCGACAGCACCGCTCCAATGCCGTAGGGTGACGCATCACATGCCAACCGAATTGGTAATGCTGGGTTGTAATGGGCCAATACCTCTTTCGATGTGATTAGTGTTTTGCTCTTCTGGAAAGCTCGTCTACATTCGTCACTCCACTTCCATGGCACCCCAGTTTGCAGTAGGGTGTTCAGTGGGTGTAGTATTGTAGACAAATTTGGCAAGAACTTATGGTAGTAGTTTACCAGCCCGAGGAACGACCTCAGTTGTGACACATTTTCCGGTGCTGGAGCCTTGACTACTGCCTCAATCTTCTCTGGGGACTTATGTAACCCCTCTTTATCGATAACGTGGCCACAATACGAGATCTGTTTTCTAAAAAACTCGCATTTGGGGCGGTTAGCTCGGAGCCCATATTCCTGCAATCTAGTGAGCACCTGCTCCAGGTTGGCAAGGTGATCACTGTCATTTTCGCCCGTGACCAGGATGTTGTCCAAATAACACTGGGTCCCTGGGATCCCTTGCAGGACTTGTTCCATTGCCCTCTGCCAAATAGCCGGAGCTGATGCTACCCCGAATACCAGCCGGTTGTATTGGTAGAGACCTTTATGGGTGTTGATTGTGAGGTATTTTTTTGATGCTTCTTCTACCTCCATTTGCAGATACGCCTGGGCCAGATCAATCTTAGTGAAGCATTTCCCTCCAGATAGCGAGGCGAAAATATCTTCAATCCGCGGAAGTGGATATTGTACGGTGTGAAGAACCGGGTTCACTGTTACCTTAAAGTCCCCACAGATGCGAACCTTCCTTGGTTCCCCAGGCGTGCTGTTCAACGACTTTTTCATCACAGGGATGATGGGTGTAGCCCACTCGCTCCAGTCTACCTTGGACAGTACACCTGAACGTTCCAGACTCTCCAGCTCTGCTTCGACGGCTGGGCGGATCGCATAAGGTCTGGCCTTAAAAAATTTTGGGCTTGCGTTTTCTTCAATTTTAATCGTCGCTGTCATGCCTTTTAGTATTCCGAGTCCTTGCTGGAACACTTCTTTCGCATCAGTTAGGATCTTTGACAGTCGCCCAGGTGTGACGTCGTCATCCTTTTTGTCAGCCACAGTCAGTGCCTGTATGGAATGCCAATCCAGTTGTATTTTCCGGATCCATTCACATCCCAGTAATGGTGGTCCTCCATCTTGCAATACATACAGGGCTAGTTTTGGTGTTTCCTTACCGTTATATATAACGGTCACCCTTATTTTTCCTTTGTGGTAGACTTTTTGCCCCGTGTACGTCTTCAAAATAATTTTTGTGTCTCTCAAGGGTATGTGTGAGAATAGCCGCTCGTAGTCCCGTCGGTTTATGACTGTTAGGGCTGATCCTGTGTCCAATTCCATCTTTACCTGGACTCCTGCTATCTTGAGAGTGACCCAAATGGTTCGGTGATCCTCCGTTGTGATCACATTATGTAATTTCAGACAACTCAGTTCCCTGCTTTCGGAGTCGTTATCACTCTTTTGTTCATCTGAACTATTCTCCGTCATCTTATGTACCTTCTTGTACTTTCCTTTGGTAGGTTTCTTATTGCTGGTTTTCTTTCCCGACCTGCAGACTCGTGCTATATGTCCTACTTTTCCACACTGTCTGCACACTTTGTCTTTGAACCAGCAATCATTCTGGTCGTGTGTTGTTCTGCCGCAGCGATAGCACTTCTCTGTTCCATATGACATTTCGTTTGTGCCATATTCTTGCGGTCTCTGTTGTATCTCTGCAGCGCCCCGTGCTGCTGCTTCATATGATACCGCAATGCTGAAAGCCTTTTCCAGCGTAAGGTCCTTTTCAGATAAAAGCCGTTTCTGGGTTCCTTCACTTTGAAGCCCACACACAAACTTGTCCCTTAAGGTATCTGCCAGTCCCGCTCCAAACTGGCAGTGTTTCGATAGTTTGCGCAGTTCTGTTAAATAATCAGCATTGCTTTCATCCTTATGCTAGTTCCGTTTGTGAAACTTGAATCTTTTTGCTATCAGCAGCGGTGTGGGGTTTAAATGTTCCTGTAGTATCGTTACTATGTCTTCAAAACTCTTTTCCATTGGTTTCGTTGGGGTTACTAGATTTCATAATAAACCATACATCTTTGCACCCATTAAATTTAACAATACCGACGCTTTCTTGTCATCTGACACCTCATTTGCCTTGCAGTATACCTCTATTCGTTCGACATATGTAGTCCAATCTTTGACTTCATTGTCAAATGCGGTGATACTGCCACTCTTCGGCATTTTGGGTGTGGTTTAAAATGGCATCTCCCAATGGCTTAAAATGGCGTCTCCCGCGCTTTCCTTCATCCCCCGCTGCTGCCAACACCGCTCCCGGCAGTTCTCGTGGCAATGGCGGCGCCCTGTAGGTTTCGCGCGCTTCTCCTGCGCTGCTGCCAACACCGCTCTCGGCGGTCCTCGTGGCAATGGCGGCGCCCTGTAGGTTTCACGCGCTTCTCCTGCGCTGCTGCCAACGCCACTTTTGGCGGTCCTCGTGGCAATGGCAGCGCCTCGCGGGTTTCTGCGCATCTCTCTCTCCCTCTCTTCGACGCTGCTCGGACCCTGAACACCAGCTGCGTCCTGTGCGCTCTGCCCTCTCTCTCTCCCCCGTCGACGCTGCTCAGCCCTTTGCTGTGCCGCTTGGTCGGGCTCTAGCCCGCCGCTGTCCGGGAAGGGTCTACGCACTACCTGTTGCCAGCCCGTTTCGCTGGACCACCTCGACTGGAAAGCCAAGCCTGGCTCTCGACAGCCTCCCCCGCAATTCTCGATCCTCTGCTGGATGACTGGGCGGTTGCCTGTGGTCGACGCCCGAGTCTCTGGCCTTGACCTCCAATCCACTGATCTCCAGGAACGAATCCCCGGGAGGTGATGCAGAGTTGCAGGTAGGTTCGAACTTGCCTTGTCGCCAATGTTGTGTCCGTGTATAATAAGACACAGACTGCAGGAGAACGGTATAACAGGTGTTTACTCAACGTGGCTCACTCGGGAACTGATCTGTACAGATTACTACTCAGTGCTATATACAGGTGTGGTCACTGCCGGTACTGCAGTATACATGAGCTGTAAAAGATAGTTCCCCCCTTAAAGGTATATACATTACAGTAATGACCTAGCCCGGTTGCTGAGGTAAGGCTCCTAACTCTAATTTGTGTTACTCTCTGCTTAGCTCTGCTCCACCTGTAGCCCCAATACTCATGAGCCTTCCCTCCCCCGCTTCCCATCACTCTCTTCCAATTACAGCAACACACTTCTCTCCACTTCCTGCTGCTGCTACTGCCATAGTCTGAAGCTGCTACTGACCTCACAATTACTTCCCTCACTTCCTTTGCCCCCTTTCACACAACATCTGCACTATTCTACTGTGACATACACATCCTCAAGACATCTCAAATAACAGTAGAAAATGCTGGAAATACTCAGCAGGCCAGGCAGCATCCGTGGAGAGAAAAACAGAGTTAACGTTTCAGGTCTGGGACCCTTCATCAGAAATGGAAAAAGCTGGAGATGTAACAGATATTAAGCAGGTGCCGAGACAGGGTGTGGGGGGGTTAGGAGGGGAGGAAGGAAGTGAAAGAACATCCTGTACTTTTGTAAGAGGCAGGAAAGATAAAATGTTGCAAATGGGAGTGGCAAAAATCATACTGCATGAAAAATGGGGGCAGGGATAATTATCTGAAATTGTTGAACTCAGTGTTGAGTCCAGCAGGCTGTAAAGTGCCTAATCGAAAGATGAGGTGCTGTTCCTCGAGCTTACGTTGAGCTTCATTGGAACAATGTAATAGGCCGAGGACAGAGAGATCAGAGTGGGAGTGAAGCGGTGAATTAAAGTGACAGGCGACTGGAAGCTCAGGGTCACCCTTACAGACTGAACGGAGGTGTTCCGCAAAGCGATCGCCCAATCTGCGTTTGGTCTCCCCAATGTAGAGGAGACCGCATCGTGAGCAGCAAATACAGTCTATTAAATTGCAAGAAGTACAAGTAAATCGCTGTTTCACCTGGAAGGGGTGTTTGGGGCCCTGGACAGTGGGAAGGGAGGAGGTAAAAGGGCAGGTGTTGCATCTCCTGCGCTTGCACGGGAAGGTGCCAGGTGAAGGAGAAGGGCTGTTGGGGGTGATTGAGGAGTGGACCAGGGTGTCGCGGAGGGAGCGGTCCCTTCGGAATGCTGAAAAGGGAGGTGAGGGGAAGATGTGTTTGGTGGTGGGATCACGTTGGAGGTGGCGGAAATGGCAGAGGATGATCCCTTGAATGTGGAGGCTGGTGGGGTGAAAGGTGAGGACAAGGGGAACCCTATCGTGGTTCTGGGAGGGAGGGGAAGGGGTGAGAGCAGAAGTGCGGGAAATAGAACGGACACGGTCAAGGGCCATGTCAACCACAGTAGAGGGGAATCCTCGGTTGAGGAAAAAGGAAGACATGTCGGAAGCACTGGTATGGAAGGTGGCATCGTCAGAACAGATGCGGCGGAGACGGAGAAACTGGTCCCCCAAACCCGCACAGCCCGCTTCTACCTCCTTCCCAAGATCCACAAACAGGACTGCCCTGGTAGGCCCATCGTTTCAGCCCCACGGAACTTATCCCTTCCTATCTCGACTCTCTTTTTTCTCCCCTGGTCCAGTCTCTTCCCACCTACATTCGCGACTCTTCCGACGCCCTCTGTCACTTTAACCGTTTCCAGTTTCCTGGCCCCAACCGTCTCCTTTTCACTATGGACGTCCAATCCCTCTACACCTCCATACCCCACCAGGATGGCCTTCGGGCGCTCCGTTTCTTCCTTGAACAGAGGCACAACCAGTCCCCATCCACCACCACCCTCCTCTGCCTGGCTGAACTTGTTCTCACATTGAACAACTTCTCCTTTGACTCCACTCACTTCCTCCAAATTAAAGGTGTTGCTATGGGAACCCGCATGGGCCCGCATATGCCTGCCTGTTCATGGGATATGTGGAACATTCTTTGTTCCAGTCCTACTCAGGTCCCCTCCCTCACCTCTTTTTCCGGTACATCGATGACTGTATTGGTGCCGTTTCCTGCTCTCGCCCTGAACCAGATAAGTTCATTCATTTTACTTCCAATTTCCACCCATCCCTCACCTTCACATGGTCCATCTCCAACTCTTTCCTTCCCTTCCTTGACTTCTCCGTCTCCATTTCTGGCGATCGGCTTTCGACAAACATCCACTACAAGCCCACTGACTCCCACAGCTACCTGGACTACACTTCCTCCCACCCCGCTTCCTGTAAGGACTCTATTCCATTCTCCCAGTTTCTCCATCTCCGCCGCGTCTGTTCTGACGATGCCACCTTCCATACCAGTGTTTCCAACATGCCTTTCTTTTTGCTCAACCGAGGATTCCCTTCTACTGTGGTTGACACGGCCCTTGACCGTGTCCGTTCTATTTCCCGCACTTCTGCTCTCACCCCTTCCCCTCCCTCCCAGAACCACGATAGGGTTCCCCTTGTCCTCACCTTTCACCCCACCAGCCTCCACATTCAACGGATCATCCTCCGCCATTTCCGCCACCTCCAACGTGATCCCACCACAAAACACATCTTCCCCTCACCTCCCTTTTCAGCATTCCGAAGGGACCGCTCCCTCCGCGACACCCTGGTCCACTCCTCAATCACCCCCAACAGCCCTTCTCCTTCACCTGGCACCTTCCCGTGCAAGCGCAGGAGATGCAACACATGCCCTTTTACCTCCTCCCTTCCCACTGTCCAGGGCCCCAAACACCCCTTCCAGATGAAACAGCGATTTACTTGTACTTCTTGCAATTTAATATACTGTATTTGCTGCTCACGATGCGGTCTCCTCTACATTGGGGAGATCAAACGCAGATTGGGCGATCGCTTTGCGGAACACCTCCGTTCAGTCCGTAAAGGTGACCCTGAGCTTCCGGTCGCCTGTCACTTTAATTCACCGCTTCACTCCCGCTCTGATCTCTCTGTCCTCGGCCTATTACATTGTTCCAATGAAGCTCAACGTAAGCTCGAGGAACAGCACCTCATCTTTCGATTAGGCACTTTACAGCCTGCCGAACTCAACATTGAGTTCAACAATTTCAGATAATAATCCCTGCCCCCATTTTTCATGCAGTATGATTTTTGCTACTCCCATTTGCAACATTTTATCTTTCCTGCCTCTTACAAAATTACAGGGTGTTCTTTCAATTCCTTCCTCCCCTCCTAACCACCCCCCTCGCCCCCCCCCCCGCCGCCCCCCCCCCCGTCTCTGCACCTGCTTAATATCTGTTACATCTCCAGCTTTTTCCAGTTCTGATGAAGGGTCCCAGACCTGAAACGTTAACTCTGTTTCTCTCTCCACGGATGCTGCCTGGCCTGCTGAGTATTTCCAGCATTTTCTGTTGTTATTTCAGATTTCCAGCATCCGCAGTATTTTGCTATTATACTCAAGACATCTCACTAGGCTACCACTAACACTCCCTTCTTTCTTGCAGGAGAAGCTGTTACACACAGGAGGAGGGAAATCGTACCTGCATGTCCTGTCCTCACTGGAGGAGGAGGTGCCTGGCATCATGGGCAGGGGCGCATCAGGACCAATCTTCCCTGTAATTTTTTTGGGGCCACGCGGCCCCTTTCTATTGAAAAGCTGATAAGCCGCTGCGCAGGACCCCTGGAGCGCTGTATGGTTGCGTGACCGCACAGCTTACAGGGAACATTCGTCAAGACTGTGCCGTAACTAGAGGACAAGTCCCACAGGCCTTCACCACATCCTACCTTCTTTTCCCCTTCTCACTGCAATCTCATGCTATACACTCTGCTTGACAAAGTGCAGCTGCTTTGATCAGCTATGAATCTGCCTCTGCTTGCCCTTCCCGCTAACTGCTGACCCTTGTCCTTCCCTTCCATTTCAGGTTCAGGCAGTGGCCCATAGGTAAGTCCCAGGAGTGGGGGCTGGTCATGAGCGTTCTGGAGTCGGGGCAGCACTCCACAGCCGTGATTACTGATTGAAGAACTGTAAAAAGAGCTGGCCTGACACCTGCTCACTGATCACTAAACAATTTCTGCAAGGGGGCTGTTAGGGACCTAAAGCATGTTTTAGTTGATCGCCCATAATGCCTGCAATAATGGCTGTCCCATAATGCAGGTGCAGATTGAACAAGATATCCTGCACCTTGAAATTGGCCCTGTTTTCCACCCAAAAAATGGGCGGAACAAGGACCAATTTCTACCTGTATGTCTTTCTCCTCCTTCACATCTTTTTCTTGCTACCACATCTGTTTCTCACTCTCTCCCTCACTTTTGTTTCTCTCCACTTTGGTTTCTAGCCTCCTTCACTTTGTTTTGTCTCTAAACCCACTTTTGCCCCATCTTCACATGTTTTTCTTCTCTTGCTCTATACTTTTCTTTTTTTAATTTTCTCAACAACACTTTCCTTTTCATTTTGCTTCCTACAACATTGGAGCAGCCATGTGGGGGGGCAGCATAGGGCAGGTGAGGAAGCCAGAAGAGTCATTGAATCCCTCAGGCTATGAAATTTATAAAGCAGAGGGAGTGAGAGACTTAAAAAAAAGTAAAGGAGCGGCAACCTCAAACACAAAGTACAGGAAAGGACAATTCAAATAAAAATGTACAAGGGAGAAACAAGCTGACTCATGTTAAATATTGGTCAGGTCTATCCTGACTATCCCAGGTGTTAATTGCAAGAGTGGTTTTGAAATGCTGGGAAAAAATGAGTTGATGTACGATATGGTGCGATGAGTCTTGATTTCGTGATAATGAGGATGTAGGAAGAAGAAGGAATGTGAAGAACATTATATTTGGAGCATTAGGAAAATGGAGTGAGGAGGCACAGAGGACCACTGACCATAGTAATACCCTGCTGTAAAGTGCAGTTTTTTGTCTATGTGGTGAGGACAAGTATCGGCCTAGTTGTTGCCCATTACAATTGAATAGCCTGCCCACAATCACCATCTAGGCTCACACCTAGAATGACCATTTGGCCAAGGTACCATAGGACTGCCGTTACCCGTGAAACCATACCCCAAGCATGGGTCACTAATTTCAGGTGAGGCGAGAGAGGAAAAGAAGAGAAAATTAAAGGGTTAAAAAGAAAATACTATTGTTACAACAACCATATTCCCCTCAATATTCTTTTCTTGTGAGAACAACTCTATTCTTCTCTACGAAGGCCAATGGAATAATGGGAACCATGAAAGGTCATTCAGAAAGTACAATACTGGGAAATTAATAGCGTCAATTTGACAGACTAAGGATTTGTGATAGGAGACCCCTGGTGGAAGATTCATTTCTTTGTATATTCGCACCCCTTACTCTTAACGATCATATTATATCGTTACTTGATTTTAAGTGATTTATATTGATAGATTCTGTTCTGCATGGACTCAATCGGACTTTGATTTGGTGTCGCTGCTTGTTAATGGTGAACATTTTAACTATATCATTATGACAAATATATAACTATCTATGCTGTTAGCCTTGTCTATAAAAAGCAAGTGTATCCCAGATTTAAGATGGATTCCGTTGGCTTGTCCATAAAGATAAAAGCCTTCAGTCATCAGAGACTGGCTGGAATGTCATTACAGGAAACTTTGTGATATCCGGCACCGACGGGACCGGCGTGTTGCCGATCTATCAAAACTGCCGGACATACAAAGTTAATGTTGAAGCATACGGAGGTTTTCAACTCCGTATCTGACAACAAACACTGTTGCTTAGCAACAGCTTCTAAAGAGTCGGCTGCAGCTGCAAGCGTCTCTAGCTGAAGCTGTTGCTATAGCTACAGACCTTGCAGTGCCTGACTGGGGGAAAAAAAGAACGAGAACTAAAAAAACTTATAGAAAACGGCTCCTGATTTTTGCTGTTAGATCGAGTATTCCGGACATACAACCTCCGGATAAACCAAAGTTTCCTGTACGAAGTTTAAATATAAATAGCCATTGTCACTGTATAGGTAAGCAGTATTTCTTGATTATTATTCGGTTGAATATTTGTCTGAGTCCTTTATTAATTACATCTAGTAACCTCATCAAAAATGCCTGATCATCCAATCGTATCGTTATGAGGGTTTGTAAAGTTTAATCTTTGGGAGTTAATCTTATGAAGATTTACCTGAGGAGCCTTCCTCAAAGCAAAATATATATTTTATAAACCAGATGTTTCTATTGCTAAAGACAATCATTTAGAGAAACCTGAGAGGATGATGATGAAAGTGCTGGAGGAAGAAGTCAGAGGGTGTTAAACTGGGCCATGCAGCACCCCTTTTCCAGGAGCTACATGCCCTTTTAAGGCACCAAAATGACGGGCAGGAAGCACGCACACTTTGGGCCGAAATTACTCTGCCCGCCATATTGGGTAAGGACAAACAAGAGTCTGTTTCAGGTCCCCCGCAGCAACATTGGTTTGCCCTGAGGCAGCCAGCAGCCAGCGCCAGAGAAACAAACCCTAAAGATCAGCTACATAAAAAAAAGGTACGTACTTACCACTATCATCATCCCAAACGCTGCCACTACAGACCTGAGAAGCCCGACCTCCAGACCCCCAACCCCCAATCTTCCCCCATTCTGACCCCCGATCCCCCCATCCCAAGGCCCGATTGCTTGCCCCCCTCCTCCAAGGCCTGATAGCTCACACCACTGATGCCCGCGATCCCACTCCCCGCCACCAATCACTTACCTGTGGGCCACTGCTGCACCAAACTCTCAAAAGCTTACCTGCTTTCTTCTGCAGCATTGTTTCTATGCCAATGAGGTCTGAGGCCCAATATCCAAAGCACCTTGGACCTCACCATTTGTGCGCAGAATAATTACCTTACGCGGCAAAAATGAGCGCTCCCAAATTTCTAGCACAAAGTTTTGCTTTTTCATGTACTTTGACTAGTCTGTGTAGTAAAAAGGACACGTTGATTCAGTAAAAGGATAAATTAAATCCTTGTAGACAGTTTTAGAAGGATTTATGGCTGTGTAGTTTCTCCATCAGTCACACCATTCAGGCCAGAAATTAGGCTGGGAACTGATTGGCACACATGGGCCCCAGCTCATACCAGGATTATAACCTGGACCCTGAAGAAGCAGAGGTTTGTATCTTTTACAAAGGGGGCCACTGAGGCCAGATACAGCTTCAAAAAGCTGCTCACGTCAGTTGGCTGAAGGATGACGCATCCAACCAGGTGATTAGTTGCAGCACCAGGAGCAAGGAGCTGCCCCGAAGAATAGGGGGGAGAAATTCAGTTGGTTAGCGCCTCCCATTAGCGCATCCGGGGGGCGGTAACGAGATGCTAACGACTTACCACCCGGACGCAGCGAGTTCAGCGCTGCCGGCAAAATTCACCTGGCGGTTTGCGGTGGTGCTAAACACTACCACCAGAAACTCCTGCGCCCGGACATCATGACGTCATCAAGCCGCACATCCCCCCCCTCCCTCCCCCAGACTGGAAATTCATTTTCGCCCCCTGCCTCAGCACCTGCCGTTAAGAACGACAGATAGAGGAGGCAGTTTGCAGACGGCTGGGAGCTGCAGGAGCGCTATTTAAAGGCGTGCACTTCCTGTTTTTTTTTGTCACTTTGACAGAAGCAGACAGACGATTTGACCCATTTGAGGTTTTCCTGCTTGAAAGAGTTTTGCTCCTGACAAAAATTTATCAGGTTCATTTGTGTTACATTTGATACTGCAACATTTCCAACACTTAATGGGGGCTGTACTGGCACGGGACCTCGCCCTCCAGCTTCACCGTCAGAGGCAGCGGAGACAGAGAGAAAGATTAGAAAACGTGACCAGAGGGAGGAGGCCAAAAGGGCTCTCTACAGGAGACCTTACCCTCCCAGGGTATTCCGGGTGCAGTTCTTCTACATTCATCTGTCAGAGGAGCAGTGCCGTATAAGGCTCCGCTTCAGTAAGAAGGTGGTCACAGAGCTCTGCCACCTCCTGCAGCCAGAGCTCCAGCCTCAGCTCAGGACCAGGACGTCTCTCTCAGTGGCATTGAAGGTCACAGTCACTCTCAATTTCTACACCAATGGCTCCTTCCAAGCTTCAACAGGGGTTATTGCAAACATTTCACAGTTTGCTGTCTATTGCTGCATCTGGGAGGTCACAGATGCTCTGTACAGAAGGAGAAGGGAGTACATCTCATTCCCCATGACCCGAGACAAACAGCATGAACGCTCATGTGGCTTCACAAGGATAGTGGGCTTCCCCATGGTCCAGGGCGCCATTGACTGCACCCATGTGGCATTGCGGGCACCTCATCACAGTGCAGAGGTGTTCCACAACTGCAAAAGCTACCACTCTCTGAACATGTAGTTGGTGTGCGACCACAGACAGCACATCCTTGCCGTCAATGCCCGCTATCCTGGCAGCAGCCATGTAGGGGGTGGTGTTTTGAGTCAGCTTTGCCCCTGACTGTTTTGAGCGGTTCGAATCGCTCCCACACCCCTTGGTTCTAGACTCTGGACTTAGGTACAGGCTGCGATACAAAATTGGAGTAGACAACTGGTTTGGTACAAGAAAACTGTGTTTATTAGAGTCACAATAAAATTATACACTTAGATTACTGGAGTAGTTACAGACATTCAAGAGTACACTTAATTAAGAATGGGGAACACACGGCACAACGAGGGAAAATCACATTAATAATCCCCCTAACCTTGTCCCACCCCCAATATCTAACTAAATTGTACTAAAAGAGCCAGGGATCATGCTCACCAATAGGGGTTTCTTAACAGTTCGAATCCTGCCAGTTAAGCCGGTTGCGTTTTTGGGGTTCGCTCTTTGTGTCCTTTGGGGCCTGCCGTCTCCACGTGGTGCTAGTCTTAGAATCTGCGAAGGTTCTTCAGTTTGGTGGAGTCCGCTGATGCGGTTTGGGCGCGGTTGTGGATTTGTCTGGTAAGTACCCACTTTTCTTCGTTAGAAATAGGGAGAATAAAGTCTTCATTGGGTACTTTAGCTTGTAGAGTGGAAAACTTCGGGTTTTGTTCTTCCGGTGGTGGTCTGGTCGTCGAGTTTGTTGCGGTTGGGGTTCGGTTGGTGGTCTTCGGTGTCGGCTCAGTCGCGGTGGCCTAGATCATTACTGGTGTAGTGGTAATGATCTGAAGGTATGGTTTACCCAGCCCTTTGTTACCGCAGTGCTCGTGGTCGGTCCTTTTGTCGGGCTGCAGTTTGCGGCCTTGTTGTCTTCGGTCGAGCCTGCCCCCTCACCGTGATGTTGCGTGAGCCTTCCTGTTGGCTTCCGAATGAAGATGCAGGGTGGTGTTGCTGCTGTTGAATGCGCCTGTGTCTCTTTGGTTACCGGTGGGCCTACAGTTATACTGTTTTTGAGTTTGTTATCAGTGCGCCAAATCAGGGTTAGTTCCTTGTCCGATTTTTGGCAGGCTCGTTAAGGTGATTATAGCCATTCACCTTAACTGGTTTTTGGGTGGTTGTCTCATTGCTAAATGGCTTTAATGTCTTGGGTGTTTGTTATGCATAATGTAAATCAGTGTCTTCCTGGCTTGGTAGCTAGTTCGAACTGTAAGCGATTATTTATGCATAGTCTTGATGGGTTTGTGCAAGATTAAGGGCTAGATTTTCAGTTGATAGCGCCAGCAGTTAGCGCCTTAAGAGAAGTGATTTTCGGGCGCTATGCGTGTAGCGCCCGTGCGCAGCGCAGTTTGCGCCCCGCCCCAAATTAAGTTGCCCGTTAGCGCCGGCGCAAAGTTTAGCGCCCGCCCGGATGCGCGCGCAGTAAATGACGTCACATCGTCGTGCAACGCCCTTTGTGCGCCCCGATTCCAAACTTCAGTCGGACCGCCCCATTGTGCGGCTGGCGGCCGGAGCGTTTGGAAAAAGGAACGCAACACAACCAGCGCGGGCCCCGGGGGGCGCAAATTAAAGGGGACGTGCTCTCCAGTATAAAGGCCAGCCTTTTTTCAGAACACACTCTTGTGCAACGCATTTCTGGAGACACAACAAGGAGGATAGCTAACTGGTTTCAAGCAGCAAGAGCTCAGGTATTTTTGGACTCAGGCCAGAGCGCTGCAAGTGGCCTTTTGGAAATTTGAGTGTTTGCCAGGATTTGATGGGGGTTGCATGGGGTGCCAACGCGGAGCTGCAGCTCCATGTCCGTAGGGCTCGCAGACGCATTTTGAGAGGGGCAGCCCTGGCTATAGGCAGAGGGGGCTACAGGCGTCGGCCACGTAGGCCTTACCCAGTCAGGCTATACCGCCAGCAGCGCTCCTACCTAAACATGAGTGCCGCGCGATGTGTTAAAAGGCATCGATTCCGAAAGGAGGTGATTGCAGAGATCTGCCACCTGCTTCGCCGAGATCTGCGGCCAAAGCTCAGGTGCAGGACGTCTCTGTCGGTGGAAGTGAAGGTGACGGTGGCATTGAACTTCTATGCCACCGGCTCCTTCCAATACGCTGCTGGGGACATAGCAAACATCTCCCAGTACGGCGCGCATCGCTGCATCCGCCAGGTGACCGAAGCACTGTTCAGAAGGAGAAGCCAATTCATCTCCTTCCCCATGGCCCTGGAGAGCCAGCATCAGCGTGCATTGGGATTTTCCAGACTCGGGGAACTCCCCTTGGTGCAGGGCGACATTGACTGTACGCATGTGGCTTTGCGGGCCCCTCTGGAGCATGGCGAGCAGTATCTCAACAGGAAGGGCTACCATTCTCTGAATGTGCAGCTGGTCTGTGACCACAAGCAGCGCATCATGGCAGTCAATGCCAGCTTCCCAGGCAGCAGCCACGATGCCTTTATCCTGCGGCAGAGTACTGTGCATGACATGTTCCAGGCACAGCCTCCCCCAAGAGGATGGCTACTCGGGGACAAAGGCTATCCTTTGTGCACCTGGCTCATGACCCCGCTCCGCGTGCCCAGGACCGCTGCTGAAGAGGCCTAGAACGAGAGCCATCAAACCACCCGCAACATCACCGAGCTAACTATTGGGGTCCTCAAGCAGCGGTTCCGCTGCCTTGATCGCTCCGGAGGAGCTCTCCAGTATTCGCCGGACCGGGTCTCCCAATTTGTGGTGGTTTGCTGCATGCTACACAACCTGGCTATCCGCAGGACTCAGGCACTGCCACCTGACGTTGGACCAGCACCTCAGGAGGAGGAGCAGGAGGAGCATGAGGAGGAGGAGGAGCAGGAGTACGTTCCCAGGAGGGAGCGACCAGGGCCAAGGGCCGCACGACGCCACCTTATTACACGGTACTTCTAAGCCCCCTGTCAGGGAATGGCCAGGGGCCATGAGGGAAGATGAATGCAGCCGCTCCGCAAGCCCTCAGCCGGCGAAGCCAACAAACACTAAGAAGAACAACCATGGAGACTGCATGAATAAAGATAATTTTTTATTACACAAAAATGAAAAGCCCTTCCCACATGAATCCCCAAAAACAATAAACGGGCCCCACAAAAAGCCCAACAAACGACTCACTCCCACAAACTGGGTAGGAGTCACTCCACCTTTCTTCAAACCGGGCCTCAACGTCGGCCTAACGCAAAAAATAAGCCCTCCAACAACACAACCATGGGCAAAATAAAGATGGCCACCGCCATATAAAAGGAAAGCTGGCCACACCCTCTACTGAGTGGCCCGCGAGGGCGAGACCTTGCCCAGCCTTTTGCCTCCCCTGCCCGGCCTGCTGCTCCTTCGCAAGCTCTGCCCAGTGGCTGCTGCGAGGCTGGGGGAAGGTGCCTGAGGCTCAGGTGCCCTTCCGCCAGATGCCGCTGGGGGGCGGCCTACATGGCGTTTGGGCCTCGAGGGGCCGTCTGCTGAGTGGCGCACCTGAGCCTGGCCACCATCAGCTGCAGCCGCTTGCCCTTGACGCCCCAGTGGGGGAATGGCGGCGACGGATGGCGCAATGTGGGCCAGCTGGCGTCTGGGATGCGCTGGCTGGTGCTGTGGTGCGGTGGCACTCGGCCGGGCCCGCACTGCAGGATCCGCAACAATCAGCCGAGGGGCGGCTTGCTGGGATGGTCCAGCGCGGTGGCTGCCCTGGCGATGCCTGCCTGAGACAGCGCGTGTGGCAGCAGTGAGTGCACCTGTTGTCCTGGTGTGCGCGCGCATCACATCCGCCAGGGTCTTGACGGCATCAGTCAGCATGCGGCCACTCGCGGCAGTTGCTGCCCCGAACTCGCGCACACTGGTCGCCAGCGACTCGATGGCCTCAGGCATGCGCCCCACCACGCTCATGAGCTCCGTGTGGCGCCGGTCCGAATCCTCGGCCATCTTATCCAGCTTCCGCACCTCCTCCGAGGTGAAGGTGTCCGGACTGGAGTCGCGACTCTCCCGCTGGGGAGGAGGGGGCCGAACTAAGGGACCCTTGCCACGTTGGTGGCGGCGAGTGTGCCGATCAGCAGCACTCCCCTCTGATCCTTCCCCCCTTTGGGGGGAAGGCCGCGGGCCACGCGCACGGTTCCTGGGTGGCTGGACGCCACTGGTCCCAGAAGCTGCATTGCCCTGCGACAGTTCCTCCAGGCACTCGTCCAGTGAGGAGGTGTCAAGCATTTCCTCCTCTCCTGCGGGACGTGACTGTTCCCCCGATGGTCCGGCTTGCTCCTCCTCCTCCTCCTGCTCGGAGGTGCTGTCACTGGCAGCTTCAGGGTCCTGGTCGTCACCAGCTGAAAGCAGGAATGCACAAGAGTAGCTTCAGAGTGAGGAGACGGCATCAGCGAGGGAGTTAGGACTGGTGGCATTCAGCGCATTGGTGGGACAGTGGCAAAGGAGGTAGCTCGGATGGGCCAGTGCGACGCGAGAGGGCCAAAAGGCGAGGTCCTTACCATTGCCGGGCAGTGGAGGGTCGGATACTCCGCACGCTGTGGGGACGATCACACGGGCTCCCATGAGCACACACACGCGCTCCTCCAGCCGAGTGAGCTTCTGCAGCTTGGCGCGGCCACCCCTGGCACGGGCCTGGCGATTAAAGGCTACTTTAGCCTGCAAGAGAAAGGACGGGCTGTAAGTGCGCAGTGTAGCCCTGATGTAGTGTGCACTGCCTCCCATGGTGGAATAGCTTGGCCAGAGTGAAGCCCTGATGTAGTGTGCACTGCCTCCCATGGTGGAATAGCTTGGCCAGAGTGAAGCCCTGATGTAGTGTGCACAGCCTCCCATGGTGGAATAGCTTGGCCAGAGTGAAGCCCTGATGTAGTGTGCACAGCCTCCCATGGTGGAATAGCTTGGCCAGAGTGAAGCCCTGATGTAGTGTGCACAGCCTCCCATGGTGGAATAGCTTGGCCAAAGTGTAGAGTGCCGAATGGCCATTTGATGCTCATGACTGTCCCAATGCTGCTGGCTGAGGGCTGGCCAATAGGACTTTCAGCTCCCTTTGCCCATCATGTCAGGTGTACATGCAAGAATGAGGAGGAGACTGGAAAGGCTACTCACCTTGACAATCCTGGTCAGGTCGTTGTATTTTTTACGACATTGTTTGTGGGTCCTGGGGGCATCGCCGGTGAACGTCACCCTCTGGGCGATCTGCTTCCAGGCTTTGGTGTAGTCGTGGTGGGTTGGATTCCTCCCACTCTCTGGGAACAAGATCTTGCGCCTCACCTCCAGAGCTGTGACCATTATGTCCAGATCACCCTCTGAGAAGCGCAGGGCACGCTGACGGGCCTTCTCTGGCGTTGCCATGACTCCCTGGGGCTGAGCAGCAGTGTTGAGGCCTCTTTGCAAGGCTGCAGTGTGCAGGGCGTGGCAGCAGACCAATTCGTCCCTTCCCCCTTTAAGAGCTGGTCGGCGCCACGGGGTCTGCTGTCAGTCCAAAAATGACCGCACCCGCGCTGCACCCCGCCTGGGCGCTATCCCTCTGGACCGCCGGCTTAGCGCCTAAAGATAGTAGTGGAACGCCTCTTTTAGCGCTCCACCAACCTCTTAGGGCGAAGCCACTGAATTCCCGGCAACGGGGCGCTACTTTGGGGCGGGCGCTAACTTCGGGCGGGCGCTAAGGTTAGCGCCCCAAAACCGCCTATGCTGAAAACCTAGCCCTAAGTCTTTTCCTGGGTTGATTTGTTTAAAGGGAAGAATGCGTGTTCTGTCTCCTCCAGTTGTCTGGTTTTGAAATAACAAATCAAAGCTGTCTCCCACAGGCCTGGGCATGTCAAGTTTTAAGTTTTTGAACTTGACACGCTGTCTGCAGGGCCTTGCTTTAACCTTGCAGTTTTTGCCATAAAGTCCAAAAGCCATTTCCTTCAGGGTTCCCTTATTAATAACTTGTCCTTCAGGGTCCCTTATTAATAACTTGGGAAATGTGGGAATTTTGAGAATCCTACACTCCCCCCTGTGATACTGAAACTCGCTTCAAGTATCATACTTACAAAGGTGAGCAAAATTCCTGACCCTCCATAGCCAATCTTCCCCTGTAATTACCTATCTAAAATCCCATGACACACACATTCCCCATTCTTTAAGAATGTAGCGTACATAAGTATACATAGGCAAAAATATAGTTATTTACATACATCCAAGCATGGAGGGGGTCCAACACCCCTGCACCACTTGGTACACTTACATCTTTATTAAAAATAACACGTCAAAGTCTTTATTAAAAATAACAAAACACACAAAAAAACAACAATCTTTATTCAGAAACACAAAAACTAAAAATTCAAACAGGTGTATCTCTCTCCACCTTAACATAATGCTTCTGCCAAGTCCTTTGATTTTGGAATTCTAGTGTTTTGCCTTTTCCCTTGCACTGAGTGCATAACAGATACAATGCTATTCCCAGCTGGCAAACCACGAGGATGTGGGAAGCCATTCTAACCCATCAAGGGACCTCTATGTTTTTGAAAATGTCCCACCAGGGTGGGACTATGATACCTTGAATCTCTCCCTCTATCTCGTTTGTTTTCTGTTCTAAAGTGTAGAAATGCTTTTGTGATATCTCTACAGCTTTTAGTAACTTGGTAAGATGTTCTGGTAGAGGGGGGATTTCATAACCGAAATGCGCTACATATTTTTGCAGGTTGGTAAAATTTTCTGTTACAGTGAGGTGAACAGTGGAGGGTTCAGGAATGGGGACAATCCGTTCCTGGGCCACTTGAACTTCTGCCTCGGGTTTAAAGCAGAAACTGCTGTCACTTACCAGACACCAGTTATGCTGTCCAAGCTGGTAGTGGGGCGCACTGGTGGTGACACAATATGTCCCACCTCCTATATATGCTACCGGTGGGGGAACATGGTCTTGTGCCATTACCTCCATGGTACAGTTTATAGGTCGTGCACCAGCAGCTTTAAACCCGCACTGTGGTTTAGAATAGGCATTCAAGTGCTGGGGACACAGTATTATGTGTGCTCCCCGGCTCCAGCACCCCGAGAGATCAGTACCTGTCATAGCGTGCTCCCACTTTATGACATAAGGTGGGACCACTGTGAAACGGATGTGTGCACCCCCTTGAATGACTCCAATGTTCTCTACCCTGTATACCGGTGTGGGTCGGGCTATCCCACCCATGACCGGCATCCTCACTACTATCCCCATGATAGTGTGATTGGAGCGCCCACAATCTATTGGGACAGGGTAGGCCTCAGAAGCTAGCTGGAGCTGACACGGGCTCAATGAATTCTCAAATGGGTGGAGGGCTGCGAGGTGCTTGTTGCTGATCCAGGAGGGGACTAAACCTTGTTTTAAATCCTCTAGGTTACTCTGGCCCTCGCCTAGCAACCATGCCCTGTACAGTATGCACACCTCGTTCTGTGCAGCCTGGTCTGAAACATTCCTGTCCTCTCGTATGAGGGCATTTACAGTTTTTGCGTGCTTCTCCAGCTCAGCAATGATCTCTTTTAAATGGACCGTCATAGCTTGGTCCTCATGTAACTCTGAGCCTACTACTGTATTTTCATCCATTAAGATTTTTCGTAATTGTGGGAACTTTGAGAATCCTACAGCCATGATACATTCATCCTGTGACAGACCGGTGTCCCCACACTGTTCCACCCACCACATGAAGCTCGTGGCTGGCTGCTCGGGAACAAGGGTTATCCACTCGCCACCTGGCTGATGACACTCCACCGCAACCCCAACACTCCTGCTCAACACGCATACAATGACAGCCATAGCACCACCAGGAACCTGATCAAACAGACTATCAGCATGCTAAAGCAATGGTTCTGCTGACTTGACCGCTCTGGTGTAGCCTTGCTGTACTCCCCTGATCGAGTCTCCCTTTTCATTGTTGTGTGCTGCATGCTGCACAGCCTGGCCATTCTGAGGGCCCAGCCATTGCCACCAGGGATTGCAGGTCCACCTCAGGAGGAGGAAGAGGGAGAGGAGTTGGAGGAGGCGGAGAAGGAGGATGAAGAGGAGGAGGAGCAGCACCAACATAGGAGGGAGCCACTCAATGTTGCTTCCACAAGGGCCGTTCGTGAACACCTCATTACACAGCACTTCCAATAAATGAGATAGCACATGGCATTTGCACAGAACAACCACATCATTACAGCCACCTCGCAGCCCCTATCACCAGGCAAAGCTCAAATGAGAAACATCACAAAATTTGTAACATCGAAATAAACATTTATAATTCTGCACAACTCTGTCTTATTAAACACAACCAATAATAAACTAACACAACAAGTTATGAACAAACAGAACCGGTTCTTAGCAAACGGAACTATTTCTTACCAAACTGAACAATATATTTAAAAACACAGCACCTTTTGTACACACACTCCCGCCATTTGCTATTAACATATTATTTACTGGGCCTTCCTCAATGTTTTCCCTCCCCTTTGCAATTCACCCCTCCCAACCCTACTGCTCCTCCATAATGTGGCCCCAGTGGCTGCAGCAAGGCTGGTGGAAGGCTGCTGAGTCTGGGAGTCAGAGACTCCGGATGCCCTTGCAGGATGCCCTCGACCAGCTCTGGACCATGAAGGCCAGGCTGCAGACTGCACCAACTCTGCATGAGCGGAAGCAGTCTGGGATGGCTGGGTTACAGTCTGCGGCAAGTGCAATGGTGGAGTGGCAGTGGTGGGAGCAGGAATGCTATCATCCTGAGAGAGGTCAGTATTACGTCCGTGAATGATTGAGACACGGACAGCAGGAGTTAAACAAAAACACGTCTTTACTGGTGGAAGTCAATAGTGAAACTAAAACAACAGAGGCTCACTAGCGCCTTTTATACAGGGGTGGTGACTGCCGGTACTGCAGTCTGAGACCAGTTATTCTCTTAAAGGTACATACACAACAATTCCTCCCCTTTTAGATAAACAGTACATAACATTCATTTAACAACTAAATGATAACTAATTACAATCACAATTACTGTTGCTAGATACATTGGTTAAGTTTAAGCAATTATAAGTTCAGTCTTTGAGGCGGCTTCCTGATTCTGTCTGGATAACGCCTCTTTGGGGTATCAGGTTCTTCTGGCAATGTTGAGTCGGGATCAATGTCGTTGTTTGGTTCATCTGCTTCCAATATTGCCGGTTCTGCGGTAGCTGCAATTGGAACGTCGATTTCATTACCAGGTGTATCAGATCGTGGTGTGGAGTTGACGCTTTCCAGTGACTCTAGAATCTGGTCAGCATGGCGTCTTACAATGCTCTCCCCAACGTCCACGGTATACATGAGAGGTCCTTGTCGTGTACAAATCGTTCCTGGCTGCCATTTCTCAGTGCGGTAGTCCCGGGCCAAAACTGGTTGACCTATCTTAAAACTCCTGGTCGGCCTTTCATTCATATTCTGAAACTGCCTGTTCTCCACATCTCTTCGGACGTTTGGCTTAACCAAATCCAAGCGGCATCGTAGTCTTCGATTGAAGAACATCATGGCTGGAGTTTGGTTGGTAACCGCATGTGTCGCATTCCGGTAGGCAAACAAGAAGTTGTCCACCTTGTGTTGTAGGGGTATATCTTCATTACACATTGCCTTGATAGCCTTCTTGAATGTTTGGAAAAACCTCTCGGCCAATCCATTAGTGGCTGGATGATATGGGGCAGATGTGTAATGCTTAACACCATTGTTCTTTAAGAACCTCCGGAACTCTTCAGACACAAACTGTGGTCCATTGTCAGAGCAAATCTGTTCAGGCAGCCCATTCCTGGCGAATATGGTTCGTAAAACTGTGATAGTTTTTTCCGTGGTGGTTGAGGACATTTTTATTACCTCTGGCCACTTTGAATGTGCATCCACCGCAATTAAAAACATCGAGTCCATGAAGGGACCAGCAAAATCAATGTGCACCCTTTGCCATGGAGATGAGGGCCACTCCCATGGATGCAGAGGAGCTTGTGGTGGGGCGTTTTGAACCTTCTGGCATCCTGCACAGCTCTTGGTCATCTCTTCGATTTCTCTATCGATTCCCGGCCACCACACAAACGCTCTGGCTAAGTTCTTCATTTTTACCCCACCCAGATGACCCTCATGAAGCTCATTGAGCACTCTATCCATCAACTTAGGTGGAATTACTACTCTGGATCCACACATCAAGGTTCCTCTGCACACTGACAGCTGTTCTCTTCTCGGCGAGAATGCTGGCAGCAGTGGTTCGCCATGTGCTGGCCATCCCTTCACCGTTAAATCGTGATAGTGTCGGGTCATTCCGGGTTTCCTTTTCTATGTTTGCATTCGTCACAGGGAGACATTCGACTATGGTCGAGTGGAATAACTCCATTGGATCCACTGCAAGGTCTTCTTCTTCCACCGTCGGCAACGGTAGGCGTGACAATCCATCAGCATTTCCATGCTGTTTAGTTCCTTTGTACTCGATGTCATATTGGTGTGCCCCTAGGAAAAGGGACCATCTCTGCAGCCATTGTGCTGTCATTATCGGTACGCCCTTCTGAGGGTTGAAAATGGAGACAAGAGGTTGATGATCGGTTAGTAGAGTAAATTTTTGACCGTGCAGGTAGTGATTGAACTTCTTCACACTAGGCTGAGGGCCTCTCTGTCAATCTGGGCGTAGTTACGCTCGGCAGAAGTTAACGAGCGTGATGCAAAAGCTATCGGCCTCTCTAAACCATCAAGGAATTTATGTGACAGTACCGCCCCAATGCCGTAGGGACACGCATCACACGCCAGTCTGATCGGCAGCGCTGGGTTGTAGTGAGCCAATACTTCCCTTGAAGTGATTAAGTCCTTACTCTTCTGAAAAGCACGCTTACAATCATCGCTCCATTTCCATGCTACCCCCGTTCGCAGCAGGGCGTTCAGTGGGTGCAGAATTGTCGACAAATTCGGCAAAAACTTATGATAGTAATTCACCAATCCGAGGAATGACCTCAGTTGCGACACATTTTCAGGCGCTGGGGCCTTAACAACCGCATCAATTTTGTCAGGGGACTTATGTAACCCCTCTTCATCAATCACGAGGCCACAATACGATATCTGTTTCTTTAAAAATTCGCACTTGGGGCGGTTGGCTCGCAGCCCATGTTCCCGTAGTCTAGTGAGCACCTGTTCTAGGTTGTTAAGGTGTTCACTGTCATCTTCACCTGTCACAAGGATGTCGTCCAAGTAACACTGAGTCCTCGGAATCCCTCGCAGGACTTGTTCCATCGCTCTTTGCCATATCGCCGGAGCCGATGCTACTCCGAATACCAATCGATGATACTGGTAAAGACCTTTGTGAGTGTTTATCGTGAGAGACTTCCTAGAGGACTCTTCAACCTCCATCTGCAAATATGCTTGTGCTAGGTCAATTTTTGTAAAACGCTTCCCTCCAGACAGTGAGGCGAAGATGTCTTCTATCCTTGGAAGAGGATATTGTACTGTGTGAAGGACTGGGTTCACCGTCACCTTGACATCCCCACAGATGCGAATCTTCCTTGGCTCCCCGGAATTATTGCTTAACGTTTTCTTCATGACAGGAACGATGAGTGTCGCCCACTCGCTCCAGTCGACCTTAGACAACACGCCTGCCTTCTCCAGATTCTCCAGCTCTGCCTCGACGGCTGGGCGAATTGCATATGGTACCGGTCTTGCTCTGAAAAACTTGGGAACTGCATTCTCTTCTATTTTTATCGAGGCGGTTACGCCTTTAAGTGTGCCCAGTTCTTGTTGAAATACCTCTTTGGCATTAGCTAAGATTGTTGACAATTGTCCAGGAGTGACGTCTTCATCTTTTTTACCGTCCACCGTCATTGCATGAATGGAGTGCCAATCTAAGTTTATCTTCCTGATCCATTCCCATCCCAATAATGGTGGTCCACCATTTGGCAGTATGTAGAGATACAATTTCCGTATTTTCTTGCCGTTGTATTCGACAGGCACCCTTATTTTTCCTCTGGGGTATACTTTTTGCCCCATATACGTCGTCAAGACGATGGATGTCTCTCTCAAGGGTATGTGTGAAAATAGCCGCTCGTAGTCTCGACGATTCATGACGGTTAGCGCTGATCCTGTATCCAATTCCATTTTAACTTGGGACCCTGCTATCGTGAGGGTGACCCAAATGGTTTGGTGATCCTCTTTTGCGATTACATTGTGAAGTTTGAGACAGCTTAGTCTCCTGTTCCCGGATTCACTATCGCTCATCTGGTCTTCGGAACTACTGTCCGTCATCTTTTGTACTTTCTTGTACGGTTCCTTAGTAGCCTTTTTGTTGTCGCTGGTCTTCTTCCCAGACCTGCAAACTCGTGCAATGTGTCCCATCTTCCCGCATTGCCTGCATATTTTGTCTTTGGACCAGCAGTCCTTCTGGTCATGGTTAGTTCTGCTGCAGCGATAACATTTTGCAAATCCCCGTGTCACTTCGTGGGTGCCGTATTCCTGTGGTTTTTGTTGAATTTCTGCAGCTCCCCTGGCTGCTGCTTCATACGATACTGCCACACTGAAAGCCTTATCTAGCGTCAGCTCTTTCTCTGAGAGTAACTTCTTCTGTGTTCCTTCACTCAGGAGTCCACAGACAAATTTGTCCCGTAGGGTATCTGCCAGTCCTGCTCCGAGCTGGCAGTGCTTTGATAGCTTGCGTAGTTCCATAAGATACTCAGCATTGCTCTCATCTTTGTGCTGAGTTCTCCTGTGGAATTTAAATCTTTCTGCTATCAACAGCGGTGCAGGGTTTAGGTGTTCCTGTAGGACAGCAACAATTCCATTAAAACTCTTCGCCTTCGGTTTGGCTGGAGTAATCAGGTCCCGCAATAGGCCGTACGTTCTAGCACCCATTAAGTTTAACAATATCGATGCCATTTTCTCCTCCGCTATTTTGTTTGCCTCGAAATATACCTCGACTCTTTCCACATACGTGGTCCAGTCCTCTATTGTATTATCAAAAGCAGTGATACAGCCAGTCTTCGGCATCTTGCAAATCTAAAATGGCACCTCCCGCGCTTTGCCTTCTTCCCCGATTTAACAAAATGGCGCCTCCCGCGCTTTGCCTTCTTCCCCGCTGTTGTTTGCGCTGCTTTCCGCGGTTCCCGTTGCAACCTGCAGCTCCTCGCGGTTTCTTGTGCGTTTAATATATATATTTTTTTTATTATTTTCCCGTCGTGGAGCAACCCTGTGGGACTCTTGCCTCCCTCTTCGCGGGTCTATACGCAGCCCGGCTTCGTAGCACCGGCCGCGCCCTGTGTGCTCCACCCTCTCTCTCTCTTCTTCCCGACAACGCTGCTCGGCCCCGTTGCAAACCACCCGCTCGAGTTTGCGACCGCCGCAGCCCAGGAAAGATCAGTGCACTACCTGCCACCAGCCCGATTAGCTGAAGCACCGTCGACAGGAACCAGGCCCCGCATCCGACAGCTTCTCCAGCAATCTTCAACTCTGCAACACAGGGTGGATGCCCACGGTCGACGCCCGTTTCTACTGCCTCTTACTTTCGTTTCTTCTGGCCTCGACCTCTGCTCACTTCGCTGTAGGAATGGATCCCAGGAGGTGGTGCAGACTGTAGGTAGGTTCATATCTGCTCGTCGCCAGTATTACGTCCGTGAATGATTGAGACACGGACAGCAGGAGTTAAACAAAAACACGTCTTTACTGGTGGAAGTCAATAGTGAAACTAAAACAACAGAGGCTCACTAGCGCCTTTTATACAGGGGTGGTGACTGCCGGTACTGCAGTCTGAGACCAGTTATTCTCTTAAAGGTACATACACAACAATTAGCACCTTCCTGCTCAACCGACACACTGCCACTCCTTCGGGGCAGAACTTCAGCATCCAGAACAATCTACTCGAGCACAGATTGCTGGCCTGCTGCGGCACCGTGAGATCCCCGGTGGACAGTGGGCGACCTAGTGAGGATGGCAGCCATCAGCGCTTGCATGGCATCAATCTGAGACTGCATTAGAGCAGTCTGAGATTGGATGCCACCAACCACTGACTCTATTACAGCGCTAAGCTGTTGTGTTGCCTTGGCCTGTGCTGCAATAGCTGCTGCCATGTCACCCACGACACGTGTAATACTGTCCATAGTAAATTTAACTGAATCTAAAAGTGACCAAATGTACCGGCAAGCTTTGAGGGCAAGAGGCTGCTTGGCTCAAACATTTGTAAAATAAATGATGTGCTGGTATTTTTCCTCCAAAGATAAGATCTTGAAAATTCTGAGAACCACGAGTCAACAACCTGCAGATGTGAAAACAGCGACTCTCTCCAACCCTTGAATGTCTGGCTTTGGTCAACTAAGCGTCAAAGCAGACAGAAGAAGAGAGAGGGAAAAAAACAATGTTGATCACACAGTTTGGGACACGAATGCTGTGGCCAAGTTGCCAAGTTTTGGGGTATAAGGGATATTGTAGACTGACACTTGCAGCTACAGTCGTGGGCGACCTGGTCAGTTGCCAGTTAAAGTCATACATCTAGGGGGAAAAATTCAGTTGGTTGCGCCACCCATTAGCACCTGAAGAGGGCGCTAAGTGGGGCGCAAACCAACTAGCGCCCGGGCGCGGCACTGCCCACGCCTCCCGCCAAATTCAGCGGGAGGTTAGTGGTGGCGCTAACCGTTAGTGCGGCGCCACTAGCGATGACGTCATCGGTGTGCACAGCACCCCGCTCACGCCCTGGCCACGATCTTCGGGAGCGCCCCCTGATTTAACACCGGACGCTATGTCCGACAGGGTCGGGGTGGCGTACCTGCGGCCGGGGAGGCGCAAATTAAAGGCGAGGTGCGGGGCGGCCATTTTTGTTGTTGGCTGCCTGCCAGCACCTGCCTGCGCTCCCGTCCCCGGCCTCCGGAACCCCCTCCCCCCCCGCGGAGTGCCGGCTGCGTTCCAAGAGCCCGGCACTTCTCTTGGATGCCGGGCTCTTTTGCCTGCACTCCCGATCCCCGGGGGCCCAGCTGGGCCCCAGATCACGCTGCACAAGGCCCCTCCCCTTTAAGAAGGGGAGGAAGGCCTGCAATACCACAGTGCAACGTGCCGCAGCGTGTGGCGCTGCGGCACGTAGCGCCACGATATTCACTCGCAACACACCAAGAGGGAGGCAGGGTGCCTCCAGTAGCGCCCCGCTTCCCTTTGGGGCGCAACTGACCAATTTCCGGCGCGGGGGCGCTAATTTTTCCGCCCCGGCGAAGTTAGCGCCCCAAACGGGGCTATACTGAATTTCTCCCCCCTAGTGATCGCTGAATTGACCTCTCACTGGTGTTAGTATGTATGTGATTGCTTATGATCACCTGAGCTTAAAGTAAATGATTTTAGATGCTTGCTTGTAATAAGTAAATGAATTGAGTACAGTTTGTATTTGGTACTTACTTGTAAACTCTTGTTGATTTTTAAGTAAAGAATAGTTTATCCTCAAATCTCTGTCTCGAGTTGTCTGTTCCACGGGTCTGAACTCTATAAACTGTCAGACAATCAGAACGTTTTACACACGCGGCATGAGGTCTGGGTCCCCACAGTCTCTCTGCGAGTCCACCATCCTCTGCGAAGTACCAAGGATGGGTTCGATGGTTTGCGCAGAGATGAGAGCAATGCTGGAGGCGGACTCCTCCACGCTACTAGCCAGTGCATCCATGCTGTCGGGCACCCTTGACATTGCACCCATGAGCTCAGTGTGCATGCTCATCGCCTGGGTCCCGGAGCTTCACCCACATCAGAGCCACTTCCTCTGCTCCCCTCCAGCGACCACATGGCCCCATTATAGAAATATAGAAATATAGAAGATAGGAGCAGGAGTAGGCCATTCAGCCCCTCGAGCCTGCTCCGCCATGCAATGAGATCATGGCTGATCATCTAAACTCAGTACCCTGACCCTGCCTTCTCCCCATATCCCTTGATCCCTTTAGCCTTAAGAAATATATCTAACTCATTTTTGAATATATTTAATGAATTGGCCTCAACTGCCTTCGGTGGTAGAGAATTCCACAGGTTCGCCACTCTCTGGGTGAAGAAATTCCCCCTCATCTCTGTCCTAAATGGCTTACCCCTTATCTTTAGACTGTGACCCCTGGTTCTGGACTCCCCGCCATCGGGAACATCCTTCCTGTATCTAGTCTGTCTAGTCCTGTTAGAATTTTATAAGTTTCAATCTTCTAAACTCCAGCGAGTATAAGCCCAATCGACCCACTCTCTCCTCATACGTCATTCCTGCCATCCCAGGTATCAGTCTGGTGAATCTTCGCTGAACACCCTCCATGGCAAGAACATCCTTCCTCAGATAAGGCGACCAAAACTGCACACAATACTCAAGGTGTGGTCTCACCAAGGCCCTGTACAACTGCAGCAAGACATCCTTGTTCCTGTACTCGAATCCTCTCGCTACAAAGGCCAACATACCATTTGCCTTCTTAACCGCCTGCTGCACCATTATCGGATGTCTTGCTGTCGGAAAACACAGGCAGAGAGGCTTTGGCTTGGTGTTCCTCCTCCTCTCCCGCATCGCTGCCACTGGGAGGCTGAGGGACAGGCTGATCAGCTGGTGGCTGATTATTAAGGCACAAGAGTGGGTTTAACATCAGGGGAGAGGGGTAGGAAGGGAGCAAGGAATGGAGACAGTATACGTCGATGGAACATGGGAAGGACTCGTGTTGTGAGGGAGAAGTGGTATGAGAGAAGAGGGAGCGGTGATGAACATACCATTGTTGTCCCCAAGGGGGTCGACCTCTCCGATTGCCACAGCGCCCATGACATGGCTCGCGATGATGCTGCGCACTCGCTCCTCCAGCTGTGTAAGGGGGTGCAGCGCCACCTGACCCCCTCACGTGTGTTGCTGCTCCCTTCCATTACAGGCAAGCTTGGCCGGCAAGAAAAAGGCCAGCGTGTGAGTGAGTGTGCAGCCATGTGTCTGGCAGATGTGCCTATCATAGTTGCACAGCTGTTAATGAGAGATGTGGATGTGACTTTTAGTAGATGGGCATAGTTGGTGGGTGAGTGTTGGGGATTTGGCAATTTATACCGTCTGTGCACAGAGTCAGGTTGAGATGGTGGGATGTCAAGGTTTTTGAAGCATGTACTCACCCTGACCACCCAAGTGAGGTCATTGAACTTCTTGCAGCGTTGGGTGTGAGTCCTGTGTGCCACGCTTCTGGCTGAGACGTACTGGGCCACCTCCCTCCACATCCTTCTGAACTCCTGTGGCAATGGCCTCCTGCCAGTGTCTAGGAACAGCGCTGCCCATTGGCATTCCACAGCCGCAACCAGAGCCTCCAATGCCTGGTCGCTTAACTGGCAAGCTCTCTCCCTGGGCCTCTGATCGGCCATGAGATTTGTGGTTGATGGATTCCACCACCTTGCAGGCCCAGGTCACAAGCAGCAATGATCAGAGTGAGGCTGTGCAGCATGATTGAACCTCCCCTTTAAGAATGGGAAGGCGCCTGAACTTGAGTAGCGCTCTGCGGTAGCATCCCACTCTCCGATGTTAGCGCCCTAAGAGAAGTGTGTAGCGCTTGATTTAGCACTCCACTTCCCTCTTGGGGTACTAAAACTCAATTTCGCGAATTAGCGCCGGTGCTAAAATTTGCACCCTGGCGATGTTAGTGCCCCAAAATGATCAATACTGAATTTTTCCCCTTAGGTTTCAAGGGGGTGACTCCAGGACGTAGGGGCTTTGAAATGATGCTATTCAAATATTAATATCTGAAATCTTAATAGAGACATTCACTCATTTATTTAAAACAAATTAGTTTCTTCTCACGACATTACAAAGGGGGTGTACAAATATTGGAAAGGATGCAGAGAGTAAACAGAATGATTCCAAGTATTAGGGGCATAATCTATGAGAAAAAGTTTTTTTTTAAAAGCTCAATTTCTACAGCGTACAGAAGTAGGTTTATGCCATATGGTAAAAATGAATTAGCTGAAGTTAATTGGATAAGAGAGGTAATAAAATATGGGGTAAAAATTCATTATGGCCTGTCTCTGGGCGCATGCACCCAAACCGGGAGGCCTGAGGCTCAACAGAATTTGGGCCTTGGGCCTCATTTTAATAATTGGATGAGTTGCCGGCACCTGTTGTGCCTCCAGAGGAAACTTGCCGCTTCGGCAGGATCTAATTTGAGCCTCGCTGGGGGGTGGTTGGGGGGGGGGGGGGTTGGTGTTGGAGGCAAATGGGTGGAGGCGAGTGCAGGGAGAGTCGATTTAAAAAGTTCAGAAATATTTTTGAGGCCCTGAAATGACGCCATGAAATACTAATGTATTTTTAACAGGTTAATGCCGCTGCTAAAATAACGGCGAGGAATTTCTGACAGACATGTTACGCGTTTGTTTATTAATATCCCATGGTGTAATTTCAGGACCTGAGAGTACGAGAGACACAAGGATCAAAATTACTCTGTGATGTTATTGTGCAAATGCTTAACACACTTATACCAAATTCCCTTTCTGCTATTTTAACAGAATCTTTAACTAAAATAAATGGGTTAATGCTTCCATTAAAATAGCAGAGAGAGGAACTTGGTACAAGGGTGTTGAACATTAGTTCAATAACATTATTGACAGTACTTTCCACCCTACAGCGTGTAAGTTAACAGAAAATATTCAGGAAAATTCAGGGCAACACCACTCAGCAAAGGAAATTACGCAAGATAGTAACGTATAAAACAAGGAAAAAATGGTACCTTTTTAAAAGTATTTAGGTATATACATCAGAAGTCATTGCAGCATCATTGGTACAAAGCTAAAATTCATGTAGAAATCTTAATACAGTAGATTAGTAGCCAGATTTACACACTGCAGTCAGGTCCCGGGCAACAAATACAAGGCAGATGTCTTAACATTAGGAGGTTTCTAGTACTTTGCACTGCTAATATACACTGAATCATTAATCAGTGAAAGGAAGTTGCACTCTCGCCACACATAGATTTGTACCTGAATAAATCCCATCTTCATTGTAAGGTAAAGACAAGAGCAATTTCAAAAGCTTGGACTTAAAGCCAGGCTGCAGCATTTATGGCACCCAGTTCTAATCTCACAGAAACCTCAGCCGGGAGGAGAAAGTAAGACAAAAATCAATCAGCCATGAAGAGTGCAGAATGAAGAGAAAGACATGGCTTCAATGTGTGCAACGTGCCAGGGAAACCAGAGCTCGACACTGGCTTTCTCTGGGGCTTGCTTTATGTTATAAAAGACAAAGCAATGAGAAAAAGGAATGGTGTTGAAAGTGTAAGGATGACTAACCTGCTCATTCCTTTGAATCAAATCAGTTAAAACTCACAGATGTTAGTATTTTAGATTGTTTCCCTTCCTTCATTTTTTTTCTTCAATTTGATGCAATTTCTCCACAAAAGGCACTTTTATTGTCAGGATATCGTTAAAAGGCAGTCTGGTTTTTTGACTGCTATAATAACCTTTATGACTTTCCCACATTAGTAATGGCTAAAGGTTTGCAGGCACTGCACTTATTTGGATCTGGCCTAAGGGAAGTGATTTTGAAAATGATACAGTGTTGTCAGGTTTAAAGAAGAGTTACAAACATTGCACAGAGTTCGAGTGACTCAAGGTAATGCTAACTAGGTGTGTACCCCAAACCTAGAGCTCATTTGGTGATCAATTCCAGCAACTGTAGAATTGCAGTTATGAGGTAAATTAAAATTAAAACAAAAAACATATCCCTGGCCACCCAACCCTTGTGAATTTCTCCATGCAGGTTAGATCCTTATAAGGTATTTACAAACAGCATTGTCCAATCTACCCCTCATATGGATGCCTTTTTTAAAAAAAATAATTATGAGCAAGCAAATTGGTTTCCTGTACTGTTGTCTTCTCTTAGTAATCACTATGGATTCCGTATTACTGTTTCATGTAATTATTCCATCCTCTTTTGATCTTCATGCCGACAGCGTTAAGCATTAATAACCCAGACCAGAATAAACCCTAAGCTGCAGTGTTTTAAAAGAAACTTTTAATTCGGACAAAAGCAGTTGTTTTGCACATTTTCTTGGACTCAGGCTGCGAATTTAATAGAGGAGGCGGGTTGGAGTCGGGTTGCCTGGTGGGCGGGTTCCGGTCCCGCTGCCGGTTTCAGCTGCTCCCGAATTGAGATTTTAATTTAAGTGACTTATTAAGTCCCATCGTGCGTGCTGTCCGGTCCAATGAGTGGGATCGGGTCTGTTAGTCGCCTCTGATGATGTCATTGCTGCAGTTGTTTTTAAGGGGCCCATGTAGCCTCAGCCTTTCATTTATCGTTTCTGCCTGTGTTTGAATGGACCCAGGCTACAATGAGCGCTGCCAAAGCCAAGGCTGCTCCACGGTTTAATGAGGACTCCCTCCAAGCTCTTGTGGAGGGAGTAAGAGGGTGCCGGGAGATTCTGTTCCCTCCCAATGGCCGGAGGAAGCCTCCTCAGCAAACAAAGGCAGCCTGGCTGCACATTGCTGAGGTCAGCACTAAGTCCATATGTTCACGCACCTGGGTCCAGTGCCGGAAACGGTTTAATGATCTTCTGCAATCATCAAAAGTAAGTATCACATCACACTTACCTTCAATCTGCTTCCCTTCTCTTCGCATCACCAGCACCCTGCTCTGTAAGCCTGCTCCTCCACAGCCCACCTTACCCTTACTTCCCTTGCACCCTTACCTATCCATCTCTCTCTCTGTACTGAATCACTTCACCATCCTACTATGCACCTCTCACACTCGCTCTCACTGTTATGCAATGACAACAACTAACAACGCACAGGGAGGCAGCTTACTCTTGGCACCTCACTCTATCTTGGTCGCCCTCTAAGCTTCAATATTATGGATTCTTCACAGTCACTCCATCACTCTCGCTGAAACTCCACTTGTATCCCTCCTTGCAGGAAAAGATAGTCCACAATAAGAGGGAGAGAGCGAAGACAGGAGGAGGCCCACCATCCCTGGCAAATTGACAAGTGCTGAGGAGGCTGTGCACGATATCGTGGGAGGTGGTGAGGAGCTGGAAGTGAGGGACGGAGAGATGGGTGCACTAGACGAAGCTGGTGACTGAATAGATTTTCAACCCTTGCATTCAGAATTTATGATTGACTGCAATGGCATATGATGTTCATAGAGATTGGCTTTGGATCATCTGCATAATAGGATGTGTCTGCTACCTAAAAATCAGATGTGTAACTCATGCCTTTGCTCTCCCACAGGACCATTGAGAGCCTCCCTCCCCACTGTCCAGAAGGAAGAGCCGGACATCTCAGAGGAACCTGCAGCCTCTGAAGGAGCAGCTTCACCAGGACTCAGCGCATCCAGCACCAGCGCAGAGACGCACACCTCAGCGGGGCCTTCGCAACGTAGAGTAGTGTTGTCATCTGGTGTATCACAGCTCACAAGTAAGCATCAGCAGATGGTGGAGACAGCGACAGCAGTGGAGTGTTCTCGTCGGAGGTCGCAGGACACTCCTAGCTCTGCTCAGCTGCATGTAGACGCTGTGCCTCTGGGGCCATGCAGAAAGAGAGTGGTGCTGGAGCTCCATGAACAAGTGCAGGAGTCTCTGGCAGGGTTTGCCTCCAGGGTAACTGCGAGTGTGGAGAGAATGGAGGAGTCCATCTCCAACATGAACACTGCCTTTGTGGAGGCAATGGCACATGAACGTGCCGCCATGGAGAGGGTGGCAACCTCCTTGGAGGACATAAGTCGCCAGACACACGAGAACATAGTGACTCTTCAAAATAGATGGTCTGCTATGGAGGATAGATGGGCATCTATTGAGGAAAGACACCAGAGGTACATGGATGTCCCCGTTATGAGGACTGTCAGTACAGAGACAAGTCCTCATGGCTCCACTGATGTGCAGCAAGGTGCTCTCCAGCCATTTGCTAGAAGTGAAGTGCGGGTGACCCATGACAGTGATGTTGGTGGTCGACAACAAGAAAGTGTGGGCTCCTCTCCAAGCGCTCACATGACTATGACACTGTGGAGCCCTCGGTCATTGCCCCAGATTCCGGACCCAACTGAGATGGTCGTCTCAGCCCCTGCACAGCCGCAGGAAGAGCAGACTGTGGAGGAGCCCACCCAGGCTTCCAAACCCAGAGGACGCCCGCCAAAGGCGTCTAAGCAGGCACAGCATTAAAGTGAGCAAGGTGCCTTTATATCTGCTGAAGTAACAGGGGAAGCGCCACGTAGAAGCATGCGTAAGAGGAAGCTAACACACAAATAGTCACAAGGGTAGTCACTTGGGTGTTTTGTTCTGTTGTATTTTTTCGATTGTCATCCTTTTGTGATGTGATTAAACAAAAGTGATGGCAAACAGTTGAAGTTCTTGCCTATGTGTTCTGGGAAATGGAAGTTGCACATTGAGGGCTCAGGGCGGCTTGCATTTGTAATGATGGTGCTGAGAGTGATAGGAAAGTACTGTTTATTGGAGAGATGATGTATGACATGTTAAGAAGGTCGTCCACACATTCATAGCCATATGCCAGCCATCTGTGGTTGAAGCGTAAGCCTACACAAATCTGGCATGGATGAGTGCATCCCTTGCGTGACGGCCAGCAATGTGCTCGAGTGCTGTTGCATTGGTCACATCTGGCCCCGCAAGGCCTGCCTTCTCCACCTCATACTCATCCTCCACCTCCTCCTCGGCCTCCTCCTCATCCTTGTCCTCCACCTCCTCCTCTTCCTCCTCTTCCTCCTCATCCTCCCCGTCCTCTCCCTCTTCTTCCAAGGATGCTTTGCACTGAGCCACTTGTTCCTCAGGCAGCGCTAAGCCTCGCTGCTGTGCGATGTTGTGCAGGGCACAGCAGATTATGATGATTCTGGAGACCCTGGCTGGTGCATACCGCAGGGCTCCACCAGATCTATCCAGGCATCGGAATCACATTTTGACCAAGCCGATGGTTTGTTCTATGATGCTTCTGGTGGAAATGTGGCTTTCATTGTACTGCTCCTCAGCCTCGTTTGATGGCCTCCTCATCAGTGTCATGAGCCACTTTTTCAGAGGGTAGCCCTTTTCGCCAAGTAGCCATCCAGAAAGTTGGGTTGACGGATTGAAGAGCTGAGGCACAGTAGACTGTCGCAGGATGAAGGAGTCATGGCAACTGCCAGGGTACTTTGCGCAAGCATGCATAATGTTCTTCCTGTGGTTACACACCAGCTGGACATGAAGGGAGTGGAATCCCTTGCGGTTGACAAAAGCAGCTGGGTTGTGATGGGGTACCCTAATGGCCACATGTGTGCAGTCTACGATGCCCTGCACCCTTGGCAAGCCTGCCATATTTGCAAAGCCAACCACACATGCAGTTACACTTGCTTCATCCGTGGAGAAGTGGATGTAATTGTGCGCCTTTGCAAAGAGGGCATCGGTAACCTGCGTGATGCAAGTGTGTGCAGCCGACTGGGAGATGCCACTGATGTCTGCAGCTGATCCCTGGAAGGAGCCTGAAGCAAAGAAGTTGAGTGCGGTGGTGACTTTGACAGCCACTGGTAAGGAGTGTCCACACGCTCCTCGGGGCTCCAGGTGTTGGTGCAGCATTGCGCAGATGTCAACGACTACATCTCACGGAAGTCTCAACCTCCTTTGGCACTGCTGCTCACTCATGTTGAGGAAACTCATCCTCTGCCTGTAAACCCGGTGTTGGGGGTATCTCCTGCACTGATGCCCTCTGCCCTGTGCATCATCAGGTGGCTGAGGAGAAGGTTGGCGCTCCTGTTGTTGCTGCTGCTGCTGTGCCTGGTTGCGCTGCAGCCGCAGCTGCTCTTCCTCCAATTCTGAGGACCAGGATGAAAGGATATAAATGGTTCCCATACCGCTGGTATATATCTCAGTCGAGGAATGGCGGTTGTTTGCACTCAGACAAAGAGGCCAAAGGGTATTCCAAGGAGCCCACACTGCACATGAATTTCAGCCTCAACACTCACAAGATTAGTAGAGCTGAGAAATGTCTCCCAAACCTCAAAGCACTAACTTGTGGCATGTGAAAAAATGAGCGATTGCAGGACCGCTTTTAAGCTGTTCGAGCAGCTGGCAATAATTCAGGTCCTCGCTCAACCCGGCTCGATTCAGCTGGCATGTTTCTCTGAAGGCAGGCAGCATGCTGAAAAACCTGCAAAATCCAAACAGGTAGTTAAAATAGGATTATCCAGGCAGTTACCAAGCTGTTAACTGCCTTAACTGCCTCTCCCGCCGTTTGGTGTCGGGTCAGTTCGGCAACAGCTGACCTGCCTCCAAACCCGCCCTCTGAGGTCAATTAAATTCGCAGCCTCAGAGTTAGTGGTTAAAGAGACCCATTCAAAGTAAAACTCATAATTTTTAAATTTGGGAATGCAATTCTCAAACCATCACTGATCTCATTCTCTCTCTATTACTGCAACGTACTCAATGCTATTATTCTGCTGCCCACTAGATATACAGATGCTGGAAGACTTGTGAGAAATGTCTCAATTGATTCAATGCAGCATAATTGTCTATCACCCCAGTAACTCACATTGGCTTCCTTGAGCTTTTCTGTGTAGATCACATCGACTCACAATTATGTATAGGTATAATGCCCTTTAGGTCACCACAGAGAAATGAAAAGAGCCAAAGTAATATTTATTACTTTCTCCTCACTGTATTATTTATATGCATGAAATAATAACCTTCCACTGTCCCAAATGTGGACTGCATTTTACTAGAATCTATTACAGTATTTACCAATAGTCTGGTAGTCAGAACAGACATAATAAAAGAACCTACTAGAACTGTGTGGCAATTGACCTAAAATGGAACCAAAGTAGCTCCATTTTTCACCATTGTCTTCATTCTTAATATTAAAATGCTATCTGTATTTTTACAGAATGGCCAAGAAGAACTTAATGTTCTTAAAGTGAACAGTGAAGCAATAATGAACAAGAATGTGTTTATCATGTGGGGAGGGTTCTGAGGTGACCATCCCAGTGGTTGATAGTGCTTGGTTTTAGTTCATTCCTAAGCAATCACTAGCATGGTGAAAGCCCTGATTATATATATGCCTTCAAGATCATTAATAGCATTAGAGCCCATCAGAAAAAATATAAAAAGACAGTGTTCATTCTCCTAAATTAAATCTTCACATCACAGATAAAAAGAAAATCAGCAATGCTGGAAAAATGAAAAAATAAAAGATGGGTTAATGCTGCAGGCATAATCCTTCAACATAATCATCTTCACAGTTAGAAGGCATTTGAATTTAAAATGATGGTTGGTTGAAGAAACACTAGGGAAAAAAAGGTTTAACCGGAAGAACAGGGACAGCATTACTGAATTTTCTAGTGCAATCATCCCCATGAGTATGTACCGTTGATTTACAAAGCCGCATTAGTAACAACGACAACTTACATTTATATAGTGCCTTTAACACAGAAAAACGTCCCAGTGACAATAACAGCCTCACCGCAACCTCATAACATGCTAACAATATCTGTAATAATATCTCTGTACTTAATAGGTCAATAATTTACAGCTGCTTATCAATAGCAAGAGCTTATTGGGATATTATATTAAAGGAAAAAAAAACAAAGTGCAAATAACCACACCATACTAAGACTGAAAAAGCACGGTGGTTGTTAAGAGTTAGTGGCTTGTGGCTATATTGTATTAAAGACAGTTTAAGAACCTTGTTTTTTAAAAATTAAATTAGTCAATGTTTGTTGAATAATTAAAAGGAACGTTAAGTGAACCTGATTGAGAACCACATAAAACTGGAAGTACATAAACAGATTCTTTACTTTGTACATTATCCCTAGTAACACTTTTCCGTGTTTGGTTTAGTGATCTGTAACAACAGCACCTCCTTCTGCTCACAGTGAGACATGGTACGAGTGCTGGAACTCAGCTACACAGTGAACTGATTAAAATGGAGCATATTTGACTGGTTCATGAACCCAGTCTGCATTATAGACTGTCATTTCCTCCCTCTACTTTTGCTCAATACTTAGAATTTCAAATTCTTACCACTACCTCTGAATCTGCTTCTCCTAATTTTTTTTTTCCCAGCACAACCAATCTCTGAGTGTGATTAGTAGTTCTCATTTCCTCTTTTCTCTTGGCTCTGAGTTATTGAATATTCCTTCCAGTTAAACTAGAAAATTCTCTGACCAAATTGGTTACTGATGTAGATGTGTTCTCAATATTCAAACATGCCTTGCACATAGTGTAGCGCTACCTGTTCCTGTTCGCTGTTCACTGTTCTGCTCTTGTCTTCTCTCCCGAAATCTGTTGATTGATGATAGCTCTTTTAAGCTACTCGAAAAACACCCGACACATAAGAACATAAGAACATAAGAAATAGGAGCAGGAATAGGCCACTTGGCCCCTCGAGCCTGCTCCGCCATTCAATAAGATCATGGCTGATCTTGGGCTCAAAGCCACTTCCCCGCCCACTCCCCATAACCCTTCACTCCCTTATCTTGCAAAAATCTGTCTATCTCCACCTTAAATGTATTTAATGACCCAGCCTCCACGGCTCCCTGGGGCAGAGAATTCCACAGATTTACGACCCTCTGAGAGAAGAAATTCCTCCTCATCTCAGTTCTAAAAGGGCGACCCTTTATTCTGAAACTATGCTCCGAGTTCTAGATTTCCCCATGAGGGGAAACATCCTCTCTGCATCTACCTTGTCGAGCCCCCTCAGTATCTTGTATGTTTCCATAAGATCACCTCTCATTCTTCTAAATTCCAATGAGTATAGGCCCAACCTGCTCAACCTTTCCTCATAAGTCAACCCCCTCATCTCTGGAATTAACCTAGTGAATCATCTCTGAACTGCCTCCAATGTAAGTATATCCTTCCTTAAATAAGGAGACCAAAACTGTACGCAGTACTCAAGGTGTAGTCTCACCAATACTCTGTACAGTTGTAGCAGGACTTCCCTACTTTTATACTCCAAACCCCTTGCAATAAAGGCCAACATTCCATTTGCCTTTTTGATTACTTGCTGTACCTGCATGCTAACTTTGTTTCATGCACAAGGACCCCCAGGTCCCTCTGAACTGTAGCATTTTGTAATCTCTCTCCATTTAAATAATAATTTGCTTTTTTATTTTTCCTGCCGAAGTGGATAACCTCGCACTTTCCCACATTATACTCCATCTGCCAAATGTTTGCCCACTCACTTAGCCTGTCTATATCCCTTTGCAGATTCTTTGGGGGAAAAATTCAGTTGGTTGCGCCACCCATTAGCGCCAGAAGAGGGCGCTAAGTGGGGTGCAAACCAACTGGCGCCCGGGCGCGGCACTGCCCATGCCTCCCGTGAAATTCAGCGGGAGGTTAGTGGTGGTGCTAACCATTAGCGCTGCACCGCTGGCAATGACGTCATCGGTGTGCGCAGCGCCGCGATCTATGGGAGCGCCCCTTGATTTACCGCCGGACGCTATGTCCGACAGGGTCAGGGTGGCGTACCTGCGGCCGGGGAGGCGCAAATTAAAGGCGAGGTGCGGGGCGGCCATTTTTGTCGTTGGCCGCCTGCCAGCACCTGCCTGCGCTCCCGTCCCCGGCCTCCGGAACTCCCCAACCCCGCGGAGTGCCGGCTGCGCTCCAAGAGCCTGGCACTTCTCTTGGGTGCCGGGCTCTTTTGCCTGCACTCCCGATCCCCGGGGGCCCAGCTGGGCCCCAGATCGCGCTGCACAAGGCCCCTCCCCTTTAAGAAGGGGAGGAAGGCTTGCAATACTGCAGCGCGACGTGCTGCAGCATGTGGCGCTGTGGCACACAGTGCCACAATATTCACTTGCAGCGCCCCAAGAGGGAGGTGGGGCGCCTCCAGTAGCGCCCCGCTTCCCTTTGGGGTGCAACCGACCAATTTCCGGCGCGGGGGTGCTAATTTTGCCCCGGCGAAGTTAGCACCCCAAACGGGGCTATACTGAATTTCTCCCTCTTTGAGTCCTCAGTACAACTTGCTTTCCCACCCATCTTTGTATCATCTGCAAACTTGGCTACATTACACTCGGTCCCTTCATCCAAGTCATTAATGTAGATTGTAAATAGTTGAGGCCCCAGCACCAATCCCTGTGGCACCCCACTAGTTACCATTACACGCTATAAATTATTATTTATTTCAATCAGAAGTGGTGAACCATGCATATAATGTTTTTATATTTATCGATTCACATGAATTCATATTGTGTACTACTGTAACCATTGTGTATTGTTAAAGGTGCCAATTTGTCATGAAGTTTACTCAAAAATCATAGGACAGTTGCAGGTAAAAGTTAAAATCCTGCTGATTGTAAGAGCATCTGATTTGCTGTTGAAATGTGCACCTATTCTTGCTCCAGCAGAAAGCCAGCATTATCAGGTAAACTTTGCGAGGCACTGTGCCAGTGGCAGGAGTTTGCTCTCAACCCCAGAAAGAGGGTTGCAAAATTGGGTGCACATCTTTATTGTGTGTCTGATTACATGAGACAATTTGGGGGCGAATATCGAGGCTGCACTGCCGGCAAGTGTGGCATCATTTAAATCAGAGATCAATAGATTTTTGTTGGGTTATGGTATCAAGTGTTATGGAGCTAAGGCGGGTAAATAGAGTTGAGGTACAGATCAGCCATGATTGAATTTAATGGTGGGAAATGATCGAGGGGTTGAATGGCCTACTCCTGTTCCTATGGCCCCAATATTTGCAGGCAGGCATGGAAGCAGCGGGGGCATATGTTTGCAGCCGGGAAACCAGGGGTCCTGCCAAATTTAATGGTTGGCCGGCTGCCGGGCGGGAAAGCAAACAAAAGAAGGCCTCAGCTGGGGACCACTGGGGACAGTCCCCGGCAATCGGTGAAGATCGGGGCATGGTGAGGGGGGCTTGGAGCAAAGCAATGAGGAGGGATGGAGAGAGGGAGAGGTAGCGGGGAGGGAGAGGTAGCGGGGAGGGAGAGATCACAGGGGAGGGAGAGATCACGGGGAAGGGAGAGATCACGGGGAGGGAGAGATCGCGGGGGTGAGAGATGCGCTGAGGGAGAGTTCACGGAGGGAGAGATCGCGGAGGGAGAGATCGCGGGGGTGAGAGATGCGTGGAGGGAGAGTTCACGGAGGGAGAGATTGCAGAGGGAGAGATCGCGGGGAGGGAGTGATCGTGGAGGGAGAGAACACAGGAAGGGAGAGATCGCGGTGGGAGAGATCACGAGGAGGGAGAGATCGCGGGGGTGAGAGATGCGTGGAGGGAGAGATCGCAGAAGGAGAGATCACGGGGAGGGAGTGATCGTGGAGGGAGAGATCACAGGGAGGGAGAGATCACGGGGAGGGAGAGATCACAGGGAGGGACAGATCGTGGAGGGATAGATCGCGGGAAGGGAGAGATCGCAAAGGGAGAGATCGTGGGGATGGAGAGATCACGTGGAGTGAGAGATCACAGAGGGAGAGGTCACGAAGAGGGAGAGATCGCAGAGGGAGAGATCGCAGAGGGAGAGATCGCGGAAGGAGAGATCGCGGAAGGAGAGATCACAGGGAGGGAGAGATCATGGAGGGAGAGATCGTGGAGGGAGAGATCATGGAGGGAGAAATCGTGAAGGGAGAGATCGCGGAGGGAGAGATCATGGGGAGGGAGAGATCGCGGACGGAGAGATCACGGGAAGGGAGAGATCCTGGAGGGAGAGATCGTGGGGAGGGAGAGATCACGGAGGGAGAGGTCACGAAGGGAGAGATCACGGGGAGGTAGAGATCGCGGAGGAAGAGGTCACGAAGAGGGAGAGATTGCATAGGGGAAGATCGCGGAGGGAGAGATCGCGAAGGGAGAGATCGCGGAGGGAGAGACCGCGGAGGGAGAGATCATGAGTGTAATGTATATACCTTTAAGGGGGGAACTATCTATTACAGCTCATGTATACTGCAGTACCGGCAGTGACCACACCTGTATATAGCACTGAGTAGTAATCTGTACAGATCAGTTCCAGGGTGAGCCACATTGAGTAAACACCTGTTGTACCATTCTCCTGCAGTCTGTGCCTTATTATACACGGGCACAACATTGGCGACAAGGCAAGTTCGAACCTACCTGCAACTGTGCATCACCTCCCGGGGATTCGTTCCTGGAGATCAGTGGATTGGAGGTCAAGGCCAGAGACTCGGGCGTCGACCACAGGCAACCGCCCAGTCATCCAGCAGAGGATCGAGAATTGCGGGGGAGGCTGTCGAGAGCCAGGCTTGGCTTTCCAGTCGAGGTGGTCCAGCGAAACGGGCTGGCAACAGGTAGTGCGTAGACCCTTCCCGGACAGCGGCGGGCTAGAGCCCGACCAAGCGGCACAGCAAAGGGCTGAGCAGCGTCGACGGGGGAGAGAGAGAGGGCAGAGCGCACAGGACGCAGCCGGTGTTCAGGGTCCGAGCAGCGTCGAAGAGAGGGAGAGAGAGATGCGCAGAAACCCGCGAGGCGCTGCCATTGCCACGAGGACCGCCGAAAGCGGCGTTGGCAGCAGCGCAGGAGAAGCGCGTGAAACCTACAGGGCGCCGCCATTGCCACGAGGACCGCCGAGAGCGGTGTTGGCAGCAGCGCAGGAGAAGCACGCGAAACCTACAGGGCGCCGCCATTGCCACGAGAACTGCCGGGAGCGGTGTTGGCAGCAGCGGGGGATGAAGGAAAGCGCGGGAGATGCCATTTTAAGCCATTGGGAGATGCCATTTTAAACCACACCCAAAATGCCGAAGAGTGGCAGTATCACCGCATTTGACAATGAAGTCAAAGATTGGACTACATATGTCGAACGAATAGAGGTATACTGCAAGGCAAATGAGGTGTCAGATGACAAGAAAGCGTCGGTATTGTTAAATTTAATGGGTGCAAAGACGTATGGTTTATTACGAAATCTAGTAACCCCAACGAAGCCAATGGAAAAGAGTTTTGAAGACATAGTAACGATACTACAGGAACATTTAAACCCCACACCGCTGCTGATAGCAGAAAGATTCAAGTTTCACAAACGGAACCAGCATAAAGATGAAAGCAATGCTGATTATTTAACAGAACTGCGCAAACTATCGAAACACTGCCAGTTTGGAGCGGGACTGGCAGATACCTTAAGGGACAAGTTTGTGTGTGGGCTTCAAAGTGAAGGAACCCAGAAACGGCTTTTATCTGAAAAGGACCTTACGCTGGAAAAGGCTTTCAGCATTGCGGTATCATATGAAGCAGCAGCACGGGGCGCTGCAGAGATACAACAGAGACCGCAAGAATATGGCACAAACGAAATGTCATATGGAACAGAGAAGTGCTATCGCTGCGGCAGAACAACACATGACCAGAATGATTGCTGGTTCAAAGACAAAGTGTGCAGACACTGTGGAAAAGTAGGACACATAGCACGAATCTGCAGGTCGGGAAAGAAAACCAGCAATAAGAAACCGACCAAAGAAAAGTACAAGAAGGTACATAAGATGATGGAGAATAGTTCAGATGAACAAATGATTGATAACGACTCCGAAAGCAGGGAACTGAGTTGTCTGAAACTACATAATGTGATCACAACGGAGGATCACCGAACCATTTGGGTCACTCAAGATAGCAGGAGTCCAGGTAAAGATGGAATTGGACACAGGATCAGCCCTAACAGTCATAAACCAACGGGACTATGAGCGGCTATTCTCACACATACCCTAGAGAGACACAAAAATTATTTTGAAGACGCACACGGGGCAAAAAGTCTACCCCAAAGGAAAAATAAGGGTGACCGTTATATATAATGGTAAGGAAACACCAAAACTAGACCTGTATGTATTGCAAGATGGAGGACCACCATTACTGGGACGTGAATGGATCTGAGAAATACAACTGGATTGGCATTCCATACAGGCACTGACTGTGGCTGACAAAAAGGATGACGACGTCACACCTGGGCGACTGTCAAAGATCCTAACTGACGTGAAAGAAGTGTTCCAGCAAGGACTCGGAACACTAAAAGGCATGACAGCGACGATTAAAATTGAAGAAAATGCAAGCCCAAAATTTTTTACGGCCAGATCGGTACCTTATGCAATCCGCCCAGCCGTCGAAGCAGAGCTGGAGAGTCTGGAACATTCAGGTGTACTGTCCAAGTTAGACTGGAGCGAGTGGGCTACACCCATCGTCCCTGTGATGAAAAAGTCATTGAGCAGCACGCCTGGGGAACCAAGGAAGGTTTGAATCTGTGGGGACATTAAGGTAACAGTGAACCCGGTCCTTCACACCGTACAATATCCACTTCCGCGGATTGAAGATATTTTCGCCTCGCTATCTGGAGGGAAACGCTTCACTAAGATTGATCTGGCCCAGGCGTATCTGCAAATGGAGGTAGAAGAAGCATCAAAAAAATACCTCACAATCAACACCCATAAAGGTCTCTACCAATACAACCAGCTGGTATTTGGGGTAGCATCAGCTCCGGCTATTTGGCAGAGGGCAATGGAACAAGTCCTGCAAGGGATCCCAGGGACCCAGTGTTATAGAGTCATAGAGTCATAGAGTAATACAGCACGGATAGAGGCCCTTCGGCCCATCGTGTCCGCGCCGGCCATCAAGACCTGCCTAATCTAATCCCATATTCCAGCATTTGGCCCGTAGCCTTGTATGCTATTTGGACAACATCCTGGTCACGGGCGAAAATGACAGTGATCACCTTGCCAACCTGGAGCAGGTGCTCACTAGATTGCAGGAATATGGGCTCCGAGCTAACCGCCCCAAATGCGAGTTTTTTAGAAAACAGATCTCGTATTGTGGCCACGTTATCGATAAAGAGGGGTTACATAAGTCCCCAGAGAAGATTGAGGCAGCAGTCAAGGCTCCAGCACCGGAAAATGTGTCACAACTGAGGTCGTTCCTCGGGCTGGTAAACTACTACCATAAGTTCTTGCCAAATTTGTCTACAATACTACACCCACTGAACACCCTACTGCCAACTGGGGTGCCATGGAAGTGGAGTGACGAATGTAGACGAGCTTTCCAGAAGAGCAAAACACTAATCACATCGAAAGAGGTATTGGCCCATTACAACCCAGCACTACCAATTCGGTTGGCATGTGATGCGTCACCCTACGGCATTGGAGCGGTGCTGTCGCACAAATTCTCGGACGGCTCAGAGAGACCAATAGCCTTTGCGTCACGATCACTAACCTCAGCCGAGCGTAACTACGCCCAGCTTGACAGGGAGGCACTCAGCCTAGTGTGGGGAGTGAAAAAGTTCAATCACTATCTGCATGGTCAGAAATTCACCTTGCTGACTGATCACCAGCCTCTTGTCTCCATTTTTAATCCGAAGAAGGGCGTTCCGGTGAGGACTGCACAACGACTACAAAGATGGTCACCTTTTCTAGGGGCGCACCACTATGAGATTGAATATAAGGGCACGAAACAGCATGGAAATGCTGATGGGCTATCACGCCTGCCACTGCCTACTGCGGAGGAAGCACCAGCAGTGGATCCTGTCAAAATATTCCATTTGACTATAGTTGAATACCTACCAGTAACTAACGCTTGTATCGAAAAGGAAACCCGAAATGACCCGACACTGTCTCGGGTATATGATTTGACGGTGAAGGGATGGCCAGCACATGGCGACTCACTGTTGCCAGCATTCTCGACAAGGAGAGAACAGCTGTCAGTGTGCCGGGGGACCTTGATGTGTGGATCCCGAGTGGTAATTCCACACAAGTTAAGGGATAGAGTGCTCAATGAGCTTCATGAGGGTCATCTGGGACGGGTAAAAATGAAAAGCCTAGCCAGGGCTTATGTGTGGTGGCCAGGAATCGATAAACAAATCGAGGACCTGACCAAGAGCTGCTCAGGATGCCAGAAAGTCCAAAATGCACCACCACAGGCCCCTCTACACCCATGGGAGTGGCCCTCATCTCCCTGGCAACAGGTGCATATTGATTTTGCTGGTCCATTCATGGACTCAATGTTTTTAATAGCCGTGGATGCGCACTCAAAATGGCCTGAGGTCATCAAAATGTCCTCCACAACCACGGAGAAAACTATTGCAGTCCTACAGACCATTTTTGCCAGGAATGGCTTGCCAGAACAGATTTGCTCCGACAACGGACCACAGTTTGTGCCCGAAGAGTTCCGGAGGTTCTTGAAAAAGAATGGGGTAAGGCATTACACATCCGCCCCGTATCATCCAGCCACAAATGGATTGGCTGAGAGGTTCGTACAAACCTTTAAGAAGGCAATAAAGGCTATGTACAATGACAACATTCCTGTTCGCCTACCGGAATGCGACACATGCATTCACCAACCAGGCCCCAGCCATGATGTTCTTTAACCGAAGGTTAAGATCTCGCCTGGATTTGCTCAGACCAAACGTACGAAGAGATGTTGAGAGTAAGCAATTCCAGCACATCCATGAGAAGCCAACAAGGAGCTTCAATGTAGGGCAACCAGTCTTGGCCCGCGGCTACCGAACAGAAAAATGGCAGCCAGGAACGATATGCACACGGCAGGGCCCACTAATGTACACAGTGGACGTTGGGGAGAGCATCGTGAGACGCCATGCTGACCAGATCCTAGAGTCACAGGAACAAGTCAACCCCATGCCTCGCCCATACGTACCTGGTGATGAACCCGACGTACAGGTCGCATCTACCCCAGAAACACTAGCATCGGAAGCTGATGAAGTCAAAACTGCCCAATGCATTACCGGCACCTGGCTACCGACCATAGAGCACATATACCAGAAACGCTGTTTACGGAGGTCACGGACCATCATCAAAGACCCTACCCACCCCAGCCACAGTCTGTTCGCCCTCCTGCCATCTGGGAGATGCTACAGATGCATTCGCACCCGAACGACCAGGTTTAGGAACAGCTTCTTTCCCAGGGCTGTAATCCTACTGAACTCCACAAATAAACTCTAAAGCCTGCACATCTGCCAATGCACTTTATTATGGTTATGTTTATGTTACTGTATTACAAGCCAAATGAATGTTGAATGTTTAAATGTCTTAATCTAAATGTACACTCTCGGGAGCCGCAAGCCTACATTTCGTTGTACTGCACTTGTGCACTAACAATGACAATAAAGTTGATTCTGATTCTGATTATGATGACAGGGGGCCAGAATCGCCTCCGCACCAAGAGCAAGACACTCGGGAAAGGCGCTATCCAGAAAGGATCAGGAAGCCTCCCGAAAGACTGAATATATAAATAGACTATTTTCAGCTAATGTTGCATGTTAAAAGTGTTAATTGTAATTAGTTTGATATTTAATTGTTAAATGAGTGTTATGGTACTGTTAATCTAAAAGGGGAGAAATTGTAATGTATATACCTTTAAGGGGGGAACTATCTTTTACAGCTCATGTATACTGCAGTACCGGCAGTGACCACATCTGTATATAGCACTGAGTAGTAATCTGTACAGATCAGTTCCCGTGTGAGCCACGTTGAGTAAACACCTGTTGTACCGTTCTCCGCAGTCTGTGTCTTATTATACACGGACACAACAATGAGGAGGGAGAGATTGCGGAGGGAGAGTTCGCGGAGGGAGAGATCGCGGAGGGAGAGATCGCGTGGAGGGAGAGATCACGGAGGGTGAGATCACGGGTAGGGAGAGATCACGGAGGGAGAGATCATGGAGGGAGAGATCGCGGAGGGAGAGATCACGGGGGGGAAAGATCACGGAGGGAGAGATCGCGGAGGGAGAGATCGCGGAGGGAGAGATCACGGGGGGGAGAGATCACGGAGGGAGAGATCGCGGAGGGAGAGGTCACGGAGGGAGAGATCGTGTGGAGGGAGAGATCACGGAGGGTGAGATCACGGAGGGAGAGATCGTGGAGGGAGAGATCATGGAGGGAGAGATCGCGTGGAGGGAGAGATCACGGAGGGTGAGATCACGGGGAGGGAGAGAGCACGGAGGAAGAGATCGCGGGGAGCGAGAGATCACGGAGGGAGAGATCACGAGGAGGGAGAGATCACGGAGGGAGAGATCACGGGGAGGGAGAGAGCACGGAGAGAGAGATCGCATAGGGAGAGATCGCGGAGGGAGAGATCACGGGGGGGAGAGATCACGGAGGGAGAGATCGCGGAGGGAGAGATCGCGGAGGGAGAGATCGCGGAGGGAGAGATCGCGGAGGGAGAGATCATGGAGGGAGAGATCGCGGAGGGAGAGATCATGGAGGGAGAGATCGCGTGGAGGGAGAGATCACGGAGGGTGAGATCATGGGGAGGGAGAGATCACGGAGAGAGAGATCGCATAGGGAGAGATCGCGGGGGGAGAGAGCACGGAGGAAGAGATCGCGGGGAGCGAGAGATCGCGGAGGGAGAGATCACGAGGAGGGAGAGATCATGGAGGGAGAGATCACGGGGAGGGAGAGAGCACGGAGAGAGAGATCGCATAGGGAGAGATCGCGGAGGGAGAGATCACAGGGCGGGAGAGATTGCGGAGGAAGAGATCGCGGAGGGAGAGATCACAGAGGGAGAGATCGCGGTGGGAGAGATCACGGAGGGAAAGATCGCGGAGGGAGAGATCGCGGAGGGAGAGATCGCGGTGGGAGAGATCACGGAGGGAGAGATCACGGAGGGAGAGATCGCGGAGGGAGAGATCGCGGAGGGAGAGATCGCGGTGGAAGAGATCGCGGAGGGAGAGATCAAGGAGGGAGAGATCACGGAGGGAGAGATCGCGGCGGGAGAGATCGCGGCGGAAGAGATCGCGGAGGGAGAGATCACGGAGGGAGAGATCACGGAGGGAGAGATCACGGAGGGAGAGATCGTGGAGGGAGAGATCGCGGTGGGAGAGATCACGGAGGGAGAGATCGCGGAGGGAGAGATCGCGGAGGGAGAGACCGCATAGGGAGAGATCGCACAGGGAGAGATCGTGGAGCGAGAGATCGGGAAGGGAGAGGACGTGGGGAGGGAGAGATCGCGGAGGGAGAGATCACGGGAAGGGAGAGATCGCGGGGAGAGAGAGATCGCGGAGGGAGGGCTCGCAGAGGGTGAGATCGCGGGGAGGGAGTGATCATGGAGGGGGAGGTCACGGGGAGGGAGAGATCACGGAGGGAGAGATCGCGGAGGGAGAGATCGCGGAGGGAGAGATCGCGGAGGGAGAGATCGCAGAGGGAGAGATCGCGGAGGGAGAGATCGCGGAGGGAGAGATCGCGGAGGGAGAGATTGCAGAGGAGAGATCGCGGGGAGGGAGAGATCACAGAGGGAGAGATCGCAGAGGGAGAGATCGCGGAGGGAGAGATCGTGGAGGGAGAGATTGCAGAGGAGAGATCGCGGGGAGGGAGAGATCGCAGAGGGAGAGATCGCGGAGGGAGAGATCGCGGAGGGAGAGATCGCGGAGGGAGAGATTGCAGAGGGAGAGATCACGGAGGGAGAGGTCGCGGAGGGAGAGATCGCGGGAAGGGAGAGATCGCGGGGAAGGAGAGATCATGGAGGCAGAGATCGTGGAAGCAGAGATCGCGGGGAGGGAGAGATCGCGGAGGGAGAGATCGTGGAGGGAGAGATCACGAGGAGGGAGAGATCGCGGAGGGAGAGATCGTGGAGTGAGAGATCGCAGAGGGAGAGATCACAGGGAGGGAGAGATCGCGGGGGGAGAGATTGCCAAGGGCGAGATCGCGGAGGGAGAGATCACGGCGGGAGTGATCGCAGCGGGAGTGATCGCAGAGGGAGAGATCGCGGGGAGGGAGAGATCGAGAAAGGAGAGATCATGGAGGGAGAGACCGCGGAGGGAGAGATCATGGATGGAGAGATCACGGAATGAGAGATCTAGAGGAGGGAGAGATTGGGGAGGGAGATGTTAGATCTGTGGTTCAGTTGATAAAGAATTACATGGATGCTGTATATAACAAACAACAGGTCTTTACTGGAGGAGGGTCATCTCTAGACTGGAGTACAGAGGCATGCGCACAGCTTATATACCAGTGTGGTTACTGCCGGTACTACAGTATACAGGAGCTGTAAAAAGTAGTTCTGACTTAAAGCACATACACTACAATTCCTCCCTTTTTAGATTAATAATACCCCCTTAATATTCAAATAACAATTACATTTTTACATGTACATTCAATAACAAAAAGTCCATTTATAGATTCAGTCTTTGGGGCGGCTTCCTGACCCTTTCGGGATAGCGCCTTTCCGGAGGTTCTTGTTCTTGGTGCAGAGGCGATTCTGACCCCTTTTTATCGGGTAGTTCATCGGGTTCCACTGCTACTGGGTCTGAAGTAGATGCTACCGGTATGTCGGGTTCATCCCCAGGTACTCGAGACATGGGGTTGACGCCTTCCTGTGACACTAAGATCTGATCGACGTGGTGTCTCACAATGTTCTCCCCGACATCCACTGTGTACATTAATGGCCCCTGGCTTGTACATATCGTTCCGGGTTGCCACTTCTCTGTTCAATAGTCACGGGCCAAGACTGGTTGCCCTACATTGAAGCTCCTTGTCGGCTTCTCGTTGATGTGCTGGAATTGTTTGTCCTCAACATTTCTTCGCACATTTGGTCTGAGCAAATCCAGACGAGATCTCAACCTTCTGTTAAAGAACATCATGGCCAGGGTCTGGTTGGTAACTGCATGTGTCGCGTTTCGGTAGGCGAATAAGAAATTGACCACCTTATGCTGTAGTGGAATTTCCTCGTCGCACATGGCCTTTATCGCCTTCTTAAAGGTTTGTACGAACCTCTCAGCCAATCCATTGGTGGCTGGATGATACGGGGCGGATGTGTAATGCCTTACCCCATTCCTTTTCATGAATTTTTGGAACTCGTCGTATACAAACTGTGGTCCATTATCAGAGCAGATCTGCTCTGGCAAACCGTTTCTGGCAAATATGGTCCGTAGGACTGCAATTGTTTTCTCTGTAGTGGTTGAAGACATCTTTATCACCTCGGGCCACTTTGAATGAGCATCCACTGCTATTAAGAACATTGAGTCCATGAATGGACCAGCGAAATCAATGTGCACCCGTTGCCATGGAGAGGAGGGCCACTCCCATGGGTGTAGAGGGGCATGTGGTGGTGCATTTTGGACCTTCTGGCATCCTAAGCAGCTCTTAGTTAGGCCTTCGATTTGTTGACCGATTCCCGGCCACCACACATAAGCCCTAGCAAGGCTTTTCATTTTCAGTCCCCCCAGATGACCTTCATGTAGCTCCTTTAGCAGTCTCTTCCTTAACTTGGGTGGAATCACCACTCTGGATCCACACATCACTGTCCCCTGGCATACTGACAGCTGTTCTCTTCTGGATGAGAATGCTGGCAACAGTGAGTCACCATGTGTTGGCCATCCCCTCACCGTCAATTCATATACCCGTGACAGCGTCGGATCATTGCGGGTCTCCTTCTCTATATCCGCGTTTGTTACTGGCAATCGTTCAATTATCGATGAATAAAATATCTCGATAGGGTCCACTGCTGGTGCTTCCTCCACCGTAGGCAGTGGCAGGCGCGATAGCCCATCAGCGTTCCCATGCTGTTTCGTGCCTTTATATTCTATTTCATATTGATTCGCCCCTAGAAACAGGGACCATCTTTGTAACCGCTGTGCAGTCATTACTGGCACGCCCTTCTTAGCATTAAAGATGGAGACAAGTGGTTGGTGGTCAGTCAGCAAGGTGAACTTCTGCCCATGCACATAATGGTTGAATTTTTTTACTCCCCATACTAGGCTGAGGGCCTCCCTGTCAATCTGGGCGTAGTTGCGCTCGGCTGAGGTTAGTGACCGAAACGCAAAGGCCACTGGGCTCTCCAACCCGTCTGGGAATTTGTGCAACAGCACTGCTCCAATGCCGTAGGGTGATGCATCACATGATAAACGAATTGGTAGTGCTGGGTTGAAATGGGCCAACACCTCTTTTGATGTGATCAATTCTTTACACTTCTGGAAAGCTCGTCTACGTTCGTCATCCCACTTCCATGGTACCCCTGTTTGCAGTAGGGTGTTCAGCGGGTGTAGTACCGTAGACAAATTTGGTAAGAACTTGTGGTAATAGTTTACCAGCCCGAGGAACGACCTCAGTTGTGACACATTTTCCAGTGCTGGAGCCTTGACTACTGCCTCAATCTTGTCAGGGGACTTGTGTAACCCCTCTTCATCGATGACGTGGCCACAATACGAGATCTGTCTCTGGAAAAACTCGCACTTGTGGCGATTAGCTCGTAGCCCATATTCCTTTAATCTGGCGAGCACCTTCTCCAAGTTAGCGAGGTGATCACCGTCATTTTCGCCCATGACCAAGATGTCGTCCAAATAACACTGGGTCCCTGGAATCCCTTACAGGACCTGATCCATCGCCCTTTGCCAGATAGCCGGAGCCGAGGCTACTCCAAACACCAGCCGGTTGTATTGATAGAGACCTTTATGGGTGTTGATCGTAAGGTAATGTTTCGAAGCTTCTTCTACCTCCATTTGCAAGTACGCCTGGGCTAGATCAATTTTGGTGAAGCGTTTACCACCAGATAGCGAGGTGAAAATATCCTCAATGCGTGGAAGCGGATATTGCACCGTGTGAAGGACTGGGTTCACTGTCACCTTAAAATCCCCACAGATGCGGATCTTCTTTGGTTCCCCAGGCATATTACTCAACGACCTCTTCATTACAGGGACGATGGGTGTAGCCCACTCGCTCCAGTCCACTTTGGACAGTGCTCCTGAACGTTCCAACCCTTCAAGCTCTGCTTCAACCGCTGGTCTGATCGCATAAGGCACTGGTCTGGCCTTCAGAAACTTTGGGCTTGCATTATCCTCTATTTTAATTGTTGCTGTTATTCCTTTTAGTGTTCCTAGTCCCTCCTGGAACACTTCTTTTGCGTCAGTTAGCATTTTTGACAGTCGTCCAGGTGTGACGTCGTCATCCTTTTTGGCCTCCACCTTCAGTGCCTGTATGGAATGCCAATCTAAATGTATCTTCCGGATCCACTCACGTCCTAGCAGTGGTGGTCCTCCATTTGGCAATACATATACAGGTAGACTATCCTTTATCCGAAAACCTCGGGACCAGCCGAGTTTCGGATAAAGGAGAATTTCGGATTTCGGAAGGTGGGTCGGCGGGGGTCCGCGGGGGGTCGGCGGGGGGTCGTGCGCACGACTTACGCTGACGCTCAGCGTAAGTCAGTCGGGGTCGGCGGGGGTCGGGGCCGGCGGGGTACGCGGGGGGGGTCGGCGGTTGTCGGGGCTGGCGGGGTCCGCGGGGGGGTCGGCGGTTGTCGGGGCTGGCGGGGTCGGCGGTTGTCGGGGCTGGCGGGGTCCGCAGGGGGGTCGGCGGTTGTCGGGGCTGGCGGGGTCGGCGGTTGTCGGGGCCAGCGGGGTCCGCGGGGGGGTCGGCGGTTGTCGGGGCTGGCGGGGTCGGCGGTTGTCGGGGCTGGCGGGGTCAGCGGTTGTCGGGGCTGGCGGGGTCTGCGGTTGTCGGGGCTGGCGGGGTCGGCGGTTGTCGGGGCTGGCGGGGTCGGCGGGGGGGTCGGCGGGGGGTCGTGCGCACGACTTACCCTTTATCCGAACTTCCGCAACCGGAACCCTCTAAAAACCGAAGGTTTTTTCGTTCAGCGTAAGTCGTACGCACGACTTACGCTGAACGAAAAAACCTTCGGTTTTTAGAGGGTTTCGGTTTTCGGAAGTCCGGATAAAGGGTAGTCTACCTGTATATCCATTTTGGGTATTTCCTGATCTTTATATGTCACTTTCACCCTTATTTTTCCTTTGGGGTAGACTTTTTGCCCCGTGTACGTCTTCAAGACAATCTCTGTAGCTTTCAAGGGTATGTGTGAAAATAGCCGCTTGTAGTCTCTTTGATTTATGACTGTTAGAGCTGACCCTGTGTCCAATTCCATTTCCACTTGGACTCCGTCTATCTTGAGTGTAACCCAGATAGTCTGGTGATCCTCTATTTCGGTTACATTATGTAGTTTCAGACAACCCAGCTCCTTGCTTCCGGAGTCTGTGTCACTTTTCTGTTCGTCTGAACCACTGTCCATCACCTGGTGTACCTTTTTGTACTTCTCCTGTGGAGATTTCTTACTGTTGGTTTCCTTCCCAGACCTGTAGACTCTTGCTATGTGTCCTGCTTTCCCACACTGTCTGCACACTTGGTCCTTAAACCAACAATCTTTCTGGTCATGTGTTGTTCTGCCGCAGCGATAGCACTTCCCTGTTCCATAGGTCATTTTGTTGGTGCCGTATTCTTGCGGTCTCCGTTGTATCTCTGCAGCGCCCCTTGCGGCTGCTTCGTGTGACACTGCCATATTGAAAGCTTTGTCCAGCTTAAGGTCCTTTTCTGATAGAAGCCGTTTCTGGGTTCCTTCACTTTGTAGCCCACACACAAACTTGTCCCTTAACGTGTCTGCTAGTCCCGCTCCAAACTGACAGTATTTCGATAGCTTGCGCAGTTCCGTTAGGTACTCAGCATTGCTTTCGTCTTTGTGTTGGTTCCTTTTATGGAACTTAAATCGTTCCGCTATCAGCAGCGGTGTGGGGCTTAAGTGGTCCTGTAGGATTTCTACTATGCTTCCAAAATCCTTGTTTACCGGCTTCTCTGGGGTTATTAGATTCCGCAGTAACCCATAAGTTTTTGCACCCATGGAATTTAACAGAACCAGTGCTTTATTAGCATCTGGCACTTCATTCGCCCTGCAGTACACCTCAATACGTTCCACATATGTCGCCCAATCTTTGACTTCATTGTCGAACGTAGAGATACTGCCACTCTTCGGCATCCTTGGTTGTGCGTTAACTATCCCCAATGGCGCCTCGCGCGCTTCCCCTTCTTCTCCGCTGGCACAAAATGGCGTTTCCCACGCTTTCCTTCCTTCCCGTGCTCGCCCGTCTTCTCTGCTGCGGCTTCACAAAATGGCGTCTCCCGCGCTCTTCCTTCTCCGCGGCTCAATGGCACCTCCCGCGCTCTCCCTGCTTCGCCGCAGCTCAATGGCGTCTCCCGTGCTCGCCCTGCTTCTCCGCGGCTCAATGGTGTCTCCCCTTGCTTCGCCCCGCCGACCCTGATCAGCCCGTGATCCCTGGCTGTGCTCTGCGCGTTCTTCTCTTGATATTTGTCGACGCCGCTCGGTCTAGGACTCAGCTGTTTCTTACCCTCTCTCTCTCCGGTTATGCAGTATTTTTCCACGACGCCGCTCGGTGATCAACCCCCGGCTGCGCCCTGCTCTCTTCACCCTTTTTCTTACCCCGTTGACGCTGCCCGGCTCTCTCTCTCTGCCGTCGGTCGGCTCCAGCCGCCGCTGCTCGGGAAGGGTCTGCTCAGGACCTGTCGTCGGTCTCTTACTGCTTGTTGTGGCTGGGGAACCAAGCCCGGCTCTCCACAGCCTCCCCAGCAAAGTTGGATCTCTGCCTGACTGCTGGGCGGTTGCTCGCGGTCGACGCCCGTGTTCCTGGACTCGACTATTTTTTTTGTTTTTGTTTAATGTTGCAGGTAGATTCGCATCAACACTCGTCGCCACTGTTAGATCCGTGGTTCAGTGGATAAAGAATTACATGGATGCTGTATATAACAAACAACAGGTCTTTACTGGAGGAGGGTCATCTCTAGACTGGAGTACAGAGGCATGCGCACAGCTTATATACCAGTGTGGTTACTGCCAGTACTACAGTATACAGGAGCTGTAAAAAGTAGTTCTGACTTAAAGCACATACACTACAGGAGAGATCGCGGCGAGGGTGAGATTGCGGAGGGAGAGATCGCAGAGGGTGAGATCGCGGGGTGGGAGTGACCGCGGAGGGAGAGGTCATGGGAAGGGAGAGATTGTGCAGGGAGAAATCGCAGGGTGGGAGAGATTGCGGAGGGAGAGATTGCGGTGGGAGAGATCTAGGCAATGGAGAGATTGGGGAGGGAGAGATCACGGGGAGGGGAGATCGCAGGAAGGGATAGAACACGGATGGAGAGATCACAGGGAGGGAGAGATTATGGAGGGAGTAATCACGGAGGGCGAGATCGTGGAGGGAGAGATCGCGGCGGGAGTGATCACGCAGGGAGAGGTCGCGGAGGGAGAGATCGGGAAGGGAGAGATCGCAGAGGGAGAGATCGCGGAGGTAGAGATTGCGGAGGGAGAGATCATGGAGGGAGAGATCGCCAAGGGCGAGTTTGCGGAGAAAGAGATCGTGGAGGGACAGATCGTGGGCAGGGAGTGATGGCGGAGGGAGAGATCGCAGAGAGAGAGATCGCCGAGTGAGAGATCGCGCTGAGGGAGAGATCGCGGAGGGGGAGGTCGCGGAGGGAGAGATCGCGGGGAGGGAGAGGTCATGGGAAGGGAGAGATCGTGGAGGGAGAGATCATGGAGGGAGAGATCGTGGAGGGAGAGATCGTGGAGGGAGAGATCACGGAGGGAGAGATCGCGGAGGGAGAGGTCGCGGAGGGAGAGATCGCGGAGCAAGAGGTCACGGGAAGGGAGAGATCGCGCAGGGAGAGATCACGGGGAGGGAGAGATTGTGGAGGGAGAGATCGGGAAGGGAGAGATCGCGGAGGGAGAGATCGGGAAGGGAGAGATCGCGGAGGGAGAGATCGGGAAGGGAGAGATCGCGCAGGGAGAGATCGCGGAGGTAGAGATCGTGGAGGGAGAGATCGGGAAGGGAGAGATCGCAGAGGGAGAGATCGCGGGGTAGAGATCGCGGAGGTAGAGATCGCGGAGGTAGAGATCGCGGAGGGAGAGATCGGGAAGGGAGAGATCGCAGAGGGAGAGATCGCGGAGGTAGAGATCGCGGAGGGAGAGATCGCGGAGGGAGAGATCGGGAAGGGAGAGATCGCAGAGGGAGAGATCGCGGAGGTAGAGATCGCGGAGGGAGAGGTCGCGGAGGGAGAGATCGCGGAGCAAGAGGTCACGGGAAGGGAGAGATCGTGCAGGGAGAGATCACGGGGAGGGAGAGATTGCGGAGGGAGAGATCGCAGAGGGAAAGTTCGCGGAGGGAGAGGTCATGGGGAGGGAGAGATCGTGGAGGGAGAGATCACAGGGAGGGAGAGATCGCGGGGAGGGAGAATTTGCGGGGAGGGAGAGATCGCGGGGAGGGATAGATCGTGCAGGGAGAGGTCACGGGAAGGGAGAGATCGCGCAGGGAGAGATCGCGGAGTTAGAGATTGGGAAGGGACAGATCACGGAGGAACAGATCACGGGGAGGGAGAGATCATGGAAGGGAAGATCGCGGCAGGTGAGATCGCGGGGAGAGAGAGATCGCGGAGGGAGAGATCGCTGAGGGAGAGGTCGCGGAGGGAGTAATCATGGAGGGAGTAATCACAGAGCGAGAGATTGCGGAGGGAGAGATCGCGGGGAGGGAGAGATCGCGGAGGGAGTTATCGCCGAGGGAGTGATCGCCAAGGGAGTGATCGCCGAGGGAGTGATCGCGGAGGGAGAGATTGCGGAGGGAGAGATCGCGGGGAGGGAGAGATCACGGAAGGAGTTATCGCCGAGGGAGTGATCGCCGAGGGAGTGATCGCCGAGGGAGTGATCGCGGAGGGAGAGATTGCGGGGAGGGTGACATTGCGGAGGGTGAGATTGCGGAGGGAGAGATCGCTGAGGGAGAGATCGTGGAGGGAGAGGTCGCGGGGAGGGAGAGATCGCGGAGGGAGTTATCGCGGGGAGGGAGAGATTGGGGAGGGTGAGATTGCGGGGAGGGAGAGATCGCTGAGGGAGAGATCACGGGGAGAGAGAGATCGCAGGGAGGGGGAGATCGCGGGGATGGATAAATCATGGGAAGGGAGAGATCACAAGGAGGGAGAGATCGCGGAGGGAGAGGTCGCAGAGGGAGAGATCACAGGGAGGGAGAGATCGTGGAGGGAGAAATCACGGGGAGGGAGAGATCGCGGCGGGAGAGATTGCAGAAGGAGAGATCGCGGGGAGGGAGAGATTGCGGGGGGAGAGATCGCGGGGAGGGGAGATCGCGGGAAGGGAGAGATCGCCAAGGGCGAGATCGCGGAGGGAGAGATCGCAGGGGGAGAGATCACAGGGAGGGAGAGATCGCCAAGGGCGAGATCGTGGGCAGGGAGAGATTGCGGAGGGAGAGATCGGGGCGGGAGTGATCGCGAAGGGAGAGATCGCGGGGAAGGAGAGATCGCAGAGGGAGAGATCGCGAAAGGAGAGATCGTGGAGGGAGAGATCGCGGAGGGAGAGATCATGGAGGGAGAGATCACGGGTGTAGTGTATGTGCCTTTAAGAGCCCCCTGTGCACTGTAATGCCGGTAATGGCCACTCTGGCTATATAAGCCTGTATATTGTGTTGTATCAGTTAGTTCACCTCCAGACTTTGTTCAGTAAACACCTGTGAAACCAACTCCTGCCTTCAGTGTCTCTATTAACACATGGACACAACAGTGGTGACGAATTGGAAACGGACTTACCTGCAATTTGGCAGCACCTCAAAGACATCGATTCCTCAGACGACCAAAGTCGAAGAAAAGCAAGAAAAAAAAAAGCCGTGGTTTCACCAGCTAGCCGAGCTGGTGGCAGGTACTGCAATAATCCTTCCTGGGCGGCGGGCTGGGGCTCCATCGGCTGGCTCTGCAGCGAGGCCAAGCAGCGAAGGCGGAGGCAAGCAGAAACAGACGGGTGGGGGAGCACTCGGGAGACGGCCGGCGCTGCAAAACAGGTCGGCGTTCAGACCTAGCAGAGAGAGTCCGGCGGGAACAAGTCTCCACCTGTAAATAAAAAAATAAAAAACCGCGGAAAACAGCGTTGTCAGCAGCAGCAGCGGCGGGAAAGCACGGGAAGCGCCATATCTTTTCTGCAGGAAAGAAAGAAAAGCGCGGGAAGCGCCATTTTTTTTCCAGGATGCCTAAGGCTGGCAATATTGATGCTTTTGATAACGATATAGAGGATTGGACCACATATGTGGAAAGAGTGGAGGTATATTGCACCGCAAATGGAATAGAAAATGATAAAAAGGCATCAGTACTTCTAAATCTAATGGGCGCAAAGACATACGGGCTGTTACGAAACTTAATCACTCCAGCCAAACCAAAGGACAAGAATTTTAAGGAAATTGTTGATACCCTACAGGAGCACTTAAACCCAACACCGCTGCTGATAGCGGAACGATTCAAATTCTTCAGGAGGAATCAGCACAAGAATGAAAGTAACGCTGATTACGTCACCGAATTAAGAAAGCTATCAAAACACTGCCAATTCGGGGCAGGACTGGAAGATTATCTTCGAGACAAATTCGTCTGTGGTCTCCTAAGTGAAGGAACACAGAAAAAGCTGCTTTCTGAGAAAGATTTGACACTGGACAAGGCTTTCAGTATGGCTGTATCATACGAAGCAGCCGCAAGAGGAGCTGCAGAGATACAGCAAAAGACACAGGACTTCGGCACCCATGAAATGACACAGGGTTTCAAAAGATGTTATCGTTGCGGCGGATCCACCCATGACCAGAGGGACTGCTGGTTCAAGGACAAAGCATGCAGGCAATGCGGAAAGATTGGACACATTGCATGGGTATGCCGATCTGGACAAAAAAAATCCATGGACAGGAAAAAAAAATCAATAAAGAAAAGTACAGAAAGGTACAAATGATGACGGACAGTAGCTCCGAAGACCAAAAGAGCGATAGCGACTCCGGAAACAAGAGACTAAGCTATCTCAAATTACATAATATAATTGCCAAAGAAGATTACCAGACCATTTGGGTTTCCCTCACGATAGCAGGGTCCCCAGTTAAAATGGAGCTAGATACAGGATCAGCTCTGACCGTCATAAATCGACGGGATTACGAGCGGCTACTTCCGCATATACCTTTAAAAGACACATCCATTATCTTGAAAACATATACGGGGCAGAAAGTATACCCCAAAGGAAAAATAAGGGTGCCTGTTGTATACAACGGCAAGGAAATACAGAAGTTGTATTTATACATTCTACAAGATGGTGGTCCACCGCTGTTGGGACGTGAATGGATCAGGAAGATACGTTTAGACTGGCACTCCATTCAGGCACTGACGGTGACCAGTAAGGAAAAAAATGACGATGACGTCATACCTGAACGATTAAAAGACATCTTGGCCAACGCCAAGGAAGTGTTTCAAGAGAAAATAGGAACCTTGAAAGGCATCACCGCCTCAATAAAAGTGGAAGATGTGGCAATTCCCAAGTTTTTTAAGGCAAGGCCGGTGCCATACGCAATTCGTCCAGCAGTCGAGGCAGAGCTGGAGAATTTGGAAAAGGCAGGCGTATTATCCAAGATAGATTGGAGCGAGTGGGCAACACCCATCGTCCCGGTCATGAAGAAAACGTTGAATAATGATAAATCTGAAGAACAGAGAAAAATTCGCATCTGTGGAGACTTCAAGGTGACTGTAAACCCAGTCCTTTACACGGTACAGTATCCTCTTCCAAGGATAGCAGATATTTTTGCCTCACTATCCAGAGGGAAACGTTTCACCAAAATTGACTTGGCATAGGCATATCTACAGATGGAGGTTGAAGAGGCCACTAAAAAGTATCTCACGATAAATACACACAAAGGCCTGTACCAGTACAATCGACTGGTTTTCAGAGTAGCATCAGCTCCAGCTATCTGGCAAAGAGCTATGGAGCAAGTCCTCCAAGGGATTCCGGGGACTCAATGCTACCTAGACGACATCCTTGTAACAGGAGAAAACGACAACGAGCACCTTGCCAATTTGGAGCAGGTGCTCACTAGGCTGAGAGAACGGGGCCTACGAGCAAATCGCCCCAAGTGCGAATTTTTCCAGAATCAAATATCATATTGTGGCCACATAATTAATAAGGAAGGGTTGCATAAGTCACCTGAAAAAATTGAAGCGGTCACAAAAGCCCCAGCACCTGAAAATGTTTCACAATTAAGGTCGTTCCTGGGATTAATAAATTACTATCATAAATTTTTACCGAACTTATCAACTCTTCTGCACCCTCTTAATGAACTGCTACAAACAGGAGTAATTTGGAAATGGAGCGAAGACTGTAAACGTGCCTTCCATAAATGCAAAGACTTAATCACATCCAAGGAAGTTTTGGCTCATTACAACCCATCACTGCCAATCAGACTGGCGTGCGATGCATCCCCTTACGGCGTAGGAGCGGTATTATCGCATAGATTCCCTGATGGCTCGGAATGGCCGATAGCTTTTGCGTCACGCTCATTGAACTCAGCTGAGCGTAACTATGCCCAAATTGACAGGGAAGCACTCAGCCTGGTATGGGGAGTGAAGAAATTCAACCATTACCTACACGGACAAAAATTTACCTTGTTGACTGACCATCAACCCCTCATCTCCATATTCAACCCTAAAAAGGGTGTTCCCATTATGACAGCGCAAAGGCTACAGAGGTGGTCCCTTTTTCTTGGGGGCACACCAATATAACATAGAATACAAAGATCAAAACAGCAAGGGAATGCTGCCGGTTTATCACGCCTACCATTGCCAACGGTAGAAGAGGCACCTACAGTGGACCCAGTGGAGATGTTCCACTCTACCATAGTCGAATGTCTACCAGTAACAAATTCTGCCATTGAAAGGGAAACGAGAAATGGCCCGACTCGCTCATGAGTCTACGATTTAACAGTGAAGGGATGGCCAGCACATGGCGAACCACTGTTGCCAGCATTCTCGCAAAGAAGAGAACAGCTGTCAGTGTGCCGAGGAACCTTGATGTGTGGATCCAGAGTGGTGATTCCACCCAAACTCCAGGATAAAGTTCTAAAGGAGCTTCACGAGAGGCATCTGGGTGGAGTGAAAATGAAGAACCTAGCCAGGGCGTTTGTATGGTGGCCAGGTATCGATGGAGACATCGAAGAAATGACCAAGAGCTGCCTAGGATGCCAGAAGGTCCAAAACGCTCCACCACAAGCCCCTCTACATCCATGGGAGTGGCCCTCATCTCCATGGAAAAGGTTACACATCGACTTTGCTGGTCCATTTATGGACTCAATGTTCTTAATCGCGGTTGATGCACACTCCAAGTGGCCGGAGGTAATAAAGATGTCCTCCACCACCACGGAAAAAACCATCACAGTATTAAGGACCATATTTGCCAGGAATGGGCTGCCTGAACAGATCTGTTCTGATAATGGACCGCAATTTGTGTCCGAAGAATTCAGGAAGTTCTTAAAAAAACAATGGGGTTAAGTACTACACGTCCGCCCCATACCATCCCGCCACCAATGGATTGGCTGAAAGGTTTGTCCAGACCTTCAAGAAGGCCATAAAGGCCATGGGTAATGAAGACATATAACTTCAGCATAAGGTGGATAACTTCTTGTTTGCATACAGGAATGCAACACATATGGTTACAAACCAAACTCCCGCCATGATGTTCTTCAATAGAAGCCTAAGATGCCGGCTGGATTTGATCAAGCCAAACATCAGAAGGGACGTGGAGAACCGGCAATTTCAAGGCATGAATGAAAGGCCAACTAGAACCTTCCAGATAGGTCAACAAGTTTTGGCCTGGGACTGCCGTACCGAGAAATGGCAGCCTGGAACTATTTGCACACGACTAGGACCGCTGATGTATACCGTGGACATTGGAGAAAGCATAATAAGGTGCCATGCTGACCAAATCATAGAGTCATCCGAAAAGGGACAACCTACACCACAACTCTATACGCCTAATGATGAAGTAGAGATACCCATAGTATCTACCTCCGATCTGGTGATACTGGAACCAGATGAACCCGACACTGGCATTCAAGCCGAATCAGCCTTGCCAAAAGAACCTACTACACCACCAGAAACTACTACACCACCGAGGCGTTATCCGGACCAAGTCAGGAAGCCTCCAGAGAGACTGACTTATAATTGATTAACTGCAGCAATGTGTAGATTATTGTTCTTGTAACATGTAATTAATGATTACTTAAAATATTATGTACTGGTTGGCTAAAAGGGGAGGAATTGTAGTGTATGTGCCTTTAAGAGCCCCCTGTGTACTGTAATGCTGGTAATGGCCACTCGGGCTATATAAGCCTGTATATTGTGTTGTATCAGTTAGTTCACCTCCAGACTTTGTTCAGTAAACACCTCTGAAACCAACTCCTGCCTTCAGTGTCTCTATTAACACACGGACACAACAACGGGGAGGGAGAGATCACGCAGGGAGAGATCGCACGGAGGGGGAGATTGCGGAGGGTGAGGTCGCAGAGGGAGAGATCACAGGGAGGGAAAGATCACGCAGGGAGAGATCGCACGGAGGGGGAGATTGCGGAGGGTGAGATCGCAGAGGGAGAGATCGCGGGGAGGGAGAGATCGCAGAGGGAGAAATCACGGGGAGGGAGAGATCACGGAGGGAGAGGTCGCAGAGAGAGAGATCGTGGCGGGATAGATTGTGGAGGGAGAGATCGCGGAGGGAGAGATCATGGAGCAAGAGGTCACGGGAAGGGAGAGATCGCGGGCTGGGAGAGATTGCAGAGGGAGAGATCGCGGGGAGTGAGAGATCGTGGAGGGAGCGATCGCGGGAAGGGATAGATCGCGGAGGGAGAGATCGCGGGGAGGGAGTGACCGCGGAGGGAGAGGTCATGGAAGGAATGATCGCAGAGGGAGAGATCGCGGAGGGAGAGATCGCAGAGGGAGAGATTGCGGTGAGGGAGAGATCGCGGAGGGAGAGATCGTGGAGGGAGTGATCGCAGAGGGAGAGATCACAGGGAGCGAGAAATCGTGGAGGGAGAGATCGCGGAGGGAGAGATCGCGGAGGGAGAGATCGCGGAGGGAGAGATGGCGGAGGGAGAGATCATGGGGAGGAAGAGATCGCGCAATCAGAGATCGCGGAGGGAGAGAACGCCGAGGGAGAGATCGCGGGCAGGGAGAGATCGTGGAGGGAGAGTTCGCGGAGGGAGAGATCATAGGGAGGGAGAGATCACGCAGGGAGAGATCGCACGGAGGGGGAGATTGCGGAGGGTGAGATCGCAGAGGGAGAGATCGCGGGGAGGGAGAGATCATGCAGGGAGAGATCGCACGGAGGGGGAGATTGCGGAGGGTGAGATCGCAGAGGGAGAGATCGCGGCGAGGGTGAGATTGTGGAGGGAGATATCGCGGAGGGAGAGATCGCGGAGGGAGAAATCACGGCGAGGGTGAGATTGCGGAGGGAGATATCGGAGAGGGTGAGATCACGGGGAGGGAGTGACCGCGGAGGGAGAGGTCATGGGAAGGGAGAGATTGTGCAGGGAGAAATCGCAGGGTGGGAGAGATTGCGGAGGGAGTGATCGCGCAGGGAGTGATCGCCAAGGGAGAGGTCACGGGGAGGGAGAGGTCGCGCAGGGAGAGATCCTGGAGAGAGAAATCATGGGGAGGGAGAGATCACGGGGAGGGAGAAATCGCAGAGGGAGTGGTCACGGGGAGGGAGAGGTCACGGGAAGGGAGAGATCGCGGAGGGAGAGATCGCAGAGGGAGAGATCGCAAAGGGAGAGATTGCAGAGGGAGAGATCGCAGGGAGGGGAGATCGCGGAGGAAGAGATCGCGGAGGGAGAGATCACGGGGAGGGAGGGATCGTGGAGGGAGAGATTGTGGAGGGAGAGATCATGGAGAGAGAGATCACGTGGAGGGAGAGATCGCGGCGAGGGTGAGATTGCGGAGGGAGGGATCGTGGAGGGAGAGATCGCGGCGAGGGTGAGATTGCGGAGGGAGGGATCGTGGAGGGAGAGATCGCGGCGAGGGTGAGATTGCGGAGGGAGAGATCTAGGGGATGGAGAGATTCGGGAGGGAGAGATCACGTGGAGGGAGAGATCACAGAGGGAAAGGTCGCTGAGTTAGAGATCGCGGAGGGAGTGATCACCAAGTGAGAGATCACGGAGGGAGAGATCGCGGTGAGGGAGAGACCACAGAGGGAATGATCGCGGTGAGGGAGAGATCACAGAGGGAATGATCGCGGTGAGGGAGAGATCACGGAGGGAATGATCGCGGTGAGGGAGAGATCACGGAGGGAATGATCGCGGGGAGGGAGAGATCACGGAGGGAATGATCGCGGTGAGGGAGAGATCACGGAGGGAGAGATCACGGGGAGGGAGCGATCATGGAGGGAATGATCGCGGAGGGAGAGATTGCAGAGGGAGAGATTGCGGAGGGAGAGATCGCGGAGGGAGAGATCATGGAGGGAATGATCACAGAGGGAGAGATTGCGGAGGGAGAGATCATGGGGAGGGAGAAATCACGGGGAGGGAGAGATCACGAGGAGGGAGAGATCACGGAGGGAATGATCGCGGAGGGAGTGATTGCGGAGGGAGAGATCACGGAGGGAGAGATCACAGGGAGGGAGAGATCACGGCAGAAGATTTGTTTGTGTGGCTGGGAAAAGCACTCCTGCTCCTGCTGTCCCACAAGCGCCTGTTGGATTCGGCACGTCCTGCCTCCCTTTAACTGCTGGAACCCCCAATGGGCCGAATGCTCTCCTTCTGTGCCATAATCTTCAATGATTCCATGCAACCTGGCCTCCCAGCCATTAAATTCAAATGGATCTGAAAATCTGAGGAAAGGAGCTTCATTGAAATATCATAATTACGGACCCGCCCTTCCTAGGTTCCTCGGATGGCCCCAAACCCGGTGTGGTTAAACCAGAATTAAGCACATTCACGGTCGGTTGGCATCGAGGTTCACATTTTTAACAATTTAATCCCCATCCCCCATCTGGCGTGGAGGGTTAAAATTACCCCCTATGTTTCTATCTTAAAATGCAAAATATAATTCAGTCTCTCAAGTGCTATGCGCTCATGTGAGGTTAATCCCATAGAAACTGGCACACAGATGTCAGACGGAGGGAGGCTTCTAATTAAGATCAAATTAGAATTTGGAAGCAGCTTTGCTGTTAGGTTTCTTTTGTTATATTCTTCTTCCCTTTGCTGAATTTTGTTCTGTAAATTAGTTGGTTTTGCTGGTTGGTGCGATCTCTGCCGCCTTCACTTCACAAGACTGGCTGTCATAGAGTTGTGCCACCTGCTGTGCAATGATCTGCGCATGACACCGGAATCAAGGGCAGCTCCTCCCACCATCATGCTACTGGATCCTCGCAAGCCATCCTAGGAGACATCTGCCACATCAGGCAGTCTGCATTGCACACAGAGGAACATAGGAATTGCAAGATGAAAAAAGACCAAGGTCCATCTAGTTGGCCTTCTACCATCCTGGTCGTCGCTGATACAATGATAATGGAGTTGTTGACTAATCAGAGCAATGTATCAATGTGTAATGAGACAGGATTAATAAAAAATGTCCTAGTAAAGGGTCCCCTTGGAATGAGTGACCATAATATGGTTGAATTCCAAATTCAGTTTGAGGGTGAGAGAGTTGGATCTCAAACCAGCGTACTGAGCTTAAATAAAGGAGACTATGAAGGTATGAGAGTAGAATTGACTAAAGTGGACTGGGAAAACAGATTAAAGTGTAAGACGGTACAAGAGCAGTGGTCTACATTCAAGGAGATATTTCACATCTTTCAAGATAAATATATTCCACTGAGGAAAAAGGGGAGTAAAAGAAAAGACAGCCATCCGTGGCTTAGTAAAGTAATAAAGGATAGTATTCGACTGAAAACAAGGGCATATAAATTAGCCAAATCTAGTGGGAGGATAGAAGATTGGGAAGCATTTAAAAGCCAGCAAACAATAACTAAAAGATTAATTAAGAAAGGGAAGATAGATTATGAAAGTAAACTAGCAAAAAATATAAAAACAGATAGCAAGAGTTTCTACAGCTATATAAAAAGAAAAAGGGTGGCTAAAGTGAACGTTGGTCCCTTAGAGGATGGGACTGGGAAACTAGTGGTGGGGAACATGGAGATGGCAAAGACACTGAACAAATATTTTGTATCAGTCTTTACAGTAGAGGACACTAAACATATCCCAACACTGGACAAACAGGGGGCAATGGGGGGGGAGGAGCTAAACACGATTAAAATCACTAAGGAGATGGTACTCAGTAAAATAATGGGACTTAAGGCAGATAAATCCCCCGGACCTGATGGCCTACATCCTAGGGTCTTGAGAGAAGTGGCGGTAGGGATTGTGGATGCATTGGTGATCATTTTCCAGAACTCCCTGGACTCAGGAAAGGTCCCGGCAGATTGGAAAACTGCTAATGTAACACCCTTATTTAAGAAGGGAAGTAGGCAAAAAGCTGGAAAATATAGACCAGTTAGCTTAACATCTGTGGTTGGCAAAATGTTGGAGTCCATTATTAAGGAAACAGTAACAGAGCATTTGGATAAACATAATTTAATAGGACAGAGTCAGCATGGTTTTACGAAGGGGAAGTCATGTTTGACAAATTTGCTCAAATTCTTTGAGGATGTAACATACAGGGTGGATAAAGGGGAACCAGTGGATGTAGTGTATTTGGACTTTCAAAAGGCATTTGACAAGGTTCCACACAAAAGATTACTGGTCAAGTTAAAAAAATCACGGGATTGGGGGTAATATACTGGCATGGGTGGAACTTGGCTATCTAACAGAAAACAAAGAGTTGGGATAAATGGTTCGTTCTCAGGCTGGCAATCAGTAACTAGTGGTGTTCCGCAGGGGTCAGTGCTGGGACCCCAACTCTTTACAATCTATATTAATGATTTGGAGGAAGGGACCGAGTGCAACATATCCAAGTTTGCTGACGATACAAAGATGGGAGGGAAAGCAGTGAGTGAGGAGGACATAAAAAACCTGCAAAAGGACATAGACAGGCTAAGTGAGTGGGCAGAGATTTGGCAGATGCAATATAATGTTGGAAAGTGTGAGGTTATGCACTTTGGCAGAAAAAATCAAAGAGCAAGTTATTATCTAAATGGAGAGAAACTGCAAAGTGCTACAGTACAAAGGGATCTGGGGGTCCTGGTGCATGAAACACAAAAAGTTCGTATGCAGGTGCAGCAGGTGATCAGGAAGGCCAATGGAATCTTGGCTTTTATTGCAAGGGGGATGGAGTATAAAAACAGGGAAGTCTTGCTGCAGTTATACAGGGTATTGGTAAGGCCACACCTGGAATACTGCGTGCAGTTTTGGTTTCCATATTTAAGAAAAGGTATACTTGCTCTCAAGGCGGTTCAGAGAAGGTTCAGTCGGTTGATTCCAGAGATGAGGGGGTTGACGTATGAGGAAAGGTTGAGTAGGTTGGGACTCTACTCATTGGAGTTCAGAAGAATGAGAGGCGATCTTATCGAAACATATAAGATAGTGAGGGGGCTTGATCGGGTGGATGCGGAGAGGATGTTTCCACTGATGGGTGAGATTAGAACTAGGGGGCATAATCTTAGAATAAGGGGCTGCCCTTTCAAAACTGAGATGAGGAGAAACTTCTTCACTCAGAGGGTAGTAAATCTATGGAATTTGCTACCCCAGAGAGCTGTGGAAGCTGCAACATTAAATAAATTTTAAATGGAGATAGACATTTTCCTAGCAGATAAGGGAATTAGGGGTTACAGGGAGAGGGCAGGGAAGTGGACGTGATTCTAGATTCAGATCAGCCATGATCCTATTGAATGGCGGAGCAGGCCCGAGGGGCCGTATGGCCTACTCCTGCTCCTATTTCTTATGTTCTTATGTTCTTAAGGAAATGGCAACCTTCTTGCAATTCTTGCAAAGGACAACACTTTCATTTCTTTTCCAGTGCAAAGGAGGCATCAGCTGGAAAGGACGGTTCATTTCAACCCATGGCCTTCAATTACAATTTACATTCAATTAATGTTTATGTCGTATTTGTCAGAAACATCATTGGCCCAGTAATTCCGGTCCCAACGCGTGAGTATGGACAGGGTACTCACGCGTGGGCCCGTTGGAAGTGCCGGATTTCAGCATGCACAGCGCATGCGCGGAAAACCGGCATTTCCTCTCCTCTGAACCAAGGGGTTAAGAGGCGGTTCCCTAGCGACGTTTGAGGCAGCGTGTACGCGTTGAACTTCGTTTTTTTTTGACAGGTTTGTCCGTGCGTGAAGGCCTCCGCTTTTTACGAATGTAAAAAGCAGACGTAAGGACTTAGTTTTACAAGGTAAGTGGTCTAATAATTAAAGTTAGAACATTTTTTCCACAGGTTTATTATTTTTAAAGAATTTACAGTAAGGTAAGTGTATTTTTGGACCCGATTTCTTGAAAAAAAAATTTTGGCAGAAATTTGAATAATTGTTTAAAATAGTTTTTTAACGTTATTAATTATTTAATTATTGGAATTTTTTTTAACTTTTATTTAAAGTTTAAGTAGTGTTTTGGGCGCCCGGACTTTTCATGAGTTTGACAGGTCTTATGTCTAACTCATGAATGGACTTTTTTAAACTGCCATTGGTTGCCCAGTGCTCACGTGATCCCAGCCGGCTCATCGCACTAAGTACGCCACTGGATCATGCACGCACAGCGTGCCGGGAGCTGAACCGGGCCACAGACCAGAAATCCTCGCAGGCCCAGTCTTCAAATGTCAGCGCGATATGGAAGTGTAGGTCGGGGGCTTGCACCCGCGGGAAGCCCCCAACCCGAATTTCTGGGCCATTATGTCCATCAGTGACCATTGTTCAGGAAGCAGCTGTGATAACTTCATTGTGCAGCATTCCACAGAACGCACATTATTTGAAGGAAATAAACAACTCTTAGGAGCTGTGCAATGTACTTCAACTGGTTCCTCCTAGCTCCAACTTAGCTTTGTGCTGTGGTTGGTGGTGATTCACAGCTGTCTGTGGCCATCAAGATAGAATGTGAGGATGGAGTCATTTAAATAGTCTGGGGGGAGCCTGAATGCCAACTGGAAAATTAGAAAGAGCAAGAGGTCCTTGGCAGGCCAACGAATACCAGAAGAAAACAAAGACTGCCGCCATCCCAACGCCGAGTATTACGCCGCACAATAACCAAAATAGTTTCTCCATTTCCCTTTTTGCCTTGGTCAGGCCTGTGGGAGAAGGGAACAAAAACGGAGTGTTACTTCCGGTCATGTACTCCCATTCACCCTACCTACTGGCCCCTCAGACCTATATAGCCTGTATCATTTTGGAGGACGTCGGGGACGCGTCCTCAAATTATATGGTATCTGTGGAGGCGCCACACCAGGTACATTGGGCACCTCCTCTGTCTCTTCCCATTCAATAGGGCGAATCCATCTCACCAGGCTCATGACCATTGCCTGCTGTCTTCCTGGCCTGCTGGTGGGCTGAAAAAGCTTCATTTGTTTAATGTGGAACCATTTGACTTTCTTAGGCAGCTGAACCGCATATACCGTGGGGCTGGCTGAACCGTGTATACCCTGGGGCTGGCTGAACCGCATATACCGTGGGGCTGGCTGAACCACATATACCATGGGGCTGGCTGAACCGCGTATACCGTGGGGCTGGCTGAACCGTGTATACCGTGGGGCTGGCTGAACCGCGTATACCGTGGGGCTGGCTGAACTGCGTATACCGTGGAGCTGGCTGAACTGTGTATACCATGGGGCTGGCTGAACCGCATATACCGTGGGGCTGGCTGACCCGCATATACCGAGGGGCTGGCTGAACTGCGTATACCGTGGGGCTGGCTGAACCGTGTATACCGTGAGGCTGTCTGAACAGCGTATACCATGGGGCTGGCTGAACCGCGTATACCATGGGGCTGGCTGAACCGTGTATACCGTGGGGCTGGTTGAACCGTGTATACCGTGGGGCTGGCTGAACCGTGTATACCGTGGGGCTGGCTGAACCGCGTATACCGTGGGGCTGGCTGAACCGCGTATACCGTGGGGCTGGCTGAACCATGTATACCGTGGGGCTGGCTGAGCTGCGTATACCGTGGGGCTGGCTGAACCGTGTATACCGTGGGGCTGGCTGAACCGCATATACCGTGGGGCTGGCTGAACCGTGTATACTGTGGGGCTGGCTGAACTGCGTATACAATGGGGCTGGCTGAACCGTGTATACCGTGGGGCTGGCTGTACCGCGTATACCGTGGGGCTGGCTGAACTGTGTATACCGTGGGGCTGGCTGAACCGCACATACCGTGGGGCTGGCTGAACCGCATATACCGTGGGGCTGGCTGAACCGCGTATACCATGGGGCTGGCTGAACCGCGTATAGCGTGGGGCTGGTATGAACCATGTATACCGTGGGGCTGGCTGAACCGCGTATACCGTGGGGCTGGCTGAACCGCGTATACCGTGGGGCTGGCTGAAACGCGTATACCATGGGGCTGGCTGAACCGCATATACCGTGGGGCTGGCTGAACCATGTATACCGCGGGGCTGGCTGAACCGCGTATACCGTGGGGCTGGCTGAAACGCGTATGCCATGGGGCTGGCTGAACCGCGTATACCGTGGGGCTGGCTGAACCGCGTATACCGTGGGGCTGGCTTTGTCAACGATGTTATATGGCCCTTGGTAGAGAGGTTCAAAAACTCCCACCCTTACATAGTTACGCACCATTACCTGGCTTCCCACCTCCCACTCCTGGGGTTTATTTGGAGCCAAGTTTAGTCGATTACGCCGATGGGCCCTCCGGATACTATGGGCAGCCCTCAGGTGTACCTCTTTCAAGGTTTCCCACAGATTGCTCAGGAACTTATCCCTGGTCACCTCCTCAATCTGTCTGTCCATCAATGTGGGGACCAAAAGGTGGGTGGGGGTTCGCATGGGTCTCCCAGTTGCCAATTCATGTGGGGAGTAACCCGTTCCTTTGGACTCTTTACTGCGTATTCCCATAAGGATCAGGGGGAGTACCTCATCCCACTTGACAGGGTTATCGTTTAATTCTTTACGCAGAGCCAGTTTCAGTGTATGGTTCATTCTCTCCACAATTCCTGATGACTGTGGTTTGTGAGCCACGTACCATTTTCCCTCAATTCCAAGCAGCTTCAGGGTAGCCTGCATCACTTGACCTGTGAAGTGACTTCCCTTATCCGACTCCACCACCCGAGGAAGTCCCCATCTGGAGAATATCCTCCCTAACTCTGGTCCTGGCTGTCCATAATGCTGTGGCCGACTTACATGGGAAGGCTACCACCCATTTAGTAAAGTTGTTCACTAGGACCAGACAATACCTGTTGCCTCTCTTGGTGGTGGGCAGGGGCCAAATAAAATCTATTTGGATACACTGCCATGGTCCCTTGGTGCCCTAAGTGCCCGACATGTGCGCCCTAAGGGAGCCTTTTCCTTGTGGGAGTCGGGATTGTTGGCTGCACATATCAGACAGTTTTTACAAAAATTCTCTACATCCTCCCTCCGGTGGGGCCACCACCCCTCCTCCTCTACCTGTTTCCAGGTCGTTTCTGGTCCGGGGTGTCCTGCCCCCGGTCCCCCGTGACCAGTTGCATGAATTTGTCCCGGTATCCTTCGGGCACGACCCACCTATTCCCTTTAAACAGCATGTCTTCCCGTACTTCCACACCTCTGGCCCCATAGGGCCCCTCAATGGGTTGGCCTTTTTTCTTTTCCACAAGGGCCACCTTCAGTACTACATCCTTCAGCTGTAATGTTTTAAGTTCTGGGGGAAAGACAACGGTAACTGGTGCTGGGGTGGCCACTGCCACCATTCCTGATTGGTATGGGTCCCACAGGACTCCCTTCTCCGTCCCTTCCCTGGCCAGTTCGTCCACCCTTCTATTTCCTTTCCATCTGGGCTCATCTTTAGAGTGGACCTTCAACTTGTGGATATTCTTCACCTCCCCTTTCCATGGCCTCCATTATGGTTGTCAACATCGGGGCGGTTACTAATGGTCTACCGTCCGCTGACTTAAAACCCCTCCTGGACCAGATGGCAAGCTACTCCGTGCAAGAGTTACATGTAAACATAGAGTCAGCAGATCGTATAGGGCAGGGGAAAACATAAAAGCACAAGAACATAAGAAATAGGAGCTGGATTAGGCCATTTGGCCCTTCAGGCCTGCTCCGCCATTCAATAAGATCATGGCTGATCTTCTACCTCATCTCCACTTTCCTGCACTATCCCCATATCCCTTGATTGCCTTAATATTCAAAAAACTATCGATCTCTGTCTTGAATATACTCAACGACTGAGCCTCCACAGCCCTCTGGGGTCGAGAATTCCAAAGATTCATCACCCTCTGAGTGAAGAAATTTCTCCTCATCTCAGTCCTAAATGGCCGACCCCTTATTCTGAGACTGTGGCCCCTGGTGCTAGACTCCCCAGCCAAGGGAAACATCCTCTCTGCATCTACCCTGTCAAGCCCTGTAAGAATTTTGTATGTTTCAATGAGATCACCTCTCATTCTTCTAAACTCTAGAGAATATAGGCCTAGTCTACTCAATCTGTCCTCATAGGACAATCCCCCCATCCCAGGAACCAGTCTGGTGAACCTTCGTTGCACTCCCTCTGTGGCAAGTATATCCTTCCTTTGGTAAGGAAACCAAAACTGTACACAATACTCCAGGTGTGGTCTCACCAGGGCCCTATATATACTCTGTAGGGTGTGTTACCACATACGTTATGGCTGCTAATTCCGCCTGTTGGGTGCTAAGGGTGGTGGGCAGTTAAATTGCCAATTCTACTCCCTTCTGTGGGTCATAAATTCCATACCCTGTTTTGCGTTCCCCTTTCTCTACAAAACTGGATCCATCCACATATACTTCTCACCCCTCAGGGTGAATGCCAGATTTAAATCCGCCGTTCGTTTCCCATACCCCTTTGACTGTGCATGTGTGGGGTTCTCCCTGATAATTAAGGTTGGGCACTAACTTCGGGCCACTTATCATTTTTACTCTCAGGTCCATCCCTTCCAGTTGGAGTGTCCACCTAGCAATTTGGGTGCTAGAAATTGTTCCTTCCTTAATTTGGCCTTCTAATAGCAGACGGGTCGGCATATGCGGGGAGAGGAGGGTGATGGGCTGCGTTCCCGTAAACACCGCAAAATGCTTTACTGCCCGGAAGGTAATGAGCAAGTGCCGCTCACAGAGAGAGTAGCCCTTCTCTACCTCCAACAGTACCTTGGAGGCATAGGCTACTGGTCTCAAGTGCCCATTAGTTTTCTGCATGAGGATGGCACTCAGGTTGGCGTCCGTTGCCGCCACCTGCAGGCTAAAGACATTCCTGGGGTCCACGGCCCCTAGGGCTGGAGCCATCTGTAAGTCTCTTTACAGCTGCACAAAAGCCTCCTCACAATTCTCATCCCACTCCTATTCTACTCCTTTTCTTAATAAGCTCAGCAAGGGAGCCACCATGGCCGCGTAATTTTTTATAAATTCTCTGTCGTAACCTGTTAGACCTAAGAATGACAATAACGAAAAAAATAGTGCAAAAGCTGAAATCCAAACTTGCCTGAAAGATGTGTGTGTCCCGTTAAGAAGCGCTGACAGCGTCTCTCCAGGGTTACTTCACGCACGTTTTTCTGTGCCAATTAGGGCAGGGTGTTATGGCTTGCGAGAACGTTCAAAATTGCACACCAATTGAAATCACGATCTGCTCATTTAAATTTGAGAGCCCAACGCTGGCAACGGCAGTGTTATACCCCTCACCAAAATGTCGGCTGCCGTGTCCCACGCCAGAAGCGGGCGGAAGCGAGGTGGCCGCCATTTTTTCAACAAAACCGGCCTTAACAGCCGGCGCTACAACGGGGAATTTCTAGGCCAAAATGTGTGCTAATGAAAAATACGTTGTTAACCCACATCTCCAAGATAAATGTTTGGTGGCTGAGATGGCCAGTTTTTTTGGCTACAGCCATTCAGGAAGGTAGTGATTCTGGCAAAATGTCAACAACAGTGAGGTACAAATTAGTCCTCATTGCGCTCTTTTTATGGGCATAAAACAAGCACAAAAAGAACAAATTTTGAGGCACAATGTCCTTCGCCCAACAGATGCCTGAAAAACATCCAGACCTCAGGCCTGCTCCGCTCAGGCTTTTGTGACATGGATGCAGCCTAACCAGTGGCTGCCACCATAAAGGTAAGTGAATATTTTTAAATATATTTCTGTGGAGCCAGGGGTAGCAGGAGTGCTCTTCCCAGCTCCACAGTACTCCTGCCAGGTGCGACAGGGGCCTGCAGCTTGCTCTGAACATTTAGGTGAGCCCATGGGCCAATTTATTACAATCCTCGGGCCTCCATCTCCGGGCGCAAGGATCGTTCTCTGCGCCCAGTTCACGCCTGCAGGCCAGTGCTATGTAATTTACACCCCAGTGATTTTTGCTAGTTTTAATGATTAATGGGATTATGCTGTTGTTATAGGAACAGTGAGTGTACTGACACAGGAAGATGGGCAAGAGTTGTAAAGACACAGTAAATAATGGGTCTTCCAGGCTGCCAATCTAAAAAATTCACAGTTGGCTTTTGGTTGCAAATTGGAAGCCAATGCACAAGAAAAATATAAAAGCAGCTTTACTGATCAACTGGATAGTACAACACGGTCTGTATTAAAGAGGGAGATAACTCCAGCAGTACGTGCTGTGAATGGTAAGTAAATAAGATTCAGGTGCATTTTTATTAAATTTGTTCTCCAAATAATCACATTTACAGGCCTCCTCTGTCAATCATTCATTTCAGCAGTTGCACAATAGAAGGAGCCTAAAGCTGACATAAATCAAAGGAATTCCCCTTCCTCCACACCTCCCCAGATATATCCATCCTCTAACACGATCAACAGACTAATCTCCGATCATTCCTTTTCCTCTAAACTGTATGGCCCAGTAATTCGGGTCATTTCCTGAGGCATTTCCTTTCCTCTGAACCAAGGGGTTCAGAGGTGGAACGCGTGCACGCAGGAGTCTGCGCGTGCGCGCTGAAATTCCTTTTTTTTTTACATAGAAACATAGAGACATAGAAGATAGGAGCAGGAGTAGGCCATTCGGCCCTTCGAGCCTGCTCCGCCATTCAACGAGATCATGGCTGATCATCCAAACCCGAGCACCCGGTCCCTACACCGACAGCCATCCCACCCAAGCCCTATCCCCGTAACCCCGTAACCCCATGTATTTAATCCCCCCTAACACTAAGGGCCAATTTTTTTTTATCATGGCCAATCAACCTAACCCGCACATCTTTGGACTGTGGGAGGAAACCGGAGCACCCGGAGGAAACCCACGCAAACACGGGGAGAATGTGCAAATTCCACACAGACAGTCACCCGAGGCCAGATTTGAACCCGGGGTCCTGGTGCTGTGAGGCAACAGTGCTAACCACTATGCCACCGTGCCGCCTACAGGGTTGCCCGTGCGATAAGGCCTCCAGTTTTTACGCGAGAAAAAAACAGACGTAAGTACTTAGTTTTAAAAGGTAAGTGGTCTATCAATTAAAGTTAGAAATTTTTTTCAACAGGTTTATTATTTTTAAAGACTTTACAGTAAGGTAAGTGTATTTTTAGACCCAATTTGTTAAAAAAAAAAAATTTCAAAAATTTGAATAATTGTTTAAATTCGTTTTTTACAGTTATTAATAGTTAATTTAATTAGTGGGATTTTTTTTAACTTTTATTTGAAGTTTAAGTACTGTTTTGGGCACCCGGAGTTTTCATGAGTTTGACAGTTCTTACTATCAAACTCATGAATGAACTTTTGCAACCTCCGATTGGTTGCCCAGTGCTCACATGATCCCAACCGGCTCATCGAACTAACTACGCCGCTGGATCACGCAAGCACAGCGTGCCAGGAGCTGAACCGGGCCACAAAGAGGAAATGCACGCAGGGCCAGGCTTCAACTGTCGGCGCGCTAGGTAAGTGTAGGTCGGGGGCTTGTACTATTACTGGCATGTAATGGAGGATAGAGATGGCCTCTGTTCTGCAGTGCATTGCAATACTGGAGTGCAACAAAGCATTCCACTGGAAGGTGTGGCAGACAGAAAACCTGACAGGACAAATGCCACCTCACAGAAACATACTTCCTCTCAGCTGTCTATCTAGCAGCTGAAGTGCCATTCATCTGACTCTAGCAGGGTGGAGAGAAATCCTTACAAAAAATGAGAACTCTCTGGATCTGTCTAAAGCTTTGCAGTTGTAATGCTGCAAATAGAGCATTATGTATGAGTGATGCTTCTGTAAGCCATCCTTGACATTTAAAGGAATGCCGGGAGCTTCATTACAGTAACTAAAGATGTTGTTCTCAAAATCAATGCAATGCAGTAGCTCCTTAGAATAACAAAAAATAAAAACTGTGAAAGCTTGAAGTCTGAAACAAAAACTCAGCACGTCAGACACAGCTGTGGAGAGAACAGGCAAGTTAACATTTCAGATGTGAACCCTTCATCAGCTCGGAAACGCTAACTTGTCTCCTCTCTCCACATATGCTGCCTGACCTGCTGAGTGTTTCCAGCATTTTCTGTTTTTGTTCCCTTAAAATAACAAATGAGCTCATTCCATTTTCTTCCCTTGTCTGGCTTCATATAAATTTTGCTTTTCTCAAGATATTAAAAGAAAATTAAGATCTGAGTAGAGAAATCATATATCATTTTTAGCACATTAATATATAGACTTCTTGTGCAGATTTTGATGTTCATCAGCCTCCAATAGTAAATATTTTAATACTTTTCAGGTTAATTATTAGAAAAAGCGTTCTCTATATATTTTATAGCTTTCAGTAATCTGTAACCTATTTCGGAGGCATGCAGAATATCTGAGGAACATATTTGATGCTTTATTTATGTTACACTCACCACTGTAAGCCTCCATCTGTCTGTTAATTTTATTTTCTATTTAAAAACATGTCATTTTATTTTCCCAAAGCAAAATGCTCAAAATGTAGAATAGGAGAAGGAATGTAATGTTCCTTTAAACGAAGGATAAACAATTGGTAGTGGAGGGAGGGACAGTCGATGATAGAATAATTAGATGTGGACTCTGGATGGAGCTGGTTTGATGGGTCAACTGGTCTTTTCTCACTCCAGACATTGTGTGCTGAATTTTTCCTTAAACAGTCTACCTTGTTGAGCAGGTTCTTTGCAGAAATGGCAGAAAAATGGAGGCCTACTGCTGCCCTTTCCCTGCCCGTCCATCCCAGTTACCACAGCTCCACACACTGCCTGGTGGAAGATGGTGGTAGGTCTAAGGTAGTGATGGTATTACATAGTATTTACAGCACAGAAACAGGCCATTTGGCCCAACAGGGCCATGTTAGTGCTTATGCTCACCATGAGCCTCCTCCCAACTTTCTTCATCTAACCCCGTAAACATATCCTTCTATTCCTTTCTCTCTCATGTGTTTATCTAGCTTCCCCTTAAATACATCTATGCTAGTCACCGCGACTACTCCTTGTGGTAGTGAGTTCCACATTCTAACCACTCTCTAGGTAAAGAGGTTTCGCCTGAATTCCCTATTGGATTTATTAGTGACTATCTTATATTTATGGCCCCTAGTTCTGGTCTCCCCCCGTAAGTGGAAAAATCTTCTCTACGTCTACCCTATCAAACCCTTCATAATCTCAAAGACCTCTATCAGGTCACCCCTAAGTCTTCTCTTTTCTAGAGAAAAGAGTCCCAGCCTGTTCAATCTTTCCTGATAGGTATAACCCCTCAGTTCTGGTATCATTCTAGTAAATCTGTTTTTTGCTCCTTCTCCAGTGCCTCTATATCCTTTTTATAATATGGAGACCAGAACTGTTCACAGTCTTCCAAGGGGGAAAAATTCGGTACCTTAGCACCACCCGTCAGTACCAGCAGATAGCGCTAATGGGACATTAGAGCATTATTGCCAGGGCGAGGCGAATCCAATGCTGCACACCAAATCCTGCCCGCACCGCCCTCCCCCCAGCCCCCGCCCGTAGCGCTGCCACTAATAGTTATCGCTGGGAGCCTCAAAGCCAGGTGGATCGTGTCATCAGGGAGTGTGCAATGCTCACTGGCCTGGAGTAAACAGCGACAGGAAGAGCTGGCATGAAGCAGCAGGAAGCTGGCTCCAGAGACGCTATTTAAAGGAATCATCAGTAATGACTCGCAGCTGTAGGTTAGTGGACTTTCAGTGCTTTCTTGTCAGTTTCACATAGTCCAACAGTCTCATTCCATAATTTCAAGGTTATTTATGTTAAATCCGTGAATCTTAAGGTATGGTGTTCTTCAATAAATAGACGGAGACTGCAGATTAACAATCAACAGATGTTTACTGGATGAGGGTAGTCTAAAAACTAACAGTACAGATCCCTGCTCAGGGCTTATATACAGGTGTGGTCACTACCGGTACTACAGTATACAGGAGCTGTAAAAGTAGTTCTCTCTTAAAGGTACATACACTACAATTCCTCCCCTTTTAGATTAACAGTACCATAACATTCAAATAACAGTTAACACTTTTAACATGCACATCACTGAAATAGTCCATTTATATATTCAGTCTTTGGGCGGCTTCCTGATCCTTTCTGGATAGCGCCTTTCTGGAGTGTCTTGTTCTTGGTGCGGAGGCGATTCTGGCCCCCTGTCATCGGTTAGTTCATCAGCTTCCGATGCTACTGTTTCTGGGGTAGATGCTACCGGTATGTCGGGTTCATCACCAGTCACGCGAGACATGGGGTTGACTCGTTCTTGTGACACTAGGATCTGGTCAACATGGCATCTCACAATGTTCTCCTCAACATCCACTGTGTACATTAGTGGCCCCTGCCGTGTGCATGTCGTCCCTGGTTGCCATTTCTCTGTTCAGTAGTCGCGGGCCAAGACTGGTTGTCCTACATTGAAGCTCCTTGTCGGCTTCTCATTGATGTGCTGGAATTGCTTATTCTCAACATTTCTTCGTACATTTGGTCTGAGCAAATCCAGACGAGATCTCAACCTTCGGTTAAAGAACATCATGGCAGGGGTCTGGTTGGTAATTGCATGTGTCGCATTTCTGTAGGCTAACAGGAAATTGTCCACCTTATGCTGCAGTGGAATGTCGTCACCGCAAATGGCCCTTACTGCCTTTTTAAAGGTTTGTATGAACCTCTCAGCCAATCCATTTGCGGCTGGATGATACGGAGCAGATGTGTAATGCCTTACCCCATTCCTTCTCATAAATTTCCGAAACTCTTCAGACACAAACTGTGGTCCGTTATCAGTGCAAATCTGTTCTGGCAAGCCGTTCCTGGCAAATATGGTCCGTAGGACTGCAATCGTTTTCTCCGTAGTGGTGGAGGACATTTTGATCACCTCAGGCCATTTTGAGTGTGCATCCACTGCTATTAAGAACATTGAGTCCATGAATGGACCAGCAAAATCAATATGCACCCGTTGCCATGGAGAGGAGGTCCACTCCCATGGGTGTAGAGGGGCATGTGGTGGTGCATTTTGGACCTTCTGGCATCCTGAGCAGCTCTTTGTTAGGTCCTCGATTTGTTGATCGATTCCCGGCCACCACACATAAGCCCTAGCAAGGCTTTTCATTTTCACCCCTCCCAGATGGCCTTCGTGAAGCTCATTGAGCACTCTCTCCCTTAACTTGGGTGGAATTACCACTCGTGATCCACACAGCAATGTCCCCTGGCATACTGACAGCTGTTCTCTTCTGGATGAGAATGCTGGCAACAGTGAGTCGCCATGTGTTGGCCATCCCTTCACCGTCAAATCATATACCCGAGACAGTGTCGGATCATTTCGGGTCTCCTTCTCTATATCCACGTTAGTTACTGGCAAGCGTTCAATTATCGTTGAATAAAATATTTCGACAGGGTCCACTGCTGGTACTTCCTCCGCAGTAGGCAGTGGCAGGCGTGATAGCCCATCAGCGTTTCCATGCTGTTTCATGCCCTTATACGCTATTTCATATTGGTTCGCCCCTAGAAAAAGGGACCATCTTTGTAGCCGTTGCGCAGTCATCACCAGAACGCCCTTCTTTGGATTAAAGATGGAGACAAATGGTTGGTGGTCAGTCAGCAAGGTGAACTTCTGCCCATGCAGATAGTGGTTGAACTTTTTCACTCCCCATACTAGGCTGACGGCCTCCCTGTCAATCTGGGCGTAGTTGCACTCGGCTGAGGTTAGTGACCGAGACGCAAAGGCTACTGGCCTCTCCAACCCGTCTAGGAATTTGTGCGACAGCACCGCTCCAATACCATAGGGTGATGCATCACACGCCAACCGAATTGGTAGTGCGGGGTTGAAATGAGCCAACACCTCTTTTGATGTGATCAATTCTTTGCACTTCTGGAAAGCTCGTTTACATTCGTCATTCCACTTCCATGGTACCCCCGTTTGCAGTAGGGTGTTCAGTGGGTGTAATACCAAATTTGGTAAGAACTTATGGTAGTAGTTCACCAGCCCGAGGAACGACCTCAGTTGTGACACATTTTCCGGTGCTGTAGCCTTGACTACTGCCTCAATCTTTTCAGGGGACTTATGTAACCCCTCTTCATCAATAACGTGGCCACAATACGAGATCTGCTTCTGGAAAAACTCGCATTTGTGGTGATTAGCTCGTAGCCCATATTCCTTCAATCTAGTGAGCACCTGCTCCAGGTTGGCGAGGTGATCACTGTCATTTTTGCCCGTGACCAGGATGTCGTCCAAATAACACTGGGTCCCTGGAATCCTTTACAGGACTTGATCCATTGCCCTTTGCCAAATAGCCGGAGCTGATGCTACCCCGAACACCCGCCGGTTGTATTGGTAGAGACCTTTGTGAGTGTTGATCGTGAGGTATTGTTTCGAGGCTTCTTCTAACTCCATTTGCAGGTGCGCCTGGGCCAGATCAATCTTAGTGAAGCGTTTTCCTCCAGATAGCGAGGCGAAAATATCTTCAATCCGCGGAAGCGGATATTGTACCATGTGAAGGACTGGGTTCACTGTCACCTTAAAGTCCCCACAGATGCGAACCTTCTTTGGTTCCCCAGGCGTATTACTCAACGACCTCTTCATTACAGGAACGATGGGTGTAGCCCACTCGCTCCAGTCCACTTTGGACAGTACTCCTGAATGTTCCAAACCTTCCAGCTCTGCTTCGACGGCTGGGCGGATCGCATAAGGCACTGGTCTGGCCTTAAAAAACTTTGGGCTTACGTTTTCCTCTATTTTAATCGTCGCTGTTATGCCTTTTTGTGTTCCGAGTCCCTCCTGGAACACTTCTTGTGCGTCAGTTAGCATTTTTGACAGTCGACCAGGTGTGACGTCGTCATCCTTTTTGGCCTCTACCGTCAGTGCCTGTATGGAATGCCAATCTAACTGTATCTTCCGGATCCATTCACGTCCTAGTAGTGGTGGTCCTCCATCTGGCAATACATATAGGTCCATTTTTGGTGTTTCCTGGCCGTTGTATATCACGTTCACCCTTATTTTCCTTTGGGGTAGACTTTTTGCCCCGTGTACGTCTTCAAGACAATCTCTGTATCTCTCAAGGGTATATGTGAGAATAGCCGCTTGTAGTCCCTTCGGTTTATGACTGTTTAGGGCTGACCCTGTGTCCAATTCCATTTTCAGTTGGACTCCATCTATCTTGAACGTGACCCAGATAGTTTGGTGATCCTCCATTTTGATTACATTATGTAGTTTCAGACAACCCAGCTCCTTGCTTCCGGAGTCTGTATCACTTTTCTGTTCGTCTGACCTACTCTCCGTCACCTTATGTACCTTTTTGTACTTCTCCTGTGGAGATTTCTTGCTGCTGGTTTTCTTCCCCGACCTACAGACTCTTGCTATGTGTCCTGCTTTTCCACACTGCCTGCACACTTGGTCCTTGAACCAACAATCCTTCTGGTCGTGTGTTGTTCTGCCGCAGCGATAACACTTCCCTGCTCCATATGACATTTCATTGGTGCCATATTCTTGCGGTCTCCATTGTATCTCTGCAGCGCCCCGTGCGGCTGCTTCGTGTGATACTGCCATGCTGAAAGCCTTGTCCAGCGTAAGATCCTTTTCTGATAGAAGCCGTTTCTGGGTTCCTTCACTTTGAAGCCCACACACAAACTTGTCCCTTAACATATCTGCTATTCCCATTCCAAACTGGCAGTGTTTCGATAGCTTGCACAGTTCCGTTAAATACTCAGCATTACTTTTGTCTTTATGCTGGTTCCTTTTGTGAAACTTAAATCTTTCTGCTATCAGCAGCGGTGTGGGGTTTAAGTGGTCCTGTAGGATTTCCACTATGCTTTCGAAATCCTTATCCACTGGCTTCTCTGGGGTTACTAGATTTCGCAGTAAGCCATACGTTTTTGCACCCATGGAATTCAACAAAACCAGTGCTTTCCTGGCATCTGGCACTTCATTCGCCTTGCAGTACACCTCAATGCGTTCCACATATGTCGCCCAATCTTCGACTTCATTGTCGAACGCTGTGACACTGCCACTCTTCGGCATCCCTGGGTGTGGTTAGACTGGCTAAAATGACGTCTCCTGCGCTCTCCCTTCTTCTCCGCTGGCTCAAAATGGCGTCTCCCGCGCTTCCCTTTCTTCCCGCGCTCGCCCTTCTTCTCCGCTGCAGCTTCAAAAATGGCGTCTCCCACGCTCTCCCTTCTTCTCCGCGGCTCAAATGGCATCTCCCGCGCTTCCTTTCTCCCTCGCGGACGCTGCTCAGCCCTTGAGCCCTGGCTGCGCTCTGCGCGTTCTCCTGTGCGCCTCTCTCGTTGCCGCCGCTCGGTCCTCAACCCCGGCTGTGCTTTACCCTCTCTCTCTTTTTGTTTTCCGTCGACGCCGCTCGGTCTTCAACCCCCGGCTGCGCCCTGTGTGCTTTACCCTCTCTCTTACCCCGTCGACGCGCCTCGGCCTTTTCTGTGCCGTCGGTCGGCTCCAGCCGCCGCTGTCCGGGAAGGGTCTGCGCTGTACCTGTTGCCAGCCTGTTGCTGGATCGTCGTGGCTGGAGAACCAAGCCCAGCTCTCAACAGCCTCCCCTGCGATGCTCACTCTCTGCCGGATGACTGGGCGGTTGCTCGTGGTCGACACCCGTGCTTCTGGCCTCGACTTTCTTCCACTGTCCTCCAGGAGCGAATCCCTGGGAGGAAATGCAGAGTTGCAGGTAGGTTCGAATCGACCTCGTCGCCACTGTTAAATCCGTGAATCTTAAGGTATGGTGTTCTTCAATAAATAGACGGAGACTGCAGATTAACAATCAACAGGTGTTTACTGGATGAGGGTAGTCTAAAAACTAACAGTACAGATCCCTGCTCAGGGCTTATATACAGGTGTGGTCACTGCCGGTACTACAGTATACAGGAGCTGTAAAAGTAGTTCTCTCTTAAAGGTACATACACTACAATTTAGTATCAGGAGTGTTGTGGCAACTTAAAAGTAGCTACATTTATTCTTAAAAAAATCAAACTGCCACACTTGGTTACATTAATGGGGGCTGTATTGACAGTCGACCTCGCCCTCCAGGATCTACGGCAGAGGGAGCAGAGACAGCAAGAAAGACTGGAACATGTGCCCAGAGGGTGGAGGAGGACCATGAGGGCTCTCAACAGGAGGCCTCACCCTCCGAGGGTATTCCGAGAGCACTTCTCTTACCTCCAAATAAATGAGGAGCGGTGTATTAGAAGGCTCCGATTCACCAAGGAGGTGGTCACAGAAGTCTGCCACCTCCTGCAACCAGACTTCCGGCCTCAGATCAGGGCAACCACGGCTCTCACAGTGGCAGTCAAGGTCACCATCGCCCTCAATTTCTTCACCAGCGGATCCTGCAACAGGAGACATAGCTAACATCTCGCAGTTCGCCGTCCATCACTGCATCCGAGAGGTCACAGAGGCTCTCTACAGTAGGAGAAGGGGCTACATTTCCTTCCCCATCACCAGAGAGAAGCAGGATGAGCGCACATGTGGCTTTGTCAGGATAGCGAGCTTCCCCATGGTGCAGGGTGCCATTGACAGCACCCACATGGCTTTGCGGGGCACCACATAACTTCCGTAACCGCAAAGGCTACCATTCACTTCATGTGCAGTTGGTGTGCGACCACAGACAGCTAATCTTCAATGTCAATGCCCGTTATCCTGGCAGCAGCCACGATGTCTTCATCCTGTGCCAGACAGAGTGCCAGCACTCTTCCAGCCACCACGTAAAGCTCGTGGCAGGCTGCTCAGATACAAGGGCTATCCACTCTCCACCTGGCTCATGACTCCCCTCCACAACCCCAATACTCCTGCCCAGCACTCATATAATGAAAGCCATGCTGCCACCAGGAACATCATCGAGCAAACCATTGGAGTGCTCAAGCAACGGTTCCGCTGCCTTGACCACTCGGGAGGAGCTCTCCAGTACTCACCGGAGTGGGTGTCCCATTTCGTGGTGGTCTGCTGCATGCTTCACAACTTGGCCATCATGAACGCCTAGCTCTTGCCACCAGGAGGAGGATGAGGAGGAAGAGGAAGATGAGGAGGACAAGGAGGAGGAGGAACAGGAATGAGGGAGGAGGCAGCCACTCAAAAGGCCTTCTGGAAGGGCGGTCCGTGACCACCTCATCAGACTACAGTTCGAATGAATTAAACCCCAGATCCCCGTTGCTCACCACATCCCCATAATTCCATCCCTGTCACAGGCCATATCACAGTGCAAAGCTGAAATGAGACACACCACAAAATAATCCAAACTGAATTAATAAATTTATCTAATATCAGTGAACACATATTTACAACAAAAATATTAACTATTTACCCTTGTGCAATCCCTTAGTGCCTCTCGTCACTGTGTCTTTGCCTACTCTAGTGCTCCTTCAAAGTGTTGACCTTGTGGCTGCAGCAGGACTGGTGGAAAGCTGCTGAGTGTCTGTGCGGGAGACTTCAGATGGCCTTGCAGGACGCCCTCGACCAGCTCTGCGCCTGGAAGGCCCGGCTGTAGACAGCAACACCTCAGCATGGGTGCAGCAGTCTGGGCTGGCTGGATGACAGACAGTGACAAGGGCAATGGCAGAGTGGCACTGGTGGGAGCAGAAATGCTGTCATCCTAAGAGAGGACAGCAGGTTCCTGCTCCACTGGGTCGACGAATGCAAAGAGACTATAACATCAGTCAAGCCTGCTTATACCCTGATCACTCTGGACTGCCAGCGAAACTTTGTTTGTTATCTTGAGGATAACAGCTACTTGCACCCAGGTAATAACAGGCCCACCACTGTAAGTAAAGGAACATATACTGCGGCAAACCTCAAACATGGCAACCTAGAAAAATGGTTGTCGTGTAAAATGCATGCATGATGGGTCATCCAGATACAACACAAATTCCTGTTTGTACAGGAAAACAACGTTTAAAATTTACTCAACACAGCAACAACTCAATCCCTGAATTCTTCTGGGTTGAAATTATGATGTGCAATATTAGCAATTAATCAGTTTTTATGAAATTTCTTCGTATATCTTTTTAATGACGATCTTAGTTTATTTTAGTCTTATTTTAAACTGGCTGACACCTTCATTCAAATATAGGAGTCTGATACAAAAGTGTTAACATGTTCATTAACAATGCTGCACAGCACAACTTCAGCCTATTCATTTTCAGTTTTACAATGATGACAAAATATTACATTTTGTGAAATTTAAATGCCTACAAATTGATGTTTAATTCAGAAAGGTGCTAGGATATTTGGTTTATATTATGGAGTATTCTGAGAAACTTCCAAAAGTATAACTGCACAGAGATGAAGTACAAAAAAGGTGGATTTGAGTACCATTGTAAAGATACTTAAAACATGATCAAACCCTCAATTAGACACACGAGGATGGCATATGACTTTTTAAAATCTCCTGGCCATTGGCTGCCCAAGGCTGGCCCAACTCAATTTTTGAGCCGGGCTGAAACAGGGCGACCAGTGCTCCCACCCTAAACAGACGGGTACCTTATTTCAATATTTCAATTGGGAGTCTTTCACTGGCTGTAGGTTCCTGGCGGCCTTTCCGTGTACCAATGGGCAGAGCGTGCAAGATCGCACCTCAGCGGAATTATGGAAATGAGGTCCAACCATGAAAATTGGTTGGGCCTCGGACTGATTCCATTGACAGACAGCGGGCTCACACTGATTACCACCCGCTCAGTGGAATCAGTCACCCGAAAATTGCCCTCACAATCCTAATCTTAGAATACATTCAGTGTCATACAAATGTGTAACTAATAGGAGAGCACCAGTAACCGATGTATTAAGATCCCATGATTGGAATTAATAAAGCTTGGTGCTCCAGGATTGCTTCTGAGCAATCCTTTAATTCCTGAGTATCTCCCTGCTAAGAAATACACAATGGTGTATATACAGTGTCCCCAGCTTTATTGAAAACAACATCAGCTTTATTGCTATATCACCACATCAGAAGAAGAGGAAACTATCTTAGATTATCGTGAGTCATGTATTTTTGTGATCTATTCCTTTCTATGTGCTTGACAGGGGCTAAACCATAACCAGCAAAAGGAAAATATTTTGATTATTTGCATGGCTATGACCATACTATTTTCCCCACCTCCATCTTAATAGAGTTATTCGGAAGCATCAACTCTGTCTCCATTCATTGAGCAGATGCTTGAATATTAAACTGCAACAGCTGAGCTACAGTCGTTCACAGGGAACACAGGATATGCACGATAAACATCAAACAGTAACAGTGGTACTAATGGTCTACCTCTCCCTCAACAGACTTTGCTAGTCCATGTGTTTGTGGGCTTGTGATCAGAGCCAAACAGCTCTGGGACATGCGTGTGTGTATGCGTGTAAGAAAGATAAAAGTTTAAATACAAAAAGCATATGGAGCTGCTTTACGCAGATCTGTGAGTGACACTTTAGCAAGATCTTGCTTAGGGTTATGGTCCTAAACACATCTGGAGCTCCAATTCATAAAATTTCTGTATATGTCATTGTAGCTGACAAGCAACAGAGATGACTATTAGCCTATGATACCATAGACACTGAAAGTGCAATGGGACACAGACTTGCAATTTACGCTGCATTTATGTGTGGCATTTCATTATTGCTATTGCAGGAACAATAGCAGTTTACAACAATGTTCTAGAGATTTTTGATTTTATTTTATTTGTTGCATTTTCCAGTATTTCAGAGACTGCTGCAATTCTACATTTCAAATAAAAAATAATGGGGGCTGAATTGGACCCTGTCATACTCCTTTTTCGGGCAGAGAACGGGGGGGGGGGGGCAAAAAGTGCCAAATTTACAGGCCCAAATGGCACCTGTAGTACAGCCAATGCCATATTGGATCCAGCAATATTTAGGGGTCCCTGACAGCGGCCTGAAAAAAGAAATTTCACGACCCCACTGTGAAGTTCAGCATGTGATGGGCATGCTCTGTTCAACTTCTTTAAGTTCTTCTACGGCCTAGTCAGCAGTGCTTAAAGGGACCGCTCGAGGCACCTTCCAATGGCCCATCAGAGTCTCTGTTGCTCTCTGCTATTCTTCTCCCCTCACCTTTATAGAATCATAGAATAGTACAGAACAGAAGGAGGCCATTCGGCCCATTTAGTCTGTGCCGGCCCATTCAAAGAGCCATCCAGTTAGTCCCACTCCCCCACTTTTTCCCCATATCCCTGGAATTTTTTAGAACATAAGAACAAAGGAAATAGGAGCAGGAGTAGGCCATTCGGCCCTTCGAGCCTGTTCAGCCATTCAATGAGATCATGACTGATCTTCTGCCTCAACTCCATTCACCGGCCCTATCGCCATATCCCTTGATGCCCTTACTAGTCAGAAATCTATCGACTTCTGTTTTGAAAATACCCAATGACTGAGCCTTCACAGCCCTCTGGGGTAGAGAATTCCAAAGATTCACCACACTCTGTGTGAAGAAATTTCTTCTCGTCTCAGACCTGAATGGCCTACCCTTTATCCTGAGGCTGTGGCCCCTGGTTCTAGACTCCCCAGCCAAGGGAAACATTCTCCCAGCAAACATTCTCCTATCAAGCCCTGTAATAATTTTGTATGCTTCAATCAGATCCCCTCTCATTCTTCTGAATTCAAGAGAATACAGGCCTAGTTTACTCAATCTCTTCTCATACGACAGTCCCGCCATCCCAGGAATCAATCTTGTGAACCTTCGTTGCACTCCTTCTATGGCAAGTATATCCTTCCTTAGGTAAGGAGACCAAAATTGTACACTGTACTCCAGGTGTGGTCTCACCAAGGCCCTATATAATTGGAGTAAGACTTCTTTACTCCTGTACTCAAATCCTCTTGTAATAAAGGCCAGCATACCATTTGCCTTCCTAATGGCTTGCTGCACCTGCACATTCACTTTCAGTGACTCATGTACAAGGACACTCAGGTCCCTTTGAGCATCAGCATTCCCCAATCTTTCACCATTTAGGAAATGCTCTGCCTTTCTGTTTTTTCTACCAAAGTGGATAACTTCACATTTATCCACATTATATCCCATCTGCCATGTTCTCGCCCATTCACTGAGCCTGTCGAGATCCCCTTGAAGCCTCTTCACATCCTCTTCACAACTGACACTGCCACCTATCTTCGTATCATTAGCAAATTTGGAAATGTTACATTTAGTCCCCTCATCCAAATCATTGATATAGATTGTGAATAGCTGGGGCCCAAGATCCGACCCTTGCGGTACCCCACTAGTCACAGCCTGCCATCCTGAAAAAGACCCATTTATCCCTACTCTTTGTTTTCTGTCAATTAACCAATTCTCAATCCATGCAAGTATATTACCCCCAATTCCACGTGCCCTAATTTTGTTCACCACCCTCCTGTGTGGGACCTTATCGAAGGCCTTCTGAAAATCCAGATACACATCTACTGGTTCCCCTTTGTCTACTCCACTAGTTACATCCTCAAAGAACTCCAATAAGGTTGTCAAACAGGATTTCCCTTTCATAAATCCATGTTGACTCTGCCCAATCTTACTATTAGTTTCTAAGTGTCCAGTTATTGCATCCTTTATAATAGATTCCAGCATTTTCCCAACTACTGATGTGAGGCTGACAGGTCTGTAGTTCCCCGTTTTCTCTCTCCCTTCTTTCTTAAATAGCGGGGTTACATTTGCTATCCTCCAATCTGCAGGAACCATTCCAGAATCTATAGAATTTTGGAAGATGACAACCAATGAGTCCACTATTCCAATGGCCACCTCTTTAAAACCCTAGGATGTAGGTCATCCGGTCCTTGAGATTTATTGACTTTTAGTCCCATTAATTTTGCTAGTACTGTTTTTTTACTAATAATAATTTCTTTAAGTTCCTCATTCTCACCACACCCTTAGTTTTCTTGTATTTCTGGGAGGTATTTTGTGTCTTCCTCCGTGAAGACAGAAACAAAGTATTTATTTAATTTCTTTGCCATTTCCTCATTTCCCATTATAAATTCTCTCGTCTCTGACTGTAAAGGACCTACATTTACCTTCGCCAGTCTTTTCCTTTTCACATACCTATAGAAGCTTTTACAATCTGTTTTTATATTTTTCGCTAGTTTGTGCTCATTTTCCCTTTCTTTATCAATTTCTTGGTCCCCCTTTGCTGATTTCTAAAAGATCCCAATCCTCAGGCTGACCACTTTTTCTGGCAACTTTCTAAGCTTCCTCCTTTGACTTAATACTAGCTTTAATTTCTTTTGTTAGCCATGGTTGGATCACTTTTCCTTTTGGGTTTTTATGCCCTAGAGGAATATATGTTTGTTGCAAATTATGCATTATTTCCTTGAATGTTAGCCATTGTATGTCCACCTTTATACCTTTTAGTGTAGTCTCCCAATCTACCATGGCCAACTTGTCCCTCGTACCCTTGTAGTTTCCTCTGTTTAGATTGAAGACCTTAGTTTCAGATTGGACTACATCACTCTCAAACTTAATGTAAAATTCAATCATATTATGGTCACTTGTCCCTAAAGGCCCCTTTACCACAAGATTATTGATTATTTTCTCCTTCAAGTATTTATCCAATTCCCCTTTGAAGGCTGCTGTTGAATCTGTATCCACCCCCCTATCAGGCAGTCGTTGCGTAAAAAGTTTTTCCTCCTGTCTCCTCTGGTTCTTTTGCCACTCACCTTAAATCTGTGCCCTCTGGTTATCGACCCGTCAGCCATTGGCAACAGTTTCTCTTTATTTATTCTATCTAAATCCTTCATGATTTTAAACACCTCTATCAAATTTCCTGTTAGCCTTCTCTGCTCCAAGGAGAACAACCCCAGTGTCTCTAGTCCATCTAGATAACTAATCCCTCCTCCTTGGAACCAATCTAGTAAACCTCTTCTGAACCCTCTCCAAACCTTTCACATCCTTCCTAAAGTACGGTGCCCAAAATTGGACACAATACTCCAGCTGTGTTTAGCATAGCTTCTTGGCTTTTGTACTCTCTGCCTCTATTTATAAAGCCCAAGATCCCATATGCTTTATGAACTGCTTTGTTAACCTGTCCTGCCACCTTCAAAGGTTTGTGCACAAATCCCCCCAGGTCTCTCTGTTCTTGCACCCCCTTTAAAATTGTACCATTTAACTTGTATTGTCTCTCCTCATTCTTCCTACCAAAATGCATCACCTCACACTTTTCTGCAGTGAATTTCATCTGCCATGTGTCCGCCCATTCCACCAGCCTGTCCACGTCCTCTTGAAGTCTATTACTATCTTCCTCACTGTTTACTACACTTCCAAGTTTCGTGTCATCTGTAGATTTTGAAATTGTGCCCCGTACCCCCAAGTCCAAGTCAGAAACAGCAGTGGTCCTTAGTACTCAACCTTGAGGAGCTCCCTCCATTCACCACAACTCTCTGTTTTCTATCCCTTAGCCAATTTTGTATCCACACACCTATTGCCCCTTTTATCCCACATGGCTTCAATTTTGCTAACGTCTATTGTATGGTATTTTATCAAACGCCTTTTGAAAGTCCATATACACATCAACTACACTGCACTCATCCACTCTCTCTGTTACCTCATCAAAAAACTCATACAATCACCAAAAAGCCTCCATCCTGCACAGCTCAAAGTGCTTTCACTTCCCTCCTGATCCTTTATTGCAGCTCTTCAGAGGCTGCAACCAACAACCTCAAAACACATTACAAATATGTGTTTATGTGATGAAGCAGCAGCAAGAACAAGCAATAAAGAATAAACAACTTCCAACTGTTTGAGGAAAATAAGTAAAACTTGAATTCACCAATGAACCATAAGCCTCGAAATTATGACAGTTTCAGGATTGTGCCCACCGGGGAATGTTTCTTTATGCAATGTGCAATGGTGCCAAGTAGCAATATGGCGAGAAGTAAACCTTTTCAGGAAGATGCAGTGGAACGTCCAGTGCAGGAGGTGCAGCAATGAAGGATGGCATTCTTTGGAGGGCCTGGATACAACTGAGGAAATAGTTTAATGGAATTATGAGTTTTAAGATAAGTATATTAATATCGGCACACAGCACAAACCAAAGTTGTGAACTGCAGCACCAGACAGGTACAATGCAAAGCATCCAATACAATACAATACAATACAAATCGCTTTATTGGCATGATAAGGTACATCTTATGTTGCCAAAGCATCAAAATACATTTATGGTTGAACACATAAACGCGGTTCCATTCATACAGTGTATAAACAGGTATATCCCTGAGTTTATAAATATATTTTCGCCTTGTTTATATATACTCTTGTCTTAGTTTACTGGTTGTCCCTCTGTTCATGGCAAGCTGTAACATAGTGTGCCGCCAGTGTTACACAGCTTCTCTCCTCCCCCAGTAGGAATGGGAGTTTTTGGTTGTCAGTCAGATTTCTGAATTCAGGGCATATTTGTGAGAATTTTTGATAGAAATTCTCTCTGATGCCCTGATATTTTCCACAGGCTGTGAGGAAGTGCATCTCTGTCTCAACTACTCCCTGGCTGCAGTGAGAGCATCCAAACAAGCTGCAGAGCATTTTTTTTAGGCAGCACACAAATAGCTCACACTGTGACATATAAATGTTAAAAGGTGTGCTCTGAACCGGCACTGCAACCAAAACCTGCACGTTCGACTGCATTGAACTAATTCACTCAAAGAGACATGTCACTGGCCCAAGGGGTGGCTGCCTGGGTGCTGTGCCAATTTTGAACATCTGGATGCCTTGTGTGTGCTTCCAGGACAAGGCTGCTCACAGCCACATAACAGGTGGGGGGGCTGTTAATTTGAAAGAGCTGTGCAGATTTGAAGAGATGGCCCTTAGTTTTTTTGGCCCCTGCATTTGTGAAGGGAGTAGGCGAGTATTTGAATGCATGCTCATTGTTGCCCTCACTTACTGTCAAACTCAGTAACACAGAGATATACATTGCACAACAGTAGCCTGGCACTCAGTATATTGGTATCTTACCTCTGTTACAAGACATTCAGTCTTGCTTCTCCTATATGTTCTTCCCAAGATGATGTGGAAAGAGTTGGTTGCAACCAGGAGCAGAGCACTTCACACACTCCACCTGCCCCAAGTGTTAAGTATGTGTATTGTATTGAACAATTAACACAAAGACTTAAACGTATAACTCAAACAGGTCTTTACTGGTTGGAGGTAGGGACTATACATAGGTCTTTACTTCATGCCCACAGGCGGGAACTGAGGGGAATCAGTACCCACAGTACTATTTATACCCCTATGGCCAGGAGTGGTACTGCGTATCACTACGCCCAACAAGTAGTGCAGTCCTGTCCATAGGTTCAAAGTAGCACACATATTACATACACAACATTCCTCCCTTCCTAGCTTTACAGTCATCTCCCCATTTAACATAACGTAATAACATATATACATATATAACTTCAGGTTTACATAACAGAATAACATAGATACATAGATAACTTCATGTCAAAACAGATCACAGATTCAGTCTCTGCGGAAAACAGTTCACAGATTCAATCTCTGTGGTGTAGTCGGTTCACGTTGCTGGAGTGACTCATTCAATAGTCCTTCCATGGATTTAACAGTTTGAACTTCCGAACTGAATTGGCTCCGTTCGGAGGGACCACGTGTGTGATCTGGTAGAGGTGATAATGGTTCAGATGGGTCATCTTCTGTTTTTACTTTTCCTTTTCTGCTTCTTGGAGACTCTCTGGGCTCCATTGTCAGCTGCCACAGCTGCCAGCTGCATGCGCAGTTCCTCCTTCTCTTCCTCCTGTTTCCGTCGTAGGGCCAGCTTCTCCCGATGTTCCGTAGACTTTTGGTGCTCCTCCATGATTTCTGCACTTTGGGAGTCGAAGTTACAAGCTGGGCAGGACAGGACATCGTAATATTCGGTGTCGTCCTGAGCTAGACCAGTGAGAGGGTCGTCTATTTCCTCCATACCCAGCTGGACGTTAGCCAGCTCTTGTTCCAAATCCAGACATCTTTCCTGAAGAGACTTCTTCATGTGTACCTCTGCATCCAGCTTTTTCTGGGCTTTCAGCAAGTCGTTTACTAGTGACCTCATTTGTGATTTTAATACTTCAACTTCCTTTGGAGATTGATTGATCGGACTATGCAATCCCTCTACCGGAGCAGCTGTTTCAGCGGTCTGTTGTTCTACGTTGACGTGAGTCAGCGTACTTTTGGCATCCAATGGCTGCTCTGTTGCAGTCATCTCAGTCTGTGTTGCCACCTCAGCTCTTCCAATAACCTTTGAGAGCTCCGAACCCCTTTCGTTTGAATATTGAAGTTCATGTTCAAGTTTTTCCCATTTCAGAGTCCTGTCCTTCAGCATATGCAGGAGTTGGCTGACCGTTAACTCCTCTGACATCAGACGTTTTGTGTGCTCCTGCTCCATTTTCTCCATCAGCTGCTTCTGTTGTCTTTCCAGATTCTCCAACTCTATATCAAAGAACTCTTTCGTTGCATTCAACTCTTGCTCAAAACGGCGAAGCATTTGTTCTAATTGCTGTTGTAGTTTGAAATGGAGTTGAGTTCGAGCCCGGTGTCCCTCAGAAATGGGCACATCAGTAGACTTGCCAGACTCAGAATCCACAGTTAAACTATGTTGTTGTTGCTCAGTGGAATTCTGTGCTGAAACTTTGTCTTTTGCACCTGAGTTGGGCTTACCATCATCCGTTCCAGAGTCTGGGCCGACTATCTTCACCGAGTTCTCACTCGTTATTGTTTGTAGGAAATGCCAGTCCATATTCATTTTCCTAATCCACTCCCGTCCTAGTAGTGGAGGACCTCCTTCAGATATCACATATAAGTCCATTATTTGACTGTCTTCGCCCTTGTGGACCACTGCAACCTCTATTTTCCCGATGGGGTACACTCTTTGCCCCGTGTATGTTTTCAATCTAATCCCCGTATCCTGTAGGGGAATATGTTGGAATAACTTCCCGTAATCTTTCTTATTTATGACCGTCAATGCCGATCCAGTGTCCAATTCCAGTTTTACTTGGACTCCTTCTATCTGAAGAGTGACCCAAATTGTCTGGAGGTCTGCACCCTTACCAGCGTTGAGTACTCTTAAGCTAGCCAGTTCATTACAGCTAGCGTCTGAATCGGACTCCTGTTCGGCCACCTTGTGTACCTTTGCGTATTTTCCTTGCGGTGACTTCTTGTTGCTGGTCTTCTTCGCTGACCTGCATACTCTAACTATATGTCCAAGCCTACCACAAGCTCTACATTCTTGGTTTTTAAACCAACACTGGTTCTGATCATGCGTTGTCTTTCCACAACGATAACATTTGCCAGAACTCACACCCAATTTGTGTGCACTGAGCTCCGGTGACCGTAGCTGCATTACTGCCGTGCCTCTCGCTGCAGCTTCGTGTGCTGCTGCCATAGTGACCGCCTTCTCAAGCGTCAGCTCATTCTCCTCGAGCAGTCGCTTTTGTGTATCCTGTTTAAATAAACCACACACAAATTTGTCTCGTAGTGCATCTGTCAATCCCGTTCCAAACTGGCAATATTTCGCTAATTTACGCAATTCCAGCAAATATTCAGCATTGCTTTCATGCTGTAGCTGCCTTCTGTCGTAAAATTTAAATCGTTCCGCTAGCATCAGCGGCGTGGGGTTTAGATGATCTTTCAGGACAGTAACAATCTCATCGAACGTCTTATCCGCCGGTTCATCTGGTGATAACAGGTGTTTCAATTGCCCGTATGTCTTCGCACCCATTAAATTTAATAATGTTAGTGCTTTATCAGCCTCACGAATTTTATTGGCCTTACAATAATTTTTAACTCGTTCAACATATATGGCCCAATCTTCGATGTCACTATCAAAGTTGCTAATATTCCCGTGTTTAGGCATTGTAGTACTTTATCAGATTTGCAATTTCTCAGATTTTTTTTTTTACTGTTATCCAAGATGGCGGCTTCCCGCTCTTGCCGTCGTCCTCCGCCCACAAAATGGCGGTTTTCCCGCGCTTGGCGGTCTTCACCCGTCCCCCGACGCCGTCTCCCTTCAGCCCTCGAGTGCGGCCCTTATCTTCGCCGCGATCGATAGCCCGCGCTGTGCACCGCGACTCTCGCACCTTGAGCTTCTGCAGCCGCCGCGCCTTTCAGTCCGAGTGCGGCTCTTATCTTTGGTCCCGATCGCTGGCCCGGCTGCGCCCCTCACTTCAAAGCGGCCCGGCCCTTATCTGCCGATCGCTATCGCCCTACCTCTCTCTCTTCCCCAGTCCTGTCTTTACTCCGGTTCACAAGCTGATGGAGGCTTCAGGGTCCTAATGCCTGTCTCTTCCAGTCGCTGGAAGCTGTCAGGATTTCTGCTGCCCTTCAGTTTTGAGTGGGGTGTTGAGGATTGAAACCTCTCTTCAACGTCCTGTCTTTGGACGAAGCCGCCTGGAATAACTGCCGCAGGGTAAGAGCCTGACTCGTCGCCAGTGTTAAGTATGTGTATTGTATTGAACAATTAACACAAAGACTTAAACGTATAACTCAAACAGGTCTTTACTGGTTGGAGGTAGGGACTATACATAGGTCTTTACTTCATGCCCACAGGCGGGAACTGAGGGGAATCAGTACCCACAGTACTATTTATACCCCTATGGCCAGGAGTGGTACTGCGTATCACTACGCCCAACAAGTAGTGCAGTCCTGTCCATAGGTTCAAAGTAGCACACATATTACATACACAACACCAAGCACCAGAGCAGACCAATACTTAAGCCCGAAACTAGAGTCTTAAACTTAAATAAATCCAATTACATAGGTATGAGGGGTGAGTTGGCTAAGGTAGATTGGGAAATTAGATAATGAGGTTGAGGAGGCAGCACAGATCACAAACGAGGAGGAATCAGTGGAAGTGACAGGAGAGGAACAGTAAGCTGTTGCCTAGCTTCTAGTCTGAGATGTTCCTCAGTATCATGGGCATCCTATTGCAGCTGGCCTCAGAAAGCAGTTGATCAATGACCAAAAGGCTTTCATGACATTCTTTGTGAGAGCACTGTCTACGCAGCAAGGGCTATTATTGAATGTGCAGGAGTGCACCTCCAACATCAATGCATGAAAGATTTTCAGAACTGCACTCTGCTATGGATGGAGGAACTACTTCATGGGCATCTGCAGGGGAACCTATCAGGACAAAGGGTATGAGCCAAACAATAGTTTCTCTCACACACACTGTGCTGTGACCCGAGCAATTAAGACCTTGAGCTCCAACGTGAGCAGGGTCTGTCATAGACAGACTTGACTGGGCTTGAGTTTAACTGAATTCACACACCTCAGCGATACCCTACACTCTATTGACAGGCAGATCACAGGGCATCCTGCAGGGATGCCCACCGGTTGGCCATGGCAGGAGAAGTTACAGATGAAGATTAAGTTATTTCCTCTCAGGGTGACTACACATCCATCCAAACAAAGATAGTCCATTCAAAGGATTGACACAGTGCAGGCACTGGCAGTGCTGCCTTCTCGGACATGGCTCTAGCTGTAGCAAGGGCTATTTCATGAGTCTTCATCCCAATGCCACCTCAATTTTGAGGCAACTGCAATCCCGCCATCATAATAGCTACTCTCACTCAGATAGCACTGAGAAATGACACTAGAGCAAAAGAAAAGCATTGTCGGGTTGAGTTCCCGATTTTGTGCTCTTGGCAAGGGACAGCACTCGGAGGGAGCTCTGCTCAGGAAACAGCAGGTCCACAGACCTTGATTTTCCAGCCATTCAAATTAATGGACAGAGGCAGTCTGGAGGATGTGTTCATAGAATGCATTCAAGGTAGTTTCCTGGAACAAAGGCTGTGGAACCAACCAGGGAACAGGCTATTTTAGATCTTGTATTGTGTAATGAGACAGGATTAATTAGTAATCACATAGTAAAGGCTTCTCTGGGGAAGAGTGATAATAATATGATAGAGACATTGGGGTCGATTTTCCTGGAGCCATCAGGCGGGGTTTCAGGCGTGTGGGGGGGGAAAATCCCGAATTCGGGGGTCCCGACACCATCCCGCCCAAAACCCCGCTCCACGCACGTTTCAGAGGCGGCGGGTACCCGCCCCGCACTGGGACCCGCCGACCCCAGGCAGGAAGGGATTAGTGCCAATTAACTGCGCAGTTTTTAGCCTAATCCCTATTTTGAGGGGTGTCATGTGGGATTCCTGACGGCTCCAAACCACGCCAGGTTAGAGCAGGTGGGCTGTCGGGTTGAAGGAGTTGGAGGGGTCATGATGTCGGTGTTCAGGTGTGTGATGGGTGCATGAGTGCAAAGGTAAGTGTGTTTGGTGTGTCTAAAGTGTGTAAAGAAATTTACTTACCTGTACTTACCTTAACAGCCTTTCTTCCTGTAGGAGTCGGGAGCGCATCACTCAGCCGGCACTTAAAGCTGAATGGCTGCGATCTGTGAAAAGTGACAGCCTTCAGCTTTGAGTGCTGCTGAGAGTTCTAACTGAGTCTGTGGAGAAGGACTCATGTTTGAACTCAGACTGTCAGTGTTTGGCAGCTTCAAACAGCTGTGAAACTCTGATATTTCATCTGTCAAGAACTCTTGACAGATGAAATTGCAGTCTGTGATGTCACCTGTTGCCAGGTGGCCCTTAATTGGCCTGCTGAGCCCGCTGGGCGGGCTCAACAAGGTCAATCAAGGGAAAATCGTGCGGATTGGCTGGACGTCGATGGAGGCGGGTCTAAAACTCAAAAGTTGCAGTCCCGCCTTCTTCCCAACAGCTTCGGGAAAATCGACCCTGTTGAGTCTGTGGTTTCAATTGCAGTTATACTGAATAACAGGACACAGACTACAGAAGTAAGTAAACAGATCTTTAGTGATTGAGGGTCAGGGCTGAACTGGGATGCACTTTGCTCCGCAGGGTTTATATACCGGTGTGGTCACCACCGGTACTACAATGTACAGGAGCCATCAAAAAGTAGTTCATCACCTTAAGGTATCCTCTTAAGGTGGTACAGGTTACATACACTACAATTCCTCCCCTTTTAGCTTAACAGTGTACACCCCAAATTAAACATTACATGGATAACATATATACAATTTACACACAAACTGTTCAAAGATTCAGTCTCTGAGGAGGCCTCCTGATCCGGGCCGGATAACGCCTTTCAGGGGTCTCTGGTTCTCGTTGCTGGGGTGACTCATCCACTTGATCTCCTATGGATTGAACATCATCAGGTACGTTCGAGTCTGAGGTAGATGCTACAGGCTCAATAAGTTCTTCAACTGGTGTCTCTGCCGCAGACATGAGGTCGACCCTTGTTCTCGATTCCACAAGTTGGTCAGCATGACGTCGTATTACGTTCTCTCCAACGTCTACCGTGTACATCAAGGGTCCTTATCATGCACGAATTGTTCCAGGTTGCCATTTATCATCCCTATAGTCCCTGGCCAACACTGGTTGTCCTATTTCAAAACTACGAGTGGCCTTGTTATTTACATGCTGGAATTGCTTGTTTTCGACTTCCCTTCGCACATTGGGTTTTAACAAATCCAACCGGGACTGCAACTTTCTGTTATAGAACATTATGGCAGGGCTTTGATTTGTCACTGCATGCGTGGCGTTTCGATACGCCATCAGGAAATTGTCCACCTTGTGTTGTAGTGGAATATGGTCTTCACTCATGGCCTTTATCGCCTTTTTGAACGTTTGTACAAATCTCTCGGCCAACCCATTTGTAGCCAGATGATATGGGGCAGATGTATAGTGTTTCACCCCATTCTTTTTCATAAATTTCTGGAATTCTTCTGACACGAACTGTGGTCCGTTGTCTGAACATATTTGCTCCGGCAACCCATTCCTTGCAAATATGGTTCTTAGAACTGCGATCGTCTTCTCAGAGGTAGTGGTCGACATCTTAATCACTTCTGGCCATTTAGAATGTGCGTCTACTGCTACCAAAAACATGGAATCCATGAATGGACCCGCAAAGTCGATATGCACACGTTGCCATGGGGCTGAAAGCCATTCCCACGGATGCAGCGGTGCAATTGGAGGTGCGTTTTGAACTTTTTGGCACCCTGAGCAGCTTTTAGTCAGATCCTCTATTTGTTTGTCGATACCTGGCCACCACACATAAGCCCTAGCAAGGCTTTTCATCTTGACTCCCCCCAGATGACCTTCGTGCAATTCTTTCAGAACTCTCTCTCTTAATTTTGGAGGAATAATCACCCTTGTTCCATACATCAATGTTCCTTGACATACGGACAGCTGTTCTCGTCTGGCTGAGAATGCTGGTAACAGTGGTTCGCCATGTGCTGGCCATCCCTTCACTGTCAAGTCGTAGACCCGAGGCAGTGTCGGGTCATTTCGGGTCTCTCTCTCAATACCCGCATTGGTGACTGGTAAGCATTCGATGATGGTCGAGTGAAATATCTCGACAGGGTCAACTGCCGGTGCCTCTTCTGCTGTAGGTAGTGGCAAGCGCGACAGCCCATCAGCATTACCATGTTGCTTTGTACCTTTGAATTCAATATCATATTGATGTGCCCCTAGGAAAAGGGACCATCTCTGAAGCCTCTGCGCCGTCATTACCGGAACACCCTTCTTAGGGTTGAAAATGGAAACCAACGGCTGGTGATCTGTCAGCAGCGTAAACTTTTGGCCTTGCAGGTAATGGTTAAATTTCTTAACTCCCCACACGAGGCTGAAAGCCTCCCTATCTATCTGAGCATAGTTGCGCTCAGCGGAGGTCAATGATCTGGATGCGAAAGCGGCTGGCCTTTCCGAGCCATCTGGAAACTTATGTGAGAGCACTGCCCCGATACCATATGGAGAAGCATCACAAGCTAAGCGAATAGCCAGCATTGGGTTAAAGTGAGCCAACACTTCCTTAGAGGTGATCAGTGCCTTGCTCTTTTGAAAAGCCCGCTTACAATCATCGCTCCACTTCCATGGTATTCCCATTTGCAAAAGTGTGTTTAACGGGTGTAACACCGTGGATAAATTTGGAAGAAACTTGTGGTAATAGTTAACCAACCCGAGGAATGACCTCAACTGGGATACATTTTCCGGTGCAGGAGCTTTTACCACAGCTTCGATCTTGTCAGGTGACTTATGGAGCCCCTCCCGGTCAATGACGTGGCCGCAGTACGAGATTCGCTTTTGAAAGAACTTGCATTTCTGGCGATTAACTCTGAGCCCATATTCTTTCAATCTGACGAGCACCTGCTCCAAATTCGCGAGGTGATCCTTATCGTTATCTCCTGTAATCAGGATGTCATCCAGGTAGCATTGTGTGCCTGGAATTCCCTGCAATACCTGCTCCATGGCCCTTTGCCAAATCGCTGGAGCCGATGCCACTCCAAAAACCAGTCTATTGTACCGATATAAGCCCTTATGCGTGTTGATCGTGAGATACTGACGTGACGCTTCATCAACTTCCATCTGTAGGTACGCCTGCGCCAGGTCTATCTTAGTGAAGTGTTTCCTGCCAGACAGCGAAGCGAAGATATCTTCAATCCACAGAAGCGGATATTGCACCGTGTGAAGAACCGGATTATCAGTGATCTTGAAATCGCCACAGATGCGAACCTTCCCAGGTTCCCCCGGCTTGTTGCTCAACGAACGCTTCATGACAGGAACAATGGGTGTAGCCCATTCGCTCCAGTCCACCTTGGATAGTACCCCTGAACGTTCTAGCCCTTCCAGCTCTGCTTCCACAGCAGGTCGTATCGCATAAGGCACCAGTCTGGCTTTGAAAAATTTTGGGTTTGCATGTTCTTCAACCTTGATGGTTGCCGTAATTCCTTTCAGTGTTCCAAGTCCCTGTTGGAACACCTCCTTAGCATCGTCTAAGATTTCCGACAGTCGTTTAGGTTTGACGTCGTCCTCCTTACAGGCATCTACAGTCAGTGCTTGTATGGAGTGCCAGTCCACATTTATTCTCCGGATCCATTCCCGTCCCAGTAGTGGTGGACCTCCATCAGGTAACACATACAAGTCCATTTTCTGACTTTTTTTACCATTGTAGACCATGTTTACTTTTATCTTTCCTTTGGGGTATACTATTTGCCCCATGTATGTTTTCAATACAATCTCCGTATCCCTCAGGGGAATGTGCGAGAATAACCTTTTGTAATCATGCTTATTCATGACCGTTAATGCCGACCCAGTGTCCAATTCCATCTTCACTTGGACCCCTGCAATCCGAAGCATGACCCAGATAGTTTGGTGGTCTGCTGTGTTACCCACATTATGTATTTTCAGACAACCCAGTTGCTTACTGCTGGAGTCTGAATCCATCTTCTGTTCATCCGAACTGTTCTCTGTCACCTTGTGTACTTTTTTGTACTTCTCCTGCGGTGAATTTTGCTGCTGGTCTTCTTTCCGGACCGGCATACTCTCGCTATGTGACCAAGTTTGCCACATTGCCTGCATTCTTTATCTTTGAACCAGCACTGGTTCTGGTCATGCGTTGTCCTTCCACAACGATAGCACTTTACTGTGCCCAATGCCATTTCATTGGTGCTGAATTCCAATGGCCTTTGCTGTATCTCTGCAGTGCCCCGTGCTGCTACCTCATTGGATGCTGCAATGCTGAAAGCTTTTTCCAGCGTAAGGTCCTTTTCCTCTAGCAGTCGCTTCTGGGTTCCTTCCCTTAGGAGCCCACACACAAACTTATCTCTCAGTGCGTCTGCTAGTCCTGTTCCGAACTGGCAGTACTTTGATAACTTGCGCAGTTCTGTTAGGAATTCAGCGTTGCTTTCTTCTTTAAGTTGAATTCTTTTGTAGAATTTAAATCGTTCCGCTATCAGCAGCGGCGTGGGGTTTAAATGCTCCTGCAGGATAGTAACAATATCCGCGAAACTCTTCCCTACCGGTTTGTCTGGTGTTACAAGGTTCCTTAATAACCCGTACGTCTTCGCACCCATTGAGTTTAATAGGGTTAGTGCTTTCTTATCCTCCGGTACCTCATTCGTTGTACAGTAAACTTCGATGCGTTCCACATAAGTGGCCCAATCTTCCACATCGTTATCAAAAGCAGTGATGTTACCCGTTTTTGGCATCCTTGCTGAGTTTCTCCTTCCCCTTTGGATATTATTATTTTAATTTTTTTTCCAAGGTGGTGGCTTTTCCCGCGCTTGGCGGCTTTTCCCGTGCTTGTCTTCTTCCCCCGCCGACTCAAAATAGCGATTCCCGCGCTGTTACCGTCCACGCCTCCCAGCGGTCCTTTATTTTCCCCTGCGTTGCTGCTCTTGTTCCCCCGCCGCTCCCGCGGTCCTTGTGGCCATAAACGCTTTTCTGGCTGCTGCGCGTCTCTGCCTGATTGCAGTCCGGCCCCTGACACCGGCTGCGGTCGTGTTCTCCGCCCTTTTCGTCGTTTTCCCTCCCCTTCTCCCACTGACAACTCGGCCGACTTCCCCCCCGTGCCTCTCGATCGGACTTACCCGCCGCTGTCATAGAAGGGATGCTCACTGATGCTTGACTTCGTGGTCAGCAAACCAACCCGGGTTTCCAATGGCCTCCCGTGCGATGCAGGATGTTGAGGGCGGATGCCCTTTTTCGACGCCCGTTCCTGAGGACGAAGCTTCCTTTGATGCAAAACTGCCGCAAGGTAAGATCAGACTCGTCGCCACTGTTGAGTCTGTGGTTTCAATTGCAGTTATGCTGAATAACAGGACACAGACTACAGAAGTAAGTAAACAGGTCTTTAGTGATTGAGGGTCAGGGCTGAACTGGGATACACTTTGTTCCGCAGGGTTTATATACTGGTGTGGTCACCACCGGTACTACAATGTACAGGAGCCATCAAAAAGTAGTCCATCACCTTAAGGTATCCTCTTAAGGTGGTACAGGTTACATACACTACAGACCCCATTTAGTTTGAGAGTGAAATACTTAAGGCCGAAACTAGAGTCTTAAACTTAAATAAATCCAATTACATAGGTATGAGGGGTGAGTTGGCTAAGGTAGATTGGGAAATTAGATTTAAAGGTATGACAGTAGATAAGCATGGCTAGCATTTAAAGAAATATTCCAACATTCTCAACGAATATACATTCCATTGAGAAATAAAATCTCCATGGGAAAAGTGATCCATCTGTGGCTAACTAAAGAAGTTAAGGATAGTATTAGATTAAAAGAAGACGGTTATAATTTTGTGAAGAATAGCAGTAAGCCTAAGGATTGGAAGAGCTTTAGAAACCCGTAAAGGATAACCAAAAAATTGATAAAAAGGGAGAAAATAGAATGAGAGTAAACTTGCAAGAAATATAAAAACAGCTTGTAAGAGCTTCTACAAGTATGTAGAGTAGCAAAAGTAAGTATTGAGCCCAAAGAGGCTGAGACATGAGAAATTATAATAGGGAATAAGGAAATGGCAGAGACTTTAAACACATATTTTGAATTGTCTTCACAGTAGAAGACACAAAAAACATATCAAAAATACCAAAAAGGGGCTAATGTGAGTGTGTGTCTTAAAGTAATTAAGATCAGTAGAGGAAAAAGTACTTGAGAAACTAATGGGGCTAAAAGCTGACAAATCCCCTGGACCTGATGGCCTACATCCTAGGGTTCTAAAAGAGGTGGCTGCATTAATAGTGGATGCATTGGTTGCGATCTTCCAAAATTCCCTAGATTCTAAAACGGTCTCAGCGGATTGGAAGGTAGCAAATGTAACCCCGCTATTGAAGAAAGGAGGGAGAGAGAAAACAAGGAACTACAGGCCAGTTAGCCTGACATCAGTCATGGGGAAAATGCTGGAATCCATTATTAAGGAAGGGGTATCAGGGCACTTAGAAAATCATGACATGATTAGGCAGAGTCAACGCGGTTTTATGAAAGGGAAATCATGTTTGACAAATTTATTAGAGTTTGTTGAGGATGTAACTAGCAGGGTAGATAAAGGGGAACCAGTGGGTGTAGTGTATTTGGATTTCCAAAAGGTATTTGATAAAGTGCCACATAAAAGGTTGCTATTCAAGATAAGGGCTCATTGGGTTGGGGGTAATATATTAGCATGGATAGAGGTTTGGTTATCGGACAGAAAACAGAGTAGGGATAAACGGGTCATTTTCAGGTTGGCGGGCTGTAACTAGTGGGGAGCCGCAAGAATCAGTGTTGAAGTCTCATGTTGGAGGAAAATTTAAAATGGCACTGTAGTGCCTGCTGAAATACTTGACATTTATTGACATTTTGCAGACATTGGCATAACAGACAGCTGACTTGATCTGCTTGCACCAACTTGTGATATCACTTGTACAGACATAAGACAGGAACAGCTAGTCAACTGTTGGGGTAAAACTGTAAGAGCGAAAAATTATGTTTAGGAAGAACAAGGGAGGTAAAGGGTGTTTAAGGGCGGGGCTACGCAACTGGCAGGACATAGGTATCACTGTGAGAATAGGGTTGTGAAATACCAACATGTCACATGAAAGAAGCTAGCTAACAGTAATATAATTAAGTTGTTTGTGAAAGAAGCTAGCTAACGGTATAATAATATAATTAACTTGTTTTTGACAGAATGTGATTAAGGGTTGCTAAGGTATCGGATTGGCCAAAGTTGAAGGATGCTAAAGTACCAGATTGGCCAAGGAATTAATGTAATAACTGCTGATATGGTACCTTTCCTGTTTTTAAACTGTATAAAAGAAGCTCGGCTACTATTGTAAAACCGAGAAGCTGGCAGCTGAGACTGCGGGGTCTACTGTTCTTCTTCTCCCAGAGCGCTCTGTACATTAAACTGTGCATTTTTACTTCTCTCAAACTATTTGGTTGTGTGAGTTTATTCACATAAGTCTAAGTTGGGTAACGCGTCGACCTCGTATATCACTTGGCCCACTCAGGCTCCAATTAGACCCTAACACTCAGTTATTTACAATCTATATTAATGACTTAGATGAAGGGACCAAATGTAATGTATCCAAGTTTGCTGATGATACAAAGCTAGGTGGGAGAGTAAGCTGTGAGGAGGACACAAAGAGCCTGCAAAGTGATATAGACAGGTTAAGTGAATGGGCAATAAGGTGGCAGATGGAGTACAATGTGGGAAAGTGTGAGGTTATTCACTTTGTTAGGAAGGATAGAAAAACAGAATATTTTTTAAATGGTGAGAAATTATTAAATGTTGGTGTTCAGAGAGATTTAGGTGTCCTCGTACAGGAAACACAGAGAGTTAGCCTGCAGGTAGAGCAAGCAATTAGGAAGGCAAAGGCATGTTGGCCTTTATTGCAAGGGGGTTGGAGTACAAGAGTAAGGAAGTCTTACTACAATTGTATAGGGCTTTGGTGAGACCACACCTGGAGTACTGTGTACAGTTTTGGTCTCTTTATCTAAGGAAGGATATATTTGCCTTAGAGGCAGTACATTGAAGGTTCACTAGATTTATTCTTGGAATAAGAAGGTTGTCCTATGAGGAGAGATTGAGTAGATTGGGCCTATACTCTCTGGAGTTTAGAAGAATGAGAGGTGATCTCATTGAAACATATAAGCTCCTGAGGGGGATTGACAGGGTAGATGCTGAGAGGTTGTTTCTGTTATGTATTGTGTGTTCTCCTCCCACCTGTGATGGCGCTGTCACAGGAGATAAATGGTTGGGTGTTCTCTCAGTTACGTTTAGCTCTCTTTGTTCGGAACTTTCCAGAACTTCCTTTCCTTCCAATAAAGCACTTCATGTTTGAATCTCTGAGTTCTGAGTCCTAAATTGTGTCTAGGTAGAAAGGTACCGACACAACAAGTGGCGACGAGGATCGGATGAATCTGTGTCGTGGGAACTTTCTTGTTTTCGACTACAAAACACTCGGAACAGAGATTGCAGCATCATATTAACATTACGGCAGTGAGTAAACAGAAATTTTAATTTGAAACGTGTGATGGCTACTATATTAGGAAACATCGGTGATTTTGATGAAAATGTGGAGCAATGGAGCGCATATACGGAACGTTTTGACTATTTTGTATTGGCGAATGCAGTGGCAAATGAAAAGGTCATGCCTACCTTTTTGAGTGTAATCAGGCCGAAGACATTCAATTTACTTCGCAGCCTCGTGCAGCCAGATAAGCCAGGAACTAAAACATATAAGCAACTAGTGGAAATTCTTGGAGCACATTTTTCACCAAACCTCTGGTTATTGCTCAGAGATTTAGATTTCACGAATGGAATCAAGAGGAGGGGGAATCAGTGACGATGTTTATTGCTGCTTCAAAAAGGTTATCAGAACACTGCGAGTTCAAGGAGGTGCTGAAGGACACCATTAGAGACAGACTCGTGTGTGGTCTGCAAAATGCAGCCACACAGAAGCGCCTTCTTACTGAGGACAACCTTACTCTTGAAAAGGCCATTGAAGTTAGTGTCTCCATGGAGATGGCGGAAAAGGAGACTCACCAGTTGAGTTCAACAGGGAGAGTTCACAAGGTGTCGTCTGAGCCTAAAGGTGCGCGGAACGGCACATGTTACCGTTGTGGGAAAACGGGCCATCACGCTAATGACTGCTGGTGTACGGAGCTGGAATGCCAAAATTGTGGCAAAAAGGGTCACATTGAACGCACCTGTAGAGGTAAAAAAAGAACAGACAGAGCTGGGAAGCATGGAAGCAAAATGTCTGTATTTGGACGAGAGGAAAAAGAGTGTTCATTCAGTGCAGTATGATGGAACAAGCAAAACAAAGGGGAGCGACACCTCTGAGGAGGAAGAGGTGCACGTACTGACGGTTGCAGGTGATTCAAATGGCTACTGGGTGTCACCACTGGTGGAGGGACAATCAGTGCGGATGGAGGTGGACACAGGCGCAGCTGTGTCCCTTGTTTCAGACACTGTCAACAACAAAATGCTAAAGCATCTTACCCTTCAGCCAACAAACATTGTGCTAAAGACGTATACCGGCGAACCTGTGGCCATGAGAGGCGCCATTGAGGTGACAGTTAAATTGAACGGACAGACTGCAAAACTGCCACCATATGTGGTAAAGGGAAATTACCCATCGCTACTGGGACGTGCGTGGCTGGAGAAAATCACGCTGGACTGGCCTGCAGTCCGCATGATGTCAAAAGGGGAGTCAGGTCTGACTGCAGTGTTAAACAAACATGCAGAACTCTTCAATGGGGAACTTGGGAGCATGAAAAAGATCAGCGTGAGACTGGACATTAAACCTGACAGCAAGCCGAAGTTTCACAAAGCCCGACCTGTACCCTATGCAATTAGGCCAAAAGTTGAGGCTAACTTGGAGGCCTTAGTCGAGAATGGAGTCCTGCAGCCTGTGAGCGTGAGCAAATGGGCCACACCCATTGTTCCTGTCCTGAAAAAGGATGGATCTGTTCGAATCTGCGGGGATTTTAAAGTGACTATTAACCCGGTGTTGTCTGCGGAACAGTACCCTCTTCCCCTCATTGATGATCTTTTTACAGGCCTGGCCGGAGGGCAAAAGTTCAGCAAAATAGACTTATGCCAGGCTTATCTACAAATGCATCGATGACAAATCAAAGGAGCTGCTGACAATTGTGACACACAAGGGGCTATACAGGTACTGCCGCCTTCCGTTTGGAATTACGTCGGCCCCTGCTCTATTCCAAAGGGCAATGGATCAGATTTTGAGTGGACTGCCAGGAGTCCAGTGCTACCTGGACGACATCCTTGTCACTGGGACAAATGAGGAGGATCATCTTCTGAACTTGGATGCGACACTACAACGACTGAAAGAGTACGGACTCAGAGTTCGTAAAGACAAATGTGAATTCTTTCAATCTTCAGTTGAGTACCTGGGGCATGTGATTGACGCTACTGGCCTGCATAAGGCACCGTCAAAGGTCAAGGCGATCGTGGAGACCCCAGCACCCCAGAATGTGAGCCAATTACGTTCATTTCTGGGGCTACTTAACTACTATGGGAAGTTTATTCCAGACTTAGCAACATTGCTGAAGCCGTTACATCAGTTGCTATGTCAAGGCAAAACATGGAAATGGACTGAACTGTGCAACGAAGCTTTCGCCCAAGCAAAGAAAGCATTGCTGAAATCGGAGGTCCTGACACACTTCGACCCAAAGCTACCCGTGCAGCTAGCATGTGATGCATCACCATATGGTGTGGGAGCAGTCATATCCCACATCATGCCTTCGGGTGAAGAGAAACCTATCACCTTCGCATCACGCACCTTGAACAAGGCCGAGAGTAACTATGCGCAGATCGAGCGCGAGGCCTTGGGAATCATTTTTGGAATTCGAAAATTTCATCAGTACCTGTTTGGGAGAAGGTTCACACTCCTGATGGACCACCATCCGTTGACTTCAATCTTCGGGCCCCACACCGGAATTCCGTCTCTCGCTGCAAGCAGGATGCAAAGGTGGGCTTTACTGTTGTCAGGACACACATACGACATCAAATATCGCAAATCAGACTTGCACGGCAATGCAGACGGTCTCTCGAGGCTACCCTTGCCTGTTACTCCCCCAGAGCCTCATCAGATAGACACCTTCTACTTTAGACAAGTGGAGGGAGCACCTGTCACTGCAGTTCAGGTGCGAAGGTACACCCGCAACGATCCAGTCCTGTCTGAGGTAATGGACGATGTCATTCGAGGGAGAGCTATAGGAGATTCTCCTAGTTTGAAACCTTACGTTTCAAAAAGAAATGAGCTCCCCGTCCAGGCAGGTTGTCTTCTTTGGGGACGCCGTGTCATCATTCCGCCACCTCTGAGGGAACCTATACTGCAACAACTTCATACAGGCCACAGTGGGATGGTTCGGATGAAGGAAATGGCAAGAAGCTACTTCTGATGGCCAGGTCTCGATGGGAATATTGAGGAGAAAGCCAAAACATGTTCCCCATGTCAAAGGGTCCGGAATGTTCCACAGCTGGCAACCCTACACCCCTGGGATTGGCCTGCAGAAGTGTGGCAGCGAGTACATGTGGACTTCGCCGGTCCTTTCGAAGAGAAGATGTTTATGGTGGTTGTAGACACTTGTAGCAAGTGGCCGGAGGTCGCTGTGATGAGGTCTACCATGGCAGAGAAAACAATTGAGAAACTTGGTGAGATGTTCAGCCGTTATGGCTCACCGGAACAACTCGTAAGTGACAACGGTCCACAATTTGTATCACAGGAGTTTGCAACCTTCCTGCATGTGAATGGTGTCCAACACATCAGGTCTGCGCCCTATCATCCCTCTACTAATGGCCAGGCAGAAAGGTTCGTGCAAACTTTGAAGTACGTCTTGAAGGCATCGCAAGGTCAGGGCTCAATCCACCAACGTCTGAACTGCTTCCTGTTGTCCTACAGGAACGAGCCGCATGCCACAACCAAAACTTCCCCCGCTTCGCTCATGATGAAGAGGCAGTTGCGGACAAGTTTTGACTTACTCAAACCTCCAAGGGCAGAGCAGGTTGTCCATCGTCAACAATAAGCTCAAGTTGAAAAGAGAGAGAAAAGAGCCAAGGAGAGACGGTTTCATCCGGGAGAGCACGTCCTAGCTCGAAACTACAACACTGGACCAAAATGGGTTCCTGCTACGGTGACCGCGCAGACGGGCCCTGTGTCTTACACAGTTGAGACTGCTGAGGACGTCATCTGGAGAAGACACACAGATCAACTGTTGCTAGGAGCAGAGACAGCCACAGAGGCTCCAATGGCTGGTTGGCCTGAACTGTTTCCGGATGATACAGCAAACCAGCATCCTTTGCCACAGTGCTCTTCTCCAACACAGGAAGTCAAAGAGACTGTTCCACCTGTGCAAACTCCTGACTTTCAACTGACACAGGCACCTTCTCCATCCAGGCCTGTGTCAATGCCTACTGCTGTGGAAGCCAGTGATGACCGCCGGTATTCTGTCAGAGAGCGGCGGCCTCCAAGACGCTTGGATCTGTAGGCTTAGTGACTTACCCACAAGACTGGGGCAGAATAAACCCCAGGGTAAAGTCAGGGTTTGAGGCAGTCTACCTCTACCCTAGGTTCGTTGAGTGCATTGAAAGTAACTTACCTGTTGAGGAATAATGTGGACCTTCCATTTAAGAGGGGAGGAAATGTTATGTATTGTGTGTTCTCCTCCCATCTGTGGTGGCGCTGTCACAGGAGATAAATGGTTGGGTGTTCTCTCAGTTACGTTTAGCTCTCTTTGTTCGGAACTTTCCAGAACTTCCTTTCCTTCCAATAAAGCACTTCATGTTTGAATCTCTGAGTTCTGAGTCCTAAATTGTGTCTAGGTAGAAAGGTACCGACACAACAGTTTCCACTGGCTGGAGTGTCTAGAACTAGGGGGCATAGTCTCAGGATAAGGGGTAGGCCATTTAAGACTGAGATGAGGAGGAATTTCTTCACTCAGAGGGTTGTGAATCTTTGGAATTCTCTACCCCAAAGGGCAGTGGATGTTGAATCATTGAGTCTATTCAAGGCTGAGATAGATACATTTTTGGACTTTAGGGGAATCAAGGGATATGGGAATCAGGTGGAAAAGTGGAGTTGAGGTCGAAGATCAGCCATGATCTTATTGAATGACAGAGCAGGTTCGAGGGACTGTATGGCCTACTCCTGCTCCTAATTCTTATGTTCTTATGAGAATCAAAGGCTGTAGGCCACAATTTCCTGATCAGCGTGCCCTGCGAGCACCATTGCTTGCCAGAAGCATCTGTCATGGGAATTAGTCTTTGATGGGAAAATGGTGAGGATTGGATTTATGGCAAAGTGTAAATATCATGTAATAAATTCAGAGCTCTTTATTTCTACTTAGTGTGGACTGCTTCTGTTTTGAAGGGGAAAAAACGTTACATCTGGATGTTACTTTAGGATGGTAGTGAATCTGCAATAGAAGGACATGTACCGCATGTTACTGCTGTGTGAAATGTCCTTTGTCCTTCTCCAAAACGTGTGGGCCTACCTCTCTAATCTTGCTGGCTGCAACTCAGCTTCCTCCATTTCCGCTTCCTTCTCCTCTGCTACTGTTGACCCATGGGCCTTATCTTCATCGTGCTGTAGGAGGATTTCACTTTGTATAGTGAAGTTATGCATCATGCAGCTGATGGTTATTATTTGGCATATTCAGACTCGGCATAGAATTCCAGCCATCCTAGAGCATTGTCATCAACAGCATGCAAAGTGCATAGACCACAAATGCTCCAGCAGAGACCAGCTTGGTCTGGGCTCAGCATAGCATCGACTACTGGAGATATAATGGCTCAGAAATTCGGGTCGGGGGCTTCCCGCGGGTGCAAGCCCCCGACCTGCACTTACCTAGCGCGCCGGCCGTTGTGCTGTGGGCCCCCGTGGAATTCCGATCCTGGGCCTGCTCCAGCTGCCGGCGCACAGTGCTTGCGTATCCCAGGGGCGCAGTTAGTTCGATACGTCCCCTGGGATCACGTGGACCATGGGGAGCCAATCGGAGCAGGGAATGCTCCATTCATAAGGTTGACAGGAAGAGCTGTCAAAACTTATAAATACTACGGCCCCAAAACATCACTAAATCTTCAAATAATTTTTTTTTTTAATCACATTTTTTAAATAAACTATAAATTACATGAAATAACTATTTTAAACAATAATTTAAATTTTTGAAAAAAATAATTTTATTTTCTAACGGGGCTAAAAAAAACTTACCTTTCTTTAAAGTATTTAAAAATAATAAACCTATGGAAAAAATGTTTTAATTTTAATTAATTCACCACTTACCTTGTAAAAAGCAGGCCTTACGCCTGTTTTTTATATGTGTAACTCCTGGAGACTTACCCTCCCGGGAAAACCTGCAAAAAAAAACTAAGTTCGATGTGCACGCGCAGCCTCTCCGGCGCACGCGTTCGACCTCTGAACCCCTTCGCTCAGGGGAACGGAAGTGCCGGTTTCCCGCGCATGCGCAGTGCATGCAGGGAACCGGCACTTCCGTTGGGCCTACGGGTGAGTACCCCGTGCGTACTCACCCGTGGAGACCCGAATTTCTGGGCCAATATGTTGGCAGACCAGTCGCTCAAGCATTATCCACATAATAAAAGAAATTTACAGCACAGAAGGAGGCCATTCAGCCCATCGTGTCTGTGCCAACCGAAAAAGAGCTATCCAGTCTAATCCCACTTTCCAGCTCTTGGTCGCAGCCCTGCAGGCCACGGCACCTCAAGTGCATATCCAAGTACCTTTTAAATGCGATGAGGGTGTCTGCTTCTGCCACCCTTTCAGGCAGTGAGTTCCAGAGCCCCACCACCCTCTTGCTGAAAAAAATTCTCCTCATCTCCCCTCTAATCCTTCTACCAATTACTTTAAATCTATACCCCCTGGTTATTGATCTCTCATGACTCGTTCATCCACTCTATCTAGGCCCCTGATAATTTTATACACCTCAATTAAATATCCTCTCAGCCTCCTCTGTTCCAAAGAAAACAACCCCAGCCTATCCAATCTTTCCTCATAGCTAAAATTTTCCAGTCCTGGCAACATCCTCGTAAATCTCCTCTGTACCGTTTCTAGTACAATTGCATCTTTCCTGTAATGTGGTGGCCAGAACTGTCCGCAGTACTCGAGCTGTGGCCTAACTAGCAGTTTATACAGTTCTAGCATAATCTCCTGACTCTTAGGGGGCGATGTTCCCAGCTCCGAGGAGGCAGGTTTGGAGGCAGGACAGTTGGCAAAATTGCAAAAAGTGAGGGCGGGTTCGGAACCCACCTCCAACCAAATTCCGTGCAATTTTGCCGGAGGTGGGTTTGACGGGTGCGATTCAGTCCCACCTCCATCAGTCGGGAGAGGTAATTAAGACCCTTAAATAGTCATTAAGGGCCTCCATAATCTTATTTTGACAGGCCTTTGTTATTTTGCCACATTTTATGCATGTTGCACAACCACCTAAACCACGCCAGCTAATCCTGGTGGGTTGACAAGTGGGTGGCCTCCTCACAGCTGCAGCTCCACCATTAAAACGGAGCTTTCATCAGGGAGCAGTTGCAGGTGGCAGAACTTTTGTTCCACAGGTCTTTCAACATTTTTAGCAGGCCTACCGAAGTCGGAGGTGCTGCAGCTTCTATCTCTCAACTGTGGGACCTCCTTGGAAGACTCTCTCCCCGCTTGGACTGAGCGCTTCCCAACGGAGGTATCTGCCAGCAGCATGGGAACCATTTATTTCCTTTCACCATGGACCTCAAATTCGGATGAGGAGCAGCCACGGCAGCAGCAGAACCAGGCAGCTCAGCAGCAACAGCAGCAGGAGCGCCAACCTCCTGCTCACCCACCTGATGCTGCACAGGGCAGAAGGCTCCAGCGCATGGAAGCACCCCCCTCTCAGGGTTTACAGACAGAGGATGCGCTACCTCAACATGACTGAGCAGCAGTGCTAAAGAAGGCTGAGACTTTCACGACAGTTTGTCGGAGACATCTGCGCACTGCTGCACCAACACCTGGAGCCCAGAGGAGTAGGTGGACACCCCTTACCAGTGGCTGTCAAAGTCACCACCGCACTCAACTTTTTTGCCTCAGGCTCCTTCCAGGGATCATCAGCAGACATCAGCGGCATCTCCCAGTTGACCACCCACAGTTGCATCACGCAGGTTACCGATGCCCTTTTCGCAAAGGCACACAATTATATCCACTTCTCAAGGGATCAAGCAAGTATAACCGCGCGTTCAGTTGGCTTTACAAATATGGCAGGCTTGCCAATGGTGCAGGGCATCATTGACTGCACACACGTGGCCCTTATGGCACTCCATCACAACCCAGCTATCTTTGTCAACTGCAAGGGCTTCCACTCCCTCAACGTACAGCTGGTGTGTAACCACAGGAAGGAGATTTTGCATGTTTGCGTCAAGTTCTGTGGTAGTTGCCATGACTCGTTCATCCTGCGGAACTCTAGTGTTCCTCCGCTCTTCAATCCACCAAACCAACTTAAATGATCGCACCTTGGTGACAAGGGCTACCCCCTGAAGAAGTAGCTAATGATGCCGATCAGGAAGCCAGCTAACGATGCTGAGGAGTGCTACAATGCCAGCCACATTTCCATCATTGAGCAAACCATTGGCTTGCTGAAGGTGCGATTCCGATGCCTTGACAGATCAGGTGGAGCCCTGCAGTATTCAGCAGTCAGGGTCTCCAGAATGGTCATGGTCTGCTGTGCACTGCACAACATGGCACAGCATCATGGCTTGCAGCTTCCTGATGAGCAAGTGGCTCAGTTCATAGCCTCCTCAGATGAGAAGTAGGAGGAGGAGGACCAAGTGGTGGCGTATCTACCAGCAGCAGCGGCAGCACGCGAGCACATGGCTGCTGGTGATGCAAGGGATGCACTCATCCTGGCCAGATTTGCATAGGTTGCCCATTGTGGCATATGTGCTTGGCTCCTTCTTAACACATGATAGACAATGGACATGACTCTCTGGCCTCCTTTCACTCTGACCACCAACCTGACCATGCAAGTGTCGCGGAGCCCGCAATGTGGAGCTGCTTAAGCCGAAATAACATGTGCCATCACGCCAACAGTTTGCCATCACCTAATTTTAATACATTCACACAGGGATGGCATTTAATCAATAAACAGAAACAATCACCCAATCTGCACACAGATCTGGAGGTTATATCCCTTGCCAGCTGGACCCACACAGCCTTGGTTTCTTTGGGAAGCCTATTCTCACAGATGAGGGGAAGAGCACCTCCCTGCTAGCTCTCGCCCCCTCAACCAGCATACCCAGTGCCTCATCTGAGAACCTCAGGGAGGCCCTTGCCTTGGAGCTGGCCATTCTTCAAGGAGATAAAAGTTTGGAGGTGGTGCAGCATCGACCAAAAACCAGTGGAATGAGCCAAGGCAGCAAGCAGCCCTTAAATTAAGCTGGATAAGTGACATCAGCAGAGGCGAGTTTGAGTCCCAAAAGACTAATTGACCATGGGGAACCCACACCTCTGAAATTAACTGGCCAATTAGGGGAAAATCGCAAATTCTTCCCACCCAACAGTGGAGGCGGGTTTGGAACCCACCCAAACCGAAACCCGCCTCCAATGGGAAAATCGGCCCCTAATATTCTATGCCTCGGCTAATAAAGTAAAGTATCCCATATGCCTTCTTAACCACCTCATCTATCTGTCCTGCTACCTCCAGGGATCTGAGGACATGCACGCCAAGGTCCCTCTACACTTCTCAGTATCCTACCATTTATTGTATATTCCCTTTCCTTGTTAGCCCTCCTCAAATGCATTACCTCACACTTCTTTGGATTGAATTCCATTTGCCACTTTTCTGCCCACCTGACCAGTCCATTGATATCTTCCTGCAATATACTGCTATATTCCTACCAATCACACAGCCAATTTTTGTATCATCTGCAAACTTCTTAATCATGCCCCTTACATTGAAGTCCAAATTATTGATATAAACCACAAAAAGCAAAGGACCTAGTACTGAGGCTCATGGAACCCCACTGGAAACAGCCTTCCAGTCACAAAAAACATCCATCGACCGTTACCCTTTGTTTCCTGCCTCTGAGACAATTTTGAATCCAACTTGCCACTTTCCCCTGGAATCCAGTTTTTTTTAATTCATTCATGGGATGTGGGCGTCGCTGGCTGTTAGATCCGTGTATTTTTGATGTAGTGTGTCCGTCAATAACTAGACACGAGACTGCAGGAACAATCAACAGGTATTTACTGGATGAGGGTTACTCTAAAACTAAACGTACAGATCCCTACTCAGGGTTTATATACAGATGTGGTCACTGCCGGTACTACAGTATACAGGAGCTGTAAAAAGTAGTTCTCCCCTTAAAGGTACATACACTACAATTCCTCCCCTTTTAGATTGACAGTACCATAACATTCAGGTACGGTGGCATAGTGGTTAGCACTGTTGCCTCACAGCGCCAGGGACCCGGGTTCAAATCCGGCCTCGGGTGACTGTGTGGAGTTTGCACATTCTCCCCGTGTTTGCATGGGTTTCCTCCGGGTGCTCCGGTTTCCTCCCACAGTCCAAAGATGTGCGGGTTAGGTTGATTGGCTATGATAAATTGACCCTTAGTGTTAGAGGGATTAAATATGTGGGGTTATGGGGATAGGGTGGGATATGTGTTGGTGTAGGGGTTACGGGGATCGGGTGGGATATGTGTCGGTGCAGGCTCGATGGGCCGAAATGGCCTCTATCTGCACTGTGGGGTTTCTGTGATTCTGTGATTTAACAATTAACACTTTTAACATGCACATTAACTGAAAATAGTCCATTTATAAATTCAGTCTTTGGGGCGGCTTCCTGATCCTTTCTGGATAGCGCCTTTCCTGAGTGTCTTGTTCTTGGTGCGGAGGCACCCTGTCGTCAGTTGGTTCATCAGCTTCCGATGCTACTGTTTCTGGGGTAGATGCTACCTGTATGTCGGGTTCATCACCAGGTGCGTGAGCCATGGGGTTGACTCGTTCCTGTGACTCTAGGATCTGGTCGACATGGCGTCTCACAATGTTCTCCCCAACATCCACTGTGTACATTAGTGGCCCCTGCCGTGTGCATATCGTTCCTGGTTGCCATTTCTCTGTTTGGTAGTCGCGGGCCAAGACTGGTTGCCCTACATTGCAGCTCCTTGTCGGCTTCTCATTGATGTGCTGGAATTGCTTATTCTCAACATCTCTTCGTACATTTGGTCTGAGCAAATCCAGACGAGATCTCAACCTTCGGTTAAAGAACATCATGGCCGGCGTCTGGTTGGTGACTGCATGTGTCGCATTTCTGTAGGCTAACAGGAAATTGTCCACCTTATGCTGCAGTGGAATGTCGTCATCGCACATGGCTCTTGCTGCTTTCTTAAAGGTTTGTACGAACCTCTCAGCCAATCCATTTGTGGCTGGATGATACGGGGCGGATGTGTAATGACTTACCCATTCCTTTTCATGAATCTTCGAAACTCTTCGGACACAAACTGTGGTCCGTTATCAGAGCAAATCTGCTCTGGCAAGCCATTCCTGGCAAATATGGTCCGTAGGACTGCAATAGTTTTCTCCGTGGTGGTGGACGACATTTTGATCACCTCAGGCCATTTCGAGTGCGCATCCACGGCTATTAGAAACATTGAGTCCATGAATGGACCAGCAAAATCAATATGCACCCGTTGCCATGGAGATGAGGGCCACTCCCATGGGTGTAGCGGGGCATGTGGTGGTGCATTTTGGACCTTCTGGCATCCTGAGCAGCTCTTTGTCAGGTCCTCGATTTGCTGATCGATCCCCAGCCACCACACATAAGCCCTAGCAAGGCTTTTCATTTTTACCCCTCCCAGATGGCCTTCGTGAAGCTCATTGAGCACTCTCTCCCTTAACTTGGGTGGAATTACCACTCGGGATCCACACATCAAGGTCCCCTGGCATACTGACAGCTGTTCTCTTCTGGATGAGAATGCTGGCCACAGTGAGTCGCCATGTGTTGGCCATCCCTTCACCGTCAAGTCATATACCCGAGACAGTGTCGGGTCATTTCGGGTCTCCTTCTCTATATCAGCGTTAGTTACTGGCAAGCGTTCAATTATAGTCGAATGAAATATTTCGACAGGGTCCACTGCTGGTGCTTCCTCCGCAGCAGGCAGTGGCAGGCGTGATAGCCCATCAGCGTTTCCATGCTGTTTCATGCCCTTATACTCGATTTCATATTGGTTCGCCCCTAGAAAAAGCGATCATCTTTGTAGCCGTTGCGCAGTCATCACCGGCACGCCCTTCTTTGGATTGAAGATGGAGACAAGTGGTTGGTGGTCAGTCAGCAAGGTGAACTTCTGCTCGTGCAGATAGTGGTTGAACTTTTTCACTCCCCACACTAGGCTGAGGGCCTCCCTGTCAATCTGGGCGTAGTTACGCTCGGATGAGGTTAGTGACCGAGACGCAAAGGCTACCGGCCTCTCCGAGCCGTCTGGGAACTTGTGCAACAGCACCGCTCCAATGCCATAGGGTGATGCATCACACGCCAACCGAATTGGTAGTGCTGGGTTGAAATGAGCCAACACCTCTTTTGATGTGATCAATTCTTTGCACTTCTGGAAAGCTCGTTTACATTCGTCATTCCACTTCCATGGTACCCCCGTTTGCAGTAGGGTGTTCAGTGGGTGTAGTACTGTAGACAAATTCGGCAAGAACTTATGGTAGTAGTTCACCAGCCCGAGGAACGACCTCAGTTGTGACACATTTTCCGGTGCTGGAGCCTTGACTACTGCCTCAATCTTTTCAGGGGACTTATGTAACCCCTCTTCATCAACAACGTCCAAAGATGTGCGGGTTTGGTTGATTGGCTATGATAAATTGACCCTTAGTGTTAGGGGGATTAAATACGTGGGGTTACGGGGATAGAGTGGGATATGTGTTGGTGTAGGGGTTACGGGGGTCGGGTGGGATATGTGTCGGTGCAGGCTCGATGGGCCGAAATGGCCTCTATCTGCACTGTGGGGTTTCTGTGATTCTGTGATTCTGTGAACGTGGCCACAATACGAGATCTGCTTCTGGAAAAACTTGCATTTGTGGCGATTTGCTCGGAGCCCATATTCCTTCAATCTAGTGAGCACCTGCTCCAGGTTGGCAAGGTGAGCATTGTCATTTTCGCCCGTGACCAGGATGTCGTCCAAATAACACTGGGTCCCTGGAATCCCTTGCAGGACTTGATCCATTGCCCTTTGCCAAATAGCCAGAGCTGACGCTACCCCGAACACCAGCCGGTTGTATTGGTAGAGACTTTTATGAGTGTTGATCGTGAGGTACTGTTTCGAGGCTTCTTCTACCTCCATTTGCAGGTACGCCTGGGCCAGATCAATCTTAGTGAAGCGTTTCCCTCCAGATAGCGAGGCGAAAATATCTTCAATCCGCGGAAGCGGATATTGTACCGTGTGAAGGACTGGGTTCACTGTCACCTTAAAGTCCCCACAGATGCGAACTTTCTTTGGTTCCCCAGGCGTATTACTCAACGACCTCTTCATTACAGGAACGATGGGTGTGGCCCACTCGCTCCAGTCCACTTTGGACAGTACTCCTGAACGTTCCAAACCTTCCAGCTCTGCTTCGACGGCTGGGCGGATCGCATAAGGCACCGGTCTGGCCTTAAAAAACTTTGGGCTTGCATTTTCCTCTATTTTGATCGTCGCTGTTATGCCTTTTAGTGTTCCAAGTCCCTCCTGGAACACTTCTTGTGTGTCAGTTAGCATTTTTGACAGTCGCCCAGGTGTGGCGTCGTCATCCTTTTTGGCATCTACAGTCAGTGCTTGTATGGAATGCCAATCTAGCTGTATCTTCCGGATCCATTCACGTCCTAGTAGTGGTGGTCCTCCATCTGGCAATACATATAGGTCCATTTTTGGTGTTTCCTTACCGTTATATACAACGTTCACCCTTATTTTTCCTTTGGGGTAGACTTTTTGCCCCGTGTACGTCTTCAAGACAATCTCTGTACCTCTCAAGGGTATATGTGAGAATAACCGCTTGTCGTCCCTTCGGTTTATGACTGTTAGGGCTGATCCTGTGTCCAATTCCATTTTCACTTGGACTCCTGCTATCTTGAGCGTGACCCAGATAGTTTGGTGATCCTCCGTTTGGATCACCTTATGTAGTTTCAGACAACCCAGCTCCTTGCTTCCAGAGTCTGTATCACTTTTCTGTTCGTCTGAACTACTCTCCGTCACCTTATGTACCTTCTTGTACTTCTCCTGTGGAGATTTCTTGCTGCTGGTTTTCTTTCCCGACCTGCAGACTCTTGCTATGTGTCCTACTTTTCCACACTGTCTGCACACTTTGTCCTTAAACCAGCAATCATTATGGTCGTGTGTTGTTCTGCCGCAGCAATAACACTTCACTGTTCCGTATGACATTTCATTTGTGCCATATTCTTGCAGTCTCCATTGTATCTCTGCAGCGCCCCGTGCGGCTGCTTCATGTGATACTGCCATGCTGAAAGGCTTTTCCAGCGTAAGGTCCTTTTCAGATAAAAGCCGTTTCTGGGTTCCTTCACTTTGAAGCCCACACACAAACTTGTCCCTTAAGGTATCTGCCAGTCCCGCTCCAAACTGGCAGTGTTTCGATAGCTTACGCAGTTCCATTAAATACTCAGCATTACTTTCATCTTTATGCTGGTTCCTTTTGTGAAACTTAAATCTTTCTGCTATCAGCAGCGGTGTGGGGTTTAAGTGGTTCTGTAGGGTTGACACTATGTTTCCAAAATCCTTGTCCACTGGCTTCTCTGGGGTTACTAGGTTTCGCAATAAGCCATACATTTTTGCACCCATGGAATTCAACAATACCAGCGCTTTCCTCTCATCTGGCACTTCATTCGCCTTGCAGTACACTTCTATGCGTTCAACATATGTCGTCCAATCTTCGACTTCATTGTCGAACGCTGTGATACTGCCACTCTTCGGCATCCCTGGGTGTGGTTAGACTGGCTCAAAATGGCGTTTTCCCGCGCTCTCTCTTCTTCGCTGCAGCTCAAAATGGCGTTCCCCGCGCTCTCCCTTCTTCTCCGCTGCGGCTGCTCGGCCCTTGAACACCGGCTGCGCTCTGCGCATTTCCCTTTCTTCCCCGCTGTCGCTGCTCCTCCCTTGAACACCGGCTGTGCTCTGCGCGTTTTCTTTCGCGCCTCTCTCTTCTCCCGTCGACACCGTTCGGTCCTGAACACCGGCTGCGCCCTGTGCGCTCTACCCTCTCTCTTCTCCCGTTGACGCTGCTCGGCCTTTTCTGTGCCATCGGTCGGCTCTAGCCGCCGCTGTCCGGGAAGGGTCTGCGCCGTACCTGTTGCCAGCCCGTTTCGCTGGACCACCGTGACTGGAGAACCAAGCCCAGCTCTCAACAGCCTCCCCTGCGATGCTCAATCTCTGCTGGATGACTGGGCGGTTGCTCGTGGTCGACGCCCATGCTTCTGGCCTCAACTTTCTTCCACTGTTCTCCAGGAGCGAATCCCTGGGAGGTAATGCAGAGTTGCAGGTAGGTTCGAATCTGCCTCGTCGCCACTGTTAAATCCGTGTATTTTTGATGTAGTGTGTCCGTCAATAACTAGACACGAGACTGCAGGAGCAATCAACAGGTATTTACTGGATGAGGGTTACTCTAAAACTAAACGTACAGATCCCTACTCAGGGTTTATATACAGGTGTGGTCACTGCCGGTACTACAGTATACAGGAGCTGTAAAAAGTAGTTCTCCTCTTAAAGGTACATACACTACACTGGCAAGGTCAGCATTTATTGCCCATCCCCAGTTGCCCTTCAGAAGGTGGTGGTGAGCCGCCTTCTTGAACCGCTGCAGACTGCGTGGTGAAGGTACTCCCACAGTGCTGTTAGGGAGGGAGTTCCAGGATTTTGTTCCAGTGACGATGAAGGATTGACGATATGCTTCCAAGTCAGGATGGTGTGTGACTTGTAGGGGAACTTGAAGGTGGTGGTGTTCCCATGTGCCTGATTCCCTTGTCCTTCTCGGTGAAAGAGGTCGCGGGTTTGGGAGGTGCTGCTGAAGAAGCCTTGGCGAGTTGCTGCAGTGCATCTTGTAGATGGTACTCACTGCAGCCACGGTACACTGGTGGTAGAGGGAGTAAATGTTTAAGGTGGTGGATGGGGTGCCAATCAAGCAGGCTGCTTTGTCTTGGATGGTGTCGAGCTTCTTGAGTGTTGCTGGAGCTGCACTCAACCAGACAAGTGGAGAGTATTCCATCACACCCCTTACTTGTGTCTTGTAGATGGTGGGAAGGCTTTGGGGAGTCAGGAGGTGAGACACTCGCCACAGGTTACACCCAAAATTGCGTAGAACAGCAGAAGAAAATCTGCCCCACGGTGTGTTGCTTGGCTTATTTTCACTTGTGATAGAAAATGCACTGATGTGAGAAGCTGCAGCTGGAATTCACCAGATTCAGTAACGGTGTAGCTGGCTTCCAACTGTCTCTGAGTTAATTTACAGAATAACACTTTTATGAGCATTTTGTCCAAAATTCATATGGTGCAATTGAATGAAAATGTGTGCTTCTTTCATACAGTGGCACTCGACCAGAAATATGTCATTCTTAAATCAGCAGGCCTCTCCCCATTTCCCAAGTACAATACATAAGCATACAGTTTATTGCTTAAAGAAGGAAAATCTGGGGGAGAGTACTTTAAATCGGTGGTTCTGCACAATCACCCTATGTTCAAAGGTGTCAAAATATCTGCTTAAAAAAGTTACAAATCCCTGCTGGCGATATTGGTGGATAGACGCTTAACGTGTTCATCTGTCTGCTGTTTTAACTGAGGTATTAACTTATTTATTTTAAAGAGGTTAACACCTCTGCTAAAATAGCAGAGAGAGGAATGTCAAACCAATTTGTTAAGTGTTTGTTCATTAATATGCCAATAGTAATATCTAGCATAATATATGTATAAAAATGTTGATCCTTTATAAAGGATACAAAAGGTCCATTTTGGTCTTTGCATTCCTGGCGTAAAGCTTTGTCCTGGAAACGTTAGCTTTACCCCATGGAATAGTCCATACTTTACAGGTCACATGTTTTTCTGGCGCAGACCCAGTCTGAACCTGCAGCCAGTCAGAATATCTGAAGAGAGAAGACAGAGTGAGTACCTGTCAGCGGGCGAAGATTTCCAGCATTTCCTGTTTTAGTTTCAGATTATCCGCATTTGCAGTTTTCCCTTTTTATTCTAGATTACAGCTCCCGTTAAATTAAATCATTGCTGTTGATGATATTAGTGCACAAACACTTAACAGATTGGTGCGATATTCCTCTCCCTACTATTTTAAATATATAAACAAATAGGTTAATGCTTCAGTTAAAACAACAGATAGAGAAAAACCATATGAACTTATGCCTGCTCCAGGACACAGGCAGGTATTCCCTCTCAGTGACATTCTTGCAGGAGCATAAACAGAAGAAGGCCTGAAGTGACAGGTCTCTGTTGGGATGGAAATGTTCCATTTTTTTTAAAAGCCAAAGAATAATTTGATAAATATATATTTTTACATAGATATTGAGGAGCACTTTGAATGAAAAGTATTGCTCCTAGATGTTACTTTCCTTTTGCATAGTACTGGTAGGGCATGAACCACATTATCCAGTCTCAGAAGTAAATCTTTTTCATTGCCTCGGAAACTGCCAAGACAGCACGAAGCCTTCTTAGAAGAGAAATGAATTGCCGTCCTTTAGTAATAATTAACTTAGTGGGTGGCAATGCACTGACAATGCACCGGAATGGATTGTAGGAATCAAATTAATTTATCTTTGTGCCGCCACTGTAAGGATGTTCATTAACGTACATGTCAACATGCTGCCTCGGGTTGTTTAATTAAATCCCGTGTAACTCCTCTGGACTCGAGGCTGTCATTCTGGAGCTGAACTAAAGATGAACCGCTTTGGGTTTCAGCTTTGGATTTGGATGTGCTAGAACGTCGGGTATTCGGGAATCGGAGCATCCTGGTCCCGATAATGCAGCCTGGTGTTCAAGATGTAACAGTGAGGAAAAATGGGGTTGTCTACTGTGAGTAAAACTGATTTATCACTAATTTTATATACACTTAGCAAAAATAAATATAATCGTTGGGCCACCGGAAATGCGATGGGGCAGAACTTCCGCTAACTGTTCTGGCCTCGCTGTGACCCCTGCCCCAAACCTCACGGATGAGCTTATTCAAATATTAGGAGTGGGCACCCATACCAGTATCAGCGTTGCTAGGGCGCCCATCCTATGGACATGGCAGGATTTTGGAATGGCAGTCTGGCCAAAGATCTGGAAAGTTGCATTTTTCTTTGCTGATGCTCCGTCACTGGTGGGCTCCAACACAAACAGCAATCGCTGGCCCCGATTTTAACTCAGGCGAATGGGTAGTGGTGTGGGTTAGAAACTCACCTGCTGCTCCAGAAATTATGACCAGATTTATTTTAGCTCCTGGGCTTCATTTGCATCCCACCAGCTGACTTCTCACCCTGAGCAGGTGGGAAGTGGTGGAAAATCGTGCAGCCCAGAGGCTACCTACCGACACTGCCAGAGGTAGCAGGAGGCCACAGCCATTTTAATCTCATTTAAATGTAGCCGGATCATTTCCCGCCTGGAATGGGTATGAAAGAGCGGGCCGAGCAGATGCTGGCAGGGGAAGATCGGGCAGTTCTTGGACCTCTGCTGGCTTCCAGGTAAGTTAGCAGGGAGGAGGTCTCAGACGGGTTTCTCGGAAGGGAAGCATAGAGTCCAGGGTAGGGGAGGCCGCGACTTTCCTTTATGTGCCCAGAGAAGCACCCATTCTCCTCCTGGCCTCACTAAGGAAATTTCTTGACTTACCTGGAGTGCTACATCATCCTTCACACCAGCTGCCAACCTGCTACATCCTGGTGAGAAAGGCACGGGTAAAATGGCACTGGGATTCTATTGACGTAATAGGACCTCGATTTGCATAACTTCATGAAGATCCCATTTGTTTTAGGCGGGCAACTCATCCTACTGCAGAACCCTGCAGGTTAATATCAAAGTTCCAGATTGAGTTCCAAGCAGGTAACTAACCTGGTCGCTTTTAACAGCGCTCAGGTGGGTAGGGTTAAAATTGACCCATTACAGTCCCTCCATCACAACATCTAACTGAATCTTGAATGATTACAAGGTTTTCGCCTCCACTACTCTACCTGGAAAATCATTCCAAGTGTTGATCAGTCTGCATGAAGAAATTCTTTCCACTTCCTGTCTTAAAATGTCCTTCACAGAATCACAGAATCACAGAAACCCCACAGTGCAGATAGAGGCCATTTCACCAGTTTTAGGTGATATCCACTTGTTCTAATATTTAGCTTACATTGAAGTAGTGCCCTGGATTGACCTTGTATACACCATTTAATATCTAGTATACTTGTATGAAGTTCCCTCTTAGTCACTTCTTTTCAAGGCTAAAGAATTTCTCCTGTCTTTCCTTGTAACCTAATTCTCTAACACATCGTATCAGCCTTATGGCTGCTCTAGAATATTATATTTGTATCAGTTAAACAATTCCAACAGATTAGCATTTGCAATGGAGACAGGGGAGGTGCGAGACAGCAGTCAGACAGAAAATTACCAACAGGAAAACATCTCCCATGGAAATGAATAAGAGTAAACTCGGGCTTTAAGGAAATAAACATTTTGACAGGATCACACTTTAATGGAATTGATTAATTCTGATTTACTGTAGAAGGAAAATGAATGGCAGAATTTAGGGTAAAAAAGACCCTTGCTCACATACTATTGCTTTCACAGACCTTTGTTTTCACTGGCATTCTGACAGTAATGCTCATGTAAAGTAGCATGGTTACCATCCAGCATGACAACCGTTGCCATGGTACCTCAAGGGCTTTTAACATAATTGGAGCAGTTCCGAAAACTTGAAGCTGCTGTGTGAAATGTTGGTGAAGGAATCCAAATCCACACTTTGGATTAAGAAATGGAAAAAGTAGAGTTCATGAGCTGAATCTGTAACTCTGCTAAGGCTTTGACAGTTGTTCATTTGACTGGTACCATTTTTTTTTTGTTCCCATGAATCTAATAGTCCCCAAATTGCATTTACCATTCAGGTGAGTTTTATAGTCATGAAAGGGGGTGAAATTCCACTTTTAACAAAAAAAATCGGAAAATGCTTGTCCTTCACCGTGGTTATCAGTTGCTGATGAAATTGAATGTTTGCAAACCATGGATTCCTGCAATTTCATTGCGGTTTAAAAGCAGTTACTGTTCAAAATCACTATTAAACCATTTTGGCCTAGAAATTGGCCCACTTACCGCCACACGTTTCCACCACGATCGGTCTAAAAATAGCAACCACCACTCTAACGTCCTTCTCTGGCATGGGACTCAGTGGCCACCATTTTGGTGAGGGCCTTAGCACTGTTGATAGCACCGCTGGCCCTGGAAATGTAAATTAAGAGAGGGTGACGTCAGTCAGCGTGCAACGCCGACTTAACATCACCTCAGCAAACTTCAACCTTAGAGCTGAGTTCAGCACTGGGTCCTAAGCTCACCAGCGTTCAGCAGATTGACAGAGATGCTGTCAGCACTTCTTAAAGGGACACACACATCTTTCAGGTAAGTTTGTATTTAAGCTTTTGGACTGGATTTTTTTGATTTTATTCAAGTAGTGGCTTGCTACAATACATGTTAAAGGTTTTTTAAGTGTACAGGGAGTGCTGCTGAATGCTTGCAAGGCCTCAGATGGTAAAGGAAGGCCTCTGAGATGACAGAAAATGCTGGAAATACTCAGCACATCAGGCAACATCCATGGAGAGAGAAACAGAGTTCACGTCTCAGGTCGAGATGCTGCCTGACCTGCTGAGTATTTCCAGCATTTTATACTTTTATTTCAGATTTACAGCATCCGCTCGCAGAGAGAAGTGGAAGACGCAGAAGAGGAAGAAGCAGAAGGAAGGATGCAACCTAAACATCTCCTTTCCGGCCGGGATATCTGGGGTGGAATCATCCACCTGCAGTGCCAGTGACCACAACCCCATTTCCCCTTTCAACATTTGTCTCACACCTTACCTTCCCTCTATTAATGACCATCACAGCTTTCTCTTGGCCACAATGCTGAAAAAAAGCCACCACAAAGCAAACTTTCCAATCCAACATTATACATCTATCCATCCAATATGACATCAAGAAATCAACTCATCACCCTTATGCATTGCCTTAGTGACTGTCTTGTGTGTGCCTTTGCCTATCCTACTGATGTCACACAGTGCTACCCCGGTGGCTGCAGCATGGCTGGTGGAAGGCTGCTGACTTTCAGTGGATGACACTGCAGATGGCCTTGCTAGTTGACCTTGAGGAGCTGGTGCCTGGGAGTTTCGAATCGAATAACAGTGTTTTCGTTTCTTCTTCTTTTTCCTCACTCTCCTCTCTCTTCTTGGTCACCATTGGCTGGGCAGTCTGCATTTCCTGGGTGTGTGAAATGAGTAAGGCACAAGGGTGGGCTTGTGTTGAGGGGAGGGCAGGAAAGCAAAAGGTGCATGCAAGAAGGAGGATAACATATGAGGATACCAGCATCTTGTATCCATTCAGTCCCACCATTGGCCAAGGGCTCAGCCATACCCCTGCCAAGAATGACCAACACCGTCTCCTCCAAGGGGGTGAGGTGAAGCTAGGAATAGGAAGTGTGACTCGTGATTGGTACAGATTGTTGGTAGGTGAGTGATTGTGGGGGGGTGGGGAGGGAAGGGAGGGTCATGCATTGAGCAGTGTGTGAGGCTAGTGGTGCAGTTGGTAGGAAACAGCTTTTGAAGATGCATTCACTGATCCTGATCACTGGTCTGAGGTCATGCAGCTTCTTTGGGCACTGGAGCCAGGGGGTGGGAGCGATACTGCTGCCAGTGACGGCCTCGGTGATCTGGTCCCACATCCTTCTTTCTGGAGGGCCTCCTGGCCCCTGTGGGTAGAGGACCTCTCTTGCAGTGTTGGCCCACTGCACAAAGCTGGAGTGTTGTGTGTGAGACCCTGGGTGCCCCTTCTCTGGATTGCTGAGCCATTTGTGTTAGTGCTGTAGCACTTCTCCCATATGTTTGGCTGTGGAAGGGAATTCAGCTTTAAGAGCTGAAGACTCCCATTTGAGAATTCCTTTTAATGTTAATTTTTTTCAGAAGGCAGTTGAGCTGTAAGGGCTGAAAACTGCATATTTTTACATCATTCTTATTTTTATCATTTCAGAAGGCATTGCCCTTTTAAGAATCCCACAATGCTTTGTGAAATCACAGCCTCTTTTTCAGGGGCTGTTGAAGCAGCAACGCCGCTTAGGCCAAGCCACATTGGGCCCTGCTGCCGGGACCAATGTCACCAGGACGGCGTTACATTGTGAATTTAGCGCTGTGATAATTAGTCCCCAGCGCCAATTTTTCAGTCCTGCTAACGCCACCATTTTCAGCGGCTGTTAACCCCCGGCTGCGGTGGCACCGGCAGCTTTTGTGGTGGCCACGAATTTCTAGGCCTTTCTTTTGCCAGTAGATTGAAATTACATAAAGCAAATGATAATTTTTTTTTTTTTTTAAACATTTCCTTTACCTAATATCCAAATCTGTATTCGGATACTTTGTTCTTGAATTAGAAAGAAAAAAGAATTCATGTTTATATATAACTCCTTATAATATCCTCAAGATTAAAATCTGTGTAGCAGCGTAAAAGGCCATGGCTCTGAAAATGGGAGACTGATTGTCATTATTATCAATAAAGAACATGTCTAAGAAATCTGATACAGGGCACAGAACCTTTGAATGATCTAAATACTCTTTGGTCAAAGTGCTTGTGGCCCAAATAAGGCAGAGTAGTGGGGGGGAGGCCTCAATGGGAATGAGTAGAGGCATTCATGGAAAGGAGCTGCTCGGGTACAGTGGAAGGTGGCAATGCTACCTTCAACATGCCCTACACAGCAAGTCCGTGCTGCAATATGTAGTGTATGTACCTTTAAGAGCCCCTGTGTACTGTAATACCGGTAGTGACCACTCGGGTATATAAGCCTGTATAGTGTCTTGTATTTTTTAGTTCACCTCCAGACTTTGTTCAGTAAACACCTGTTAAACCAACTCCTGCATTCCGTGTCTCCATTAACACACGGATACAACAGTGGCGACGAATTGGAAACGGACTTACCTGCAATTCGGCAGCACCTCAAGGAGATCGATTCCTCAGACGAAGGTCGAAGAAAAAAAAAAGAAAGAAAAAACTGTGGTTTCACCAGCTAGCCGGGCTGGTGGCAGGTACTGCACTAATCCTTCCAGGTCGGCGGGCTGGGGCTCGATCGGGTGGCTCTGCAGCGGGGCCGAGCAGCGAGTCGGAAGGCGGAGGCAAACAGAGACGGAGGGTGGAGCACTCGGGAGACGGCCGGCGCTGCAAAGCAGGTCGGCGCTCGGACCAAGCAGAGGGAGGGAAAAGTCCCAGAGAGTCCGGCGGGAACGAGTCTCCAACTATTAAAAATATCTGTGTAAATAAAAACCACGGAGAACAGCGTTGTCAGCAGCGGCAGCGGCGGGAAAGCACGGGAGGCGCCATTTTTTTCTCGGCAGGGAAGAAAGGAAAGCACGGGAGGCGCCATTTTTGATTTTCAGGATGCCTGAGACTGGCAATATTACTGCTTTCGATAGTGATATAGAGGATTGGACCACATATGTGGAAAGAGTGGAGGTATATTGCACAGCGAATGAAGTAGAGGATGATAAAAAGGCATCGGTACTTCTAAATCTGATGGGCGCAAGGACATACAGGCTGTTACGAAACTTAATCACTCCAGCCAAACCGATGGACAAGAATTTTAAGGAGATTGTTGATACCCTACAGGAGCACTTAAACCCAACACCGCTGCTGATAGCGGAACGATTCAAATTCTTCAGGAGGAATCAGCACAAGAATGAAACTAACGCTGATTACCTCACCGAATTAAGAAAGCTGTCAAAGCACTGCCAATTCGGGGCAGGACTGGCAGATTCTCTATGAGACAAATTCGTCTGCGGTCTCCTAAGTGAAGGAACACAGAAAAGGCTACTTTCTGAGAAAGATTTGACACTAACAAGGCTTTCAGTGTGGCTGTATCATACGAAGCAGCAGCAAGAGGAGCTGCAGAGATACAGCAAAAGCCACAGGACTTCGGCACCCATGAAATGACACGGGGTTTCGAGAGATGTTATCGCTGCGGCAGATCCACCCATGACCAGAGGGACTGCTGGTTCAAGGACAAAGCATGCAGGCAATGCGGAAAGATGGGACACATTGCACGTGTATGCCGATCTGGAAACAAAAAATCCACTGACAGAAAAAAAATCAATAAGGAAAAGTACAGAAAGGTACAAATGATGACGGACAGTAGCTCCGAAGACCAGAAGAGCGATAGCGACTCCGGAAACAAGAGACTAAGCTGTCTCAAATGACATAATGTAATTGCCAAAGAAGATTACCAGACCATTTGGGTTACCCTCACGATAGCGGGGTCCCCAGTTAAAATGGAGCTAGATACAGGATCAGCTCTGACCGTCATAAGTCGACGGGATTATGAGCGGCTATTTCCGCATATACCTTTGAAAGGCACATCCATTATCTTGAAGACATATACGGGGCAGAAAGTATACCCCAGAGGGAAAATAAGGGTGCCTGTTGTGTACAACGGCAAGGAAATACAGAAGTTGTATTTATACGTTCTGCAAGATGGTGGTCCACCGCTGTTGGGACGTGAATGGACCAGGAAGATACGTTTAGACTGGCACTCCATTCAGGCACTGACGGTGACCAGTAAAAAAAAATGATGATGACGTCATACCTGAACGATTAAAAGACATCTTGGCCAACGCCAAAGAAGTGTTTCAACAGGAACTAGGAACCTTGAAAGGCGTCACCGCCTCAATAAAAGTGGAAGGTGCGGCAATTCCCAAGTTTTTTAAGGCAAGGCCGGTGCCATACGCAATTCGTCCAGCAGTCGCGGCAGAGCTGGAGAATTTGGAAAAGGCAGGCGTGTTATCCAAGGTAGATTGGAGCGAGTGGGCAACACCCATCGTCCCGGTCATGAAGAAAACGTTGAATAATGATAAATCTGAAGAACAGAGAAAAATTCGCATCTGTGTGGACTCAAGGTGACTGTAAACCCGGTCCTTCACACGGTACAGTATCCTCTTCCGAGGATAGAAGATATTTTCACCTCACTATCCGGAGGGAAACGTTTCACCAAAATTGACTTGGCACAGGCATATCTACAGATGGAGGTTCAGGAGGCCTCTAAAAAGTATCTCACGATAAACACACACAAAGGCCTGTACCAGTACAATCGACTGGTTTTCGGAGTAGCATCAGCTCCAGCTATCTGGCAAAGAGCTATGGAGCAAGTCCTGCAAGGGATTCCAGGGACTCAATGCTACCTAGACGACATCCTTGTAACAGGAGAAAACGACAACGAGCACCTTGCCAATTTGGAGCAGGTGCTCACTAGGCTGAGAGAACGGGGCCTACGAGCAAATCGCCCCAAGTGCGAATTTTTCCAGAAACAAATATCATATTGTGACCATATAATTAACGAAGAAGGGTTGCATAAGTCACCTGAAAAAATTGAAGCGGTCATAAAAGCCCCAGCACCTGAAAATGTCTCACAATTAAGGTCGTTCCTGGGATTGATAAATTACTATCATAAATTTTTACCGAACTTGTCAACTGTTCTGCACCCTCTTAACACACTGCTACAAACGGGAGTAATTTGGAAATGGAGCGAAGACTGTAAACGTGCCTTCCATAAATGCAAAGGCTTGATCACGTCCAAGGAAGTGTTGGCTCATTACAACCCATCACTGCCAATCAGACTGGCGTGCGATGCATCCCCTTACGGCATAGGAGCGGTATTATCGCATAGATTCCCTGATGGCTCGGAGCGGCCGATAGCTTTTGCGTCACGCTCATTGAACTCAGCTGAGCGTAACTATGCCCAGATCGACAGGGAAGCACTCAGCCTGGTGTGGGGAGTGAAGAAATTCAACCATTACCTACACGGACAAAAATTTACCATGTTGACTGACCATCAACCCCTCGTCTCCATATTCAACCCTAAAAAGGGCGTTCCCATTATGACAGCGCAAAGGCTACAGAGGTGGTCCCTTTTCCTAGGGGCACACCAATATGACATAGAATACAAAGGATCAAAACAGCATGGGAATGCTGACGGTTTATCGCGCCTACCATTGCCAACGGTAGAAGAGGCACCTACAGTGGACCCAGTGGAGATGTTCCACTCAACCATAGTGGAATGTCTACCAGTAACAAATTCTACCATTGAAAAGGAAACGAGAAATGACCCGACTCTCTCACGAGTCTACGATTTAACGGTGAAGGGATGGCCAGCACATGGCGAACCACTGTTGCCAGCATTCTTGCAAAGAAGAGAACAGCTGTCAGTGTGCCGAGGAACCTTGATGTGTGGATCCAGAGTGGTGATTCCACCCAAACTCCAGGATAAAGTGCTAAAGGAGCTTCACGAGGGGCATCTGGGTGGAGTGAAAATGAAGAACCTAGCCAGAGCGTTTGTGTGGTGGCCAGGTATCGATAGAGACATCGAAGAAATGACCAAGAGCTATCTAGGATGCCAGAAGGTCCAAAACGCCCCACCACAAGCCCTTCTACATCCATGGGAGTGGCCCTCATCTCCATGGCAAAGGGTACATATCGATTTTGCTGGTCCATTTATGGACTCAATGTTCTTAATCGCGGTTGATGCACACTCCAAGTGGCTGGAGGTAATAAAGATGTCCTCCACCACCACGGAAAAAACCATCACAGTATTAAGGACCATATTCGCCAGGAATGGGCTGCCTGAACAGATCTGTTCTGATAATGGACCGCAATTTGTGTCCAAAGAATTCAGGAAGTTCTTAAAAAACAATGGGGTTAAGCACTACACGTCCGCCCCATACCATCCCGCCACCAATGGATTAGCTGAAAGGTTTGTCCAGACCTTCAAGAAGGCCATAAAGGCCATGGGTAATGAAGACATAAATCTACAACATAAGGTAGATAACTTCTTGTTTGCGCACAGGAATGCAACACATGTGGTTACAAAGCAAACTCCCGCCATGATGTTTTTCAATAGAAGACTCAGATGCCGGCTGGATTTGATCAAGCCAAACATCAGAAGGGACATAGAGAACCGGCAATTTCAAGGCATGAATGAAAGGCCAACTAGAACCTTCCAGATAGGTCAACAAGTTTTGGCCCGGGACTACCGTACCGAGAAATGGCAGCCTGGAACTATTTGCAAACGACTAGGACCGCTGATGTATACCGTGGACATTTGAGAAAGCATAATAAGGCGCCATGCTGACCAAATCATAGAGTCATCCGAAAAGGGACAACCTACACCACAACTCTATACACCTAATGATGAAGCAGAGATACCCATAGTATCTACCTCCGATCCGGTGATACTGGAACCAGATGAACCCGACACTGGCATTCAAGCCGAATCGACCTTGCCAAAAGAACCTACTACACCACCGAAAATGACTACACCACCGAGGCGTTATCCGGACCGAGTCAGGAAGCCTCCAGAGAGACTGACTTATAATTGATTAACTGCAGCAAATGTGTAGATTATTGTTCTTGTAAAACATGTTAATTAATGATTACTTAAAATGTTATGTACTAATTATCTAAAAGGAGAGGAATTGTAGTGTATGTACCTTTAAGAGCCCCTGTGTACTGTAATACCGGTAGTGACCACTCGGGTATATAAGTCTGTATAGTGTCTTGTATTTTTTAGTTCACCTCCAGACTTTGTTCAGTAAACACCTGTTAAACCAACTCCTGCATTCCATGTCTCCATTAACACACGGATACAACACAATAGACCTTACCAAAGCAGCCAAGGTAAGAATGGAACTTCTAAGGTTGCACTGAGAATACACTGTATTAAGCATGTTTGCCACTTACAATCACTTTCCCCTCACTGTATTGAGGTTTCAGTAATGTATTCTCAATGTTCAGGAGGTACACTGGGACCATTCACATGCCAAACCTTCAGCTGCAAGTGTTAATTCACTCACAGTCCTCACTTGAATGAACCTCACATGATATGTAATTGCCTGTTTCACACATCTATTAGCATCTCCATTATGCTTGCTGACAGCTGGGTAGGAGTTCATCTCATTAGCAACTCGGGTCGGGGTGGGGGGTGAAGGGATTAATCCGGCCTAACTTCTTGTTAAAGGAGAAGACAGGGAGAGCTTGGGCAAAGACAGTGCCTCCGCAAATTCAGGTAGCTTCCCTTCATATGAGGAGGAAGCGTTGGGAGGCAGGGAGTGTCGAGCACAGGGAAATCAGAAGGCAGGCACCTGCTGCGGGCACAGCGCGACCTTCTGCTTCTGCTTCTGCTTCTGCTCCTCATGTTACTGTATCACATATAATAGAATCATAGAATGATACAGCACAGAAGGAGGCCATTCACCCCATTGTGGCTGTGCTGGCTCTTTGAAAGAGCTATTCAATTAGTCCCACTACTCTGCTCTTTACCCACAGCCCTGCAAATTTTTCCTTTTCAAGTATATAAGATATAATCTGTCAGCAGACAATTTGACTGTGCTGCTGTGAAACCACGCATGAGTTCCTTAACAAGCACAAATTGGCCTCTTCCAGATCTTTTCACTAATATTCATTAATACATTCCAAGAGGGGTATGCATACTCATAGCAAAATGAAGTATGGAATTAATAATCTGTTAGGGCACCTTTTACTCTTATCTAACTTTTCATTACAATTATTAAAGAGGTTTGGTCCAAAATTACTGAAGAAGGGAGTTAACAATACCAGACACAAAAACAAGTATGAACAGTCCATAATTTCCATTCATTTTGTCATGTTACATATATAGGATTACATACATAGGATATACAGCCATTCGGCCCAACCAGTCCACTCCACTCGAGCCTCCTCCCATCTTTTCTCATCTAGTTCTATCAGCATAACCCTCTATTCTTTTCTCCATCATATGCTTATCTAGTCTCCCCTTAAATGCATCTATACTATTTGCCTCAACTACTCCCTGTGGTAGCAAGTTCCATATTCTCACCACTCTCTGGGTAAAGAAGTTTCTTCTGAATTCCCTATTTGATTTCTTGGTGACTATTTTATATTTATGGCCTCTAGTTTTGCTCTTCCCCACAGGTGGAAACACTCTCTCTGTATTTACTCTATCAAAACCTTTCAGAATTTTAAAGACCTCTATTAGGTCACCCCTCAGCCTTCTTTTTTCAAGCGAAAAGAGACCCAGCCTGTTCATCCTTTCCTGCTAGGTATATCCTCACATTTCTGGTATCATCCTTGTAAATCTTCTCTGCACCCTCTCCAGTGCCTCTATATAGCAATCAGAATTGTACACAGTACTCCAAGTGTGGTCTAACCAAGATTTGATACAAGGTTAGCATAACTTCACTACTTTTCAATTCTATCTCTCTAGAAATAAACCCTAGTGCCTGGTTTGCTTTTTTTATGGCCTTGTTAACCTGTGTCGCTACTTTTAGTGATTTGTGTATTTGTGCTCAAGATCCCTTTGATCTTCTACCCCACCCAATTATCTACCACACTTTGATCCTCTACCCCATCCAAGTAATCTACCGCACTGTCCATGTAATAAGTGACCTCCCTATTCTTCCTTCTAAAATGTAATACCTCACATTTATCTGTATTGAATTTCATTTGCCAATTATATGCCCATTCTGCAAGTTTATTAATGTCTTCCTGTAATTTGTTGCAGTCCTCCTCAGTATTGACTATCCCCCTCAATTTGGTGTCATCCGCAAATTTAAAAATTGTGTTTTTGATTCCAAAGTCTAAATCGTTAATATAAATTGTGAGCAACAGTGGTCCCAACACTGATCCTTGTGGAACACCACTACCCACCTTCTGCCACTGTGAATAGCTACCCTTTACCCCTACTCTCTGATTTCTGTCTTGAAGCCAGCTAGCTATCCATTCTGCTACTTGTCTCCTGACTTCGCATTCTCTGACCTTATTCATTAGTCTATTATGTGGTATCTTATCAAAGGCCTTTTGAAAATCTAGATAAATTACATCTACTGTATTACCCTTGTCTATTCTCTTTGTTACCTCTTCAAAATGAGGTTGGTCAAGCAAGACTTTCCCTTTTGAAATCCATGCTGACTATTTATTATTATATTTTTGGCTTCTAGATGTTCTTCTATTTTCTCCTTTGGTAGGGATTCCATTATTTTTCCTACCACCGATGTTAAGCTGACTGGCCTATAGTTCCCTGGACATGTTCTATCTCCCTTCTTAAATATAGGTATTATTTTAGCTATCTACCAGTCCTCTGGCACTACACCTTTTTCTAATGAATTATTAAATATGTGTAGTAATGCCTCTGCTATCTCTTCCCTAGATTCTTTTAAATTACACGGATGCAATCCATCCACACCAGGGGTCTTTTCCTCTTTGAGTTTGATTAGCTTATTTAATGTATCTCCTTTTTTTATTTTAAATGCAGTTATTTCATTACTAATCTCATGATCCAATGTCATGTCCAATGTCATGTTCCATCTCCTTGAATACTGAAGCTAAGTAATTATTTAATATTTCTGCCATCTCTCTAATACTGCCTGTGGTGTTATCCTGTCCATCCCTTAGTGGCCCTATTCCCATCCCAACCTTCCTTTTTTTAATTTATGCGCCTGTAAAATATTTTACTATTTTGTTTTATGTTCCTTGATAATTTAACTTCATAGTTACTCTTTGCCTTCCTAATTGTTTTTTGACTCTCTTCTAATCTCTTCATATTTTCTCTTATCATGCTCTCCCCTGCTGTCCATGTACTTAAAAACTCTTTCCTTACCCTAAATTTTTCCCTTATGGCTTTATTCATCCATGGTGTCTCATTAGTGTTTAGCTTGTTCTTGTTTTTTTAGCGGAATATACTTTTCCTGGACTCTGTTGAACACTGTTTTAAATGTTTTCCATTGCTGTTCTATGTCATTGTTTGCCAATACTGTTGTCAAGGTTAGTGAATGTTCTCCACAAAATGTTGATGAAAGTCACTTATCTTGTTTAATAGTGTAACCAATTATAATGTCTATCATTTTGACAACTAAATACAGCTCCATTTGTTTAATCGGTTTGCAATTTGTCTCACTCCTATCAATCGCAAATATCATTTTTTATATTTCACTGGTGTTGACAGCTCTGCACAAGGTATGACTAAGGAAGTAACAAATGCTCAGTTATCTCCATTCAACATTAACTCAGCAGAATACATTTTCCCAGTGATGTTGTTGAGGGGTCCACATGGTGGTAGAAAACAGGTAAATAAGAACATTATTAACAATTTCAAGCAAGCATGTGCCTACCCTTAGTCACACGCAAGGGTAAAATTATAGCTCCTGTTCATTCCCATGACCTGGCTTTGCTCTCCCAGTACTGGCCCCAACCATACGATCCACCCACTACCTGCAGCCTCCCATCATCCTGTCTCCAATCTCAGCCTCTGGTGAATGATGAGTGACAGCACTAGAGAGAGCAAGGAGCAACAACATTTTGGAGAATAGTAAGCAGGTGCTTTGGAGAGAGGGGTGGATCAGAAACATAATGGAAAGTGTGAAGCAACAGTATGAGGGAGAGAAGAGAGTGGTAGCATCAAGGAGATTGACTGATATTAACTGATCTCTCCCATGGATAGGTGACATGAGAACTGTTGAGGGAATGCCTCACCTTTGGAAAAATGATCCGCAGATACAGCTGATCTGCTAACGGGGGGGGGGGGGGGGGGGGGGGGGGGCCATGGGAATTTCCAAAATTCACCACTGCCAGATTTTTCAGCAGGAGCACACCAGATGACATATGCCTCGTGCACCCAGCAATGGTACCCTCGCCCTCCAGTTGAGATCTGCAATGTCATGGATTCCTGATGCAAATCCCAACTGGAAGTGGGTGAGCAGTGCAGTTGGGAGTTGGAGATGTTTATCAATCCGGTTGAGAAGCCTAGCAGCACTGTCTGTCATTTTTTTTCACTCCCATAAACTCATCTGAAGATCATCTGTTTCTGATGGCAGGTTTTTCTGAGGTGAAAATTAATACTGTATACCTCACCTCACTTATTTGCTAAAAGTGCACCTATGGGCTCGATTTTCATTGAGCCGTGGAGGCGGGCTTGGAGGCGTGCGGAGGGTTAAAATCACAAAAACTGGCGGGCGGGGCCCCCCCCCCGGTCTGGTTCCCGACTCCAAGCAATTTTAACTCAGTTGTGTCTGATGGTCCCGACTCCGTCCCGCATCCAACAGGCGGGACTGGTCATTAAGGCCCTTAACAACCACTAAATGGCCTCTATAATCCTATTTTGAAAGGCCCTTGCTAAATTAACCCTTTTCCCACATGAAACACACCTGGTGGGAAACACGAATGTGAAACCTGGCGGGAGCACTATTGGATTGCTGACTATCATCTGCAGGTCAACCATTAAAGAGGAGATTTGATCAGCCATGATTTGCAGGTGGCAGGACTTAGTGGTCTCAGGTCTGGGGCAACTTTTAGAAGGCTTAACCACACCTGTGGAAGGTTGGAGCCTCACACCCATCTCCAGTGTGACCTCCTGGGAAACCCCTCTTGCCACCTTCACTCAGCACTTTCTCAACAGAGGCATATACCAGAAGCATGGGAGCCATTTAATTCCTTTCCTCCTGGACATCAGATTCGGATGCAGACCAGCCGCAGCAGCAGCAGAACCATGAGCACCAGCAGCACCAACAGCAGGAGCATCAACAGGAGCGGCAAGCTGCTAGTCACCCACCTGAAGATGCACAGGCCAGAAGGCGCCAGCGCGCGACAACATTGCTGCCCGGGATGCAAGGGACGTACTCATCCTGGCCAGATTTGCTTAGTCTAGTCAAACAAACACTTTTGCCTCGCAACTTCTTACCAGAGCATTGACAATGGCCAAGAATCAGAGGATTCCTAGCTCTCTGACCACCATACTGACAGTTGCAAGTATGCCTAAGCCCTCAATGTGGAAGTCCCACTAGCAAAATGACAGATGATACAACTGCACCATTTGCCATCAGAAATTTTATGTACATTACCAAAGTGATGGCATTTTTGCAGTAAACACAAAATTGCACCCAAGTGACTACCCTTGTGACTATTTGTGCAGAATGTTCCTCTTACGCGTGCTCCTACGTGGTGCCTCCCCTGTGGCTTCAGCAGATGTGGAGGCCCCTTGCTCACATTGCTGCTGCTCCTGTCTCGACTCCTTTGGCGGGCGTCCTCTGGGGTGGCGAGCCTGTGAGGGTTCATCAACAGTCTGCTGCTTCTGCAGCTGTGCAGGGGTTGAGATGCCTATCTCACTTGGGTGTGGACTCCGGTGGGGCTCTGACCGAGGGCTCTGCAGTGGCATGGAAGTGTGAGCGCTTGGAGAGGAGCCCCCACTTCCTTGAGGTCTGCCACCAACCTCCCTTTCATGGGTCAAGTCCGCCTCAGCGCCTGCAAGTGGCTGGAGAGCACCTTGCTGCACATTAGGGGGGCCTTGCGGACCCGTATCTGCAATGGCAGTCCTACTCAGAAGGACTTCCATGAAGGTCTGGTTTCTCTGTTCAATAGATGCCCATCGCTCCTCAAGAGATGTCATTCTATTCTGAACAATAACCATGTTTTCCATACCCTGGCGACTAAGCTCCTACATGGCCGTAACCATCCTCTCCTCTACCATAGCCATCCTTTCCACGGAGGTTGCCATCCTTTCCGTGGTGATGCGTTCATGCGCCAATGACTCCACAAAGGCTCTGGTCATGGTCGCTACGGACTCCTCCATTCGCTCCACACTCGCAGCGACCCTAGAGACAAAACCTGCCAGAGACTCCTGCATCTGTTCCTGGAGTTCCATCACTGCTGATCTCATGGATGGACGCAGAGGGTCAACATGTTGCTGAGCCGAGCTGGCAGAGTCCTGTGCCCTCCAACTAGGACTCTACACTGCTGTCCCTGTCTCCACAATCTGCTGATGCTTACTTGTGAACTGTGATACACCAGGTGACAACACTACTCTATGTCCCGAAGGTCCCACCGAGGTGTGAGTGTCTGCGCTGATGCTGGGTGCGCAGATTTCTGGTGACGCTGCACCCTCAGAGGTTGCAGCTTCCTCTGAGAGTCTGGCTACTCAGCCTCTTCTTCCTGGCTAGCGGGGACAGATGCTTGTGATGGTCCTGTGGGGGAGTAAAGGAAAGAGTCAGAGATGTGATGCCAAGGCTACATGCACATTGCTTTTTGCAGATGCTCATAAGTCCATCTGTTAGAGCTTCACAATCATTATCAGCGACTCATGCAATGTCAAAGAGAGAGATGGGAAACTTTTCTGTCACCAGCTTGCTGTGTTACACCCGTCTGTCCGTCCCCCACTTGCGCATCATCCTCGAGTGCCGCCTCCTCCCAGGGGGTCAGGTGGACTATAGAGGCTGTCCCTCCTCCTGTCCTCGCTTGCTCTCTTTTGTTGTGAGCTCTCTTTTCCTGCAATGAGAGAGACAAGTGGAGGTTGAGTGAGAATGAAGGAGTGTAGAGATTGCATAGCATAGATACTTAGAAGGAGACAAAGATGGAGTGAGGTGGCAAGACCAAGGGCCCTGCCTGTGTGTTGTCAGTTGTTTTCATAGCATCAGAGTGATAGGGAGTGTGAGGGCTGCATAGTCGAATAGTTATGTGAATGTGAGCATAGAGAGAGAGGGAATGGGTAAGGGTGCATGGATGTCAGTGTCAAGTGGGATGTGGAGGAAGAGATTGCGAAAGCTGAGTGCTGGTGAGGAAAGGCAATGGGGGTCAGATTGAGGGTGATGGGAAATTCATACTCACTTTTCCAGTGCGCGGAAGGTCATGAAATCTTTTCCTGCACTGAATCCAGGTTTGCCATGTGACTCCCAAGGAGTTGACCTCCTCAGCCACCTGCATCCACACTGCCTTAGTGTGCTTGGGAGGCCTCTTCCTCCCTGAGGAAGGGAAGAGCACCTCCCTGTTGGCCCTAGCCCCATCCACCAATGCCTGCAGGGCCACCTCGTCGAAACGAGGAGCTGATCTGGGCCTCCCGCTTGTCATCTTTCCTGCAGGTCCCTCTGACACCAAATGGAGAAAGCTTGGAAGCCTGCAGCAGCAATGATGATGTCATCGGAGGGAACTTTCAGTCATGAAAAACCCCTTTGCAAAGGCTTCCCACACGTTGGAAATCAATTGGCCACTTAAGTTAAAATTGCATCAATCTCCCACATCCATTTAGACTCGTGTGGGAAACACGAAATTCGGATAACACGACACCATCCCGCACCTGAGTTAAAATCCTGCCCTATGTGTTCGTTGGCTGGTCAGGTATGGCTGGGATTTCTGACCTTGCTTCTCCCTGGCACTTATTGTCAAGGCTCTCACAAATATAATAGCCATTTGGGTGAGGTACTGGGGGGCAGCTAGAACCACAGCAAGAAGATTAGAGCTTAAGGAAATAAGAAAATTGGCAGAGAAAATGAACAAGAAAAAAACCAGATGTGCCCTTTAAGTGATTAATTACTGAGATATTAATAAGAAGCAGGAAATGGCAAAATAATTCTTTACATTAGTCTTCACAAAATGAAAGCTGTAGAGAAATTGTGGGTCCTGTCATTTTGGTGCAGGATCGAGTGCATAAGTAATATTAAGCTTGCTATGGAGAAATCTCAAAGAATTATTCACTATATTTTCCTCTGTTTGTTGATTTTCGCAAAAAGGTAGATGTGTGTAAAGCCAGGAATATTGCTTTGTATTTTTGCCTACTTTTTGCCAAAATGATCGAATGGTGGAAACTATAGCACTGTCTACAAGGCAGCTGGGGCAGTTCAGATAAACCCTAGAATGCTCAAAGGAATGAGCAGCAGGAAGGGGAGTGCTTGTCCCACAAACGCTCCTTCTTTTGTTTCACTAATTTTGATTTTGTCCTTCCTGTCTCTTATTTCAACTTGAATAAAGGTGATATATACTGCAACCTTTTGTGGTTTTATGTTCTTCTGAGAATATTCACAAAATGTAAAAAGATTGAGTGGAAGAACCCCAGAGGGAGATGGTTGTGGGCAGCAGCAAATGGTCTTTTTTTGCATATATTGTTAAACTTGAAACCCTGGGTAAAAGCAGTACAGTAAGACTGTGTTTAAAGGTGCATTGGAATGGGCTCACACAAGCAAGCAAAAGTGTGTCGTTCAACGGAGAAAAATATTCTCAAATAATATCAGCAGATATGAGATGGTGCGAGCAGAAGATGGCTGCCTGTGGCACTGTTGCACTCTGCAAGAAGGGAAGATCACGTGGTTCCTCCTCGAAATCTCTTAAAAGTGACACGTAAGCGCCCCCACCCCCACTGCCCCAGTGAAATCAATGGAAATGAAAATGGAGCAATTTCTATGATGGGCGGCAAATTGAAAATCTACCCCTGTGAGTTTAGCTGGCCAAGAAGGACATCACAGCCTGGCCTGATCCTGTCCTCACCCAATGTCTACACACAAGCAGGAGCTGGAAATTACTCACGTTTCTTCTTCTTAGACCATGGATAATGAAGCCAAAGAAGTGCCGCTACTGCACCCTGGCTAAGATCAGCTAATTTGGCACAGATCACAGAACAAAGCTAAAACCTTCCTGCTGTATATGGTTCACCGGTAGTGCAGTTGCCACTGAGCTGGAAAGGGAGTTATTGCAGCATATTTATTGAGACATTTTGTTCATAATTCCAGATCATTTCTTAGGGAGTGAATTCCTGCGATCATTCTCCCGATCGAACACAGTAACTTCAGCTGAAGAGCCACGAACACTCTGGAAAACCCCCCGTAGAAATTCACCCCACTCCACCCAATGGTTTGGCAATTAGCAACCTGTCTTAGAATAGCTGATCCACAAGTCTAAACATGAAGACTATAGACAGCCAGAGTCATCCATTTATACTGAAACTAGCTGGAGTGCCTGGCGGTGCCGAGGGTTTTTTGAGGGCATGTTGTTATGAAAAAAGTAGAAATAATTTTTATATATATATATAAAAGAGTTTGTCTGTCTGTCTGTGTGGGAAGGAGAGAGAGAGAGAGAGGGAAAGAGAGAGAGAGAGAGACTGGGGGGGGAGAGAGGCCCGGGGATCGAGAGAGAGACTGGGGGGAGAAGAAAGAGACGGGGGGAGAAGAGAGAGACTAGGGGGGAGAGAGAGAGAGAGAGAGAGACTAGGGGGGGAGAGAGAGACTGGGGGGAAAAGAGAGAGAGAGAGACGGGGGGGAGAGAGAGACTGGGGGGAAGAGAGAGAGAGAGAGACTGGGGGGGAGAAGAGAGAGAGAGACTGGGGGGGAGAAGAGAGAGAGAGACTGGGGGGGAGAGAGAGAGAGAGACTGGGGGGAGAGAGAGAGAGAGACTGGGGGGAGAGAGAGAGAGAGAGACTGGGGGAGAGAGAGAGACTGGGGGGAAGAGAGAGAGAGAGAGACTGGGGGGGAGAGAGAGACTGGGGGGGAAGAGAGAGAGAGAGAGACTGGGGGGGGAGAAGAGAGAGAGAGACTGGGGGGGAGAAGAGAGAGAGACTGGGGGGGAGAGAGAGAGAGAGACTGGGGGAGAGAGAGAGAGAGACTGGGGGGAGAGAGAGAGAGAGAGAGACTGGGGGACAGAGAGAGAGATACTGGGGGGAGAGAGAGAGACTGGGGGGGAGAGAGAGAGACTGGGGGGAGAGAGAGAGAGAGACTGGGGGGAGAGAGAGAGAGAGAGACTGGGGGAGAGAGAGAGAGATACTGGGGGGAGAGAGAGAGACTGGGGGGGAGAGAGAGAGACTGGGGGGAGAGAGAGAGAGAGACTGGGGGGAGAGAGAGAGAGAGAGAGACTGGGGGGAAGACAGAGAGAGAGACTGGGGGGAGAGAGAGAGAGACTGGGGGAGAAGAGAGAGACGGGGGAGAAGTGGGAGAGAGAGAGACTGGGGGAGAAGAGAGAGACGGGGGGGAAGACAGAGAGAGAGAGACTGGGGGGAAGAGAGAGAGAGAGAGAGACTGGGGGGAGAGAGAGAGAGACTGGGGGGAGAGAGAGAGAGAGAGACTGGTGGATTATTTCGGGATTAGCCTGGAGGAAGAAGGCGAGCTCTCCCTCCCTCTCCCACCCCTTCACTCTTTCCCTCCCTCATCCTCTCTCTCTCCCTGCCCCTCTCTCTCCCTGCCCTCTCTCTCTCCCCCTCCCTCCCCGCTCTCTCTCCCTCCCTCTCTCTCCCTCCCTCCCCTCTCCCTCTCTCTCCCTCTCCCCCTCTCCTCTCCCTCCCTCTCCCTCTCCCTCCCCGCTCTCTCTCCTCCCCTCTCCCTCTCTCTCCCTCTCCCCCTCTCCTCTCCCTCTCTCCCTCCCCCTCTCTCCTCTCCCTGCCCCTCTCTCCTTTCCCTCCCTCCCTCCCCCTGTCTCTCCCTCCTTTCCTCTCTCTCCCTCCGTCCCCTCTCCCTCCCTAGCGCCTCAGGCCCAGTTCAACTCACCTGAACTGAGCTCCCGCTGGTGAGCTCCCGCTGCGGGCTGCCGCCCTGGAGACACCGTGGGCGGCGAAGTGCCTGAGGCCCAGCTGGAGTTACCCAAGCTGAGTTCGCGCTGCAGCCCACCGCCCCGGAGACACCGTGGGCAGCGTAGCACCTGAGGCCCGGCCCGAGTCACCCGAGCTGAGCTCCCACTCCCTCCGACCCAAAGAGCTCGGCAGTGACATCCTGCAGAGCGGAGAGGCCCGGGTGACAGGAGAGAGGGGAGAAAGCGGAGAGAAGGAGGAGGCCAGCCTTTACCAAGATGGCGGCGATGGCGGGCCGCTGGTCTGGAATCGGGCCCAGCGGGACGGGCGGTGCCTAGCTCGGGCATGGCTGGCGAGGAGAGGCCGAGGCTTCGAGACCTGAGGCCTGCAGGCAGCTCATCCACCGTGGATGCAAACAACCCACAAGCGGAGAGGCCGGGTTGACAGGAGGGGAGAAGAGAGAGATTGGGGGGGGAGAGAGAGAGAGAGAGAGAGAGAGAGAGACTGGGGGGGAGAAAGAGACTGGGGGGAAGAGAGAGAAAGAGAGAGAGAGACTGGGGGGAAGAGAGAGACTGGGGGGAAGAGAGAGGGAGACTGGGGGGAGAAGAGAGAGAGAGACTGGGGGAGAAGAGAGAGACTGGGGGGAGAAGAGAGAGAGACCGGGGGGGGGGAGAGAGAGAGACAGACTGGGGGGGAGAGAGAGAGAGACTGGGGGGAGAGAGAGAGAGAGACTGGGGGGGAGAGAGAGAGACTGGGAGGAGAGAGAGAGACTGGGGGGGAGAGAGAGAGAGAGAGACTGGGGGGGAGAGAGAGAGAGAGAGAGAGATGGGGGGAGAGAGAGAGAGAAAGACTGGGGGAGTGTGGTGATCCTCTTTTGGTAAAACCATAAATTTAGACACATAAAAACTGTAAATAAACCATTAAAACTGTAAATAAACCGATCAAACTGTAATAAACCAATAAAACTTCAAATAAACCTTAATAATCAAATTAAAATTTGGTTCTCCAGCCCAATTAAGCACTCCAGTCCCCGCGGCGCCCACCGGTCACGAAAGTGATCTAGCGCGCCGGCGGACACCGCGTGCTCCAGCTCTAGGGCCACCCGGGCGCGAACATGGCCACGGAAGAGAGGGAGGCAATCCGGCCGGACGACCCCCTCGACCGCCCGCTGCCTGGACCAATTAATGGCCTTCTTCGCCAGGCCCAGGAGCAGACCCACGAGGAGGTCCTCCGACCTGCCCGCTCCCCTCCGCACCGGGTGACCGTAGATCAAGAGCGTGGGACTGAAGTGCAACCAAAACTTGAGGAGCAGCCCCTTCAAATAATGAAAGAGGGGCTGCAACCTCTCACACTCTATATAAATATGAAACACGGACTCCTCCAGACCGCAGAACAAACATGCGGGGGAGTGTGGTGATTGTTCTTGTTTTATATGAAGCATTGTAATTGGTTGCCTGTTTTCCTGCCTTGAGATATATGCTGTAAACTTATTGGTTAGTTGATTCCATGTGACCTGTGGTGGCCATCTTAAATTCAGTTCTCTACAGTTTGGTTGAGACTGGGTGCTTAACATGTACTGCTGGTTTTTTAAGGTTAATAAAGCCTAGCTTTTGAAAGGCAAGCTACTCTTTATTTCAATTTATTAACCTTTTGCTATAATGGAACGATATCTTCAACCGGAACGATTTAATGCTGACCCTAATTCTGCAGGAGTGGATGATCAATGGAAACATTGGTATCGTACATTTAAAAACTTTTTGGGCGTGTTGGATCAGCAATCTCTGAATAAGTTGGATATACTAATCAACTACATTGCTCCGGATGTGTATAAGTATATTTTGGACTGTGAAACTTATGAATTGGCTATTGCTACGTTGGAAAACATTTTTGTTAAACCCAAAAATGAGGTATTTGCACGTCACCTTTTATCTGCCCATAGGCAGCAGGCGGGAGAATCCTTGGATGCTTATTTACAAGCACTCCGGCGCCTTGGTGCTAACTGTAATTATAAGGCCGTGTCTGCAGAAGAACATAAGGAAGAGTCGGTACGGGGTGCATTTATTAATGGATTACTGTCTAGATCAATTCGTCAGCGGATATTAGAAAATAAGACCTTGGATCTTAAGAGTGCTTTTGAGCAAGCCTCTACATTGGACTTGGCTCAGAGAAGTTCGGATTCTTATGCTCTTTTTGATCGGCCTGCGACCGTGGTTTCGGCAGTTCCGGATGAAAGGGAGTCACGTGGATTTAATAGGAGTGGTTTACCAGATTCCGAAACAGTTTCTACTTCGGCAGCTGTTGCCTCTAGGATTCAGAAGTGTTATTTTTGCGGGAACGCCCGGCACCCCCGTCTGAAGTGCCCTGCCCGGGAGGCTGTGTGTAGTAAATGCGGCAAGGGAGGTCATTATGCATGTGTTTGCAAATCGGTTGCCTCCTCTGCGACCATTCAGCCTTTAGATAGGGCGTTTATTGCACCAGTTTCTGCCGCCTTTTCCCATGGCCTAAACAAAGCTATAGTTATGGCCCAAGTTAATGGGTTAGAAGTTAAGGCCCTTATAGATACGGGCAGTACTGAGAGCTTTATAAGTCTTCAGTTTGTGAGGGAGAAGTGTTTGAAAATTTCGCCTGTTTCCTATCAGGTGTGTATGGCTCAGACGACTCTCACCTCACAAGTAGCTGGTTGTTGCCTTGTGAAATTAATTCTCCTAGGTAATACGTATACTGATATACGCCTATCCGTTCTGCCTAATCTCTGTGCGGACATTTTGATTGGTCATGATGTGCTTCAATTACATGAGCCCCTCAGTCTTTCTTTCGGAGGAACTAAGCCACCTTTGTCTATTTGTGGATTAACTTCTTTATTCATTTCTCCATTATCACTTTTTTCCAATTTGATGCCGGACTGTAAGCCAATTGCTACCAAGTCAAGAAGGTATAGCAGTCAGGATAAAGAATTTATTAATTCTGAAGTTCAACGTCTTTTATCGGAAGGAATCATTGAACCTAGTTTTTCGCCCTGGCGGGCACAGGTAGTTGTCACCACTAATGAGAGACATAAGAAGCGAATGGTGATAGACTACTCTCAAACTATTAACAGGTATACTCAATTAGATGCGTACCCCCTGCCTAAGATTGATGAGCTTATCAATAAAGTATCTCAATATAAGGTTTTTAGCACTATTGACCTAAAGAGTGCTTATCATCAGATTCCTATCGCTAAGAGGGACAAACCATATACGGCCTTTGAAGCTGGCGGAAAGCTGTACCAGTTTTGCCGAATACCATTCGGTGTTACTAACGGTGTCGCCTGTTTTCAACGGGCAATGGATGCTTTTATAAGTGATAACTCTCTCTCTGACACCTTCTCATATTTAGATGACATCACGGTGTGTGGCAAATCAAGGGTGGAGCACGATTTTAATCTAGAAAGATTCCTTCAAGTTGCGGAAAAAGTTGGCTTAACTTTCAATAAAGAGAAGTGTATCTTTTCGACCACCGAGGTAAATTTACTGGGGTATATTATCTCAGGAAACAAGATTAAACCAGATCCAGAACGGCTGCGACCACTGATTGAGTTACCTTGCCCTACTAATTCTAAGGCCTTGCAACGAGTTGTTGGACTGTTTTCTTATTATTCTAATTGGATTGCAAACTTCTCGCAGAAGATCCGGCCCCTTATTCGGGTTACGACATATCCTCTATCATGGGAGGCCAGGGTGTGTTTTGATAATCTTAAAAAGGATATCCTTGGAGCAGTTGTGCGTTCTATTGATGAGCAGGTTCCCTTTGTGATTGAGACGGACGCTTCCGATTTTGCAATTGGGGCTACCCTGAACCAAAATGGAAGACCTGTGGCCTTTTTCTCACGTACTCTGAGCAATAGTGAGCAGAGACATTCATCAATAGAGAAAGAGGCGTACGCAATAGTAGAAGCACTGCGTAAATGGAGACATTATTTATCTGGGCGACATTTTACGTTAGTAACTGACCAAAAATCTGTGTCCTTCATGTTTGATGTCAAGCATTTTGGAAAGATTAAGAATGATAAAATAATGAGGTGGAGGATCGAGTTGGCATGCTATCATTTCGATATAGTCTATCGTCCGGGGAAGGATAATGTTGCCGCTGATGCGCTGTCGAGGGCTTATTGTTCTGTGCTTCACAGAGATACGCTTATTAATCTTCATAATGCTTTGTGCCATCCTGGTGTTACGAGGATGATACACTTCGTACGCAGTACGAATTTGACCTTTTCAGTTGAAGATGTCAAGCGGATGACTTCGTCATGCTCTGTCTGCGCCCGGTGTAAACTGAATTTCTTTAAGCCTCAACGAGCTCATCTTATAAAGGCTACTTCTCCCTTTGAACGCCTGAGCATTGATTTTAAGGGGCCTCTTCCTTCAACGACTCAGAATCGATATATATTTACTGTTGTGGATGAGTTTTCAAGGTTCCCTTTTGCTTTTCCTTGTGCAGATGTATCAGCTGCTACAGTTATTAAATGTCTGACTCAACTTTTTGTCATCTTTGGGATGCCTGCATATATCCATTCGGATCAGGGAAGTTCTTTTATGTCTTCCCAGTTGAAGGAATACCTCCAGAGTCGGGGAATTTCTACCAGCAGAACTACCCCGTATAATCCCCAGGGTAATGGACAGTGCGAATGATACAATGGGGTGATCTGGAAGGCAGTTATGTTGGCTTTGACATCCCGGAACCTTAAGAATACACAGTGGGAAATGGTACTGCCTGATGCCCTGCATTCCATTAGATCATTGCTTTCAACGGCTACTAATGTGACCCCCCATGAAAGGCTCTTCAACTATCCGCGGAGATCCTCTACGGGATATTCGGTACCTTCATAGCTTACTATGCAGGGACCTGTGCTGCTCCAATGCCATGTTAGACTGTCAAAGTATGATCCTTTAGTGGAGGAGGTGGAGCTATTGGAGGCAAATTCCCAATATGCTCATATTCGATTCCAAGATGGGAAAGAAAGTACGGTTTCAGTTAAAGACTTAGCTCCTTGTGGTGGCCAGCCCTCTCCTGAGGACATTAACAATAGCCATAATTCAGATAATGTTGATGTCGTCACAGATACTACGAACATTTCCAATCCTATTGCAGACACTTACAATTCTCTCAGTCTGCCCCCGATGGATGTTCATGACCCTCCCAGTCTACCTTCTAATGGGACTTCCAATCCGGAAACCGTTGATAATCGGGATATTGATAGCCTCCCTGCAGAAGATATTTCTGTGTCTCCTGGTGTGGGAGGGCAAGGAACTCCACCAAGGCTAAGAAGGTCGACATGAACAAGATATCTGGTCGACCGATTAAAAATGGACTTTTAAAATAATTAATAATTTAATAGTAAAATTTTAAAATTGTTGAAGGCATTATACATGTATTGCTCTAGTCATAAATAACTAATTGTAAACTGTAAAGGCTACCAAGGTTGAAGTATATTTTAAAAGGAGGGGTGAATGTGGTGATTGTTCTTGTTTTATATGAAGCATTGTAATTGGTTGCCTGTTTTCCTGCCTTGAGATATATGCTGTAAACTTATTGGTTAGTTGATTCCATGTGACCTGTGGTGGCCATCTTAAATTCAGTTCTCTACAGTTTGGTTGAGACTGGGTGCTTAACATGTACTGCTGGTTTTTTAAGGTTAATAAAGCCTAGCTTTTGAAAGGCAAGCTACTCTTTATTTCAGGGAGAGAGAGAGATAGAGAGACTGGGGGGAGAGAGAGAGAGAGAGAGAGAGAGAGACTGGGGGGAGAGAGAGAGAGAGAGACTGGGGGGAGAAGAGAGAGATGGGGGAAGTGAGAGAGAGAGAGAGAGAGACTGGGGGGAGAAGAGAGAGACGGGGGAGAGAGAGAGAGAGAGACTGGGGGAAGAGAGAGAGAGAGAGACTGGGGGAGAAGAGAGAGATGGGGAGAGAGAGACTGGGGGAGAGAGAGTCTGGGGGGAGAGAGAGACTGGGGGGGAGAGAGAGACTGGTGGATTTAGTTTGGGATTAGCCTGGAGGAAGAAGGCGAGCTCTCCCTCCCTCTCCCACCCCTTCACTCTTTCCCTCCCTCACCCTCTCTCTCTCCCTGCCCCTCTCTCTCCCTGCCCCTCTCTCTCCCCCTCCCTCCCCGCTCTCTCTCCCTCCCTCTCTCTCCCTCCCTCCCCTCTCCCTCTCTCTCCCTCTCCCCCTCTCCTCTCCCTCCCTCCCCCTCTCTCCTCTCCCTGCCCCTCTCTCCTCTCCCTCCCTCCCCCTGTCTCTCCCTCCTTTCCTCTCTCTCCCTCCCTCCCCTCTCCCTCCCTAGCGCCTCAGGCCCAGCCTGACTCACCTGAGCTGAGCTCCCGCTGATGAGCTCCCGCTGCGGGCCGCCGCCCTGGAGGCACTGTGGGTGGCGTAGCGCCTGAGGCCCGGCTGGAGTCACCCGAGCTGAGTTCGCGCTGCAGCCCGCCGCCCCGGAGACACCGTGGGCAGCGTAGCGCCTGAGGCCCGGCCCGAGTCACCCGAGCTGAGCTCCCGCTCACTCCGACCCGAAGAGCTCAGCAGTGACATCCTGCAGAGCGGAGAGGCCCGGGTGACAGGAGAGGGGAGAAAGCGGAGAGAAGGAGAAGGCCAGCCTTTACCAAGATGGTGGCGATGGCGGGCCGCTGGCCTGGAATCAGGCCCAGCGGGACGGGCGGTGCCTAGCTCGGGCGTGGCTGGTGAGGAGAGGCCGAGGCTTCGAGGCCTAAGGCCTGCAGGTAGCTCATCCACCGTGGATGCAAACAACCCGCGAGCGGAGAGGCCGGGGTGACAGGAGAGAGGGGAGAAAGCAGAGAGAAGGAGGAGGGTGAGGGTAGGACTGGGGCCCATGGTCAGACAGAGGCAGAGTTGCTCCATCACAAACAACAATGGCCGCCGCTTGCTTTTCAGTTTGAAGGATTAGGCCCCGCCCACACATGCCATTAAATGCCCCCCGTGATGCAGCACACTCCCCCCGTAGGATTGGTCAACCTTCACATCACTCAATGCTAATGAGCGGATTTCCCCCGTATGATTGGCCAACCGCTAATGAGCGGAATTTTGAATGTTTTTTGTCTACTGTCCGAACAATTTTTTTCTAACCAAAAAGTAAATATGCCTAGGACACCCTCCTAATCATAACCGTTCTTTTGATATAACATATGTGTAGGTACGCTCTATAACTTTTGAGTGATGCCCAGACAGACAGACAGACAGCACTATCCTTTTATTATATGTATAGATGAGTAGCTGTACTTCAAGATCATTTCCAGCAGTACTCTAATTCTGATAGAAATACATTTGGTTATACATCATTGACAAGAACAATCTAAAACAGTCACATGCTCAGTTTAATATATCTAACAATAGGCTAATAGTTATTTCGTAAAATCAGGGGCCAAATGCATCAAGTGAATGCCTCAGGCCAAAGAAAGCTACTCCAAGAATTTTCATGATCTATTGCTACCTGATGTTGGAGGGCATGTAAACGTTTCAGGATTTTGGCTAGGATAACAGAACATATTACGGAAAGGTGAAAGATTGAAGCCCTATCAGCTATGTAGAAATTCAATGTCACAAGATAAATGTCTCTAAATGCATTCTGCACATTATCTAGAATATTTGACAGAGGATTGTACAGATAAAAGGAAAGCCACGAATGCTCAAAATCTGAAATAAGAATACAAAATGTTTAAAGTAACCAGCACACAGCAATGACTTCTCCTGATAATGTACAAGTGACCTCTGGAGCACCACAAGGTTCCAACCTTGGCTGTCTCCTTTTGCTTGTTTACATGTTGCCCCTTGACATTCTACCTCAGGCATGGAGGCAGTTTCCATATTTATGCTAACAATACCTAGCTCCGTCACTCCTTCGGCCTAGATACAATGACCATCTCTGTTTTTTCAGATTTCTTAACTTTCTGACGTCACATTGTGGATGAACCAGAATTTTCTCCAACAGAATATTGAGAAAAACAAAACTACCTTATTTGTCTTCCACCAAAAACTCTGTACTCTTGCCCCCGACTCCATTCCCTTCTAATCTGCTTGCTCAGGCTGAATCCGATGATACACAACTTCAGTATCCTATTCAAAGCTGAGCTGAACTTAGCTAAACTTTCAAATCCTATCACCAAGATTTACTTTCTTCTACCTCTGCAACATTGTCTGTCTCTGGACCTATCTCACCCTCACCACTACTGAAACTTTTATGCATTATTTCATTACCTCAAGATTTGACTTCTCTGATGCCTTCCTCGTTAACTTCAGGAGCTTCAAGCTATACAGACTCCAAAATTCTGCTACTCACATCCTGTTCCACAATAAATCCTGTTCCCTGTCCTCACTGACCTTCAATGGCTCCCTGTTTTCCAACACACTGTGTTACATAGTTATGTTGGGACTACATTGTACAAGTGTACTAACACTCAAATCAAGTGTAGCAGCACTACGATGCTGGGAAAGTAGTGCGCAGGCGCCACACAGGACTGGGAAATATCACCACGCACCATGCGGCAGGCAGCCATTACAACACAAATAAAACAGTAGTTATAAGTACAAACTACCGAGTCCAGTCGTCTTTGCACTACGAGCACTAGAAGACATAACATGGTGGCAGCGGTATAAGTGAGTAAAACTTACGCAAATAAAAATGATAGCAGATTGAAGAAAGAAATTTAAAAGTAAACTCTGCAGCGTTGTAACCGCGAATCGTACGGGCAGCTAAAATGGCAGCGTCTAATGCACTGACCGCGAATATGCTCCCCATCATGAACTGGGAAGCCGACGATATCGTGGAAGCTTTCCGGAAATTTAAGCAAAAATGCGAGCTTACATTTTAAAGTTTCCTGAAAGGCTCCTCCGACGAAGAAAAAGTCAGCTACATTCTACTGTGGGCGGGAGAAAAAGGCTTAGATCTCTATAACAGCTGGAGTTTATCCGAAGAAGATAAAACGAACCCTGCGGAGATTTATGAAAAGTTCAGTAACCATCTCGAGCCTAAATCAAACCACCGCATACACAGGTATAAATTCCAAAGCTTAAGACAGGAACCTGGTGAAATGGCTGACAATTTCCTGACGAGATTAAAAAACAAAGCCAGCAAATGCAAGTTTACGGAACTAGAAGAAAGGCTGGTAGACCAATTAATATGGGGATCAGCACATACAGAAGTGCAAAAAGAACTAATAGGAAAAGAAAAGCTCAGAATATCAGAAGCCATAGATACAGCGAGGGCTCACGAAGCCACAAAACAACAGATGAAAATGCTGAATACTCATACGGCTGACGTACGGACAACTCCCGAACCGGATCACAGAGTAGATGCAGTGTGCGAAAAGCACAGCACACAAAAACAAGTATATGACAGCGAGAAGAATACGTGTAGAAACTGCGGAAGACAACACGACTACATAGACAGAAGAAAATGTCCAGCGTATGGAACAAGCTGCAACACGTGTGGTAAAGCAAACCACTGGCAAAAGATGTGCAGAGCTAAAAGAGAGGGGCTACACACCAAAAGCAGAGGTGGGCAGCAGAACCAACAAAAGAAAAACAAAATCCATACCATGGGTGAGCAAGATGACAAAGACTGCGGGTACAACAAAGCTCTGAACATTGAAACCATAAAGGTTCTCTTACACAAAACGTCCAGAGCGGAAAGCACCCCAAAGAAAGAATGGCACACTATCATCCAGATTAAAAAGAGGATCGAAGGACAGCCCACAACCGTCAATCTAAAAGTAAAGTTGGACACAGGAGCTCAGAGCAACATCCTTCCACTGAGGCTATACCAGAGGATCTTCCCCGAAAACTTGGGCGAAGATAGATACCCGAAAAGAGGATGTTTAAAAGCAAACAACGTCACGCTGACAGCATATGGGGGGAGCGAGATCAGACAACTCGGAACAACCTATATAAAAGGAACACACAAAAGCAGAAACATCAACTGCATGTTCTATGTGACCGACTCCGAGGGACCGGCGATCCTGGGATTAAACAGCTGCGAGAAGCTGGGGTTAATCTCGGTAAACCTCGAAATAACAAAAACATCACTGAAAGTCGACAGCAACACCCCACTGGAGAATTGTCCACAAATCATGGACACAAAACATTTGATGGACATGTATCCAGAGTGTTTTGACGACACTGTAGGATGCTTCGGGGAGTTCAAGTACCATATAACAATAGATCCAGAGGTAAAACCCGTCATCCACGCTCCAAGAAAAATACCCATCGAGCTAAAAGAAAAATTATACACCGAACTAAAAGAAATGGAAGAGAAAGAAATAATCGCAAAGGTCACTGAACCCACAGACTGGGTAAACTTGATTGTGGTACGGGAAAAGCCGAACGGGCGGCTCAGAATCTGTCTGGACCCCAAAGACTTAAACCAGGTAATAAAGCGAGACCACTACCCCACACCAACATTAGAAGAAATCACACCAGCACTGGCAGGAGCCAAAGTCTTCTCCAAACTGGATGCCAGAAACGGCTACTGGAACGTAAAACTGGACGAAGAATCAACTAACCTGACGACTTTTAATACACCATTGGGGCGTTATAAATTCCTGCGGCTGCCATTCACAGAATCACAGAATCACAGAATCTACAGTGCAGATAGAGGCCATTTCGGCCCATCGAGCCTGCACCGACACATATCCCACCCTATCCCTGTAACCCCATGTATTTAATCCCCTAACACTAAGGGTCAATTTATCATAGCCAAATCAACCTAACCTGCACATCTTTGGGTTGAAAGTCAGCAAAGACATCTTCCAACAAAAGATCGATGAAACATACAAAGGCTGTGAAGGAGCCATTGGAATCGCTGATGACATCCAAGTTTACGGATCAAATGAAAGAGACCACGACGTGCACTTGCACGAGGCCATGGAGCACACCAGAACGGCTGGCATTAAGCTGAACGGCGAGAAATGCATCATTAAAAGTACGAAATGCAAATTTTTTGGCATGATCTACACACCGGAGGGTGTCAAGCCTAATCCCGAAAAGGTCGAGGCGATAGCAGAGATGAAACCTCCAAACAACAAGGAGGAGCTGAGAAGCTACCTCGGTTTGGTCCAGTATATGAGCTCTTTCATCCCGAACATGTCAGACTACACAGCGAACCTAAGAGAATTACTAAAAAAAGACACCGAATACCAATGGTCAGAATCCCATGAGAGGAACTTCAAACACCTAAAGGAATTATTATGTAAAGAAACCAGCCTGTCTTATTACGATAGAAAAAAACCTGTCACCCTACAGGTAGATGCCTCTACCAGGGGGCTAGGGGCAGCCCTCGTGCAGGAAGGAAAACCAATAGCTTTCGCATCGAAGGCATTGACATCAGCAGAGACAAGATACGCAAACATCGAAAGAGAGCTATTGGCAGTAGTATATGGATGCGAAAAGTTCCACACCTACTTATACGGAAGAAAATTCGAGGTAGAGAGTGACCATCGTCCACTCGAACAAATTTACAAGAAAAACCTAAGCAAGGCCCCAGCAAGACTGCAAAGGTTACTGTTAAGACTCCAAAGTTACGACTTCGAATTAAAATACCGGCCAGGGAAAGAAATGGCACTGGCAGATGCATTGTCTCGATTGTCACCACACGAAAAACACGAGATGAAGGGCCTGACAGTAAAAATACACCACCTCGTAAATGTTACTCCCACAAAGCTTAGCCAAATTCAAGAGGAGACTGGTAAAGAAGAGTTGCTATTACTCATGCAACAGGTAATACAGGGGTGGCCGGAGAAGATCCAGCAGGTCCAAAACCAAATCCGACAGTACTGGACAATCAGAGACGACATTTCGGTAGAGGACGGTGTTCTCCTTGCTGGCTCAAGAATCATAATACCAAAAACGATGCAAACGGAACTTCTCCGCTTAATACACCAAGGCCATATGGGGATGGAGAAATGTAAACTAAGAGCCAGATCAGCTGTGTACTGGATAGGCATGTACAAAAGCATAGAACAAATGGTCTCCACATGTTACATATGCCAGAAATGCCGAAACACACAGCAGAAGGAGGAGATGATTCAAATGGAAGTACCCCCGAGACCATGGCACATGGTCGGAACAGATCTGTTCCTGTGCAACCAGGAGTGGTACATCATAGTAGCAGACTACTACTCAAAATTTCCTTTTGTCAGAAGGATAAACGACATGAGAGCCACAACAATCACAAAAATTGCGAAAAACTTATTCGCAGAACAGGGCATCCCAGAGAAGGTCATCTGCGACAATGGGACACAATTCACCTCCAGCGAATTCAGAGCACTGGCTGGAAAATATGGATTTAAAATAATTACCTCATCCCCACATTACCCAAGGGGACATGGATTTATTGAAAGACAGATCCAAACAGTCAAAAGAGCTCTCATTAAAAGCAAGGAGATGGGAGAAGACCAAGACCTTGCCCTTTTGGCAATCAGATCGACACCTTTGAGAGCAGACTCAAAATCACCAGCAGAACTACTAAACGGTAGAAAATACAAAACAACTCTACCAGCAAAGATATATCCTCCCCAGGACCAAGAGGACGTTCGGCAGAAGCTGATGGAAACACAAGCTACGGGGAGCACACACTATAACAAGCATGCAAAACCACTACCGGAGCTGCTAAATGGGCAATCAGTGCATATACAAGATCCATTGTTGAGAACATGGAGTCCAGCCAAGGTTATTGGAAAAGCTGATACTCCAAGATCTTACTTGGTAGAGACAGAACCTGGAAACCAATACAGGCGAAACAGGATCCATATCAGACCCTCACCTGAAGCTGTCAAACAGCGGACAACATTAACAGCAGTTAGGGTACCAGACTATAACGCCAGAAACAAACACCTCAAATACAACAACTGCAAACATGCACTCTCCAGAGCCAAACACGACAGCACCGGCAACAAGAAAAGAACACACCAAAACACCACAGAAAGGAATAGTTACAGCCAAGTCCACAAGATGGAGGAGTAACATACAACCACCCGAGCGGTATCGCGAATAATTATAAAGACAATTATAATTCGCACAGAACAGTAAAACAACATGGACAAATATCTGTATATAAATTGAACAAAGAAAGCTCACGTTCTGTATTCTGTTAACATTATTCAACTGGAAACATTGTAAAATAGAAAATTGATGTAATTAGTTTTGTTGGGAAAGAGGGATGTTACATAGTTATGTTGGGACTACATTGTACAAGTGTACTAACACTCAAATCAAGTGTAGCAGCACTACGATGCTGGGAAAGTAGTGCGCAGGCGCCGCACAGGACTGGGAAATATCACCCCGCACCATGCGGCAGGCAGCCATTACAACACAAATAAAACAGTAGTTATAAGTACAAACTACCAAGTCCAGAGTCGTCTTTGCAAAGCACTACGAGCGCTAGAAGACATAACACACTGAATTCAAAATCCTTGTCCTGGTTTACAAACCGTTTCATGACCTCAACACCCCTCCCTCCACCTTCCTCTGCAACCTCCTCAGCCTTACATCCCCACCTGGATCTTGCAACTCTGCCCCACTAAGTGTCCCCCTCAAAGTCACTCTTCCATTGACAGCAGAGCTTTCAGTCACCTTGGCCCTACTTTCTGGAACTCCCCGCTCCTTAATCTCTTTGTCTGAATACTTCCCTCCTTGCCTCTAAAAGTCTCCTCAAAATCTTTCTGACCATGACTGTGCTCACCACTAACTCTTCTTTTATTGCTTGGCACTCGTGCCTTGGAACATTTTATTACATTTGCAGCGCTATAAAAATGCAAGTTGTTGTTTGGCATCTGAAAGAAAGATGGGTTAATGTTTCAGGGGCAGGGTGGCCTTCAACAGCACTCATGAAATGTCCTACCTAAAACTTTTAACCTTTCCCTTTCAAAGGCTGATCAATATTCTAAGCATTTTCAGCATTTTCTGCTTTTATTTCACAAAAGCTTGTGTTGTGATAATTAATCAGTCTGGAAGAAGAAAAGGCATGTGTTTTCCTCTCAATAGCATACGTTTACTACTGTGCTGACAATCTGACTGCCTGCCAATCAAAATCAGTTTCCTCAGACTGCAGTGAAAAATATAATATGTGACTTTAAGCGGACTTGCTTACGATGAACTTACAAAGATCGGAACATTACATGATTATTTCAACTAAAGCTTTTTAACATGTTGTGTGAGGTGTTGATAGATTTTTTTCAGTTAATACCATTTCCTCTAAGTATTGTGAAGCTGTGGTATGGAAATAAATTCAAATGGTGTCATAGTCCTGAGCTGCTTGTGAGGTTTAAGACACGAGAACTAGCTCACAGCAACAGTTGCGATCAGTCTGAAGAGTTGACATCCAACTCAGTTCATTTACCTCAAATATGTTCACAGGAAACATATTCTTGGATGAACCTTCGATTTTCTCAGCCAAACCAAATCAGAAGACAATCAATCTGTCCTCAGTCCAAACAAACCCACCAGTATAAATCTGCCTGCCTTTTCCATTTTGGTTACTAATGGTCCTGTGTTCTCTCCTTCTGTTCTTTCAGTTTGTGACAGTGCTGCAGTGTAGATTTGAGTGAGTTGAATAAAGTGTTCGACCAGTCTGGCCACTGATTAACCAATTCCAGATTTCCCACAGCCCCGAGTTTTGAAGCTAAACATTCTGTGACATAGTCTCGGTTCTTTTCCAAACCCCATAGCATAAAGATTTCCTCTTGTGTTTTAAGGCAGAGCGATGATGATGGATGTTTCAAGGTTGTAGAAAATTCGATATTAAAGAAAGGGCAAAAGCCTAAACATTTGATAATAGAATTTATTCTGGTCTTCTAATTACTAATATGTGGAGTTTTAGCATCATAGAAATAAAAGTTTAGAAAAAATAAAAATCAAAGGGGGAAAAATTCATTCGCGACCATTTTGGGTCGCTAACATTGCCTGGGCGCTAAATTTAGCACCCGGTGAAGAATAACGCCGACGATCGCTAACTTCAGTTTCAGTGCCCCAAGAGGGAGGTGAAGTGCTAATTCAAGCGCTCCACTTCCTTCTTAGAGAGCTAACCCCAAATATTGGGCCACGGAGCGCTGCCGCATGGAAGGGCTCCTCCCCTCATTAAAGGGGATGGCCCAAGTCCACAACTCTGCGGGGCCCTACCTGGAGCACCGGGGAGCGGGATGTCGTGCCAGTGGCCCGGCACTCAAGAGGAGTGCCAGGCTGCCAGATCATGGCGCGGACCCCGCGTTGAAAGAGGCAACGGGCCGCGACAAGTAAGTCGTCCGATTTTTTCCCCCCCACCCGCCACCTCTCCTTTACTTACCGCCCCACGAGCCTCCTGCCGCTCCGTTCCCACCCCCTGAATCGGTCGCTGTCATCGCCCGGCACAGATTCAAGGGGTGCGGGCCAATTTTGCAGGCAGAGCGAAAACGGGATGCTGTGCATGGTGATGACATCGTCATCGCCTACGCAGCGCAGCGAGATGCTACCGGTTACCACCACCGCTAAACTCCCGTGGGAGTCATTAGCGACGCAGCACCCGGGCAAAAAGTAGTTTGTGCCCTGTTAGTCCCCCCCCCCCCCGAGGCGCTAATGGGAGGCGCAAATGCACTTAATTTCTAGCCCTTAAAACTATTAACTTTATGAGAGCCCTGGGAAATATTTGGAGGGAAAATAAACCAAGTACAATATTTTACTTTTGTTGAGAACAATGGAAATGAAGAAATCTTAATAGTTAATTTCCTTTCATTGCTCAACCATTTTTTAGACTCAGGCCTAGAAATTTGGGGATTTAGCTCCAGCCGTTAAGGCCCGTTTTGATGAAAAAATGGCGGCCAACTCGCTTCTGCCCCCTTCTGGCGGGTCACGCGGCAACCGCCATTTTGGGGAAGTCAGTAGCGCTGCCATTGCCAGCACTCGCTCCAGATATTTAGATTAGGTGGATCGTGACGTCAATAAGTGTGCAACGCTGATTTGACACTCGATCTGCCATTTTGGACATCACCGCTCCATTTAATGCCCTCTCCTAATCACAACCAGCTGACCAAGCATTCAGCAGCAGGAAGGACCCCCTAACAGTGCTATTTAAAGGGATCATCAACAATTTGCAGCTGACTAGTTTATTCAGTTCTCAACTTGCAGTTCCTTTCGTGCTCAAGTATGACAGAGAGATGGAGCGGAGGAAGCAAAGAAGAGGACAAGATGCCCACAGAGGGAGGCAGAGGAGGGGCAGGAGGGCTTTCAGCAGGAGGCCTTACCCACCTAGAGTCTTCAGGGAGCACTTCTCCTGCCTGCACCTAAGCCAGGAGCAGTGTATTAGGAGGCTCCGCTTGACCAAGGAGGTGGTCACAGAACTCTGCCACCTGTTGGAACCAGACCTACAGCCCCAGAGCAGAGAGACGACAGCTCTCCCAGTGGCCCTCAAGTTCACCATGGTATCAATTTTTTTGCCACCGATCCTTCCAGTCTGGAACAGGCAACGTAGCTAACATCTCCCAGTTCGCCGTCCATCGCTGCATCCGGGAGATCACTGAGTTTCTGTACTCCAGGAGAAGGGACTTCATTGTCTTCTCTCTGAACAGAGAGAAGCAGGACGAGCGCGCATATGGCTTTGCTAAGATAGTGGGCTTCCCAAAGGTTCTGTAACTGCAAAGGCAGCCACTCACTTAATGTGCAGTTGTTGTGTGATCACGCCCAGTGCATCGTGATGGTGAATGCCCGCTATCCTGGCAGCAGTCATGATTCCTTCATCCTGTGCCAGTCCGGTGTGCCAGCAATCTTCCAGATACCACGGCAAACCTGAGGGTGGCTGCTCCGCGATGAAGGCTATCCGCACTGCACCTGGCTGATGACTCCCCTCCGCAACCCCACCATGCTGCCACGAGGAACAAAATCGAGCAGACCATCGGGGTGCTCAAGGAATGTTTCCACTACCTTGACCTCTCAGGAGGAGCCCTCCAGTACTCGCTGGAGTGGGTGTCCCATTTCATGGTGGTCTGCCGCATGCTCCACAACTTGGCCATCATGAAGGCGCAGCCCATGCCACCACGGGTTCCTCAACCACCTCAGGAGGAGGAGGAGGAGGAAGAGGAGCAGGAAGGAAGGAGGTAGGCAGCAAATCCCCATTCCGAACAGGATGTCTGTGAGTGCCTCATCAGACTCCGATTCCAGAGAATGAAACCCAGATCCCTGTTGCTCACCACTTCCCCATCATACCATTCCTCTGTCATGGAACATCACAGCATCCTCTTGGGAACAAAACTGAAATGAGAGCCACCACAAAACACACATTTAAAACAAAGTTCATAAAGTTATCAAATTAAAATCGGAAGAAAAAGTCAACTAATCACCCTTGTGCATTCTCTTAATATCTGTCTTTCATGTGCCTTTTCCTATTCTAGTGCTCCTACAGAGGAAATTAGAGATGCATGTAACAAGGGTAATACTGTAATCATGGGGGACTTTAACTTTCATGTAGACTGGGCAAACCAAATTTGAAGAAATAGTGCAGAGGAAGAGTTCATGGAATGCATTCAAGATAGTTTTCTAGATCGGTATGTCAAGGAACCTACGAGGGAATTGGTTATTTTAGATCTAGTATTATGCAATGAGACAGGGTTAATTAATAACTTTGTAGTAAAGGGGCCTCTGAGGAGCAGTGACCATAATATGATAGAATTTTATGTTGAGTTTGAGAGTGATTTAGTTAAGTCCAAAACTAGAGTCCTAAACCTGAACAAAGGAAACTACGTAGGTATGAGAGGCAAGTTGGCTAAGGTAGGTTGGGAAACTAGATTAAATGATATGACAGTAGAAAAGCAATAGCAAACATTTAAAGAAATAATTCATAATACCCAACAAATATACATTCCCTTAAGGAATAAAAACACCACGGGAAAAATTGACCAACCGTGGCTAACGAGAGAAATTAAAGATAGTATTAGATTAAAGGAAGAGGCTTATAATGTTGCCAAAAAGAGTAGTAAGCCTGAGGATTGGGAGGATTTTAGAATTCAACAAAGGAGGACCAAGAAATTGATGAAGAAAGGGAAAATAGAATGAGTGTAAACTAGCAAGAGACATAAAAACAGACTGTAAAAGCTTCTATAGGTATTTAAAAAGGAAAAGATTAGCTAAAGTAAACATGGGTCCCTTACAGGCTGAGACAGGAGAAATTATAATGGAGAATAAGGAAATGGCAGAGAAATTAAACAAATACTTTGTGTCTGTCTTCACGGAAGAGGATGCAAAAAACCTCCTGGAAATAGTGGAGAACCAAGGGTCTGGCTAGAATGAGGAATTGAAAGAAATTAGTATTGGTAAAAAAATAGTACTGGAGAAATTAATGGGACTGAAAGCTGATAAATCCCCTGGACCTGATGGCCTACAACCTAGGGTGTTAAAGAGGTGCCGAAGAGATCATGGATGCATTGGTTGTCATCTTCCAAAATTCGATAGATTCTAGAATGGTTCCCATGGATTGGAAGGTAGCAAATGCAACCCCACTATTTAAGAAAGGAGGGAGAGAGAAAACGGGGAACTATAGAACAGTTAGCCTGACATCAGTAGTAGGGAAAATGCTAGAATCTATTATTAAGGACGCGGTAACAGGGCACTTAGAAAATAATAATAGGATTGGGCCGAGTCAACACGGATTTATGAAAGGGAAATCATGTTTGCCAAATCTGTTAGAATGTTTTGAGGTTGTAACTAGCAGAATAGATAAGGAGGAACCAGTGGATGTGGTGTATTTGGATTTTCAAAAGCCATTTGATAAGGTGCCACACAAGAGGTTATTAAACAAAATTAGGGCTCATAGGATTGGGGGTAATATACTCGCATGGATTGAGGGTTGGTTAACGGACAGAAAACAGAGAGTAGGAATAAACAGGTCATTTTTCGGTTGGCAGGCTGTAACTAGTGGGGTACCGCAACGATCAGTGCTTGGGCCTCAGCTATTCACAATCTACATCAATGATTTGGATGAGGGGACCAAATGTAATATATCCAAGTTTGCTGATGATACAAAGCTGGGTGGGAATGTAAGTTGTGAGGAGGATGCAAGGAGGCTTCAAGGGGATATAGACAAGCTAAGTGAGTAGGCAAGAACATGGCAAATGGAATATAATGTGGAGAAGTGTGAAGTTATACCCTTTGGTAGGAAAAATAGAAAAGCAGAGTATTTTTTAAATGGTGAAAGATTGGGAAGTGTTGGTGTTCAGAGGGACCTGGGTGTCCTTGTACATGAATCATTGAAAGTTAACATGCAGGCACAGCAAGTAATTAGGAAAGCAAATGGTATGTTGGCCTTTATTACAAGAGGATTTGCGTATAAGAGTAAAGACGTCTTACTGCAATTATATAGGGCCCTGGTGAGGCCACACCTGGAGTAGTGTGTATAGTTTTGGTCTCCTTACCTAAGGAAGGATATACTTGCCACAGAGAGAGTGCAACAAAGGTTCACCAGACTGATTCCTGCGATGGGGGTATTGTCCTATGAGGAGAGATTGAGTAGACTAGGCCTATATTCTCTGGAGTTTAGAAGAATGAGAGATGATCTCATTGAAACATACAAAATTCTTACAGGGCTTGACAGGGTTGATGCAGGGAGGATGTTTTCCCGGGCTGGGGAGTCTAGAACCAGGGGTCACAGTCTCAGAATAAAGGGTCGGCCATTTAGGACTGAGATGAGAAGAAATTTCTTCACTCAGACGGTGGTGAATCTTTGGAATTCTCTACCCCAGAGGGCTGTGGAGGCTCAGTCATTGAGTATATTCAAGACAGAGATCGATAGATTTTTGGATATTAAGGGAATCAAGGGATATAGCGCTAGTGCAGGAAAGTGGAGATGAGGTAGAAGACCAGCCATGATCTCATTGAAGGACGGAGCAGGCTTGAGGGGCCGAATGGCCTACTCCTGCTCCTATTTCTTATGTTCTTATGTTAAGTGCTCCCCCAGTGGCTGCAGCCATGCAGCATGGCTGGTGGAAGACTGCTGATTTTCAGTGTGGGAGATTATAGATTGCATTGCAGGACAACCTCGAGCAGCTCAGGACCTAGAAGTCCCAGCTGTAGACTGCACCACCTCGGCATGGGTGGCAGCCATCTGGGCTGTCTGGCTGACAGGCAGCAACAAGGGCACTGGCGGAGTGGCAGTGGTGGAAGTAAGAATGCTGTCATCCTGAGAGAGGACTGCGGGTTCTTGAAGATATCCATGCATACACCCTCAGCAGCTTGTAAGTGAGAAGAGATTGTGGGATGAGGGGGAAGTGGGATGTGAGAAAAAGATCAGATATGAGCATGCCATCATCATCAGCGATGCTTTCCACTTCTCTGCTCAACACGGACTCTGACATAATCCCTCCAATTATTTGCAACACTGATTCCTCCAGGTTGGTTAGGTTTTTGGCTGCCTCCCGTCTGCTGTTGTTCCCAATGGTTATGAGCCACCTTGGCCTGCAAGAGAAAGGGTAGTGTGTCAGTGAGTGTGGTGCAATCCGTTTGGGTGATGCGCCTGCCATGGTTGAATAGCTGGCAGTGTGTGCAAGGTGTGAGATGTGGGTGTGAGTGTTGCAGCAGTGGTAAGTGTGTGAGGGTGGTGAAGCTATGATTGTGAGGTATGTGTGGTGATAGCTGGAGATTGTTGGTAGGTGAGTGATGGGGGTGTGGTGCACTGAACACTGTGAGGGGGTAGTGGTGCAGATGGTGGGATATGGCATTTGCTGAAGCCTTCACTCACCTTGGCCAGCTGCGTGAGGTCATTAAACTTTTTGCGGCACTGGATCCAGGTCCTAGGGACAACACTCGTCACAGTGTCGGATTGCGCTATCTCCTCCCAGATCCTTCTGCTGCTTAACCTCTTGCCTCCACATGGGTATAGGACATCCCATCAACGTTGCACCCCCAGGACCAAGGCCTTCAGTGCAGCATTTGAGAAACGTTTCGCCCTTTCTCTAGGGTATCGAGCCATGGCTTCTTTTCACCTAACAATGAGGTGCTTCTGCAACAAAGCACCTCGCAGTTAAGTAGTGGAGAGAGCCGAGGCCAAACTTGATTGCCCAGTAGACTGCACCTGATATTGGCCCCGCCGTTGAGCACTAAGCCAATCAGCAGCGTATTTAGCGCTGCAATATGTAAATGGGCAGGCAGCACTAATTTTGCGCACTGCCTGCACCACTTAGAACAGGAGCAGGGAAATAGTCTTGGGTGGTGCCCCTGCCCATTTTTGAGACTTATCCAATTTCTAGGCCCCAGTTCTGTAGAAGTTACATAATACAGAACAAACACATTTCAAAGTCCACAAAAGAAATTCAGAACTCAGATAGGTGGATGAATGTTGTAAAGTTGTAAAGCGGCCAGTAAAAAGTCTGAACTTCATAAATTCAGAATCAAAAATGTCTAAGGAATTTGAGAACAGAATGAAGAAATGGAAATTCATATGAGTATGTTTCTTTGCGAAAGGGAGGACTTTAAACATTCTGATGATGTGCATTTTAAAAACTGGAATCAATACTTTTGCATCAATGTATTTTTACCGGAATATATGAGATGATGCTGATAATACCCCAACTGGATCAGTTTACTTGTAAAAGCCTAAGAAAAATATGTCACATAATGCCATATTGGAGGCTTAGTTTACAGGACATCAAATCTTTAAATGTCTGAGGAATGGTTAGATTCTAACAATAGTAACTTCTAGCATGAACAAACCACTGCAGCCTCAATGATGCAAATATTGAGGCCAGTTTTGATGACAATTGACATGTGAAACATTTACCCATCTTTCTCCTTCCAGACCTGCTGTGCATTTCCAGAATTTTCTGCATTTATTATTATAGATGGAGCTCGGACTTTCAAATTATGATTCATACATTAAAGTATGTGAGCCTATGAAATCTATACAGAAGTAATTAAATGTATTAGAAGGAAAACCAATTGAAATGTTACCATTGGTTTGGCCAAGACATCTCCTGGGGGAAGGTTGACATGCTTGTAAGTGGCCACTTGGCTCATTCAAAATATTTTAAGTTATAAGTTATAAATAATTAATAATTTAAGTCATTAAATTACTTTCTTGTGACAAAATGATTCATAATTCTTTTACCTTCACACTGCAATAATCGTTCTGACAATTCATTACCTTTTCTACAGTTCTCCAGCATAGAAGTTCAAGAGAAGTGTTCATAAGATATGCTGAACTACTAAAATTAAAAATTATAAATACTTTAATATTGACAATAGAACAGCAAGAAAAAGTGATGTTTACTCTGTCTAAACTCTAGTGGATATTGAATAATGAGGTGGTAATTACCATTTTAACAATGCTACAATTGTACAGGGCCTTGGTGAGACCACACCTGGAGTACTGTGCACAGTTTTGGTCTCCTTATCTAAGGAAGGATAGACTTGCCATGGAGGCGGTGCAACGAAGGTTCACTAGATTGATTCCTGGGATGAGAGGGCTGTCCTATGAAGCGAGATTGTGTAGAATGGGCCTATATTCTCTGGAGTTTAGAAGAATGAGAGGTGATCTCATTGAAACATACAAGATTCTGAAGGGGATTGACAGGGTTGATGCTGAGAGGTTGTTTCCCCTGGTTGGTGTGTCTAGAACTAGGGGGCATAGTCTCAGGATAAGGGGTAGGCCATTTAAGACTGAGATGAGGAGGAATTTCTTCACTCTGAGGGTTGTGAATCTTTGGAATTCTCTGCCCCAGAGGGCTGTGAATGCTGAGTCTTTGAGTATATTCAAGGCTGAGATAGATAGATTTTTGGACTCTAGGGGAATCAAGGGATATGGAGATCGGGCAGGAAAGTGGAGTTGAGGTCGATGATCAGCCATGATCTTATTGAATGGCGGAGCAGGCTCGAGGGGCTGTATGGCCTACTCCCACTGTTATTTCTTATGTTCTTAACAGATTACCATTCACAAAGATGGGAATGTGAACCATGAATCTACTCCATAAAGTGATGTTGTGCATATGGACTGTACATTTAAACACAAGTTATGTTTAGCAGGTTTCTATAGAAATGATTAGGACATAATTTGAGCTTTCAAATAGCTCCACTTTGCAGAACGCGTTAAATAAATCTAAATAAATTAAAAACACTATCTGCTGACGCGCAGACTGGTCTGCACAGAGTGATCCTAAACGGAGTGCTTCTAAACAGAGTGCTAAAGTTGGGAATTTGGAGAGAGTGGGAGTCTCTGGTAAGTACTGGGTGAGTATCCGCTGTTTTCGTTGTAAAAAGTAGAATTTAGTTGAACATTTTGAATTTAACCTAGAATTTAAAAAACTGCAGTTAACAGAAGCTGCCTGCCAGTGGCAGTTAGCTGTCTGTCAGCTGTAAGTGTTTGTCTTGAATAGGTGCTAATCACAGGGAGCAGGGGAGCTGAGTCAGCACTTGTAACTTGGGTGTGGCTCCAAGTGTAGAAAAGTAAACACAATCTGCTGATGCACAGATTGCTTCTAAACAGGGTGCTAAAATTGGGAATTTGGAGAAAGTGGGAATTCGGAGCAGAGGGGGAAGGATGAAAGAGTGAGAGGAGCGACCAGAGATAAAAATAGGCCCGGAGCCCAGAGGCAGCGAAAGCGTCAGGGAGTGAGGTAAGTACAAGGGAAGCAGCTGGATAGAAAAAAAAGCTGGTGATTGTCTTTTTTTAAGTCTTGCATTTATTTCTGTTAAGTTAGTTAATAGTCTATTAAATAGAGGCATGGCAAGGCACCTCAGTCCCGTGGAATGTGCATCTTGTGCCATGTGGGATCTCCACGATGCTTCCCATGTCCTGGACAATCACATGTGCAGGAAATGTCGTCTGCTGGAGGAGCTCGAGCTCCAGGTTTAGGAGGTGGTCACCCTGTAGCAGGTAGAGAGGGAATGTGTGACCGCCAGACAGACAAGGAGGACCAGGCAGGTAGTATAGGAGTCCCCTGAGTGAATCTCACTTTCTAACCGGTATTGAATACGGGTGAGGGCGATGGTTCCTCTGGGGAGTACAGCCAGAGCTAAGTGCACGGCACCACAGGTGTCTCAGCTGTACAAGGGGGGGGGGAGGAGGAAGATCGGGAAAGCAATAGTGATAGGAGATTTAATAGTTAGGGGAACAGACAGGCATTTCTGCGGCTGCAGACGTGATTCCAGGATGGTATGTTACCTCCCTGGCGCCAGGGTCAAGGATGTCACCGAGCGGCTGCAGAACATTCTGAGGGGGGAGGCTGAACAGCCAATAGTTGTGGTCCATATTGGTATCAACGACATAGGTAGGAAGAGGGATGAGGCAGATTTTAGGGAGCTAGGAAAGATATTAAAAAGTAGGACCTCAAAAGTAGTAATCTCTGGATTACTCCTGGTGCCACGAGCTAGTGAGTATAGAAATAGGAGGATAAAGGGGCTGAATGCGTGGCTGGAGAGATGGTGCAGGACAGAGGGCTTCAGATTCCTGGGACATTGGGATCAGTTCTGGGAGAGGTGGGACCTGTACAGGCCAGATGGATTGCACCTCAACAGAGCCAGGACCAATATACTCATGGGGGGATTTGCTACTGTTGTTGGGGACGGTTTAGACTAATTTGGCAGGGGGATGGGCACCAGGATGTAGCATTAGAAAGGAGAAACAAGGTGCAAAAAGGATTGGGAGAGATAGATAGCACTAGAGTAAGAAATAATAAGGTATTAGGTGGGGTCAGACTAAGAGAGAACCCAGGATGGTCTAAGATAGGTTTACAGTGTATGTATGTGAACGCACGAAGCATAGTAAACAAGGTTGGTGAGCTGCAGGCGCAAATAGCCACAATGGAATATGATGTCGTGGCGATAACGGTGACCTGGCTCAAAAAAGGGCAGGATTGAGTATTAAATATTCCTGGATATGGGGTGCTCAGGAAAGATAGGGAAGGAAAGAAAGGAGGTGGTGTGGCAGTATTGATTAAGGAGAATATTACAGTGCTGGAGAGAGAGAGGATGTCAAGGACCGAATCTATTTGGTTAGAGTTAAGAAACAATAGAGGTGCCATTACACTACTAGGTGTATTCTATAGGCCACCAACTAATGGGAAGAAGCAAATTTGCAGGTAAATTATAGAGAGGTGCAAGAACTATAGAGTAGTGATAATGGGGGACTTCAATTATTCTAATATGGACTGGGATAGCAATAGTGTAAAGGGCAGAGAGGGGAAAGAATTTCTGGAGTGTTCAGGAGAAATTTCTTGATCAGTATGTTTTCAGCCCAACGAGGAAGGAGGCATTGCTGGATCTGGTTCTGGGGAATGAGGTGGGTCAAGTGAAGCAAGTGTCAGTAGGGGAACATTTAGGGAACATGATCATAGTATCATAAGGTTCAGATTAGCTGCAGAAAGGACAAGGAGCAATCTAGAGTAAAAATACTTAATTGGAGGAGAGCCAATTTCAGTGGGTTGAGAATGGAACTGGCCCGGGTAAATTGGAATCACTGGCAGGCAAAACTGTAATTGAACAATGGGCTGCCTTTAAAGAGGAGATGGTTCGGGTACAGTCGAGGTACATTCCCATGAGGGGGAGAGGGAGGGCAATCAAAGCCAGAGCTTCCTGGATGATGAAAGAGATAGAGAGTAAGATGAAGCAGAAAAAGGGTGTGTATGACTGATGTCAGGTTGAAAATACAAGTGAGAACTAGGCTGAATATGGAACGTTCAGAGGGAAGCGAAAAAGGAAATAAGAGGGGCAGAGAGAGAGTATGAGAATAGACTGGCAGCTGACATAGAAGGGAATCCAGAAGTCTTCTATAGGCATATAAATAATAAACGGGTATTTAAGAGGAGGGGTGGGGCCGATTAGGAACCAAAAAGGAGACCTACGCATGAAGGCAGAGGGCATGGCTGAGATGAGTACTTTGCATCTGTCTTTACCAAGGAAGAAGATGCTGCCAAAGTCATAGTGAAAGTGGATGTAGTTGAGATACTGGATGGGATAAAAATTGATAAAGAGGAAGTACTAGAAAGGCTGGCTGCATTTAAAGTAGATAAGTCACCAGGACCAAATAGGATGCATCCTAGGATGCTGAGGGAGATCGGGGTGGAAATTGCAGAGGTACTGACTATAATCTTCCAATCCTCCTTAGATACAGGGTTGGTGCCAGAGGACTGGAGAACTGCAAATGTTACACCCTTGTTCAAAAAAGGGCGCAAGGATAAACCCAGCAACTACAGACCAGTCAGTTTAACCTCGGTAGTGGGGAAGCTTTTAAAAATGATAATCCAGGACAAAATTAACAGTCACGTAGACAAGTTTGGATTAATTAAGGAAAGCCAGCATCGATTTTTTAAAGGCAAATTGTGTTTAACTAACTTGATTGAGTTTTTTGATGAGGTAACAGAGAGGGTTGATGAGGGCAATGCAGTTGATGTGGTGTACATGGACTTCCTAAAGACGTTTGATAAAGTGCCACATAATAGGCTTGCCAGTAAAGTTGAAGCCCATGGAATAAAAGGGACAGTGGCAGCATGGATACGAAATTGGCTAAGTGACAGGAAACAGAGAGTAGTGGTGAACGGTTGTTTTTCGGACTGGAGGAAGGTATACAGTGGTGTTCCCCAGGGGTCGGTACTAGGACCACTGCTTTTCTTGATATATATTAATGACTTGGACTTGGGTGCACAGGGTACAATTTCAAAATTTCCAGATGACACAAAACTTGGAAGTATAGTGAACAGTGAGGAGGATAGTGTTAGATTTCAAGAGGACATAAACAGGCTGGTGGAATGGGTGGACATGTGGTGAGTGAAATTTAATGCAGAAAAGTGCAAAGTGATACGATTTGTTAGGAAGAACGAGGAGACGCAATATAAACTAAAGGGGTGCATGAACAGAGAGACTTGGAGGTATGTGTGCACAAATTGTTGAAAGTGGCAGGGCAGGTTGAGAAAACAGTTAAAAAAGCATATGGGATCCTGGGCTTCCTAAATAGAGGCATAGGGGTCGATTTTCATTGACCCGTGGAGTCGGGATTGCAGATGTGTGGGGGTTAAAGTCCCGAATTCGGGGGTCCCGACACCATCCCGCTTCCATGTAAGTTTCAAAGGAGGCGGGTACCCGCCCCACACTGGGACCCGCCTACCTGAGGCGGGAAGGGATTAGTGCCAATTAACTGCCTGTTAACAGGTAGTTAACAGGCAGTTTTTAGCCTAATCTCTATTTTAAAGCTTGAAGTGTGGGATTCCTGATGGCTCTAAACCACGCCAAGTTAGAGGAGTCGGGCCGTCTGGTTGAAGGAGTTGGAGGGGTTGAGATGTCGGTGTTCAGGTGAGTGATGGGTGCATGAGTGCAAAGGTAAGTGTGTTTGGTGTGTCTAAAGTGTGTAAAGAAGTTTAAATTACCTGTACTTACCTTTTTAGCCTTCCTTCCTCTAGGTTTTGGGAGTCCATCATCTAACCGGCACAGAAAGCAGAATGGCTGCGAACTGTCAAAAGTGACAGCCTGCAGCTTTCTGTGCCGGTGAGATTTCTAACTGAGTCTGTGTAGAAGGACTTAGGTTAGAAGTAAGACTGTCAGTGTTTGACAGCTTCAAACAGTTGTGAAACGCTGATATTTCATCTGTCAAAACATCTTGACAGATGAAATTTCAGTCTGTGATGTCACCTGTTGCCGGGTGGCCCTTAATTGGCCTGCTGAGCCTGCTGGGCGGGCTCAACAAGGTCAATCAAGTTAAAATCGCGTGGATTGGCCGCATCTCGATGGAGGCGGGACTACAACCTCGAAAGTTGTAGTCCCGCCACCTTCCTGACTTCTGAATGAAAATCACCCCCATAGAGTCCAAAAGCAAGGAAGTTATGATGAACCTTTACAAAACACTGGTTCGGCCTCAACTGGAGTATTGTGTCCAATTCTGGGCACTGCACTTTAGGAAGGATGTAAAGGCCTTAGAGAGGGTGCAGAAACGATTTACAAGAATGGTTCCAGGGATGAGGGACTTCAGTTACATAGACAGTCTGGAGAAGCTGGGGTTGTTCTCCTTAGAGCAGAGAAGGTTGAAAGGAGATTTGATAGAGATATTCAAAATCATGAGGGGTCTAGATAGAGAGAAACTGTTCCCATTGGCGGAAGGGCCGAAAACCAGAGGACACAGATTTAAGGTGATTGGCAGAAGAACCAAAGGCGACATGAGGAAAAACTTTTTTACGCAGCGAGTGGTTAGGATCTGGAATGCACTGCCTGAAAGGGTGGTGGAAGCAGATTCAATCACAGCTTTCAAAAGGAATTTTTTTTCCAGGGCTACAGAGAAAGGGCGGGGGGCTGGGGGGACTAGCTGAACTACTCTTGCAGAGAGCCAGCATGGGCTCGATGGGCCGAATGGCCTCCTTCTGTGCTTCTATGATTCTAAAAACATAAAAGGTGCCAATTCATCTTTAATTGTAAAGCAATAACTTAATTATTAGTAATTTAATTTACCTTATCAGATCTCTACCGTCTTCTCGATAAGTGCAGCTCTGTGTAGATTTCAAATCCTTCATATTACTTGTTGCTGCTGGGCACTGTTTGGAAAATTGTTGCACGTTCACATTTTAAAAATACGTAGAAAGATGAGCAACAGAAGCTGTCGGCTTTGAATGAATTGCTAACTGTTGTCCATCAGACAAAGCTTGTCTTGTTTCATACCTCTGTGCAATTAAGCAAGATATAGACAATTATGTCTGCTGAATTAACCAGGTGACTGAGCAATATTTCATTGAACCTTTAGGATGTGAGGATGGGTAGTATTAATACGGTTAGTACTAAAAAGGTAATACTGCACAAATAAAAAGTAACTCTGTATAATTCTGCGCATTATTAAAGCACACCAGAATCAATAAGTATGCAGCATGAGTTCCAACTATTCACTTGGTTGTTTATTTTGATATGAGAAGTGTCATTCCTTCAGCCAAAATAAAAATACAATACTATTTGTGTCATTAAATTTCAAGACACAGTGCAGCCTCTCAAAAATACCACAAATACTATTTCATAAATCATTCAGTTCACTAACACTAGGTCCGATTGAAAGGCCATTGGCAAACATTTAAAGAAATATTCCAAAATTCTCAATGAATATACATTCCATTGAGAAATAAAAACTCCACAGGAAAAGTGTTCCATGCATGGTTAACTAAAGAAGTTAAGGATAGTATTAGATTAAAAGAAGAGGCTTATAATGTTGCAAAGGATAACACCAGGTCTGAGGATTGGGAAAGCTTTAGAAACTAGCAAAGGATGACCAAAAAATTTGATGCAAAAGGGAGAAATTAGAATGAGAGTAAACTAGCAAGAAATATAAAAACAGCTTGTCAGAGCTTCTACAAGTATGTAAAATGGAAGAGAGTAGCAAATGTGAGCATTGGTGCCTTGGAGGCTGAGACAGGAGAAATTATAATAGGGACTAAGGAAATGGCAGACTTTAAACAAATATTTTGTATTTGTTTTCACAGTAGGAGACACAAAAAGCATACCAAAAATAATGGAGACCAAGGGACTAATGAGATTGAGGAACTTAAAGTAAGATCAGTAGAAAAAAAGTACTTGAGAAACTAGCGGGACTAAGGGCTAGATTTTCAGGGAGCCGTCAGGCGGGGTTTCAGGCGTGTGGGGGGGGGGGGGGAAATCCCGACTTTGGGGGTCCCGACACCATCCCGCCCAAAACCCCGCCCCACATAAGTTTCAGGGGCGGCGGGTACCTGCCCCGCACTGGGACCCACCGAAACCAGGCGGGAAGGGATTAGTGCCAATTAACTGCCTGTTAACAGACAAAGGAGGAGCCATCGTCATACAGAACAGAACGGACAATTGCAAAGAAGCATACCGACAACTGGACAACCAGGAACACTACAGACAGTTACCCGCAGATCCGACCAAAGAACACACCCGCCAACACAACAGACTGATCAAGACCTTCGATACAGACCTTCAAAGCATCCTACGCACTCTCATCCCACGTACTCCCCGCGTGGGAGACTTCTACTGCCTCCCAAAGATACACAAAGCCAACACACCCGGACATCCTATCGTATCAGGCAACGGAACCCTGTGTGAGAACCTCTCTGGATACGTCGAGGGCATCCTGAAACCCATCGTACAGGGAACCCCCAGCTTCTGTCGCGACACTACAGACTTCTTACAGAAACTCCGCACCCACGGACCAGTTGAACCAGGAACACTCCTCGCCACGATGGACGTCTCGGCACTCTACACCAGTATCCCCCACGATGACGGCATCGCTGCGACAGCCTCAGTACTCAACACCAACAACAGCCAATCTCCAGACGCCATCCTACAACTCATCCGCTTCATCCTTGACCACAATGTCTTCACCTTCGACAACCAGTTCTTTACCCAAACACACAGAACAGCCATGGGGACCAAATTCACACCCCAATACGCCAACATCTTCATGCACAAGTTCGAGCAAGACTTCTTTGCTGCACAGGACCTCCAACCAACGCTATACACCAGATACATCGACGACATTTTCTTCCTATGGACCCACGGCGAAGAATCGCTGAAAAGACTACACGATAACATCAACAAGTTCCATCCCACCATCAAACTCACCATGGACTACTCCTCAGAATCGGTTTCATTCTTGGACACACGAATCTCCATCAAAGACGGACACCTCAGCACTTCACTCTACCGCAAGCCCACGGACAACCTCAGGATGCTCCACTTCTCCAGCTTTCATCCTAACCACGTTAAAGAAGCCATCCCCTATGGACAAGCCCTGCGAATACACAGGATCTGCTCAGACGAGGAGGAACGCGATGGACACCTACAGATGCTGAAAGACGCCCTCGTAAGAATGGGATATGACGCTCGACTCGTCGATTGACAGTTCCAACGGGCCACAGCAAAAAATCGCATAGACCTCCTCAGAAGACAAACATGGGACACAACCAACAGAGTACCCTTCGTCGTCCAGTACTTCCCCGGAGCGGAGAAACTATGCCATGTTCTTCGCAGCCTTCAACATGTCATCGATGACGATGAACACCTCGCTAAGGCCATCCCCACGCCTCCACTACTCGCCTTCAAACAGCTGCCTAACCTCAAACAGACCATTGTTCGCAGCAAATTACCCAGATTTCAGGAGAACAGCGACCACGACACCACACAACCCTGCCACGGCAACCTCTGCAAGATATGCCAGATCATCAACACAGATACCATCATCACACGTGAGGACACCACCCACCAGGTACATGGTACATACTCATGTGACTCGGCCAACGTTGTCTACCTCATATGTTGCAGGAAAGGATGCCCCGGAGCATAGTACATCGGCGAGACCATGCAGACACTGCAACAATGGATGAACGGACACGCACAACAATCGCCAGGCAGGAGTGTTCCCTCCCAGTCGGGGAACACTTCAGCAGTCAAGGACATTCAGCCTCCGATCTTCGGGTAAGCATTCTCCAAGATGGCCTTCGAGACACACAACGCAAAATCGTCAAGCAGAAACTGATAGCCAAGTTCCGCACTCATGAGGACGGCCTCAACCGGGATCTTGTACATGTAACCCCACCTGACGTAGGGTCACCCAGACTCAAGTCATCGTTGGCTTGTTCTCTCTACATAGATGCGGCCGGACCTGCTGTGATTTCCAGCAAAAAAAAGTTTTTTTGTCACTTTTTGTTTTTCATAGACCCCAGCATCTGCAACATTTGACCCCTTGTGACCCCACCTCATTGTTCTTTGATGTAATGTTTTCCTGACTAACCTGTTTGGACACCATTCACACCTTTGATTGCTGTGATTATCTCTCTGCTGAGGTGTGATAAATGGCAGTTAGAAAGATTACCTGTAATCATCTGGCATTATTCTCTGACTATATAAGCTGTGTCTTTATGCATCTCTCTACTTCCCCTGACGAAGGAGCAGCGCTCCGAAAGCTTGTGATTTCAAATAAAACTGTTGGACTATAACCTGGTGTTGTGTGACTTCTTACATTTGTTAACAGGTAGTTAACAGGCAGTTTTTAGCCTAATCCCCATTTTGAGGGGTTTCGTGTGGGTTTCCCGACGGCTCCAACCCACGCCAGGTTAGAGCAGTGGGCCGTCGGGTTTGAATGAGTTGGAGGGGTCGCGATGTCGGTGCTCAGGTGAGTGATGGGTGCATGAGTGTAAAGGTAAGTGTGTTTAAAGTGTGTAAAGAACTTTTACTTACCTTTACTTACCTTAACAGCCTTTCTTCCTGTAGCCGTCGGGAGCGCAGCACTCAGCCGGAACTGAAAGCTGAACGGCTGCGATCTGTCAAAAGTGACAGCCTTCAGCTTTTAGTGCTGCTGAGATTTCTAAATGAGTCTGCGCAGAAGGACTCATCTTAGAAATCAGACTGTCAGTGTTTGACAGCTTCAAACAGCTGTAAAACACTGATATTTCATCTGTCAGAAATCTTGACAGATGAAATTTCAGTCTGTGACGTCACCTGTTGCCGGGTGGCCCTTAATTGGCCTGCTGAGCCCGCTGGGCGGGCTCAACAAGGTCAATCAAGGGAAAATCGCGCGGATTGGCCGGACGTCAAAGTAGGTGGGTCAGAAACCCGAACGGGGAAGTCCCGCCGCCTTCCCGACAGGTTCGACAAAATCGACCCCTAAAAGTTGCCAAATCCCCTGAGCCTGATGGCCTACATCCTAGGGCTCTGAAAGAGGTGGCTGCAGAGATAGTGATCTTCCAAAATTCCCTAGATTCTAGAATGGTCCCAACGGATTGGAAGGTAGCAAATGTAACCCCACTATTCAAGAAAGGAGGTGAGAGAGAAAACAGGGAATTACAGGCCAATTAGCCTGACATCAGTTCTCAGGAAATTGCTGGAATCCATTATTGAGGAAGTGGTAACAGGGCACTTAGAAAATCATAATATGATTAGGCAGAGTCAACAAGTTTTATGAAAGGGAAACGTGTTTAACAAATTGAGGTCGAAGATCAGCCATGATCTTATTGAATGGCGGAGCAGGCTTGAGGGGCTATATGGCCTACTCCTGCTCCTAATTCTTATGTTCTTATTGGTCTGTGCTTTTATGTGCGTTTTACCTCTGGACATAAAAGATCCCATGGCACTATTTTGAAGAGCAAGGGAGTTCTCCCAGTGTCCGGGCCAATATTGATCCCTCGGCCTACACCCACCAAAAACAGGTTGCCCCAGAATTTCCTGTGAGAATAATAGAGAGGCTAATGGCATACTCCATTATTTATGTGCAAATGGTACAGCAACCTTAGGCAAGGGGCAGCTGCGCGATTAATCTCAAATAACAAAATGTTACGGTGCAAGTTGCGCCATTCTGCTGTTAGCTTCACAAAAATGGCATCTCGCTGCCTGGCTCACCATTGAAAGGCGTGAATTTGCTGTATTTGCGCAGTAGATACGAACTAAACTTGCTACAGAAAGTTGTCCATTCCAGTCTGAGTAACCTTTTAACAATGTGATAATTGTTCATTACTGCCAAACAACTTATTTGGCACTGAAAATGAACTATTACAAGTGTAGAGTTTTATTCCTTCAGGTTTTAATTGTTGGAGATTTTAAAAGTGAAATATTAATTTTATTTTACTCTGTCTTTTTCCTCTTAATTCAATCTTTATTTCCCTACTTCTCTTTTTGTACCTAATTTGATATTACATAGAAACATAGAAGATAGGAGCAGGAGTAGGCCATTCTGTCCCTCAAGCCTGCTCCACCATTCACTGAGATCATGGCTGATCATCCAAATTCAGTACCCTGTCCCTGCCTTCTCCCCATATCCCTTGATCCCTTTAGCCTTAAGAAATATATCCAACTCCTTCTTGAATATATTTAATGAATTGGCCTCCGCTGCCTTCAGTGGTAGAGAATTCCACATGTTCACCACTCTCTGGGTGAAGAAATTCCTCCTCATCTCAGTCATAAAAGGCCTTATCCTTAGACTATGACCCCTAGTTCTGGACTCCCCGGCCATCGGGAACATCCTTCCTGCATCTAGTCTGTCCAGGCCTGACAGAATTTTATAGGTTTCGATGAGATCCCCTCTCAATCTTCTAAACTCCAGTGAGTACAAGCCCAATCGACCCAATCTCTCCTTGTACGTCATTCCTGCCATCCCAGGTATTAGCCTGGTGAATCTTCGCTGCACTCCTTCCATGGCAAGAACGTCCTTCCTCAGATAAGGCGACCAAAACTGCACACAATACTCAAGGTGCGGTCTCACCAAGGCCCTGTACAACTGCAGCAAGACATCCCTGTTCCTATACTTGAACCCTCTTGCTACGAAGGCCAACATACCATTTGCCTTCTTAACCGCCTGCTGCACCTGCATGCTTACCTTCAGCGACTGGTGCACAAGAACACCCAGGTCTCTTTGCACTTCCCCTTCTCCCAATCTATTGCCATTCAAATAATAATCTGCCTTCCTGTTTTTGCCACCAAAGTGGATAACCTCACATTTATCCACATTATAGTGCATTTGCCATGTTTCTGCCCAATCACCCAACCTGTCCAAATTGTACTGGAGTTTCACAACATCCTCCTCACTGCATACCCTCCCACCCAGCTTTGTGTCGTCTGCAAATTTGGAGATACTACATCCAATTCCCTCGTCCAGATCATTAATATATATTGTGAACAGCTGGGGTCCTAGGACCGATCCTTGCGGTACCCCACTAGTCACTGCCTGCCACTCGGAAAACGACCCGTTTAGTCCAACTCTTTGCTTTCTATCTGCCAACCAGTTCTCTATCCAAGTCAATACCTTGCCCCCAATCCCATGTGCCTTAATTTTACAAGCTAATCTCTTATGCAGGACCTTATTGAAAGCCTTCTGAAAGTCCAAATACACCACATCCACTGGTTCTCCCTTATCTATTTTACCAGTTACATCCTCAAAAAATTCCAGTAGATTAGTCAAGCACGATTTACCTTTTGTAAATCCATGTTGACTTTGTCCGATCCTGTCACTGCTTTCCAAGTGCTCTGCTATTACATCTTTTATAATGGACTGTAGCATTTTCCCCACTACCGACGTTAGGCTTACCGGTCTATAATTCCCCGGTTTTTCTCTACCACCTTTTTTGAACAGTGGGGTAACATTAGCTACCCTCCAATCCATGGGTACTGTTCCAGAGTCTATCGAGTTCTGGAAGATGACCAGCAATGCATCTACTATCTCCAGGGCCACTTCCTTAAGTACCCTAGGATGTAGATTATCAGGCCCTGGGGATTTATCGGCCTTCAATCCCGTCAACTTCCCCAACACCATTTCCCTAAAAATACTGATTTCTTTCAGTTCCTCCCCTTCATTAGTCCCTATGTTCCCTGACATCTCTGGGAGGTTATTTGTGTCCTCCTGTGTGAAGACAGAACCAAAATATGTATTTAATTGGTCTGCCATTTCTTTGTTCCCCACTCTAATTTACACTTCTTTCTCAGTCCTTGTTTCACATTCCATCAATCTGATTGATTAAGGAGATACAGAGTTACTTGTCCTGTTCCCTCAGGTCCTAGATGCCCGGTTTCCCTTACTGCGACATTATCAGCTCGCATTTTCAGCAACTTGCCACACAAAAAATGTATAAACCTAAATGTGCAAGGACAAATCTAACTAACGGCTTATGCCATTAGATGCACTGCTACATCAAAATTGGTAATTATCTGGTAAGTTATCTCATTGTTTGTGGAACCTTGCTGTGTGTAAATTGGCTGCCATATTTCCCTACAAGTGATTACACTTCGAAAGTATTTTATTGGCTGTGAAGTGCTTTGGGATGTTCTAAGGTCATGAAAGGTGCTATTTCTTTCATTTGTTATTAAACAAATTACAGAAATAACAAACGTCAGGGATTGCTGAAACATTATTTTTGATCAGCCAGATGTGTAAAAATCCAAAACCAGCTAAAGAAATTTACACAAGTAGAGCTTCTGTTTGCCTGATATATAGACTGACCTCACTTATGTAAAAGCTTAGAGCTTAGGTGCATACTGACAACAGCCAAGGATTAGGGACTCCAAGTCTATGCTACCATACTGCTGGAATTTAACCAGTTTTGCCATCACAAAGTGTTGGTAAAATGGTGAGCAGGCACCAGGGTGCTCCCTATTAACCACATTTTATATAGCTCAAGCATGTTCCAAATTCTAGCAATTAACTACCATAAATATTTCCTGATTTTCAAATTATGATGACTAAACACAGTTATGATAACATTCTTTCTAATCACTTTTCAAACTTGTGGTTTTTTTGTATGCCTTATTGTTGGAGTTTGTCTAAACAACTTTTAGTTAATTTAGCTTTCCTTGTATAAACAGCCTGAACAGAAATAAACTTTTATGAGCAAGATTTTGTTTGATTATGGCTACTGGGTTTAGTTTTCTTTGTAGTCATGTGCGTATGTTAAACCACAGGTCTAATGAGATAGTAGTATAGGAGACAGATAGTACAGGCAGAGGTCCATGGTTGGAGTGGATACTTTCAACTGTAGTTTGACTCTGAAATCTGTATGCCCATTGGAGCATGTACTAGCATCACTACTGCCCAAACATCATAGTGTATAGCAGAACTTTAGAGCTTTTAACTTTTAAAAGGGCAGGTGTTACACCTCCTGCGCTTGCACGGGAAGGTGCCGTGGGAAGGGCAGGGGGTGATTGAGGAGTGGACCAGGGTGTCACTGAAGGAGCGGTCCCTTCGGAAAGCTGAAAGGGGAGTGGAAGATGTGTTTGGTGGTGGGATCACGCTGGAGGTGGCGTAAATGGTGGAGGATGATCCGTTGAATGTGGAGGCTGGTGGGGTGAAAGGTGAGGACAAGGGGAAACCCTATTGTGGTTCTGGGAGGGGAAGGGGCGAGAGCATAGGTGCGGGAAATGAAACGGACATGGTAGAGGGCCCTGTCAACCATGGAGATTCAACACCTGCCTTTTTACCTCCCCCCTTCCCACTGTCCAAGGCCCCAAACACTCCTTCCAGGTGAAATAGCGATTTACTTGTACTTCTTGCAATTTAATATACTGTATTCACTGCTCACGATGCGGTCTGCTCTACATTGGGGAGACCAAACGCAGATTGGGCGACCGCTTTGCAGAACACCTCCATTCAGTCTGTAAGCATGACCCCGAGCTCCCGGTCGCCTGTCACTTTAATTCTCCGCTTCACTCCCGCTCTGACCGCTATGTCCTTGACCTCTTTGTCCTTGACCTCTTACACTGTTCCAACGAAGCTCAACGTAAGCTCGAGGAGCAGCACCTCATCTTTCAATTAGGCACTTTACAGCCTTCTGGACTCAACTTCAAGTTCAACAATTTCAGATCATAACCACTACCCCCATTTTTTCCAGACGTCAGCTGTTGATTATTCTGCTATTCCCATTTACACCTCTTCTAGACACATCTTTTGTTTCTTTACTTGTCCCATTATCATCTCCTTTTGCTTTGTACAATCATACCTTTTGTCATTTAATCTCTCCCGCCTTCCACCCTATCACAGACCTTCCCTTTAGTTATTTCCTCCCCTCCCCCCTTTCCCTGCCTCTGCACTTGTTTAAAACCTCTTATATCTCTAACTTTTTCCTGCTCTGACAAAAGGTCGTCGACCTGAAATATTAACTCTATTTCTCTCTCCATGGATGCTGCCTGACCTGCTGAGAATTTCCAGCAGTTTCTGTTTTTATTTCAGCTTTCCAGCACCTACAGTATTTTGCTTTTGTATTAATGTTTCTATTGATATCGCTCTCGTTAAGCGTCTTGGAACATTTTGCTACGTTAAATGCGCTACTTGTTGTTGTTTTTAATTGTTATTGGCATTTGTGCACAAAAACAGAAATAATACTGACAGGCGTATGCATATTCACTACCACAATACAAATCCTTTAATTCATAGTCTGAAAATCAAAATTACATCATTTCATTATCCATGAGAAGCTACTAACAATTCACTGTACATATCAAGGCTGTATGTCAACGTTGTATAGTAATGTTGACTATATATTATTTAAATACAGTAAGAGCTAGCTTTTACCTTTTTATATAATTCACAACAAGGTGCAACTTATATTCTTTCAGCAGCAGGATGGATATAGTTCAAGACAGATCAATTCTATGTAACAATAACAATATCATTCTCAATATTTGAACGTTGTAGCTGAAGCAGTGGATTTCCTGTCGAGCAATCCTGGAATCATGTTTGATACAACTAAAAAAAACATTTTTTTGAGAGAAATAAATAAGTACATCATTTGAAGTCTCACCAGACAAGCCATTACCAACTTCTCCACAACATATTAGAGCACTCAATGCATCACTGGTGCATACCTTAAAAACAACCTGTGCATACAGACAAACACAGTCAAGGGAAGTGAAGAAATTTTTTAAAAAAAAAATCGCATACAAAACCAATGGGAACAAATCTTTAGCCATGCAACTGCATCCAGAGGAAATAAAAACAACAGAGGAATATCTCCTCACTTACACGAGTGCACTTAAAGTCAACATTAAATAACACACAGTTGAATTTTCCAGTGTTACCAGCAGTATATTTATTATTAATTTAGCCAATATGCCTGAGTGAGTGAGCTAGCTCTTACTCAGAGCAGACTATTTTAACCCTGATTTGTTTTCTTTTATTGGTTATAGGATTTTGTACTTTTTTTCCCTCTCCAGCCTCTTTGGTGATTTATAACTTAAAGAAAGAAGTCTCTCTTTGGGACATCAGAATCAGAGAGTTGCTCCTCTTGTGTACTTGGGTCAAAGTATCGGGCGTCAAAGTCTGCTGTTTCATTTAGATCGACGTCCTGCTCATCACTGCTCTCAGCACTGTAATCAATCTCTTCAAGGCAGCGCGGTTCATCCTCATCAAGGACCTGAGTGGTAGGACTGCGGGTAGAAAACATGTTTACAATAAAAGTTCAATAAAGTTTTCTAGAAACCCTCCCACAAAAAATCATCATACTTGCAGGATTTAGTTATTTGCAGTTGATTTACTTTAGTATTAAAATGCAAAAAATATTTTAAATAAAAAGCATCGGACTAACATCTAAGCAAACTTTAACAAACAACACAGACCCCGATATCAGCACATATATTTTAAAAAAATCACAAGTGCGAACTACATAGTCAAAAACACCATTTCAACCAACTGCCGAAATATTCTCAATTAACCCCTTATTCTTGTTTAGGCGAGGATGAATTGGGTGAACACAGGAATCCAGAGAGTCGTTCCATAGGGCCGAAAGTTTTATCCATTTGTTTGTCACAGCATATATTTTATGAAATGTATTTGGACTTTTTAGCAGAACAGGGGAAATAATCTGTTTCAATAATGACGCACAGTGAAACAAATAATCCAGACGGTTTTGGTTTCCATGTTAGACAAATGACTCTTTAACAAAAAAATAAAATAAATTGAGGAACATTTTGATCAATAGGAAATTGAAACCAATGGTTCTGATATTACAATACCCCAAAAGGATCAGAAACGTGTAGCCATGTGGAAAATAGCGCATTATACAATGATCCAAAATGGTGACCTTCATTTTTTTAAAGCAGAAACCTGAGCCTTTGTCACAGCATATCTCTAGTGGAACTGGAAAATAAAACTCATTTCACTCTCCAGAGTAAAATGTCATACACATGATAGGATTATTTGTTAAGTATATTGGGAGATGAGTATAGTTAGTACATAATTCAATCCTTTTCGTTTAAAGTACAATGTTCACATGACATTTCATAGGGATTCAAAAGATAAATAATTTATAGTGGACTAGGATTTCAGCTGTATAACTGATTCTAACAACAATGCTACAAAAAATCCATACATCAGAAGGGCAATAATGGTGACTAAAGCCTGCGTTTTCTGAATCTTGCCCGGTACCAGCACATATTGGAAAATGATGCACGCAGTCCATGCAATTTTGCATCTATTGATTTCATTAACACTTTTTGTGTCAGCAGTAGATATGGTTGTCCACTTCAAGTTTATCAAGGAACAATCTGCCGTTGGTTGGTTGGAAACTCTGGGGCTGAAGTCTAAGACAATGGAGATTCTAAAATCTATGACTGAAGTAAAACTATGTTCCACATGGATTGCAGGCCATCACTGCTGCCATCGTACAGCGACATTTACATAGAAAATGAAATAAATCCTTCTTGGCAGCATTCACTGAGTTTTTTTTTAAAGAAAAGATATATTCATCTACTGGGCTATTGAGAAAAGACTGTGGAATAGACAGGAAATGAGAGTCCCTTGAAAACTGTATACATGCAGCATTTATCTTGAAATCCAGCCACAGGTGGCAGCAGCCCTCTGTTGCAGAAGCGCAAGGTAAATGAGATGGTACTACTGCCAGCTCTGGAGGTGCCAGGAACCACCCGAAGAGCTGTATAAGCCAGCTGTGTGGTTTTCATATACAGATGCTTGCAGCTGCAGGAGCTGTCCTAAATATAAATGAGTGGGATTCTACAGCATCAGGAGACAAAGCCATTACATAACTATTTCAACTTGAAGTGGATCTGTACCATAAACACAATGGCCTAGAAATTGCGGTCGGAGGCATACCTCCGGAGTACTCCTCCGACCTGCAAAACATTTACAAAATTATCTGCTGGTGCCCAGGCTGCGAAGAGTTGTGGTCTCAGGCCTCGAGGTGGATGGAAGCGTAAAGGCCCACAGATCCCAGGGACGCAGGCGGTTCAGAAGCGTACCTGGGATCACGTGGGCCCGGTGCGCCAATGACAAAGGAGAATTCCATTGCAATCATTTACAAAGGGAATCCCCTAATAATATGCAATAGAATCCCCAAATAATTATGCAATGTGCAGAATTCTAATAATTATACAATATACAGAATTGTAATTTTATTTATATGTTCCTTCATTGCACCAGCCTCAATAAAAATGTAATTTTTTGATAAATAATTTTAAACATCCTAATCCGGGCCAATATTTGCATAAACTAAGTGCATATGCATAATTTTGGATTTTTAAATGTTTTAGTTAAGCTTTATATATATACCCTTACGCTGATGCAAGCAGGCCCTAGCCTGCTTTTGCCAGCCGTAAGAGTTAAGTGGGCAGTTGTTGGAAAAATAGCCCAACTCTGCGCCAGCAATACTCAGTTTCCAGGTGGTTCGAGTGATTGGTCAAGGCGTACCTTGACAGATTGCAAATTCTGGATTTCGCGCACGCGCAAGCGGAAATCCATAAGTTGCTGGGCCTTTCAAAGGGAATACGATGACGTACTCTGAGAATATGCCATCGCAGACACCGCAATTTCAGGACCGATATGTTTGCAGTTGAGTGCACCGTGCTGCAACACAGAGCCGTGGGATATGGAATTGCCAATCCCAGCCATGCCGCTGCAGGGTGGGGAGGATGAAGGTGTTGAGTAGATATGAGGTGATTCACTACAAGCAGGGAAGAAAAATCAGGAGTCGTCGTTATTCTGCACATCGTAACACTGGCGAAAACCTGAAAGTAAGTTGCTTTCCCGGTGAGGCATGAGGAGTCCATCGCAAAGACTAAAGGAGAGAGAAGAATTTAGGAGGAAAATTAAAACCCTCTCAGCTTTTTGGTTGGAGATTCAATAATTCAGAATAAAAGACAAAACCTGAATATCTGCCTCTTACTTTTCCACTGGGACACAAAAAGCAGCCACTTTTGTTATAAAAAGATAAATATCACACAGTAAGCTCTTTAGAAATTGTTTATTTTTCATAATTTAGTCAAAGAATAAAATTAGGGCAAAGGCAGATCTCTTTGTGGCTCCATTCAGACTCCTGCACTGTCACAGTCCACTCAGACTTCTGTACAGTCACAGAAATTCAGGTGTAATTTTGTTTAAATGGAGAGTGATTTTCTCAACATCTCCAAACACAATTTTGGCAGTAATGTCAAGGATATTCACAACAATGACGGCTGCTTCAAATTTTAGCTCCCACTATCTCGTATTGACAAAACTCAATTTTCTTTTATGCGTCTCCAAGGCACCAAGGTAATTCAGGAGCATGTAATGACTCAGAGGCATTCTAATTGGTTCCTCCAGTAAAGTGCTAAAACACTTCTTCAAAAAGGACCTAAAGTGATTATCAGCCATTAGTGAAAACGTAGAGGTTTGAAAAACAAGACTCCTGTCAAGTCGCCCAGAGCTCCTTGGGACAGATGCAAAAAAAAACAAGCAAGCATCCCACCCCTAGTTTCACAAGTCTCTCCAGGGAGCAGCTAAAGATATTGCTTGGCAGCACTAAGTGCTTTTTAATATTTCATTAGGCAAGTACAGTAGTTCAAAATTCAGCACAAGTCCACATTAAGGTCTACAACTTCTCAGTTTTTCACTAATCAAATGAAACCAGATTCCCATTAATTTGTTAGATTCCTAGGACTACAATATGGAGAGCTGCATCTCGCTCATGAAAAGCAGAGTAATGTTTTTAAATAAAAGAGAGCACTAGGGCCTTGTCCCAGCAAGAGAAAATCAGAGACACAATGCCCTCTTTGGATAATTAACCTTTTATATCTTTTATCCACTGTTAACTGCTGTGAAAAATTGTGAAAGAATAGGATTTCAGGTTGGCTGCATAGAACACAAGTGGTGGCTGAAGCCCTGAACTTTGACCTGCTCTCTACGTGGGCACAGGTGCAAGTCCTATCGAGATACATGCGTAAAGTGGGAGTCAGATTTCAGTTCCATTGACTGGAGCCTAAGATTGATGAAAAAAGCAGCACAAAAAAGTTGAAGATGAAACTGAAGAGGTGTGAATTGTCCACCCACAAATGGCTTCCCACTCTGTCCATAACCTTTCCAGATTCATTACCCAGTCAGGGTTACCGATCTAATTGAAATTTAATTTTCACTCTCTAGTGACCATGCATTTTAAATTAACAATTTTCAAACCATATTTTCTGCATTTTTTAAATCATGGATCATATTAAATTTCAAAACTTCAAGATTTTTGCCTAAGCTGTGTTAATGTTTGCATCAAAAAGCACATTTAAAGGTGTAAATTAAATTTGACTCCTGGTACAGAAGCATACAATTGAAGTAATAATATACTTTTATAATTTATGTCAATTTTTTTTTTACAAAATGTTATTTGAAATCTTTATTTAGACACAAAATAACTATGATACAGCTGTTTACTTAGGAACCTTGTGACTAATCAAAACTTTCCTTATTGCTCATTATTAGACATATATGTCATAAAAACCCACAAAACCAAAGAAATACCAGAGCAAATACATGGGTTAAATCAAACATTTTCACTGAATATACTTAAGCAGCATATCAATGAAATATATTACAGAAAGTGGAATACAAAAAAAGAAAGGCTCTTTGTATTTTTATTCTGAATTAATTTGATTACAAATTACACAACTGCATTATTGTTGAAGATCCTAGTACACAGACCACTCCATAAAGAAATAAGTAACAAAAAAACATATAAATGAACAAGAAGGAAATTGGTACTCCTGCTAGACTGCCGTATAGAATGTCCTGCTCATCAGACAGCAGGAGAAACTGCAATTTAATCCACACAAAATAAATACCAAAACCTCTTTTCTCCCACTCTCAAATAAAATGGACTAGGAAAGAGAAAAGGAAATTGCCTTTATTAATTCCTGCACATTTGCAGAATAACACAGTTGTGCTTTAAGTCTTTTTGGAGAAAGTCTGCAACTAAATTCATTAAAATTCCAACCTTTTATTTAAGGTTATAGGCACCTCAAGGTTGAAACACAGAAAGTGAGAGTGAAAATACAACTCTCCAGCTGTTCATCATTATCAACTTGGACAAGATTTTCTTATTAAAATTCATGGCTTTATACATAATCCAAATGAATGACTTGAAACATTTCCAAAGATGATGGCCTAGAAATTCAGTACAGCCACTTTTGGGGCGGTAAAGTCGGGCGGCCGCTAAAGTTTGCGCCCGGCGCAAAGTCGCGCCCCCTTCGCCGATATTCAGTCGCATCGCCCCAAGAGGTTGCTGCTGCGCTAAAACAGGCGATGCACGACTATCTTTAGGCGCTAAGCCGGCGGTGCTGAGCGATAGCCCCGAGGCCGGGCGCAGCGCAGGTGCGGCGAGTTCTTGATTGACGGCAGACACTCTGGCGCCGGTCATCTCTTAAAGGGGGAGGGTGGATTTGTTTGCCTGCCACGCCCTGCACACTGCAGCCCTCAACCTAGGCCTGACCACTTCAGCTTCACCTGTACAACGCCCAGGACTATGGAGAAGGCCAGGGAGAGAGCGCAGCGCTTCAGCGACGGTGACCTGAGGGTGCTGGTTGGCGGAGTGGAGCGCAGGCGCCATGTTTTGTTCCCAGAAGATGGCAAGAGGCCGCTGCCCAGCGCCTACCGGAAAGCCTGGAGGGAGGTGTCCAACAGGGTGTCTTAAAACAGCGTGGTTGCCAGGACTCCTGTGCAATGCCGGAAGAAGTTCAACGACCTCACTCGGGTTGTCAGGGTGAGTACCCTTTCCAGTGTCCTCCTCATCCTTGCATGTGCACCTCACATTATGGGCAAAGGGACCTGAAAGCCCTAATGGCCAGCCCTCATCCAGCAGCTATGGGACTGGCATGAAAATCAATTGCACATTCAGCACTTTACACACTGTCCAAGCTATTCAACCATGGGAGGCATTGCAGACAAGATCAGGGCTACACACTGTACAAGCTATTCGACCATGGGAGGCATTGCAGACAAGATCAGGGCTTCACACTGTCCAAGCTATTCAACCATGGGAGGCATTGCAGACAAGATCAGGGCTTCACACTGTACAAGCTATTCGACCATGGGAGGCATTGCAGACAAGATCAGGGCTTCACGCTGTACAAGCTATTCGACCATGGGAGGCAGTGCAGACAAGATCAGGACTTCACACTGTACTTAGAGGCCGTCCTTTCTCTTGCAGGCCAAGGTTGCGCACAACCGGCGCAACCGAACTGAGACCGGGGGAGGCCGTCCTGACCTCAAAGAGCTCTCCGACCTCGACCAGCGTGTGGAGCGCATTATGGGAGGCCGGCTGATTGGCCCCATCGCCAGTGGAGATGCCGACCCTGTTCTGGGCACCAATGGTAAGGGCATCACCTTTTGGACCTCTCTCGTTCCACTTGCGCATCAGATCAGCATCCTTTGCCACTGTCCGACCAATGCGGTGAATGGCACCACTCATGCCTCCCTCGCTGCCGCCCTGTCCTCACTCTAAAGCTACTCTTGTGCCTTCCTGCTTTCAGATGGTGAATCGCCAGGTGAGGAGGCGGGCCGTCAAGCTGCCACTGTCAGCCCTTTGGAAGACAAGGAGGAGGAAGAGGAAGCCGGCCCATCAGTGCCACCCTCAGCCGCGCCAGCCCATGGCGATGTAGGGGACACGTCTTCCCTGGAGGGGAGTCGGGGGGTAGGGTCGGAGGAGAGTGAAGCTCCGGGGCCCAGCGGCCTGCAGCAACGCGGGAGGGGTGGGGAAGCTCGGCGGACTTCTCCCCAGAGGGTGAGTGCGGCCTCCAGTCCTGCGGCGGTCAGCGCAGAGGAGGTGCGCCTCCTAGAGGAAATGGCCATCCAGGCTGAGCGCAGGCACACTGAGCTCATGGCTGCAGTGGCAAGGATGCCTGACTCCATAGAGTCACTGGCAAGGAGTGTGCAGGAATTCAGGGCAGCACAGGCCAGGAGTCTGGAACAATTCAATGCAGCACAGGCCAGGAGTCTGCAGGACATCGCAGCAGCACAGGCCAGGAGTCTGCAGGACTTCGCAGCAGCACAGTCGGCTTCTAGCCAAGTGCTCAGTCGTGCCGTCCATTCACTGGCTGGTGTCATGCGGACACAGACCAGGGCCACACGGGCACTAACTGCTGCCACCCTCGCTGGATCAGCCAGGCATCGCCAGGGCACTCGCCGCGCAGCAGCAGCCCAGCAGTCTGTCCTTCAGCTGTTTGCTGCGCATGCTGCAGTGCTGGCCCGTGCGAGTGCCAATGTGTCAGGCGACCAGCGAGCACCTGCGATCTGCCAGGTTGCCACCATTCTTGCAGCCGACACTGCCACTCCGCCATTGCAGCTGCCACGAGCTACTGGACAGACTGCTGCCGCCCAGCCAGAGTTGGAGCAGTCAGCAGCCGGACACTCCAAGGCCAGAGCTGGTGCAGGCCGACCCCCAAGGGCATCTGCCCCTCAGCAGCCTTCCCCCAGCCTTGCTGCAGCCACTGGGCTCCCATTGAGGAGGAGCAGGGTGGGCAGGGGCCAGGCAAGGATGCGCAAGGCATCGCTCTCGCAGGGCAAAAAGTAGAGGTATGCACAAATGCCTGGTGCTTGTCGTAAGGCCGACACTGGCGCAGTTGTTTTTGTGTAAGGCCGAGACTGGTGTCTTTCTTTCTTTGTGTAAGGCCGAGACTGGTGTCTTTCTTTCTTTTTGTAAGGCCGAGACTGGTAGTTTTGTGTTTTTGGAGGGAGCTTCTCCACATGAGCATGTAATGTGGGAAGGGCAGAGGTTTTCAATAAATTATTGTTGTTAAATTGCAGTGTGCATGGTTTTTTGGTTAAGTCCTGGTTGCCCTGCTCGGCTGAGGGCTTGTGGAGCGGCTACATTCATCTGCTGACATTGGCACAAGCCAGTCCCTGAGAGGGGGCCTAGAACCGACGTTCAATAAGCCGGCGACGGGCGGCCCTTGCACTTTCTGCCTCCCTCCTGTGCTGGTCCTCCTCCTCCTCCTCCTGCTCCTCCTCCTCAGGTGGTCCTCCAATCTGTGGTGGCAGTGGCTGAGTCCTGCGGATAGCCAGGTTGTGCAGCATGCAGCAAACGACCACGAAATGGGAGACTCGCTCCGGCGAATACTGGAGGGCTCCACCGGAACGATCCAGACAGCGGAACCGTTGCTTCAGGACGCCGATTGTTTGTTCGATGATGTTCCTGGTCGCTTGATGGCTCTCGTTGTATCCCTCTTCAGCAGGGGTGCTGGGCGCATGGAGCGGGGTGATCAGCCAGGTACACAAAGGATAGCCTTTGTCCCCGATAAGCCATCCTCGTGGGTGAGGCTGTGCCTGAAACATGTCTGCCACAGAAGTCTGTCGCAGGATGAAGGCATCGTGGCTGCTGCCTGGAAAGCGGGCATTGACAGCTAGGATGAGCTGCTTGTGGTCACACACCAGCTGGACGTTCAGCGAATGGTAGCCCTTCCGGTTGCGGTAATCCTCGGCATTCTCCAGAGGTGCCCGCAAAGCCACATGCGTGCAGTCAATGGCGCCCTGCACCATGGGGAAGCCCGCGAATGCTGCAAAGCCCATTGCACGCTGTTGCTGCTTGTCAAGGGCCATGGAGAAGGAGATGAACTGATGTCTCCTTTTGAAAAGGGCATTGGTCACCTGGCGGATGCAGCAATGCACGGCGAACTGGGAGATGTTGGCAATGTCCCCAGTAGCGGATTGGAAGGAGCCGGTGGCATAGAAGTTGAGAGCCACCGTCACCTTCACTGCCACCGACAGAGACGTCCTGCTCCTCAGCTGTGGCTGCAGATCACCGCCAAGCAGCTGGCAGATCTCTGTGACCACGTCCCTTCTGAATCGCAGCCTCCAAACACACTGCTCCTCAGACATGTTGAGATAGGAGAACTGCTGGCGGTATACCCTGGGTTGGTAAGGCCTCCTTTGCCGACGCCTGTTGCCCCCTCTCCGTCTAGCCAGGGCTGCCACTCTCTCACGGCGTCTGTGAGCCCTTTGGATGTAATTGAGAAAGCCAGCGTTGACACCCATTGCAGCCCCTATAATATGCTGGCAAACAATGAGATGTCAATGAAGGCAAAGACTAGTGGAAAGCTGTGGCCTGAAGCCAGAAGTACCTGTCCGAGTGTTGAGCCAAAGCAGAAAGCTATCTACCTTGGTCTCTCTCCAAAGATCCGTTTTGCAAGAAGGTGTGCTGCGAAATGGCAGCCTTTTATATTGCAGGAGGAGTGCCCTTTAATTTGCGCCCCCCGCGCCCCGCATCGGCTGAGCACTGTTCCACTCTAACAGTCGCTAGGGGCGCCAGGCGCACAATGGGGCGTTGCCACTGAAGTTCCGGTTGGGGGCGCACAAAGGGCGTTGCACGAGGAAATGACGTCATGATCTGCGCGTGCAGCTGAGCGCGCGCAAAGACTTTGCGCCGCCGCTAAATCTCTAGTGAAGTTGGGGCGAGGCGCAGTTCGCGCTGCGCCCGGGCGCTACCCGCCTAGCGCCCGACATCTACTCCTCCTAAGGCGCTAACGGCTGGCGCTACCAACTGAATTTCTAGGCCGATGTCTTTAGGCATAACAAGAGTGTGAGAATATGATTGCACAAGAAGGAAATGTTCTTGAATAGCCATCAACGAGTCTTGGCAAGGCAGCAGACAACATATATTTTATTAAGTAGTAGGATTGTAGTATTTAGGAAATCTAATTACATGCATTCTTAAGGTGGAACCATCACATCTTAACTGGTATCTATAGCAGAGTAAAGCGACATTTAAAGATCATTAAGTCTAGGAACAGTATTCTCTCATGGAGAAGGGCCTTCTTACAGCCATGCTTACCATATAATGGAATTATGTTGAGTGCTCTTCAAGTGACATCAGCATTTAATGTGTTTTAAGAGAATTCTCAGAGCTCTTTCAGCTATGAGAAAGGAAACTTAAAATATTTATCTTATTGCACGAGTGGAAATTATGTACATTTGTCACAGCTGTACTGGTTACACTTCCTCTCTTATATGTAGGGTTTTAATTTACATTTATTCCTGATTATTGTTTAAAACACTTATTCAGTGATTATTTACAAAGAATTATATTTGAAATTGATCTTGGGTGGTAGTGCAAAACAGGCCATAGCAACTCGGCAGCATGTTTTACACCCCGTGAAGTTAATAGACAAGAAAGTAAGGCAGGGTGTAAAATGGACAGTTGCCTTACCATTGCCTATTTTGTGCTACTGGCCAAGATCAATTTCACTCCATATAGTTCTACTTTTACAGTTGATGGGGCAGGTTTTCCTCTCGTTGCACTTGGGCATAAAGGATTGCCTGGGCATCGCTCATGGAGGAAAATCAGGAGAGGAAGACTGCACATGTAATGGAGCCCTCTTGATTTTTCATCTATTTAAATTAAAATAAATTAATGATTGGAAAATCAGGTGGTCTCCATAATGGGTGTGCAATTCACCCCTCCCAATTTCCCTCTATGTGCTGTGGCCAAGTGATCCTTTACACCCAATGCAATAAGAGAAAAATCTGCACAATACGTTAATACTTCTGGAGCAACAACAACAACTTGTATTTATATATCGCCTTTAACGTCGTAAAACGTCCCAAGGCGCTGCACAGGAGTATTTTAAGACAAAATATTTGACACCGAGCCACATAAGGATAACTTAGGGCAGGTGACCAAAAGCTAAATCAAAGAGGTGGGTTTTAAGGAGCGTCTTAAAGGAGGAAAGCGAGGTAGCGAGGTGGAGAGGTTTAGGCAGGGAATTCCAGAGCTTAGGGCCTCGGCAATAGACGGCACGCCACCAAAGGTTGAGCGATTATAATCAGGGATGCTCAAGAGGGCAGAATTAGAGGAGCGCAGATATCTCGGGGGGTTGTGGGGCTGGAGGAGATTACAGAGATAGGAAGGGGCGAGGCCATGGAGGGATTTGAAAATAAGAATGAGAATTTTGAAATCGAGGCGCTGCTTAACTGGGAGCCAATGTAGGTCAGCGAGCACAGGGGTGATGGGTGAACGGGACCTGGCGCGAGCTAGGACATGGGCAGCCGAGTTTTGGATGACCTCAAGTTTACGTAGGGTGGAATGTGGGAGGCCAGCCAGGAGTGTGTTGGAATAGTCAAGTCTAGAGGTAACAAAGGGATGGATGAGGGTTTCAGCAGTGGATGAGCTGAGGCAAGGGCGGAGACGTGCGATGTTACGGAGGTAGAAGCAGGCGGTCTTTGTTATGCTGCGGCTATGTGGTCACAAGCTCATTTCAGGGTAAAATATGACACCAAGGTTGCGAACAGTGTGGTTCAGCCTCAGACAGATGTTAGGGAGAGAGATGGAGTCAGTGGCTAGGAAAAGGAGTTTGAGGCGGGGACCGAAAACAATGGCTTCGGTCTTACAATATTTAATTGGAGAACATTTTTGCTCATCCAGAACTGTATGTCGGACAAGCAGTCTGACAATTTAGAGACCGTGGAGGGGTCGAGAGAAGAGGCGGTGAGGTAGAGCTGGGTGTCATCAGTGTACATGTGGAAACTGACACTGTGTATTCGGATGATGATGTCGCCAAGGGGCAACATGTAGATGAGAAATAGGAGGGGGCCAAGGATAGATCCTTGGGGGACACCAGAGATAACGATGTGGGAGTGGGAAGGGAAGCCGCTGCAGGTGATTCGCTGGCTACAATTAGATAGATAAGAATGGAACCAGGCGAGTGCAGTCTCACCCAGCTGGACGATGGTGGAGAGGAATTGGAGAAAGATGGAGTGGTCAACCATGTCAAAGGCTGTAGACAAGTCGAGAAGGACGAGGAGGGATAGTTTACCTTTGTCACAGTCACAAAGGATGTCATTTGCATGCACAATTATTTGTTGTGTGTTAAACTGCTACTACACTTCAATACTTTTTAATTGGCTGTAAAGTGCTTTGGGATGCCCAGAGTTCAGGAAAGGCGCTATATAAATGCAAGTTCTTTCTTTCTTTAACACAGTCTAAAAAAATTATACGGCATCAAAAAAGCTATTAAATGCAAATCTGCCCTGATGGCTCAGTCATTGAATGCAATGTCCTGCAGTTTGGACAGGGAGGTTCCAGGTTCGATACCTGGCCTGTGTAGTGTTAGGTGATCTCTGTCTGAGTGGCGTGGGAAGCTACAATTAGCCTAAGTGCCTTTGTGCTAGGGAGGAGGAAAAAATTAGCTGGGGTTCCCATTTCTAATTGTTATCCTTTGAGGAGAGAATTGGACTCAGCTGTGATTCCCTCCATGATCGAACAACCTACTGGCACTCACTACCTCGGCTCACACAAGAAGAATGACCACTTGGGCAAGCTATTAGAAAGCTACTAATATTTCTGCAACCATACTCCAGATTGGGTCACTGCCGTTAAAACTGCAAGGAAAAAGCAAATCTAATTTTTAAAATGTCTTCACTTATATGGATCAACAGAGACGTAAAATGATGCTGTGGCTAGTTTCAAAGATTCTGCAGCAGAGTTTCTAAGGAGTAGATTTTCAGCTTTCCGCTGGGGCGTAAGACTGGCATTGCAGCTGCCTGGTATAGAGAGCCCCGATTTTCATCAAACTCAATGGAAACAAAAATGGGTGGTTTCCATAATGGGCGGCCGATTCGCAACAGCCAGACGGCCAGTGGAAAATCTACCACCAAGAGTCTTCTATTTGGGGATGAAACAATAAATCTTCATTGACATACCAAACTTACATAAATAAAAAAATCTCTGCAAGTAATTTGGGAGAGCAGCTTTTTATCTTTACTGTTGCTCTGTTTAGGGTGTGGCTTTTTAATAGGAGAGCCTCTCCTCTCACAATTATCACTGCAACGGTACTTAGCATATTTCAGCAGACCCTTTTGACAAAACATTTTAAATGCAGCACTTTTGTTCTCGGTAATTTTGGAAAGGTTTGCAATTTTGCTTACAAACAGCAAGTTCTGACACTGCCGATGACCAATCTTGCTGTCAATCATTAAAAAAAAAAATCTGCAAGTTGGAGAGAGAAGCACAAGCTGGAATTATAGTCTCCAAGCTGATGAGCTTCATCTTGTTAAGCTCTAGGAACTTGAGACTGAGGCTTCTCCTATAGGTATACACCTCCAATGCAAAATGTTGCTAGAGGGATGTTTAACACAGAACATGCTATTGTATAGGTTGTATCATAATTTTGTTCAAATGTTATGTTTTATGCCTTCATTATGGGGTGAAGATTAAAAGAACCCAAGATGTTGGACAAAAGGATTTTCTAAAAAAAAGTGATTTGATTGGTCACTTTTTTTTATTGGTAGCTGCTGCTGCCTGTTCATTTTTGATTTTTTATGTGTATCGAAGGAAAATTATTGTAGACAATAACCTCAATTTTTTAGGTGCAGTGAAAGTAATCAGAATTTATTTTTATTTAAACCACCAAAAACAAGGTAAAGCATAAACTTTTCAACTTTTTCCTGAGGTAACTTTAGAAGCAAAAATAATGTATACTACATAGCAGCTGATCCACTGAACTCTCATAACTACAGCCAGCAAGTGCAGTAAGAGTGGGGCAGGATTAAATTCAAGTAGGAGTGGGGCTAATGTTTACAGCTAGATTTTTTTGTGTTGGTGGGACAGTGTAGACCTGAGGTATATTTGGCTGGGACAAATTCAATTGGGGTAGGCCTCAATAACAGTGAGGCAGAGCTGGGAGTGGAGCACAGTATCCATTATATTGAATACACTGTCATATATAGATAAAGGGGGAGGGGTTATTACAGTTGGTGCTGGTAGGAAGATTAAGGAATGAGTTGGTCCCATGGATAGTTAGTGAATGAGAATTTAGGATTTTAAACAGGTTGTAAAATACATTGAAAAAAAATGATTTGAAAAGGGACGTTATGGCTATTGTTGACATATATAGTTGTGATGGAAATATTGGGTGTAACTAAAAAATTGTGACACAGAAAATAAGGTGAATATGTACAGGAAGTGCATGTTGTAAGCAAAATTTTAACATATTAGTCGTATGTCTGCACATGTCCATCACACTTCAAATTATTAAAATTATAATAAAAGGAAAGAATGCCAGTCATTTCCTGTAACTTTTTCTGGGCATGTTAGCAGACTTCCATCTTAGCAGCTAAACAACAAATGTGCTACAAACCGCAGGCTACCCATAGGCAATGCCAAAGAAGATTAGTTGGTATTTTCAATGGGATGGTTTAAAGGTCTTATAGTTTACTGATAGGTCAGCGGGTGAATGAACAAATTAAGATTAGCAGCTGCAATGATGAAAATGGGAATACAGATTTAAAATCTACAAACTTGTTCCTAAACACCTAATAGAACAAACCACCATTAAAAACAAAGCTGTTGTTTGGAATACTGAATGCACTAGATATACATTTGTTTTAAGTGGGGTAGACAGTAATAGCTGACACTAAGAGAATAAGTATTTCCTTTATGGAACTTCTGATTATACCTTTGGACCAAAATAGCAAGTACAAGAGGCTGAAGAAGTCAGTGTATGTTTTGAAAGCAGCACTGGTATCAGCAGACAATAGTGTTCTGTAAACAACATCTGCGGGTACAGCAACAATTGCCCACTGATGTCTCACAACATTTTCAAAGGAACATTTTTGCAGCATGAAGTGCAGATATTGGCTGCGCTGTGAACACAGATGTTCTGGTTCCTCCTACTTATTGTTAACCACTGGAGTACTGGCTATAATTCACAACTTCCACATTGTGTACTTGCTGTTACTTGCGTATTTCTAAATTTCCACACTGTTACTTGCATATTTCTAAAGCTAATTACATAGAAGAATTAGAGAAAAATACAGGTACAGATTATTTTTATATAGTAAACTTCGCTTTGGTTCTGAAATCATCATTTATCGACATGGAGATGTGTATTTCCTGTAAAAGTGAAAAATAAAAACAGGAAACAAGTAGTAGCTGTTGTTGATTGTAAGTAATAGTGGACAGTGTCATGTACTGTACTGGGGAATGGACAAGGAGTAGGTCTGTTATCCTACTCTAAGTACAGCCCAGGCAAGTTGTCCAGTATTCAAACATGTTTTCTCCTGTATTTCGGCAGTTTACAGACCAACTTCAGATTGGACACAGATCAAGAAATACTTCCTAAAACTCAAAAAGCAAGTTTTCTGTCAAGGCAGTCAATTCAATTCAATTCAATTCAAATCGCTTTATTGGCATGATAAGGTACATCTTATGTTGCCAAAGCATCGAAAAACATTTATGGTTGAACACATAAACGCAGATCTATTCATACATTGTATAAACAGATATATCCCCGAGTGTATAAATATACATTCGTATAATTTGTATATACTCTTTTCTTAGGTTTACTGGTTGTCCCTCTGTTTATGGCAAGCTGTAACATAGTGTGCCGCTAAGGTTACAGTTTCTCTGTTCCCCTAGTAGGTATGGGAGTTTTTGGTCGTCATTCAAATTTCTGAATTCAGGGCATATTTGTGTGAATTTTTGGTAGAAATTCTCCCTGATGCCCTGATATTTTCCACAAGCTGTGAGGAAGTGCATCTCTGTCTCCACCACTCCCTGACTGCAGTGAGAGCATATCCTGTCCTCTCTTGGCAGTCGGGTCTGTCTGTGTCTGCCTTTTTCGATGGCCAGGCTATGTTCACTAAGTCTGTACCTTGCCAAGGTTTTTCTCAGTTTGCTATCCTTTACCATGGTCAGGTATTCAGCCATGTTGTATTGTCTGTTTAGGGCCAAGTAGCAATTGAGTTTGTTTTGGGTTTTTGTTGTAGAAAGTATGACAGGTATTTTTCCTTTTGCTTAGTGACAATTGTGTTGGGTCGAATTCTCTGTGCTACGATGTCACTGTCCTGGGGCTGGTTATTGTTAGTAGTGTTAGTGGTTGCTTCACTGAGTCCCAGGACTAGTTGACTGAGGGTATTTTTCTTTATGGTCCTCTCTTGGCATTTCAGGGCTTCGTAATGATAGCAGTGGGGGTTGCTCATTTTTAGGTGTTTCCAAAATTTGGTGGCTCTTTTTTGGATAGTAATTATTAATGGATATTGGCCTAGTTCTGCCCTGCATGCATTGTTTACGGTTTTCCTTTGAGTCCGGAGGATACTTTTACAGAATTCTGCATGTAGGATCTCAATTGGGTGTTTGTCCCATTTTGCAAATTCTTGTTGTGTTAGCGGTCCCCACACCTCACTTCCATAGAGTGCAATTGGTTCAATTACTGATTAAAAAATTTTGAGCCAAATGCTAATTGGGATTTCTATTTGGATTGATCTTTTAATGGCATAGAAAGCCCTTCTAGCTTTCTCTTTCAGTTCATTCACTGCCAGATGAAAATTTCCCATAGAGCTGATTTTTAAGCCCAAGTATGTGTAGTTAGTGGTTTGTTCAATTTTAGTTGTTCCTAGTGTGAAATTTATTCTGGGTCCCTGATGTCTGGATCTTTGCTGGAACACAAGGACTTTGGTTTTTTGGTGGTTTATTGTCAGGGCCCAGGTCTGACAGAATGACTCCAGCAGATCCAGGTTCTGCTGTAGACCCTCCTTAGTTGGTGACAGCAGAACCAGGTCATCTGCACAGAGGAGGAATTTAACCTTGGATTCATATAGGGTGAGGCCGGGTGCTGTAGATTGTTCAAGTAGTTTTGCCAATTCATTTATGTAAATATTAAAGAGTGTCGGTGAGATGGGCGAGCCCTGCGTCACACCACGCCCCTGTGGGAAGTATTTTGTTTGTTTGTCTCCAATTTTAACTGCACATTTATTGTTTGTATACATTGATTTAATTACATCATATGTTTTTCCCCCTACACCACTTTCAATAAGTTTCAAGAATAGACCGTCGTGCCAGATGGAATCGAAAGCCTTCTGGAAATCTATAAAGCAGGCAAAAATTTTGCTTTTGTTTTGATGAACATGTTTGTCAATTAGGGTCTGTAGGGTGAAGATATGATCTGATGTTCTATAGTTTGGTAGGAATCCAATTTGGCTTTTACTCAAGACATTGTGCTCCTCAAGGAAGTTCATAAGTCTTTTGTTTATGATACTACAGAAAACCTTCCCCAGGTTACTGTTTACACAGATGCCTCGATAGTTATTTGGGTCAACTTTGTCCCCACTTTTGTATATGGGCGTTATGAGTCCTTTGTTCCAGATATCAGGGAAGTAACCGACACTCAGAACCAAGTTGAAGAGTTTCAGTATAGCCAATTTCATTTTATCGTCCGTGTGTTTAATCATCTCACTTAGGATGCCGTCTGCACCGCAAGCTTTTCCTGGTCGCAGATCCTTGAGTTTTTCAATTAGCTCTTTTTCAGATATTATGGGGTCTATCGGGTTTTGGTTATCTTTTATGGCAAAGTCGAGCTTTGCCAGTTTTTCGCATATTTGGTATTGCTCTGGGCTTAGTGTGTTTTTCTGGTATAATTTTTCAAAATGGTTTTCCCATGTGTCTCCGTTTTGAATGGCCAATTCGTCGTGTTGTTTTTTGTGTAATGTATTCCAGTTGTCCCAGAAACAATTGGAATCAATGGATTCCTCAATGGAGATGAGTGTATTCTTAATATACTGCTCTTTCTTGGTTCTGAGTGTGTTTTTGTATTGTGTTAGTGCCCGACAATAAGTAAGGCGTAATTCCTCGTTTTCTGGTTGTCTGTGTTTTTGGTTTGATATTTTTCTGAGTTTTTTCCTCATGTTCTGGCAATCGAAGTCAAACCATTTTTCGTAGTTTTTTGTTTTGGGTTTGTTCTTGCGAACTTTCAAGTTTGACATTGGTGCCAAACTATCAAAAATATTATTTAGGTTATTCACGCCTTCTTTATTGTGTGTGTATGTATTTTCCAGAAAGGTGTCCAAGAGAGCTTGAGTTGTTTGATTGCTAATTGCTTTCTGGTATTTTTCCGTGCTGTCTTTGGCCCATCTGTAAGATTTTTTAATGTTGTACAGCTTACTGGGTTGTGTTTCTGTCCTTTCAAGATATGCAGTAATTTGACTGTGATCTGACAGTGTTGTTTGTGGTTTGACTGTGAATGTTCTGAAAGAGGATGGGTCCAGATCCGTAATCATATAGTCTACGGTGCTGAAGCCAAGAGGTGAGCAATAGGTGGATCTTCCTAGGAAGTCTCCCAATAACCTTGATGCGCTATCAATTACTCATAAAAGACTGAGAGTTAAGAGAGTAACTAAAGGCTTTTATTAACAAAAGAATGAAGGTCTGCCTCGAGTGGTTGACCGGTCCAGAATACAAAGGGGCTGGGGAGCAGTCACCTTTATACTAGGACTTGTGGGAGGAGTCAGCCAAGGCATGTCCAGGCATGTACACAGTGGAATACAAACAGTGGTTTACCACATTCACCCCTTGTTTAAAATGGAGTCCGGCGGGGTGAAGTGTATTAAAAGTTAGTGTATTGGAGTCTCTCCGGAGGTCTTGTCTGCCGCTGTGATCGGCGTGGCGACGGCAGGGGTAGTGGAGCTTCCGGCGTCGAGTCCCGCGTAGGCTGTGGCACAGGCGTGTCGTCCTCGTAGATGTCGAGCGGGTCTTTGGTGATCGGGGGGGGTGTCCTTTTGGGATCTGGGTGTGGACCCGGTTAAAAGCGATGTCCTTCAGGTCCTTCGCAAAGACCGACATTCGATTCCTGTGGATATGGACTTGGTCGTAAAGACATTCCACATCGAGGGTGGGGTGTTGGGCCAGGTGCACGTTATGTTTTAATTCACAGTCTCTTGCTATGCTTGCATTTATCTCGTGGATTATTTTGTTGTTGAAGTCTCTTCTCGGCAATAGTGTGGAAACAGTATTTCTAGTGTTTGGGAAGGTGTCGCTTGCCTTCTCAATCACTGATCCGAGCGATGTTGCTACCCTTTTCTGCTGGGGCCTTAGGTCATTTGTGCCGGTGTGTATTATTATGTGTTGGGGGGGAGCCTAATTGGGTTTTGGTCAGCCATTCTAGGGCTCTGTCTGTTGTTGGGCACCAGAGCTTTTCTACTTTACGTCTAGGGAAGAGCCTTTTCTCCCATAGGTATTTCCCATTTGAGTCTATGAGTATTACGATGCCAGCCTTGTTGGTGTTTACTGGTTTGTGGCTTTCATCTGGACTCCCAGGTTGTGTGTTGGACTGGGGTGGTCGTGTCTGGTGTGTGCGTTCCTCTTGTGAGCGGCTCGGCTGTGGTTCCAAAGTGGTGGGGGCAGACTGGGTTTCAGTGTGCTGGTCGGTCTGTGTGGCTCCCCTGTATTGTGGGTCTGCTGCTGTTGTTCAGTGTGAGAGTGCAGCTGCCCAGTCGGGCTCTGTACTGTCTTATCTCTAGCCTCTGGCTGCTGGGCTAATGCCACTCTCTCTCCCCTGTGTCTCTCTTTGTCTTTCTGCAGCTCTTTCACCTGCGTCTCAAGTAAGTTCAGATCCCTCCTGTGTCTCTCTCCCTCTCTTGTTTTTGTTCCTGTTTTATTGCTGAAATGATGTTTTCTTGGTCGGTTTTCATTTTAAGGACCTCCTCTGTAAGTTTAACCAGCTGTGTCTCCAGCTGGTTAAATTTCTCCTTTAGTTGTACCGGGCTGTGTGGTCTCAGGGTGTGTGTCTGGTCGGAGCTGGAGGGCTCACTCACTTTCTGGCTAGGCTGCTTTTCTCTTGGTGAGCTGGAGGTGATAGGGGGAGAGTGTGTGGCTTTCTCTCTGATATTTCCGCTGGGGCTGGTCAAATGTACCATGGGGTTGTGGGGCCCCAGGGTGTGTGTCTGGTCGGAGCTGGAGGGCTCACTCACTTCCTGGCCAGGTTGAATTACCCCAGGTGAGCTGTAAGTGGTGGGGGGAGTGTGTGTGGCTTTTTCCCTGGTAGTTACCTTGGGGCTGGACTTTCCTTTCTCAATTATTTCTCTCAGTTTCTGGAAGGCCGTTTCAAAGTCTTTGAGGTCACACTGACAAGGAACTTTAGAGTCATAGAGTCATAGAGTAATACAGCACGGATAGAGGCCCTTCGGCCCATCGTGTCCATGCCGGCCATCAAGCCCTGTCTAATCTAATCCCATATTCCAGCATTTGGCCCGTAGCCTTGTATGCTATGGCATTTCAAATGCTCATCCAAATGCTTCTTAAATGTTGTGAGGGTTTCTGCCTCCACAACCCTTTCAGGCAGTGAGTTCCAGACTCCAACCACCCTCTGGGTGAAAAAGTTCTTTCTCAAATCCCCTCTAAACCTCCCGCCCTTTACCTTGAATCTATGCCCCCTAGTTATTGACCCCTCTACTAAGGGGAAAAGCTCCTCAGCATCCATCCTATCTATGCCCCTCACAATTTTGTACACCTCAATCATGTCCCCCCTCAGCCTCCTCTGCTCCAAGGAAAACAAACCCAATCTGCCCAGTCTCTCTTCATAGCTGAAGCGCTCCAGCCCTGGTAACATCCTGGTGAACCTCCTCTGCACCCTCTCTAACGCGATCACATCTTTCCTGTAGTGTGGCGACCAGAACTGCACACAGTATTCCAGCTGTGGCCTAACCAGTGTTTTATACAGCTCCATCATAACCTCCTTGCTCTTATATTCTATGCCTCGGCTAATGAAGGCAAGTATCCCATATGCCTTTTTTACCACCTTATCCACCTGTTCCGCCGCCTTCAGGGATCTGTGTACCTGCACACCCAGATCCCTCTGACCCTCCGTCTTGCCTAGGGTCTTTCCCTTCATTGTGTATTCCCTTGCCTTGTTAGACCCCCCAAAGTGCATCACCTCGCACTTTTCCGGGTTAAATTCCATTTGCCACTGTTCCGCCCATCTGACCAACCCATCTATATCGTTCTGCAGACTGAGGCTACCCTCCTCGCTATTTACCACCCTACCAATTTTAGTATCATCCGCGAATTTACTGATCATACCCTTTACATTCATATCCAAGTCATTAATGTAGACCACAAACAGCAAGGGACCCAGCACCGATCCCTGTGGTACCCCACTGGCCACAGGTTTCCAGTCACAAAAACAACCTTCGACCATCACCCTCTGCCTTCTGCCACTAAGCCAGTTTTGTATCCAATGTGCCAAGGCACCCTGGATTCCATGGGCTCTTACCTTCTTGACCAGTCTCCTGTGCGGGACTTTATCGAAGGCCTTACTGAAATCCATGTATACCACATCCACTGCATTACCCTCATCCACACACCTAGTCACCCCCTCAAAAAATTCAATCAAATTAGTCAGACATGATCTTCCCTTGACAAAGCCATGTTGACTATCCCTGATTAATCCTTGCCTCTCCAAGTGGAGACAAATTTTGTCCCTCAGGATTTTTTCCAGTAATTTTCCAACCACTGATGTTAGGCTCACTGGCCTGTAGTTCCCCGGTTTTTCCCTACTACCCTTCTTGAATAATGGTACTACATTAGCGGTTCTCCAGTCCTCTGGCACATCCCCTGTGGCCAGAGAGGTCCTGAATATATGTGTTAGAGCCCCCGCAATCTCCTCCTTTGCCTCACACAGCAGCCTGGGGTACATTTCATCCGGGCCTGGGGATTTATCCATTTTTAGGCCAGCTAAAACCGCCAATACCTCCTCCCTCTCGATGTTAATATGTTCGAGCATATCACAGTCCCCCCGCCCTATTTCTATGTCTACATCGTCCTTCTCCATAGTGAAAACAGATGCAAAAAATTCATTTAGAACCCCTCCTACATCTTCCGGCTCCACACACAGATTGCCACTTTTGTCCCTAATGGGCCCTATTTTTTCCCTAGTTATCCTTTTACCCTTAATATACTTATAAAACATCTTCGGATTTTCCTTTATTTTGCTCGCCAGTGTTATTTCATGGCCCCTCCTTGATCTCCTAATTTCTTTTTTAAGTATCCCCCTGCACTTTTTGTACTCCTCTAGGGCTTCCTCTGTCTTTAGCCTTTTGTATCTACCAAAAGCCCTCCTTTTTTTCCTAATCCATTCCCGTATATCCCCTGACATCCACGGTTCCCTGTGGTTTTTGGAACCACTCTTGACATTTATGGGAACATGTTGCCCTTGTATGATCTCAATCTCCCTTCTGAAAGCCTCCCATTGCTCCGATGCGGATTTTCCTACAAGTAGCTGATCCCAGTCCATTTTGGCCAGATCCTGCCTTATCCTATTAAAATCGGCCTTCCCCCAATTTAGAACCTTTATTACCGGCCCATCCCTGTCCTTTTCCATGACCACCTTAAATCTTACCATATTATGGTCACTATCACCAAAGTGCTCACCTACTAGCACTTTTTCCACTTGGCCGGCCACATTCCCTAGAATTAGGTCCAGTACCGCCCCCTCTCTTGTAGGACTTTCTACATGCTGGCTCAAAAAGCTCTCCTGGATGCACTTTAAGAATTCTACACCCTCTGAGCCTTTCACACTTTGACTATCCCAGTTAATATTGGGGAAGTTGAAATCCCCCATTATTATTACCCTATTATTTGCACATTTCTCTGAGATTTGCCTACATATCTGTTCCTCTATTTCCCCCTGACTGTTTGGAGGCCTATAGTACACTCCCAGCAAAGTGCTTGCCCCCTTTTTGTTTTTAAGCTCCACCCATATGGCCTCATTAGAGGACCCTGCTAATATATCATCCCTCCTTACTGCAGTAATTGACTCCTTAATTAATATTGCGACACCCCCTCCTCTTATACCTCCCCCTCTGTCTCGCCTGAAGATTCTGTACCCCGGAATATTGAGCTGCCAGTCTTGCCCCTCCCTCAACCATGTCTCCGTGATAGCAACAATATCATACTCCCATGTGTTTATCAACACCTTCAGTTCATCCACCTTATTTGCAAGACTCCTTGCATTAAAATAGATGCCATCCAGCCTTGCCCTTATATATTTGCCCTGTCTACCAAGCTGACTTGTTTTTTCCTCCATAATTGGCAGCACATCCCCCCCTATTTCAGCTTCCCTCTGTATCCCATCCCCCTGCCAAGTTAGTTTAAACCCCCCCCGACAGTGCTAGCAAACCTCCCCGCAAGGATATTTGTCCCGCTCTGGTTCAGGTGCAACCCGTCCGACTTGTACAAGTCCCACCTTTCCCAGAAGCAGGCCCAGTGATCCAGGAAAGTAAAACCCTCCCCCCTACACCAACTCTTTAGCCACGCATTCATCTGCTCTATCCTCCCATTCCTATACTTACTAGCACGTGGCACTGGGAGTAATCCAGAGATTACACCCTTTGAGGTCCTGCCCTTTAATCTGTTACCTAGCTCCCTAAATTCTTGATGCAGGACCTCATCCCTCTTTTTACCTATGTCGTTGGTACCAATGTGGACCACGACCACTGGCTGTTCACCCTCCCCCTCCAGAATGCCCTGCAGCCGCTCAGTGACATCCTTGACCCTGGCACCAGGGAGGCAACAAACCATCCTGGAGTCACGTTTGCGGCCACAGAAACGCCTATCTGTTCCCCTTACTATAGAATCCCCTACCACTATTGCTCTCCCACTCTTTTCCCCCCCCTCCTGGGCAGCAGGAGCACCCCCAGTGCCAGGAAGTTGGCTGCTGCTGCCTTCCCCTGGTGAGTCTTTCTATTGAGTAGTTATCAGATTGCTGAATTTTAAAGTGTAGAAATAAAAACAATAAAGGGATAACTTTCAACACAGATAATTAAAAAAAAACTGAAGACATTGCAAGAATTCAAAACCTACAAGACTCATCAAAATTCTGCAACATTTGGCTCATCTCCAGTAGCAGCAATGATAACTGTGCAGTTCTGACACATCGCACCGCTGTTGTTGAGGTGTAGAATGAACTATAATTGTTTTTTTTGGATCCAGGACATCAGAAGATCAAAACATTGACACAGGGAGAGAATATGTTCAAACCGACTGACTGTGAGGATTCTCCCAATCTCCTACTATAACTTTGACGGGAGACTGAGACACCTCCCGCAGAAATCTAGGGCCTATTTCTTGGTTTCTGTCACTGGACAGTGCTGGCAGACTGCACAAACACAGTCTAATACCCTTACATAGCTGACGGGTCAAGCCATAAAACATTAGATCTTGTTTGGGACAGTGGGATTATCAATTGGTTACTGACATGAATTACTGTCCGTTCTAAAAGAAAAAAATCTGATAATCCTAAAAGCATGTACAGATTTTGTAATCTTAATTTATCTTTCAGAAATTATGATAAAGCTCCAGAAAAACTTAGTGGCATGCTTACTTAGCTAATTAAAGGAATTGGCATTAATGTAAATAATAATGTATTTGCTAAGGGGAGATTAAAGGCTAATAAAAATTCCTTTCTGTCTTTCTTCAATTTTCCTCACATCTCCTGAAGATGTTAAATTATCCAAGGGTCTGGTCCCATGAATACTGGCAGCCATCTGATGCTGTCCACATGGCTATTCTTCATACATGGGCCTATACAACAAGATGCTCCTGGCATGGAGACTCTCCCTGTTGGAAATGTGGACCAGGAGGTCTTGGGTGCACTCTACATGATTTTCTATCCATTAAATTACTCAAGTTAGATCACAGGATAAGCACATGAGCATTATATCACAAGGTATTAATCTGCTGCTAAAATGTGGCTGTGTTTAACTTGGTATTTCTCCTTTAAGCTACGAGTTGCAATTGCTCTGTCTTCCGCAGGTCAATTAGAGGTCAGACTGGCTTTTATTCCTTTTTTTTTAAACACTTAAAAAAAAGTCAGAAGATGTTTTCTGATCATATGGAAGTTTATTGTACACTTGAAACAACTGTTTTTCTTTATCTTGTATTGTTTGTGTGTCACATTTTTTTTAAAGTATAATAGCTACTTGTACATGCAACACCTTAATTGTGACGGATATGCCTCAAAAAATATAATAATAACTACTATATCTCCCAGGGGTTTTGGTCAACACCTTTGTGTTACTCTCATTACTTTCATTCCCTTTGTTGCCCGCATTTCTCTCTTTTGCTCTTCCCCGATCTTTCTGTCCATCCCTTGATTTGTCGGTATGATCTTTTTCCCCCTCTTTAATATTGCTGTCTCTCTGTCTGTTTTTGCGCTGGTGTGGAGATGCCGGTGTTGGACTGGGGTGGACAAATGTAAGAAGTCACACAACACCAGGTTATAGTCCAACAGTTTTATTTGAAATCACAAGCTTTCGCTCCGAAAGCTTGTGATTTCAAATAAAACTGTTGGACTATAACCTGGTGTTGTGTGACTTCTTACATTTGTTTTTGCGCTAATCTCTCTCACCTATCTCCATCTGCCTACCTCTCTTCCTCCCAAAGGGTAAAAGGGTAGTCAAAGGCAGGGTGGGGCCAAATAGGGACCAAAAAGGAGATCTTGTGGAGGCAAAGGGCATGGCTAAGGTACTAAATGAGCACTTTACATCTGTCTTCACTAAAGAAGAGGATGCTGCCAATGTCACAGTAAAGGAGGAGGTAGTGAAGAAATTGAATAGGAGAATTACAGATAAAGAGGTACTTAAAAAGTTGGCAGCACTCAAAGTAGAAAAGTTACCCGGTCTGGATGGGATACATCCTAGGTTGCTGAGGTAAGTAAGGGTGGAAATTACGGAAGCTCTGGCCACAATCTTCTAATCCTCCTTAGATATGGAAGTGGTGCCAAAGAACTGGAGTACTGCAAATGTTACAACCCGTTCAAAAAGGAGAGAAGGATAAACCCTGCAATTATAGGCCAGTCAGCCTAATGTCGGTAGTGAAGAAACTTTGAGATATTAATCCGGGACAAAATTAATTGGCATTTGGAAAAATATGGGTTAATAAATAAAAGCCAGCATGGATTTGTTAAAGGCAAATCTTGTTTGACGAACTTCATCGCGTTCTTTGAAAAAGTAACGGAGAGGGTGGATGAGGGTAGTACGGTTGATGTTGTGTATATAGACTTTCAAAAGGCGTTTGATAAAGGAACACATAATAGACTTAACAAAATTGAAGCCCATGGGATTAAAGGTGCAGTGGTTACGTGGATACGAAATTGGCTAAGGCACAGAAAGCAGAGAGTAGTGGTGAATGGTTGTTTTTTGGACAGGAGGGAAGCGTGCAGTGCTGCACCCCAGGGGTCGGTGTTGGGACTACTGCTCTTTGATATATATTAATGACCTGGACTTGGGTATCCTGGGTATCATTTCAAAGTTTGCAGATGACATGAAACTCGGAAATGTAGTAAACAGTAAGGAGGATAGTAACAGACTTCACGAGCACAGAGAGAAATTGGTGAAATGAGTAGACACATGGCAAATGAAAGTTAACGCAGAGAAGTGTGAAGTGATTCATTTTGGTAGGAAGAATGACGAGAGGCAGTATAAACTAAAACAGTATAATTTTAAAGGGGGTGCAGGAACAGAGCGATCTGGAGCTGTACATACACAAATCTTTGAACGTAGCAGGATAAGTTGAGAAAGCTGTTAAAAAGGCATTCGGCATCCTTGACTTAGAATCGTAGAATCGTTACAGCACAGAAGGAGGCCATTCGGCCTGTCGAACCCGTGCCAGCTCTCTGCAAGAGCACTTCAGCTATTCCCACTCCCCTGCCCTATCCAAGTAGCCCTGCAATTTTTTTTCCTTCAGGTACTTATCCAATTCCCTTTGAAAGCCACAATTGAATCTGCATCCACCACCGTTTCAGGCAGTGTATTCCAGATCGTAACCACTCGTTGCATAAAAAAAGTTTTTCCTCATGTCGCCTTTGCTTCTTTTGCCAATCACCTTTAAATCTGTGTCCTCTGGTTCTCGGCCCTTCCACCAATGAGAACAGTTTCTCTCTATCTACTTTGTCTAGACCCTTCATTATTTTGAACACCTCTATCAAATCTCCTCTCAACCTTCTCTGCTCCAAGGAGAACAACACCTGCTTCTCCAGTCTATCCACGTAACTCAAGTCCATCATCCCTGGAACCATTCTTGTAGATCTTTTCTGCTCCCTCTCTAAGGCCTTCACATCCTTCCTAAAGTGCGGTGCCCAGATATTCCGATCCCCACCCTAAGGGACATCGGAAATGCCGGCTGGAGTATTGGCCCGTAATGCGCTGAAAATCGGCATTTCCGATCGGTCAAGAATGGTCTTGACAGATCCTCCGCCTGCCCTGGAGACAGGCCTCTGCGGGCGGATAGTTTCGCTTTCTGGAGACCCTCCGCCTGCAGAAAACCCTTACAATTCTTACGCCTGTAAAAGCAGGTGTAAGGCCTGCTTTTACCAGGATAAGAGTTGAAAAAAAGTAAAAAAAAAAAAAAAAATTCTGTGATTTATCATTTAAAAACTTTTTTAAAAAGTTTTTTAAAAAGTTTATATTTAGCCCTGTAAAAAACTTTAATTATTATTTTTTTAAATTAAATTTTTGTTTAAAATACTTAATTTATTGTAATTTCAAGTAATTTAAAAAAATGTGATTTTTAAAAAATTTATTTACTATGTTTTTGGGGTGATCTCCATTCATATATTTGACAGGTCTTCCTGTCAAATGTATGAAGGGAGATTCCCTTCTGTGATTGGCTCCCCATGGCCCATGTGATCTCAGGGACGCTGCGAACTACATGCGCCTCTGGGATACGTGGGCCCTGCGCACTTCAAGTTTGGAGAAGCCCAGGGAGCCCTTAGGTAAGGGTGTAGATTTTTCCAGATCGCAGGCCTCCGGGGGCCTGCAATCGGAAAATACAGGCCAATACTCCAGTTGAGGCCGAACCAGTGTTTTATAAAGGTTCATCATAACATTCTTGCTTTTGTACTCTATGCCTCTATTTATGAAGCCCAGGATCCCGTATGCTTTTATTTTAACTGCTTTCTTAATCTGCCCTTCCATCTTCAATGATTTTGGCACATGTACCCCATGTCTCTCTGTTCCTGCACCCACTTTAGAATTGTACCCGTTAGTTTATATTGCCTCTCCTCGTTCTTCCTACCAAAATGTATCACTTTGCACTTCCCTGCGTTAAATTTCACTCGCCACATGTCCACCCATTCCACCAGCCTGTTTATGTCCTCTTGAAGTCTATCACTATCCTCCTCACTGTTCACTATACTTCCAAGTTTTGTGTGATCTGCAAATTTTGAAATAGTGCCCTGTACACCCAAATCCAAGTCATATATATCAAGAAAGGCAGTGGTCGTAGTACCAATCCTGGGGAACACCACTGTATACCTTCCTCCAATCCAAAAAAACAACTGTTCACCACTACTCTCTGTTTCCTGTCACTTAGCCAATTTCGTATCCATGCTGCCACTGACCCTTTTATTCCATGGGCTTCAACTTTGCTGGGAAGCGTATTATGTGGCATTTTATCAAACGCCTTTAGGAAGTCCATGTACACCACATCAACCCTCTCTGTTACCTCATCAAAAAACTCGATCAAGTTAGTTAAGCACGATTTGCCTTTGACAAATCTATGCTGGCTTTCCTTAATTAATCCACACTTGTCCAAGTAACTGTTAATTTTGTCCCGGATTATCGTTTCTAAAAGCTTCCCCACTACCAAGGTTAAGCTGCCTGGTCTGCAGTTGCTGGGTTTATCCTTACACCCTTTTTTAAGTACAGCCATTTTATAAATAGAGGCATAGGGCTCGAATTTCATCGGGCCATTGAGGCGGGATTGGAGGCGTGTGGGGGGTTAAAATCGTGAAATCAGGGGGGCACGAACCCATCCCGCCTCCATGCCCGTTTCACAGGAGGCGAGTATCCAACCTGTGCTGGGAGCTGCCTCCCCGAGGCGGGAAGGGGATTAGTGCCAATTAACTGCCTGTTAACAGGCAATTTTTAGCCTAATCCCTATTTTTATCCCTGAAGTGTAGGCTTCCCAATGGCTCCAAACCACGCCAAGATAGCGAGGCGGACCGTCGGGCTGAAGGGCTTGGAGGGTTGAGATGTCCGGTGTTCAGGTGAGTAATGGGTGCATGAGTGAAGAGGTAAGTGTGTTTGGTGTGTGTAAAGTGTTTAAATAAGTTTTACTTTCCTTTACTTAATAATGCAGCCTTCCTTCCTTCAGGTCTCGGGAGTCCCTCATCTCATCGGCACAGAAAGCAAAATGGCCGCGAGCTGTCAAAATCTGCAGCCTCTGCTTTCTGTTCTGGAGAGATCTCTAAATCAGCCCGAGAGGAAGCAATTAACTTAGAGTACAGACCGTCAGTGTTTGACAGCTTCAAAGAGCTGTCAAACGCTGATATTTTATCTGTCAAAAGCTCTTGACAGATGAAATGTCAATCTGTGACGTCACCTGTTGCCGGGTGGCTCTTAATTGGCCTGCTGAGCCCGCTGGGCAGGCTCAACAAGGTCAATCAGGGGAAATTCGAGTGGGTTGGCCACAACTCGATGGAGGCGGGACTACAACCCCAAAAGTGGGAGTCCCGCCTCCTACACGCCTCCATTGATAAAATCCAGCCCATAGAGTGCAAAAGCAAGGAAGTTTTACACCATTAAAACAGTTACAACAAGGTTGAATTTAGACCCCAGTGTTTTAAGAACATAAGAAATAGGAGCAGGAGTAGGCCAATCGGCCCCTCGAGCCTGCTCCACCATTCAATAAGATCATGGCTGATCTGATCCTAACCTCAAATCTTCTATCACTCTGCATCCACCCGAACCCATGTGATCTCCCGGGAGAGGCGAAAAACCAGATAAAAGACCCAATGGTCAATTTGGGAGAAAAAAAATCTGGGAAATTCCTCTCCGACCCATCTAGGCGATCGAAATTCTTCCAGGAGATCACCCTGTCCCTATATTTTCTACAGTACTTACCTTCTGTAAAGGCGATCTCCACCCCAGCCAGGAACAGGAATAAAACCATCTCCTGAAATCTAACACAGAATTAGAACACAGTAGGAGCAGAACCAGGCTACACGGCCCCTGGGCCCACTCCACTACCCACAGGGCCATGACCATTCCGAACCTAGACTCATGTCCAATTTCCTGCCCGCTCCCCGTAACCCTTAATTCCCTTTACCTCTAGGAAACTATCCATTTCTATTTTAAATTTATTTAATGATGTAGCTTCCACAACTTTCTGGGGCAGCAAATTCCACAAACCTACCACCCTCTGAGTGAAGAAGTTTCTCCTCATCTCAGTTTTGAAAGAGCAGCCCCTTATTTTAAGATTATGCCCCCTAGTTCTAGTTTCACTCTTCATTGGGAACATCCTCACCGCATCCACCCGATCAAGCCCCTTCACAATCTTATATGTTTCAATAAGATCGCCTCTCATTCTTCTGAACTCCAATGAGTAGAGTCCCAATCTACTCAACCTCTCCTCATATGACCACCCCCTCATCCCCGGGATTAACCGAGTGAACCTTCTTTGTACTGACTCGAGAGCAAGTATGTCTTTTCTTAAGTATGGACACCAAAACTGTATGCAGTATTCCAGGTGCGGTCTCACCAATACCTTGTACAACTGCAGCAATACCTCCCTGTTTTTATATTCCATCCCCCTAGCAATAAAAGCCAACATTCCATTGGCCTTCTTGATCACTTGCTGCACCTGCATACTAACTTTTTGAGTTTCGTGCACCAGGACCCCCAGATCCCTTTGTACTACAGTACTTTCCAGTTTCTTGCCATTAAGATAATAACTTGCTCTATGATTTTTCCTGCCAAAGTGCATAACCTCACACTTTCCAGTATTGTATTCCATCTGCCAAATCTCTGCCCACTTACTTAGCCTGTCTATGTCCCTTTGCAGGTTTTTTATGTCCTCCTCACTCACTACTTTCCGTCCCATCTTTGTATCATCTGCAAACTTTGATATGTTACACTCGGTCCCCTCCTCCAAATCGTTAATATAGATTGTAAAGAGTTGGGGACCCAGCACTGACCCCTGCGGAACACCACTAGTTACTGGTTGCCAATCTGAGAACGAACCATTTATCCCAACTCTCTGCTTTCTGTTAGAGAGCCAATCCTCCACCCACGCCAGAATATTACCCCCAATCCCGTGATTTTTTATCTTGAGCAATAATCTTTCGTGTGGCACCTTGTCAAATGCCTTTTGGAAGTCTAAATACACTACGTCCACTGGTTCCCCTTTATCCACCCTGTATGTTACTTCCTCAAAAAACTCAAGCAAATTTGTCAAACATGACTTCCCCACCATGAAACCATGCTGAGTTTGTCCTATTAAATTATGTTTATCCAAATGTCCTGTTACTGTCTCCTTAATAATGGACTCTAACATTTTACCAACCACAGATGTTAAGCTAACAGGTCTATAGTTTCCAGCCTTCTGTCTACTACCCTTTTTAAATAAGGGTGTTACATTAGCAGTTTTCCAGTCTGCCGGGACCTTTGCTGAGTCCAGGGAGTTTTGGAAAATTATTACCAATGCATCCACAATCCCTACCGCCACTTCCCTCAAGACCCTAGGATGCAAGCCATCAGGTCCAGGGGATTTATCCGCCTTGAGTCCCATTATTTTACCAAGTACCACTTCCTTAGTGATTAAGATTATAATTGCTTTGCATCCATAAGAAAGGGAGCCAACATGGAAAATGTAAATGATTCTAATTCTAAGGATTGCCATTCCTACATTTACACCGAGTTTGAAGGTTGCCAATTGTTTCTAGTTTGTTTTAATTTATGGTCTGCTGCAGCGATTGAGAAAGCAGAAATCAGGGCTGGGAAGACAATCAATCTGATGGAAAGAATGACCCAATCAGATGTGGCAGAATAAGTTTACCTGGGTTAGAAAAAATTTGCCTATGATTAAAAGTGACATAGCAGCATCACAGAAAGTGTTACCTAGAAGTTCTATGCAAAGCTTTTAATATATTACTAGAAGATTGCCCGTGGTGCAATTCAGGGCGAGTCAGAAGATATGCTGTCCTATGTAATGTACAATATATTTTTTGATTTTAGGTGATTAGATCAGTCACATTACATTTTTATTACAGAGCAGTATTACTGAAATTTTCATGGCCAAATTCAATGGTTATTTGCATGGAAACTGTAAATCAGTGGGCTTGATAACTATTGCTTAACTGTAGAGCTAAATCCATTGTTTTAAAAGCCCAAGATACTGAAGAAAATGGTTTAAAAGATGCTCCATGTTGCAGACAGGAGGTAGGTTGTAGGAACTATGTGCAACATTAGTGGGGAGCTGGGGGCCCTGTACTGTGAGACAATGGTCTGAGGGTTTAGGAGTGGGTGTAGAGGCTTGGCAGGGTGCAAGTCTGGGAGAGCAGAAGGTGAAGATTGTGGAATGTGGGAGCAGTTGTGGTGTTTGGGAGATTGGGAAGAGGGTACAAGGATCTGGTAGGATTGGTGGGGTTGGAATACAGCAGTACTGGGGTAGGGGACTGGGCGTGGTCATGGTGAGAAGATGGACGCCAATGAACAGAGCATTAGGAAGGGGATTCTGGGTGTGATGTGCTGGGAGTGCCCTGACAAAGTGCAACGAGAGGGGTTTTCTTGGAAGAAGTGCTGCAATGAAGGAAATGCATTGGTGTTTGGTGTGAGGAGTTGGGAGCAGCAAGAAAGAGGGGAGAGGAACTCCTGATGCTCAGCAGTGACCATGACTGGACTCCAGCCAGCCTTCTTCTGGGACTGCAGGTGGGGTCAAGTTGACTCAAAGCTGCGAGTCAGGGTACATTTGTGGCAGAGAAGCAGTCGTCATCGGGGAAGGAAATGCCAGGCATTGCGTCGGTGGCTGGATTGCATCGGGTTGTGGGGGGGGGGGGGGGGAAGAAAGAGAGGGGTCAGCATCAGCAAGAGGCAAGAGTGAGGAGAGGGCAGTCAGAGAGCTCCAAAATGGGTGATGCTGTGGTCAACACAACTCCCTTTATCTTGGCGACACAGGTGAGTCTCAGAGGTAAATAAGCAACAGCTTCGTCTACCTTGAATATCAAATTTGGAAGAACTTTAAGAATTGTGATAGAAAAATGTTACAGGAAGTAAATATTAAACCAACAGGAAGTAAGTATGACACTCACTGGAAGTGCATACATGCACGCCCACACAAGGCTTTTAATATATATTCCAAGTCAATCTCCCGTGGCATTGCACAGGAGGAGTCAAGATCAAATGTGGTCTTCAGGTGAAGCAGAGTTAGAGGGGGCGATATAGATGTAATCCAGTCCTTATTTTAAAGTCATACATTCTGATCTTTTTTATAATTCAATTATATATTATTATGTCCACATTTATAATGTAAACTGTCAATGTAACTTCACCACATTGCAATTACACCCTCTCACTAGTGATGGCACTGCAGTGCCTGCACTGAAGGGAGGGTGTAATTAGTGTGACAAGTTTACAGTGGGCAATTTTCATTATAAATGTGAATATAGAATTTAAAATGGAAAGAAAAGTTGGCAGGAGGTATGTGCAGACTTAAGATTTCTAATGTATTATAGATAAATAGAAGTTGAATAAAGATAGAATAATGCACGTGTTGAGATTCAGTGTCGGTGGGTTAAAATCATTTTTCTTTCATCTCTGGAGCCTGAGTTTGAATCTAGCCTGAATTGATGAGATGAAAGTCTCATCTCTTTGGTGGCTGTATTTTATTCAATGCATTTGGGCAATTTAAACCCAGTTCTTGGAAGGACAAGGTGACTGAAATAAACCAGCACTAATTGGGAGTCTTAGTCAAATAGGTAATGAAGGTGGTTTTTGTGGGATGGGAAATGCTGTACTGTGGCAGAGAAGGACATTCTTCAGTGGCCAGGATTAAGGCACACTTACTCTAGTAGTTGATTTCTCATAACTTCCAAAACACATTTTGAAATGAGGCAAGCACAGTATTGGGGTAGGGGAGGAAAGAAGAAATAACTGTGAATCAAAATTGTGTAGTGTATGCAGATTGAAGTGAAATGTCCAAGCTTTTTGTATTCATGGCGGGTGCGTACCATGGAGCATTACGGCCAAATACAAAGATGAAATCAATGTTCCCAATAATCAAGATATATCTGAAACTGTAGATACGAACACATATCGATTTAGGATTTATCCACCTACGAGGTAATAGCAATAAGAACAGTCCTTTCCAAACCTCCAGACCAATGAAATTCAAACAGAACACACCCGTGCAAATAGAACTGAGTCACCAGATGGCGAGGGCCCATGTGCCAATGTTAATACTCCACTGAAATAGAAGAACATCTCAGACATGTGCCATTGCTAGTACTCCACTGTAATAGAACATTTCAGACACGTGACAATGTTAGTACTCCACTGAAGTAGAACATCTCAATATTAATACTCCACTGAAATAGAAGAACATTTCAGACATGTGCCAATATAAGTACACCACTGAAATTGAATATCTAAGACAGTGAACATTCTGATAAACACAAGCTAAGTAAGTATTTTAACATTGCTTCTTCCAGTCACATGATGTTGTAACACTAAGGAGTAAAAATTGGGTTGCGCCACCTTTGGGGCGCTACCTTTTTTTAAATTCATTGATGGGATGTGGGCGTCGCTGACTAGGCCTGCATTTAGTGCCCATCCCTAATTGCCCTTGAGAAGATGGTGGTGAGCCGCCTTCTTGAACCGCTGCAGTCCATATGGTGTAGGTACACCCACAATGCTGTTAGGAAGGGAGTTCCAGGATTTTGGCCCAGCGACAGTGAACGAACGGCGATACAGGTCCAAGTCAGGATGGTGTGTGGCTTGGAGGGGAACTTGTAGGTGGTGATGTTCCCATGCGTCTGCTGCCCTTGTCCTTCTAAGTGGTAGAGGTCGCGGGTTTGGAAGGTGCTGTTGAAGGAGCTTTGGCGAGTTGCTGCAGTGCAACTTGTAGATGGTACACACTGCAGCCACAGTGTGCCGGTGGTGGAGGGAGTGAATGTTGAAGGTGGTGGATGGAGTGCCAATCAAGCGGGCTGCTTTATCCTGAATGGTGTCGAGCTTCTTGAGTGTTGTTGGAGCTGCACTCATCCAGGCAAGTGGAGAGTATTCCATCACACTCCTGACTTGTGCCTTGTAGATGGTGGAAAGGCTTTGGGGAGTCAGGAGGTGAGACACTCGCCGCAGAATTCCCAGCCTCTGGCCTGCTCTTGTAGCCACAGTACTTATATGGCTGGTCCAGTAACCCCCAGGATGTTGATAGTGGGGGATTCAGCGATGGTAATGCCATTGAATGTCAAGGGGAGATGGTTAGAGTCTCGCTTGTTGGAGATGGTCATTGCCTGGCACTTGTGTGGTGCGAATGTTACTTGCCACTTGTCAGCCCAAGTCTGAATGTTGTCCAGGTCTTGCTGCATATGGACACGGACTGCGTCAGTATCTGACGAGTCTCGAATGGTGCTGAACAGTGTGCAATCATCAGCGAACATCCCCACTTCTGACCTTATGATGGAGGGAAGGTCATTGATGAAACAGCTGAAGATGGTTGGGCCTAGGACACTGCCCTGAGGAACTCCTGCAGTGATGTCATGTGATTGAGATGAATGACCTCCAACAACCTCAAGAGGAGTGCCGGGCTTACGGAGAGCAGCCGGCACCCCGCGGGGGGGCTTCACGGGGGCCGGGGACAGCAACTGGGGCAGGTGCTGGCAGGTGGCCGGCAGGTGGCCAGCAAAAAAAATGGCTGCCCGCCACCTCCCCTTTAACTAGCGCCGCCCTGGCCGCAGGTAGGCCCCCCTGACCCCGGCGGATATAGCGTCCGGTGGTAAGTCGGGGGGCACCACCCAATATTACAGCCGGGGTGTGAGCGGGGCGCTGCGCAAACGGTTAGCGCTGCTGCTAACCTCCCGCTGAATTTTGCGGGAGGCATTAGCGGCGCCATGCCCAGGCGCTAGTTGATTTGCGCCCTGTTAGCGGCCTCTTAGGGCACTAACGGGGGATGCAAATCAACCGAATTTAGCCCCCTAAATATCTTAATCACAATAATCAAGATATATCTGAAACTGTAGATATGAACACATATCGATTTAGGTCTTTCCCAACATGCAATATAGCAAACATTCAAAGACCAATATCCATGACAGACAGCTCCAAAAGGTGTAATGGTTTCTATTAAAATTATCAGCTGTACATATTGATTTCACAGTCAGGCCACAAGGATAATTACAAACACAAAACTATCATAAAGACAAGATCTAGCGCACACTATCAAATCAGTCCATATTTTAGACCACTACATTGAGTTGTACAGGTTATATAAGTAAAAACTGCTGGGAATCTATTTAAAGGATATATTGCAAATAAAGAATTCTGAAGATAGTAGTAACTCTTTAAATGTAAGTTCTTTCTTCTATGAACATTATATCATTAGAACTCCTGGCAATACACACCCAGCCATTGGTCACTCCAATTGTTAAATTTTTGGCGAGAAATTATTTCTTTATTTTCGTCAAGATGAAGACATGAGTGTCAGGATTAAGCTTTCCAAACCAGATTGGGGCAGGGGGAGGGGTAACTGCAGAAAGTTTTCACTCAGACGGTTGTGAATCTTTGGAATTCTCTACTCGAGGGCTGTGGATAGTCAGTCGTTGAGTATATTCAAGACCAAGATCGATAAATCTTTGGGCACTCAGGGAATCAAGGGATAGGATGGGGAAGTGGGAGTTGATCTAAAAGTTCAGCCATGATCTTATTGAATGGCGGAGCAGGCTCGAGGGGCCATATGGCCTACTCCTGTTCCAATTTCTGATGTTCTTATATTAACTGGTTCTAACCACTGCTCAGATGTCAGCTTGGCTCATTTGATGGCACAGTCATCTGAGTCAGAAGGCTGTGGATTAAAGTCACATTCTAGTCTAGTGCATTACTAAGGGAATACTGCATGGTCAGAGGTGCCGTCTTTCAAATGAGTATTTTAGCTCCCATTTGAAGAGGAGCAGTGATTGCTCTTAGTGTGCTGGCCAGAGTTCCTTCCTCAACCAATACCATGAGAAACAGAGTAACTCTTCATTCATCCCATTTCTTGTTTGTGGTACTGTACTTTGCTGTGTGCAAATTAGCTACTCTGTTTATCTACATAACAGTGACAGCCCTTTAAAAAGTAATTCATTGGTTTGAGGACATGATAAGGCACTCTTCAAATGTAAGTTCTTTCTTCTATGAACATTATATTATTAGAACTCCTGGCAATACACACCCAGCCATTGATCACTCCAACTGTTAAATTTTTGAAGTGAAATTATTTATTTATTTTTGTCAAGATGAAGACATGAGTGTCAGGATCAAGCTTTCCAAACCAGATTAGGTGGGGGGAGGGTAAATGCAGAAAGTTGGACGACTCACCCATCTCTGCTCTGCAAGTGTGCAAACTCTTCAGTTACACACATTTAGCAGTTTGTCTTGATAATTGCACTGGAAAAGGTGGCTCAAAAGCTGGTGGAAGAATGGACATTTTCAAAAATGGACATTCTTGTCAGCAACCTCAGTATGGTACATAAGAACATAAGAATTAAGAGCAGGAGTAGGCCATACGGTCCTGCGAGCCTCATCCGCCATTCAATAAGATCATGGCTGATCTTAGACCTCAACTCCACTTTCCCACCAGATTCCCATATCCTTTGATTCTCCTAGAGTCCAAAAAATCTATCTATCTCAACGACTCCGCATCCACAGCCCTCTGGAGTAGAGAATTCTAAAGATTAACAAAGAAATTCTTCCTCATCTCAGTCTTAAATGGCCAACCCCTTATCCGGAGACTATGCCCCCTAGTTTTAAACTCCCAGCCAGGGAAAACAACCTCTCAGCATCTACCCTGTCAAGCCCCCTCAGAATCTTGTATGTTTCAAAGATGGCACCTCTCATTCTTCTAAACTCCAGAGTGTAGACCATTCTACTCAATCTTTCATCATAGGGCTATTCTCTCATCCCAGGAATCAATCTAGTGAACCTTTGTTGCACCGCTTCCAAGGCAAGTACATCTTTCCTTTGATAAGGAGACCAAAACTGTGCACAGTACTCCAGGTGTGGCCTCACCAAAGCCCTGTACAATTGTAGCAAGACTTCCTTACTCTTGAACTCCAACCCCCTTGCAATAAAGGCCAACATGCCATTTGCCTTCCTAACTGCTTGCTGTATCTGCATGCTAACTCTGTGTGTTTCTTGTACGAGGACACCCAAATCTCTCCAAACGCCAACATTTAATAGTTTCTCACCATTTAAAAAATATTCTGTATTTCTATTCTTCCTACCAAAGTGAATAACCTCACATTTTCCCCACATTATACACTATCTGCCAACTTGTTGCCCACTCACTTAGCCTGTCTATATCCCTTTGCAGGCTTTTTGTGTCCTCCTCACAGCTTACAGTCCAATCCAGCTTTGTATCGTCAACAAACTTGGATACATTACACTCGATCCCTTCATCCAAGTCATAGAATCATAGAATGGTTACAGCACGGAAAGCGGCCATTCGGCTCTTTGAGCCTGTGCCAGCTCTCAGCTAGTCCCACTCCCCCGCCCTTTCCCTGTAGCCCTGCAAATTTTTCCCCTTCGGATACTTATCCAACTCCCCGTTGAAAGATAAAAATGAGTCTGCTGCCACCACCCTTTCCGGCAGTGCATTCCAGATCTTAGCCACTCGCTGCGTAAAAAAGTTTTTTCTTTTGTCGCCTTTAGTTCTTTTGCTAATCACCTTAAATCCGTGTCCTCTGGTTCTCGTTCTTTTGCTAATCACCTTAAATCCGTGTCCTCTGGTTCTCGATCCTTCTGCTAATGGGAACAGTTTCCCTCTATCTACTCTGTCCAGACCCCACTTGATTTTGAACACCTCTATCAAATCTCTCAATCTTCTCTGCTCCAAGGAGAACAACACCAGCTTCTCCAGTCTATCAATGTAACTGAAGTCCCTCATTCCTGGAATCATTCTTGTAAATCTTTTCTGTACCTTCGCTAAGGCCTTCACATCCTTCCTAAAGTGTGGTGCCCAGAATTGGACACAGTACTCCAGTTGGGGCCGAACCAGTGTTTTATACAGGTTCATCATAATTTCCACACTTTTGTACTCCATACCTCTATTTATGAAGTCCAGGATCCCGTAAGCCTTTTTAATTGCTTTCTCAACCTGCCCTGCCACCTTCAACGATTTGTGCACATATAACCCCAGGTCTGTCTGTTCATGCACCCCCTTCAGAATTGTACCACTTAGTTTATATGTCCTCTCTTCATTCTTTCTACCAAATTGTAGCACTTCACACTTTTCTGCATTAAATTTCATCTGTCACGTGTCCGCCCATTCCACCAGCTTGTCTAGGTCTTCCTGAAGTCTATCACTCTCCTCCTCACTGTTCACTATGCTTCCAAGTTTTGTGTCATCTGCAAATTTTGAAATTGTGCCCTGTACACCCACATCCAAGTCATTAATATATATCAAGAAAAGCAGTGGTCCAAGAACTGACCCCTGGGGAACACCACTGTATACCTACATCCAGTCCGAAAAACAACTGTTCACCACTACTCTCTGTTTCCTATCACTTAGTCAATTCCGTATCCAACTTGCCACTGTCCCTTTTATTCCATGGGCTTCAACTTTGCTGGCAAGCCTATTATGTGGCACTTTGTCAAACGCCTTTGGAAATCCATGTACACTACGTCAACCGCATTACCCTCATCAACCCTCTCTGTTACCTCATCAAAAAATTCAATCAAGTTAGTTAAACACGATTTGCCTTTGACAAATCTGTGCCATCCTTAATTAATCCACACCTATCCAAGTGACTGTTAATTTTGTCCTTGATTACTGTTTCTAAAAGCTTCCCCACTTCCAAGGTTAAACTGACTGGCCTGTAGTTGCTGGGTTTATCTTTACACCCTTTTCTGAACACGGGTGTAACATTTACAATTCTCCAGTCCTCTGGCACCACCCCCGTATCTAAGGAGGATTCGAATATTATGGCCAGGACCTCCGCGATTTCCTCTCTAAATTCCCTCAGCATTCTAGGATGCATCCCATCCGCTCCTGGTGATTTATCTACTTTAAGTACAGCCAGCCTTTCTAATACCTCCTCTATCAATTTTTATCCTATCAATTATCTCCACTATCTCCTCCTTCACTATGTCTATAGCAGCATCCTCTTCCTTGGTGAAGACAGATGCAAAGTACTCGTTTAGTACCTCAGCCATACCCTCTGCCTCCATGCATAGGTCTCCTTTTTGGTCCCTAATTGGCCCCACCCCTCCTCTTACTACACTTTTACTATTTATATGCCTACAGAAGACTTTTGGATTACTTTTTATGTTGGCTGCCATTCTATTCTCATACCCTCTCTTTTCCCCTCTTTTCTTTTTCACTTTTCCTCTGACCTTTCTATATATATATAGCCTAATTCTTTGATGTATTTGCAACATGACATCTGTCATACACGCTCTTTTTCTGCTTCATCATATTCTCTATCTCTTTCGTCATCCAGGGAGCCTCGACTTTAGTTGCCCTGCCTTTCCCCCTAGTGGGAATGTACCTCAACTGTACTTGAACTATTTCCTCTTTAAAGGCAGCCCATTGTTCCATTACAGTTTTGCCTGCCAATCTTTGATTCCAGTTTACCCGGGCCAGATCTGTTCTCATCCCACTGAAATTGGCCTTCCCCCAGTGAAACATTTTTACTCTAGATTGCTCCCTGTCCTTTTCCATAGCTAATCTAAACCTTATATTACGATGATCACTGTTCCCTAAATGTTCCCCTACTGACCTCAAAGGTAGTAATCTCAGGATTACTCCCAGTGCCACGTACTAGCGAGAGCAGAAATAGGAGAATAGACCAGATGAATGCGTGGCTGGAGAGATGGTGTAGGAGGGAGGGATTTAAATTCCTGAGGCATTGGGACCGATTATGGAGAAGGTGGGACCTGTATAAGCTGGATGGGTTACACCTCGGCAGAAACGGGACCAACATCCTCGCAGGGGAAGTTGCTAGTGCTGTTGGGAAGGATTTAAACTAGTTTGTCAGGGGGCTGGGAACCCAAGTGTGGGCCCAGAACGGAGAGAAACAAAGCTGGAAGTGCAAGTTAGAAAAGTAGTCAGCAAAACTAGTAGGGAGCAGAAACAAAGGCCAACAGTAAAGTGGGTCGAAGTGCAGAAAAATATTAAACAGGCAAAGTTGAAAACACTTTATCTAAATGCACGGAGCATTCGCAACAAGGTGGTGAATTAATGACACTAATAGAAGTAATTGGGTATGATATAATTGCCATTACAGAGACATGGTTGCAGGGTAACAAAAGCTGGGAACTGAATGTTCCAGGGTACTCAACATTTAGGAAGGGCAGACAAAAAGGAAAAGGATGTGGCATAGCGCTGTTAATAAGGGATGAGGTCGGTACGGTAGAGATAAAAGATCTTGGCTTGGCAGATCGTGATGTAGAACTGGAATCCGTTTGGCTGAAGCTAAGAAACAGCAAAGGGTGGAAAACATTGATGGGTGTTGTGTATAGTGTGGCGGCACCAGAAAGCAGGTAAGTGATTGAGTGGTGAGTATTTCTCTTTTTTAAACTTTAACTCTGTGGTTTATAGCTTCTAAGCGCTCTGTGGTGTAGCGGGGAAAGTTTGTAAACCAGGGCCCTTAAATATATCATTTAACTGTAGTGTAATTGGTGGGATTGATTTGATTTAATTTATTTTGAATTAATTAAAGGGTAAGTCATGGCAGGAGAGCTTGGCCCCGTGGTATGCTCCTCCTGCGCTATGTGGGAACTCAGGGACACTTCCTGTGTCCCTGACAACCATGTGTGCAGGAAGTGTATCCAGCTGCAGCTACTGGCAGACTGCACTGCTGCGCGGGAGCTGCGATTGGATACATACTGGACCATTCGCGATGCTGAGGACGTCGTGGATATCACGTTTAAGCAGTTGGTCACACCGCAGGCAAAGGTTGCACAGGCATAAAGGGAATCGGTGACCAACAGGCAGAGTAGTAGGCGCAGGCAAGTAGTGCAGGGGTCCCCTGTGGCCATCCCCCTCTCAAAAAGATATACCACTTTGGATACTGATGGGGGGGATGGCTTACCAGGGGAAGGCAGCAGAAGCCAACTTCCTGGCACCAGGGGTGGTTCTGCTGCACAGGACGAGAGGAAAAAGAGTGGGAGAGCTATAGTGACAGGGGATTCTATTGTAAGGGGAATAGATAGGCGTTTCTGCGGCCGCAAACGAGACTCCAGGATGACGTGTTGCCTCCCTGGTGCAAGGGTCAAGGATGTCTGAGAGCGGCTGCAGAACATTTTGGAAAGGGAGGGTGAACAGCCAGTTGTCGTGGTGCATGACGTAATAAACTCACTATGCACTTGGTTTGAGCATAAAGCAAGGCTTTAATCAACTTATTTCAGAACATGGAGGTCTAGTTGTATCCACTAGCTCCCTTGTCTTTACAAAATGTCCCTGGCAAGCTGGGGCCAACGCCCGAGTATTTATACTCCTTGGATGGCGCCACCAGCTGGCCGTCCAGTGTTATTTCATAGGTAGTTTCTCGATGATGAGATTTATGACAGTGCATATAGGTACCAACGATATAGGTTAAAAACCGGGATGAGGTCCTAAAAGCTGAATATAGGGAGTTAGGAGGTAAATTAAAAAATAGGACCTCAAAGGTAGTAATCTCAGGATTGCTACCAGTGCCACGTGCTAGTCAGAGTAGAAATAGAAGGATATTTCAGATGAATACGTGGCTAGAGGAATGGTGCAAGGGGGAGGGATTCAAATTCCTGGGACATTGGAACCGGTTCTGGGGGAGGTGGGACCAGTACAAAACGGACGGTTTGTACCTGGGCAGGGCCGGGACCGATGTCCTAGGGGGAGTGTTTGCTAATGCTCTGGGGGAGGGTTTAAACTAAAATGGCAGGGGGTTGGGAACCTGAGCAGGGAAACAGAGGAAAGGGAAACAAGGATAAAAGCAAAAGACAGGAAGGAGAAAAACAAAAGTGACAGGCAGAGAAATCAAGGGTTTAAATCAAACACGGCCACAGTAAATAATAATTCTAAAAGGTCTAAGAGCGTTAAAAAAAAAAGCCTGAAGGCTTTGGGGGAGAAATTCGGTATCGCCCCGTTTGGGGCGCTAGTCCTGGTGATGCGCAAAGTTTAGCGCCAGGCGCAATTTGGCGATACTGGGTTGCAGCGCCCCTGAAGGTGATTGCGGCGCTAAATCAGGCATTGCACGATACTCTTAGGGCGCTAACGCGGCAGCGCAACCCAATTTCTTGGTGGCGGGGAGCAGCGCAGGTGCTGTCAATAATCAATTTCCCTGAGACACACTGGCGCCGGCCAGCTCTTAAAGGGGCGGGTCATCAGCCACGGGCACAGAGGATAGCCCTTGTCCCCAAGAAGCCAGCCTCCTGGGTGAGTCGGGGCCTCGAAAAGGTTTGCAACAGAAATCTGGCGCAGGATGAAGGCGTCCTGGCTGCTGCCTGGGAACTGCGCATTCACTGCGAGGATCAGCTGTCGGTGGTCACAGACCAGCTGGACATTCAAGGAACGGAACCCCTTGCAGTTGCGGAACTCCTCCGGATTGAATACAGGCACCCGCAAAGCCACGTGCGTGCAGTCAATGGCACCCTGGACCATGGGGAAGTCCGCTATTGCAGCGAAGCCCTCTGCGCGCTCCCGCTGCTTGTCCAGGGTCATTGCGACGGAGATGTACTGCCGCCTCCTTTTAAACAGGGCATCAGTCACTTGACGGATGCAGTAATGCACCGCAAACTGCGAGATGCTGGCTATGTCCCCAGTTGCAGCCTGAAAAGAGCCGCTCGCGTAGAAGTTCAAGGCAACAGTCATCTTCACAGCCACCGACAGAAATGTCGTGTTCCTTATCTGAGGCTGCAGATCTGGCTGAAGCAGGTGGCACAGCTCAGTCACCACCTCCTTTCTAAAGTGCAGCCTTCTGATACACTGCTCCTCCGACATGTTCATGTAGGAAAACTGCTGTCGGAAAACCCTGCCAGAGTAAGGTCTGCTGTGGCGACGTCTGTTGGCCCTCCTCCATCTGGCCATGCCTGCCCCTCTCTCCATGCTTCTCTGTGCACTTTCCCGATGATTCAGCAGCAGGACGTTCCCCTCCAATGCAGCCCCCATAATAAGTGCGCACAGGAAGTTTTCCCATTGTAAAAGCTCACCAACAGCAAGGTGATGGTCAGAAGGCTGAAGTTCCTCTGCCAGCACTGGCTCAGTGGTGAAATGGCTCACAATGTGCAGCCCAGCAACTCTCTGTAACTCTCGAAGAAGTTGTGAGCCAAAAAGGCTGCCACTTTTAAACCACACCAGTGCCCTTTAAATAACGACCCTCCAGCCTGAGAGCGACTGGGGAAGGCTCCAGGTAAGCTGTCCTTATTAGCACCAGGCGGTACGGAGGGGGGCGCCACTGAATTTCCAGTCCGGGGCGCCCAAAAGGCATTGCACACTCAAATGACGTCATAATCTGCCTGCGCCCGTGAGCGGGCGCTAAGATTTAGCGCCGGCGCTAAATGTCTGCTCAATATGGGGAGAGGTGCTGGGTTCGCTGCGCCTGGGCGCTAGTTGGTTAGCAACCCACTTCTCAGCCTCTTTAGGCGCTAATCGGTGGCGCTACCAACCGAATTTCTCCCCCTTTGTGTCTTAATGCGAAGAGCATTCGTAATAAGGTGGATGAATTAGCTGCGCAAATAGAGGTAAACGAATATGATATGATTGGGATTGCGGAAACATGGCTCCAGGGTGGCCAAGGCTGGGAACTCAACATCCAGGGGTATTCAATATTCAGGAAATATAGGCAAAAAGGAAAAGGAGGTGGGGTAGCATTGCTGGTTAAAGAGAGGATTAACACAATTGTAAGGAAGAATATTAGCTCTGATGATGTGGAATCTGCATGGGTAGAACTGAGAAATATCAAGGGGCAGAAAACGTTAGTGGGAGTGGTATATAGACCTCCAAACAGTAATGCGGAGGTCGGGAATGGCATTAAAAGGGAAATTAGAGACGCGTGCAATAAGGGCACAGCAGTTATCATGGGTGACTTTAATCTACATATAGATTGGGCTAACCAAATTAGTAACAATACTGTGGAGGAGGAATTCCTGGAGTGTTTACGGGATGGTTTCCTGGACCAATATGTCGAGGAACCAACTAGAGATCAGGCCATCTTAGACTGGGTATTATGTAATGAGAGAGGATTAATTAGCAATCTTGTTGTGCGAGGCCCCTTGGGTCGGAGCGATCATAATATGATAGAATTCTTCATTAAGATGGAGAGTGAAGTCGTTGACTCAGAGACTAGGGTCCTGAATTTCAATAAAGGAAACTACGATGGTATGAGGCGCGAGTTGGGTAGGATTGATTGGGGAATGTCACTCAAAGGGTTGACGGTGGATAAGCAATGGCAAACATTCAAAGATCGCATGGATGAACTACAGAATTTGTTCATTCCAGTTTGGCATAAAAATAAAATAAAGAAGGTGAATCAACCGTGGCTAACAAGGGAAATTAGAGATAGCATAAGATCCAAGGAGAGGGCATATAAATTGGCCAGAAAAAGCAGTAAACCTGAGGATTGGGAGCAGTTTAGGATTCAACAAAGGAGGACAAAGGGATTAATTAAGAGGGGGAAAATAGAGTATGAGAGTAAGCTTTCAGGGAACATAAAAACTGACTGTAAAAGCTTTTATAGATATGTGAAGAGAAAAAGATTGGTGAAGTCAAGCGTAGGTCCCTTGCAGTCAGAATCAGGGGAATTTATAATGGGGAACAAAGAAATGGCACACCAATTAAATACATACTTTGGTTCTGTCTTCACAAACAAATAACCTCCCAGAGATGTCGGGGAACATAGGGTCGAATGAAAGAGAGGAACTGATAGAAATCAGTATTTGTAGGGAAATGGTGTTAGAGAAATTGACGGGATTGAAGGCCGATAAATCCCCAGGGCCTGATAAGGAAGTGGCCCTAGAAATAGTGGATGCATTGCTGGTCATCTTCCAAAATTCGATAGACTCTGGAACAGTACCCATGGATTGGCGGGTAGCTAATGTTACCCCACTGTTGAAAAAAGGTGGTAGAGAGAAAATGGGGAATTACAGACCGGTAAGCCTGACATCAGTAGTGGGGAAAATGCTAGAGTCTATTATAAAAGATGTAATAGCAGAGCACTTGGAAAACTGACTGGATCGGACAAAGTCAACATGGATTTACAAAAGGTAAATCGTGCTTGACTAATCTACTGGAATTTTTTGAGGATGTAACTGGTAAAATAGATAAGGGAGAACCATTGGATGTGGTGTATTTGGACTTTCAAAAGGCTTTCGATAAGGTCCCGCATAAGAGATTAGCATGTAAAGTTAAGGCACATGGGATTGGGGGCAAGGTATTGACTTGGATAGCGAACTGGTTGGCAGACAGAAAGCAAATAGTTGGAATAAACGGCTCTTTTTCCGAGTGGTAGGAAGTGACTAGTGGGGTACCGCAGGGATCAGTCCTTGGACCCCAGCTATTCACAATATATATTAATGATCTGGACGAGGGAACTAGGTGTAATATCTCCAGTTTGCAGACGACACAAAGCTGGGTGGGCGTGTGTGCTGTGAGGAGGATGCCGAGAAACTCCAGTATGATTGGGACAGGTTGGGTGATTAGGCAGAAGCATGGCAGATGCAATATAACGTGGATAAATGCGAGTTTATCCACTTTGGTGTCAAAAACAAGGCGGCAGATTATTATCTGAATGGCAATAGATTGGGAGAAGGGGAAGTGCAACGAGACCTGGGCGTCCTTGTGCACCAGTTGCTGAAGATAAGCATGCAGGTGCAGCAGGCGGTTAAGAAGGCAAATGGTATGTTGGCCTTCATAGCGAGAGGGTTTGAGTACAGGAACAAGGATGTCTTGCTGAAGTTGTACAGGGCCTTGGTGAGACCACACCTTGAGTATTGTGTGCAGTTTTAGTCGCCTTATCTGAGGAAGGATGTTCTTGCCATGGAAGGAGTGCAGCGAAGATTCACCAGGCTGATACCTGGGATGGCAGGAATGACGTATGAGGAGAGATTGGGTCGATTGGGCTTGTACTCGCTGGAGTTTAGAAGAATGAGAGGGGATCTCATTGAAACTTATAACATTCTAACAGGACTAGACAGACTAGATGCAAGAAGGATGTTCCCGATGGTCGGGGAGTCCAGAACCAGGGGTCACAGTCTAAGGATAAGGGGTAAGCCATTTAGGACAGAGATGAGGAGGAATTTCTTCACCCAGAGAGTGGTGAACCTGTGGAATTCTCTACCACAGAAGGCAGTAAAGGCCAATTCATTAAATATATTCAAGAAGGAGTTGGATATATTTCTTAAGGCTAAAGGGATCAAGGGATATGGGGAGAAAAGGGACAGGGTACTGAATTTGGATGATCAGCCATGATCGCATTGAATGGCCTACTCCTGCTCCTATCTTCTATGTTTTTACGTTTGTATAGGCCACCAAACAGTAATGGGGAATCTAGAACCAGGGGCCACAGCCTTAAGATAAAGGGTAGGCCATTCACGACTGAGATGAGAAGAAATTTCTTCACACAGAGGGTGGTGAATCTTTGGAATTCTCTACCCCAGAGGGCTGTGGAGGCTCAGTCATTGGGTATATTCAAAACAGAAGTCGATAGATTTCTGACTAGTAAGGGCATCAAGGGATATGGCGATAGGGCAGGTGAATGGAGTTGAGGCAGAAGATCAGCCATGATCTCATTGAATGGCGGAGCAGGGCCGAATGGCCTACTCCTGCTCCTATTTCTTATGTTCTTATGACACTTGCTCCACTTGACCTACCTCATTCCCCAGAACCAGATCCAGCAATGCTTCCTCCCTCGTCAAGAAATTTCTCCTGAACACACTTCAGTAATTCTTCCCCTTCTCCGCCCTTTAGACTATTATTAGAATATTAGGATAATAATTGAAGTTCCCCATTATCACTACTCTATAGTTCTTGCACCTCTCTGTAACTTCTCTGAAAATTTGCTCCTCCATATCTTTCCCACTATTTGGTGGTCTATAGAATACACCTAGGAGTGTAATGGCACCTCTATTATTTATTAACTCTAGCCATATAGATTCTGTCCTTAACCCCTCCAGGACATCCTCCATCTCCAGCACTATAACATTTTCCTTAACCAATACTGCCACAACACTTCCCATCTTTCCTGAACACTTTATAACCAGGAATATTTAATACCCAATTCTGCCCTTTTGAGCCAGGTCTCATTAACATAGATTGTAAATAGCTGAGGCCCCAACACTGATCCTTGCGGCACCCCACTATTTACAGCCTGACAACCTGAAAATGATCCATTTATCCCTACTCTCTGTTTTCTGTCCATTAACCAATCCTCTATCCATGCTAATATATTACCCCCAACACCATGAGCCCTTATCTTGCACCAACAACTTTTTATGTGGCACCTTATCGAATGACTTTTGGAAATCCAAATATACTACATCCACTGGTTCCCCTTTATCTATCCTGCTAGTTACATCCTCAAAAAACTCTAATAAATTGATCAAACAAGATTTCCCTTTCATAAAACCATGCTGACTCTGCCTAATCATATTATGATTTTCTAAGTGCCCTGTTACCACTTCCTTAATAATGGATTCCAACAATTTCCCGACAACTGATGTCAGGCTAACTGGCCTGTAGTTCCCTGTTTTCTCTCTCCCTCCTTTCTTGAATAGTGGTTCTACATTTGCTACCTTCCAAACCGCTGGGACCATTTTAAAATCTAGGGAATTTTGGAAGATTACAACCAATGCATCCACTATCTCTGCAGCCACCCCGTTTAGAACCCAAGGGTGTAGGCCATCAGGTCCAGGGGATTTGTTGGCTTTTAGTTCAAGTGACTGAATTTCACAGCCCTATTTGACAGGTATCAGAGAAAACCCATCTCTTGCTTCTGGACTTAGAAAGGTAGATTTTCACCTTGACCTGACCTCAGGTGGGCAGTGAAGTCCCTGCAATGGGACATGCTGATGGCTGCGCCTCATATCTAGTTTCCTGGCAGTGAGACATGTCGGCAGGGCCACTCCACCGTGGAGCTGAGCAAGAAAGTTTCTTCTCTGGGGAGAGGGGGAGGGGGCAGATGGCTTGGTAGCAGACCGGAAGATTTTTGTGAGGGCCAGGAGGGGCATTCATGGCAGTTAACAAAACATGTACTTTTGCTGACCCCCTTAAATGCAGTGAAACATCCCAAGGCTCTTCACTAAAGGGGAGAGAAGGAACTGTGAAGGTTTAGACACCAAGGAGGCAGGGAAAGGTTAGAGGAGGTAGTCAAAGAATGTGGCTTTGAGGGTGGGGAGAGATACAGGGAAGCAGAGGGGTTTTGGATGGGGATTCCAAACTTGAGGAATGACAGCTAAAACCTCTGCCAGTGATAATGGAGTGGGAATGGAACAGGGCATACAGTAGAATTGAGTGAGCAGAATGTGAAAGCTGGGTGAAGGAGGTTGTAGAGGTACAGTTTTGCAAGGCTGTGGAGGAATTTCTAAATGAGAAGCAGGATTTTGAAATCAATAAACTGGTGGAAGGTAAGCTAGTGGAGGTTGGTGAGGACAGGATTGATAGATGGTATAGCATAGGATAGTATATAGGCAGTGGAGTTCTGGATAGAATGGAACTTTTTTAAGAACGGAGCTTGGGAGAAATGGAGTCCATAGGTAATAAAGTTGTGGGTCAGGATTTCATCAGCGATGGGGGGGGGGGGGGTGGAGGTAAGAATAGGGGATACAGAGGAAGCAGATTGTCTTGGTGGTCAATTCAACTTGGGATTTTGACACGCTCAGGGTCAAACTGTATACAGTACACAGTAACACAGCCATTAGTGTGTGTGCGGGTATATTATATAATACGGAATTTTAATAATTTGAAGTCAACAGTTAGGACTATATAAAGTTTTCTATAACTGGTTAAAAATATTTATTTACTTGGTTATCATTTACACCATACTCTTAAAATATATATGGCAAGCTCAGGGACATGCCAAAGGGTATTGAAATGAGAGAAACTACTCTGGTTGTTTTCAATTCAATTACCTTTCACTGCTTCTGTTTTTGTAATTTGGAATCCATTTCGTGAAAAACTGCATCACTTTGTACTAGAGTCAAGTTACTATTTCTTTAGTACCTATAAATTCAGACCCTGATGATTAAAGAAAATAAAGCAGAGGCTTCGCAGGTTTCTTAAACAGACGGTTTGTTTCACAGAAAAAATGTTAATGGTGAAACGCAATGGCTAGGGGTGCCAAGTTGGAAAATGATCAATCGTAACACATTTTTGCACTGAAGGCAGACTTCGAGGTTGTGCCTTTGTATTTGGAATGTAAATTCATATTCTGCACCCTCTAGTGTTTCAGCAGAGAAACTACAGCTTGAGAACTGCGTACTATTTTGTTTTAAAACCCATATAAAACAAACTAACATTTTATTGAAATTTTTGCACTTTATCGATTACTTTTTAATCTTATTAAACTCAAGATTGTTATGCTGAAACTGGAAAGGCATATAGAAATGTACACAAGTGTTATGGCTGTGAGAACTTTAATGCTTGATGAGTGTACAATCTGAATGTAAATAAACTCACAATTGGAAAATACAATGATCAATCAACATTTTTGTACTATTATTCTCCAAGAGCTGTAATTTATAAACAGCAGAGGAACTTAAAACACAATGAAAGCTGTAAGTTCAAACCCCACTTCAGGGCCTGAGCACATAAGGGCAGTGTACGCCAGCTCATTAAATATATTTAAGAGGGAATTAGATATATTTCTACGGGCAAAAGGGGTTAAGGGTTACGGAGAGAAGGCGGGGACGGGATACTGAATTAAAGGATCAGCCATGATCTCATCGAATGGCGGAGCAGGCACGAAGGGCCGAATGGCCTACTCCTGCTCCTATCTTCTATGTATCTATGTATCTATGTATAATCTAGCTGGACACTCCAGTGGAGCGCTGAGAGAATGCTGCATTGTTGGAGGTGCCATCCTTCAGCAAACTGACTGGTAGTGGTTCAGGTGGACATTAAAGGCCCCATAGCATTACTTGAAAAGTAGGGAGTTGCCTCTGCTTCCTCCTCAACCGGCACCAAAGAACAGACTAACTGATGCCTCATCTCACTGCTGTTTGTGGGATCTTGCTGGACACAAAAGAGCTACTGTGCTGGTCTACATAATAAGTAACTACATGTGATAACGTACTGTATAAATTGTGGACTCCATTTACATTGTGGTATTTAGCTATTGAAAAATCCTGCTAAGCACATATCTTGATAAAATTTATGAATATGATTTTGATTTAGTTCAATGGCAAAGCAACAAATGTCCAAATATAGTTAAAAGAAGCCTATTAACTGTATTTAATTTCTGGTGAAACTAGCAGTAGGCACAAAAAAAAACAGCAGCAGCTTTGGAGTTTTATGTCTAAGCACAAAACTCACTACTTCCTCCTCCTAAATTACTAGCGCACCATTGATAATCCTATTGCTGAAACAAAGAAAGAGAAAGGCCTGTTTTTTAATTCAGTGTGCTACATCTATAAACATCACATTTAAGAGGTAGTAATAACCTCCGAAGACTCCAAGGCCAATGCACTGATGCCCTTTTTAACCAATTTCTCTGGTCAATACTTTAATACTAAAGCACTGATAGACATTTGTTTAAATGGTTACCATTTAGGTTGATGAAGCACTCTGCCAAGCTCAATAAATATTGATTATATTGTTCTTAACAGTTTTCAAATATTTGAATCGCAAATGATCACTTTATCAGCTTGGCTGAATGGTGTTTGACCACTGCTGCACAATCTAGATGATGAAAGCCCCTTAGTGCTATATCAGTGTCAATCCCTACTCAGTTTAATTGAGGATCAATTAAAATTGTTGCATCATCAATTTCAGATTGAACTCCAGAGAGACAGATGCAGATCAGAGAAATTACACAACATAGAAGGAATACGTTTGAAGAACAATCAAAAAGGATTCCAACATTGTGTTCTATGATATCTGATGTAATATTTTCTGTAAAAGTGGTTCAAAGTGTTGTGTCCACATTGGGTGGGTTGCTTATCTAGTCAGTAAAAACAACTCCTTTATGCTGTTAGAAAATCAACATTTAGGACATGGATAGTTTGAAGCATTTTTGCTATAAAGACAGAAGCCAAACATTTAGCAATGCAAAGATCTAGCACAGCTTGATTCTTTTAACTAAACTACACGGTGCCCCAACAATTAGAGTAAAATGGGATTTGTCTTCCTGTTCTCTACTTTGCTCTTGAAGAACAGCATTTTCTTTTTAACCTCTCACATACTGTGGGACCCCATTTATCCAAAGAGGTCAGGAAAAACCACTGTTTGGATCAGTGAACAATTTGGATAACTGATCACATATTACTTCTAAGATTACACTGCATTAAACAACTACAGTTCAACATTGAAACTGAGATATGATGAAATAATTATACACAGGGTGTGCTGGAAAGGCTAGGCTGGTCAAATGACCAATTGATTCAGATAAGTGGTGTTTGGATAAATGGCTTTCTACTGTATACGCCACAACTTAACATTAACTTGTTTTAACTAGCATTACAGGGTGCACTGCGTTTAAAGTTTATATTGAATTCCTGATGCCTACAGCTGTTTTCCTCCAAGTCTTATTCAAGATGCTAAATCAGACTTATACCTTATTATATCCTGCAAAATCCCACAAGCATGGATGGAGAGTTTATAAGGAGGAGAACCATCACTAAGAATAGGTTCATTTATATGATCCATGTTTCCTTGACTTGTAGATGTTTCTGTGGTAACATCAATACACAAACCAAAATTGACAGACATGCAAAATAAAACCTTGAAAGTTGGCCAGTAAATTGAGTGGGTGGAGACATACATGATAAGATTTTTGATTGATCTGCGTACTTACTTTTTTTTTTTTTAGGGACAATGCACAACTACAAAAGGAGACATATTAGTTGCAGTGTTAGTCTTGCCATTGCAAACTGAGAGGCTCGACTCTGAAGCAGAGGACTTCTCGGTGGATGCATGCTGTGATGTTGCTTTATACACTGCAGGCAAATTTATTAGCTTCAATCAATTCACATTCAAATAAAGCATTTGCCAAAGATTATGTTGGTATCTTCAATTTTACAAACACTCATTCATGACAATGGGCCGGAAGTTGCGGTCGGAGGCGTACCTCTGGAGTACGCCTCCGACCCGATAAAAAAATCTGCACCTACCTTCAGGTTCCCGGGCTCCGGAGAGCTCGGGTCCTGGGCCTGCGCAAAGGCCCACGGATCCCAAGGACACAGGCGGTTCGGAAGTGTCCCTGGGATCACGTGGGCTAGGTCCTCCAATCAGAAAGGGGGATTCCTAATATTTACGAACGGAATCCCCATAAACATGAGGAATCCCCAAATAATTAAATAATTTATACAACTGGAATAAAAATAAATGTTCCCATTTTCCAATTTAAATAAAAGTCCCTTCAATGAATCATTTACAATAAAAATTTAATCTTTTGAAAAATAATTTTAAACATTTTAATCCAGGCCAAAATTTACATAAATTTAAAACATTTAAAATTAGTTTAAGACTTATATTAACCCTTACGCTGGTGAAAGCAGGCCCTACACCTGCTTTTACCAGGCATAAGGGTTTTGTGGGCATTTGATGGGCAGTATTTGGGCAAATAGATCGCAAGTTCCAGGTTTTTGTGCATGCGTAGCACATACGGAAACCCGGAACTTGTGGGGCCTTTTACAAGGCTTACGACGTCATCACACCACAAAATTTGAAGATTTGTAACCGCCACAGTGTTGCACCTACATTAACGTTTTAAAGTAACACAAGGAAGAAAGGTTAAATGGAGTTGAAATTTTACAACAAAGTCAAAATCTGAACAGTCACATATATTGTAACTGATGTTCAAATACTATTCAATCTCTTGCATTCCATAACAAAGCACTGATGCAAAGCAAACAGGTACACAAAAATTCAGCTTCTATTTCAGGAGTGTGAACATGCAGAGAAAATAATTGTGCAGATCCACACAGAACAACTCTAATTTCGCCATGAAGTCATCCAAATTTATTTTAGTAAAAATCCCAATGGGAAAAAAAAATCATTTATTTGGTTTAACAAATTTAGCAAACATTCAGCAAAAACACCAACAATAAAGTATTCAAATATGCTATCTTAGTCCTATAATAGTATCTGACATATGACAACACTTTAGCAAGTTTCACCAAAGAGTCACTAAGATAAAACCCTTAGCGCTTTGATTTGCTGGGATGGGGCAATTATTTTGCTTAACAATTTTCAGAAGCCTTATTAATAAATAAAACACTAAACCAACTAGTTATTTATTAACATGAAAGTAGAAATGAAAGATTTTCAAGTTACTTTAAATGTTTCATAACTCACGTAATAATATGTATCTTATTTAACAACTGGCAATGTAAACAGGCAATGTGATAATGTGAAAAAATAGGATGTTAAAAGTGCAGGACAAAAGAGAGTTCAATATTTCTTGTAACTTTTTTGTGTCAAATGGGAGATAAACGTGATGCTACAAAAAGAGTTTCCTGGCAAAAAGGATGTAACTGTTTGCTACTTCATCCAGCATCAAATATACTGATCTCAATCAGTATTAAGAAAGTGAGTCAATGTATACAGTTGGGAGTTTGAAGCTATATGGCTTCAAAAGAATTGTAAACAGAAAGAGACCATTTGCTTAGCAAAACAGTTGTGTCATTATGCAATTTGTAGGTCAATCACTGACATACTATGCAATCTGCGACATCTGTCTTAAACAGGTTAATACAATCTTGCAAATTGGTTAATTAAAACCCATCAGGCTCTAATCTGTTTTCAATTATGCACGCCATTGCCAATAATTGAGTCCAAAAATTAGTTGGAGCCCTAGCAGTGTTTCTTCCAATAAATTTGAAGCCTCACGAATGTTTTAGTTTTTAATCTTTCTAAGAGAGCCTGATAATTATTTTATGCTCATATAAAACAACCACCAGCATTATGGGTTCGTTTATAGAAAACGATTGTTTTACAGCAAGTGGTCATTTTCATGATTCAAATATGAAAAAAACAGATGACCCTTTTGGTGGGCTCCTTTTTCATTGTATTCAACCATCTTCACAGTTTTGCTGTTCTGACACCAATCCCATTTCATATCTATTTACTCAGACTTTTACACCTTTAAATGCTGACTCTGAAAGCATGGGAGGGTAATACATCGAAAATGTAATTCAAAATTAGTATTTTGCATTAAAATACTGAATTGAATGTAACTGAAAAAATTACATCAATAGGTTACATTCTGTACGGTTAGTGTCACTTGAGCCTGCCTTTGAATAACACGAAACTGACGTGAAGGCAACTTGCCCTGCCCACTAATTTTCACTCCCCTTCTGTGGGAAGGAATCAAACTTCAGCTCATCTACCACTTCATTGCATGGCAGAGAGTAGGAGGAAACTCACTGTACAGAGAGAACCTTAACATAAGATCACTCGGTGGCAGTCAAGATAAAAGTTTGAAATATGTCAAGAATCTAAAATCAAAAACAAATTCTTATCCAGTGCTGTTTAGGGATGATAATGCCAGAATACTTTGGACACAAGCATGCCCAATTTAAACACTACTGTACTACCATGGAAAATTTCAGAAATTTCGGACTGATCCTTAGTAAGCATCAGCATCTTACACCTATGGTATCAAATCCAGGTCTGACCTAGAATGGCTAATAATGGCATTATTCATGCTCTCACCCCTCGGAATCCTCTTCATCGGAAGCCTTCTGGTTTCACAGATTTTATTGGTGGCAGAAAACAGATGAATGCCAAAACTAGCAACTGATTAACTGAACCACATGGCCCTTCAGGTACAGAGTTGTGATGGATTTTGATGGGTCGGGTTACTCATTTAATACTTAGGGTACATAACAGTACTCTTACTGTAAACACCATGAAAGGGCTGGGGGACACTGGCAATTTTGACCATGATTTAAAAAAAAATTGTTTCTTAAATTTCATGCAATTATTCCCTTCCACACAGTAAAAGCAATGCAGGTGATGTGATTGAAGTCTGGTGGATTACCATTAAAGAATGTCACCCAGTTTCAACTACTTCCAGATTCAGCCACACTCCAGGAGTTTGTGAGCACTTCCTTAATACAAACAGAAAACAGTCACTGGCAAGCTCGCCTTTTTCAGTGTTCACCTTCACAATAGCTCCCCCTCCACCACTGCTGAGATTCAAATCCATGCCTTTACTTTCTTGATTTTGTTAATGCTCTCCTAGCCAGCTTCTCCAATTCCTCCCTCACAAACTGCAACTCATTCAGAATGCCATATCCTTTGGTGAAACGCCACACATTTCAATTACCCTGGTCCTTGTCTGGCTCCAATGACACCCCTTGCCCCTATGAATCAATCTCAAAATCATTATTTTTTAAATGCTTCCATGGTGTTGTCCCATCCTCATTTAACCTGCTCATACCCTCTTCACTTCAACATTGGTGACTACTCTTTCAGCCACTACCTGCTGTCTGGTACTCCATTTCAAAATCCCTCCACCGTATCTGCTCCTTTTCTGCTTTCAAATGCTTACAAAACACATGTTTTCAACTGCTTTTTTCAGCCAAATACTTGATTCCCATTCTACCTACTCTTTTCCCTCCCACTGGCTGCCTATTTAATTTTCCAGTATGTAAAATGCACTGGGATATCTTTCCAATATGACGGGTACTATATAAATGCTAGTTGTTGCTGTTCTTTAACATACAAACTAACAAATGAGAAATCTGCTTCGCCCACACATAATGTACATTCAACCTAATGATCAACTTCACCTTCTAAGGTAAAGTTCCACATAAATATATCCTGATCCCCAAAGGTAATCAAGGCAACTGGAAAATATATACTTGTCCTCACAGCTCCACTACTGGCCAGCTGTCCACTGCAGACAACACCCCTCCCCCTCACTTCAGCAGTACAGGAACCATCATGTCTTGTGGAGTACTTCATTTTAGTCAATATCCTTTTATAAACTTCAATTTCACTCAAACAGATATTTATACAGCTCTTCTTTGCAGAAGTTTTTTGGCACGTCAACTGCTTTTGCTGGGAGTCTGGTCCACAAATGCACTAGTCCTGGGGGAGGGAGGGGTTTCCTCTAGTTTCTATTCTCACTTGAGCTTGTGCCTTTAGTTCTGCACTCAAGGTCTGAGTCAAATAGTCTTTTTACATCTACATTATCTCCCAAATGGTGCAGCTTCTTAGAAGTACAATTAAAATATTAAAATTCCACTTAATTATTTCAATTTAATTTGAGCTGGCACTTTATCACCTCTATGTCCTTATGCAATTCAGACTTCAACTCTCTCTTGAGGATTTTACCAGTCATCTTGAAAATCCTGTTAGAAATGATTAACATTAGAAATTATGGACGGGAGCCAGTCTATCTGTCAGTCACACCATATCTAAGCCAGTACACTGTGCCACAGAATACTGGAACATGCATTCCCAACCGTTGGTCCTGTTAGCAAATGCATGATCCTACTGGTGCCATTAGGGGGAGGCACTGAGTGAGCAGCAGCTGCTTTGCCACAGCGAGACAGGAGAAATATTAGAGAATAACTCAGTTGGACCTGCTCCTGTGCCATTCTAGTAGACACCTCAAGAAATGCATTTTTATCAATCTACCCCCCTCTTTCCAACAGCTCAGTGGTTTATTGCTGAGCCTTACAAAGCAGGAAGAACCCCAATTTAAATTACTATTTGTGCTGAGCTTGCCTCAGTTGGGGCAGTGGTGGGGATGCACAATTGTTGGGCTAGGATGGGAGAAGAAAGTTAGCTCTTGCTTCTTATGATTGTGCACTACAGCAGTGAAGGGGAGGGCATCATTCACAGAAGATTGGGAATGAATCAATTGTCTCTCCTCACGACTAGGATGTGTTAATGACCTAAGGAGATTGAGGTGGGGAAAAACAAAATTGTTGGTAGGTAGAACTCTGAGAACTATTAATTTTAATAACTTGCTTTGAGAAATGGTTTAAATTTCTAGGTCTGACCCACTGATAGTCTCAATTTTCTATATAAGCTTTGTGTCAGTTGTCACTGTCTGTCAATTTTCTTGATCCTCATGGGTTCACTTTGCGTTTTTGTTTTTCTTTCAAATTGTTTTCTACCTGTCCAGTAGTTTTTAGTGATTTCTGTACACGGACCCCTAAATCTCTCTGCTCCTCCAAAGTTCTTAGCTTCTCACCGTGTAGAAAATACTCTGCTCTATCTTTCTTAGGTCCAAAGTGGATGACCTCAAGCTGAACTCCATCTGCCACAGTTTGCCCACTGACTTAATCTATCAATGTCTCTTTGCAACTTTCTGCTCCCATCTACACTACTTACTGTGCCACCTAACTTAGTGTCATCAGCAAACTTAGATATATGGCTCTCTATTCTATATAATCTCAACCTCCATATACATACTTACAATTAACTTGGGGGGGGGGGGGCGAGAGAGGGGAGATGGGAAGGGAAGGATCCACTGGAACATTATCCCATTGTCTACTATTACACAGAAATCATGCAAGGATGTCGTTTTTGCGCAATCCCCAAAGTGAATACAGTCTCTTTTTAGGTTCACATCTTCCTTCAAAGAAGGCAACAGCTGAGAGCAAGGTGATGCAATGAGGCAAAATACACTAGTACTCCAGATCAAAGAGAACCAAGGAACAGGTTGGACATCTGAACTGTGCTCAAAGAATAAGGAAGACCACACCAAAGGTATGAAAGGCAATTTGATATTCGTCTTCATATGTTCAATCTCCACATACAAATTGAAAATGGCAAAGTACAACAAATGGAGATGGATGTTTTATGGCTTAATATTAAGGCAAGTTTGCAGCTCGGCAGTGCTACAAAACTACTTATAGTCAGATCAATAACAGTGCTTCAGTTAAATAACAGTGGTCTGCACAGAGTGATCCTAAACAGAGTGCTTTTAAACAGAATGCTAAAGTTGGGAATTTGGAGAGAGTGGGAATTCGGTACAGGGGGAAGGAGGAGAGAGTGAGAGGAGCGGGCAGAGATAAATGTAGACCCGGAGCCCGGAGGGAGCGCGAGTGTCAGGAAGCAAGGTAAGTGGCGTCAACACAAGGGAAGGAGCGGAGAAGAAAAATAATCATCAGCTACTCACCAATTTAAGTATTGAGTTTATTTCTGTTGTTAGTTAATAGTCTATTAAATAGAGGCATGGCAGGGACCTCAGTCCCGTGGAATGCATATCGTGCCATGTGGGAACTCCAGGACGCTTCTCATGTCCTGGACAACCACGTGTGCAGGGACTGTCGTCAGCTGAAAGACCTTGAGCTCCGGGTTTCGGAGCTTGAGCAGCAGCTGGCATCAATGTGGTGCATCCGTGAGGCTGAGAACTACTTGGATAGCACGTTACAGGAGGTGGTCACCCCGCAGTATAAGAGCGTGCAGGCAGAGAGGGAAGGCGTGACCACCAGGCAGGCAAGTAGGACCAGGCAGGTAGTGTAGGAGTCCCCTGCGTGCATCTCACACTCTAACCGATATTTACGGGTGAGGGCGGTGGTTCCTCTGGGGCGTTTGATAAAGTGCCACAAAATAGGCTTCCCAGCAAAGTTGAAGCTCATGGAATAAAAGGGACAGTGGCAGCAGGGATATGAAAAGTGACAGGAAAGAGAGTCGGGTGAATGGTTGTTTTTTGAACTGGAGGAAGCTATAAAGAGGTGTTCCCCAGGAGATGGTACTACAGCCACTACTTTTCTTGATATATATTAATGACTTGGACTTGGGTGTACAGGGCATAATTTTAAAATTTGCAGATGATACAAAACTTGGATAGATAGTGAACAATGAGGCAAATAATGATAGACTTCAAGAGGACATAGACAGACTAGTGGAATGGGCGGACACATGGCAGATGAAATTTAATGCAGAAAAGTGCAAAGTGATACATTTTGGTAGGACGAACAAGGAGAGGCAATATAAACTAAAGGGTACAATTCTAAAGTGCATGCATGAACAGAGAGACCTGGGGGTATATGTACCCAAATCGTTGATGGTGGCAGGGAAGGTTGAGAAAGTGGTTAAAAAAGCATACAGGATCCTGGGCTTCATAAACAGAGGCAGAGTACAAAAGCAAGGAAGTTATGATGATCCTTTATAAAACACTGGTTTGGCCTTAACTGGAGTAGTGTGTCCAATTCTGGACACCGCACTTTAGGAAGGATGTGAAGGCCTTATCGAGGGTGCAGAAAAGATTTACAAGAATGGTTCCAGGGATAAAGGACTTCAGTTACGTGGATAGACTGGAGAAGCTGGCGTTGCTTTCCTTAGAGCAGAGAAGGTTGAGAGGAGATTTGTTAGAGTGTTCAAAATCATGCGGGTTCTAGACAGAGTAGATAGAGAGAAACTGTCCCCATTGGTGGAATGGTCGAGAACCAGAGGACACAGATTTAAGGTGATTGGCAGAAGAACCAAAGGCGACATGAGGAAGAACTTTCTTACGCAGTGAGTGGTTCGGATTGGGAATGCACTGCCTGAAAGGGTGGTGGAGGCAGATTCAATTGTGGCTTTCAAAAGGGAATTGGATAAGTACCTGAAGGAAAAACATTTGCAGGGCTACGGAGAAAGGGCGGGGGAGTGGGACTAGCTGAAGTGCTCTTGCAGAGAGCCGGCACGGGCTCAGCAGGCCGAACGGCCTCTTTCTGTGCTGTAACCATTCTATGATTCATAAAAGCATGTAGATTACTCTATATAGTTGCACACACTTTCAGATAGAGGCAAGAGACATCCTTTGTCTCAACTTTTCCTGGTGGTCTATCCCTAGCTGAAGAATAACACAAAAAATACATGACTACCTACACATGCCTTAGTAAAGGGTTCAAGTCCACTGCCTGGACCAGCAGGTGTCTTCAATTTATTCTGTACGGAACACGGAAGCTCCACAAGCATAAATAAAATGAATTTAATGCAAAAATAACAGAACAAGTTCTGAAGGAGAATCAATATCAACCATTATGCAGAAATGGAAGAAAAACTGCAGAAAACTTTGGGAAGGATTTTGCAAAAGGAACATTAGACTAAAATAACATGATATAAACCACAAAACCACTAATGTAGACAACGAAAAATATTTAACTGCACTGCTAAAAGAACAGCTGGCAATGACAGGATAAAAGGAACCGAGTGTGATATGAAAATAAGGCTTCATGTGGAGAAACAGGAGGAACAAAAAGCTCAGAGAAAACCATGAGTTTGTATGTTTCCAGCATGATTCCAAATTCTGAAAAAGGACAGCAACCCAGTATTTCCCTCCCTCCTGTCTCAATTTAGATGGTGACCAATTTATTTGTATATATAGCAGTTGCATGAAAGACGGCCCTGCTTACATTTTCTTTTTTGTCCTCTATTGGAACCCCTCTAATGGCTCTGTGGTTAAACGCACCATGTAGTACTTAGACTTGGAATGTCCTAGAATTGGTCCTTAGTCTGTGCTGAGATTGTGGAGTTGCTACAATTGCCTCAAAGCTCCTACAGTAGGGATAAAAATAAAATCAGTGAATGCTCCCACTCCTGATCACTGTCCAGGTGCCACTGCAGGAATGTGTGCCTGTGTAGATGATAGGTGAAGACAGGATACAACTCAGCTGTCACGTTCTCCCTCCCCCAGTCGAGTAGCCTGCTGTCATTCGCCACCTAGTCTCACAATTAAAGAATGGTAATTTAGACGATGGACTGGGCGTTGCCCCAGTGCCCATGGAACCAGACCCCAGTGTGACTCAGCACCTTCAGGAAAAAGGGGGAAACTTTATTTTTTAATTCGAATTTGGTTTTTATATGCTATTAATGCTTACTTAAAGGAAATGATTTTATCTTCTATCAACAAAGATTGGCAGAGCCATTCTTGGCACATACAAGTGGTTGATGGATGAATGCCACTGTAGGGTTTCCCTTTACCACTGGGGAAAGGTGGAAAAAAATATACTGTAAAAAGGCCCAGACAAAAAGAGCTATTAACACCCTCTGGCATCAGGTAACGGTATTGTACAAATGAAGAAACTGATCTGAAAATACTCTTGTAACTTCAACCCAAACTGACCTTGGAGTTAAAAAAAAAACCTCATAATTCCTTTTGGAGCAGAATGACAATAATTAGTACATCTGTGATATGTCCAATGTTACTCCTGCTGCTGGGAAAGTAGACCATTCCCAAAATAAAAATGTAACATTTATGATTCCGCTATTTGGACTAAATAAATTATTTTGTTGGACTAATTACCAGTAAGCCAAATTCAAATAACATTTGTTAAATTAAAACAATTATGCAGCAGATGGGATTGCAGAGAAACAGTTCCGTTTTTTTTGTTTCCCCATCCATTACATTTTCTAATTCGAGAAGCTGGAAAATATTTTTTTAGGATTGTATTAAACATTTGGTCATTGATTTCCAAAAAACTTCAGACCAAAAGTTTCTGAGCAGAATCTTACAAAAGCTACCTAGTTTGGATTAATTTTACCGTATTCCAGCCTTCGAGCAAATTAGGTGAGGTCCTACCTGGTGACGTTGCATCTGGTGTCAATCAAATCATTTTCCACATCCAGGAGGTTGGGAGGCAATCTACATTCCACAGATGTCAGCCTCTTCAAGCGTAGAAGGCTAATGCAGAACTTAGCTCCCATCTCTTCCAGTTCTCTTGTCCCTATCTGTTGGCCCTTTAAAACAAAATGCACATAACTTATATTTTGCAAGATATATTACTGCTAGTGTGGTGCTGGTCATTCTTTTATTTAATGTTTTACTGATGTACCTTGACTTTGGTTTGTACTAGTTCAATGTCATAATTATTGTGCAACAAAGATTCTTGCACATTTCAGGATCTGAAAGCTCTTAAGTACTTCACAGTTACACACACTACACGTTTAGACATGTCGGGGCAGATCTTCCTCTCCTGGTTCTGTCTGGGAGTAATTAATGTGAAGTACACCGGAAGCGCACTGTGCCTGGACCTACAGCTTAGTGTCATCAAAAGGCATGCAGAGCGGAAGCCCCATAAAAGACCAATTTTTCAGGATTTCCTGGTGCAGGGAACATCACATATTAAAAATAGCAGCTGCAGCAGAGTATTGGTGACTACCGAAATTAATTATAGGGATCAGAGTTGTGATTTTCATTTCTGTGGTTCTTTCCTTTGGTGAAATGGGACGACCCCGGTGAACATGCTGCCATGCCATGGCTACAATGGCAATGGCATCAAGTCAGGGTGCTACAGCACTCTTATAATTGCAAAATACTGCAGCACTCTACCTTGGAAGGAGCTGGTAAGAGTGCAGCATTGTGGTGCCAGGCAGCAATTGGAGATGTGGGGATAGGAGGAGGGTGCTTGTTTGACTCTGAAGCTTCTCTTTTATTCAAGGTGGCATGGAGCAGTTGTGTAGTTTGGGGGTGGTGGAATTCCAAATTTGAGGTAGGGAAACTTATTAGTGGCTCAGGCAAATGACTTCAGAAGCTGTCGAGGGGGCTTGTATTTGTTACCCTTCATCTGCCTCCACGTGAGTTTGATCATAAAGGGGAAGTGGGGGCATAGTATTCAGTGAACATGGCCCCCATCACTAAGTATAAAAGACTATCAGCATTCTGTAACAAGTCAAAAAGTATTTATTTATTGAAAAAGTCAAAAATAAAGATCTATCTTGACAACAGCAGTCTGTCCCTTAAGTAGAAAAGTGCCTCAATAGCAGCTTGGGGATCAGTGGTACCAGTTTTTAAGGAGGCAGTTTGCCCTGATCTGCACCCGGTGCTATTAGAAAAAAATCTAGCTGCAGTGCCCTCTGATATTAATTTGCATGTAATGTACATTACTGCGCCCTTTTAAGCCCAAGGCTGCATCATCTGCTGACCTGTGGTCAGCTTCCACTGTACACGCACAACATCCTGCTCACCCTCCCCACCACATCTCTCAACCCCACCAGTGCCTTTGTGTTGTCAGGGTGCTAGTCTGATATCCAGTTGTGCACAAGCTGCAATTTCCTCCAATGAAACATTAAGAGTAAAGCTATTGTCTTTGGCCCCTGCCACAAATTTTGTACTCTCATCACTGGTTCCATCCACCTCCATGCCCAGTGCCTCATGCTGAACCAGATGGTTCAAAATCTCAGCATCCTATTCGACCCCTAGCTGAGCTGCCAACCCTATATCTTCTCCATCACAAAGACAGTCTACTTCCACCTCCATAATATTGCTCATCTCTGCCCCTGCCTCAGCCTATCCGCTGCTTAAAAGATTATTCACCTCCAGATTCAACTATTGCAATGCTCTCCTGGGTGGCCTCCCATTACCTTCTGTAAGCTTCAGCGCATCAAAAACTCATATCCTCCCATATCCTATCCTGCTCACCCATCTCTGTCCTTGCTGGTCTACATTAGCTCCAGATACCCCAATGCCTCAAATTAAAAATTCTCATCCTCGTGAGATCGAACCTCTGTTCCACTCAAACAGGTCTTTTGTGCGCCCCCCTCCGCACCATCATTGGCGGCCGTGCATTCAGAGGTCTAGCCCCAATCTCTGAAAATCCCATCCCTCAACCCCTCCCCCTCTCCAGCTTCTACTCAAACCCATCTCCCCTCCTGATATGTTCCGTTCTGTCTCGCCATCCATTTCTGTTGGATTACGGCTCTGTGAAGCGCTTTGGGACATTTTTCTACCATCAGCATCTGATAAAGGGTCAACACCCAAAATGTTAACTTACCTTTTCAGACACTAAGGGGAAGAAATTCAGTATCGCCCCATTTGGGGCGCAATTATCGTCCGGGCACAAAGATTAGCACCTGGCGCTAATTATCGCCTCCGACTGCAAACTTGGCTTTTATCGCCCCTGGAGGTGATTGGAGCGCTAAATCAGGCGCTTCACACCTGTCTCAAGGCGCAAAGGCCGAGGAGCGAGGCGCTACCTCAGAGCGCTGGCGAAGCTCATGTGATGTCAGTCAGCAATGGAACACAGACACAATGGCGCTGGCCAGTTCTTAAAGGGGTGGGTTGATCTTGCTCTCCATCCACATCCTGCTCATTGTAGCCTTGAATCTCAGCCTGGAGAGACCTGTACATCAAATCTGCTGGAAAGAACAATGGAGAGGCCCAGGGAAAGAGCTCAGAGTGCAGCCTCCACAGTCTCTTCTAAATCGATACAAGGAAGGGCAAATCAAAATGAACCTGCAAAGTGCTGCTCAGTACCCAAAACTCCTTCACACAGCATTGAATCTCTCCAGAAGGCTCTCTCTCTCTCAGAATGCGTGGTGCAAAAATGTTACCAACAAAAAAAGGCAGGAAGCGTTCGCCTTTAAATAGCGCTCCCCCAGTCCCTTCCTGGCTGCAAAACGCTCCCCTCAACCTGTCGTTGCTAGCGGCAGGCGGTAAGGTAGGGGGCGCCACTCAATATCCGGTTTGGGGCGCTACTGGGGCGTTGCACACTCGACTGACATCATGATCTGCCAGCGCAGGAGATCATGGTGGTAGTGTTTAGCGCCGCCGCAAAATGTCTAGTTAATTTAGTGAGCGGCGCAAACAACGCCACGCCCAGGCGCTAGTTGCTTTGCGCCCCATTAGCGCCTTCTTAAGGAGCTAACGGGAGGCACAAACGAACTGAATTTTTCCTCCTAAGTGCTCACGCTGCTTGAGGTCAGAAAAAAACTGGCATCTAGCACTATCTTATTTCCTAGTAATCAATTTCAAATTCTCACTGATTAAACCCGCATTCATACCAATTACATGAAGGTTATTGGCTGAGTATTTATAGCACTTTTTTTTTTTTAAATAGCAGATTCCTGTGGCGTTGCTCATGGTATTTTATAATGACAAAATGTATGATGCTGTACCATGTAATGTACAATGTACTGCTCTGCTGTTAAGGTGGAGCGGTGTTTGATCTGTCCCCTTTAAACCAGCAAGTTTAATTGCTAAAACAAACCCGGAGGTCATTCTGAGTGCAATTGTTTTTTGGTCAGATAACTTTATAGATTGGAATATTCTAATCAGTTTCAGTTTGCACCTGAACTTTAAGATTGTTTTGCATCTGTGACAAAGCGTATGATATCTGGACATTTTTAATACATTACTAGTCTTTGAGTCTTCAGGGGCAATAGCAAAATGTCCTCGTGGCTTTATTTTATCTTTTTTGGCAGACAAGAAATATGCACTCGATGTGCTGTTTGTATAACTTTGATGTATACATACACATTTTTATGTACTGTCTTTATGCTTTGCGACACGATAAGATAAAAATACTTTATTATATTATACAATAGCTTATTTTCTAATAATCAACTACAAATTACCACCAAATAAAAGTGCATTGTTTATTACAATTACATGGAGCTTCCTGACCATCGATGAAACTGCTTTTGCCAATTCCACAATATGGTAAATGAATGCATGGAAATGATTTTAAAACTGTAATCTCATCTAAGTGATAGCTGCTGATCAGCTTATGATGTGCAATTGAGCCCCTTAATATGATTACCGTCTTTAGTTACTCCAGAGTATCTATTATCCTCGGTTTCTTGAATAAAAGCTGGCTTTTACTGCATGGAAAATTGTATTTACAGGTAGAGTTTGGGGTGTTTCAAAAAAAATGAACACCCTTTTTATCACAGAAGTAATATCTATTTCCTGTTGAGTACATTCTATTTTATTATCTTATGCTTTTCTTCTTAGGAATCACATTGCAAATGAGTCGTTCTTCATAGCACCATCGAAAAGTTTAACACATTGAGAGATAAAGGTAGATGATTTAGTTATTTACAAAGCATTTAAAATGCTAACCTCATTAGCTTGGAACATGAAAGATAAATGGATTCAAGTCACAGGGAGAACATGTAAGGTGCATTTGAGGTGGTTTTTAAAAAACTTTTCGGGATATGAGTAATGCTGGCAAGGTCGGCATTAATTGCCCATTCTTAGTTGCCCTGAGAAGGTGGTGGTGAGCTTTCTTCTTGAATTCATAGTAGCAGTTTTTGATACAACTGAGTGGCTTGCCAAGTCACTTCAGAGAGCAGTTATGAGTCAAGCACATTAGTGTGGGACTGGAGTCACATATAGGCCAGACCGAGTAAGGACAGCAGGTTTCCTTCCTTAAAGAACATTAGTGAACAAGCCGGGTTTTTACAAGAATCCGACAGCTTCATTATACCAGCTTTTTATTTCCAGATTTTTAAAACTGAATTCAATTTCTCAAACTGCCATGGTGATATCTGAACTCTCATTCTCTGGATTGCTAGTCCAGTGACATAACCACTACACCAATGATTTTTGTGTTATATCTTTTGATATGAATTCTCACCTAAGCTACTTATTGCATATTGAAACTAGGATTTCCTGTGTGTGTGAACCCCATCAGGAGAAGAGCACTTGTTTGTAGGCAATAACAAAATTAGGCCAAAGTTGTTTGGTTACGTTCACAATTTCGTGGAAAAATATTCGCCCGGATTTTGCAGTAGAAATAACGGTGAGGCTATCAGCGCTCACTGTTATTAAGGAGTAAATTGGACAGCAACTTCTAGGCCTAGAAATTCAGTGCCCTTAGCACCGATTTTGCGGCGCTAGAGGGCCTAGCGCTGCAATTGGCGCCGGTTCCTAAATTGCCTGGGGCTCTTCCGCGGCGGTAGACCGGTAGCGCTGCGCCGGCACCGATGACGTCATCGGTGTGCGCAGCGTCCCGGTTGCCGTGGTAACCCGGCCCCAAGCCGAAATTCAGTTGCGGCCGCCTCGCCAGTGGCAGCCGCAACTAAGACTCCGGCAAACGAGTGTTGCCGGAATCTGCGCTGGCGCTTTAAGGAGGCGCGGCGGCCGGCCGCATTCCCGCCGGCCGCCTGCCCGCAGCTCCCTCCCCGGACTTCTCCCCCCCCCCCGGAACAGATGCAAGCCCGGCACTTGTCCGAGGTGCCGGGCTCATTTTTGAAGAGATTTGCGCGGGCCGCAGCCGGGTGCAGGCAGCTCCTCCTTAACGGAAGGAGGAGGCCTGCACTTCCCGAGCCTGCCGCACCGCAGCGGGCGCCGCAGCACCGGAATAGCGCCGCAATGCGGCGCGTTGCGCCAGTTTTCAGGCGCTAAAACCCTTCAGTAGCGCCGGCAGCCGTTTGGGCGCGGCGCTACTGAATTTTTGGCGCGCGCAAAGGGACTTAGCGCCGGCGCTAACTTCCGGCGCTAAAGCCCTGGCGCAGCGCAAACTCAATTTCTAGGCCCTAGTGTTTGTACATGCACAGTTAAACACAAAAATCAGGAAGCTGCTGTCCGAGTTGCCCTGCTCCTCCAGAAGCTTTGGGATACCAGTATCTCGCCGAGAGTCTCGGCATTTACATACTTGGAAGGGCGTGAATTTGCGATACTCACCCACTAGCAATGTTCCCACTAAGCTGCATGGTCGCGCAGTGGTCTAGAGGTCTCGTGCAGGCCGCTCACCGGCTTTTACATGGAAGAAACCGCACATGCGCGAAAATTTGAATGGGTTGCGCAGCCAGTTAAAGGGACCGCGCACAAAAACAATTAGAGGGAACATTACCCACCAGATACTCACTAAACATGCCAGAAAAAATTAGGGCTTCTCCATTCAAATGTAAGTGAATTTTTAACAGCATGATAAGCATCGTTCCCGTTAAGCTGCGCGGCCGCACTGCAGTCTGAAGGTACCGCACAGGCTGGCCACCGGCTTTACAATAGTAACAACCGTGCATGCGCGAAAAATTGAATGGGCCGCACAGCCAGTTAAAGGGCCCACGCATCAAGAGAAATTACAGGGAACACTGATGATAAGTCTTAATTACTACCAAACAACCTCTCTGACACTGAAAATTTACTTTTAAAAGTATAAAGTCTCATTCCTTCAGATTTTAATTATTGTTGGAGATTAAAAAAAATTAAACAATTAAAATAAAATTTTAAAAATGTACTTTTTCTTTTTTTTTACGTTTATCTATCTCTCTCTTAATCCTATTTTCTTTACCTCCCTTTATTTTGCTTTCTGTACATGATTTGGCATTGAATGAAACATTCTAACTTGCACTTCCTGGTTTAGACTCTTTGGGGGAGAAATTCAGTTGTTTGCGCCACCCGTTAGCGCCTTAAGAGGGCGCGATGCGGCTAGCGCCCAGGTGCGGCGAGACCTGCGCCTCTCACGAAATTGAGCGGACATTTAGCGGCAGCGCAAAACCGCAACGCCCGCTCAGCTGCGCGCGCAGATCCTGACGTCATTTCATGGTGCAACGCCCTTGGGGCGCCCCGAACCGGAAATTCAGTGGCGTCCCCCTCCTTTCCGCCTGGCGCTCCCAGCGACTGGTTGACTGGAACGGTTCCCAGTCGCTGTGGGGCTGGGGGGCCGCTATTTAAAGGGGGCTCTTCCTGGCTTCTTTGTGGTAGCCATTTTTGGACCACTCCTTCTGTGAGAGAGAGAGAGGCCCTAAAAAGAGAATATAAACTGGCAGACTATCTCTCGACCATCAGAGACACAAAACAGAGACAGACCCTCACCAGGTACAGACTAAGCGACCACCAACTGGCAATTGAAAAAGGAAGATACAAGAAATCCTGGCAGCCTAGAGAGAATAGAATATGTGATCAATGTCTGGCCGGCGAGGTTGAGACAGAGATGCATTTCCTCCTAAAATGCGAAAAATTCAACACATCAAGAAACATATTATTTGACAAGCTCAGCCAAACAACCCCAGATTTCAAGGAATTGGATGACCTGTCAAAATTAAGATTAGTCCTGGGAGAAGGAGACAGACCATACCTTGGTGCCAAATATGTAACAACATGTCACAACCTGAGGACTGTTTAAAATTAATACTGAATGTACCCACTGATGTACAAAGACTGTTTAAATTAATATTGTTTAAAGTATTATTGTATGTACCCAACGAAGGTCAGAATTGTTTGACACCTACAGAATGCTGGAAAACTGTACTTTTTGTTATGTAAGCTTTGGCAATATGGTTCCCTGTAAACTTTCATGCCAATAAAGCATTTGAATTGAATTGAATTGAATTGAGATTTTCAGAGAGACAAAGGGAGAGAGCTTTCTGCATTGAGTCAGCGCTCGCACAGGTACTTTTGGCTTCGGCCCTGAACTTTGTAGTTGGTTTGCTTTTTCACTGGCATAACCTTGAGTGGCCACATACTATGGGGGCTGCAATGGGTGGAAACGTTGGGCTTCTCCATTACATTGAGAGGGCACAGAGACGCAGAGAGTGCCAATCATGGCGAGACGGAGGAGGGCCAATAGGCGTCGGCACAGGAGAACTTACCGTCCCAGGGTTTTCCGCCAACAGTTCTCATACCTCAACATGTCTGAGGAGCAGTGTTTTCGGAGGCTGCGATTCAGCAGGGAGGTGGTCACTGAGCTCTGCCACCTGCTTCAGCCAGATCTGCAGCCTCAACTGAGGAGCAGGACGTCTCTGTCGGTGGCAGTGGCTCTCAACTTCTATGCCACCGGCTCCTTCCAATACGCTACTGGGGACATTGCCAATATCTCCCAGTTCGCGGTGCATTGCTGCATCCGTCAAGTCACGAATGCCCTCTTTAAAAGGAGACATCAGTAAATTTCCTTCCCCATGACCTTGGACAAGCAGTAAGAGCGCGCACTGGGATTTGCAAGAATAGCGGGCTTCCCCATGGTCCAGGGTGCCATTGACTGCACGTATGTGGCTTTGCGGGAGCCGCAAGAGAATGCCGAGGATTACCGCAACCGGAAGGGGTTCCATTCGTTGAACGTCCAGTTGGTCTGTGACCACAGACAGCTGATACTCGCTGTCAATGCCCGCTTTCCAGGCAGCAGCCACGACACCTTCATCCTGCGCCAGACTTCTGTGGCAGACCTTTTTGAGGCCCCGGTTCACCCAGGAGGCTGGCTTCTCGGGGACAAGGGCTATCCTCTGTGCAGCTGGCTGATGACCCCGCTCCGTGCGCCCAGCACCCCTGCTGAAGAACGATACAATGACAGCCATCAAGCGACCAGGAACATCACTGAGCACACAATCGGCGTGCTCAAGCAACGGTTCCGCTGTCTGGACCATTCCGGGGGAGCCCTTCAGTACTCACCTGAGCGAGTCTGCCATTTCGTTGTAATGTGCTACATGCTGCATAGCCTGGCAATCCTCAGGACTCAGCCACTGCCACCAGGAGGGAGGCACAAAGTGCAAGGGCCGTCCGTCAGCGGCTTATTGCAAGTCGGTTCTAGGCCCCCTCTGAGGGAATGGCTTCTGCCATTGAAAGAACATGAATGGAACCGTTCCGCAACACCTAAGCCGGTCAAGGCAACAAATAGTTCAAAGAGCAAACATGCACATTCTGAATAAATACACTTCTTTATTTATCAAACTGTGTGCCCTTCCCGTATAACAAAGTAATAGAGAGAAACCCCCAAAAAAGCAGTCAGACACATAACTGGCTCTCACAACCTGGAGACAATGAACAAAACAGGAACCAAAATATGACCACGATCCTCGGTCTTCAATAAAACATTTAACAGCATTTTGCCACACCTCCTACTTTTTGCCCTTCGAGGGTGATCTGCTTCGCTTGCGAGATTCGCCCCTTCCCACCCTGCAGCTCCTCCTCAATGGGACCCCAGTGGCTGCAGCAAGGCTGGGGGAAGGCTGCTGAGTGTCAGAAACTGAGTCTGCAGATGCCCTTGAGGGACGGCCTGGACTAGCTCTGGGCCTGGAGGGCCCGGCTGCTGACTGCTCCAACTCTGCATGGGCGGCAGCAGTCTGTCCTACAGGTAGTGGCAGCTGCAGTGGAGAAGTGACAGTGTTGGCAGCAGGAATTCTGCCATCCTGACAGAGGACAGGCACTCCCTGGTCGGACGACACACTGGCACTCCCACGGGGCAGCACTGCAGCATGCGGAGCAATCTACTGAGGCACAGACTGCTGGCCTTCTGCGGCGCGGCGAGGGCCCCGGCGATTCGTGCCCGATCCAGGGAGGGTGGCAGCAGTCAGTGCTTGTGTGGCCTCAATCTGCATCTGTATGAGACCAGCCACTGATTGCATTACACCACTAAGCACTTGCGTGGGAGCCGCCTGTGCTGCACCGAAGTCCTGCAGGCTCCTTGCCTGTGCTGCACCGAAGTCCTGCAGACTCCATGCCTGTGCTGCGACGAAGTCATGCAGACTCCTTGCCTGTGATGCGCCGACATCTTGGACACTCCTTGCCTATGCTGCGCCGAAGTCCTGGACACTTCTTGCCTATGCTGCGCCGAAGTTCTGGACACTCCTTGCCTATGCTGCGCCGAAGTCCTGGACACTCCTTGCCAGTGACTCAATGGATTCGGGCATCCTTGCCACTACAGCCATGAGCTCAGTGTGCCTCTGCTCCGCCTGGGCACTCATTTCAGTGAGGAGCCGCACCTCTTCTGCGCTCACTGTAGCAGGACTCGAGGCCAGACTCTCCCTCCGGGGAGATGCCGAGCTTCCCTACACCCCCCCGCGTTGCTGCAGCCCGCTGGGCCCCGGAGCTTCACCCTCCTCAGACCCTTCCCCCCTGCTCCCCTCCAGGTAAGATGTGTCCCCATTATGGCCATGGGCTGCCTCGGCTGAGGGTGGCACTGATGGTCCGGCTTCCTCCTCGTCGTCGCCTTCAGAGTCACTCACAGTGGCAGCTTGAGGGCCCGCCTCCTCGCCTGGCGAATCAGCATCTGAAAGCAGGGAGGTACAAGAGTGGCTTTAGCGTGAGGGCAGGGCGGCAACGAGGGAGGCATGAGTGCTGCAATGCACTGTATTGGTTCGATAGTGGCAAAGGATGCTGGTGTGAGGCACAAGTGGAAGGAGAGAGGTCAAAAAGGTGATCACCTTACCATTGCTGTCCAGAACGGGGTCGGCATCTCCAGTGGCGACGGGCCAATCATCCGGCCTGCCATAATCCGCTGGACTCGCTGCTCCAGATCGGTGAGGGCTTGAAGGTGAGGCCGGCCTCCCCCGGTCCGTTGCTGCTGCCTCCTGTTATGGGCCAACTTGCCCTGCAAAAGAAAGGATGGGCTCTGAGTACAGTGTGAAGCCCTGATCTTGGCTGCACTGCCTCCCATGGTGGAATAGCCCTTACAGTGTGAAGCCCTGATCTTGGTTGCACTGCCTCCCATGGTGGAATAGCCCTTACTGTGTGTAAACTGCTGAATGTGCGTGTGAGTTTCATGAAAGGCCCATAGGTGTTGGATGAGGGCTGGGCATTGGGGCTTTCAGGACCCTTTGGCCATAAAGTGAGGTGGACATGCAGGGATGAAGAGGATACTGAAAAGAGTACTCACCCTGACGACCCGAGTGAGGTCGTTGAACTTCTTCCTGCATTGCACAGGGGTCCTAGGCACCATGCTGCTGGAGGTCACTCTGTGAGCCACCTCCCTCCAAGCTTTGCGATAGTCGTTGGGCAGCGGCCTCCTGCCACTGTCCGGGAACAGGATAGATCGCCTGCGCTCCACCGCGCCAACCAGAACCTGCAAGGCCCCCTCGCTGAACCGCTGCGCTCACTCCCTGGCCCTCTCCATGGTCCTAAGTGTAAGAATGTGGCAGCAGGTCTGTCCAGGCCGAGAATCAGGGCTCCGATGCGCAGGGTGTGGCTGCAATTCAAGATCGAACCTCCCCTTTAAGAGCTGACCGGTGCCAGCGTGTCTGCGGGCAATCGCTAACTGGCCGCACCTGCGCTGCGCCCGCCCTCGGTGGTAGCGCCTCGCTTCTCCGGCTTAGCGCCTTAAGACAGTCGTGCAGCGCCTGTTTTAGCGCTCCGAGCACCTCCTGGGGCGAAGCAGGTCAATTTAGCAGTAGGTGGCGATAATTTGCACTGGGCGCTAAATTTCACGCCCGCTCGAGTATTATGCCCCAAACGTGGCGATACTGAATTTCTCCCCGTGTGCCTCAGTAAGGATTCTTCACTCTGATTGGTTAAGGAGATACACAGTTGCTTGTCCTGTTTACACAGGTCCCAGATCCCCTGTAGAGGGTACCGTGCTGAAATGGATTTCTAATCACTGCAAGTTCCAGTGCTAAAGCCCACAGAATGTCTGTGGGCAAGAGTAAGTGTAATGAACGGCTGGTGCCATTTGTTCGCCACCGAGTGTAAAATTCAGGCCAATGTCTGCAGATTTGCCAGTACAGAGGGAAATGGAAGTCAATATCTGTGGCTGCTATAACCATTAAGGGATGCCAGACAGACATTTCAAAAAGCTTTACTTCAGGCACGAATAAGTAAACATCTCTCTAGACAATGCTGGACCAGCAATCTACATCCCCATCTACCCAGGTAAAAAAATAATTATTATAATTAGTGGCCTGTTAAGAATAATGAAGATTCATCATAGAAGCTGGCTTCCATCTCAGAAGAAATGAGCAGTGTATCTGGGCAGCAGTTCCAGGATGTTTTGTTCACTCAGTTCAACCATATCACTCTGTGCAGAAGTGTGCAGTTACGTAAAATACTAAAGCACTAAATTTAAAGATTCTGAAAAGGGACTTAGATCCTAGATGGCTTTTTTTATTTTCAAGTCAAAAAATAAAAAGTATGAAACTTTAACAGAGTTACACTGCAGTTGTTTTTGCTTTTATGCGAACTGCTTGCTTGTAATAAAGTATTCTACCCTGTACTAAATGGTCTGATGTTCTTCCACCGAACCAAGAGAACAGAAGTATGTTGTGGGCTAGCTATGTGGAAGGCTGGTGTGAGGTAACTCTCGTTAGAACGCATAATGTTATATGCTTTGTTTCATAGGAGCAAAGGGTGCTGGGAGGAGCCTGAATCACAACACCCTAAATAAAGACTGGAGAGAAGTTTCCAGGAGGACAGGATGAATGGGACTACAAATTGTCCAATACTTTACAACAATCACATAGGGGATGGAGACAATTGTTTACTTCAAATATCGGCTGACAAATATCAAACTTTAAAAGGACCAGAAAATCAGCCTAGCACAAACTACATTTCTACTTTCTTTCACCTGATACATCATAACAATTGTTTTGTATACTGATTATGATTTCGACAATGGATAGCTGGTGAAAAGGGGTGAGGAAAGAGGAAGAAATTAAGCTTAAAAATACAAATGACCTTTGGTGAAATTCTTTTGCTGGTCAAAATTTTTGGTGTCTTTTGAGATAAACTGTAGGATATATAAATAAGGGTGCAATAAAGAGAGATCAAAAGCAAAGCAACAAAATTAAATATTGTGAAGAATTATTCCATCATAAAAAACAAGGGGCTAAAAATTTGGAGCATTTGCGCTTCCCGATAGCACCTCGGGGGGGCTCGAACGGGCCGCAAGCGACTTTTCGCCCGGGCGTGGCACCGCTAACGACTCCTGCTAAATTCAGCGGGAATTTAGTGGCAGCAGTAACCGGTAGCGCCCCGCTCTGCTGGTGATGATCATCACCGTGCGCAGCACCTCGTTTTCGCCCCGCCTGCAAAATTAGCCCACGCCCCTGAATCTGCGCCAGGCGATGACACCAACCGATTCAGGGGGTGAGAACAGAGCGGTAGGAGGCTCGCGGGGCGATAAGTAAAGGGGAAGTGGCGGGCGGGGAAAAAAAAAATCAACCGACTTACTTGTCGCGGCCCGTTGCATCTTTCAACGCAGGGTCCGTACCGCGATCTGGCAGCCGAGCACTCCGAGTGCTGGGCTGCTGGCACGGCATCCCGCTCCCCGGTGGTCCAGGTAGGGTCCCACAGCGTTGTGGGCTTGGACCCTCCCCTTTAATGAGGGGAGGAGCCCTTCCAGGCGTCAGTGCTACGTGGCCCAGTGCGTAGCGCTGCAGAACGCACCGCCCCGATATTCGGTGTTAGCGCTCTAAGAAGGAAGTGGAGCACTTGAATTAGCGCTCCACCTCCCTTCTTGGGGAGCCAAAACTGAATTTAGCGATCGCTGGCGCTATTTTGTGGCAGGCACTAAATTTAGCGCCCAGGCGATATTAGCGACCCAAAATGGTTGCTAATGAATTTTTCCCCCAAGTATTCCTAAGTTCACATATGGAACTATATTCCATAAGTAAAGGAGAGTTATCTAATTCTCAAAGAGAATCACATCATGTCTGATGTGAAAATATTCCAGGATTATTTAAACGTATGTAGACCAAAATTAATTAAGAACAACCAATTTCCAAGTTGATCAGTGAAAAATCATTACCAAAGGAAAACGAAAAGCTCAATATAAAAACCCCAGGGTTCCAATACCATCTTCATGTAATGGTACGTAATGTCCCATCTCAATTTGAAGGTAGTGAAAGACCTTAAGAGATTCTGGGGGGTCATTTTGAACTTTGCCGTCTGGGTGGTAATCTGGTAGAGTGGATTGCGGAAAATCAATGGGATAAAAATCGGGCGGGTTCTACAACAGGTGGGTGATCAGGCAGCAAAATTCAAAATGACCCAGTCTGTTTTTAGTTTTATGGAGTGAAATTTAGTTTTGTTTTTCTTTTACCTTATACTTGCCCTGATCACAGCCACAGTACGTGCTTTCCATGGTGTAGCTCCTCGTCACACCAACCTCACGCCACACGACGACCCGTGCTGTAGATTCCTTGGACTTTTCCACCACAAAACTACAGCTGCTCATGCAGAATGCGGGTGCAATTTGGTTCAGTACCTTTGGCAGAGTCTAAATGGTCAAATAATGGGAAAATATAGCACAAAATTTAGCTCCACAAAACAAAATTTTCCATATGCAAAGTAACATTTTGCTTTTGAATGCTGAAGATACCTTTTTACCACTCCCTGCCACTGAAAAAAACTATACATTGAACTTGATTAGAAAAACCACTCTAATATGCAAAGCACTCCTCACCTCCATCTCAGAAGAGAAGCAGAACAATGAACCCACTAGCTCACCCAGCAAAGACCAAAAGATATGTCCCATTAACCCAATACGCATGGGTCTGAGGATGACTCATCACAGATTTAGCACTGGAGTGCTCAGAAGCAAATGGATTTTTTAGATTGGTGGGAAAAGACAGGCAGACTATCTATAAAGACAGATTCTTTTCCACCATGTTCTCTCTCCCGCTCCAACAAGACAAGTACCAGAGAAGCTGACGAGCAGAGCGATCAAAACCGGGGTAAGCACAGTCTCGAGTGAGCCAAGCCGGTAACCAGATATCCCAGGCAAGCTGGGTGAGGTGTAGGGGGCTTAAGGTCTTTCAGAAGTGAAGTTTTTGGGCTATTCCGAGGGTGGGAGCTTTGTTTGGTTTAGCCAGGCGAAAAGGGTTTATGCGACTGGGTAATTCATTGGTGGGGGTGGAATCAGCGTCCACCATAGCAATAAGAGAATTACTGCTTGTTATAGTCTCCAGTTTTGTACTGTGTGTATGTTGATTATAATCTGGATTTTTATTCTCCACAGGGATTGTGATTTCATTTAGTAGTGCATGTTTTAGCCAGTGTATGTTAGACCAAATAAATACAAGTTTGATTTTGATTTTTCACTGAAGCATTCCTGTCCGTGACTTATTCCATTTACACTCTGAATAATAATTCCCGGGTATGGAACTTTCGTACGGCAGGGGCGATTCGAACTGTCCGTCTAGCAATTGGGCTGGGATCAAAAACGGTTTACATCTCCTGGCGACCAGCGGCAGGATCTGGGTTAAGAATCTGGGTTAAAGGAATGTAAAAACCGCCTACACACAGGATGCCCAGCTAATAGTGCTACAATTTCTAGGAATTATTCATACCTTTTAGAGAAATCGGAATGTTAACTATTTTCAGTTTTCTGTATCGCTCCTATACTTAATGAATTATGATGAAGTTCAGCTAAAGCACTCTCTACCTCTGCTCATTTCCTTGAATGTTCTTGGATGAATTCCATCTGGTCCTGTTGGCTTATTCTCTCTCTTTTATATATCAGATCGTAAAAAGTATAGAAAGAGAAAAGGCCATTTTGGCCCCTTCTCACAAAGCTCATGAACAATTTATAATGTCATGTACTTGTCCCAACTTACTAGCTCTCTGCTGGGAGGTGAAAATTGAAGCATTCAAGTTTTTAACAAATATTTTCTTTTTTTCCCCCCATAATTTTGATGCACTTTTACCTTTCCAAATAAATATTATTTTCTTTATTAAAAATTGTTGAAGCAGCTCCTCCCCTAAGTGCACCATTTCTGTTTTCCTCTTGCATCATCTCAGCTCTCTTAACCTTTAGACTGCCAACAGGTTCAGGAAATCTGAGTTTTCTGGGCTAACTGGATTGTTATTTGCTCACTCATTGTGTGGCTGGGAAAAAAAATTATTATAGGTTTCCCTATAGCACAATAGTGATGACACCTCAAAACTACTTAATTGACTGTAAAGCGCTTTGGGACATCCTAAGGCCACGAAAGGTGCGATATAAATGCAAGCTCTTTCCTATTGCAGTAATAAACATTTACAACAGCTTTATCACTGTAATGATAACCCTAAACTACACACCTTACACACATTTTTGCATTAAGAATTAAATATTTTATCTATGAACAAACCTCCGTGCCATTCTCTCGTGTGTTAATTTAACTATATCATCACTTTTTCTGCTTCTACTATAACCCTTTTCTGTTCGTTTAAAATGTTTAATTTACCTTTCTTCTTCTGCCTCCCTCATCCCATCACCCATTTTGGAAGTGTGAGCAAAAGGTTTTCATTGGCTAAAAATCAGGCCAATTTTCTAGCCAATGAAAAACCTAGATTTTAATTGCTTCATCATTGGCGGCCTAGGCTCTGGAATTCCCTCCCTAAACCTCTCCACCTCGCTCTCCTCCTTAAAAACTACCTCTTTGACCAAGCTTTTGGTCACCTGGCCTAATAAGCTCCTTATGTGGCTTGGTGTCAAATTTTGTTTGATAATACTCCTGTGAAGCACCTTGGGACGTTTTACTACATTAAAGGCACTATATAAATGCAAGTTGTTGTTGTTGTTTAAGAATTTTGAACTGGTCTTTAAATTGTGAGCACGAGCCATCCAATTACTTGCATACGTCTGTTTAGATGGAATTGGGAGTCATTATCCATTTTGCAGCAATCAGATTTGCCATGTGCTGGCTTATAAAACAGCCTTGTTTACATTGCAGGCGGTATTGTGGCTGCCAGTGGCCTGACTGTTACTTCTGTTCTTGTTCTGATTCTGGTACAAGAAGTTTAACCAACAATAAAATTAAGAAAAAACACATGGATTCCACTGTGTGAGTTGTTCTGTTTTAAACTACAGTGGAAACCGATCTTGTGTTTGTGTATATAAAAGAAAAGACTGTGGGGGAGCAAGATTTCAATGAGGCAGCAGCAGATAGACCGCGAGCAGATGGGAAATCAGTATTGGTGTCTGCTAGCCAATATATGGTTAGAAGTGGAACCATTCCAGCTTTCAGGCAATCTATTGTGAAGGGTCTTAACAACATGGAAGCTATTCAAACACAACGGATTCATGCACTGCCATAAACAGGATGTTAGACTTACTGTGCCATCTATTGATTGCTTAAGGCCATAACCATCATGAAGGCAACTAAGGTAGTTACCTCTGTAATTCTTCCTGTCCCAAAATGTGGGGGAGACTGGTAAGTGCAGATAATTAAATGCAAAGCCTTATTACATGTGTGTACAATAAAGATAATTATAAAGGCAACATACTAAAAAGGGATAATGTTACAGCATAATACTAAAGTAGTACAACTGTAAGTGGTCCTTTTCTTGTGGACAAAACAGCCATCTTTAATTGAAGAAAAATTTAACTCTAGCTACAGTACTACTATTGCCAATAGATAAATTTACTTGTCACTGAAAATTTAGGAATATAACATTTACATTGGATGGTGTGTATAATGCATACTCACCCTGTACCCAAGGTCTTCCTGAAGGTCACAAGAGGAAGCACTAACGTCAGTCTGCCACACTGTCTCCTTTATGCTGCACCCATACATGAAGACATTTTTCTTGCGTGAATGGCCATGATAATCACAAAATACCTGCAGAACAATGGTAGAAGGTTTATAAATAAATCTTTTTCCCGGTACATTGATGACTGTATCGGTGCTGTTTCCTGCTCTCGCCTTGAACTAGAAAATTTAATTCACTTTGCTTCCAATTTCCACCCTTCCCTCACCTTCAAATGGTCCATCTCTGACTCTTCCCTTCCCTTCCCTTCCTTGACTTCTGTCTCCATTTCTGGGGATAGGCTATCAACAAACATCCACTATAAGCCCACGGACTCCCACAGCTACCTGGACTACACTTCCTCCCACCCCGCTTCCTGTAAGGACTCTATTCCATTCTCCCAGTTTCTTCATTTCCACCGCATCTGTTCTGACGATGCCATATTCCATACTAGTGCTTCCGACATATCTTCAGTTTTCCTCAACTGAGGATTCCCCTCTACCGTGGTTGACATGGCCCTTGACTGTATCCGTTCCATTTCCCGCACTTCTGCTCTCACCCCATCCCCTGCCTCCCAGAACATAAGAAGTAGGAGCAGGAGTAGGCCATACGGCCCCTCGGGCCTGCTCCGCCATTCAATAGGATCATGGCTGATCCGAACCTAGACTCACGTCCACTTCCCTGCCCGCTCCCCATAACCCCTAATTCCCTTATCTGCTAGGAAGCTGTCTATCTCCGTTTTAAATTTATTTAATGTCGCAGCTTCCACAGCTCTGTGAGGTAGCAAATTCCACAGATTTACTACCCTCTGAGTGAAGAAGTTTCTCCGCATCTCAGTTTTGAAACGGCAGCCCCTTATTCTAAGATTATGCCCCCTAGTTCTAGTCTCACCCATCAGTGGAAACATCCTCCCCGCATCCACCCGATCAAGCCCCCTCATAATCTTATATGTTTCGATAAGATCACCTCTCATTCTTCTGAATTCCAATGAGTAGAGTCCCAACCTACTCAACCTTTCCTCATAAGTCAACCCCCTCATCTCCGGAATCAGCCGAGTGAACCTTCTCTGAACTGCCTCGAGAGCAAGTATATCTTTTCTTAAATATGGAAACCAAAACTGTACACAATATTCCAGGTGTGACCTCACCAGTACCCTGTATAACTGAAGCAAGACTTCCCTGCTTTTACACTCCATCCCCTTTGCAATAAAAGCCAAGATTCCATTGGCCTTCCTGATCACCTGCTGTACCTGCATACTAACCTTCTGTGTTTCATGCACCAGGACCCCAGATCCCTTTGTACTGTAGCACTTTGCAGTTTCTCTCCATTTAGATAATAACTTGCTCTTTGATTTTTTCTGCCAAAGTGCATAACCTCACACTTTCCAACGTTATATTCCATCTGCCAAATTTCTGCCCACTCACTTAGCCTGTTTATGTCCTTTTGCAGGTTTTTTATGTCCTCCTCACTCACTGCTTTCCCTCCCATCTTTGTATCGTCGGCAAACTTGGATACGTTGCACTCGGTCCCCTCCTCCAAATCGTTAATATAGATTGTAAACCACGATAGGGTTTCCCTTGTCCTCACCTTTCACCCCACCAGCCTCCTCCATGGTGCCATTTCCGCCACCACTAGCGTGATCCCACCACCAAACGCATCTTCGCCTCCCCTCCCCTTTCAGCATTCAAAAGGGACCGCTCCCTCTGCAACACCCTGGTCTACTCCTCAATCACCTCAACAGCCCCATCCCTCCCCACGGTACCTTCCTGTGCAAGCGCAGGAGATGCAACACCTGCTCTTTTACCTCCTCCCTTCCCACTGTCCAGGGCCCCAAACACCCCTTCCAGGTGAAACAGCGATTTACTTGTACTTCTTGCAATTTAGTCTACTGCATTCGCTGCTCATGATGCGGCCTCCTCTACATTGGGGAGACCAAACGCAAATTGGATGACCGCTTTGCGGAACACCTTCGTTCAGTCCGTAAGGGTGACCCTGAGCTTCCGATCGTTTGTCACTTTAATTCTCCGCTCCATTCCCACTCTGATCTCTCTGTCCTCGGCCTCTTGCACTGTTCCAATGAAACTCAACGTAAGCTCATAAAAACATAAGATGTAGGAGCAGGAGCAGGTCACTTGGCCCCTCGAGCCTGCTCTGCCATTCAATAAGATCGTGGCTGATCTGATCTTGGCTTCAACTCCACTTCCTTGCCCATTCCCCATAACCCTTGACTCCCTTATCGTTCAAAAATCTGACTTTCTCCACCTTAAATATATTCAATGACCCAGCCTCCACAGCTCTCTGGGGAAGAGAATTCCAAAGATTCACGACCCTCAGAGAAGAAATTCCTCCTCATTTCCGATTTAAAAGGGTGCCCCCTTATTCTGAAATTATGCCCCCTAGTTCTAGATTCCCCAACGAGGGGAAACATCCTCTCTGCATCTACCCTGTCAAGCCCCTTCAGAATCTTACATGTTTCAATAAGATTCCCTCTCATTCTTCTAAACTCCAATGTATATAGGCCCAACCTGCTCAACCTTTCTTCATAAGATACCCCCTTCATCTCCGGAATCAACCTCGTGAATCTTCTCTGAACTGCCTCCAATGCAAGTATATCCTTCCTTAAATAAGGAGACCAAAACTCTACGCAGTACTCCAGGTGTGGTCTCACCAACGCCTTGTACAGTTGGTGGAAAATTGCCCAAGTATGTCCTGTCTACAAAAAGCAGGACAAATCCGACCCGGCCAATTACCGTCCCATCAGTCTACTCTCAATCATCAGCAAAGTGATGGAAGGTGTCGTCGACAGTGCTATCAAGCGGCACTTACTCAGCAATAGCCTGCTAACTGACGCCCAGTTTGGGTTCCGCCAGGGCCACTCAGCTCCTGACCTCATTACAGCCTTGGTCCAAACATGGACAAAAGAGCTGAATTCCAGAGGTGAGGTGAGAGTGACTGCCCTTGACATCAAGGCAGCATTTGATCGAGTGTGGCATCAAGGAGCCCTAGCAAAACTGAAGTCAATGGGAATCAAGGGGAAAACTCTCCATTGGTTGGAATCATACCTAGCACAAAGGAAGTTGGCTGTGGTTGTTGGAGGTCATTCATCTCAATCACATGACATCACTGCAGGAGTTCCTCAGGGCAGTGTCCTAGGCCCAACCATCTTCAGCTGTTTCATCAATGACCTTCCCTCCATCATAAGGTCAGAAGTGGGGATGTTCGCTGATGATTGCACACTGTTCAGCACCATTCGAGACTCGTCAGATACTGACGCAGTCCGTGTCCATATGCAGCCCGTGTCCATATGCAGCAAGACCTGGACAACATTCAGACTTGGGCTGACAAGTGGCAAGTAACATTCGCACCACACAAGTACCAGGCAATGACCATCTCCAACAAGCGAGACTCTAACCATCTCCCCTTGACATTCAGTGGCATTACCATCGTTGAATCCCCCACTATCAACATCCTGGGGGTTACCATTGATCAGAATCTGAACTGGACCAGCCATATAAATACTGTGGCTACAAGAGCAGGCCAGAGGCTGGGAATTCTGCGGCGAGTGTCTCACCTCCTGACTCCCCAAAGCCTTTCCACCATAGGCACAAGTCAGGAGTGTGATGGAATACTCTCCACTTGTCTGGATGAGTGCAGCTCCAACAACACTCAAGAAGCTCGACACCATTCAGGATAAAGCAGCCCGCTTGATTGGCACTCCATCCACCACCTTCAACATTCACTCCCTCCACCACCGGCGCACTGTGGCTGCAGTATGTACCATCTACAAGATGCACTGCAGCAACTCACCAAAGCTCCTTCAACAGCACCTTCCAAACCCGCGACCTCTACCACTTAGAAGGACAAGGGCAGCAGACGCATGGGAACATCACCACCTACAAGTTCCCCTCCAAGCCACACACCATCCTGACTTGGACCTGTATTGCCGTTCCTTCACTGTCGCTGGGCCAAAATCCTGGAACTCCCTTCCTAACAGCATTGTGGGTGTACCTACGCCATATGGACTGCAGCGGTTCAAGAAGGCGGCTCACCACCATCTTCTCAAGGGCAATTAGGGATGGGCACTAAATGCAGGCCTAGCCAACGACGCCCACATCCCATCAATGAATAAAAAAAAACAGGAGTTCCCTACTTTTATACTCCATTCCCTTTGTAATAAAGGCCAACACTCCATTTGCCTTCCTAATTACTTGCTGTACCTGCATGCTAACTTTTTGTGATTCACGTACAAGGATCCCCAGATCCCTCTGTACTTCAGCATTTTGTAATCTCTCCCCAATTAAATATTAATTTGCTTTTTTATTTTTCCTACCAAAGTGGATAACCTCACATTTTCTCACATTAAATTCCATATGCCAGATTTGTGCCCACTCACTTAGCCTATCTATATCCCTTTGGAGATTCTTTGCATCCTCCACACAATTTGCTAGGAACAGCATCTCATCTTTCTATTAGGCACTTTACAGCCTTCTGGACTCAACATTGAGTTCAACAATTTCAGACTATAATCTCTGCCCCTATTTTTTTAGGCGGCAGGTGTTGATAATTCTGCCATCCCCATTTGCAACATTTAACCACTCCTGTCTTCCACCCTATCACAGACCGTCCCTTTTGTTCGTTCCTCCCCTCCCCCCTTTCCCTGCCTCTGCACCTGCTTAAAATCTGTTATATCTCTAACTTTTTCCAGTTCACAGACCTGAAGCATTAACTCTGTTTCTCTCTTCATGGATGCTGCCTGACCTGCTGAGTTTTTCCAGCATTTTCTGTTGTTATAACCTTTATTGATTTCCTCCATCTACATTAGAAATCTTTATGTCTGCAGGCACCTCCTGTTTGTACCACTTAAAGTTCTTGTCACACCTTTTGTGTCAAATGTTTACCATTATAAATTCCTATGTCCATGTTTATGATGGAAAAGTCCAATGTAAACTGGTCACGCTATAATTACACAATTTAACCACTGGGTGGCTGTCAGACACATTTCACAACTGCTTCTCCCAGCAGCTTGGATGCAAAGTTTGTTTCACATTTTTGAATTTCATATTTTTGGCTTTGATTTATTAATAATTTATTTGTTGCTTACAGGTATTAAAAGAATAAATTTACTGCGCCCCCACCCCGCACCAAGGTCCCCGCAATGCATTGCTCTCACCGCCGCCACCAGCCTTTCCCAGCCATCACTATTCCCTTCACTGGCCACTTGGCAGTTCTTGCCACTCGCTGTGCCCGATCCACCCATCAACTTCTTCAGCAGCTTCTCAGTCGTCACATCGCAACAGCGTCTCCCACCTACTGGCTCAAATGCACCACGATCTGGGCTCCCTCTCATTCCACCCTGAGCAAAGATTTTCCAGTCATTTTTATTCGGTGCCGTTCTGTGGCCCATCCCAGGGGCCATTCTTGATGTTGGTCTCTCTGCCGCCAACCAAGGAAAGATTTCTCTTGGATATTTAGTATGGAATGTCACTCTGGAACCCTCATGATTCATTCAGCAGCAATGCACCCCGCCCCCAATAGACTGTTCCTATTTCTAAAAAATTTATATATATATATATATATATAAATAAAAAGAGTTGGTTTGTCTGTTTGTCTGTCTGTGTTGTACACTCAAAAGTTATAGAGCGTACCTACACACGTTATATCAAAAGAAAGCTTATCATTAGGGGAGTCTAACAGGCGTATTTGCTTCTTGGTCAGACAAAAATTGTTCGGACACTATACAAAAAACGTTCAAAAAAAGGACAAAATCCGCTCATTAGCGGTTGACCAATCCTACCGCTCATTAGCGTTGAGTGACGTGAACGTTGACCAATCCTACCACTCATTAGTGTTGAGCGACGTGATGGTTGACCAATCCTACGGGGTGGGCGGGGCCTAATCATTCAAACTGCCGTTAGTGCGGGAGCGGAAGCTCAGCGGCGGCCATTAAACACCTGCCGGGCCTCAAGCTAAAAAAAATGTAATGGGGATTAAATGATATGAAATATAGATTTCCAGTAAAAAAAAAAGTTGGTTTTAAAAGAAAAAAAAAATCCATTTGCAAAGGGGACTCGGGCTTTCCCCCCTCGGCGGTGGATGAGCTGCCTGCAGGCCTCAGGCCTCGAACTCTCCTCGCCAGCCACGTCCTAGCTAGGCACCGCCCGTCCCGCTGGGCCCGATTCCAAACCAGCGGCCCGCGATCGCCGCCATCTTGGTAAAGGCTGGCGGGGCGGAGCCAAGCGTATCCATCGTCGCCATCTTGGTAAAGGCTGGCGGGGCGGGAGACAGCGAGCGCGTGAACGTCGGCGGCGGCCCGGAGCGGGACCTGAGCTAAGGTGAGTCGGGCCGGGCCTCACGCGCTAGGCCGCGCACAGGCCGGCCCTGAGGTGCTGATCCGCACACGGGGGCTTCGGGTCACCGCGTCCGGGCTCTGAGGAAAGGGAGAGAGAGAGAGGGGGAGGGAGGGAGAGAGAGAGACGGGGGGAGAGGAGAGACGGGGGGGAGAGGAGAGACGGGGGGAGAGGAGAGACGGGGGGAGAGGAGAGACGGGGGGAGAGGAGAGGGGGGAGGGAGAGGAGAGGGGGGAGGGAGAGGAGAGGGGGGGAGGGAGGGAGAGGAGAGGGGGAGGGAGGGAGAGAGAGAGAGAGAGGAAATCAGGGAGAGACAGGGGGAGGGAGAGGAGAGACGGGGGGAGGGAGATCAGGATAATGAAACAGTTTGGGTGGAGGTAATGAATAATAAGGGGAAAAAAACACTAGTGGGCGTAGTCTATAGGCCTCCGAACAGTTGCAACTCTGTTGGACAGAGTATCAATCAGGAAATAGTTGAGGTTTGTAATAAGGGAACATCTATAATTATGGGGGATTTTAACTATCATATTAATTGGACAAATCAAATTGGGCAGGGCTGCCTTGAGGATGAGTTCATTGAGTGTATTAGGGATGGGTTTCTTGAGCAGTATGTAACTGAACCGACCAGGGGGCAAGCAACCTTAGATCTGGTCCTGTGTAACGAGACAGGATTAATTAAAAATGTCCTAGTAAAGGATCCCCTTGGAATGAGTGACCATAACATGGTTGAATTCCATATTCAATTAGAGGGTGAGAAGGTTGGATCTCAAACAAGCATGCTAAGCTTGAATAAAGGAGACTATGAAGGTATGAGAGCGGAATTGAGTAGAGTGGATTGGGAAAATAGATTAAAGGGTAAGACGATACATGATCAGTGGTGTACATTTAAGGAGTTATTTTACAACTTCCAAAAAAAATATATTCCACTGAGAAGAAAAGGGTGTAAAAGAAAAGACAGCCATCCGTGGCTAAGTAAAGAAATTAAGGATAGTATTCAACTAAAAACAAGGGCATATAAGGTAGCCAAATCTAGTGGGAGGATAGAGGATTGGGAAAACTTTAAAAGACAGCAAAAAATAACAAAGATTGATTAAGGAAGGGAAGATAGATTATGAAAGTAAATTAGCAAACAATATAAAAACAGATAGTAAGAGTTTTTATAGTTATCTAAAAAGAAAAAGGGTGGCTAAGGTAAATGTTGGTCCCTTAGAGGATGAGACCGGGAAATTAATGGTGGGAAATATGGAGATGGCAAAAACACTGAATGAATATTTTGTATCAGTCTTTACAGTAGAGGACACTAAGAATATCCCAACACTGGACAAACAGGGGGCTATAGGGGGGGAGGAGCTAAACACAATCAAAATCACTAAGGAAGTGGTACTCAGTAAAATAATGGGACTCAAGGCGGATAAATCACCTGGACCTGATGGCTTACATCCTAGGGTCTTGAGGGAAGTGGCGGTAGGGATTGTGGATGCATTGGTAATAATGTTCCAAAACTCCCTGGACTCAGCAAAGGTCCCGGCAGACTGGAAAACTGCTAATGTAACACCCTTATTTAAAAAGGGCAGTAGACAGAAGGCTGGAAACTATAGACCGGTTAGCCTAACATCTGTGGTAGGTAAAATTTTGGAGTCCATTATTAAGGAGACAGTAACAGGACATTTGGATAATCATAATTTAATAGGACAAAGTCAGCATGGTTTTATGAAGGGGAAGTCATGTTTGACAAATTTGCTGGAGTTCTTTGAGGAAGTAACATATAGGGTGGATAAAGGGGAACCAGTGGACGTAGTGTATTTAGACTTCCAAAAGGCATTTGACAAGGTGCCACACAAAATATTATTGCTCAAGATAAAAAATCACAGGATTGGGGGTAATATTCTGGCATGGATAGAGGATTGGCTATCTAACAGAAGGCAGAGAGTTGGGATAAATGGTTCATTCTCAGACTGGCAATCAGTAACTAGTGGTGTTCCGCAGGGGTCAGTGCTGGGTCCCCAACTCTTTACAATCTATATTAACGATTTGGAGGAGGGGACCAAGTGTAACATATCAAAGTTTGCAGATGATACTAAGATGGGAGGGAAAGTAGTGAGTGAGGAGGACATAAAAAACCTGCAAGGGGACATAGACAGGCTAAGTAAGTGGGCAGAGATTTGGCAGATGGAATACAATACTGGAAAGTGTGAGGTTATGCACTTTGGCAGGAAAAATCGTAGAGCAAGTTATTATCTTAATGGCAGGAAACTGGAAAGTACTGAAGTACAAAGGGATCTGGGGGTCCTGGTGCACGAAACTCAAAAGGTTAGTATGCAGGTGCAGCAAGTGATTAAGAAGGCCAATGGAATGTTGGCTTTCATTGCTAGGGGGATAGAATATAAAAATAGGGAGGTATTGCTTCAGTTGTACAAGGTATTGGTGAGACCGCACCTGGAATAATGCGTACAGTTTTGGTGTCCATACTTACGAAAAGACATACTTGCTCTCGAGTCAGTACAAAGAAGGTTCACTCGGTTAATCCCGGGGATGAGGGGATGGACATATGAGGAGAGGTTGAGTAGATTGGGACTCTACTCATTGGAGTTCAGAAGAACGAGAGGCGATCTTATTGAAACATGTAAGATTGTGAAGGGGTCGGATCGGGTGGATGCGGGGAAGATGTTCCCGATGATGGGTGAAACTAGAACTAGGGGGCATAGTCTTAGAATAAGGGGCTGCTCTTTCAAAACTGAGATGAGGAGGAACTACTTCACTCAGAGGGTGGTAGGTCCATGGAATATGCTGCCCCAAAAAGCTGTAGAAGCTACATCATTACATAAATTTAAAACAGAAATAGACAGTTTCCTAGAAGTAAAGGGAATAAAGGGTTATGGGGAGCGGGCAGGAAATTGGACATGAGTCTAGGTTCGGATCGGTCATGGCCCTGTGGGTAGCGGAGCGGGCCCAGGGGCCGTGTAGCCTGATCCTGCTCCTATTTCGTGTGTCTAATTCTGTTAGATTCAGGAGATGGTTCTGTGATAGTAGATTGGCGGTTAGGATCAGATCAGCCATGATCTTATTGAATGGCGGAGCAGGCTCGAGGGGCCGATTGGCCTACTCCTGCTCCTATTTCTTATGTTCTTATGTTCTAATCATATTATTATTTTCTAAGTGCCCTGTTACCACTTCCTTAATAATGGATTCCAACAATTTCCCGACAATTGATGTCAGGCTAACTGGCCTGTAGTTCCCTGTTTTCTCCCTCCCTCCAATATTAATACTGAATGGTCATTAACTATATACAAATTATATTTGGCGTATTTTCTCCATCCTCTTTTTCTCCCTGTCTCCTCTGCTTCCCTTCCTCCACGCCTTGCCATGTCTCCTTTCTCCCTCGCTCCCTTGTCTCTCCCGATCTCTTCCCCTCTCCCTTATTTCCCGCCCCCTCTCTTCTAGGGTTGCCAATCCTCCAAGAGTGCCCTGGAGTCTCCAGGAATTGAAGACTTATCTCCAGGACACTGCTGCGAGCGACCAAGGAGAATAAACATGGGGCAATAAAAAAAGATTTTATTTAACTTTTTTTGAACACTTTTGTTTATAAAAATATCAGAGATGAAGAAAAAATGATGTTGTCTGATTGGTGTAGGAAGGTGGTGCACCAGGAGGAGGGACATGTCAGGCAACCAACAGCGGGAGTGTGGGGGCGGGGCAGTTGGAGGCAGGAGGTCCAGGAATACATTCAACCAGAGTTGGCAATCCTACTCTCTTCCCCCTCATCTTTCCTTCCCTTCCTGCCTCTATCCTTCATCAATTCCTTCCCATTCATCTCTACTCCTCATCCCATTCCCATCCTCTCCCTCTCTTCTTCCCTCATCTGCTCCCATTTCCAAATTCCCTTCCTCCCCTCCCTCTCTCTCCATTTTCCCCATTTTGCTTTCTTTCCACCTCTCTTCCCCTGCCTCCCACTTCTCCCCTTCCTCTCTTCCCTTTCCCTCCTCGCTTCCTCATTCTCTCCATCTCCCCTTCCTTTCCTCTCCACTCCCATATTTTAATATTTTGGCTTATTTTATGATTTCATTCTCAGCAATGCTAGGTAATGCCTTTTATCCGGTCATTCAATGAATGGCTGGAATTAATTTCAATGAAGCACGACGAAAGAATCCAAGCCATACAAACTTTAACATCTGCTTTAATTGGCAGATTTAATAAATATCATTTATATATACTGTAGCGACAGAATGTCATTACTAAACCAACTAGTATGCTCTGTCCCAAAAGGTTGTGGATGCTGAGTCAATTGAAATTTTCCAGATTGAAACTGATAAGATTTTTGTTAGGTACGGATATCAAGGAATATGGAGCAAAGGCGGCTAAGTGGAGATGAGGTACAGATCAGCCATGATCCAATTGAATGGTAGAGCAAGCTCGAGGGGCTGAATGGTTTCCTCCTGTTCCTGACCAACTCTCTACCGTCATGTAGACATCTTGAAAACATAGGAACATGAGTAGGCCATTCAGCCCCTCGAGCCTGTTCTGCCATTCAATGAGATCATGGCTGATCTGCAACCTAACTCCATATACTGTACCCGCCTTTGGTCCATATCCCTTAATACCTGTGGTTAACAAAAAGCTATCGATCTCCAATTTTAAATTAACAATTAATCTAGCATCAATTGCCATTTGCAGAAGAGAGTTCCAAACTTCTATCACCCTTTCTGTGTAGAAGTGTTTCCTAATTTCACTCCTGCAAGGTCTGGCTCTAATTTTTAGGCTATACCCCGTCCACTAATTTAATCACCTCTTCAAAAATTCAATCAGTTTGTCAGGCATGAACTACCTTTCATAAATCCATGCTGGCACTCTCTGATCAACTGAAAATTTGAGGTGTTCAGTCACCCTATCCTTAATTACAGACTCCAGCAATTTCCTGACAACAGATGTTAGCCTAACTGGTCTTCCCTGGTTTCCCTCTCTCACCATTTTTTAAATAGCAGCATGACATGTGCAATTTTCCAATCTAAAGGAACGGTTCCTGAATCAAATGAACTTTGGAAGATTATAGTTAGGGTATCTGCAACGTACTCACCTACTTCCTTTAAAATCTTGGGATGGAAACCATCTGGTCTTGAGGATTTGGCACTCTTTAGTGCCATTATTTTCTTCATTACTGTTATTTTACTTACATTAATTTTATTGAGTCCCTGATTTAGTTTCCTTGGGATTTCTGGCATGCTATACTCTTCCTCTACTGTAAATACTGACACAAAGTAATTATTCAACATATCCGCTATTTCCTTATTATCATTGATAATATCACTGTTTTCAATTTTTGGCCAACATTCCTAATATAGGAAACTCTTTGGTATCTGGCACGTTGCCGGTTGATCAAAAATTCCGGATGACGGAGAGGGTTATCTACCGAGGCTATTTTTAACAAAGAAAAATTTAAAAAAATCAAGAAATGTGCAGTATACAGTAATTGGGTACTCACATAAGAACATAAGAAATAGGAGCAGGAGTAGGCCATACGGCCCCACGGGCCTGCTCCGCCATTCAATAGGATCATGGCTGATCTGAATCTAGACTCACGTCCACTTCCCTGCCCTCTCCCCGTAACCCCTAATTCCCTTATCTGCTAGGAAACTGTCTATCTCCATTTTAAATTTATTTAATGTTGCAGCTTCCATCGCTTTCTGGGGTAGCAAATTCCATAGATTTACTACCCTCTGAGTGAAGAAGTTTCTCCTCATCTCAGTTTTGAAAGGGCAGCCCCTTATTCTAAGATTATGCCCCCTAGTACTAGTCTCACCCATCAGTGGAAACATCCTCACCGCATCCACCCGATCAAGCCCCCTCACAATCTTGTATGTTTCGATAAGATCGTCTCTCATTCTTCTGAACTCCAATGAGTAGAGTCCCAACCTACTCAACCTTTCCTCATACGTCAACCCCCTCATCTCTGGAATCAACCGAGTGAACCTTCTCTGAACTGCCTCGAGAGCAAGTATATCTTTTCTTAAATATGGAAACCAAAACTGCACGCAGTATTCCAGGTGTGGCCTCACCAATACCCTGTATAACTGCAGCAAGACTTCCCTGTTTTTATACGCCATCCCCCTTGCAATAAAAGCCAAGATTCCATTGGCCTTTCTGATCACCTACAGAATGTTGTGTTAAATGGATGGTGGAAGATGCTTGATTAAGTACAGTACTGCCAGTTGAGGGTAATGCAATGCAATGACTACCAGCAGCGTGGGAGACACAAAGTACCCCTGTAAAATGGCGGATCAGAAGAGACGACCGGCAGCGCGGGTGAGTCAGACTCCTGTTACAGGGGTATTGAGGTGTTCCGACGTCCGACAGCGCCAAGAAGTCGAGTAGTGGCAGTTTGGAGAACTACCCCCACTGACTCAGCCACCGCAGGAGACTCGGACTCGGACACATTGCCGGTTATTGAGGTGTTGTTTTCAGAGTGAGAATTTTGCCGGTTAATAGAGAATTCCGGATATTTAGGTGCCGTTTAAACGAGAGTTTCCTGTATAATTGTAAAAAGGTTTTGTGTTGATTTTGATATCCCTTCCAAGTTTCCTTTCATACTCCCTTTTTGTAGCTCTTACTATCTGTTTTGTGACCCTTTGCTTATGTTTTTCCCATTTACCAGGATCTGTACTACTTTTTGTGCATTTTTTGTATGCTTTTTCTTTAGTTTGATGCTGTCCCTCACCTCTTCAGTCGGCCATGGCTGGTTTTTTTGGCAAGTAGAGCTCTTGCCCCTCGGGTATAAACTGGTTCTGTATCACCTTAAATTTGTTTTTGAACATCTCCCACTGATCTTCTGTCGTTTTACCCATTAACAGATTTCCCTGGTTTATTGTGGACAGTCTCTGTCTCATCCCTTTGAAGTCGGCCTAAACCAAATCTAGAGTCTTAGTAGCTGTTTCGCGTTTCTCCCTTTCAAATGATACATTCAACTCAATCATGTTATGATCGCTATTGGATAAATGTTCATGCACTGTTAGGCTAGTAACTAAATCTGGCTCATTACTCATTACTAAATCTAATATGGCATAACCCCTTGTTGCCTCTAGGACATATTGTTGATGAAAACTATCCTGGATACACTCAAGAGATTCACTACCTTCTGACAGGTGCTAATCTGCTTATCCCAATCTATGTGAAAGTTAAAATCCCCCATTAAAACCACTCTGCCTTTACTACACGCTTGTCTAATCTCTGCATTTATACAATCTAACACGTCACAGCTGCTACCAGGGGGCCTATACACAACTCTCACTACAGTCTTAAATCCTTTCCTATTTCTTAATTCTACCCATAAAGTCTCCACTGCCTGTTTACCTCTCGTTACATCCTCTTATCATTGAAGTGATTTCATCCTTAATCACTAAGGCTACTCCTCCCCCTCTGCCATTTTCCCTATCTTTCCTGTAGACCTTATAACCTGGTATATTTAGTTCCCCAGTCCTGACTGTCTTGCAGCCATGTCTCAGTAATGGCTACCATGTCATACCCTCCAATTTGAACTTGCACCTGCAGTTCATTCAATTTATTCCTGATACGCCGTGCGTTTGTATAAACAGCGCTTATTTGGGCCACACACCTCAGCCTGTCCTTCAGCTCTAGTGATTTTCTCACTTGTTTCTTATTTCTCTTACCTGGTTTTATCACTTTACGGCCTAGAAATTGGGTTGGGGCGCCAAAGTGGCGCAAAAGTCGGCGGAGCGCAGGATTTAGCGCAGCGATCGTAGTGATACTGATCGCCAGAAATTCAGTTTCAGTGCCGCTCGAGGGACACGGGCGAGGCTCGAGGCGCTCCGCGTCCCTCTTAGGGCGCTGAAACTGATTATCGCAGCGCAACGTGCCGCAGCGCCACATGCTGCGGCACGGCACGCTGCGGTACTGCAGGCCTTCCTCCCACTGTTAAGGGGGAGGTGCCTGCAACAGCGCGATCCCTGATCGTGAGTGCCGGCAAATGAGCCCGGCACCAAGGAGAAGTGCCGGGCTCTCGGGAAACAGCCGGCAATGCCGCGGGGGGGGGGGGGGGGGGGGTTTAGGAGGCCGGGGACGGAGGTGCTGGCAGGCGGCCGCCGAAAAAGCGGCTGCCCCGCACCTCCACCTTAACTTGCGCCGCTGCCGGCACAGTAAGGCCCCGTGAACCGGGCGCGGGTAGCGAGCGGCACAACTGCGGCTACCAGGGCACGAACGCGGCGCTGCGCACACCGATGATGTCATCGGTGGCGGCGCAGCGCAAATGCCTAACGCCACCATTAGCGCCCCTACTGAATATCGCCGCAGACGTAGCCAGTGGCGCTACAGCCACTGACTGCCTCTTTAGGCGCTAACAGGTGGCGCTACTCACCCAATTTCTCCCCCTACATCTTTTAGTTTTCCTTCTACATGTAGTGCCTAAAGCACAATTTCTGACTGTTACTCTACTTTCTTCGCTTGCATTTGTTTTTGAAATACTATTTTTACTACAATTTCCACCTGAGCCCTCCTCCACCTCCATTTACTAGTTTAAAGTCACTGTGGCCGCTCTATTTATCCTTTCCGTTAGGACCCTAGATCCAGACCGGTTCAGGTGGAGCCCGTCCCAACGGTACAGTTCCTTCCTGTCCCAATACTGGTGCCAGTGTCCCATGAAATGGAACCCCTCTTTCCCACACCACTCCTTTAACCACGTGTTCGCTTCCCTAATCAGCTTATCCCTATGCCAATTTGCACGTGGCTCAGGTAATAATCCAGAGATTTTAACCCTTGAGGTCCTGTTTTTAATTTAGCTCCTAGTTCTCAGAACTCCCCAAACAGGACCTCTTGCCTACTCTTCCCTATGTTGTTGGTCCCAACATCGACCACAATGACTGGGTTCTCCCCCTCCCTCTCCAATATCCTTTCAAGCTGGTTCGTGATGTCCCTTATCCTGGCACCAGGTAGGCAACATACCATGTGGAACTCTCAATCCTGCTTACAAAGGATGCTATCTGTCCCCCTAATTATAGAATCCCATACAACTACCACATTACGCTTCCTCTGCTCCTCCCCCCTTAGGACAGCCTCCTGCTCCAAAGTGCCATGGTCCGCATTCTGGCTGACCTTCTGGCAGTCTTTATCCTTATCCTCACAGGTAGCAAGTACATTGTACCTGTTGGATAGGATCAGTTTCCATGGATCCTCGTTCTCTTTCTTCTCCGGGTTCCCCTTATTCTGCACACTATCCGTCACACCAACCCCTGTTCTGATCCTGCACCTCTCTACATAGTCAACTTTGAAAAATTGAAACTGGGAATCTGATTGCAGTCCTTGTTTAAAAATGATTCCCACAATGGTTGAATGAATATTGTAAATATTTGATCTAATACATACTAAGCCTTCAGTTACTCTACAATTTTGCTTGCCAGCTGCAAAATAATTCTCTGATTATAGTCTATGAGGCAATCCTGCAGCAATAGTTTTTCAGACAATAAACCTCCACAAAATGGTAAACTAGCATTCTTGAATGATGAGAAATGGAGAAAAATTGCAACAGGAGACATTTAAGTATTGATAACAAAAAAATGCTGGAAACACTCAGCAGGCCAGGCAGCATCCGTGGAGAGAGAAACAGAGTTAACGGTTCAGGTCGGAGACCCTTCAGAACTGGTAAAAGTTGGAGATGTAACAGATTTTAAGCAGGTGCAGAGGCAGGGAAAGGGGGGAGGAAGGAACTGAAGGGATAGTCTGCTAGAATGCAAGACAGGAGTGGTTAAATGTTGCAAACGTTAACTCTGTTTCTCTCTCCACGGATGCCGCCTGGCCTGCTGAGTGTTTCCAGCATTTTCTGTTGTTATTTCAGATTTCCAGCATCCGTAGTATATTGCTATTGTTTTAAGTATTGATACCAGTTTCTCTTTACTACAATTAGGTTAGAAAAGTTCCAGGTAATGAGTTCAAACATGTTAGGCCAGGAAGACAATTAAGGCTTGCAAGAAGAGATCGTAGTGCAGGACTTTTACAGCCAGGAAGAGAAGGCAATGGTCTGTTACAAGCTTAGGAGAATCAGAACTGTGAAGGTCTTTTGTACCATAAGCATCTATGATGTGGTGCAAATTATGAACAATTATTCAGAGCACACATGGCTATTGTGCTGAAGACTTGTGCTCCCAAACTAGCCGCGCCTCTAGCCAAGCTGTTCCAGTACAGCTACAACACTGGCATCTATCCGACAATGTGGAAAACTGCCCACGTATGTCCTGTCCACAAAAAGCATGACAAATCCAACCCAGCCAATTGCCGCCCCATCAGTCTACTCTCAATCATCAACAAAGTGATGGAAGGTGTCATCGACAGTGCTATCAAGCGGCACTTACTCACCAATAACCTACTCACTGATGCCTAGTTTGGGTTCCGCCAAGACCACTTGGCTCCCGACCTCATTACAGCCTTAGTCCATGAGCTGAATTCCAGAGGTAAGGTGAGAGTGCCTGCCCTTGACATCAAGGCAGCATTTGACCGAGTGTGGCATCAAGGAGCCCTAGTAAAACTAAAGTCAACGGGAATCGGGGGGAAAACGCTCCACTGGCTGGAGTCATACCTAGCACAAAGGAAGATGGTATGGTGGTTGAAGGTCAATCATCACAGCCCCAGGACATTGCTGCAGGTGTTCCTCAGGGCAGTGTCCCAGGCCCAACCAGCTTCAGCTGTTTCATCAATGACCTTCCCGCCAACATAAGGTCAGAAATGGGGATGTTCGCTGATGACTACAGAGTGTTCAGCGCCATTCACAACTCCTCAGATAATGAAGCAGTCCATGCCGTCATGCAACAAGACCTGGACGACGTTCAGTCTTGGGCTGATAAGTGCCAGGCAATGACTATCTCCACAAGCGAGAGTCTAACCACCTCCCCTTGACATTCAATGGTATTACCATCGCCAAATCTCCCACCATCAACATCCTGGGGCTCACCATTGACCAGAAACTTAACTGGACCAGCCACATAAATATTGTGGCAACAAGAGCAGGTCAGAGGCTGGGTATTCTGCGGCAAGTGTCTCACCTCCTGACTCCCCAAAGCCTTTCCACCATCTACAAGGCACAAGTCGGTAGTGTGATGGAATACTCTCCACTTGCCTGGATGAGTGCAGCTCCAACAAAGTTCAGGAAGCTCGACACCATCCAAGACAAAGCAGCCCGCTTGATTGGCACCCCATCCACCAGCTTAAACATTCACTCCCTCCACCACCGGCGTACCGTGGCTGCAATGTATACCATCTACAAGATGCGCAGTAGCAACTCGCTAAGGCTTCTTCGACAGCACCTCCCAAACCCGCGACCTCTTCCACCTAGAAGGACAAGGGCAGGAGGTGCATGGGAACACCACCACCTCCAAGTAACACACCATCCTGACTTAGAAGAATATCACCGATCCTTCATCGTGCAAGCCGTGATCCTGACCAACGGATCCACCGCAGACCCAATTCACGTACGGACTGGGGTCAAGCAAGGCTGTGTCATCACACCAATGTTCTTCTTGATCTTCCTGGCTGCAATGCTCCATCTCACCCTCAGTAAGCTCCCCGCTGGAGTGGAGCTAATCTACAGAACAAACGGGAAACTGTTCAACCTCCGTCGCCTCCAGTCCAGATCGTCCCATCCTCTGTCATCGAATTACAGTATGCAGACGACGCTTGCATCTGTGCACACTCGGAGGTCGAACTCCAAACCATCGTCAACACCTTCACTGAAGCGTACCAGAACATGGGCCTTACACTAAACATCCATAAGACAAAGGTCCTCTACCAAATTGCCCCGCCACACAGTACTGCCCCCCGATTATCAAAATCCACGACAAGGCCTTGGACAACGTGGACCACTTTCCATACCTCAGGAGCCTACCGTCAACAAGGGCAGATGTCGATGACAAAGTCCAACACCACCTTCAGTGTGCCAGTGCAGCCTTCGGTCACCTGAGGAAGAGAGAGTTTGAAGACTAGGACCTCAAACCCGGCACCAAGCTCATGGTCTACAGAGCAGCAGTGATTCCCGCCCTCCTGTATGCTTCAGAGACATGGACCATGTACAGCAGGCACCTAAAAGCACTGGAGAGGTACCACCAACGATGTCTCCACAAGATCCTGCAAATCCATTGGCAGGATAGGCGCACCAACGTCAGTGTTCTCGCTCAGGCCAACATCCCCTGCATCGAAGCTTTGACCACGCTTGATCAGCTCCGATGGACGGGCCACATCGTCCGCATGCCCGATAAGAGACTTCCAAAACAAGCGCTCTACTCGGAGCTCCGACACGACAGGAGAGCCCCAGGTGGGCAGAGGAAACGCTTCAAGGACACCCTCAAAGCCTCCTTGAAAAAGTGCAACATCCCCTCTGACACCTGGGAATTCCTGGCCCAAGACTGCTCAAAGTGGAGGAGAAGCATCCAGGAAGGTGCCAAACACCTCGAGTCTCTTCGCCGGGAGCTAGCGGAAGCCAAGCACATGTCAATCCAAGCACCCCACCCACCCGCCCCTTCTACCACCGTCTGCCCCACCTGTGACAAGAGACTGTAGGTCCCGCATTGGACTCATCAGTCACCTGAGAACTCAGCTTTAATGTAGAAGCAAGTCATCCTCGGTTCCAAGGGACTAAGAAGAAGGAGGAGGAATGTGGCTGACTCTTAGCTGCCCTCTGAAGTGGCCTAGCAAGCCACTCAGTTGTATCAAAACCGCTGCAAAGAATTTGGGCAACTAGAGATGGGCAATAAATGCCAGCCTTGCCAGCGATGCCCACATCCCAAGAAAAACACCCACTTTATCTATAATAATTTCCAATGAAATGAGCTTCTACAAAACAGTATTTCTGGACCTGATCTATATTCTAAGACAAAAGCAGTCTTACTGTTACAAACTAATGGGATATTTTCCTGTGACTCACCATCCAATTTTGTCCTTTCATTGGTGCTAAACGATTTGATCATTAAAAAAAACTGGCCTCTATGTAGACGGGTTTGTACTAAAAACTGCAACTTTGTCAGACAAACTCCTCTTTGTTCATGGACAGAAAACAGCACATATCTTTAGTTTAAAAACAACGACACTTTTATGAAAGGGGAAACAGTTAATTAGGTGCATCCCACAGCCAAACCAACAGTGCGGTTAAGCTGGCAAATGCAAGGCAATCATTGACCCCAACAGAAATATACAGATTAGAGTTTCATGTGATTTATCTCTGAACAATCCTGACATGAAATTAGCTTAGGGTTCTCTATATCAGTGAATTTAATACCAGACCAGCATTTTTGGAAATCAGAACCAGAGCCACACAAGTGGAAAATGTGTACTGATAGTTTCTATTAACATTAGCAGTTTGGAAGGTTTAAAAACTGGAGGTTCAGAGATGATTGCAAACTGCCAAGAAAAAAAAGTGGTTCATAAAAGAAATGATTCTCAATATGGTAAAATAACCAGAGGAGAGATGAGGAGAATTGTTTTTATGCAGTGAGTTTTGATAAGTACGTAGGGCGAAACTGTTTCCATTGGCAGGAGGGTTGGTAACCAGAGGGCACAGGTTTAAGGTAATTGGCAAAAAAACTAGAGCGGAGATTAAGAAAAATTTTTATGCAGCACGCTGTTAAGATCTGGAATGCACTGCCTGAAAGGCTGGTGGGAGCAGATTCAATAGCAACTTTCAAAAGGAAATTGGATATATACTTGAAAAGGAAACTTGTGCAGGGCTATAGGGAAAGAGCAGAGGATTGGGACTAATTGGATAGTTCTTTCAAAGAGCCGATGCAGGCACGATGGGCTGAATGGCCTCCTGTACGATTCTATGATTCTCCTCTGAAGGGCTATTACTGAACTACTTGAGCTTTTGCAACAATCCGGCAGCTTTCATAGTTACTTTCTGTTGCTAGGCTACAAATGACCAGATGTTTTGAATTTAATTTCACAATTTGCCATGTTGGGATTTGAACACTCAATATCTGGCTCGTTATTCCAGTACCATAACCATAGGCTACCGAATCCATTATTTGAAGTTAACAAGTTGTGAATTTTTTTGACTTTCTAACAAACTGTGACTTCCATGAAGTTAGTGCAGCTGATACACACTTAATATTTGTATCATTCTGCAAAGTAGTTTTGTTGTGCAGTTATGGCTGGATTTTCCCCGAGAGCTTTTACCCGAATCAGAATATTTCGCACTCCAGTAAACAGAAATGGTTTGGTTTGTGGACATAATTTATTCTAATCTTAGAGTCTATTTGATCTCATCTGTGTTAATCTTGGGTTCAACTGTATTTTCACTGTGTGAAAGGCTCCTGCTAATTCCCATTGCTCAAAGTGCCGATAGAGCCAACTAAAATTATTTTTTCTGTATTTTATTTCTAATTAATTTAAATGTTTGTCAAGAGTTTACATCAAACGTTCCTTTCATTAATAATTTATTTTTCTTGTTGCCAACACAGTAAGCTATATCCTCAAAACTTGACACTCCTCCAGGTCGACAACAGCCCACTGAGCTTATGGGTTCAAACAGAATACACCACAAATATATTAGAAATTCGGGTCCCCACGGGTGAGTACGCGCTGGGTACTCGTGCGTAGGCCCAACGAAAGTGCCGGTTTTGTGCATGCACTGTGCATGCGCGGGAAACCGGAACTTCCGTTCCCTTAAAGGAAGGGGTTCACAGGTCGAACGCGTGCGCCGGAGAGGCAGCGCGTACGCCTGGAACTTCCGTTTTTTTCCCAGGTTTTTCTGGGAGGGTAAGTCTCCAGCAGCTATGCTTAAGTAAAATTAAAACATTTTTTCCACAGATTTATTATTTTTAAATACTTTAAAGAAAGGCAAGTTTATTTTTAGCCCCATTAGAAACTGTAATTAATTTTTTCAAAAATTTAAATTATTGTATAAAAGTTATTTTATGTAATTTATAGTTATTTTTAAAATGTGATTTAAAAAAAATGTATTTGAAGTTTGTGTTATGTTTTGGGGCTGAATTGTATTCATAGATTTGACAGGTCTTCCTGTCAAATCTATGAATACAGATTCCCTGCTACCATTGGCTCTCCATGGCCCATGTGATCCCAGGGGACGCTTCGAACTAACTGCGCCCCTGGGATACGCAAGCATTACGCGCCGGCAGTTGGAGCAGGCCCAGGATCAGAATCCCACGCAGGCCCACAGCACAATGGCCGGCACGCTAGGTAAGTGCCGGTCGGAGGCTTGCACCCGCGGGAAGACTCCGACCCGAAATTCTGGGCCAATCTTTTTTCCACAAGGACCAGGCCAAAATACTATTTTGCAATAAAACACCAGAAGCACATAAATTAACAGCTAAACCAGTGCTGACAATTAAGGTTAATAGGATTTTTTTCATGAAGAATTATTTAGATTATGAAATTTGACTAAATCATAACAAAAGTATTTTAAAAGATTTACATTTTTCCATCATTGTATTTTATCAAAAAGTTATATTTTTTCTTTCTTTGGTGAATTTTGTGTTCAGCGTGAGGGATGTCAGTGCTGGAGAATGGAATAGTTTGTGTTAGCATTGAGCATTCCCAGGCCAGGTAGCACAGTCAAATGGAGAGTAAAACTCCATTTACTCTGCCCAACAATGCGAACAGAACCTTTGTTACTGCACCAGTGTGAGATTTTCTACTTCCTAAGCCAACCATCTTGCTGGTTTCTCAAACTAAAGTTCCCAATTTAATCTAATGGTTTATGATGTCATTTGCACCCTGAAATTCAGGTACCTGATTACTTCCAGGTATCAATTAATTTCTACATACACAGTCAGAGTTCAATGTAATGCAGTGCCACAATGACACAAGATGCCTTAAATGTTTTGCTGCATCAAAGTTTAATTTAAGTGCATAAATTTAAACTAGTTTGTAATTTGTCTTAATTTCTGATTTGAACAACATACGAGGCAGCTCCTGGTTTTTGATTAATCAAGAGTATCATTTCCCAATCATCCTTTCAAAATTATGAAAAGCATATGGATAAATTCTGTTGATTGACCTATAGAAACCAGCAAACCTCATTTCGTGACATATTCTTTCACTATCCTGTCCATCTACAATTATTATGCCGTCAGCTGTTTTGTACTCAATCACAGTCATTCAAAGACGCTGAACAAATATTTTGTATCAGTCTTTACAGTAGAGGACACTAAAAATATCCCAACACTGAACAAACAGGGGGCAATGGGGGGGGGGGGGGGGGGGGAGGAGCTAAACATGATTACAATCACTAAGGAGATAGTACTCGGTAAAATAATGGGACTTAAGGCGGATAAATCCCCCGGACCTGATGGCCTACATCCTAGGGTCTTGAGAGAAGAGGCGGTAGGGATTGTGGATGCATTGGTGATTATTTTCCAAAACTCCCTGGACTCAGGAAAGGTCCCGGCAGATTGGAAAACTGCTAATGTAACACCCTTATTTAAGAAGGGAAGTAGACAAAAAGCTGGAAACTATAGACCAGTTAGCTTAACATCTGTGGTTGGCAAAATGTTGCAGTCCATTATTAAGGAAACAGTAACAGAGCATTTGGATAAACATAATTTAATAGGACAGAGTCAGCATGGTTTTATGAAGGGGAAGTCATGTTTGACAAATTTGCTCGAATTCTTTGAGGACGTAAAATACAGGGTGGATAAAGGGGAACCAGTGGATGTAGTGTATTTGGACTTCCAAAAGGCATTTGACAAGGTTCCACACAAGAGATTGCTGATCAAGATAAAAAATCACGGGATTGGGGGTAATATACTGGCATGGGTGGAAGGTTGGCTATCTAACAGAAAACAAAGAGTTGGGATAAATGGTTCGTTCTCGGGCTGGCAATCAGTAACCAGTGGTGTTCCGCAGGGGTCAGTGCTGGGACCCCAACTCTTTACAATCTATATTAACAATTTGGAGGAAGGGACCGAGTGCAACATATCCAAGTTTGCCGACGATACAAAGATGGGAGGGAAAGCAGTGAGTGAGGAGGACATAAAAAACCTGCAAAAGGACATAGACAGGCTAAGTGAGTGGGCAGAGATTTGGCAGATGCAATATAATGTTGGAAAGTGTGAGGTTATGCACTTTGGCAGAAAAAATCAAAGAGCAAGTTATTATCTAAATGGAGAGAAACTGCAAAGTGCTACAGTACAAAGGGATCTGGGGGTCCTAGTGCATGAAACACAAAAAGTTAGTATGCAGGTGCAGCAGGTGATCAGGAAGGCCAATGGAATCTTGGCTTTTATTGCAAGGGGGATGGAGTATAAAAACAGGGAAGTCTTGCTTCAGTTATACAGGGTATTGGTGAGGCCACACCTGGAATACTGCATGCAGTTTTGGTTTCCATATTTAAGAAAAGATATACTTGCTCTTGAGGCGGTTCAGAGAAGGTTCACTCGGTTGATTCCGGAGATGAGGGGGTTGACGTATGAGGAAAGGTTGAGTAGGTTGGGACTCTACTCATTGGAGTTCAGAAGAATGAGAGGCGATCTTATCGAAACATATAAGATTGTGAGGGGGCTTGATCGGGTGGATGCGGGAAGGATGTTTCCACTGATGGGTGAGACTAGTACTAGGGGGCATAATCTTAGAATAAGGGGCTGCCCTTTCAAAACTGAGATGAGGAGAAACTTCTTCACTCAGAGGGTAGTAAATCTATGGAATTTGCTACCCCAGAGAGCTGTGGAAGCTGCAACATTAAATAAATTTAAAATGGAGATAGACAGTTTCCTAGCAGATAAGGGAATTAGGGGTTACGGGGAGAGGGCAGGGAAGTGGAGGTGAGTCTAGATTCGGATCAGCCAAGATCCAATTGAATGGCGGAGCAGGCCCGAGGGGCCGTATGGCCTACTCCTGCTCCTACTTCTTATGTTCTTATGTTATTCATGGGGCTTCACCCCCACAGTGAATTAATTAATTGATTCTTCCATTGCAATTTTACCAGTACACAAGTTGTGGGTGGATTGTGTAAAGGCTGTCCGATAGGGACCTATTTAAGTTCCAGAATAGTAACTGGAATCAAACAGCTGTTCAAACAGGTTATGAAGGCCAATGTAAAGGCAGACTTCTAGCATAGGTTTGAAAATGCCATTTCTTCACTTTTTGATGTGTTAAATTGTCAAATCGAGGAGACACTTGTAAGTACAGTGAAAATTAGCTCATTCATTAAAATAGATGATTGACTGCTCTGGCATCTTTATCAGCAGGATAGATCTATACCAAAAGGCAGATCAACTAGCGTGGGATTTCGCAAAACAAAATCAGTGTCCTTTACAATAACTGGTTTATTCATCGTGAAGTTAAACATTGTCATTTATACAAAAGAAAAAGACGATAAAAACTATTTGGCTGGACCACAAGGGAAATATTTCTCATTTACAATGCCCTTTTTGTGAGCATATGGTATTTGCTTTCTCCTGTTTCCCTTTTCTAGATCTTTCTGACTGAAAGATTAGGGCAAAACACTGGGTCCCAGGCATCTGCCAATTCCACTCTCACAATCTACTTGTAGGTAAGTATGAGTGGCCCATGATGACTCTCAAAGATTTCTCTGACTTATTATATGGAAACGCTTGGCTTCTGCTTGATTCTTTACTACAATGATATGCCTCTGAAAATTGCGAATCACCACGAGTCAGCTCAAGTTCCACATGTTGTTGGAAATCAGACCCGCTGCACCACCAAATAAATGTTTTCCCATATTACCAATGAACAGGCCTACCTAGAATGAGCTTGAATGTTGCGCAAAGGCAATAGTTTAGATTTACATTGGAAATGATATTTCTTTACACCACAATTCAAAGAATCTATAATGGCGGTGCACATTAACAGTTTTTGCAGTGATCTAACGCAGCTTTAATCGTGAAAGTGTGACACTGGACAACATTTTGCTGCAATTATTTTGTTCTGTGAAAAACAAACGCTCAATTATTACTACTTGTAAAAAGGAAAGTTAAAAATCAGACATTATTAGAAAGGAACATAAACAAGCTTTTAACATAATTACAGGGTAAATAACTTATTAATGCACTAAATACAAGGTGGAGCTGTGTTTAAGACAGCCTGTCCCTTTAAGGCTTTAAAATCTAATTGCTATAAATAAATGTTACTCAGCGCTCCTGTTATTGCCACTTTCAGACTGTCAACAAAAAAATGTAACAATAAGTTTAGAGTGATGATGTTTCACCCCATTATGAAAGTGACTTACTCAGTGAAAAGGTCAAGATGGATTTTACATTAAAAATGCTACATTTAGTTAGCACAGGTGTCATATTCTGGTACAGATACAAAATAATCATAAAATGCTCCGTGCCTCTGAGCTGCAGCCTGAACCTGATGAGCACGTTCTAATCTGCAAAGTTCCCTCACGAGACAATTAAACTCTCAAGCTGTATTTTTGTTTGCAATTGGACTTTGAGATCTTAGAAGGTTAGGCCACTAAATACATAACATTAGCTGCAGGATACTTTTGCGTATTAAAAGGTATAATATTCCTGTCATTAAAAATACATCACCTGATTTAGAGTAACTAACCATGGAAAATCTGTTAATCAATAATTAACATATTAATATTTTTGCACCTGTGTACACTTCCTGTTGTCACGCTGTCCTCCTTCCTGTGCCATAATTGTGTTACACCTTTTGACACCTAGGCCCCGATTCTAACCTAACATGCCCAGCGAGAACGAGTGCGTTTGGGTCAGACGCCCAATTTACACCCCATCCAATTTTATGCTCCACTGACTTCAACAGAGCCGAAAATCAGGCGGGATGTAAATTTGGCATCCAACATAAAAATGCGGCCATTCTTGTTTGAGCGCGTTAGGTTAAAATCAGGGTTCTAGTTAAGACCCTGAAATAACACTTGCTTACATTACATGTAATGTCTATAAAACCCAAAATACTGCAAATGCTAGAAACAGTCAGTAAGTCAAGCACAGCATCTGTGGAGAGACGTGACAAGTTAACGCTTTAGGAATTGAACTTCAGCCGAATCACTGCATTCTGACAAAGAGCAATGCCTGAAACGTTAACTTGTCACTTCTCTCCACAGATGCTGTACCTGACTTGCTGAATGTCGCCAGCATTTTCTGTTTTTGTTAATGTAATGTCTCTCTTTACTACTCTGAAACAGAAGGTGGCACTGTCACCTTCTACCTGACATCTCCAGCTGCCTACCCTTCAAACCCAGAACTCCAACTGTCTTTTGCTCAGTCTAATTCCTGGCTTACCCTGCCCCAAACATTTGTTCTCCACATTCATCATAGTAGTCCTGCCTACTATTTAATTTGTTTTGACCGTTAAGCAGATAGTCCACAGACCTCAAAAGAAAAAGATGTATCAAGTAGATATAAACACAGCACGCAAAGAAAAAAACCAGGGGACTCAAAGACAGAAAAATCAGGCCACACAACAGATACAAATCAGCACATTGCAAAACAAATGCATAATTATTGAACAGTGAAAAACTCCAGCACACAAATATCAGTTGACAAAAATAAATCACCAGTTCACTATGACAAACACATCACTAAGAATAGAAATCAGACATGCATATAGAAACAGAAAACTATCAACTGAAAAAGATAGTGAATGAAATCAATAGCACAGCTAAAAACAAACAAGTTGCTGGAGAGAGATACACAGACACCCAAAGACATCATTATAATATACAGGCATAGTAAGAAAGTTAACCATTACTAGTTGACCATTTTCCCATCAGGCCCTGCCTGTGTACGGCAAGTTAAAATGTCCTTGTGACGTATTGGCTCTTGACATAGTACAGGAAGCTCTTTTTTATCCGGCACCGACAGGACCGGCATGGTGCCGGTTTATCAAAAAGTCCGGATTACAGAGAGTTATAGTTAAAAGGTACGAGAGCTCCGTACACAGCAACAAATCCAGGCTTCCCTGTTGCTTAGCAACAGCTGCAGGAACCCCGGCCACATACCAAGCGTCCCTGTTGCTTAGCAACAAGTGCAGAAACCCCCGATTACACAGCCAAGAATCAAGAAACGGCCACTAATATGAAGAAAAACTTAACTGAACCTACTCCTGAATTTTGCCGGTTAACCGAAATTTCCAGTTGTTTGGGTGCCGGTAAATCAAAAGTTTCCTGTAGTTGAGCTTGCAGGTTATGGTTTGGGAAAAAACTGAGCTTTTAGCTTAGAGATCGATAACAACAGAATACTATTCAAGGACAAGGCCAGTGTGTACATAATTAGACCCAGATATTTTGGGTATGAGCATAGGGCTAGTGGTCAGTGGATTGTAGAGCTCTCGGGCTGTCTGGATCAGCCACTTTACCGCTGGAAGTCAGGGTCTGATTAGCTCGCGATTTCAGGGTAGCCAGGTTGTACAATTGCTTACTGTTATCAAACTAATACTGTTAGCTATAATAAACTTAATCTTTGTAGGGAACCTCGCCATTCGGACTCTGGCTTTTGCACCATAGTCACAAGCTTACAGGCATCAGGACAAAAAGGGACATGAGCCGAGAAAGAAAAACAGATATTGTGAGACTGATAGAGAAATCACAGCCATACAAGAGACATAATAAAAATCACAAGGTGAGACAACTCACCATAATCAACACCATGAGAGATCTACTAGTTCTATATTAACAACGGTATATGCAGCACGCCAATATCATGCTCCAGACATCACACTTTGTTACAGATGCAAAATAACGTTAAAACGTGTGCTTCTGAAATTGACAAGCATTTATCAATCTGACCAAACATTAATGAAACTGAGTGACCTTTATACTTTGTGGCCTTATAGGGACCAGCTCCATCTTAGTAGAACACGACATTGCACATAACATGGCATAACACTCCAGTCTGTGTTAAGGCAGTGCATCATCATATGCAACACCACAGGAAATCTATTCATCCATCCATCGTGTTGTGTTTTGACCTAGGCCAGGTCCTAACTCAAGTCTCATGCACAAGATTTTTGAGCCACTTATTATGGAAGAGTATCAGAGGTGGTTTCCCATTGCTTTCCTCATGGTTTTTATCTTCGGAGTAACTTCTCTTTGGTGGAATGCAACCAAGGCTAAAAACTACTAACTGCCCTTTTTGATAGGAGGGGGGCACCTGCACCAATTGGACACGGGTCTCCCCGAGGGCTGTCAACGCAGTATTCAGAGTCAGCGCTCCGGTCTCCGCTTGCTGGGCTGTCTAAAGTGGAGCCCAAACCCAATCCTTCTAACTCAAAAGCAAGAATACTACCACTGAGCCAGTGGTCACTCTGTCCGGACACGAGATGTCAACCCAGTATTTAGAGACCATGTTCTAGTCTCCATTCGCTGCAGCTGTCTGGAGTGGGGCTCAAACCCTTCACCTTCTAACTCAGAAGTAGGAATGATAGCATTTAGCCAAAGCCTCACTCCTAAATCTACTTATATATATCTATATTTATAATCTAGCTATATATTATAAATTTTGCACGTGATCTTCTTGTCTACCAACCTTACTTTCGGTTGCCTTCATGGTAGGTAGATCTATTATATCAAACTGAACACTGAAGCTTCCTATGTAAACATTTTATAATGGCATTTCCCCATTCAAGTCTGTAACTGTTGATGGCCTAATTTAATCATGCAAAAGCTTTTGAAAAAAAGTGTATTTGCCTCCTCGGCAGGGGCTCTAGTATTTCTACTGTACAAGTTGTCTTTCTTTTTCTCTCTCCCTATATGTTTCTGGATATTGGTTCACACTGCTGCTGAATTCTGGCCTCCTTCATCTGTGGTTTTTGCTCAGCGACAGCTGCCTCCAGGCCAGGCTAAACATGAAGGTTCAATGTTTAGCATGCTGGCAGACATTAAAAAACAGGCTACTATCAGTCATATGCACAATAGCAGAGCAGTGGCATTAAGTCAAACCAGTAAACAAAGTTGAACAGCCAAATAGAGCAAGAGAGAGAAATAATCAAGAATGACGAGAAATATATAGCGAGACAAATAGGAAGATGGATGTGCTATCATGGATGTTTTAAGAGTACATTTTTTCTCTTTCTAGTTCTGCTGATGGGAATGAGCATGAAATATATTTGTATAAATGTAATTAAATTTCACATCATATGCTGCAGAAAATAAAGCAATATTTTTCAGAGAGTCAGTTACTTTACAGATTCTTAGGCACAAAAGTGCAACAATTTATTCAGTATTGGCTTTATCTAACAAGGCTGTATTGTTAGGGTTACCCAATGGACCAATGTATGGGTTGGGGGTGTGGGGAAAAGAGAAGATAACAAAAATAAAAATAGATTCTAGGGAAAAGTATGTTAGTTAAACACAAGGTGAAGGGTTCTATGAACTAATATTGCTGCTAAAAATTCCACTACTTTTATAGGTACAAATAATGCTGTAAAGTTATGAGCCAATGATGGAAAAAGTCACTTTATATTATTGCAAGCAATATGACTGTCTCTTTACAATTGAAATGAAATTATTAATGTATATAATCAAGAAAGCAAATGCATAAAACTGTCAACACGAAAATAACTACTTCAAGTTTAGTACTGTGCCATAGAACAACATATTATTTATTGTGACATATTTATAATTTAAGATTCTACTTGCCACTATGCTAGATGTTTAAGTCGTTATCTCCTGGGAGGACTGAATGTCCTTGCAGCTTTCAAAATAGATCTTAACTCTCATAAAACATCTGCAAAAACCACTTCCTGTAAACTCCTAATGCCGATTACAAAACTGAATTAGAAGAACATATAAAACCATATCGTCTTCATTTACATATTATGAGAACTACTTGAACATTGTAAACATTATATACTGGTGCTAAAATTTCTGTTGGTACTTAATTAAGAGAATAGTGGGTAAAAAGAAGATTTGATGAAAATATTACCAAGGTCAGATGATATTAAAAACTGTCAAGAGTGAAGCTTCTGCCATCTAAACCACAAGATTTCAACAATTTCCAGTAACTCTTTCTCACCACTTTATTTTTAAAAACACAAACTACAGAACAATGTTCGTTGGAATGGCAATTTAAAAAAAAATTCTGACCCGTTGCCGCTTTACAGACGGATTTATTTTTGGCAGGAGTGTCAAACCAACACTAACAACCAGCACATGAAATCTGCCATATCATCTGTCGAAGACTGTAGAAGATTAATGGATTAGCAATAAATAACACTGTTCTGTGTATTGAAGGGTTACGCTTATATGCTCTTGATAAAATATATCTACAGAAACCCAGCCCACTTCAACAACTGCTTGTATTAATATAGAACCTCCAATGTACAATAATGTCCCAAAGCGCTTCACACAGATCTAATCAAAAAAATATACGTTGAGCCAAAAAGAGGAGCTATTAGGAGGGGTCAAAGAATTAGGTTTTAAGGAGGATCTTAAAAGAGGAGATGGAGGCAGAGATATGGCAGGATCTAGGGAGGGAATTCCAGAGTTTGGGGCCTAGGCAGTTGAAGGCACAGTCGGCAATGGTGGACCATCAGGGGAAGATTTTCCTATTTCTGCACTGAGGGCTATTGAATCACCTGGTTACAGAAAACTGGGTGTATGTTCCCTTTTAAAAGTTTACTCTTTCCAACCTGATTTTCCTGTATTTGCGGTGCCCAGATGACCCAATAGCCCCAGGAACACAAAAACCTTCCCCAGTACAGTAGCAGGAATCATTGGTATGTTTGACTTTTATACTTTATAATTAATACAGATTATTTTACAATGTCCCTTGCTTCTCCTCCTCATTGACAGGAACATACTGAGCCTTTTGTTCCACAGCCTGCTACATTCTGCAGTGCACCCCCCACACCCACCTTTCATAAGCCACACCCTCCTTCCAGTGCACTGGCTGAAATGTGCTGGCAGCACAAAGCCAGGAAAGTATTATTGGACTTTGAAAGTGAATAGTAATTTGGGGGCAGGGGTGTATGAACATCAAAAGAACATAAAGCGTTAACTTTTGATAAGGTAACTTTTGACAGGAACAGTTGCATATACAAAGATTTCTTTATACAATGCACGTTTCTTAAAGGAGCCACATATGTATTGACTATTCTAAGAACATACTCCACTCGCTCCCACAATCACTCTTTTCACCTCTCAGGAATAATATTCCCAATGTCCAGGCCCAGTTTTAGATGTTTGAAGCCCGAGCCCCTTGCATTCTTACAAAACCTGATCAGCAATTGAACACATTATAGAAACATAGAAGATAGGAGCAGGAGGAGGCCATTCGGCCCTTCGAGCCTGCTCCGCCATTCAATGAGATCATGGCTGATCATCCAATTTCAGTACCCTGTCCCTGCCTTCTCCCCATATCCCTTGATCCCTTTAGCCTCAAGAAATATATCCAACTCTTTCTTGAATATATTTAATGAACTGGCCTCCACCGCCCTCTGTGGCAGAGAATTCCACAGGTTCACCACTCTCTGGGTGAAGAAATTCCTCCTCATTTCAGTTCTAAATGGCTTACCCCTTATCCTTAGACTATGACCCCTGGTTCTGGATTCCCCGGCCATCAGAAACATCCTTCCTGCTCCCTTTTAAAAGGGAACACACACACAGTTTTCTGTAACCAGGTGATTCAGTAGCCCTTAGTGCAGAAATAGGAAAATCTTCCCCTGATGGTCCACCATGGGAAACATTGCTCCCATCCCCTATAGTACACCACTTTATTACACAGAAGATTTACACAGCCACATGATCTTGAATCTTCTTCATCAGTCTTCACTATAGAGGATACAAGTAACATCCCAGAAATAGCTGTAAATCAGGAAATGGAAGGGAGGGAGGAGCTCAAGAAAATTATAATCACCAGGGAAGTGGTACTGAGCAAATTGTTGGAGCTGCGGGATGACAAGTCCTGATGGACTTCATCCTAGGGTCTTAAAAGAAGTGGCTAGTGAGATAGTTGATGCGTTGGTTTTAATTTTCCAAAATTCCCTAGATTCGGGGAAGGTTCCATTAGATTGGAAAATAGCGAATGTAACTCCTTTATTCAAAAAGGGAGGGAGACGGAAAGCAGGAAACTACAGGCCAGTTAGCTTAACATCTGTCATAGGGAAGATGTTAGAAGCTATTATTAAAGACGTTAAAGTAGGGCATTTAGAAAAGTTCAAAGTAATCAGGCAGAGTCAACATGGTTTTGTGCAAGGGAAATCATGTTTAACCAATTCTTTGAGGAAGTAACATGTGCTGTGGATAAAGGGGAACTGGTGGATGTACTGTACTTAGATTTCCAGAAGGCATCAAAGGTTTTTGTGGAAAATAAAAGCTCATAGTGTAGGGGGTAACATATTGGCATGGATAGAAAATTGGTTAGCTAACAGGAAACAGAGAGTAGGCATAAATAGGTCATTTTCTGATTGGCAAGATGTAGTGAGTGGTGGGCCACAGGGATCAGTGCTGGGGCCTCAACTTTTTACAATTTATAAAAATGACTTGGATGAAGGGACCGAAGGTATGGTTGCTAAATTTGCTAATGACACAAAGAGGACATAAGGAGGCTACAAAGGGATATAGATAAGTTAAGTGAGTGGGCAAAGATCTGGCAAATGGAGTATAATGTGGGAAAATGTGAAGTTGTCCATTTTGGCAGAAAGAATAAAAAAGAAGCATATTATCCAAATGGAGAGAGATTGCGGAGCTCTGAGATGCAGAGGGATCTGGGTGTGCTAGTGCATGAATCGCAAAAGGTTACTATGCAGGTACAGCAAGTAATTAGGAAAGCTAATAGAATGTTATCATTTATTGTGAGGGGAATTGAATACAAAAGTAGGGAGGTTATGCTTCAGTTATACAGGGCATTGGTGAGACCACATCTGGAGTACTGTGTACAGTATTGGTCTCCTTATTTAAGGAAGGATGTAAATGAATTGGAAGCAGTTCAGAGAAGGTTTACTAGACTAATACCTGGAATGGGCGGGTTGTCTTATGAGGAAAGGTTGGACAGGCTAGGCTTGTATCCGCTGGAGTTTAGAAGAATAAGAGGTGACTTGATTGAAACATACAAGATCCTGAGGGGTCTGGACAGGGTGGATGTGGAGAGGATGTTTTCTCTTGTGGGAGAATCTAGAACTAGGGGTCACTGTTTAAAAATAAGGAGCCGCCCATTTAAGACAGAGATGAGGAGAAATCTTTTCTCACAGAGGGTCGTGAGTCTTTGGAACTCTCTTCCTCAGAGGGCGGTGGAAGCAGAGACTTTGAATATTTTTAAGGCAGAGGTAGATAGATTCTTGGTAAGCAAGGGGGTGAAAAGTTATCGAGGGTAGGCGGGAATGTGGAGTAATCGGATCAGCCATGATCTTACTGAATGGCGGAGCAGGCTCGAAGGGCCGAGTGGCCTACTCCTGCTCCTAATTCGTATGTTCGTATGTTCCTTCTTTCCCATGTTACAAACACAGATGTATTTAAGTAGCTGAGAACAAATGTGTTTCTTTATCTACCTGCAGTGAGCAAGGAAAACAGTATTTATTTTCCAGGAACCAAAAAAAAATTAATTTACAGTCGCTGAACAAATCTCTCACAAACTTCATTCCAGAACCTTTAAATGCAAATATGCATCCGGCAACACCCTCCATACAACAGTGTAACCTTCAACTCACAGTGAGCAATGCCACGGGAATATATATCTATATAGCACATTAAACATCTTGCAGCTGAAATTTCTTACCGCTGGAAAACGGGCGTGGGCACCACGATGCGAGATATGCCCGCGCCCATTCAAAAAGCGCAGGCAGTATGTCAAATTCATGCTGCCTGCTAATTACCATGATTACAGCACAGCCTAGCGTGGAACACACTGCTGACAGGCTGTGCGGTCAGCAGGGGGCCGCAGTTCGTGTTGCTGGAGCGAGGCTAGCTTTACATAAAGCTAGCCTGCTCCTCTTCAAGGTAGTCTGCACCTCTTAAAGGTGAGCTGCCTTCTGCTGATCAAAAATGGTAAAAGTGCTTCAACACTAACACAAATGGCTCAGCAGGCCAGGGAAAGGGCACCCAGGGTCTCGGACACAGCACTCCAGCTTTGTGCAGGGGGCCAACACTGGAAGAGAAGTCCTCTAACCACAGGTGGCCAGGATGCCCTCCAGAAAGATGGATATGGGATTAGATCACCGAGGCGGTCACTGCCAGTAGTGTCGCCCCCCGAGGACATGGCTCCATGCCCAAAGAAGTTTCATGACCTCAGACGAGTAGTCAAGGTCAGTGAATGCATCTTCAAAAGCCACCTCCTACCAACTGCACCACTAGCCTCAAACACTGCTCAATGCACGACCACCGCACCACCCCCCCACCACCCCGCAATCACTCACCTATCAGCAATCTTTACCAAACACGAAGCACACCTCACATTCCTAGCTTCACATCAGCCCCTTGGGGAGACAGTGCTGACCATTCCTGGCAGGGGCATGGCTGAGCCCTTGGCCAGTGACAGGGCTGAAAGAATACAAGATGCCGGTATCCTCATACGTTATCCGCCTTCTCACATCCCACTTCCCCCCCCATTCCACAATCTCTTCTGATTTACAAAGCTGCACATGGTGTAAGCATGCACTTCTTGCTTCCCCCCCACCCCCCGTCCCCTCACCACAACCCTACCCTTGTGCCTTCCACATTTCAGACACCCTAGAAATCCAGCCTGCCCAGCCAGTGGGTGACCAAGAAGAGGAAGAGGAGAGTGAAGAAGAAACACCGTCACTGGATTTCACACTCAGTCACAATCACCAGCTCCTCGAGGTCGTCCTGCAAGTCCATCTGCAGTGTCCCCCACTGAAAGTCAGCAGCCTTCCACCAGCCATGCTGCAGCTACTGGGGTAGCACTGCATAACAGCACTAGGATAGGCAAAGGCACACGCAAGACACTCACTAAGGGAATGCACAAGGGTGATTAGTTGATATTTTGATGTAATATTGGATGCATATATGGATAAAGTTGGATTGGAAAGTTTGCTCTGTGGTGGCTTTTATTTCAGCATTGTGGCCAAAAGGACACGGTGATGGTCAGTTACAGAGGAAAGGTAAGGTGTGGGACAAATGGTGAAAGGGGAATTGGGTTTGCGTTCATTTGTACCGCTGCCGGATAATTCTATCCCAGATATCCCGGCCAGAAAGGGGCAGTCAGGGTTGCCGCCTTCCTTCCGCTTCTTCCTCCTTCCTCTGCGAGCAGCTTGTCCCCTTTGCTGCCTCTGCTCCATTTCCATGTGATGTTGCAGCCCAAGGGGGACTGCAGCTAGAGCCCCCAGGACTGGGAGCATGTGGTGTTCTCAGAGGCCTTCTTTTAAGCGCCAAAGCCATGCAAGTGTCCAGCAGCACTCCCTGCACACTTTAATAACTATTTAAATATATCGCACCAAGCCACTACTCAAATAAAATATAAAGAAACCAGTCAACGGCAAAAATTGAAACATAGCTGAAAGTTGTGTGTCCCTTTAAGAAGTGCTGGCAGTGACTCCGTTGTACTGCTGCAGACACGTTTTTCCGTGCGTGGTTTGGAGAGCGGCGACGTCCAAAATCACAGATCATGTGTCAATTCAGGTGTTGCACGGCGATTGACATCATGATCTGGATCATTTAAATATGGGAAGCGAGTGCAGTCAACTGCAGCACTGCCAACCTGCCCAAACTGGTGGCAGCTGCGTTCCGCGCTGGAAGAGGGCGGAAGCGAAGCGGTCGCCATTTTCTTCTACCAAACCAGCCTTAACGGCTGATGTTAAAGGCTCCAATTTCCCAGCCCTTATGTCTGCATGCAATTACTTTCAACAATTTTCATTATAAATTTCTATGTCAATCACTGGCTTATGTAAACTTGTCATGTTGTAATTACATCATCAGGCCCATCGAGGTACGACAGTATCACCACTGGCAGGAGGAGGTAATTGCAGTGTAACAAGTTTACATAGGCCATTATCATTAAAAACATGAATATAAGAATCTATCATGGAAATATCAAAATAAGGATAGAATGTATGACTTTACATAGATTACATAGAAGATAGGAGCAGGAGTAGGCCATTCGGCCCCTCGAGCCTGCTCCGCCATTCAATGAGATCATGGCTGATCATCCAAACTCAGTACCCCGTACCTGCCTTCTCCCCATATCCCTTGATACCTTTAGCTCTAAGAAATATATCTAACTCCTTCTTGAATATATTTAAAGGCTTGGCCTCAACTGCCTTCTCTGGTAGAGAATTCCACAGGTTCACCACTCTCTGGGTGAAGAAATTCTTCCTCATCTCTGTCCTAAATGGCTTACCCCTTATCCTTAGACTATGACCCCTGGTCCTGGACTCTCTGACCATCGGGAACAGTCTACCTGCATCTAGTTTGTCCAGACCTGTCAGAATTTTATAAGTTTCGATGAGATCCCCACTCATTCTTCTAAACTCCAGCGAGTATAAGCCCAATCGACCCAATCTCTCCTCATACGTCATTCCTGCCATCCCAGGGATCAGCCTTGTGAATCTTCGCTGCACTCCTTCCATGGCAAGAACATCCTTCCTCAGATAAGGCGACCAAAACTGCACACAGTACTCAAGGTGTGGTCTCACCAAGGCCCTGTACAACTGCAGCAGGACATCCTTGCTCCTGTACTCAAACCCTTTCGCTATGAAGGCCAACATACCATTTGCCTTCTTCACCGCCTGCTGCACCTGCATGCTTACCTTCAGCGACTGGTGCACAATAACACCCAGGTCTCGTTGCACTTCCCCTTCTCCCAATCTATTGCCATTCAGATAATAGTCTGCCTTTCTGTTTTTGACACCAAAGTGGATAACCTCGCATTTATCCACGTTATATTGCATCTGCCACACTTCTGCCCAATCACCCAACCTGTCCAAATCATCCTGGAGTTTCTCGGTATCCTCCTCGCAGCACACACGCCCACCCAGCTTTGTGTCGTCTGCAAACTTGGAGATATTACATCTAGTTCCCTTATCTAGATCATTAATGTATATTGTGAATAGCTGGGGTCCAAGGACCGATCCCTGCGGTACCCCACTAGTCACTGCCTGCCACTCGGAAAAAGACCCGTTAATTCCTACTCTCTGCTTTCTGTCCGCCAACCAGTTCTCTATCCAAGTCAATACCTTGCCCCCAATCCCATGTGCCTTAACTTTACACGCTAATCTCTTATGCGGGACCTTATCGAAAGCCTTTTGAAAGTCCAAACACACCACATCTACTGGTTCTCCCTTATCTATTTTCCCAGTTACATCCTCAAAAAATTCCAGTAGATTAGTCAAGCACGATTTACCTTTTGTAAATCCATGTTGACTTTGTCCAATCCTGTCACTGTTTTCCAAGTGCTCAGCTATTACATCCTTTATAATGGACTCTAGCATTTTCCCCACTACCGATGTCAGGCTTACCGGTCTGTAATTCCCCGCTTTCTCTCTACCACCCTTTTTGAATAGTGGGGTAACATTAGCTACCCTCCAATCCATGGGTACAGTTCCAGATTCCAGCGAATTTTGGAAGATGATCAGCAATGCATCTACTATTTCTAGGGCCACCTCCTTAAGTACCCTAGGATGTAGATTATCAGGCCCTGGGGATTTATCGGCCTTCAATCCCGTCAATTTCCCTAACACCATTTCCCTACAAATACTGATTTCTTTCAGTTCCTCCCTCTCATCAGACCCTATGTTCTCCAACATCTCTGGGAGGTTATTTGTGTCCTCCTTTGTGAAGACAGAACCAAAATATGCATTTAATTGGTCTGCCATTTCTTTGTTCCCCATTATAACTTCCCCTGCTTCTGACTGCAAGGGACCTACACTTGATTTCACTAATCTTTTTCTCTTCACATATCTATAAAAGCTCTTAGAGTCAGTTTTTATGTTCCTTGCAAGCTTACTTTCATATTCTATTTTCCCCTTCTTAATTAATCCCTTTGTCCTCCTTTGTTGAATCCTAAACGGCTCCCAATCCTCAGGGTTACTGCTTTTTCTGGCCAATTTATATGCCCTCTCCTTGGATCTTATGCTATCCCTAATTTCCCTTGTTAGCCACGGTTGAGTCACCCTTTTTGTTTTATTCTTATCCCAAACTGGGATGAACAACTTCTGTAGTTCATCCATGCGGTCTTTGAATGTTTGCCATTGCCTATCCACCGTCAACCCTTTGAGTGACATTTCCCAATCAATCCTACCCAATTCGCACCTCATACCGTCGTAGTTTCCTTTATTTAAATTCAGGACCCTAGTCTCCGAGTCAACTACTTCACTCTCCATCCTAATGAAGAATTCTATCATATTATGATCGCTCTGACCCAAGGGGCCTCGTACAACAAGATTGCTAATTAATCCTCTCTCATTACATAATACCCAGTCTAAGATGGCCTGATCTCTGGTTGGTTCCTCGACATATTGTTCCAGAAAACCATCCCGTAAACATTATAGGAATTCCTCCTCCACAGTATTTTTACTAATTTGGTTAGCCCAATCTATATGTAAATTAAAGTCACCCATGATGACTGCAGTGCCCTTACTGCATGCTTCTCTAATTTCCCTTTTAATGCCATCCCCAACCTCCGTATTACTGTTTGGAGGTCTATATACCACTCCCACTAACGTTTTCTGCCCCTTGATATTTCTCAGTTCTACCCATACAGATTCTGCATCATCAGAGTTAATATCCTTCCTTTCAATTGTGTTAATCCCCTCTTTAACCAGCAATGCTACCCCACCTCCCTTTCTTTTTTGCCTATCCTTCCTAAAAATTGAATACCCCTGGATGTTGAGTTCCCAGCCTTGGCCACCCTGGAGCCATGCTTCTGTAATCCCAATCAAATCATATTCGTTCACCTCTATTTGCGCAGCTAATTCATCCACCTTGTTCCGAATGCTCCTTGCATTAAGACACAAAGCCTTCAGGCTTGTTTTTTTAATGCTCTCGGACCTATATGAATTATTATTTACTGTGACCATGTTTGATTTAAACCGTTGAGTTCTTTGCCTTCTAATTTTGTTTTTCTCCTTCCTGTCTTTTGCTTTTTCCCTTGTTTCCCTTTCCTCTGTCTCCCTGCTCAGGTTCCCAACCCCATGCCACTTTAGTTTAAACCCTCCCCAACAGCACTAGCAAACACTCCCCCTAGGACATCGGTCCCGGCCCTGCCCAGGTGCAAACCGTCCCGTTTGTACTGGTCCCATCTCTCCCAGAACCGGTTCCAATGGCCAAGGAATTTGAATCCCTCCCCCTTGCACCATTCCTCTAGCCACGTAGTCATTTGAAATATCCTCCTATTTCTACTCTGACTAGCACGTGGCACGGGTAGCAATCCTGAGATTACTACCTTTGAGGTCCTATTTTTTAATTTACCTCCTAACTCCCTATATTCTGCTTTTAGGACCTCATCCCGTTTTTTACATATATCGTTGGTGCCTATGTGCACCACGACAACTGGCTGTTCGCCCTCCCCCTCCAAAATGTTCTGCAGCCGCTCCGAGACGTCCTTGACCCTTGCACCAGGGAGGCAACACACCATCCTGGAGTCTCGATTGCGGCCACAAAAACGCCTATCTATTCCCCTTACAATTGAGTCCCCTATCACTATAGCTCTTCCACTCTTTTTCCTCCCAGCCTGTGCAGCAGAGCCACCCATGGTGCCAGGAAGTTGGCTGCTGCTGCCTTCCCCTGATGAGTCATCCCCCCCAACAGTATTCAAAGTGGTATATCTGTTTGACAGGGGGATGGCCACAGGGGATTCCTGCACTACCTGCCTGCGCCTCTTACTTTGCCTGCTGGTCACCCATTCCCTTCCTGCCTGTACACCCTTTACCTGCGGTGTGACCAACTCGCTAAATGTGATATTCACGACGTCCTCAGCATCGCGAATGCTCCAAAATGAATCCATCCGCAGCTCCAGTGCCGCAATGCGGTCTGTCAGTAGCTGCAGCTGGACACACTTCCCGCACACATGGTCGTCAGGGGCGCAGGAAGCGTCCCTGATTTCCCACATAGAGCATGGGGACCGAATTACGTCAAATTATCCCCCATCATCTTACCCTGCTTCACTTGATCTTGACTCACGAGATACCACACAAGATATACATCAATTTTGACACAATGTTCATGTAAGTTGGTTAAAAATAATTGCTACAATACAACAGCTATTGGGATTTAGCAAATTTCATTGTAGTATCTGAAGTTAAATATGGCATATCTTGTTAAAAATTAACAAGCTAGATTTCAGTTTGAATGGTTTCAAACAGCAGCCTGCTTTTGGCGAGAAACAAGATTTGTAGTTCAAATATATTTCTCAAGATTTATCTTACAAAGATAAGCAGCAGCGTTAATTAAAGTCATGGATCACATCTGGCCTGCAAACAGCATGAGAACGGTGGCACTGACAGGCACACCCAAGATTGAATTTACCAAAAAAACTTCTTGGTTAAAAATTTTCTTTTTTATGCTGATGTGGGAACATATAGATTACCATGTGTGGTTCACAGGGAAAACTGTCAATGTGAGCTCTGTGAGTTAACAGCACTGAAATGTAAAAGACAGAAGGTGCGGGAGTTTAAAAAGGCAGTTGGATGGGTTTTTTCCTGATTGTATGTCGAGGTTAAACTGAGACCGAATCTAATAGCATAGTGGTTAACACTGTTGCCTCACAGCGCCAGGGACCCGGGTTCAAATCCGGCCTCGGGTGACTGTCTGTGTGGAGTTTGCACATTCTCCATGTTTGCGTGGGTTTTCTCCGGGTGCTCCGGTTTCCTCCCACAGTCCAAAGATGTGCGGGTTAGGTTGATTGGCCATGATAAAAAAAAAAAATTGGCCCTTAGTGTTAGGGGGGATTAAATACGTGGGGTTACGGGGATAGGGCTTGGGTGGGATGGCTGTCGGTGTAGGGACCGGGTGTTAGGGTTTGGATGATCAGCCATGATCTCGTTGAATGGTGGAGCAGGCTCGAAGGGCCGAATGGCCTACTCCTGCTCCTATCTTCTATGTTTCTATGTAATATTGTTTCTAACTGGAGTTAAAGAGCTGTTCTGTTTGTACTTACCAGAGGAGTATGTTGTATACTAGCCAAGTACTGCAGCAAGCCCTTGGTGTGGTAAATCGTTGGGTGAAGTTCAGGGTTAGGGGTTAACCACTGACGGTTGAGGTCTTCCCCACTTAAGGAGCAGCGGTGGCTACAAAACAGAATATACGGAAACATGAAATAAGTAGGAAGCCTTTCAAGCCAATTCCTTCCACAGAAAAAAATGCTCCATCACCAACCTTATCCAACCATTTAATCTTCCAAAGAGAGACACTTCAGAGATAACTCAAACAAAACTAAAATATCTGTCCAATCTTGCATCCTACATTCCTTGCCCATGACTAACTGCATTCTTTGACATGGGATTTCTATGTTCCCCGAAGCTCGTGAATCTTCCCACTCAATGCAGCATTCTATAATCTCTTATTCACCACAATATCTCTGCAGCCACACCTTCGATGTCCTCATATCCAGCAAAACCGTGACCATTTTCCATCCTGGCCGTTGGTCATAGTACAACCTCTATTTTTGCTCCCTTAAGTCTAAGAGCACAGACTTGAGTGTGCTTGAAATACAACTGGCTTAGTGATCCATTAGCAGATCATGCCAAGCTATACCAGGCCATGCTCTCCTCTGCCAATACTACCCACTGCTCTAAGATCAAGCTGGAGGACAAAAATAACTGCAGGCTCCTTTTCGCTAAGATCACCACCTTCTTAAACCACTCTTCCCTGTCCTTCCACTGTCATCTCTAAGAACAAGTACAAGAAGCTCATGTATTTCTTAGTCACCAAGATAGACACCATCTGATCATCTGCTTCCCCCATGTCTTTTTGCCAACTATGCCAAAACTCCCCAAACTCCCTCTGTCACTCTAGCCCTGAGCCCCCATCTCTATTTCCTCCCACCTCATCACATTCATGAGACATAATTCTTGCTCCCTCAACATCATTCCCAACTCCTGACCAACCAACTTCCCTTCCTTGCCCTCATGCTGAGTGATGCTGCAAATGGTTTACTCTCTTCAGGCACTGCTCCCCTTCCTTTCAAAACTGCCACCATCAACCCATCTGTTCTTGCTAACTAAAACTTAATCTCCAACCTCTTTCCTCCCAAGGTCTTTGTCGCTTCCCAGATCAGTGCCCATTTCTATTGCAACTCCCTGTTCAAATATCTTCCACTGACTCTGTTTTCAGACTGCTTGTCCAACATCAGTCTTGGACGAGTTGCAACTTCCTCAGCATCCTATCTGACTCCGAGCTGAGCTTCCAATCCCATATCCTGTTCATCTCAAAGACCACCTACTTCCACCCCATAACATCGCACACCATCAGCCCTCCCTTAAGCCCATCTGCAAATGAAACCCTTGTACACTTCATGGTCACCTCAAAATTTAATTTCTTCAATGCTCTCCCAGTTGGCTTCCCATACTCCACGCTCCATAAACCAGCTCATCTGAAACTCTGCTGCACGTATCTTGTCCCGCTCGCACATTGCCCGTCCTCACTGACCAATATTGGCTATCGACCCCACAAGGCCTCAAATTTAAAATTCTCATTCAGATGTTTAAATCCTTCCATGGCATGACCCCGTCATATCTCTGTAACCTGCTCCAGAGCTACAACCCTCACCCCCAAACTCTCCAAACCTGTGACTCTGGTCTCTCATGCATAATCCCCTTTCCTTTTACCCAACCATTGCCTATTCATGCCTTCAGCCGTTTAGGTTCTACTTTCTGGAATTCCCCCTTGCTAAATTCCTCCACCTTCCTCTTCTCTTTTAAGTCTCTCCTTAAAATTCACCTCTTTCACCAAGCTTTTAGTCACCCTTCCAAATTGCTCCTTCTTTGGTTTGGCATCCATCTTTTTGCCCTCTCACCTCTGTGAATCACTTTGGGACATTCTACATTAACTATGCTACATAAAGGCAAGTTGCTGTTGTCATCCTCAATCCCATTTTTAACCACATGTTTGTGTAACTTTTTTTTTATTTTTATAAAAGGGTGATTTTTAAGCTCCTCAGGAATTCTGAATTTAGTTATTCCAAAAATAGTTAATTTAAATCCTTATTTTCTTTCGAACTCGTGAGTGCATGTTATCTGGAATAGGAACTTTGACATATCCATCTTTACTTGCATACAATCTAACTTCTCAACTGCCATTCTTGGAAACTTGCTGTCTGTCTTGGGCAAATTTCCCCTTTCCTGGTAAGGCTGCTAACACTCCCAAACTGTCCGGGAGTCTCCCGGAATGGAAGATGAATTTCCTGGGCACTGCTACTAGCAACCCAGGAGAAAAGTAGAGTTTTGTGCCTATGATGTGCACCTGTGTAAGTCCTTCCCCACTACTTAGTCCGACCCACACTCCCACCAGGACTCTCCTACCCACGTTCCGACCAGGTCTGTTGAAGAAAGCCAGGAAATCTTCAATCATACTATGGGAAAGTAAGAGGTGAATCCAAAATAGCCTTTAATTTCAGGAGGTTTTATTCCCAGTGGAATTGGGCTGATTTTGTATTGAGTTGAGCAGGGACCTACTACCCTGTTGGAAATTGTCCACTGAAACATTCAAAACTTTACAAAATGCTCAAATCATCTCATCAGTGTCTCTTGCTGGGTCCTATACGGGTAAGAATAGTAATTTTAGAAATTAAACTGTCAGAGTCAAACAGAGCGACCATAAAGGGACATGGAAGTAAAAAGGAACAAAACCTTGGGACAGTCATTATATTAACCTAATTCACTGGGTCTTAAAAGTCACACTGTTAACCTTTGAGGATAGTTGTATGTCGTGGTATCACCGGTCTCAATTCAAGAGCTTTATGCTCAGCAATTCTGCTTTAATCTACACTGATAAACATTTACCGACCTGTACAGATAAAGTCTCTTTAAGGCATGGTCTAGAAAATCTACCTTCAATCCTATAGATGTATTGTTTAATACCAGTTTATCAATTGTGGTGTTGTTCATGGTAGGGCAGAAAATGTGTGTTTTATAAGGTCATGAGTATTATTGCATGCAACACAAAGATAGAAATTTCAATCTGTCAACTTTATATGCATATTCTTAACATTAACATTTTCATATATAGTACAAACGCATTAAATATTTGTTTACATGATGTTTGCTCATCAGAGTTTCTATCCTACAATTAAGGGCATTTTAAAGTCAGTTTTTATTGCTGATTTAAAAAGCTTTTTATGGGTGTTCTTCAGTTTTTATTTTTAGCATCAAAAATCAGGGAAATAATTAGAGCCCAACACCAGGAAAAATTGAGAAAAAAAATCAGTTTTTATTTCAAAATCAATAAACCTTGATAAAACAAACAAGGGATTAACAAAGCACACTTAAGCTAAATGATTATTAACACAATTCGCAGACAACACTCAATGGCAGTACCGGATTGGCTGGGAGTTTCCAGGAATGGAAGATAAATCTCCCGGGTACTGCTGCTAGCAACCCGGGAGAAAATTAGAGTTCGCACTTTGCGCCTGTGTACTTTCTTTGCTTGCGGTTCTCGGAACTTCTCGCACGACAGCTGTTGGTGCGAAACCATGAGCAAAGACACTTAACTACAGGGGACCCAACCTTTATAAAGCAAATACAATATACCATCTGCAAGCTGCGGTAAGTGCCATCTGATTGGATGTCACATGATCAGCAGTCACGTGGTCAGGCATCACATGGTCATGTGTCACGTGATCAAACACCCAGGAATATATCCAACCAGAGTTGGTAACCTCATTTCCCAGGTAAAGACAGAGTTAAACTACATAATAGCTTTGCTACTTCTTTCTCCTGAAATTCCAGTATCTAACTGAACCAATACTGTCACACTTTGTTTACTGCATATATATTTGAAAACCCTCTTTGGTGCTTGAAATGTTCTCAGCAATATTGCATTCAGTGCTCGTCTTGGTCTCTCATTTCTTTATTCTTCCACTTTTGGATTTAAATTTATGTTCTGCTTTGTCTGTGGCTGCTAACTATGTGTGTGTATATATATTATTTTGTCCTTGTACCTTGGTCAGGCATCAGTTAGAGTACTGTGTCCAATTTTGGTCTCTCACATGATGGGTGATATTGAGACTTTGGAAAGGGTGCAGAGGAGGGCCACTAAATGAATTCCTAGTCTAAAGCATCTTATTTATCAAGATAGGCTAAAAGAGTTCAAAATCTACACTTTAGAGAAGCGTAGGCTGTGGGGGGAATCTGATTGAGGTTTATAAGAGTTTGTCCCAATTAAATAGATTAGGGATGACCAGGGTCACAATTTTAAGTGATACAAGGCCAGATGTAGGTTAGATGTCAAGAGGTGGTTCTATACCCAGAGAATGGTTGACTTCTGGAGCAGGTTGCCAGCTCATGTAGTGGGCGCCAATTTGCTGAATTCCTTCAAGCAAAAGCTGGACCTGTTTCTGGCTAGGGCAGAGATCACCTCTTATAAAAAGTAGGTACTGTATAGAATTATGAGGGCCAGTATGATCTCCTGGACTAGTTTTGCTCACCTAAGGGGGTCGGAGGGGAATTTCCCAGATTTTGTCCCCTCAGATTGACCTGGGCTTTTCGCCTCTCCCAGGAGATCACACGGTGTTGGGTGGGGTGGATCGTGTATATATTGTGATACACAAGGTATCACAATTGTGTGGGACAGGCTGAATGGACCAGAGGGTTTTTTCCTATCCATCATTGTTCGTATATCTATACATACATTTGTATAATTTCAGACCTGTAAAATGGGAGGGAGGCAGAAAAGTAGCACTAATAAAAAAATGTTTTAACAATTTAGTACAGGAGGGAGTGCATATTGACAACTTATTTCAGCAAAGTTAATAACTCATATTTATCCACCAGCTGGAAGTGTTGATTTGAAATTTTTAATTAAAATATGCAAGCATTTACATGTAGCGTGGAGTAGTGAAGGTTTCAGTCAATAGCAGTGATTGAAATGGAGGTACTCTGTTCCCTAGATCCCCTTTTTATTCGAGAAGATCGTCCTAAATCATTTATCAGTATTAATAACTACAAAATGATTCGCTGTAACTATCAATGGTTATGCCTATTTGCATTTGTTAAAACTCCACGAACATTATATAAAATAGCATAATGTAGAAACGATTGCCTCACCTTCCATTAATGACTCCATCTGGGTTCAGCATAGGGACAATTTTGAAAATATAGGAGTCCCGCAAACTTTGAGCTGCCAAGTTGTTGCTCATTAAAAATTCCAGAGTTCCCTTCATCACCCAACTGGAGTTACTTTCTCCAGGATGGACACGTGACGTTAAAAAAATGTAAGGTCGATTTCCTGTAGAAATTATTTTTATATAAAAGTTACATTTTTTTTTTTTAATTCGCAGATTCACATATTGGTAACCATATAGTGCAAATCATGACAGAAAAACAATCACAAAGGCTGCTACAAATGGCCTCAGCACCCCATGGCTATTGAGGGTAATTCAACCAGAGTCTCAGCCCTGACTGCCATCCTATGATCTCTGTTAGAAGTGTGCAAACTCTCGCTGTTTGGATTCACACATTGAAGAATGGTCATTTAAGGGAAATATTGGAGGTGACCGGAAACCATGGAGCCATATTTCAGCAAAGAACCAATGCCTTCCACAGTGAAAGAGGGGAGAAGATTAGAAAATAAGAGGTTTTTTTTAAATGACAATGTGGCCACTATACATTCTTTTTGGAAGCTTGAACTTTTTCAAGTACTTGCCATTAAAGCAGGATCCCTTGATGTCTATTTGATGTATTAGTAAATCTTGGTACAGTGTGCACTTAAGCCATTCATAAACTGAGGTAAATGTATGCATCATTAAATTCTCATGCCATCTCAGGGAGGACATGTACCACTCTGCAGAGGCTTTCTATTTAATCTCTTTTTTGTTAATTTGATAATGTGCTGGATAGTGTGGTAAGACAAAGACTTGCTGATGGATCGTTTTTCATATTTACTAGCTTTCCCTCAGCCTTTCAACCAAGCTTTTAGAACATTTACAAATAGGGAGTAAAATTTAAATCTTACACTTACAGAAATTGTCCCTCATCTTCTCTATATACATGTTCAGCACTAAATAAATGTACAGAGTTTCCAAGCACCAGATTTAGAAACAAGAATTGTTTCTTACAACAATGTAAAATTTTCATTTTTCTTTTAAAAAGCTTTCTAATCTACTTAACCTAATTACATCATTGAGAGAGTAATTTACTGAGGCAGACCTGATGGGACAGTGCAATGCTGTACCAGCATACTGCATTACAGAATCAGTCCTTAAATTACATTTGGACCCTCAAAGACAGGGAGAAAACAAGTGTTACTCCTAGTAGGCACACGGTTAGACAGCAACATTGACAGGGGCCAGGGAGCAGGAGCTATTGTCATTCTTCTGACTGCAGAATAATGTAGTGGCTGAGGAGAGACAGAAACTTAAAAAAGGAAATAAATGTAACCTGCAGGATATTTGAAAAAAAGTTTGAAATTATTTATCTTCAGAACTCTGAGCTTGGCCTCAATTTAAAAACAATAACTGAGTATTGTTTAAGGCTGGTAATAAAAGGTTGGCTCTGTTGGTAAATGCACTAACCAGTGTGGAACTTAGCCCAGGAATGTCTGAGATTCCATCCCGATCTATGCCAAGCTAGTTGATCTCAGCTGGAGAGGTCATAAGGCTGTTAAAATTGGCCTCAAAGTCCCTAGGTTGAAGGAGGGAAACATCAACCACACTTCCTAGTCCTGATTATCCAGTGTGGATTCCAAGTGAGGACAGGATTGGACTCAGCTACAATATCCCTTTATAGACAAACAGCCTGTCACCAATTACTGCCTGCTTTGCACAAGAAGAATAGCTACTTGGTTGAGGTACTGAAGAGTGGCTGTGGAATTACACTCCACACCTTTTTGGGAGATAGGGGAGGAATAACAAAGCTTACACTGATATATAAAAAAACTGCTGTCGTCTGCAAAACTGAGTGAACAGATCTGCCCATATGTTGATTTAAGACAATTACAAGACAGTGGCAGAGATCAGATTCACAATGCATTTCCAGTACCAGTTAATGAGCTGCAATGATTAGGTCAGATAAATGTGTCAGTTACTTACTGAACTGGTAAAGGTTCTCCCAGCACTTGGACTCTGGTACAGAAGTAATGGTCAGTACAGGGCAAGGGTTACCTCCTAAAGTTTCACAGATCGAATCTTGTCGAAAATAAATCTGCTGAGGATCATGTAGTGCCTCCAGCTTTTGAATGTGCATCTTTATTAAAAAAGTAAATAAAATGCTTAGAATTTTGTTATTCCTTTACATTTTGTTTATATTCTGAATTTTTAATTCTCATTGGTGACTTTGTATTCATCAAGGTAGGAGATGGTGGTGTTGTGGATAGGTGTGAAGATTACAATTCTACCACTTTCCTGCACAAAGATCCTGAGCAAATTTTAGCCATGTATACTATAAAATTCATATATTGGTTGCTTTGGTGCAGAAGTCATACCCATGACTTATGTTGGATGACCAACTGTAAAAACATTGCTCATTAAAAAGTAAAACAGACTTGTATTTATATATAGCGCCTTTCAAGATCTCAGGACATCCCAAAGCACTTTACAGTCAGTCAATTAAGCATTTTTCAAGTATAGTCACTAGTATAATGTAGGAAATCCCAGATTTGCAGGGTATGAAAGCCTGTTAAACGTGCAGTTTATGTACCAGATTCTATGGCAAATCCGAGCTCTCCCTAAATTACTGCAAGCCCAACCTTAGGAGTGTGCCCTATATTTTACTAGTATTCCATTTCCTATATAATTTATCTGAGGAGCTCTTTGACTCGCATCAAACAACCTACAGATAACTCTTCCTCATCCAATGCAAGTACATTCAGACTACCCCATAAAGGAGAATTTATGGCAGCATGTTAACGTAGTGCATTGGTCTGTTACTAACATGCTAAAGTGCAGAATACTAGGATTGGGGTTTGTGCCTCCAACTCAGAAAATCCCTGATCACCAGTTTCTAGATGTGATGTAAACCAGAGTACTTGGAGGCAAAGACTTTCTGTCCAACACAATGCAGCAGTCAATCTCCTGGAATTGAAATTTACAAACCTTGAGCAAAGAATTCGGTATCCGTAGTGCCCGATTTTTCGGCGCTACGGGTGCCATTGAGTGACGAAAATGGCCTCCGCGCCGCGCGCGCACACTGGATGCCACCTTGGTGAAGGCGTTAGTGTCGTCGCTGGGAGTGTGCAACAGAAGTATGCAGACTAGGCAGATCATGACGTCAATCAGTGTGCAACACTGATTTGACTCCAGCGCTGCGATTTTCAACCACTCTCACGTTAGTTGCTGATTAATTTCTACTGGCTCTGTGTAAGTTTGTGGAAGTGTTTGGAGCTTTCTAGAGCTGTTTGAAGTTGGTGAGGTGACAGGGAGTGGTGCTGCAAGTGGAGAAGGCCTTGGTTCTGACTTCAAGGGTTCTGGTCAGACCACTTGCTCCCAGTCATAGGTGTTCTCGTTGTCATCCCCCTTGGGCCTGCAGCATCAAAGGGAGATGGAGCAAAGAAGAGGACAAGTTGCTCACAGAGAGAGGAGGAGGACAGGGAGAAGGGCTCTCAGCAGGAGGCCTTACCCACCTAGGATCTTCCGTGAGCAATTCTCTTACCTCCACCTGAGCCAGGAGCAGTGTGTGAGGTGTTTGCGCTTTACGAAGGAGGTGCTCACAGAACTCTGCCACCTCTTGCAACCAGACCTGCAGCCTCACACCAGGGCAAGCACAGCACTGCCAGCGGCTGTGAAGGTGACCGTGGCCCTGAATTTCTATGCGTTAGGATTCTTCCAGGCTGGAGCAGGCAACAGCTGTAACATCTCCCAGTTCACCGGCCACTGTTGCACAAGAGAGATGACAGACGCTCTTTATGTCAGGAGAGGGGACTTAACTGTCTTCTCTCTGACCAGAGAGAAGCAGACGGAGCGTGCATGTGGCTCTGCCAAAATAGCGGGCTTCCCCATGGTGCAGGGCGTCATCGACTGCATGCATGTGACTTTGCAGGTGCCACATCTAAATGCTGAGATGTACCACAACCGCAAAGGTCATCATTCACTGAATGTGCAGTTGGTGTGCGGCCATGCTCAGCACACCATGATGGTGAATGTCCAGTGTCCTGGCAGCAGTCATGATGCTTTTATTCTGCACCAGTCTGCTGTTTCCTCAGTCTTTGAGCCACCACAACAAACCAGAGGGTGGCTACTGGACAACAAGGGCTATCTGCTGAGCACCTGACTCATGACTCCACTCCGCAACCCAACCACACGTGGGTAGCTTGCGTACAATGATAGCCATGCTGCCACACGGAATCTGATTGAGCAGACCAGTGACGTGCTTAAACAACGCGTCCGCTGCCTGGACCACTCTGGAGGAGCCCTACAGTACTCACCAGAACGTATCTCAAGATTCATTGTGGTCTGCTGCATGCTCCAGAACCTCACCATTATGAGGGCACAGCCCTTGCCACCAGGTATACAGTGACCAGCTGAGGAGGAGGAGGAAGAGGAGGAAGAGAAGGAGAAGGAGAAGGAGAAGGAGGAGGAGGAAGCGGAAGAAGAGGAGGCAACCCAAACAGCCCGTTTCTGCCTGGGCTCTCCGTGATCGACTCATCCGACTGCAGTACCAGTGAACGCAACCCCTATTCAACAATAGTCCCACACCTTATCTTCCCACTGTTACTGACCATCACAGCGTCCTCTTGGCCACAATGCTACAATGAAAGCCACCACAAAACAAACATTCCAATTCAACTTTATACATTAATCTATCCAATATTATATAACAAAGTCAACTAATGACCCTTGTGTATTCCCTTAGTTCCTGTTTTGCGTATTCCTTTGCCCATTCTAGTGCTCCTACGAAGTGCTACCCGAGTGGTTGCAGCATGGCTGGTGGAAGGCTGCTGACTTTCAGTGGGGGAGACTGCAGATGGCCTTACAGGACAACCTCAAGCAGCTCTGAGCCTAGACCCGGCTTCAGACTGTATGGCTGGCTGACAGGCAACAGTGAGGGCACTGGCGGAGTGGTAGTGGTGGGAGGATGAATGCGGTCATCCTGAGAAAGGACAGCACGTTCTTGCTCCACCGAGCCAATGCCACTCCCTCGGGGCGGTGCCTCAGCATTCCTAGCCAGAGGACAGATTGCTAGACTGCTTTGACACTCTGCACGCCCCCTTTCCACACTGGTAAACCCAGCCACGATGGCAGCAGTCTGAGCTTGCATGACTGAAGTCTGAGCTTCCACTGCAGCACTCAGACGTTGGGTGGCTTCTGCTTGTGCTCCAAAGGAAACTGATACATCGGCCATCAAATGCTGCATCATGGTTGGGTCCACAAGTGCGCCAATGGATCAGCTCACCCATTCCACGCTGGAAATTATGGGCTCCAAGCTCTGCGCAAAGCTGGTAGCGGACTCCTCCATGCTCCTTGACATGGCACTCAGGCTTTCTGGCAGGCCGGGCAATGCATCAAGCATTTCATTGTGCAGACCCATCAGCATTCTTCTGTAGGCCATCCCATCGAAGTCCTCATCTGAGTCCTCTACAGCAGAACTCGTGTGCCAACTCTCCCTCCAGGGAGCTGGCACCTGCGCTACCCTTTCCCCCCTCCCTTGGCTGCAGCCCACTCGTGCCCAGTAACTCACCACGTGCAGATCCCACCTCTAAGCTACCCTCTAAACTCAGTGCAGTGCCAGTATGAGTTGGTGGCTGCGAGTGTCAAATTGAGTGAAGGTGTTTCTTCATCACCACTCTCTTCTTCTCCTTCTCCTCCTCTTCTTCCTTCTCCTCCTCCCACCACTGGCTGGCCTAGAGGGCTGTGGAGGCTCAGTCATTGAGTATATTCAAGACAGAGATCGACAGATTTTTGAATAATAAGGGAATCAAGGGTTATGGGGATAGTTCAGGAAAGTGGAGATGAGGTAGATCAGCCATGATCTTATTGAATGGCGGTGCAGGCTCGAAGGGCCAAATGGTCTACTCCTGCTCCTATTTCTTATGTTGGATTTCTTGGGTCTCTGAAATGAGAAAGGCACAAGGGTAGAACTGCGGTGAGGGGGAGAAGCAAGAGGTGCATGCTTACACCATGTGCAGTTTGTATATCAGAAGAGATTGTGGGATGAGGGGGGAAGTGGGATGTGAGAAGGAGGATTATGTGCGAGGATATTGGCATCTTGTATTCTTTCAGCCCCACCGCTTTCAGGCCACGGGCTCAGCAATGCCCTTCCCAATAATGGCCAGTATCATCTCCTCCATGGGGGTGAGGTTATGCAGGCACACCTTTCATCTGCCAGTTAGGTGCTATTGGCGCCGGTTATAAGCCACCTTTTTCTGCAAGAGAAAGGGATGTGTGTCAGTGAGTATGGTGCAATGTGATTGGGTGATGTGCCTGTCATGGTTGAATAGCTGGCAGTGTGTGTGAGATGTGGGTGTGAGGCTTGCAGCAGTGGTGAGTTTGTGAGGGTGAGGTGAAGCTATGAATGTGAGGTAAAGTTATGTTTGGTAGAAATTGTTGGTACGAGAGTGATGGGGGTGTGGTGCATTGAGCAGTTTGTGAGCATATGGCATTTGAAGATGAGTTCACTGACCTTGACCACGTAGGTGAAGTCATTAAACTTATTCCTGCAATGCGTCCATGTTCTCGGGGCTACACTGCTACTATTCACCACACCGTTGCCTGGAGAACTTGCAGGAACTTGGGCCCCCTGTTGAGCATTCAACCACTTAGCAGCGCGTTCAGCGCTAGGCTGAACGGCACAATCATGGAAATAAGCCGGCAGCACGAGGTTTGCCGGGGCAAACCGATTTCTAGGCCCTTGTGTTTTTTTGGAAATTTTCAGTGTGGTGACAGCATTCAATATGGGTTTAGCACCAATTCATTATAGATTGGGGGAAAGTGCTAGAATCGTGCCGCACATGTTCTCTGGCCTATTGTCTTCAGAAAGGTCGGTTTGCCTCACACTCTCTGATGAACTTATAACTTCCAAGTCCATATGCTCCAGAAGGAAAACTTTTGGAATGTCAGGTGCGATCAGTATGGATCCTGACCCAGTATTCAGCTATTGGACCAGTATATATATATGATGAAGGTATTTAAAAAAAAAGACAAATATAGGTAAACAAACAAGAGAACAAAACTTCAAATCATTAAGATCAGAACATTCGAGAATACCATTTAACCCTAATAAATGCCCATCTGGTTTACCCAAAAATATATGCTTGGACCAGATCGTATCTATTGGAAATGAATGGATATTGTACATTGGATCAAACATGTTTATTCAGACAACAATATAACTACTTTTGAAGGTGTGTTAAGTCAAAAAAAGCTTAAAGGGAGTGAAAGATATTTTCTGTTTGAGTAAACTATTCATTCTGATTATGAAGGCTTTGTAAAAGTTTGTTTAAAGAATTACACTTCCAATAAAATGGGAATCATCATTCACATTATGTTACTGTGATGCAAGACCAAAATAAATATGCAGTGCAACGTTAATTTATTTAACCATTTGTACTCATAGGCTAGGTTACTGCAGCGCAAAATGTAAAGTCCATTTCCCTCCTTTTTCCACCCTCCAACATAATTTAAAATCAAATTAGGATTTGAGTACTAAACTTAATTATTTGACAATACTCAAAAGGCATCAAACCTTAAAAAAAACTAAAAGCCAAGGTTCTTAAAACTGTACAAGATCTTTCAACAAAATATACTTCAAAATATAATCTCTACGGTGAAGAAATATGCTTAAAGTACATGCAGTCTGAACATCTATATGAAACCAAAAGAAATTACTTACAACATCTAGCTGAGATTTCAAACAGGATATAGCTTCTTAAATAGAAATTAAAGTAAATAATGAAAAGGGTTGAATAAAATGAAACTAATGGCTGCACTGCACATTTCTCCAATTAACAATTATCGTTCAGTATATTGTGCTAATTACCTGTAAGGTAGAGTATGTATATGGATAGTGGTAAGCAAAATAGCACACATCATCCTTGTGAGAAAAGGTCATCGTAAATGTCAGAGTGTAATAAGATTTTCCTTTTAGACCCCCAGCTGCCATTGAACTTCTGGAAAAATGATTCCTACAAGGAAAAGACATAATTGTGTTAAAATCTTTCAAAAAATCATAGTTGAGCATTTAAGTGTCAGTTGCAGCAAGGTCACTTAACACTCTTCCTAGTGGGACAGCATGCCTGGCTGGTTTAACTAAAATGCATCTCTCAGTCATACCAGTCGGGTTAGTCTCCATGCACAAAGATGCTCCAGTTTGCTCGTCAGTATCTTGTATTACTTGAATGACCCTCTCCTTTTGGCTAATGCTAATTTCCCTGTGCCTTGTGAAACTACAGATAAAGGAGCCTTTGTTGCTTGTTTTTCTTGAGAATGGATTTATGTTTATTTTGGAAGCTGGCTAAAGCTCTTGGGGTTTATAACCAAGATAACTTGGAAACAGAAGAAAGAGAGTAGGAATAAACAGGTCATTTTCAGGTTGACAGGCTGTAACTAGTGGGGTACCGCAAGGATCAGATCTTGGGCCTCAGCTATTCACAATCTACTGTACATCAATGATTTGGATGAGGGGACCAAATATAATATATCCAACTTTGCTGATGATACAAAGCTGGGTGGGAATGTAAGTTGTGAGGAGGATGCAAGGAGGCTTCAAGGGGATATAGACAGGCTAAGTGAGTGGGCAAGAACATGGCAAATGGAATATAATGTGGAGAAATGTGAAGTTATTCACTTTGGTAGGAAAAATAGAAAAGCAGAATATTTTTTTTTTAAATGGTGAGAGATTGGGAAATGTTGGTGTTCAGAGGGACCTGGGTGGTCCTTGTACACGAATCACGGAAAGTTAACATGCAGCTACAGCAAGCAATTAGGAAAGCAAATGGTATGTTGACCTTTATTACAAGAGGCTTTCGGTCGCCTGTCACTTTAATTCTCCGCTCCACTTCCACTCTGATCTCTCTGTCCTCGGCCTCTTACACTGTTCCAATGAAGCTCAATGTAAGCTCGAGGAACAGCACCTCATCTTTCGATTAGGCACTTTACAGCCTTCTGGACTCAACATAGAGTTCAACAATTTCAGACCATAACCTCGGCCCCTATCTTTTTTTTCCCCCATTTTTTTTCTCTCTCACATGGCAGCTGTCGATCATTCAGCCATTGCCATTTACACTTCATCTAGAACCATCTTTTGTTTCTTAACTTGTCCCATTACCATCTCCTTTTGCCTTGCACCATCATCCCTTTTGTCTCTTAAATCTCTCCTGCCTTCCATCCTATCACAGACCTTCTCTTTTGTTCTTTCCTCCCCTCCCCCCTTTCCCTGCCCCTATTTTTGCTTAAAATCTGTTCCATCTCCAGCTTTTTCCAGTTCTGACGAAGGGTCATCGACCTGAAACGTTAATTCTGTTTCTCTCTTCACAGATGCTGCCTGACCTGCTGAGTATTTCCAGCATTTTCTGTTTTTATTTCAGATTTCCAGCAGTATTTTGCTTTTGTATTATTCATTACAAGAGGATTTGAGTACAAGAGTGAAGGCGTCTTACTGCAATTATATAGGGCCCTGGTGAGACCACACCTGGAGTATTGTGTACAGTTTTGGTTTCCTTACCTAAGCAAGGATATACTTGCCATAGAGGGAGTGCAACGAAGGTTCACCAGTCTGGTTCCTGGGATGGGGGGATTGTCCTATGATGACAGATGAAGTAGACTAGGCCTATATTCTCTAGAGTTTAGAAGAATGAGAGGTAATCTAATTGAAACATACAAAATTCTTACAGGGCTTGACAAGGTAGATGCAGGGAGGATTTTTCCCCTGGCTGGGGAGTCTAGAACCAGAGGTCACAGTCTCAGAATAAGGGGTCGGCCATTTGGGACTGAGATGAGGAGGAGAAATTTCTTCACTCAGAGGGTGGTGAATCTTTGGAATTCTCGACCCCAGAGGGCTGTGGAGGCTCAGTCGTTGAATATATTCAAGACAGAGAGCGATAGATTTTTGAATATTAAGGGTATCAAGGGATATGGGGATAGTGCAGGAAAGTGGAGATGAGGTAAAAGATCAGCCATGATCTCATTGAATGGCGGAGCTGGTTCGAAGGGTCAAATGGCCTATTCCTGCTCCTATTTCTTATGTTCTTATGAAACTTTGCTGTTGTTTTGTAGAAACTTCCAAAGAGCTGTTGTCCTATAAAGGAAAGCTGTAGACTTCACACAACAACCGCATGGGATAATACTACAAATAAGGGAATAAATCACCTACCCATGGAATAGCTTGTATAATGCCACAGAAAGTTAAGAGGGTACTCTTAGTGATACATCAACTCTATAGATCTGGTCTCTCCTGACTGATGCTGAGGAAGTGACCAAGCCTTTTTTTATTCTACATTAGTTGATCTCCCATGCTGTTGCACGCAAGAAGCAATTTGGGAAGTAGAGTTAGTTGGAACAGGAGTTTTTCCACCGTACAGACTGAGAAGTTGGGAAATATAACATTGCTGTGCTACAGCACCACCAATGGTGGAAGGGTGGAATGTGACAAATTTAGAAAGGCATTTCCCATTTAAAATGTGGACATTGATATTTATAATGGAAAAGGCTGGCACAACAGTGTGACAACAGGAAAGCTTTGTAGACAGGAAGTGTACTCAGATGCAAAATTTTTAATATATTCTAGATGATGGAAGAGCAAATCTGAAGCTTAGCAGATGAGGTCAAAGGTAGGTCTTAGGCTATAACAGAGCTTGCAGGGATATTCTAAATAATGAAATAAGACAGGCCTTATAATTATCAAATAACATTTGCCATGTGAAACAAAGGAATCCTTTATTTTCCTTAACTTCTGAGTCAGAGGACTAGAGAAGGTTTTCTGTATCTAGCAGGGGATCAACAATTCCACTTGCTTTGATCATTCTATAACCAACGCCCTGGATGTTGAGTGCACACCAGCTAAAGCAGAAGCCACTGAATCCAAATGAACACTAATAAGAACTAGTTGGATTAAGATGTGAAATGCAAACCTCTTAATCAATTTAATCATGATAGAGTAGATACCTTGCTTCAGATAAGTTTTGTGGTCAACTGGTTAATGTTGTGCCTGAGGCTATTACCTCTTCTAATTTATTACAGTTAACAAAAGCCTTAAGTTATAGTTTAAATACTTTATTTTTTTTTCAAAATATATGGGCCTAGAAATTGGGTATAGCCCCGCTTGGGGCGTTAGAATTGGCGGAGCGCAAATTTTATAGCCAGGCGCAACTTATCGACACCTCGTGCGATATTGGGTTGCAGCGCCCCAAAGGTGATTGAGGCGCGAAATCAGGCGTTACACGGGGCACCTAAGGCGCTAACATGCCGGCGCTACTCAATATCGGGGCGGGCGGGCGCAGCGCAGGTGCTCTCAATTACCGATGACCACGAGACTTCCCGGCGCCGGCCAACTCTTAAAGGGGTGGGTCAGGCAGCTCCAGCATCCACACTCTGCGCCCTGTAGGCCTGCAAATCGGCGCAGGCCCTTCTCTGGCGCGACAAACTTGGATCCTATGGAGAGGGTGAGGCAGAGAGCAGAGCGCTTCAGCACCGAGTCTCTGGAGGAATTGGTGTCCGCAGTGGAGCGCCGGTGAGATGTCCTATACCCAGACAATGGCAGGAGGCCTAATCATAAGGACTACCGACGAGCTTGGAGGGATGTTTCTCGGAGGGTCAACTCCAGCAGCATGGCGACCAGGAGCCCTGTCCAGTGCCGGAAGAAATTCAACGACCTCACTCGGGTCGTCAGGGTGAGTGGAGTTAATGTAAACTTATGCATCCCTCCATGAGCACCTGACTTTATGGCTACAGGGTGCGCGATACCCCAATGACCATCTGTCAGCAAGCACCCATGGCCCTTTCTGGTCACACACATCCACATTTGACTCAGGGCATCATGTAAGGGCTCTTCCACCATGGGGGGCATGAGAACATCACTCAGGGCATCATGTAAGGGCTCTTCCACCATGGGGGGCATGAAAACATCACTCAGGGCATCATGTAAGGGCTCTTCCACCATGGGGGGGGGGCCATGAGATGATAACTCAGGGCATCATGTAACATCACTTCCCATCCTTTGCCCTGCAGGCCAAGCTGGCGCGGAATCGAAAGGAGCAGCTTCGCACCGGAGGAGGCCGTCCTCAAGTGGAGCCTCTGACGGATCTCGAGGAGAGAGTCCACCAGATTGTGGGAGGACATCTGAGTGGTCCTGTCACCACTGCAGCTGCCGACCCCATTGTCCACAGCGATGGTAAGTTTCTCAACTATTACAGCTGTCACCTTTCAGTTATTTCCCCCGCCAGCATGCTTTCTCAATGTGGACCCATGTCATAGCATTGCCGCACTGTTGCATCCCTTGCTGCCAAACTGTCCTTTTGCTAAAGCCACTCTTCAACCTCCCTGCTTTCAGATGCTGCATCACCAGCTCGGGAGCCGGCCCCTCAAGCTGCCAGTGCAAGTGCCTCCGGAGGCGACGACCAGGAGGAAGCCGGACCATCCATGCAAGCCTCAGGGGAGCCACCGCATGTGGAGACTGGGGATAGTAGTTCCCTTGGGGGGGGGCTCTGATGAGGAGCCAGTTGCAGGGACCAGCGGCCTGCAGCAACGCGCGGGGGGGTAGGGACGCTCGGGGGCTGTCTCCACGGAGGGCGAGGCAGGCCACCATGACTGCTGCACAGAGTGCAGAGGAGGTGCGTAGCCTTGCGGAAATGAGCGCCCAGGCCCGGCTCAGGCGCACTGAGCTTATGGCTGCAGTGGGGAGGATGCCTGAGTCTATCGACACTCTGGCAGAGAGTCTGGTGGACTTTGGGGCAGCAATGGAAAGGACTGTCCAGGGCTTCGGGGCAGCAATGGAAAGGTCTGTCCAGGGCTTCGGGGCAGCAATGGAAAAGTCTGTCCAGGGCTTGTCCGAAGCAGTGGAAAGGACTGTTCATGGCTTCTCCAAAGCACTGGCACATGCCACGCAGGTCCTCACTGCTGCCATGCAGTCACTTGCTGGCCTCGTCCACACGAACACTCACTGCTGCCACCGTAGCTGCATCAGGCAGGATCACCCCAGGCCCTTGCAGCACCACAGCAGGCCATGAATCTGTGGAGCAGTCGATAGCAGCGGATGATCCGGTGCGGCACCGACAGTGTGCCAGTGTGTCGGCCGACCACGGTGCAGGTGTCCTCTCTCTGCATGTGACCAGTCCTGATGCCAACTCTGGCACGTCAGCAGAGCAGCTGCCACCACCTGCGCGGCACACTGCTAGCAGACATGCCCAGTTGGAGCAGCCTGCTTGTGGGACCTCCAAGCCCAGAGGTCGGCCAGGCCGTCCCTCAGGGGCTTCAGCGCCTCCAGACACTCAGCAGGCGTCCCCCAGCCTTGACCCAGCCACTGGGGTACAATTACGGAGGAGCTGCAGGGAGGGAAGGGGCCGACCTCGTAAGAGGAGTCGGTCTCCACCAAGGGGTCACCAGTAGAGGGAGGTGCTAAGATGTCTCTTTTTCCGGTTTTAAGGCAGGCCACACCTGTTGTGTTTGTTTGTTATGGTTTGGGTAGTTTCGCTGGGTTGCCACACAGTTATCTGTTAGTTTGTTAGTCATGATTTCTGTTGCCATTACGTTGTCATGCTGGAAGGAAGCACTTGTTTGAAAATAAAGAAAACTTTTTATTTACAATCGAGCTGTACACTATTTACAATCATCGATGCCTTCATAGGCTTACAGCAAACCGGAGGGCGCTGTTCGATTCACAGCCACCATTCCGTCCGAGGGGCCTAGAACCGAGTCCTTATGAGCCTCTGACGAACGGCCCTTCCAGTTTCTGGAGCCCTCACATCTTCCTCCTCCTGATCCTCCTCGCCTGCATGCTCCTCCTCCGCCTGCTCTGCTGGACCTTGAGGGTCAGCTGGCATTGGCTGGGTGCGTCGAATGGCCAGGTTGTGGAGCATGCAGCAGACCACATGCTCCGGCGAGTACTGTAGGGCGCCCCCCAAATGGTCTAGACAGCGGAAACGCTGCTTCAGCACACCAATTGTGTGCTCCACAATGTTCCTGGTGGCTGCTGTTGTAAAGCTCTTCTGCCGGGGTGCTGGGCAAACGGAGCGGGGTCATGAGCCATGGGCAGAGAGGATAGCCCTTGTCGCCCAGAAGCCAGCCTCGTGGGTGATCCGGGGCCTCAAAAAGGTCAGCCACTGAGGTCTGCCGCACGATGAAGGCGTCATGGCTGCTGCCAGGGAATTGTGCGTTCACCGCCATGATCATCTGCCAGTGATCACAGACCAGCTGCACATTAAGGGAGTGGAAGCCCTTTCGGTTACGAACTCCTCCGGATTCTGCAATGGTTCCCGCAAAGCCACACGTGTACAATCAATGGCCCCCTGCACCATGGGGAAGCCGCAATAGCCGCGAAGCTCTGTGCACGCTCCCCCTGCTTCTCCAGGGTCAGAGGGAAGGTGATGAAATTGCGCCTCCTTTTGTAGAGGGCAGCTGTAACTTGCCGGATGCAGCAATGCACTGCAAATTGAGAGATATTAGAAATGTCCCCAGCTGCTGCCTGAAACGATCCGCTGGCGTAAAAGTTGAGCGCAAGTCACTTTCACGGCCACCGACAGAGGTCCTGCACCGTATCCGCGGCTGCAGATCCCCAGCAAGCAGGTGGCACAGCTCAGAGACAACATCCTTACCAAATCTCAGGCGTCGCAGACACTGCTCCTCCGACATGGTAAGGTAGGAGACCTGCTGCCTGAAAACCCTGGCAGCGTATGGTCGGATTTGGCGACGTCCATTGGCCCTCCTCCTTCTGGCCAATCCCGGCCCTCTCTCCCTCCGTCTCTGTGCCCCTGCCAGCTGTTCAGCAAGGATAATGTGCCCCTCCAAAGCAGCTCCCATTATTCTGTCCGACGAATAAGACGCAGTCAGCTTTCTGGATCCAACTGCTCTGAACAGGGCTGAAGGTCCCAAGGCTCCTCTGGCTCAATAACAACAAGTCTTTGCCACTGAAGGTCTGCAACTCTCTCCAGCAGCGAGCAGAATGGCTAGGCCAAATGGCTGCCGGTTTTATAGTAGTGCTGTCCCCTTTAAAGAGCGCCCCCCGAGTACGAGATGGACCTGGTAACGTTCCATCCAACTGTCACTAATAGCGCCAGGCGAAACGGGGGGGGGGGGGGCGCCACTGAATTTCCGGTACGGGGCGCCAAAAAGGCGTTGCACAATGAAATGACGTCATGATCTGGCTGCGCCCAGCGGGCGCAAAGACTTAGTGCCGGCGCGAACAGGTTACTCAATATGGCCGGATGCGCTAGGATCACTGCACACGTCTGAAAATTGGGTAACGCCCCAAATCTCGGGCTTTTTAGGCGCTAATCGCTGGCGCAACCAACCGAATTTCTAGGCCATGGAGTTCAATACTTAAGGTTTGACTATAGGACTTTTTCATCTTGAACATGGACTCCGGATTTCAAACCAGTTTTGTATATTTTTAAAGTAACAATGATAAACATTACTTACTCTAACATCATGCAGTAGAATATTTTCATGATTTTACAGTACTGCAATTTACACCTCACTGGTAAGTAAATGCCTTCAATTTAAATTGTCTAGTGTGAGTCAATCTGCATTACAGCTCCCCTGCGTCCAGTTTGCACTAGCTATTTCATCTGAATTTACACCATTTGACTTCCATTGTCCCATTTAGTTCTATATACTGTATGTTAAATTAAGTGCATGGGTCTCTACAATGCTTTCCTCTTAGCACATTAAACAACTTCAAGCAGCATTCCTCCTTTCACCTGTTATTCTGTGTTACAGGGTTGTGATCTGATGTTTATATATGGATTTACAGTGTAATAGCTATTTAAAAAACTGTGCTTTATAGACCCAGATTTTGTTGGAGTGGGGCATCTCACTGTGTTTTATTAATTCGTTTATGGGATGGGGGCATCGCTGGCAAGGCCAGCATTTATTGCCCATCCCTAGTTGCCCTTGAGAAGGTGGTGGTGAGGCACCTACTTGAACCGCTGCAGTCCGTGTGGTGAAGGTACTCCCACGGTGCTGTTAGGTAGGGAGTTCCAGGATTTTGACTCGGCGACGATGAAGGAACAGCGATATACTTCTAAGTCAGGATGGTGTGTGACTTGGAGGGGAACTTGGAGGTGGTGGTGTTCCCATGCGCCTGCTGCCCTTGTCCTTCTAGGTGGAAGAGGTCACGGGTTTAGGAGGTGCTGCCGAAGAAGCCTTGGCGAGTTGCTGCGGTGCATCTTGTAGATGGTACACACTGCAGCCACGGTATGCCGGTGGTGGAGGACGTGAATGTTTAAGGTGGTAGATGGGGTGTAAATCAAGCGGGCTGCTTTGTCCAGGATGGTGTCGAGCTTCTTGAGTGTTGTTGGAGCTGCACTCATCCAGGCAAGTGGAGAGTTTTCCATCACACTCCTTACTTGTGCCTTGTAGATGGTGGAAAGGCTTTGGGGAAATCAGGAGGTGAGACACTCGCCACAGAATACCCAGCCTCTGACCTGCTCTTATTGCCATAATATTTATGTGGCTGGTCCAGTTAAGTTTCTGTTCAACAGTGACCCCCAAGATGTTGATGGTGGGGATTTGGCGATGGTAATGCTGTTGAATGTCAAGGGGAGGTAGTTAGACTCTTGCTTGTTGGAGATAGTTATTGCCTGGCACTTCTGTGGTGCGAATGTTACCTGCCACTTATCAGCCCAAGCCTGAACGTCGCCCAAGTCTTGTTGTGTGCGGGCATGGACTGCTTCATTATCTGAGGAGTTGTGAATGGCGCTGAACACTGTGTAGTCATCAGCGAACATCCCTGTAATGTATGTACCTTTAAGGGGGGGAACTACTTTTTACAGCTCATGTATACTGTAGTACCGGCAGTGACCACACCTGTATATAACGCTGAGTAGTAATCTGTACAGATCAGTTGCAGTCTGAGCCATGTTGAGTAAACATCTATTGTACCATTCTCCGCAGTCTGTGTCTTCTTATACACGGACGTAACATTGGCGACAAGGCAAGATCGAACCTACCTGCAACTCTGCATCACCTCCCGGGGATTCGTTCCTGGAGATCAGTGGATTGGAGGTCAAGGCCAGAGACTCGGGCGTCGACCACGGGCAACCGACCAGTCATCCAGCAGAGACTCGAGAATTGCGGGGGAGGCTGTCGAGAGCCAGGCTTGGCTTTCCAGTCGAGGTGGTCCAGCGAAATGGGCTGGCAACAGGTAGTGCGCAGACCCTTCCCGGACAGCGGCGGGCTAGAGCCCGACCGAGCGGCACAGCAAAGGGCCGAGCAGCGTCGACGGGGGAGAGATAGAGAGAGCAGAGCGCACAGGGCGCAGCCGGTGTTCAGGGGCCGAGCAGCGTCGGAGGGAGAGAGAGACGCGCAGAAACCCGCGAGGCGCCACCATTGCCACTAGGACCGCCGAGAGCGGCGTTGGCAGCAGCGCAGGAGAAGCGCGCGAAACCTACAGGGCACCGCCATTGCCACGAGAACCGCCGGGAGCGGCGTCGGCAGCAGCGGGGGAGGAAGGAAAGCGCGGGAGACGCCATTTTAAGCCATTGGGAGACGCCATTTTAAACCACACCCAAAATGCCGAAGAGTGGCAGTATCACCGCATTTGACAATGAAGTCGAAGATTGGACTACATATATCGAACGAATAGAGGTGTACTGCAAGGCAAATGGGGTGTCAGATGACAAGAAAGTGTCGGTATTGTTAAATTTAATGGGTGCAAAGATGTATGGTTTATTACGAAATCTAGTAACCCCAACGAAGCCAATGGAAAAGAGTTTTGAAGACATAGTAAAGATACTAAAGGAACATTTAAACCCCAGACGGCTACTGATAGCAGAAAGATTCAAGTTTCACAAACGGAACCAGCATAAGCATGAAAGCAATGCTGATTATTTAACAGAACTGCGCAAACTATCGAAACACTGCCAGTTTGGAGCGGGACTGACAGATGCCTTAAGGGACAAGTTTGTGTGTGGGCTTCAAAGTGAAGGAACCCAGAAACGGCTTTTATCTGAAAAGGACCTTACGCTGGAAAAGGCTTTCAGCATTGCGGTATCATATGAAGCAGCAGCACGGGGCGCTGCAGAGATACAACAGAGACCGCAAGAATATGGCACAAACGAAATGTCATATGGAACAGAGAAGTGCTATCGCTGCGGCAGAACAACACACGACCAGAATGATTGCTGGTTCAAAGACAAAGTGTGCAGACAGTGTGGAAAAGTAGGACACATTGCACGAGTCTGCAGGTCGGGAAAGAAAACCAGCAATAAGAAACCTACCAAAGGAAAGTACCAGAAGGTACATAAGATGACGGAGAATAATTCAGACGAACAAAAAAGTGATAACGACTCCGAAAGCAGGGAACTGAGTTGTCTGAAACTACATAATGTGATCACAACGGAGGATCACCGAACCATTTCGGTCACTCTCAAGATAGCAGGAGTCCAGGTAAAGATGGAATTGGACACAGGATCAGCCCTAACAGTCATAAACCGATGGGACTACGAGCGGCTATTCTCACACATACCCTTGAGAGACACAAAAATTATTTTGAAGACGTACACGGGGCAAAAAGTCTACCCCAAAGGAAAAATAAGGGTGACCGTTATATATAACGGTAAGGAAACACCAAAACTAGACCTGTATGTATTGCAAGATGGAGGACCACCATTACTGGGACGTGAATGGATCCGGAAAATACAACTGGATTGGCATTCCATACGGGCACTGACTGTGGCTGACAAAAAGGATGACGACGTCACACCTGGGCGACTGTCAAAGATCCTAACTGACGCGAAAGAAGTGTTCCAGCAAGGACTCGGAACACTAAAAGGCATGACAGCGACGATTAAAATTGAAGAAAACGCAAGCCCAAAATTTTTTAAGGCCAGACCGGTACCTTATGCGATACGCCCAGCCGTCGAAGCAGAGCTGGAGAGTCTGGAACGTTCAGGTGTACTGTCCAAGGTAGACTGGAGCGAGTGGGCTACACCCATTATCCCTGTGATGAAAAAGTCGTTGAGCAGCACGCCTGGGGAACCAAGGAAGGTTCACATCTGTGGGGACTTTAAGGTAACAGTGAACCCGGTCCTTCACACCATACAATAACCACTTCCGCGGATTGAAGATATTTTCGCCTCGCTATCTGGAGGGAAACGCTTCACTAAGATTGATCTGGCCCAGGCGTATCTGCAAATGGAGGTAGAAGCATCAAAAAAATACCTCACAATCAACACCCATAAAGGTCTCAACCAATACAACCGGCTGGTATTCGGGGTAGCATCAGTTCCGGCTATTTGGCAGAGGGCAATGGAACAAGTCCTGCAAGGGATCCCAGGGACCCAGTGTTATTTGGACGACATCCTGATCACGGGCGAAAATGACAGTGATCACCTTGCCAACCTGGAGCAGGTGCTCACTAGATTGCAGGAATATGGGCTCCGAGCTAACCACCCCAAATGCGAGTTTTTTAGAAAACAAATCTCGTATTGTGGCCACGTTATCGATAAAGAGGGGTTACATAAGTCCCCAGAGAAGATTGAGGCAGTAGTCAAGGCTCCAGCACCGGAAAATGTGTCACAACTGAGGTCGTTCCTCGGGCTGGTAAACTACTACCATAAGTTCTTGCCAAATTTGTCTACAATACTACACCCACTGAACACCCTACTGCAAACTGGGGTGCCATGGAAGTGGAGTGACGAATGTAGACGAGCTTTCCAGAAGAGCAAAACACTAATCACATCGAAAGAGGTATTGGCCCATTACAACCCAGCATTACCAATTCGGTTGGCATGTGATGCGTCACCCTACGGCATTGGAGCGGTGCTGTCGCACAAATTCTCGGACGGCTCAGAGAGGCCAATAGCCTTTGCGTCACGATCACTAACCTCAGCCGAGCGTAACTACGCCCAGATTGACAGGGAGGCCCTCAGCCGAGTGTGGGGAGTGAAAAAGTTCAATCACTATCTGCACGGGCAGAAATTCACCTTGCTGACTGATCATCAGCCTCTTGTCTCCATTTTTAATCCGAAGAAGGGGGTTCCGGTGAGGACTGCGCAACGACTACAAAGATGGTCACTTTTTCTAGGGGCGCACCACTATGAGATTGAATATAAGGGCACGAAACAGCATGGAAATGCTGATGGGCTATCACGCCTGCCACTGCCTACTGCGGAGGAAGCACCAGCAGTGGATCCTGTCGAAATATTCCATTCGACTATAGTTGAATACCTACCGGTAACTAACGCTTGTATCGAAAAGGAAACCCGAAATGACCCGACACCGTCTCGGGTATATGATTTGACGGTGAAGGGATGGCCAGCAGATGGCGACTCACTGTTGCCAGCATTCTCGACAAGGAGAGAACAGCTGTCAGTGTGCCGGGGGACCTTGATGTGTGGATCCCGAGTGGTAATTCCACCCAAGTTAAGGGATAGAGTGCTCAATGAGCTTCATAAGGGTCATCTGGGAGGGGTAAAAATGAAAAGCCTAGCCAGGGCTTATGTGTGGTGACCGGGAATCGATAAACAAATCGAGGACCTGACGAAGAGCTGCTCAGGATGCCAGAAAGTCCAAAATGCACCACCACAGGCCCCTCTACACCCATGGGAGTGGCCCTCATCTCCATGGCAACAGGTGCATATTGATTTTGCTGGTCCATTCATGGACTCAATGTTTTTAATAGCCGTGGATGCGCACTCAAAATGGCCTGAGGTCATCAAAATGTCCTCCACCACCACGGAGAAAACTATTGCAGTCCTACGGACCATTTTTGCCAGGAATGGCTTGCCAGAACAGATTTGCTCCGACAACGGACCACAGTTTGTGTCCGAAGAGTTCCGGAGGTTCTTGAAAAAGAATGGGGTAAGGCATTACACATCCGCCCCGTATCATCCAGCCACAAATGGATTGGCTGAGAGGTTCGTACAAACCTTTAAGAAGGCAATAAAGGCTATGTACAATGACAACATTCCGCTGCAGCACAAGGTGGACAATTTCCTGTTCGCCTACCGGAATGCGACAGATGCAGTCACCAACCAGGCCCCAGCCATGATGTTCTTTAACCGAAGGTTAAGATCTCGCCTGGATTTGCTCAGACCAAATGTACGAAATGTTGAGAGTAAGCAATTCCAGCACATCCATGTGTAGCCAACAAGGAGCTTCAATGTAGGGCAACCAGTCTTAGCCCGCGACTACCGAACAGAAAAATGGCAGCCAGGAACGATATGCACACGGCAGGGCCCACTAATGTACACAGCGGACGTTGGGGAGAGCATCGTGAGACGCCATGCTGACCAGATCCTAGAGTCACAGGAACAAGTCAACCCCATGCCTCGCCCATACGTACCTGGTGATGAACCCGACGTACAGGTAGCATCTACCCCAGAAACAGTAGCATCGGAAGCTGATGAACCGACCGACGACAGGGGGCCAGAATCGCCTCCGCACCAAGAGCAAGACACTCGGGAAAGGCGCTATCCAGAAAGGATCAGGAAGCCTCCCCAAAGACTGAATTTATAAATAGACAATTTTCAGCTAATGTTGCATGTTAAAAGTGTTAATTGTAATTAGTTTGATATTTAATTGTTAAATGAGTGTTATGGTACTGTTAATCTAAAAGGGGAGGAATTGTAATGTATGTACCTTTAAGGGGGGGAACTACTTTTTACAGCTCATGTATACTGTAGTACCGGCAGTGACCACACCTGTATATAACGCTGAGTAGTAATCTGTACAGATCAGTTGCAGTCTGAGCCACGTTGACTAAATATCTATTGTACCGTTCTCCGCAGTCTGTGTCTTCTTATACATGGACGTAACAATCCGCATTTCTGACCTTATGTTGGAGGGAAGGTCATTGATGAAGATGGTTGGGCATAGGACTCTAGCCAATGGAGAGTTTTCCCCCCAATTCCCATTGACTTCAGTTATACTCGGGCTCCTTGATGCCATACTCGGTCAAATGCTGCCTTGATGTCAAGGGCAGTCACTCTCACGTAACCTCTGGAATTCAGCTCTTTTGTCCATGTTTGGACCAAGGCTTTAATGAGGTCAGGAGCCAAGTGGTCTTGGTGGAACCCAAACCGGGCATCAGCGAGCAGGTTTTTGGCAAGTAAGTGCCACATGATAGCACTGTCGACGACACCTTCCGTCATGTTGCTGATGATTGAGAGTTGACTGATGGGGCGGTAATTGGCTGGATTGGATTTGTCCTGCTTTTTGTGGACAGAACATACCTGGGCAGTTTTCCACATTGTCAGATAGATGCCAGTCTTGTAGCTGTACTGGAACAGCTTGGCTATAGGTGTGGCTAGTTCTGGAGCACATGTCTTCAACACGATAGCCGGGATGTTGTTGGGGCCCATAGCCTATGTTGTATCCAGTACGCTCAGCCGTTTCTTGATATCACGTGGAGTGAATCGAATTGGCTGAAGACTGGCTGAGGACCTGAGGAGGAGGCCGATATGGATCATCCACTCGGCACTTCTGGCTGAAGATGGTTGCAAGCACTTCAGCCTTTTCTTTTGCACTCACATGCTGGGCTCCACCATCATTGAGGATGGGGATATTCATTGAGCCTCCCCCCCCCCCCCCCCGTTAGTTGTTTATTGGTCCACCACCATTCACGACTGGATGTGTGGCAGGGCAGCAGAGCTTTGATCTGATCCGTTGATTGTGGGATCGCTTAGCCTTCTCTATAGCATGCTGCTTCCGCTTTTTAGCATGCATGTAGTCCTGTGTTGCAGCTTCCCCAGGTTGGCATCTCATTTTTAGGTATGCCTGGTGCTGCTCCTGGCATGCTCTTCTACACTCCTTATTGAATCAGGGTTGGTCTCCTGGCTTGTTGGTAATGGTAGAGTGAGGGATATGCCGGGCCATGAGGTTACAGATTGTGGTGGAATACCATTCTGCTGCTGCTGCTGATGGCCCACAGCGCCTCATGGATGCCCAGTTTTGAGCTGCTAGATCTGTTCTGAATCTGTCCCATTTAGCACAGTGGTAGTGCAACACAACACGACGGAGGGTGTCCTCAGTGTGAAGACGGGACTTCATCTCCACAATGACTGAGCGGTGGTCACTGCTACCAATACGGTCATGGACAGATGCATCTGCGACAGGTAGATTGGCGAGGACGAGGTCAAGTAGGTTTTTCCCTCGTGTTGGTTCCCTCACCACCTGTTGCAGGCCCAGACTGGTAGTTATGTCCTTCAGGACTCTGCCAGCTCAGTCAGTAGTGGTGCTACCGAGCCACTTTGGTGATGGTCATTGCAGTCCCCCACCCAGAGTACATTCTGTGTCCTTGCTACTCTCAGTGCTTCTTCAAAGTGTTGTTCAAAATGGAGAAGTAGTGATGCATCAGCTGAGGGAGGGCGGTAGGTGGTAATCAGCAGGAGGTTTCTTTGCCCATGTTTGACCTGAAGCCATGAGACTTCATGGGGTCCAGAGTCAATGTTGAGGACTCCCAGGGCCACTCCTTCCCAACTGTATACCACTGTGCCACCACCCCTGGTGGGTCTGCCCTGTCGGTGGGACAGGACATACCCAGGGATGGTGATGGAGGAGTTTGGGACATTGGCTGAAAGGCATGATTCTGTGAGTATGACTATGTCAGGCTGTTGCTTGACTAGTCAGTGGGACAGCTTTCCCAATTTTGGCACAAGTCCCCAGATGTTGGTGAGGAGGACTTTGAAGGGTCGACTGGGCTGGGTGTGCCCCATTAAGAGAGACTTTTCCCCTCACCCTTCAGCTCTGTAAGTTGCTGGAAGTGCAAGCTGATAACAAGGGCAACAAGGCATCTGGGACCTAGTGAAAAATAGGACCAACAGTCTATCTCCTTAGCCAATGAGATTTAAGGATTGAAAAAGAAGCAGAGAACGACAGAGAAGGAGGGTGAATTAGAATGGGTGAATTCAATGTCAAATCAGATACAGAAAGAGAAATAAAGAAAGGGAAAGAAAGGTTGGATTAATAGAGAAAAAAGAGACAAGAGAGGAAAAGTAATAAAAAAATTGCAACATTTTAAACATCTCGAACAATTTACAATCTGTAGAACTGAGGCCCCACAGTTTAGATTGTTCCCTTTCTGGGCTGCATAGGTTGATTGGCATTGCAGGAACATAAGTCTCTTTAAAAAGGTGCTTGCAATGTTAAGGACTAGCCTTAACTTTCTGCGACAAGTATAATAAGTAATTAACAGGTAAATGCAGCAACTTCATGAAACTCACAGGAAGTTGACGGCGAGCTGCATAACCAAAATGAAAGTTCTTTTTACAAACGACTTTGGAAGAAAAGAACCAATTAACACTGGAAAACGATAACTTTAATCAAAGATACCTTGAAGCAAATAACAAGGGAGACAGATCCTTTATGATGAAAGGTCATCGACCTGAAACATTAACTGTTTCCCTCTCCACTAGGGTTGCAAAATTCTGGGAATTTTTAAAAGAGGAAACTTTCCATGGGAATTTTCGGGAATTTTGAGTTTTTTTGCACACTGATGGTTTTTGTCTCTGACCCTTATATTATCTTTGTCGTCAAAATAGACATACTGTTCCATACAAATAAAAACAGGCTTTCAAAACTTTATTTAGGTTATAATTTTGAACTTTATTGAACCCCCACAAAAAAGACCCATCTAAAATAAAATAAAAAGAGCGTCAGCTTATTTAGCCTGTAATTTGTCCTTATTTTGTCCCTTTGAGTCTTCTACTCATGAGTCTTCTGAGTCTTCTACTCCTCATTGCTCCTCCTGATTCTCTGACTCTGGCTCGGACGTGTCCATTTCCTCCTCTGTGTCAGTGTCTAGCTGTGTGGTGGACACTTCTGTATCTGGCTCAATAAGTTGTAGGTTCGCCCGGATAGCCACCAGTTTCTCCACTCTCTTGTTAGTCAGCCTGTTGCGCACCTTTGTGTGCGTATTCCCAAAAACTGACCAGTTTCGTTCAGAGGCCGCTGATGAAGGTGGGATTTGGAGTATCACCGATGCAATAGGTGACAGGGCCTCAGATGCACAAAGTCCCTTCCACCAGGTATGTGCACTGATATGCTTGCATGATTCCCATATCCCATCCCCATTCCAAAGACCTTACTTGGTAGAGAACTTTGCCCACATCTAGATTGAGAAGGTGTGAGAGGGTAGAAATCACACTGTAAGCGCTGTTGATCTGTTCTCCAGAAAGTATTGGTCTCCCAACATGCTTTGGGTCCAGCATGTATGCTGCAGCATGAATCGGCTTGACACAAAATTCTTGACGCGTCTGTATGAATTGAACAATTGCCTTCTCCTCTGCTTTGAGCAGCAGGGATGTGGGTAGGGCAATGCTGATTTGTTCTTTTAAATCAGTAAAAAGCCTGAGAACATCTGACAAGACAGCGTCATCTCCTTCAATCTGATCAATTGCAGATGCTACTGGTGAGAGTAGTTTAAGGCTGCTAACCACTCTCTCCCAAAACACATCATCCAGCAGTATTTTCTTGATGGTGGTTTCCATATCCCCAGACTGGGATATTGCCATTTCTTGCAGCGACTCCTTACCCTCCAGAAGGCTGTTGTACATTATGACAACACCACCCCATCTAGTGTTGTTGGGCAGCTTCAGTGTGGTGTTCTTGTTCTTTGTCATTTGCTTGGAGTTGTAGGTTGCTGCAACTACCTGTTTTCCCCTGACATACTTAACAACTTGCTTGGCTCTCTTGTACAGTGCTTCCATGGTTCTCAAACCCATGATGTCCTTGAGGAGCAGGTTAAGCCCATGAGCTGCGCACCCAATAGACGTAATATGAGTGAAGTTGTTGCATTTGGATAAATGCTGCTGCATCTTTGTGGCATTCTTTACATATGGCTTTCTACAGTGTTTGCACATGTACACAGTCTTTCCATCTTTAATGCCTGGGGTAAAATGCTTCCACACATCCGACGGTAAACGTGGCATTGTTCTATGCAGAGAAATAAAGGGCATTCATCTCTGTGTCGAACTGCGGTCGATCAGCACGATTGCAACAGGGTGAGTACATTTTTGCTGATGCTCCATGTGATGGAAGCATGACCTGTACACACACGACGCTACATCACCAATAGTGTATTATTTTGTATATTTTAAATTGAAGGACAAGAGTTCAACAAGTAACTGGTTTATTTGGTATAAAGTCTGATTTACTTACTGCATCATCACAACATCAGCAGAAAACAAAATGACTTCCCTCAGGACCCCTAACCTGGATCTTAAAAAAAACTATAGCAGTCTTTCAGATGCCTGCAGGCCAATCACAATTTGATATGCAAATATTACAAATAGAGGGAGCTAATCGCTCATCCACTCATCCAACCAATCAGGACACATTTGTTCACAGTCACACACAAAACTTGTAATTATTAAAACAAGCCAAGTAAGAAGATAAACATATATTGATTAAGAAATTCCTTAATAATTAAGATTCCATTTCTGTTAGTAATTTTAAGAGAGGACCTGTGGAAAAAAAAATACAAAAAAAACAATATTATGCTAGCATGTGCTTTTTTGGGCAAAATTCCCAAAATTCTCAAGCTAAACTTCCCGTGGAAAATTTCCGGAAATTTACCGGAAACTTTCCACCCCTTTGCAACCCTACTTCCACAGATGTTGCCTGACCTGCTGAGTGTTTCTAGCATTTTCTGTTTTTTATTTCAGATCCTCCCGAATGTCAGAGTTAAAATAACCCTCATTGTTGAAAGTGTGAGAATTAGAATGTACCTACTCTTCCTTAGGGAAAATGCTTAATGTCTGTCTAGGTTAGCAGATTATCATCAATGAATTGGGACATAAGGGGATAAATTAAGCCTGCAGGTGTTTGTGGAACTAACTGAAATCAATGGAAGAGTACCTTGTAAAAAGAGTGACCTTTTGGATTGTTGTGGGGACTTGCATCGTGCCCAGACAGAGAGAGTCCCCCAACACCGCTAGCAGCTGGATCACCGAAGCTGGACTCCAGTCTCAGGATCTGATATTATAAATTTAACCCTTTCATACCCTTGAATATGTATCGCCGGATTCCCTCTGCATCAAGAGACATGCAAACTATTTTCCTTTCACAACAATACAAGCTTTGCAACTGGTATTCAGTTTAAAGACTAGCAACTAGGCACAATAGTAACAAAGGCTATCTGGAGAGGCAGCAGTCTCAGCTTTATAGAAGGACTCATAAAACTGTAAATTCCAATTAATACAGGAAGGACCACAGCAGAAGAACTAGCCTGTATACCGCTGCAATGATTTGGCCCAACTGCCTGTTCTGCGGTACATAACCTAATCCCTGTGCCTCCAGTATTACTAAATGTGAATCAAATCATTGGTTCTGTCTGTACAGTAAGGAAAGTGTCCAGTAATTTTATGTCACTGAAGATTGATCTAGTTTCTAACGAGGGCTTTTTGGGAGGGCAAGACTTTACTTTCCTTCCTAAAGGGAAATAAGATGCAAGATGTAATATCCCCTCATAGGGGTTCTTTGGGATGCTCCCCAAAGACAGAGGGAAAAATTTCTTCTTTCTTATTAGTATTAAAAGAAAGCTGCAGCTTCTGATGAATATGGGGAAAAATTTGGGATTGACCAGAAGTGAAAACATCAAAACTCCAAAGACTTGACAGCGAGAGTCATCAGTGACTACATAACAGAGCAACGCTCTCCAACAACAGAATGAACAGCAGGTAAAATAAAATCATTGGTTCACGCATGTGAGCAAAGCAAAGAGAAGCCGAAGAATGGCAAGTTACATTTCCTTTAAAAGCCAATAATTTCAAGGTTGTGGCAATGATAAAACTCAGAAAATATATTCAAGTAGATTTTTTGTGGCACGGTGAAATAAAAAACTAGAAAAAAAGGACACAATAAATTATATTGGCCTGGATTTTCTGTGGCCTATGGCCGTGCACGTGGCCACAAATGCCTCACAAGTTCCAGGTTTATGCATGGGCTGCGCAGGCGCGAAAACCCTTGAATCTTCTTGACATCCTCCGCATCCCCGGGAAATGGACATCCGCTGGCGGAGAGTTGCCCAACTCTTGCCCTGCGAATGCCTGTGAAACTCTTACGCCTGGTAAAAGCAGGTGTAAGGCCTTCTCTTACCAGCATAAGGGTGAAAATAAATATTAAAATATTTTAAAATATCATTTTAACATTCAAAAACCTGTAAAATAAGTGTGTGTTATTTTTGGCCCCTTAAAAAAGGTTTACATTTATTTTTCAAAAAAATCTAATTTTTGTTTTAAATGTTTCATGAAATTGTATTTTATTAATTTTAAACGTAATTTTTTTTTAGTTCAAGGTTGTGTACATTGATTTTTTGGGTGATTCCTATTAATGGGAATCCCCTCTCTGATTGGTTAGGCCAGCCCATGTGATCCCAGGGGCGCTTGAGAATCGCTTGTGCCCCTGGGATACTTGGGCCTTTATGCAGGCCTACGCGTAGAGGCCCAGGAGCACGAGTCTCCGTGGATCCAGGACCATTAGATAGTAGGTACGTAGATTTATTGAGGTTCGAAGGCAACCGCCCGCGGGAAGCCTCCGACCACAAATTCAGGCCCATTATTCTTCTTCCAATATATACACAGTACTTACTTGTAATAACAGATATCTGTTCCAGTTCGGACCCACTGTGGCCTTCCAAGCATGGCTTCCTGGACAGAATACATTATGGGATGCATACCTTCAAAAAGAAAATTATAAGTGTTTAAGATTCTAGTGTTCATTTGAATAAAGGTTCTAAAGTGAAGTGTAAATTGCATAGCCCCTCAGGCACATTTCACAGCTTTAACAGTGTGAGATTTATCCTCTATTTTCTATTCATTCACCATGTTATTAAAGCCTTAATTATACTGAGAGACAGGGCTGTAATCTGGGATCTGCAAGCAAATTCATAGAAAGCAGATTGTATTGTACCACCTGGCAGTACGCTCAAAGTAATTTTTTTTTAAATGTACAAATGCACACACACATATCCCATGCAGCAGAGGTGAATGCATACACCCATTATGGGAGGAGTTTAACTCCAAAAAAAAAAGGGTGGGTTGGGGTTGGATGGGAGGTTAAAGAGTTAAAAATCTGAATCCTGACCCCAACCTGCCCACCGAAGAACATAAAAAATAGGAGCAGGAGCAGGCCATTCGTACCTTCGAGCCTGCTCCGCCATTCAATAAGATCATGGCTGATCTTTTACCTCATCTCCACTTTCCTGCACTATCCCCATATCCCTTGATTCCCTTAATATCCAAAAATCTATCGATCTCTGTCTTGAATATACTCAACGACTGAGCCTCCACAGCCCTCTGGGGTAGAGAATTCCAAAAATTCACCACCGTCTGAGTGAAGAAATTACTTCTCATCTCAGTCCTGAATGGCCGATCCCTTATTCTGAGACTGTGACCCCTGGTTCTAGACTCCCCAGTCAGGGGAAACATCCTCCCTGCATCTACCCTGTCAAGCCCTGGTTTTAACAGTGGCAGGACAGGGGGCGGGCAACCAATTCACTTGCAGGAGGTGGGTTGGTACTTCAGCTATTATAATGAGGCTCCGTGCCTCATAGTGATTCACCATTTTAAATTTAACTGTGGGTGGGCGGGTTTCCCTGGCCTCGGGTAACCTGCCACCTAAAGGGAGATGCGGAATGCTGGATCCAGGAGGTAAGTGCCTTTCCACTTATCTGCCGTATCCAGTGTTCCCGCCTCGCCAACCCCCTGTAATTGGACAACCCCCCGACCCTTCTGACCTCCTCCACAGCCTCCGATCTCACCTCTCTCCCCGGCTTCTGATCTCACCTCCCCTCGCTTCGATCTCCGATCCCCTCCGGCCTTGCCTTCCAACCTGCCCCCGATCCCCCTCCGGCCTTCCAAAATCCCCCCTCCAGCCCGATCACCTTCCGACCTGCCCCCGTCCCGGCCTCTGATCTTGCCCTCCCTCCTCTCTGCGGCCTGGTGCCGCAGGCGTACTTGCCCAACAGCCAGCCAGCCAGCCAGCCTCTCCATTTGGCTGGCTGCGGGCGGGAAACAGAGCTTTGAAATGCTAATCAGGCCCTGCCGCTACATTCGACAGGGCCTGCGAGAAACCCGTTCCAGCCTATCGCACCCCACACTGCTTCCTACCCGCCTCCAAATTAAAATTCCAGCCTATGTGTTTAAAAAAATGAACGAAAGTGAGAGCAGACAACTGCCAGTGGTGGTGCAACATTTAAGATTGATTAACGAGCTGAGCTTGCAGATTCACTGGCACTAAGTACACATTATTTGGCTGATTTATACCATCATATTTTGGAACTCATTACTTTGTGATGGTGCTGGGCAGGACTGTATCTGTTATCATTAAATTGGCGGTGGTGGCAGACTGAAGTCTGCTCTCCCTGTGATGGTAGTGGGGCTGGATTGATTCTGCCGTGATGATAGCTCATGGCATGGACTTGCCTGATGCGGCATGCCAAATACAAGGGCCATTGTCCTAGCTCTTAAATGCTACTGGTTGATGCAGGTGAACAAAGTCACGGGAGATCTACTATCAATTTTATGAGGCACTGCCTGTGGCGCAGAGCCTTGCTGTGGCAGGTGTGGATCAGAAAATGAGGTACCTGACCTTATATTATAGCACACATCCTTCAGCCTGTTTCAATTGACCCGGTGGATGTTAACAGTCTCAGGCTGCTATTTGAAGAAGACAAGGTTTTTTTAAAAAAAACTGGGTCTTCCCAGCTTTAGCAAACCTGACAGGTTGACTTTGATGTTGTTGCCAGCAATGTGAGACCCACATTGAGAGCCATGGCACAGCTGCAGCTCTATTGTTTGACTGACATTTGAAATCTAAAAGGACCTAAAGAGGCCAACTGATTATATTCTGTCAGATTCTGATTCAAAGCAATTACTTCCAAGGTCTTTTTAATAAACAAAATCGCTCAAACAAAAGACTGCAAACAGCATTGAGACAAATCAGTAAATACTACTTATACAGTATTTGGCACCATTACCTATTCAAAGAAAATTAAAATGTTAAGTGTCTAGCATCCGACAATTAGAAGTGATTTAACCTTCTACAAACCCAGAGGAAAATGGTTTAAGATCTCATAAGAATCTAATATTACTTAAAACTGCCACAGATATTCCTGGCTAGCAGTTACTAATAGCACATCTAGCCAATTTAAAACAGGGCAATGACCCGAATGAATGGAAGCTAATTATATTCAGATTTGTCAAAGTCACTTCAGCTTTATGAAATTACAGTTGTTGAAAAGGTATGTTTTTCACATATTATTTCAGATCTTGACATAATATTTAAAATTAATTTGTGAAAGTGACAATTGCATTTTTTTGCTGCTTGACTCATTTAAACACAAAGGATAATATATTATTTTATGGTCATCCTGTATACATTTGACAATTCACAAAAACAAGTTATATTAAGATTTCAGTTCTTGGCAATCAGAATTTTAGTCTATCAAAAATGTTAGCAGCATTAATTTAAATGTAGTCCATTTGGCACTAGGCAATGACTTAAAATAATCATTTAAAATATCAAGAATACAAACATAATGAGCATGCAATGAGAAAGGGTCTGTTAGCCCAGAAGATCCTTGAACAATCTAGCTCGTCGTGCACACTGCCCTATCCTTCTAATGTACAGAATATTTATCCACCGTCACATCGTCACCATTTAACCCTGACCTGTTGCTGCCCACAGGCAACATCCCTTCCAGTACCTCCAGCAGCACAGGAATTATTGTATTCAATGGGGCAGATCATCAAACTTTATCCCTATAATCTCCAGTACTGCTCCCATTGATGCACATTGTTTAAAAAAAAAACTACAAACCACTTAAGCTGTAGGACAAAGTTTGGTTATTTTAGACTTTCATCTTTGTTGGAAAAAGCTGAAATTTTAAGGCAGAATTGCTGAAATGCAAACCAGGAATCCTTACTCATGCTGCTTTGTGTGGACAAATTTGCTGTGTAAGCTTATAGAATGCTGGCCCCCATGGTAAGAAGTAATAAACTATTTTTACTTATGTATGTTGTTAGCACAGGTGATATAGCTCTTACAGAGCAACCTCACGTATGTCGGGAGCTTGCAAAGGATCATATGGACAATCATTAAAAGGCTGCATATCCCCAATCTGGCACTTTAGACATTTAGCAGTAGTGCTAATGAAGCTGTATGACCTACACTAAAATACCTGGGCAGAGATTAGATGAGCCCATCGCCATCATAAGTCTGCATTACCATCTTCTCATCTGTCAAAAACTATGGCTGTTCGTTAGAAGATTGTTCAGCTCCTTCGCTGTAGTTCCATTTGGACTGATGTACCCCCCATAGGGCTGCATACCCCCACATGCTCAAATGTATTTTCAATGGATTTAAAAACTCTGTCTCCATAGCCTTTGGGAATTCCCTTTACAAAAAATGCTCCAATATTTGAAAATGACTCACTGTCTGGTAATCCTACTGATAAACTGCTATTGACTTGTTAAATGCTTTACCTGAACAGCGGCACTGATAAGATAAATGCCTCCAACCAACCAAATCAGGAACATCCCATTTCAGATTTTATTTTAACAAGGGAATAACACTGCACCTTCTCAACCAACTCTTGGGGTGGGGAAATCTCATGTACTTTAATTTTGTGTTTCACCTTTTGGTACTTATGCAACTTTTTAGTTCAGTTCCACTTAGGTCAATGTCAAAGTTATAAATACAAAGTGAAAATCTAGAGATGGTGGAAATCTGAAACAAAACAAAAATATTGGAAACACTTGGGGGTTTCTGGCAGCCTCTGTGGAGACAACCGATGAGTTAATGGGCTAGATTTTCGGGGAGCCGTCAGGCGGGGTTTCAGGCATGTGGGGGGGGGGGGGGGGGGGGGGGAGGAAAATCCCGACTTTGGGGGGTCCCGACACCATCCCGCCCAAAACCACACCCCACGTAAGTTTCAGGGGCGGCGGGTACCTGCCCCATACTGGGACCCGCCGAAACCAGGCGGGAAGGGATTAGTGCCAATTAACTGCCTGTTAACAGGTAGTTAACAGGCAGTTTTTAGCCTAATCCCCATTTTGAGGGGTTTCGTGTGGGTTTCCCGACGGCTCCAAACCACGTCAGGTTAGAGCAGCGGGCCGTCGGGTTGAATGAGTTGGAGGGGTCGCGATGTCAGCGCTCAGGTGAGTGATGGGTGCATGAGTGTAAAGGTAAGTGTGTTTGGTGTGTCTAAAGTGTGTAAAGAACTTTTACTTACCTTTACTTACCTTAACAGCCTTTCTTCCTGTAGCCGTCGGGAGCGCAGCACTCAGCCGGAACTGAAAGCTGAACGGCTGCGATCTGTCAAAAGTGACAGCCTTCAGCTTTTAGTGCTGCTGAGATTTCTAAATGAGTCTGACAGATGAAATTTCAGTCTGTGACGTCACCTGTTGCTGGGTGGCCCTTAATTGGCCTGCTGAGCCCGCTGGGCAGGCTCAACAAGGTCAATCAAGGGAAAATCGCGCGGATTGGCCGGACGTCGAAGTAGGCGGGTCAGAAACCCGAAAGGGGAAGTCCCGCCTTCTTCCCGACAGGTTCGACAAAATCGACCCCAATGTTTCAGGTGTAACTCTTGTAAGAAGTAAAAGGAATTCCAAATGAGCAGCATGAAAAAGAGAACAGAAACAAGGGAAAGGGGAGGGAAACACAAACACACAAGAATAGTAGTAGAATGGTCTGTAAAGTGCCTAAATGAAAAACAGCAGATGGTTTAATCATAGAATGAAACAGCACATACATGTACAGTGGCATACATCGTGCCTGTGCCAGCTCTTTGAAAGAGCTATCCAATTAGACCCACGCCCCTGCTCCTTCCCCATAGCCCTGCAATTTTTTCCACCAAGTATTTAGCCAATTCCCTTTTTGAAAGTTATAATTGAATCTGCTTCCACCATCTTTCCCAGCAGTGCATTACAGATCATCATAACTCGCTGTGTAAATTTTTTTCCCTCATGTCGCTTTTGATTCTTTTGCCAATTATCTTAAATCTGTGTCCTCTGCTTACCGACCCTCCTGCCACTGGAAACAGTTACTCCTTCTTTACTCTATCAAAACCCTTCATGATTTTGAACATCTCTATTAAATCTCCCCATAGCCATCTCCGCTCCAAGGAGAACAACCCCAGCTTCTCTAGTTTCTTCACACAACTGAAGTTCCTCATCCCTGGTACCATTCCAGTAAATCTCCTCTGCACCCTCTCCAAGTCCTTGACATCCTCCTTAAAGTGTGGTGCCCAGAATTGGCCAAACACTCCAGTTGGGGCCTAATCAGTATTTTATAAAGGTTTAACATAACTTCCTTGCTTTTGTACTCTGACTCTTTTTATAAAGCCAAGCATCCCATATGCCTTTTTAACAGCCTTCTCAACTTGTTCTGCCATCTTCAAAAGTTCCCCTAGGTCTCTCTGTTCCTGCACCCCCTTTAAAATTGTACCATTTATTTTATATTGCTTCTCCTCATTCTTCTGTCCAAAATGAATCACTTCACACTTCACTGCATTAAATTTCATCTGTGTCTTGTGTCTGCCCATTTCACCAGTCTGTCTCTGTCCTTGTGAAGTGTGTTACTATCCAGCTCATTATTAGCTACATTTCTGCAAACTTTGAAATTATGCCCGGTATACCCAAGGCCAAATCATTAATATATATCAAAATGAGCAGTGGTCCTAATACTGACCCTTGGGGGCCACCACTGTATACTTCCCTCCAGTCTGAAAAGCAACTGTTCACTACTATTCCCTGCTTTCTGTCCCTTAGCCAATTTTGTATCCACGCAGCCACTGCCCCTTTAAACCCATGGGCTTTAATTATGCTAACAAGTCTATTATATGGTACTTTATCAAACGCCTTTTGAAAGTCCATATACACAACATCAACCGCACTACATCAATCCTCTCCATTACTTCAAGAAATAACTCAATCTAGTTAGTCAAACATGATTTGCCTTTAACAAATCCATGCTGGCTTTCATTCATTGACCAATATTTTTCAAAGTGCTAATTAATTTTCTCCTAGATTATTGTCTCTAAAAGTTCCCCACAACCAACATTAGGATGACTGGCCTGTAGGCCAAGTTTATCCCTCTCCCCTTTTTGCACAGGGGTGTAGCATTTGCAATCCTCCAGTCATCTTGCACCACTCCCATATCTAAGGAGGATTGGAAGACTGCAGCCAGAGCCTCTGCAATTTTCACCCTTACTTCCCTCAGCAATCTAAGATGCATCTCATCCAGACCGGTTGACTTTTCTACTTTGATTACTGCCAACCTTTAAGTACCTCCTCTTTATCTATTTTTATCCTATCCAATATCACCACCTACCTCCTAATTTACTGTGACATTGGCAGCATCCTCTTCTTTAATTAAGACAGATGCAAAGTATTAATTTAGTACCTCAGCCATGTCCTCTGCCTCCACAAGAAGATTTCCTTTTTGGTCCCTAATCAGCCCCACCCTTACTTTTTTTTTATTTTTTAAACTATTTATAGGTTTATAAAATGCCTTTGGGTGTCGTTTTATGTTACCCGCTAATCTATTCTCATATACTCTCTTTGCCCCTCATTTCCTTTTTCCGTTCTCCTCTGTACCTTCTGTATTCAGCTTGGTTCTCTACTGTATTATGAACCTGACATTTATCATAAGCCTCCTTTTTCTGTTTTATTTTAATCTATATATCTTTAGTCATCCAGGGAGCTTTAGCTTTGGATGCCCTTCTTTTCCCCCTCGTGGGAATGTGTCTAGTCTGTATACGAACTATCTCCTCTGTGAAGGCTTCCCATTGCTCATTTACTGTTTTGCTTGCCAATCTTTGATTCTAATTCTGCCGGGGCCAGATCCCTTTTCAACTCACTGAAATTAGCTTTCCTGCAGTTGAGTATTTTTATATTTGATTTTTCCTTGTCCTTTTCCATAACTACTCCAAACCTAATCCATATAAATGGTTGAAGTGATATTAACATGAGACAATAGGAGGCACAATGAGAAAAATTAAAGACATTTACAAGACACAGAGAATGTGTGAATACCTGAGAAGGTGTGGGGTGGGGTATGGCAGGTAGAAATGGAAGCATGCAAAACTCGCAAAGCAGAGCGAGTTCCAACAGTCCAAGAGCCATGAAGACGAAAAATGCAACAAAAAACCAGAGTGCAGATAGCACAGTGTTCCAACAGAGAGTCTTCACCCCAGCAATTAACCCATCTCTCTTCTGCAAAAAGCTGACAAAACTATCCCACACCACCAGCATTTGTCTTCTGCCTGGCTCATGGACTGCTGGATCCTGCTCCACTTGTCTACCTTCTATTTCTGGCAGCCTTACTCTCCACCACCTCGGCTATTCACTTTACAGTTGTGGGTGTGGGTGTGTGTCCTGTTCAAGTGTTGTTTATCTGCAATTTGTTCTAGTGCTGTCAAAGGGTTACACCTGATATGTTAACTTATCTCTCCACAGATGCTGACTGACCTGCTGAGTGTTTCCAGAAAATTATTGTACTTTGACTACTCCTCACATCAGACCCAAGGGGCTTTTTTGTCTCACTGGCAGACGGGACATAAGATCTTTCTAGAAAAATTAGCAGGAATCAAAATCTTAATATTTTTAAAAGGAGTGAATAATTGAATACTTCTGTAGTGTTACACTTGCTAGAAAAATAAATTACCTTAAGGGTAATTTGATCTTAACGCATCTTGCTGAAGTAAAGTGCCAATGAAGGAACGGCTGTTCAGAACCCTGTTTGTGATTGAGGTTCATGTTGCATCCTTCACCGTCCCTTCAAAAGTAGATGAGTGCAGAAACATCATCTAGAAAGATAGCCATTCTTTTAACCAGCTCAAAAAAATTACTTGCGACTTTAATTATCTAGATGGATCTTAACTAGAAACATACCCATATACTTTACGGAAGTTGCAGATGTTTAAAGTATTGAAGATGAGTAGGATTGTGCTTGCCCAGAGAATAGAACTCCAGTCAAAGCAACTCAAGTGGCAAGACTACTTCAATAAGCAGGAATGCTACTGAGTTTCTGCAAAATGTGCTTATAAAAGATGGCCACATTTTAAGGAGTGCAGGCTCTTTGGTTTTGATCAGCAATACCTCCTCCTCACTGTTGAATCCGTGAATCTTAAAGTATGGTGTTCTTCAATAACTAGACGGAGGCTGCAAATTAACAATCAACAGGTGTTTGCTGGAGGAGGGTAGCCTAAAGACTAACAGTACAGATGCCTGCTCAAGGCTTATATACAGGTGTGGTCACTGCCGGTACTACAGTATACAGAAGCTGTAAAAGTAGTTCTCTCTTAAAGATACATACACTACAATTCCTCCCCTTTTAGATTAACAGTAGCACATTTAACTGAAATAGTCCATTTATAGATTCAGTCTTTGGGGCGGCTTCCTGATCCTTTCTGGATAGCGCCTTTCCCGAACGTCTTGCTCTTGATGCGGAGGCGGTTCTGGCCCCCTGTTGTCGGTTAGTTCATCAGTTGCCGCTGCTACTGTTTCTGGGGTAGATGCTACCGGTATGTCGGGTTCATCCCCAGGTTCGCGAGACATGGGGTTGACTCGTTCCTGTGACGCTAGGATCTGGTCGACATGGCGTCTCACAATGTTCTCCCCGACATCCACTGTGTACATTAGTGGCCCCTGCCGTGTGCATATCGTTCCGGGTTGCCATTTCTCTGTTCGAAAGTCGCGGGCCAAGACTGGTTGTCCTACATTGAAGCTCCTTGTCGGCTTCTCATTGATGTGCTGGAATTGCTTATCCTCAACATTTCTTCGCACATTTGGTCTGAGCAAATCCAGACGAGGTCTCAACCTTCGGTTAAAGAACATCATGGCCGGGGTCTGGTTGGTAACTGCACGTGTCGCATTTTGGTAGGCTAACAGGAAATTGTCCACCTTATGCTGCAGTGGAATGTCATCATCGCACATGGCCCTTACTGCCTTTTTAAAGGTTTGTATGAACCTCTCAGCCAATCCATTTGTGGCTGGATGATACGGGGCAGATGTATAATGCCTTACCCCATTCCTTCAAATAAATTTCCGAAACTCTTCGGACACAAACTGTGGTCCGTTATCAGAGCAAATCTGCTCTGGCAAGCCGTTCCTGGCAAATATGGTCCGTAGGACTGCAATTGTTTTCTCCGTAGTGGTGGAGGACATTTTTATCACCTCAGGCCATTTCGAGTGCGCATCCACTGCTATTAAGAACATTGAGTTCATGAATGGACCAGCAAAATCAATATGCACCCGTTGCCATGGAGAGGAGGGCCAATCCCATGGGTGTAGAGGGGCATGTGGTGGTGCATTTTGGACCTTCTGACATCCTGAGCAGCTCTTGGTTAGGTCCTCGATTTGTTGATCGATCCCGGCCACCACACATAAGCCCTAGCAAGGCTTTTCATTTTCACCCCTCCCAGATGGCCTTCGTGAAGCTCATTGAGCACTCTCTCCCTTAACTTGGGTGGAATTACCACTCGGGATCCACACATCACTGTCCCCTGGCATACTGACAGCTGTTCTCTTCTGGATGAGAATGCTGGCAACAGTAAGTCGCCATGTGTTGGCCATCCCATCCCTTCACCGTCAAATCATATACCCGAGACAGTGTCGGATCATTTCGGGTCTCCTTCTCTATATCCGCGTTCGTTACTGGCAAGCGTTCAATTATCGACGAATAAAATATTTCGACAGGGTCCACTGCTGGTGCTTCCTCCACAGTTGGCAGTGGCAGGCGCGATAGTCCATCAGCGTTTCCATGCGGTTTCGTGCCCTTATACTCTATTTCATATTGGTTCGCCCCTAGAAAAAGGGACCATCTTTGTAGCCGTTGTGCAGTCATCACCGGAACGCCCTTCTTTGGATTAAAGATGGAGACAAGTGGTTGGTGGTCAGTCAGCAAGGTGAACTTCTGCCCACGCAGATAGTGGTTGAATTTTTTTACTCCCCATACCAGGCTGAGGGCCTCCGTCAATCTGGGCGTACTTGCGCTCGGCTGAGGCTAGTGACCGAGATGCAAAGGCTACTGGCCTCTCCAACCCGTCTGGGAATTTGTGCGACAGCACCGCTCCAATACCATAGGGTGATGCATCACACGCCAACTGAATTGGTAGTGCTGGGTTGAAATGGGCCAACACCTCTTTTGATGTGATCAATTCTTTGCACTTCTGGAAAGCTCGTTTACATTCGTCATTCCACTTCCATGGTACCCCCGTTTGCAGTAGGGTGTTCAGTGGGTGTAATACGGTAGACAAATTTGGTAAGAACTTATGGTAGTAGTTCACCAGCCCGAGGAACGACCTCAGTTGTGACACATTTTCCGGTGCTGGAGCCTTGACTACTGCCTCAATCTTTTCAGGGGACTTATGTAACCCCTCTTCATCAATAACGTGGCCACAATACGAGATCTGCTTCTGGAAAAACTCGCACTTGTGGCGATTAGCTCGTAGCCCATATTCCTTCAATCTAGTGAGCACCTTCTCTAGGTTGGCGAGGTGATCACTGTCATTTTTGCCCGTGACCAGGATCTCGTCCAAATAACACTGGGTCCCTGGAATCCCTTGCAGGACTTGATCCATTGCCCTTTGCCAAATAGCTGGAGCCGATGCTACCCCGAACACCAGCCGGTTGTATTGGTAGAGACCTTTGTGAGTGTTTATCGTGAGGTATTATTTCGAGGCTTCTTCTACCTCCATTTGCAGGTACGCCTGGGCCAGATCAATCTTAGTGAAGCGTTTTCCTCCAGATAGCGAGGCGAAAATGTCTTCAATCCGTGGAAGCGGATATTGTACCGTGTGAAGGACTGGGTTCACGGTCACCTTAAAATCCCCACAGATGCGGACCTTCTTTGGTTCCCCAGGCGTATTACTCAACGACCTCTTCATTACAGGAATGATGGGTGTAGCCCACTCGCTCCAGTCCACTTTGGACAGTACTCCTGAACGTTCCAAACCTTCCAGCTCTGCTTCGACGGCTGGTCGGATCGCATAAGGCACCAGTCTGGCCTTAAAAAACTTTGGGCTTGCATTTTCCTCTATTTTAATCGTTGCTGTTATGCCTTTTAGTGTTCCGAGTCCCTCCTGGAACACTTCTTGTGCGTCAGTTAGCATTTTTGACAGTCGTCCAGGTGTGACGTCGTCATCCTTTTTGGCCTCAACCTTCAGTGCCTGTATGGAATGCCAATCTAATTGTATCTTCCGAATCCATTCACGTCCTAGTAGTGGTGGTCCTCCATCTGGCAATACATATAGGTCCATTTTTGGTATTTCCTGGCCTTCGTATATCATGTTCACCCTTATTTTTCCTTTGGGGTAGACTTTTTGCCCCGTGTACGTCTTCAAGACAATCTCTGTAGCTTTCAAGGGTATATGTGAAAATAGCCGCAGGGCTGATCCTGTGTCCAATTCCATTTTCACTTGGACTCCGTCTATCTTGAACGTGACCCAGATAGTCTGGTGATCCTCCATTTTGATTACCTTATGTCGTTTCAGACAACCCAGCTCCTTGCTTCCGGAGTCTGTATCACTTTTCTGTTCGTCTGAACTACTGTCCATCACCTTATGTACCTTTTTGTATTTCTCCTGTGGAGATTTCTTGCTGCTGGTTTTCTTCCCTGACCTGCAGACTCTTGCTATGTGTCCTGCTTTTCCACACTGTCTGCACACTTGGTCCTTGAACCAACAATCCTTCTGGTCGTGTGTTGTTCTGCCGCAGCGATAACACTTCCCTGCTACATATGACATTTCATTGGTGCCATATTCTTGGGGTCTCCGTTCTATCTCTGCAGCGCCCCGTGCGGCTGCTTCGTGTGATACTGCCATGCTGAAAGCCTTGTCCAGCGTAAGATCCTTTTCTGATAGAAGCCGTTTCTGGGTTCCTTCACTTTGGAGCCCACACACAAACTTGTCCCTTAACGTATCTGCTAGTCCCATTCCAAACTGGCAGTGTTTCGATAGCTTGCGCAGTTCCGTTAAATACTCAGCATTACTTTCGTCTTTATGCTGGTTCCTTTTGTGGAACTTAAATCTTTCTGCTATCAGCAGCGGTGTGGGGTTTAAGTGGTCCTGTAGGATTTCCACTATGCTTTCGAAATCCTTATCCACTGGCTTCTCTGGGGTTATTAGGTTTCGCAGTAAGCCATATGTTTTTGCACCCATGGAATTCAACAAAACCAGTGCTTTCCTTGCATCTGGCACTTCATTCGCCTTGCAGTACACCTCAATGCGTTCCACATATGTCGCCCAATCTTCGACTTCATTGTCGAACGCTGTGACACTGCCACTCTTCGGCATCCCTGGGTGTGGTTAGACTGTCTAAAATGGCGTCTCCCACGCTCTCCCTTCTTCTCCGCTGGCTCAAAAATGGCGTCTCCCGCGCTCTCCCTTCTTCTCCGCGGCTCAAATGGCGTCTCCCGCGCTTCCTTTCTTTCCCCGTGGACGCTGCTCAGCCCTTGAGCCGTGGCTGCACTCTGCGCGTTCTCCTGTGCGCGCCTCTCGTTGCCGCCGCTCGGTCCTGAACCCCGGCTGTGCTTTACCCTCTCTCTCTTTTTGTTTTCCGTCGACGCCGCTCGGTCTTCAACCCCCGGCTGCGCCCTGTGCGCTTTACCCTCTCTCTTACCCCGTCGACGCTGCTCGGCCTTTTCTGTGCCGTTGGTCGGCTCCAGCCGCCGCTGTCCGGGAAGGGTCTGTGCTGTACCTGTTGCCAGTCTGTTGCTGGATCGTCGTGGCTGGAGAACCAAGCCCAGCTCTCAACAGCCTCCCCTGCGATGTTCACTCTCTGCCGGATGACTGGGCGGTTGCTCGTGGTCGACGCCCGTGCTTCTGGCCTTGACTTTCTTCCACCGTCCTCCCGGAGTGAATCCTTGGAAGGAAATGCAGAGTTGCAGGTAGATTCGAATCGACCTCGTCACCACTGTTGAATCCGTGAATCTTAAAGTATGGTGTTCTTCAATAACTAGACGGAGGCTGCAAATTAACAATCAACAGGTGTTTGCTGGAGGAGGGTAGCCTAAAGACTAACAGTACAGATGCCTGCTCAAGGCTTATATACAGGTGTGGTCACTGCCAGTACTACAGTATACAGAAGCTGTAAAAGTAGTTCTCTCTTAAAGGTACATACACTACACTCACCACACTAAATTCATCCGTTAAATCTGCTTGGAGATAGATGCTCGGCTGACTAAATTACCAGGCCTAGACTTGTGTGGGGACTACTAATTCATATAATCTATTCCTACATCTTTTGGTTATAAATCCAGAGAAAGGTATTTGATGAGAATTGTTCCAGGAAATAAATGTCAGGGTCGTCATTAGGGTTGTGCAACTGCATGGGGCTCCAAGCACAATCAGGGGCCCCGGGGCAGCTGGTGAGCATCATTGGTTGGCTCCCCGGGATGTAGCCAGAGTGTCGGAGCCCCATTGGTCGCGACTTCCTGAGGGATGTTGGAGGGTGCCAGAATCGCAGATTTAACGGATTCCAGAATCAGTTGATATTTGGTTCACAGGGGTGCAGGGTCCATACAGCCGCCCACATTCGATGCTTACCGGCTCTCAGCGGCTCCGCTAAAGGTAAGGCTTGTGCTTCCAGTTGTACAAAAAATTAAAATAGATGTTTTATATATAAAAAATTACAGTCACTGCGGCAACAGAGGGTGAATCAATTTCATTCATTTATTTTTGCCTTTAGCAAGTGTAACAAATTTTCCAGAACTTAACATTTGAGATGCAAAACCCTCAGGCCATCTTAGCCCATCACCTGAGCAAGGATATTCAGAATGAATTTATTGAGTGGATTAGAACTCACATCCTTCAAGCTACAATGAATCAAGTTCATAGTGCAAGATATAAAGAGCGGGAGATTCTGAGAGTAGACAGAGCGGAAGATTCGCTGACTATACAGAGCGGGAGATTGTGTGAGTATACAGAGCGGGAGATTGTGTGAGTATACAGAGCGGGAGATTGTGTGAGTATACAGAGCGGGAGATTGTGTGAGTATACAGAGCGGGAGATTGTGTGAGTATACAGAGCGGGAGATTCTGTGAGTATACAGAGCGGGAGATTCTGTGAGTATACAGAGCGGGAGATTCTGTGAGTATACAGTATTTGTTGAGTATTTCTCTTTCTCTTTTTCTCTAAACTAGGACATTGGTTTAAATTAAGAGCAGTGATTATAAATTAAAAACTATATATAGACAATTGAGTGATGTTCCAAAACTTGAAAACCTAATTAGTTAAATAAAATACAATAGAGATGTTAGGGCAGGTGATGTGTTGCAGCTGTAGCATGTGGGTGCTGGAGGATCCTAGTGTGCGATCACATCTGCAGTAAATTTCTGCAGCTCAAGGAACTTCGGCTCAGAGCTGATGAGCTGGAGTCCAAGCTTCGGACACTGCGATACATCGGGAGGGAGAAAGTTACCTGGATACTTTGTTCCAGGAGGCAGTCACACCCCTTAGCTGAAATACTTCAAATTTGGACAGGAGGGTGTGACTACGAGTGAGGCAGGTATGGGGATCCAGAAGGTAGCACTGGAGGAGCCTCAGCCCTTGCACTTGTCCAACAGGTATGAGGTTCTTGCAGCCTGTGTGGACAAGAGCAGGGACAATGAGCAAACTGACCACAGCATCGTGGTACAGGGGGCTATTCAAGTTGGGGGAGTAAAAAGGAATGTAGTAGAGGTAGGGGACAGTATAGTTAGGGGGATAGATACTGTTCTCTGCAGCCGAGAGCGTGAGTCCCGAAGGCTGTGTTGCCTGCCAGGTTAAGGACATCTCCTCGGGGCTGGAGAGGAACTTGGAGTGGGAGGGGAAAGATACAAGTTGTCGTGGGCCATGTAGATACCAACGACATAGGTAGGACTAAGAAAGAGGTTCTGCTGAGGGAGTATGAGCAGCTAGGGGTCAAATTAAAAAGCAGAACCACAAAGGTAATAATCTCTGGATTACTACCTGAGCCACGAGCAAATTGGCATAGGGCCAATAAGATCAGAGAGTTGAATGCGTGGCTTAAAGATTGGTGTGGGAGAAATGGGTTTTGATTCATGGAGCACTGGCACCAGTACTGGGGAAAGAGGGAGCTGTTCCGTTGGGACGGGCTTCACTTGAACCATGCTAGGGCGGTAGATAGGGCTTTAAACTAAATAGTGGGGGGGGGCAGGGAGGATTCAGGTGAAGGGGAATTTAGAAAGTCAAAGAGAAAGGAGAAGGCAAGAGTGCAGGGTAGTGAAAGGGGTAATAATAACCAGAATGTGACAGGAGGAGGCAGAGCGTACGGACATAAGCGTGCACCAGCAAATAAAGTCAGGGTAGGGAAAAATGGTAAAAAGACAAAATTAAAGGCTCTTTATCTGAATGCACGCAGCATTCATAACAAGATCGATGAGTTGACAGCACAAATAGAAATAAATGGGTATGATCTGATAGCCATTAGAGACGTGGCTGCAAGGTGACCAAGGCTGGGAACCGAATATTCAGGGGTATTTGACATTTCGGAAGGACAGGCAAAAAGGAAAAGGGTAGCTCTGTTAATAAAGGATGAGATCAGTGCAGTGGTGAGAAATGATATTGGCTCAGAAGATCAAGATGTAGAATCAGTTTGGGTGGAGATAAGAAATAGTAAGGGAAAGAAGTCACTGGTGGGAATAGTCTATAGGCCCCTTAACAGTAGCTACACTATAGGACAGAGTATAAATCAAGAAATAATAGGGGCTTGTAAGAAAGGTACTGTGATAATCATGGACGATTTTAATCTTCATATAGATTGGACAAATTGGCAAGGGTAGCCTTGAGGACGAGTTCATAGAATGTATTCGGGATGGTTTCTTAGAACAATATGTTGTGGAGCCAACCAGGGAGAAGGCTATTTTAGATCTGGTAATGTGTAATGAGACAGGATTAATTAATGATCTCTTAGTAAAGGATCCTCTAGGGAAGAGTGATCATAGCATGAAAGAATTTCAAATTCAGTTTAAGGGTGAGAAACTTGGGTCTGAAACTAGTGTCCTAAACTTAAATAAAGGCAATTAAAAAGGTATGAAGACAGAGTTGGCTAAAGTTGACTGGGAAAACAGATTAAAGGGTAAAACGGTAGATAGGCAGTGGCAGACATTTAAGGAGGCATTTCATAACTCTCAGCAAAGGTTTATTCCAGTGAGAAAGAAATACTATGAGAAGGATGAACCATCCGTGACTAACTAAGGAAGTTAAGGATGGTATCAACTTGAAAGAAAAGGCATACAATGTTGCAAAGATTAGTGGTAGGCCAGAGGATTGGGAAACTTTTAGAAACCAGCAAAGGATGACACAAAAAATAGAGGGAGAAGATAGATTATGAAAGTAAACTAGCAAAAAATATAAAAAAAAGACAGTAAGAGCTTCTACAGGTATATAAAAAGGAAGAGAGTAGATAAAGTAAACATTGGTCCCTTAGAGGATGAGACTGGGGAATTAATAATGGGAATCAGGAAAATGGCAGAGACTTTGAACAAATATTTTGTATCGGTCTTCAAGGTAGAAGACACTAAAAGCATCCTAATAATAATTGATAATCAAGGGGCTATAGGGAGGGTGGAACTTAAAACAATGACTATCACTAGAGTAAAAGTACTAGGCAAACTAATGGGACTAAAGGCTGACAAGTCCCCTGGACCCGATGGCCTACATCCTAGGGTCTTAAAAGAAGTAGCTGCAGAGATAATGGCCCAGAACTTGGTGTCGGGGGCTTGCCGCGCGTGCAAGCCCCCGATGTGCACTCACCCTGCGCGCCGACATCTGAAACCTGGCCCGCAGTGGATTTCCTGTCAGTGGCCCGGTTCTGATGTCGGCACGCTGTGCTAACCTGACCCAGCGGCGTAGTTAGTGCGATGTGCCGGCTGGGATCAGGTGAGCGCTGTTCAGCCAATCAGGGGAGGGGAAACTTCATTCATAAGTTTGAGAGTAAGAACTGTCAAACTCATGAAAAGTACTGCACCCCAAAACACTACTTAAACTTTAAATAAAATTTAAAAAAACATCCCAATCATTAAATTAAGTATAAATAAGTTAAAAAAAATAATTTAAACAATAATTTATTTTTTTGAAAAAAATAAATTTTTAATAAAAAGGGTCTAAAACTAAACTCGATTCTTTAAAATAATAAACCTGTGGGGAAAAAAAATCTAAATTGCACTAAAACACCACTTACCTGTAAAAATAAATACTTACGTGTGCCTTTACACATGCGCAAATCCCCCAAAACAGAGGAAATCCAAGACGCACGCGCTGCCCCCTACAGCGCACGCGCTAGCCTCTTCACCTCTTGGGTTAGAGGAGAGGAAATGCCGGTTTTCAGCGCATGCGCTGTGCATGCTGAAAACCGGCATTTCCTCCGGCCAGACGCACGAGTACCCCTTCCGTACTCACGCGTTTGGGGAGGAATTACTGCCCCAATGGATGCATTGGTTGTAATCTACCAAAATTTCCTGGATTCTGGAGAGGTCCCAGCGGATTAGAAAATCTCAAATGTAACGCCCCTATTCAAGAAAGGAGGGAGACAGAAAGCAGGAAACTATAGGCCAGTTAGCCTAACATCTGTCATTGGGAAAATGCTGGAATCCATTATTAAAGAAAGTAATAGCAGGACATTTAGAAAATCATAATACAATCAAGCAGAGTCAACATGGTTTTATGAAAGGGAAATCGTGTTTGACACATTTAATAGAGTTCTTTGAGGATGTAACGAGCAGGGTGAACCAGTAGAGGTAGTGTATTTGGATTTCCAGAAGACATTCAATAAGGTGCCACATAAAAGGTTACTGCACAAGATAAGAGCTCACGGGGTTGGGGGTAATATATTAGCATGGATAGAAGATTGGCTAACTAACAGAAAACAATGAGTCAGGATAAATGGGTAATTTTCAGGTTGGCAAACTGTAACTAGTGGGGTGCCACAGGCATCAGTGCTGGGGCCTCAACTATTTACAATCTATATTAATGACTTGGATAAAGGGACCATGTGTATTGTAGCTAAATTTGCTGATGATACAAATATAGGTGGGAAAAGCAGGCTGTGAGGAGTACGCAAAGCGTCTGCAAAGGGATATAGATAGCTTAAGTGAGTGGGCAAAAATTTGGCAGATGGAGTATAATGTGGGAAAATGTGAGGTTATCCACTTTGGTAGGAAAAATAAAAAAGCAAATTATTATTTAAATGGAGAGAGACTATAAAATGCTGCGGTACAGAGGGATCTGGGGGTCCTCGTACATGAAACACAAAAAGTTATTGCAAGGGGAATGGAGTATAAAAGTAGGGAAGTCTTGCTACAACTGTACAGGGCGCTGGTGAGACCACACCTGGAGTACTGTGTACAGTTTTGGTCTCCTTATTTAAGGAGGGATATACTTGCATTGGAGGCAGTTCAGAGAAAGTTCACTAGGTTAATTCCCGAGATGAAGGGGTTGTCTTATGAAGAAAGGTTGAGCAGGTTGGGCCTATACTCCTTGGAGTTTAGAAGAATGAGAGGGGATCTTATTGAAACATATAAGATTCTGAGGGCGTTTGAAAAGGTAGATGCAGGGAGGATGTTTCCCCTCGTGGGGGAATCTAGAACTAGGGGGCATAGTTTCAGAATAAGGGGGCTCTCATTTAAAATGGAGATGAGGAGAATTTCTTCTCTCAGAGGGTCGTGAATCTTTGGAATTCTCTACCCCAGAGAGCTGTGGAGGCTGAGTCATTGAATATATTCAAGGCGGAGATAGACATATATTTGAGCTACAGGGGAGTCAAGGATTATTGGGAGCGGACAGGAAAGTGGAGTTGAGGCCAAGATGAGATCAGCCATGATCTTATTGAATGGCGAGGCAGGCTCGAGGGGCCAAATGGCCTACTCCTGCTCCTACTTATTATGTTCTTATTATATTGGCCCTAAATTTGCGGTTGAGATGACGACGGACTGTCAGCATACACCGTCATTCCGCCTTTGAAACTGACCGCACCATTGACAGCTTCGAAACAGGCTGTGCCATGCGCCCCACCCCCCCACCACAAAGCCGGCAATCTGTGTAATCAGCCAAGTCATTGAAACGGAAGAAAACTTCGCCTCTTCCGCAGTAAGTACACGGTTAAATTCCCCGCTAAAAGTTAGACCCAAGGGGATTAGGTGTAACTGGGGTTTTGACAGCGTTGTTACTGCTAAACAAATGTTAAGGGCCTGGAAAACTAGTTATAATTTTGTGCAGTGTGAAATTTGTCCATTTTAATAAAAAAATTTAATTTTAAGAAACTTTTCAAAAAATGTTTTACTTCTTTTTTTTTAAGTTTGACCATTTTTATTTCAGGTTTGCCTGTTCCCCATGTGAGAGCCCCAATTTTTGTTCAAAAATGTTAAAATTTTAAGAACTTACTCACTTGTTCGCCGTCTGTGAGAATTCTGCCTTTTGATTAGCTGCTTAGACAACCTGTTGACATTACAGCAGTTCGAACAAGGGGATCCCCACTACAGTCCGTTGATTTGAACTGAAGGTCGGAAAACCCAAAGTTCTCGATACAGGGATTGCGAGACCCTTGTGCGAAGCGTACTATGGGGCCAGCAGCGAACGCCTTTGCTTTGCTGTTGACCGCAAATTCTGGGGCATTATGCCATGGTTATGCACAGCACGCCAGATGTTAATCACACTGAACAGCTGTCGCTGACATTGCGTAGAGTTACCTATTGAAAGGGTGCCTTTTCACAATCGTACAAGTGTGAATTTGATACCAGATTACGTAGTATTTATTATCATTGTTTAGTAAAATGTAGGGGTCCCAAACTGAATAGGGCTCCGACAAGGCAAACGCCGCCCCTGATAAATGTTGTTCATGAACAACCTTTTGAAATTGGTTGAACCATGAAGTAGCCATAGCTCTGGCAAAATATCCTCTGACCCACTCCAGACATTCCCTCACTATTCACTGGTACAGCACTCCCAGACCATTAGCAAACTTCCACTGTAATATGTATTTTTTTTTTACCCTGCAGTTTCCTTAATCTACAGTAACAAGCTTTTTCAAATTTCCTTGCATTCTGGAGTTTTTGTATATTCACAGTATATTTGATGTTTTGCAATAAATATTGTTCACAGCAGGGGGCAGAGTGGTCTTATAGATTAGCACACTATTTGTTAACTCTGGGATCTACATTGCAGTCCAGCCCAGACTAGGGAAACATAATGGTCTTTTATCTTAGTGAAGCTGCCAACATGACATGGTGCTGAAATATGAATACTGCTACCTGCAGCAAGCTACTAATATAAATGGGGTATCACAAATGTAAGCAAGTGGTATTATGTTCAGATAGTTATCTACTTGAGTGTACGAATGCGAGAACCAGGAGTTTTCACTTTTTAAATAAAAAAATATACACAAAGAATTCACTGAAGTAAAAGATGATGGCCCAGATATTCTTCCCTGTAGTGCCTGGGAAACATAAAGTTCCCAGGCTCTAGAGAAGAAAATGGGATAGAAACCTATAACACCGTCCCTGCTCGTTTTATGTAGCCCGGGATTTCTGGATAGATGGACCAGGGAGTACGCCTGCAACAGATGCAGGATGGGTTGGACATTCCCGGCCCTTCTGCCTCAGTTTTCTCTTGAATTGAAGGAAGGGCACCCATTTTCAGGCACGCCAAAGGTGGTGGCATTAGGCCTTGCGCCCAAGTCTCCCTCAGATCAGAGGGTTTCAGGGGACCAAGCAGCAAGGCAATGGAGTCCTGAGAAAACAAGTCCTACCTTATTTTGCAGTCGCCTATGGACCTTTGGGTCTCGAGGCCTCCTGACTGCTGTTCTTCCCCGAAGGCCCGAGACCAGCAGTCCGTCCCGTAGCTGCAGGCCTCTCAGGTTAGCTGTGCCCGTGTAATACCCCCATTTCCCAACATAAGCAAGCTTGCGCTGGAATGTGACTGAACCATGATGATGACTCAGCCCATTAAATTCAGGTGTCCTGAGGCCAAGACAGAGACAGCACACTTTGAGTACACTATACCTGTCCAGCGCACAGTAAAGAGGGCGGGGGGGGGGGGGGAGGCAGGGAGAGAGGAGAGAATATTTTGGACGAAATGTTCCCACACTATAATGACTGATTATATACTTTCACCTTCCTTTGATTCTTGGCCGAAAGCACCCTCCCCCTTCCAGCTACACCCAACTGAATGATCACTTCTGTTCTCTGCTCTGAGTCTGGATTTTCAACGGTTTACTTGATGATATCTACAGGTTCTAGAAAAGCAGGCATTACTATTTTCCTCGTTCTTTTTTAACCTTACAAAATGAAATTATTTGCAAATTTAAGGATTTCATGCAATCACTTCGACATTTAAGTTATTATTTTGGATGCCAATACATATTTCACCAGTTGCTTTTGTTCCCAGTAACTCCCGCAACCCCCATTAATACCTGTTGCAAATCATCAAACTTTAAATAGTTCCTGTCAGACAAATGGGAGATCTTAGTCTGCTTAACAATTAGTAGTACTGCTCATCAATCTCATATCAAAAATGAGTGAGCTTAATAAAATATAAATATTGGAGAAATAAGTCTGAAATATGGGTGACATTGCAGTAATTAAGAGATTGCATGTTCACCTTTCACCAGTGTGGGACAAGGGCTGTTGTTTGTCATAATTTGAACCTTCTGATATTTGCCATCATACTCACACAGGCTATGACTGGGTGTTGGAGGAATAGGATATTGTTCAACTATATCATGTTTGTTCTGTTGCTTAATTGAGGATACAGAAGAAATGATAAAATAATAAGCAATCAATAGTCAAAAAATAAATGCAAAACCTTACCATAGTTAAATTGACTGTTGGACTTTTCACAGTTGATGATGTTGAATCGATAAGGAACTGCATTCCGCATTCCACTCACTTCAAAGTAAAACCACTGGTGGTGATGATTGCTATTTATATCAGAGTTAAGGATGAGATCATACTCAAACCTAGAAATAAACGAAGGCAATAGAATAAATTTGACTAACAAGTTTTAGGCAAAAGACACACACCAAGGGAGTGAAGTTGGCCTATGGCAGTAGTGCGAGATGGGATAAAAGCGAATCGGCAGCCCTTTTTACATTATGCCCAATTTTCTTTTCCAATCACTTCAATAGAAAAGAAAAGAAAATGGGGCGCAGTGTAAAACATGCTGCCGATTCGCTATGAGCCCATTTCGCGCTACTGGCAAAGACCAATTTCACCTCCCAAAGTATAGAATTATAATTATTCTGCAATATTATTGAACAAAGAATCAGAAATGCCAATAAATTGGGTAAGACATCACATTAAGTGACACTACTATTGCACACAGAATTGGTGCCGGCTCCACAACTTTTTGCCTCACCAACAAGTTGTGCCACGGAGTTTTAGAAAACAGTTTTAGCCCACAATTCCCCATATAGGTTTCCATTCTCTGGCATAGTGCTAGAGGGAAGTTGATGTTTGGATTCAAACACCAGATTGGAAGGATAAATTCAGTATTTAAAGGCTTTATTTGCACTTCTCTCTTTTCCCCACCTGGTGGTTGGCTCAGGAACGTCATTGGCAAACATTTGGGAGCCAGCCTTTTTCTCATCCTGTTGAGTGAAGAATTTGATTTGTGTGACCTATGCATGTTATCTATTAACCACAACAGATTGTATCCCTTCTAAATTTCCTCCGTAAGCACTGCAACTTATATTGGGGTTCAGTGCCAAAGGTACCAACCAATTCAAATGCTCCCACAAAAATTGTCCATTCATGTATGAGGCGAAACAGTAAATGTTAGTAAGTCATATTTCACTATAGGGGCTTCACTGGGGAACGATATTGTTCCCACCTGATGTCCATGTACAGATGCTTTCCAGTGGTAGTGACTGAGTGGCAATCAAAATTGGGAGGAAAATTGTTACCCATTGAACAAGATGCTCGCAATAGGGCAACACTTGGGAGCAGTGAGTGGTGATTACAAAAGAGATTGGTGAGATAAAGTGGAAGTGGGAAGAATGGAAGCCAGTGTAGTTATGAAGAAGACCATGATGAGGGGAATGGTGTGTAACAAAGTTTAAAATACATGTTTATAGACGGGGTGGGGAGGCTTGGAATGTGGGTTTACAGGAATGGGAGAAATGGCCAACGAGTGGCCTTGGAAGGGGGGGGGGGCGGGGCTGGAGCGCAACGAGATATTGGAGCGGTGTGTGGGCGTGTGGTATGATGGGACGTTGGTGCCGGGATGTGGGAGAAATGCAGTGAGGTTAAGGGATCCGAGAACAGTGCAGGTGGTTTTGGTATGTGGGAATTGCGGGAGGGGATTGTGGGGTGCAGCAAGACTGGGCTTTACATCAAAGATGTGCGGCACCCAAGCATTGACCTTTACTTCAATATTGACATGATGACAACACCTTAAAATATTGACATATAAAGTGTAACTAAAGAATTGTGACACAGGAAGTAAGGTTAATGCTTATAGGAAGTGTGTATCATGCACAACTCTAAATAAATTGTGACTAGGAACCTGGGGTAAGAGCAGTTGAGCCAGGAGAAGGAACTCGGGGGCAAGTCATAGCTTAGCCGAAGGAAAAAAGTTAACTGTCCCTGTCCATAAATGGGAGCATCTTCCTGGCCAGAAACTTGAAGATATGCGGTCTGATGGCTTACGACAGAATTAAAACACAAAGCCAAAACTGAACAGCACCACCAGAGTTGGGAGATTGAACGATGGAACAGAGATTACATGGTCAGAGTTAACTTGAAGCAGTAATAGTGAAAATGGAGTTAAATTTGAAACTGTAAAAAATGTCAAGAAAGACCAAGTTTTGTAAACATTATTTACATGTTTTAAAATCAAACAGCAGCGAAACCAGAGTCAGGACCAGGAACATATTAGCATATTAAATTCCTGGAGCACAACCAAAAGGCCAAGCCAAGGTTATGTTATTTTTTAAAATCATTCTTGGGATGTGGGCATCGCTGGCAAGGCTAGCATTTATTGCCCATCCCTAGTTACCCTTGAGAAGGTGGTGGTGAGCCGCCTTCTTGAACCGCTGCAGTCCGTGTGGTGAAGGTACTCCCACAGTGCTGTTAGGTAGGAAGTTCCAGGATTTTGACCCAGCGACGATGAAGGAACGGCGATATATTTCCAAGTCAGGATGGTGTGTGACTTGGAGGGGAATTTGGAGGTGGTGGTGTTCCCAAGCACCTGCTGCCCTTCTCCTTCTAGGTGGTAGAGGTTGCGGGTTTGGGAGGTGCTGCCGAAGAAGCCTTGGCGAGTTGCTGCGGTGCATCTTGTAGATGGTACACACTGCAGCCACGGTGCACCGGTGGTGGAGGGAGTGAATGTTTAAGGTGGTGGATGGGGTGCCAATCAAGCGGGCTGCTTTGTCCTGGATGGTGTCAAGCTTCTTGAATTTTTATGTATATTTTTTTTTAATTTAATGGCAGCCAGGAGCTGGCCAAGAGCAGAGCAGGAGAACCAACCCGGGGTGAATGAGAGCGCGTACAGAGCACGAATGATGATGGGATTTTAAATTCCTTTTTGAACAATGAGTGGGGTTTCAAAGTAGGGCCACACTTCTTAATATTTTTTGCACAGCCAGAGTGGGGATCAGGACCACTAACACCTTCACATGAGCACCATAACCACAAGTGGTGCAGTGATGTAAGAGAAGGCCCAGCACCATCTTCTCTGAACAACTAGTGATGGGCAATAGTTAGGGCACAGCCAGCAATGCCCACAACCCAAGAACAACATTTTAAATATTTGCTTATTGTAAATGCTGTTGTAGCATTTCGCCATTATAAAATATCAACATAGAAATGAGATTGGAAAGGTTTGTGAACACGATATGCATGTCACACACGCATCTTGTTAAAAAGCTTACCTGGGATGTTTTGTGATAGATCACAAGACAGACACGTCACAAAACAGCCGAGGTACGCTTTTTAATTAGATTTTTCTAGAGCAACACGAATGCTCACCCGGTCCCACAAAAATTTTCCGGACCGCTGCTCGTCTGTCTGCGCCTCCCCACCCTTTTAAGATACAATGACTGACTCAGCTCCACATAGGAGCTGCTAGAATTCCCACTCTCCCAACCAGCGAGCTGTGAGCACTGGCCCTCAAAAGAAGCTTGCATCTCACAATAAGGACTTTGGGCAGGTGACACGAGTGGTCATTCCACCACCTGCCTCAAGCCAACCCAAAGTGAAAATAGCCCCCACTGTATTACATCATGAAACATACAATATAAAAGCCACTGATTTATGATGATTGAATGTCAAATTGTGTATTTATTGCAACGCGTTGTGCCAATGCTAATATTTCCTACGTTTCTCCAGTGACAACACTTCAAAAGTACTTCATTGACTGTAAAGCGCTTTCCGATGTCCTGAGGTTGTGAAAGGCGCTTTATAAATGCTAGTCCTTTTTATATTTTCAGGCTCGAATTGCATGATTCAGGTAGGAGGTCTGCAGAGTTTGATGCTAAGCAGTGATCATGAAAGAGAATGGTGGATGGGTTGCAAGCACGAAGTTTGGAAATGGAGAGAATGGTGTGGGGAGGTGGGTCATGGTCTTAAGGTTTGGGAGAACGGGTGTCAGGACTGTGGATGCAATCAAGGGGGCAGGTGCAGTGGGGTTCACAGTAGTGACGTGGGTAGTAATTTCACAGCAGTGACTTATTGATTAGGGAAACCTGTATTATTTAAAAATAGATACTGCTGTGTATTTATTTCAAATATTATAGGTTTTCCCCACTGCTGGAGAATCAATGTCGCAGGTGGGTTGCAGAATAGGTTGACAATGGCATAGTGGCAACCAGAGGTCAGAAGGGAGACGGGGCAGCTGGAGATGAGACCAGGGGTGTCTGTCAGCTGCGAATTTTAAGGGAAGATTTTGTCTCATTGCCTCCCATCCATCATCACCCACGGTCTCCATCCATTACCCCAACCACCTGCCTACAGCTCCTATTCCAAGCACTCAGCTTTGGAACATGCTTTTAGTTTTTTTTAAAGTGCTTATACTGTTTTTGTTGTGTGTATACAGTACAAGCTTTAAAAAAATCAGTGCCAGTTCCTCACTTAGTGCAAAAAACTGACACAAAGACAGTAGCAGAAGTATCTTTACAATCAGAACCTAGCGAACAGGCAATAAAGATTCAAAAGTCGGGGGGGGCAATCCAGTTTCATCAATCTCCTTGACTTCTTTGATTTAGTGATAACCCAGGTGGACTGTGGAAACTACACTTACATACGGTTTTTGACAAAGTTCCACACAAAAGACTATTAAAAATCCTCAAAGTTGTGGAGTTTCAGGGGAAATCTTGAGAATGGATAAGAAATTGGCTGAGGGTACTTGTTGAAGGAGGTATGTCAGGGTGGGAAGAAGTACTGAGTGGGGTGCACCAGGGATTGTGTTCAGACCACTATTATTTCTTATCTACGTCAAGTTGGACTTGGATTTCAAAACTCAATGCAAACTGGTCAAATTTGCAGATGACACCAATCTGGAAGGGACAGTAGATTTGAGGAAGTTCAGAGGTTACAAAATGAGTTGCACAAAATGTGTAAGTGGACAGAGTAATGATGACAGATGAAACTTAATGCAGACAAGTATAAAGTGCTCTACATAGGAAGAAAAAACAGATGGCATCCGTATTCCATGAATGGTGTTGAAATAGCTAAAGATGAAGTTGAAATAGACTTAGGATTCTTAGAAGAGTTGATGCTTAATATGTCCTACCAATACAGAGCAGCAATCAACAAAGCCACAGAATGCTAAACTAATTGTCAAAACAGTAGATTATAATTCAGACAAAAGTCACACACAACCTGCATAGTGCACGAGTTAGACTTCAGCTCATGTGCTGTGCCCAGTTCTGGGCACTGAGGCACAATGAGTACATTGAAGCACTAGAGGCATTGCAGGGGACAACCACAAGGTTGAGCCATAGTTTTAGTGGTTTAAGTTATGAGAGAAGAATGGCTAACCTTAAGCTGTTGAGCCTTGAAAGGTGCTTAAGGGATGATCTTATAAAGATATACAAGATAATGAACGAATAGAAAAGGCAAATCTAAAATATCAGTTTAAACTAAATTGAGAAAGTAGGAGACACTGGTTCAAATTAGTATAAGGCAGATATCCTGAAGTTCTTCTTTAGACAGAGTTGACAATGCATGGGATAGACTCCCAGATAGGAGTAGTGGAGGTGAAAACCCTGGGATCATTTAAGAAACAATTGGATGCTGCAATGGAGGGACTTTAGGCCTTTTGGATTGTTGGGCTAAAATGGGCCCAATACCCTTTCCCATCTGTAATTATCTTGTGATTGAACTAGGGGAGAGGGGTGGTAATGAGTGACAAGCAACCCAAAGCCTGAGGCCCATGGAGGGGGTGCAGTAGGCAGCTCAAGCCCTGAAACTCCAAATTAGCAGAACAAGCACGGCAAATGGCAGTAGTGACAATGTGATGGATGTGGCAATGGCAGCGGTAATGGGATGGAAGGTAGCAGGTGGCAATAGGCAGGAAGGAGGGGCGACGGTGGGAAGAATGGAATGGCGGCTGCAATAATGGGGGATGGCCATGACAGCCTGGATGGATTGCCCTCACTGCAGCTGGAATTGATTACATAATCAATGGATTAGTACTACTGTGCCATCTAGCTTGGAGGCTCAACTAGGAGGGCTGATTCAGAACTGAATTGAAACCATAACCAAAAAAATGACAGAAAAGTGGGAAAGAAACAGTGCAAGCAAAAAATATTATTGGAAGTAAATATGTGCGCACTATAAATAAGGTTTTTAATAGATATTCCATAGAATGTGCTATGATAGCAATAACTTATATTCATCATAAGAGTTTTATATGGAAATTACTGAATAAACAAGCAACGGTAACACTTGACTGCTGGTGTCATAAATGGAGACCTCTGCTCAAATTAGTGCCACAGCGAATCAATGCCCAATTCCAATACTTGCGGGGTGTGGGGGGGGGGGGGGTGGAGGGGTGCGGGGGGGGGGGGGGTGGAGGGGTGCGTAGGAGGGTAGTGGTGCAGGGAAAGGGTTGGCCTTAAAGAGCCTTCCAAACACTGGTCATAAACACCAAGTCAATCATCTCTGATGTTAATTGGCATCCATAAATGGGACCATCTCTAATCCTGACCAATTTCTGAAAAATTATTTTAAAATGGAAGGTACGATAAATTATGCAGCATTTTAGGAATGTTCCAGCTAATGCAAGCGATAGGATATGTTCTTCCAAAAAAAAATCTCATCAACCTTACTTTCTGATCTGAATTGCTTTTTGAAGATTTCCAGATTCAAATTGTGAATTGAACCTCAGTGTTTCTCCATCTTCAGATACTGGATAGCTAAATGAGGGGGATAAAAAAAAGCATTGAGTACATACATTTAGTAAAATCATAGGTGAACATTAAATTATGAAGCTAAAAATTGGCAACTTTTATTAACTCACCTAAGAAAATCAAGATCATATACAATTTTGTCAATAATGTCATTTGCATGGATCAGTCTCTCAATATCTTGGAATATTTTTGTTCTGTGGTAGAAAAAAATAATGTTCCATTGCATTGCATATAAATGTAGTGAAGAATGATGCAACAGATTTTTTTTTAAAGATAGCATTGTGCTCACATTAAACTGGCTATTCATAGTGTAAAACAAAACCCAAACAGATTAAGGAAAGTTAACTATTACAAAGTATATTTGCCAAAACTTTTAAAAACCAATTCACAGATCTAATTTACTAATTTGATTTGGAGTTTAAACATTTCTTAGCTAGTTAATAGATTAGAACCCTTCCCTGTAGTTTACACAAATAATTAAACCAGCTCATAACAATTATTAAAATAATCAAACATGTTTAAAAAATAAGTTAAGATTTTCTTGGTAGATTCTGTATTGCAATTTCATGCTATGAGCATTTCATGAAGGATTTAGATAGAGTAAATAAAGAGAAACTGTTTCCAGTTGCTGAAGGGTCGATAATGAGAGGGCACAGATTTAAGGTGATTGGCAAAAGAACCAGAGGGGACAGGAGGAAAAATGTTATTACGCAACGAATGGTTAGGATTTGGAATGCACTGCCTGATACGGGCGGTGGTTGATACAGATTCAATAGTAGCCTTTAAAAGGGAATTGGATAAATACTTGAAGGAGAAAAAATTGCAAGGATATGGGGAAAGAGCAGGGGAATGGGACTAACTGGATTCCTCTTCGAAAGAGCTAGCGCAGACTCAATGGGCCGAAAGGCCTCCTTCTCATAGAGTCATAGAGTTTTACAGCACAGAAAGAGGCCCTTCGACCCATCGTGTCTGCGCCGCCCATCCATCCCTGTCCAGTCTAATCCCATTTTCCAGCATTTGGTCCATAGCCCTGTATGCAATGGCACTTCAAGTGCTCATCCAAATGCTTCTTGAATGTTGAGGGTTCCTGCCTCTACCACCCTTTTAGGCATTGAGTTCCACATTCCAACCACCCTCTGGGTGAAAAAGTTCCTCCTCAAATCCCCTCTAAATCTCCTGCCCCTTACCCTGAATCTATGCCCCCTTGTTATTGACCCCCCTACTAAGGGGAAACGTTCCTCTTTGTCTACCCTATCTATGCCCCTCATCATTTTGTACACCTCAATCAGGTCCCCCCTCAGCCTTCTTTGCTCCAAGGAAAACAACCCCAGCCTGTTTAGTCTTTCTTCATAGCTGAGGCGCTCCATCCCAGGTAACATCCTGGTGAATCTTCTCTGCACCCTCTCCAAAGCAATCACATCCTTCCTATAGTGAGGCGACCAGAACTGCACACAGTACTCCAGCTGTGGCCTCACCAGCGTTTTGTACAGCTCCATCATAACCTCCCTGCTCTTATATTCTATGCCTCGGCTAATGAAGGCAAGTATCCCATATGCCTTTTTAACCACCTTATCTACCTGTTCCGCTGCCTTCAGGGATCTATGTACATGTACACCAAGGTCCCTCTGACCCTCTGTACTTCCTAGGGTCCTACCACTCATTGTGTATTCCCTTGCCTTATTTGTCCATCCAAAATGCATCACCTCGCACTTTTCAGGGTTAAATTCCATTTGCCACTTTTGCGCCCAACTGACCAACCCGTCTATATCGTCCTGTAGCCTGAGGCTTTCCTCCTTGCAATTTACCACCCCACCAATTTTCGTGTCATCTGCAAACTTACTGATCATCCCTTTTACATTCTCATCCAATTTATGTAGATCACAAACAACAAGGGACCCAGCACCGATCCCTGAGGTACCCCACTGGACACAGGCTTCCAGTCACAAAAGCAACCTTCGACCATCACCCTCTGCCTCCTGCCACTCCGCCAGTTTAGGATCCAACGCGCCAAGGCACCCTGGATCCCATGGGCCCTTACCTTCTTGACCAGTCTCCTATGCGGGACTTTGTCAAAAGCTTTACTGAAGTCCATGTAAACCACATCCACAGCATTTCCCTCATCCACCTCCCTAGTCACCCCCTCGAAAAATTCAATCAGATTTGTCAGACATGATTTACCCTTGACAAAGCTATGCTGACTATCCCCGATTAATCCTTGCCTCTCCAAGTGGAGACTAATTTTGTCCCTCAGAATTTTTTCCAATAATTTCCCTACCACAGTTGTTAGGCTCACTGGCCTGTAATTCCCTGGTTTATCCCTGCTACCCTTCTTGTATAATGGTACTACATTAGCTGTTCTCCAGTCCTCTGGTACATCCCCTGTGGCCAGAGAGGTTCTGAAAATTTGTGTCAGAGCCCCTGCAATCTCCCCCTTTGCCTCCCACAGCAGCCTGGGATACATCTCGTCCGGGCCTGGGGATTTATCCACTTTTTGGCCTGCTAAAACCGCTAGCACCTCCTCCCTCTCGATGCTAATATGTTCAAGTATGTCACAGTCCCCTTGCCCGATTTCTATGTCTGCATCGTCTTTCTCCATAGTGAACACAGATGCAAAAAATTCATTTAAAACCCCGCCTACATCATCTGGCTCTACACACAGATTGCCACTTTGGTCCCTAATGGGCCCTACCCTTTCCCTGGTTATCCTCTTGCCCTTAATATACTTATAAAACATCTTAGGATTTTCCTTTATTTTGCTCGCCAGTGTTATTTCATGGCCCCTCCTCGCCCTCCTAATTTCTTTTTTAAGTATGCCCCTGCACTTTTTATACTCCTCTAGGGCTTCTTCCGTCTTTAGTCTTTTGTAACTGCCAAAAGCCCCCCTTTTATTTCTAATGCATTTTTGTATCTCCCTTGTCATCCAAGGTTCCCTTTGCTTGTTGGTCCCACCCTTGACCTTTACAGGAACATGTTGGCTCTGTACTCTCTCTATTTCCCTTCTGAAAGTCTCCCACTGTTTTGATGTGGATTTTCCTATAAGTAGCTGCTCCCAGTCCACTTTGGCCAGATCCTGCCTTATCATATTAAAATCGGCCTTCCCCCAATTTAGAACCCTTATTTCCGGGCCGTCTTTGTCTTTTTCCATGACCGCCTTAAATTTCACCGAATTATGGTCACTGTCGCCAAAATGCTCTCCTACTGATACTTCCACCACTTGCCCGGCTACACTCCCCAGAATTAGGTCCAGTACCGCCCCCTCTCTTGTAGGACTTTCTACATGTTGGCTCAAAAAGCTCTCCTGGATGCACTTTAAGAATTCTGCACCCTCTAAGCCTTTCACACTCTGACTATCCCAATTTATATTGGGGAAGTTGAAATCCCCCACTATTATTACCCTATTATTTTCACACTTCTCTGAGATTTGCCTACATATCTGTTCCTCTATCTCCCCCTGACTGTTTGGGGGCCTATAGTACACTCCCAGCAAAGTGCTTGCCCCCTTTTTGTTTTTAAGTTCTACCCATATGGCCTCATTTGAGGAACCCGCTAATATATCATCCCTCCTTACAGCAGTAATTGACTCCTTAATTAATGTTGCAACACCCCCTCCCCTTTTACACCCCCCTCTGTCTCGCCTGAAGATTCTATACCCCGGAATATTGAGCTGCCAGTCCTGACCCTCCCTCAACCATGTCTCCGTGATGGCAACAATATCGTACTCCCATGTGTTCAACAACAACTTCAGTTCATCCACCTTATTTGCAAGACTCCTTGCATTAAAATAAATGCCTTCCAGCCCTGCCATATTCCCTTTTGCCTTCACATATTTGCACTGCCTTCCCAGCTGACTTGTTTTTTCCTCTGTATTTGGCTGTAAATCACCCCCTACTATAGCTCCACTCTGTACCCCATCCCCCTGCCAAGTTAGTTTAAACCCCCCCCAGCAGTGCTAGCAAACCTCCCCGCAAGGATATTGGTTCCCCTCTGGTTCAGGTGTAAACCGTCTGACTTGTACAAGTCCCACCTTTCCCAGAAGCAGACCCAGTGATCCAGGAAACTAAAGCCCTCCCTCCTGCACCATCCCTTTAGCCACGCATTCATCTGTTCTATCTTCCTATTCCTATACTCACTAGCACGTGGCACCGGGAGTAATCCAGAGATTACAACCTTTGAGGTCCTGCTCTTTAATCCTTCCCCTAGCTCCCTAAATTCTTGCTGCAGGACCTCATCCCTCTTTTTACCTATGTCGTTGGTACCAATGTGGACCACGACCTCTGGCTGTTCACCCTCCCCCTCCAGAATGCCCTGCAGCCGCTCAGTGATATCCTTGACCCTGGCACCAGGGAGGCAACAAACCATCCTGGATTCACGTCTACGGCCACAGAAACGCCTGTCTGTTCCCCTTACTATAGAATCCCCTACCACTATTGCTCTCCCACTCTTTTTCCCCCCTTCCTGGGCAGCAGGAGCACCCCCAGTGCCAGGAAGTTGGCTGCTGCTGCCTTCCCCTGGTGAGTCATCCCCCTCAACAGTATCCAAAGCGGTATACTTGTTTGAGAGGGGAATGGTCACAGGGGTCTCCTGCACTACCTGCCTGCTTCTATTGCTCCGCCTGGTGGTCACCCATTTCCTGTCTTCCTGTGCAGCCCTTCCCTGCGGTGTGACCAACTCACTAAACTCACCTTCTGTGCTGTGTTCTTCTATGATTCTATAGAAATGCTAATTTAAAAAAAAATCTTGCCACCCATCCTATGACATTAACCGGCTTAACAAGGAAATACCAATTGCAAATAAGACAGAGTTTGGTTGCAATTTTTTTAAGCGAAAAAGCAAGATTTGTGATAAGATTTGTTCTCAACACCTCTGAGCATTACAACTAATCAATGTAATAAATCTAACACACAAAAGCTTTTTTCTTCCTATGGTAGTGTAAAATTATAACATGGTATATTTATTTTCTTTATGGTTGCAGTGTCTATATAAGAAACTTTAGTGCATTATAATGTCTTAAATCATCTTTTAAGATGGCACAATCATAAGGTAACAAAATATTTTCTATTCTTCCAGTTTAATGCTAAAATACACGTCAGATAAGCCCACAAAAAATCTAGCAAGGTATCACTTTACATGTGGTTAGTTAAATTGTGAAACTTTTGCCTTTCAGTCGTCCATTCTTCTTAGTCTAAAGGCTCAAGAAATCCAAGCTTTGCATTACCGAACCACGACTTTGCAATTTATCTTCTTTTGCAATTTTCTCAATTCGGGCGGTGCACCTTGGCCTTTCAATGAGGTTTCTCAATTTCATTTTTGTTTGAGATAGCACATCACCTGCATGCTCACCTTTGTACACCGTAGGGTCTTTCTATGAGAGGTTCCTTGAATGGAGGTGGAATATGGCCAAAATAATCAGGATAAGCCACTTCACCGTATTCGGGAACAGATTTAGTCTTTTTAACAATTTCAACATATAGGTCAGAGTCATGAAGTGGTTGCAAGATCCCTGGTTCCGGTAACTCAGAAAATCCTGGCTCTTCAGAACTTAAAGAGGACTCATCCTCTGCATCAGTGTCAATGCCAGAACAGCACAACTGTCCTAGCTGGGTACCAACCTGTTGCCAAGATGGAGGCTGACCAAATGATGAAACAAATAAAGACTTTCCACAACCAGAGAGCTGCTGACAAGTTTTGCTGCAGGTTTCCCCCAGTGTCAAAAAGCTCGGCTTATTCTCACTTCCACTCACACATCCAGGCTTCCAACACTTAACATTGTCAGAAGTATTATTACAGTGCAAGGACATACCGTCCAAGCCTTTTGCAATCTCATTGTTCAGGCATTGTGTCGATGTATGTCCATTTTGTTTAGAATACCGTGAGTTAACACTATTTTTACTCTCCTCTTTGCTCTGCAGATCTAGTAGTTTATGGTCCTGCCCAGCTCCTTGATAAACATTAGGTAGAATCCGCTGGCTTTCTGGAGTGTCATTTTCTTTAACAGTAGCTTTAATCACATTACTTTTTGAAGACCGCTCTTCTCCTGCTGTAGGCACAATAATGGGTCCTGCCCGCTTAACATCAGATCTTGACGCACTGGTATTGCTTTTTTCAGTAAGATTATACGCCTAGAAAAAAGTGGAAAATAAACTAAAAATAAATGTTGAGATTACTGAGTTGGAGAGGTTTTTCCACATAAAGTTACAGACCATACTGGATCCATGATTGAGGCAAGGTTTTTATTAAACTATTTTCAAATATATACATTATCCAAAAGTTAACATCTGTATGTCTGGATTTCCAACTCTCTTTCACTGTCTAGCAACAGGAAGTCAGCCTCAATGACTTTAGAGTTAGTTGGAGCAGGCAACTCTGGCGAAATCTTTCAAAGCATATTTTGTTAATTTAGGAGATCAATCTGGATGGACCATGAGGTCTTGGAAAGTACTGCAATCTTTTGTTTCCACTCTTGCTAATTTTCTCACCTTTCCCTCTTCTCCTGAAGGCATCAAGTCCCTGCTTGAGTAAAGTTCCACGGGTGCTAGCTGCCCTTCGCTATCTTGCCCAACTGGTCATTATTCATATCTGAACTTCAGTGAGGGTCAGCAGGCTGGTTGCCCGGCCCAATCCTGTTCTCGCCCAATATGCACAGATATAAACTTTGAATATGGGTTATAAAAACAGAAAATGCTGGAAATACTCAGCAGGTCAGGCAGCATCTGTGGAGAGAGAAACAAAGTTAACGTTTCAGGTTGATGACCTTTCCTCAGAACTGGAAAAAGTTAGAGATGCAACAGATTTTTAAGCAAGTGCAGAGGCAGGGAAAGGGGGAGGGGAGGAAAGAACAAAAGGGAAGGTCTGTGATAGGGTGGAAGGTAGGAGCGATTAAAAGACAAAAGGGATGATGGTGCAAGGCAAAAGGAGATGGTAATGGGACAAGTAAAGAAACAAAAGATGGGTCTAGAGGGGGTGTAAATGGGAATAGCAGAATCATTACTAACAGCTGCTGTCCGAAAAAATGGGGGCAGTGGTTATGATCTGAAATTGTTGAACTCAATGTTGAGTCTGGAAGGCTGTGACGTGCCTAATCGAAAGATGAGTGCTGTTCCTTGAGCCTACGTTGAGATTCATTGGAACAGTGTAGGAGGCTGAGGACAGAGTGGGGCAGAAAATTAAAAAGATAATCAACCAGAAGCTAGAGGTCACGCTTGCAGAGTGAACGGAGGTGTTCTGCAAAGCGGTCACCCAATCTGCATTTGTTCTCCCCAATGTAAAGGAGACCTCATCGTGAGCAGTGAATACAGTATATTAAATTGAAAGAAGTACAAGTAAATCGCTGTTTCACCTGTAAGGATTCTTTGACGCCCTGGATGGTGGGAAGGGAGGAAGTAAAAGGGCAGGTGTTGCATCTCCTGCGCTTGCACGTGAAGGTGCCATGGAAAGGGGGTGATTTAGGAGTGCACCAAGGTGTCACAGAGGGAACGGTTCCTGAAAGGGGAGGGGAAGATGTGCTTGGTGGCGACATCGTGCTGGAGGTGGAGGAAATGGTGGAGGATGATCCGTTGAATGTGGAGGCTGCTGGGGTAGACGGTGAAGACAAAGGGGAACCTATCGCGGTTCCGGATTTTTTTTTTGGTGGGGGGGTGGGGGGCGGGGTGGCGGGGTGGAGGAGGAAGAGGTGAGAGCAGAAGTGCGGGAAATGGGACAGGCACAGTCGAGAGCCCTGTCAACCACGGTGGAGGGGAATCCTCAGTTGAAGATAAAGGAAGACATATCGGAAGCACTGGTATGGAAGGCGGCATTGTTAGAACAGATGCGGTGGAGGCGGAGAGCAGCTGTTGGTAATGATTTTGCCAATCCCATTTACACCATCTTTGGACCCATCTTTTGTTTCTTTACTTGTCCCATTACCATCTCCTTCTGCCTTGCACCATCATCCCTTTTGTCATTTAATCTCTCCTGCCTTCCACCCGATCACAGACCTTCCCTTTCGTTCTTTCCTCCCCTCCCCCCTTTCCCTGCCTCTGTACTTGCATAAAACCTGTTCCATCTCTAACTTTTTCCAGTTCTGATGATAGGTCATCAACCTGAAACGTTAACTCGGGTTCTCTCGCCACAGATGCTGCCTGACCTGCTGAGTATTTCTAGCATTTTCTGTTTTTATTTCAGATTTACAGCATTTGCAGTATTTTCCTTTTGTATTTGAATACGTGTTGCTAGATTACAATCGGAAATGGGCGCCATGGCCAGTTCTTTCAGGAACACAAAGGTTCATTATTACACCCCACTACAAATCAGCTACCTCTGCCGAAACCATGGCTCAAACCTGGGTCATTCTAGGTCTGCAGTGGCTCAGCTGCTCATTGGATACGTTCACTGAGTCACTGCAAGAGTGGCAGGTATTGTTTTTAATCGCACTGACTCAGGTTTTGTTTTAAAGTATTCTCCAAATATCCTTGTTTTAAAGAATGCTTATTTCAAAATAGGGGGACTTTGAAAGTGAATTGAAGCAAAAAATAAGCGATGCGATCGGCATACAAATTGGTGGAAAGCAGGTAACTCTTTTTTCCCCACAAAAAAAGGGTTATTACAGGTCAAATCTAGAATTAAACACTGCTTATTGAAGTGTAAATTAGACATACAATTTCCCTATGATGCACTAGAGATCTCTCAATTATTATTCCTCCTCACGAATGACATCAGACCAACATAAACCTTGAAGGCACCGAGCACACCAAAAACTGCGACCAACTCAAGAATGGAACAAAATAAAACTTGTTACAAAGTGCTCATGCCCTGGCCCGCTTTTACTGCATTGGAAGCCCTATTGTTTAACTTAGACATATATCTGCAAAAATAATTCCTGGTAACCAACAGTGGGTTAACAATCTTTAATAGCTCATTGCTAATTGACATCACTTTTAATAAGGCACTTATTTACTTCCTTTCTGCTTTTTCACCTACCTAAGCCATATATGTCAGCTGTTGCTCAGTGGGTAGCACACTCGCCTGAGTCAGAAGGCTGTGGGTTCAAAGCCCACTCCAGGGACTTGTGCACATAAAGCTAGGCTGACACTCCAGTGCAGTGCTGACTGAGTGCTGCACTGTTGGAGATGCCATCTTTCGGCGCTCTCTCAGGTGGACGTAAAAGATCCCATGGCACTATTTCGAAGAAGAGCAGGGGAATTATCCCCGGTGTCCTGGCTAATACTTATCCTTCAACCAACATAACAAAAACAGATTATCTGGTCATTATCACATTGCCGTTTGTGGGACAACTTGGCTGCCGCATTTTCCACATTATAACAGTACTTCAAAAGTACTTCATTGGCTCCAAGTGCTTTGAGACGTCCGGTGGTCGTGAAAGGCGCGATATAAATGCAAGTCTTTCTTTTATATTGTTGCTGACTGAGTTGGCAGCCAAAATCCTCCCAGGCTTCCAAAAATGTCAACCTATGGCTGGTTGCTAGAAGGTTGCCGAGTATCACGCAGGGGCTTACTCTTTATCCAATTTGCCAGTAGTGTGGAAATATGGCTGACTGCATTTGGTAAAGCAACTAAGATCAGACACTGCGTGGGGAACTATAAATACTGTGGCAACAAGAGCAGGTCAGAGGCTAGGTATTGTGCGGCGAGTGTCTTACCTCCTGACTCCCCAAAGCTTTTCCACCATCTACAAGGCACAAGTAAGGAGTGTGATGGAATACTCTCCACTTGCCTGGATGAGTGCAGCTCCAACAGCACTCAAGAAGCTCGACACTAATACAAAACAGAGATGTTCAGTGAAACAGTCACCTTATCTGCATTTGGTTTCCCCACTGTCGAGGAGATTGCACCGTGAGCGGTAAATACAGTATCTTAGATTAGCGGAAGTACATGACTTTCTGTCTCACATCAAGGAGTATTTGGATAGAGGTATGGGAGCAGGTAAATGGGCAGGTGTTGCATCTCCTGTGGTTGGATGGGTGGTGACTGGGAAATAGCTAGGAATGGGTGTGGTTATAGATAAGGGTATCACATCTAGGACAAAGCAGCCCGCTTGATTGGCACCCCATCCACCGCCTTAAACATTCACTCCCTCCACCACCGGTTTACCGTGGCTGCAGTGTGCAACATCTACAAGATGCACTGCAAGCAACTCGCCAAGGCTTCTTCGACAGCACCTCCCAAACCCGCGACCTCTTCCACCTAGAAGGACAAGGGCAGCAGGCGCATGGGAACACCACCACCTCCAAGTTCCCCTCCAAGTCACACACCATCCTGACTTAGAAGTATATCGCCGATCCTTCATCGTCGCTGGGTCAAAATCCTGGAACTCCCTACCTAACAGCACTGTGGGAGTACCTTCATCACACGGACTGCAGCGGTTCACCGCCACCTTCTCAAGGGCAATTAATGCTGGTCTTGCAGCAACGCACACATCCACAAAAACAAATTTTTAAAAAGTGTCTTAATACAGTACACAGTTCAAGTGGTATAAGCCTTCAGTACTTCAGTTTTAGATTTGAATAACTGATACAAAAGGCTTGTCCTCATCTTCCATCTTGCCAGCCTATGCATTTGTATCTTCTACCACCTGCAAAACAATTCCACAACCAAACACGTTTTCCCCAGTGAAGGAATAAGCCATATAACCTATTCAGAAAAAAACACTATCTGATGAAAGAATTCTGACAAACTGGGTTTGGAAATTTAGAAACCTAACTATGAAATAGCTATGAAAGAGTTCTGGCTATTGAGGTAAGGCAGTTGTTGACCCTGAATAAATAACCTTATTGAAACAGAAGGTGCATAGCTCCGACAGGCTGACCTTTGGGAACAAAGACAATGGTTCACCCTGGATAAGGTGTTCTAATTTAAAACTTCGTAAAGATGGCACATAAGATAAGGAACATCTGCCTTCGTAAAGATGACATAAAATAAGGAACACCTGCCTTTCACACCATTCTATATGGTAAATTCAGAACACCTGAAGATGAGACAAGATTCTGTAATATTACAAGCTGATGTGGCAGTAAGAATTGCAGAGGTCGGCAGAAAGATGAATAGGGATAATTGACTTACATCAGCAGAAAACCTTAAAGGAAATACAACTGGAAAAGGGTATAAATATTGAAGTTTCAAATGGGATATCAGACTCGCTTTAATCGGGCAAAGCAATTCTCGGCTACAGAGGCGGCTCTGTAGTCTCCAACTCTTTATACCTCGGGGATCAAAGATATTTGATATTGATGGATATCCTGTATAGAAAACTTGAACTGTAATACTGTAGCGAAGTTAAGATTTAAAAGTAAGATTCTCCGTTAAGAGTATTTTTTCTCTTTTTAGAACTGTTAATATTGCGATTGACTGATTCACCAACTGTAAATTGCATGTTGGTTCTTTTAATAAATCTCTATATATTTTTAGAATTCTCTCACATAAGTCTTCTGTATCAAAAATTAGCGAACTCAATCTCTGTACACTCTTTGGTGAAGAGTTGCAGAATTCTGAGGGAGTTTTCCGGACCCTCTCAATATCCGGGACGTTACAGTCTAGCTAAACTTATTAAAAGTGCTATCTGGAGGACGGTAACATTATCGGGTTGTTCCTTTCCTCTAGGGAGAGATAGCCCGGACCTTTAGACCCAATTAAGCATCTTTAGGATTCAGCTACCTCAAACTTTAGTTGAAAGTGAATGTCTGAGAAATACGCCTGATCCAGGGTAGCCCTAAAGGGGCTAGGACCAGTAAAAATCCCTTCACCCCTTCCCCCTCGACCACCCCCCTCCACCTTTCAGAGGTATTGATCTCTCTGCGATGCCCGTATCTATTCTTTCACCACACCCATTCCTAGCTATTTCCCAGTCACCTCCCATCCAACCACAGGAGATGCAACACCTGCCCATTTACCTGCTCCCATACCTCTGTCCAAACACTCCTTGATGTGAGACAGAAAGTCACATGTACTTCCGCTAATGTAATATACTGTATTTACCGCTCACGGTGCAATCTCCTCTGTTCTGTCCAGCAGCGTGAGCCTGGCTCGCTACTGTAGCTTCCCCCTCCTATCCCCACTCTGACTCTCCATCTTTAATCTCCTGCACTGTTCCAATGAAGCTCAATGCAAGCTTCAAGAACAGTACCTCATCATTCTGCTAGGCACACTGCAGCCCTCTGGTATTAGCATTGGCTGTGGTTACATTAATCCTTAGCTACACCCTCCATTCTTTTCACAGCAGGGGGTGTTTGTCGGCATCTGGGAGAGACGAGACGGCCTGACATTAGGGTCAGAGATCCTTCATCACAGCACAATGCTGCCAAGGGTCTAGACCCCTGGTACTAACCAATCCTTTTTCTCTTCTCATGGTGGACAGATACACTGTACTTCGCTTGGATTTTCTGTTTTCATTTCTGCTGCATCGACAGCTTTGTTAAAATACATTTTTTCTCTGTATTGTTTCTTCATTTCTCATGCTTTTCTTGTACATAGACCTCTCTTGTGTCTCCTCTCCATTTATTTGTCCTTTCTACATGTTTGCATTATCTCAGATGATATTTTATATGATGATCTTTAACACCATTATTTTCTTGATAGCAGTTTGCAGGTTATTTAACTCCCTTTCTGCGATTAGCTCTCTCTTGGCTGTTGGCTCTCTGCCCCCCTCCTCCCCTTTTTTTCCATCATGATTTTACCAACATTATTAACCTTGAAGAAGTTCTGCTCATCCATCCAGCATGATTTCAGTTTGTCTCTTTTACCCTGTTCACCTTCATTTGCTATCTGTTTCACTTCCTGTGTTTGAATGGGGATTCCCCATCATGGTCGGTGGGGTCATCAACCTAAAACGGTAACTCAGTTTCTTTCGCCACAAATGCTGCCTGACCTGCTGCGTGCTTTCAGCATTTTCTGTTTTTATTAAAATGCCTCGTCATCTCTTAGCCATTAGTCAGATGAAGCGTTACACACTGGAAAATCATAACCTGTCTTTTCTCTTTACCAATGCTAACTGACATGTTGTGCACTTCCAGCTTTTTTTGTTTCTATTTCAGATTTCCAGCTGTTGCTTTTTGCCTTGACTGCCACAAAGGACCTTGTAAAGTGCAAGGTCAGCCTGTTCATAGCATAGCTTGACAGAATTCCAACATCCCTCTTTATGCACACAGATACCTTCTTATGATTAATACACACCAAGGAATAAATGCTGTCATTGGTAAAAGTATGGCACAGAAAAACAGAAAGGAAACAGTCCAAAGCAAGCTAAACCAAAATAATCATCAAAATAAAATAGAAATACCAGGTATTAATTTAAATAACAATTATAGACTGTGTGAACCTCACTCTCATAGTTTAAGATGTGAACAAGCCCCCCTGAGTTGAGACTCTTTACCTCAGTTATCGTGCCTGTTTTTCTATAATTTTGGAGGATCTGTATTTAAAAAAAATATATTTCACCATCCAAATTAACCAAATATCCTGAGAGCTACTGGGATACTCCCAGCGCCAAGGGCTGGACCAGACAGAGAGTAAGATATGGGGGGGAAATTCATTCCCACAGCGTCGCCTATTAGCGCCATTAGATGGCACTAATGCGCCGTTGAGAGCTGCAACGACAGCTCCTGGTGAATCCAGCAGCGCACGCCAAATCGGGACCCCCCCCCCCACCGTAGCGCTGCCGGTAACAGCGCTCGCCGGGGACTTCAACGGCAAGGAGATCGTGACGTCAGTGAGTGTGCGATGCTCACTGAACGCCCGATCTGCCAAATGGCTTCTCGCCACTTACCTCACCACCTGGAGTTAACAACGACAAGGAGAGCTGGCGTGCAGCACCAGGAAGCCGGCTCCAGGGACGTTATTTAAAGGGATCAGCTCCAATCACTCGCACCTGACAGGTTAGTGAAGTTTCAGTGCCCGTGTGTTAGCCCCTGATACTGCAACAGTTTTATTTAGTGATTTGAAGGTTCTTTGGTATCAGGAGTGTTTTGGTAAGTAGAAAAGTGCAAAATTTATTCTTGGAAGATTCAACCTACAACACTTGCTAAAAGTCATGGGGGTTGTACTGGCAGTCCACCCCACCCGCCAGGATCTACAGTGGAGGGAACGGAGGCAATGAGGAAGACGGGAACATGTGTGCAGAGGAAGGAGGAAGAAGACGAGGAACAGGAGAGAGGGAGGAGACAGCCGGACAATCGGGCTTCCGGACGGGCAGTCCGTGACCGGCTCATCAGACTGATTTGAATGAATGAAACCCAAAATCCCCATCATACCATCCCTGTGTCATGCCATATCATAGCGTCCTCCTGGGCGCAAAGGTGAAATGAGAGGGATCACAAAATATTCCAAACTCTTAATAAATTTATACATAAACATATCACACATATCACATGCATTCTAGTAGCTAATGATAAGTTGTGCCTGACCCTTGTGCCTGAGACAGTTAAATAGCTGTCATTGTGTGCAAGGTGCGAGATATGGGTGGGAGTGTTGGTAGGTAGCGATTGCTGGTGGGTGAGTGCTGGGGGTGTGATGCATTGAGCAGTATGTGAAGCTTGTGGTACAGATGGTGGTATGTAGCATTTGTTGAAGCCTTCACTCACCCTGCCCACCCATGTGAGCTTGTTAAAGTTATTCCTGCACTGGGTGTGGGTTCTGGGGCCCACAGTGCTGTCCGTGATGTGGTGTGCCATCTCCCTCCATATAGTGCAGCAGACTTGTGGTAAGGGCCTTCTGCCAGTTGGTGGGTACAGGACCAGCCGCCTTCTCTCCACCGCTAAAACCAATGCCTCCAAAGCTTCATGGGAAACCTGCGGGTTCTTTCCCTGGGGCAGCAATCTGCCATCAGGGTTTGTAAATAAGTGCTCCTTCTCCTTGTCCTCCTTCTTATGATTGTTGAGGCAGCTGCAGAGCCAACAATGCTGAGAATGAGGTGCTGAAGCATCAACGGACCTCCCCTTTAAGCAGTGAAAAAAGCCTGTGGCAATCATTACTTGCGTTTAGACTACACCCGCTATTGGTCCACCTTTTCAGTGTAACGCCAATGAGCTTGGGTTTTTAGACTAGATTTATGGCTCCAATCATTTAATGAGTGAGGACGAATTGTGTGTGTAGTTTAGACGATTTTAACTTGGCACTAATTCACCATTTTTAGTCTAAACACTGCCCATTCTTTGGCTATAACAAATTTCTAGCCCTCGGATTATAAATGTGTGGCTGAAAGGATGGTTTTGGAATGATTTCATATTCCTAGGATATTGCGATCAATTTAGGGAAGGCTGTACAGATGGGATGGCCTTCACCTAAACTGGAGAGGCACCTGCGCCCTTGCAGGGAGGGTAAATAGGGCAGTTGGGAAAGATAGGGGAAGGGATGGGAAAATCCACACTGTGAAAAAGTGAGAGAAAAAGGCCAGCAGCAGATGTTCCCATGGATTGGAAAATTGCAAATGTCATTCCATTATTTAAGAATGGAGGGAGGGAGAAATGAGGTAACTACAGACCTGTCAGTTTAATATTCAATGTGGAGAGCTTACTGGAATCTATCATCAGTGACAGAGTGACTGAGCATATGGACAAGTATGAGCTGGACAAGCTGATCAAAGTGAATCAGCATGGATTTGTGAAGGGTAGGTAATGTCTGGCTAATCTAGTTGAAATTTTTGAGGTCATCACTGGCATGAAAGTTGTCTATATAAACTTCCAGAAGGCATTTGATAAAGTTCCACGTAAGAGATTATCAAAACGAAAGCACACACAATTGGAGGTAACTTTGTGACATGGGTTGGTAAGTGATTGGTGTCGAAAGATTTTTGCTAGGCAAGGGTACCGAGGGATATGGATCAAGGGTAGGTAAATAGAATTGAGGTACAGATCTGCTATGATCTAATAAAATGGCGGAATGGGCGACTCCTATTCCTATGTTCTTACTGGTGGCAGGGACAGCCCAGCACAGAACTTGATGGAAGGCGAGGTTTTCTCACAGATTTGCTGAGCAGGACAGAGATGAGGAATACAGGAGCCCAGCCAGGAGAAGAAACATGCTTGCCCCTCACAAGCTGTTATACCGGGTATTCGATGGTCTTCCAAGGAGGTTCAGTTGTATGGCTGAAACTATGTCAGAGTCCACTTCTAGCCTGTGTGGTGTCATCTGGCATGGCATCAGCACACTGCAGTCTACCCCGGAAAGTGGGGTCACCCCCCAGGGACTTTGCAGCCAGGCCCTCACAAAGGGAGTCAGTATCACTAGCCTTTGCAGCTTTGGTGGAAGCTCAAACAGCTCTGGCTCCACCTTGGAGGGACAGGTGTCCACCATGGACAGATTGGCCAAACGAATTGATAGAATCTTTGAAGGAGTCACTTATCTTCTGCAGACTGCACTCCTGCAGATTAGTGGAAGTGATATGCAACAGCCCTAAAGGAAAGAATGGTGCTATGGAAGTGATAGTGTTGGCCTCTCTCAGAATATCAGCATGGCTGCTCATTCGCCACCCCTTCAACCAATACCTGCCATGGTTCCAGCAAATCGGCTGGGCCAAATTGGTCGGGCAACAGCCGAGATGCAGCAGTCTGTGACCGGGGCCTCACACGCTCGAGCACTCGGAAGTTACCAGCCGTGAGCATCTCACCAGTCCCCGCATGAGAAACAGTAGCATTTCACCAGCTCTGCTGAGGCCACTAGGGGAGCATCTCATAGAAGTAGTAGAGTTAGAAAACCATCTTATAAAAAAGTAGGTCATTGATATAGAAGCTGGTTGAATTGTTTCAATGTTCGTTGTTGCAGGATTATGGGAGTGGTGAAGGATGTAACAAGGGCGGTTAATGAAGAGGGGCTCTGTGAAATTTTCAGCGCAGGGGAATGAGCAAGTCACTGGACTCGCTGGGCAATTAACTCATCCCTCACATGTCTTATTGCAAAGTGTTGAGGTGGCCTTCCTTGTTCTGTGGCTTCCTTCCTTTCCCCTGGTCTTTATCATCCGATGAGGACTGCAGCTGCTGTTACGTTCCTCCAAATGCAGGCCAATATGGCGAGGTTATGCAGGATGCAATACACCACTCTGATGCTGGAGACTCTTTCTGGGCCATACAGTACGAAGCCCTTGACCTGTCGAGACACCTGACCCTCTGCTTCAGCATCCCTATGGTGTACTCAATAATAATCCTGGTGGTCCCCTGGTTTTGATTATATCCATGTTGCTCAGGCGTGGTGAAGTTGTGAAGGGGTGTCATATGTAGGGGGTATTCCATGTCCCCCAACAGCATGTTCCTGCAAGGGTCGAATATTGCGGGGGCGGGGGGGGGGGGAATGGTAGACTGTCACAGGATAAGTGCATCATGACAGCTGCCTGGGTATCTTGCCCAAACTTGCATAATCTTCTTTCTTTAATTGGAGACTACCTGGACATTAATGGAGTGGTAGCCTTTCCTATTCACGAAGGTTGCTGCCTGGTGTTCTGGTGCCCTGATGGCAACTTGTGTGTAGTCAATGATCTGCTGAACACGAGGGAAGCCAGCTACTGCTGCAAATCCCCAAGTTCCCTCGTGTTGACTGTTGAGGTCAATGAAGAATGTGATTTACTGGTTACTCTTGACAAACAGGGCATTAGTGACCAGCTTAACGCAGCTGTGTACTGCAGACTTGGTGATCTGGGTGACGTCCCCTGTAGCAGACCAGAAGGACCCAATGGCAAAGAGGTTAAGTGCAGTGGTGACTTTCACAGCCCCTAGACCAGCAGGCAGGAGACTGCAGAAGTCTGCAACAACCTGCCTGGAGGAGTGCAGTCGGCTTATACGCTGCTCTTCAGATAAATCAAAAAAGTGACTCTTGACCAGTAGACCATGTGTGCTCCATGTGGCCTACTACAAGCAACCCCCACCTGCTGTCTTCCAATAGGCCCAGCTGGTGGTCCCTGAGGCTGCTGCATCATTTTCTTCAACTGTTCCTTCAATGAAATGCAATTGGCAATAATAACACACATGATAAGGAGGTAAAGCTTATTGAGGGTAAGTAGGGCAAAAATGATCAGAAAGAAGCAATCTGGAAGCTGGAAACTCTCCTGGTGATCCAAACAGCATAAAACAGAAGAAGATAAGCAATAGGAGCTGGAGTAGGCCGTTTGGCCCTTCGAGCCTGTTCCGCCATTCAACAAGATCATGGCTGATGAGCTACCTCAACTCCACCTTCCTGCACTATCCCCATATCCCTTAATTCCCAAAATAGTATCAACTTCTGTCTTGAATATACTCATGGTGTGGAGATGCCGGAGTTGGATTGGGGTGGACAAATGTAAGAAGTCACACACACCAGGTTATAGTCCAAGGCCTAGAAATTGAGTTTGCGCTGCGCCAGGGCTTTAGCGCCGGAAGTTAGCGCCGGCGCTAAGTCCCTTTGCGCGCGCCAAAAATTCAGTAGCGCCGCGCCCAAACGGCTGCCGGCGCTACTGAAGGGTTTTAGCGCCTGAAAACTGGCGCACCGCGCCGCATTGCAGCGCTATTCCGGTGCTGCGGCGCCCGCTGCGGTGCGGCAGGCTCGGGAAGTGCAGGCCTCCTCCTTCCGTTAAGGAGGAGCTGCCTGCACCCGGCCGTGGCCCGCGCAAATCTCTTCAAAAATGAGCCCGGCACCTCGGACAAGTGCCGGGCTTGCATCTGTTCCGGGGGGGGGGGGGGGGGGGGGGGAGGGAGAAGTCCGGGGAGGGAGCTGCGGGCAGGCGGCCGGCCGCCGCGCCTCCTTAAAGCGCCGGCGCAGACTCCGGCAACACTCGTTTGCCGGAGTCTTAGTTGCGGCTGCCACTGGCGAGGCGGCCGCAACTGAATTTCGCCTTGGGGCCGGGTTACCACGGCAACCGGGACGCTGCGCACACCGATGACGTCATCGGTGCCGGCGCAGCGCTACCGGTCTACCGCCGCGAAAGGGCCCCAGGCAATTTAGGAACCGGCGCCAATTGCAGCGCTAGGCCCTCTAGCGCCGCAAAATCGGTGCTAAGGGCACTGAATTTCTAGGCCCAACAGTTTTATTTGAAATCACAAGCTTTCGGAGCGCTGCTCCTTCGTCAGGTGAAGTCTTCAACTGACGAAGGAGCAGCGCTCCGAAAGCTTGTGATTTCAAATAAAACTGTTGGACTATAACCTGGTGTTGTGTGACTTCTTACATTTGAATATACTCGACTGAGCATCCACAGCTCTCTGGGGTAGAGAATTCCAAAGATTCACAACCCTTTGAGTGAAGAAATTTCTCTTCATCTCAGTCCAAAACGGCCAACCCTTTATTCTGAGACTCTGACCCAGTGTTCTAGATTCACCAGCGAAGGAAACAATTTCTCAGCATTAACCCCGTCAAGCCCCTTAAGAATTTTATGTTTCAATTAGATCACCTCTCATTCTTCTAAACTCTAGGGAATATAGGTCTAGTCTACTCAATCTGTCCTCATAGAATTATCCCCTCATCCCAGGAACCAGTCTATTGAACCTTCGTTGCACTCCCTCGAAGGCAAGTATGTCTTTCCTTAGGTCGTCTTCTTCTTAGGCAGTTCCTCGGAACCGAGGATGACTTGCTTCGACATTAAAAATGAGTTCTCAGGTGACTGATGAGTCCAATGCGGGACCTACAGACTCTGTCACAGGTGGGGCAGACGGCGGTTGAAGGGGCGGGTGGGTGGGGTGCTTGGGTTGATGTGTGCTCCTTGCACTTGGCTTCCGCTTGCTCCCGGCGAAGAGACTCGAGGTGTTCGGCGCCTTCCCAGATGCTTCTCCTCCACTTTGTACAGTCTTGGGCTAGGGATTCTCAGGTGTCGGTGGGGATGTTGCACTTTTTCAAGGAGGCTTTCAGGGTGCCCTTGAAGCATTTCCTCTGCCCACCTGGGGCTCTCTTGTCGTGTCGGAGTACAGTGCTTGTTTTGGGAGTCTCGTATCGGGTATGCGGATGATGTGACCCGTCCATCGGAGCTGATCGAGCGTGGTCAAAGCTTCAATGCTGGGGATGTTGGCCTGAGTGAGAACACCAACGTTGGTGTGCCTATCCTGCCATTGGATTTGCAGGATCTTGCGGAGGCAGCGTTGGTGGTACCTCTCCAGTGCTTTGAGGTGCCTGCTGTACATGGTCCATGCCTCTGAAGCATAAAGGAGGGCGGGAATCACTGCTGCTCTGTAGACCATGAGCTTGGTGCAGGGTTTGAGGTCCTGGTCTTCAAACACTCTCTTCCTCAGGTGACCGTAGGCTGCACTGGCATACTGAAGGCGGTGTTGGACTTCATCATCGACGTCTGCCCTTGTTGACCGTAAGCTCCCGAGGTATGGAAAGTGGTCCACGTTGTCCAAGGTCTTGTCGTGGATTTTGATAATGGGGGGGGGGGGGATGGGGCAGTACTGTGTGGCGGGGGCAGGTTGGTAGAGGACCTTTGTCTTACAGGTGTTTAGTGTAAGACCCATACTCTCGTACACTTCGGTGAAGGTGATGACAATGGTTTGGAGTTCGACCTTTGAGTGTGCGCAGACGCAAGCGTGTCTGCCTACTGTAATTCGACGACAGAGGATGGGATGACCTTGGATCTGGACTGGAGGTAACGGAGGTTGAACAGTTTTCCGTTTGTTCTGTAAATTAGCTCCACTCTGGCAGGGAGCTCACTGAGGGCGAGATGGAACATTGCAGCCAGGAAGTTCGAGAAGAGCATTGGTGCGATGACACTGCCTTGCTTGACCTCGGTCTGTACGTGAATTGGGTCTGTGGTGGAACCGTTGGTCAGGATCACGGCTTGCATGTTGTCGTGAAGGCGGCGGAGGATGGTGACAAACTTTTGAGGGCAGCCGAATTTGAGGAGGATACTCCATAATTCCTCACGGTTGATTGTGTCAAAGGCCTTTGTGAGGTTAAAGAAGGCCATGTACATCGGTTGGTGCTGTTCCCTGCATTTCTCTTGTAATTGACACGTGGTGAAGATCATGTCCACTGTGCCCCTTAGTGGGCGGAATCCGCATTGCGACTCTGGGAGTAGCTCTTCAGCCACGGGGAGAAGGCGATTGAGGAGAATTCTTGCGATGACTTTCCCTGTGGCAGACAGCAGAGAAACTCCTCTGTAATTACCGCAATCGGACTTGTCACCTTTCTTGAAGATGGTCACAATTACGACGTCTCTGAGATCCCCTGGCATGCTCTCCTCCTTCCAAATAAGAGAAATGAGTTCATGAATTCGCACCAGTAGTGCTTCTCCGCCATGCTTTAGTGCCTCGGCAGGCTTTCCTTAGGTAAGTAGACCAGAACGGTACACAGTACTCCAGGTGTGGCCTCACCAATGCCCTGTATAATTGTAGTAAGACTTCTTTACTCTTATACTCTAATCCCTTTGAAACAAAAGCTAACATACCATTTGCTTTCCTAATTGCTTGCTGTACCTGTATGTTAACTTTCTGTAATTCATGTACAAGGACACCCAGGCCCCTCTGAATGCAAACATTTCCCAGTCTCACCATTCAAAAAATATTCTGCATTTTTGTTTTTCCCACCGAAGTGGATAACTTCACAGTTCCCCACATTGTATTCCATTTGCGATGTTCTTGCCCACTCAGTCAACCTGTCTATATCTCTCTGCAGCCTCTTTGCGTCCTCCTCACAGCTTACTTTCCCACCTAACTTTGTATCATCAGCAAACTTGGATACGTTACATTCAGTCCCTTCATCTAAGTCATTAATAGATTGTAAATAGCTTAGGTCCATGCTAATATATTATCTCCAATACCATGAGTCCTAATTTTGTGTAATAACCTCTTGAGTGGCACCTTGTCGAATGTTTTTTGAAAATCCAAATACACCATATCCACTGGTTCCCCCTGATCCATCCTACTAGTTACATCTTCAAAAAACACTAACAGATTTGTCAAACATGATTTCCCTTTCATAAAACCATGCTGACTCTGCCTAATCATATTACAATTTTCTAAGTGCCCTGTTACCACGTCCCTAATAATAGTTTCTAGCATTTTGCCTACTACTGATGTCAGGCTAACTGGCCTATAGTCCCCTGTTTTTTCTCATCCTCCTTCCTTAAATAGCGGGGTCATGTTTGCTATTTAAGGGCCTTGGTGAGGCCACATCTTATTGTGTGCAGTTTTGGATGCCTTATCTGAGGAAGGATGTTCTTGCCATGGAAGGAGTGCAGCGAAGATTCACCAGACTGATACCTGGGATGGCAGGAATGACGTATGAGGAGAGATTGGGTCGATTGGGCTTGTACTCACTGGAGTTTAGAAGAATGAGAGGGGATCTCATCGAAACTTATAAAATTCTAACAGGACTAGACAGACTAGATGCTGGAAGGATGTTCCCGATGGTCGGGGAGTCCAGAACCACGGGTCACAGTCTAAGGATAAGGGGTAAGCCATTTAGGACAGATGAGGAGGAATTTCTTCACCCAGAGAGTGGTGAACCTGTGGAATTCTCTACCACAGAAGGCAGTAGAGGCCAATTCATTATATTCAAGAAGGAGTTGGAAATATTTCTTAAGGCTAAAGGGATCAAGGGATATGGAGAGAAGGCAGGAACAGTGTACTGAATTTGGATGATCAGCCATGATCTCATTGAATGGCGGAGCAGGCTCGAGGGGCCGAATGGCCTACTCCTGCTCCTATCTTCTATGTTTCTATGCTACCTTCCAATCCTTGGGGACTGTTCTAGAATCTAGGGAATTCTGGAAGATTAGTACCAGTGCATCCACAATCTCTGCAGCTACCTCTTTTAAAACCCTAGGATGCAGGTTGTCAGGTCCAGGGGATTTCTCACCACTTAGTCCCATTAATTTCTCACCACTTAGTCCCATTAATTTCTCCAGTACTATGTCTTTACTGATACTGAATTCTTTAAGCTCCTCATTCTCGCTAGATCCTTCGTTCCCCATTATTTCCAGAATGTTTTTTGTGTCTTCTACCGTGAAGACAGATACAAAGTACAGATCGTGTGACCTACTTACCTGCAGGTCAGTGAGTGCTGTAAGAATATGGGCTTTATAATTTTGTTAAATTTTGAGGATCAGGTATTGCAAGAGTTAAATGAACCCAAGTTTTTTGTTAGAACTACTATTTTGCAGAATCCATGGTTTTCAGGCTGCAGGTGCTGGGGTGCATCACAAATGGCCTTGTGTATGGCACAAATACACTTGTTATTGTGAAGAAAGTAACACAAGCTGCCTCCATAAGAACATAACATAAGAAATAGGAGCAGGAGTAGGCCATTTAATGAGATCATGGCTGATCTTCTGCCTCAACTCCATTCACTGGCCCTATCGCCATATCCCTTGATGCCCTTACCAGTCAAAAATCTATCGACTTCGGTTTTGAATATACCCAATGACTAAGCCTCCACAGCCCTCTGGGATAGAGAATTCCAAAGATTCACCACCCGCTGTGTGAAGAAATTTCTTCTCATCTCAGTCCTGAATGGCCTACCCTTTATCCTGAGGCTGTGGCCCCTGGTTCTAGACTCCCCAGCCAAGGGAAACATTCTCCCAGCATCCACCCTATCAAGCCCTGTAATAATTTTGTATGTTTCAATGAGATCCCCTCTCATTCTTCTGAATTCAAGAGAATATAGGCCTAGTTTACTCAATCTCTTCTCATATGACAGTCCCGCCATCCCCGGAATCAATCTTGTGAACCTTCGTTGCACTCCCTCTATGGCAAGTATATCCTTCCTTAGGTAAGGAGACCAAACTTGTACACAGTGCTCCAGGTGTGGTCTCACCAAGGTCCTATATAATTGGAGCAAGGCTTCTTTACTCCTGTACTCAAATCCTCTTGTAATGAAGGCCAGCATGCCATTTGCCTTCCTAATGGCTTGCTGCACCTGCACATTCACTTTCAGTGACTCATGTTCAAGGACACCCAGGTCCGTAAGAACATAAGAAATAGGAGCAGGAGTAGGCCAATCGGCCCCTCAAGCCTGCTCCGCTATTTAATAAGATCATGGCTGATCTGATCCTAACCGCCAATCTACTATCACAGAACCATCTCCTGAATCTAACAGAATTAGACACGCGAAATAGGAGCAGGATCAGGCTACACGGCCCCTGGGCCCGCTCCGCTACCCACAGGGCCATGTCCGATCCGAACCTAAACTCATGTCCAAATTCCTGCCCGCTCCCCGTAACCCTTAATTCCCTTTACTTCTAGGAAACTGTCTATTTCTGTTTTAAATTTATGTAATGATGTAGCTTCTACAGCTTTTTGGGGCAGCATATTCCATGGACCTACCACCCTCTGAGTGAAGTAGTTCCTCCTCATCTCAGTTTTGAAAGAGCAGCCCCTTATTCTAAGACTATGCCCCCTAGTTCTAGTTTCACCCATCATCGGGAACATCTTCCCCGCATCCACCCGATCCGACCCTTTCACAATCTTATATGTTTCAATAAGATCGCCTCTCATTCTTCTGAACTCCAATGAGTAGAGTCCCAATCTACTCAACCTCTCCTCATATGTCCATCCCCTCATCCCCGGGATTAACCGAGTGAACCTTCTTTGTACTGACTCGAGAGCAAATATGTCTTTTCTTAAGTATGGACACCAAAACTGTATGCAGTATTCCAGGTGCGGTCTCACCAATACCTTGTACAACTGAAGCAATACCTCCCTATTTTTATATTCTATCCCCCTAGCAATGAAAGCCAACATTCCATTGGCCTTCTTAATCACTTGCTGCACCTGCATACTAACCTTTTGAGTTTCGTGCACCAGGACCCCCAGATCCCTTTGTACTTCAGTACTTTCCAGTTTCTTGCCATTAAGAGAATAGCTTGCTCTACGATTTTTCCTGCCAAAGTGCATAACCTCACACTTTCCAGTATTGTATTCCATCTGCCAAATCTCTGCCCACTTACTTAGCCTGTCTGTGTCCCCTTGCAGGTTTTTTATGTCCTCCTCACTCACTACTTTCCTTCCCATCTTAGTATCATCTGCAAACTTTGATATGTTACACTCGGTCCCCTCCTCCAAATCGTTAATATAGATTGTAAAGAGTTGGGGACCCAGCACTGACCCCTGCGGAACACCACTAGTTACTGACTGCCAGTCTGAGAATGAACCATTTATCCCAACTCTCTGCCTTCTGTTAGATAGCCAATCCTCTATCCATGCCAGAATATTATCCCCAATCCCGTGATTTTTTATCTTAAGCAATAATCTTTTGTGTGGCACCTTGTCAAATGCCTTTTGGAAGTCTAAATACACTACGTCCACTGGTTCCCCTTTATCCACCCTGTATGTTACTTCCTCAAAGAACTCCAGCAAATTTGTCAAACATGACTTCCCCTTCATAAAACCATGCTGACTTTGTCCTATTAAATTATGATTATCCAAATGTCCTGTTACTGTCTCCTTAATAATGGACTCCAAAATTTTACCTACCACAGATGTTAGGCTAACCGGTCTATAGTTTCCAGCCTTCTGTCTACTGCCCTTTTTAAATAAGGGTGTTACATTAGCAGTTTTCCAGTCTGCCGGGACCTTTGCTGAGTCCAGGGAGTTTTGGAAAATTATTACCAATGCATCCACAATCCCTACCGCCACTTCCCTCAAGACCCTAGGATGTAAGCCATCAGGTCCAGGTGATTTATCCGCCTTGAGTCCCATTATTTTACCGAGTACCACTTCCTTAGTGATTTTGATCGTGTTTAGCTCCTCCCCCCCTTTAGCCCCCTGTTTGTCCAGTGTTGGGATATTCTTAGTGTCTTCTACTGTAAAGACTGATGTAAAATATTCATTCAGTGTTTTTGCCATCTCCATATTTCCCACCATTAATTTCCCGGTCTCATCCTCTAAGGGACCAACATTTACTTTAGCCACCCTTTATCTTTTTATATAACTATAAAAACTCTTACTATCTGTTTTTATATTTTTTGCTAATTTACTTTCATAATCTATCTTCCCTTTCTTAATCAATCTTTTTGTTATTTGCTCAATCCCTTTGAGCATCTGCATTCCCCAATCTTTCACCATTTAGAAAATACTCTGCCTTTCTGTTTTTTCTACCAAAGTGGATAACTTCACATTTATCCACATTATATTCCATCTTCCATGTTCTCTCCCACTCTCTGAGCCTGTCGAGATCACCTTGACGCCTCTTCACATCCTCTTCACAACTGACACTGCCATCTAGCTTTGTATCATCAGCAAATTTGGAAATGTTACATTTAGTCCCCTCATCCAAATCATTGATATAGATTGTGAATAGCTGGGGCCCAAGCACCGATCCTTGCCCGACTAGTCACAGCCTGTCATCCTGAAAAAGACCCGTTTATCCCTACTCCAGCTCTATCTCTTATCTCCTTCTGTCCATGGAAACGTCTGAACGACTGCAAGTCATTGAAACATAACCAATTAAATTACTTTTACTAATTTTCAGCTTTGCTGGGCCGTAGTTTATTAAGGTTGCCAGTTTATAGTTTTTATTAAGTTAGTATAGTTTTATTAAATTTGGACTTATTTCTGTTTGAATTGGGGGAAAGCATGTTAAAAACCAGACTAATTATAACCGTTGTCATCAAGGTTCTGGGTTGCATCATCACCATGGAAACAGAAACCAAGCACAGAAAAAGCTTGTGCTAAGGTTTAAAAGCAGATTAGGGAGGCCCAAGGCCTGTGTTAGCCAAAGAACTTGCCGGGCTCCTGATTGAGTAGAATGGGAGGTATGGAATATACATGATTGGGTAGATCATTCTGCAGTTCCAGTTTTTGAGGTATCTCCTAGTGGGTTTGGGTCATTCTCAGTGTAGCAGGGTCAGGAAGGGCACCGACTGGACAGGTGCAGACGTGTATGCAAGTAGAAGGAACGAGGAATGGACCACTCCTACTAACCAAAGGACAATAACGGGTAATATAATTCTGAATTGTACTTTGTAAACTGCTGCTCGAATTCTGTAGTATATTTATCTCACTTATGCTTAAATAAAATCATAATCGTTACCAATATGGAGTCAGCTTTGAACCATTGAATAGACAGTCCAAAAGGAACTTCCAATTTTTTCTTACAGTGCCCCTTTAACTACTGCCTTATGGCTCTGACAGGCTAATCCCACTAGGTTTCATTGGCGGGTTGGGCACCGGGCAGGACATCGCAATTCTGCTTTAAAATGGTGTTGGGGTCCTAATTGCATGTTCGGACCCCAATTCCTGAGGCCCCCGCCTGCTTCTGGCAGAGTGTATCAGATGATTCAGAAAACTGTATGGTTAAGACTGGGGTAGTGCATTGCGGTGGCAGTGGTAAGTACTCAACCGTGAATTTAACCACCCGCCCGCTCCGTTCCCATTGGGCACAGTGGGTTAAATTCAGTCCTTAGGTGTCCGTAAATGGGCTACAACCAGGACAGTCAGTTCCACTTCTAATAAACCTGGGAAGGAAGGGGGCCCGATGGAAGTGCTGGTTTCCTGCATGCACTGCGCATGCGCGGGAAACCGGCACTTCCGTTCCTCTGAAAGCGGGGGCTCAGAGGTCGAATGTGTGCGCGGGGGAGTCTGCGCGTGCGCTTTGAACTTACCCTCCCGAAGAAACCTGTATATAAAAAAAAAAGGTAAGTCTTTAGAATTTAGAAATGTAAAAAGCAGGCGCAAGGCCTGCTTTTTACAAGGTAAGTGGTCAATTAATTAAAATTAAAACATTTTTTCCACAGGTTTATTATTTTTAAATACTTTAAAGCAAGGTAAGTTTATTTTTAGCCCCGTTAGAATATAAAATTATTTTTTTGAAAAATTTAAATTATTGTTTAAAATAGTTATTTAATATAATTTATAGTTTATTTAAAAAATGTGATATTTTTTTAAATTTATTTGAAGGTTTACTGCTATTTTGGGGCTGTAGTATTTATAAGTCTGACAGGTCTTCCTGACAAGACTTATGAATGGAGCATTCCCTGCTCCGATTGGCTGCCCATGGCCCACGTGATCCCAGGGGACATATCGAACTAACTGCACCCCTGGGACACGCAAGCACTGCGCGCCGGCATCTGGGCCAGGCCCCGGATCGGAATTCCATGGGGCCCTACAGCTTAACTGCCAGCGCGCAAGGTAAGTGCAGGTCGGGGGTTTGCACCCGCGTGAAGCCCCCGACCCGAATTTCTGGGCCAATTAAGCAGTAAATGAAGCAAGAAATGTCAAACAAAGTGGATGAGCTTGTACCTCCCAAGGACATTTGCTCATTTCATTCTGGTTAAATAAGTAAACTAAAAAAGGATTATGAATTGGGAAAGGAAAAATATAAGTCGATCAAGAAGAGTACCATTATTCACTTGTTCATTTTGTTTATTCAGATTTATAAGATATTTTTGGAGACCTTTTCACTTTTAAACAAAACCCTCTAGTTCTTCCAGATCAAACTTCTTTGAGCCTGGTGGGGTGAAGTGGAGGAGCAGAAGAAAGAAAAGCATGAAAAGCAAAAAGCACAAACATAAAAATATTCCCTCTGGCAGCTGACCATAAATGTCAGTAAAGCTAAACACTTAACTTCACAGCAGCTATCACTACATCAAAACAAGTTAATGAGAACACTGTGCAGAAACTTGGACCTGTTCCTATTACACCCCCACCCCACAAACTTGTGAACCAGAAGCACTGTGCAAGCACAGTCAATGTCAACAATGATGACTGCAGTTCCCAATTTGTGCATTTCTATGTGTCAACATTAGAACAGTTATCATCCAGTACAATATTTTTTTTTAAACTTATAGAAATTTTAAGTTATTTTCACTTAATTAGTTTACATTAAATCTAACAGGAAGTTTTCTGTAGCCAGAATTGCTCAGAAATCTTGAGTTAAATATATTGCTTATTTCTTGCTCATCATATCATGGTTTCTAATCTTGGCTTTGGAATTCAAGTCTTGTGTCCATGTTTGGACCAAAGCTGTAATGAGGTTTGGAGCAAGTGGTCCAGGTGGAACCCAAACTGATCATCGGTGAGCAGGTTATTGGTGAGTAAGTGCTGCTTGATAGCATTGTCGACGACACCTTCCATCATTTTGATGATGATTGGGAGTAGGCCGATAGGACAGTAATTGCCCGGGTTGGATTTGTCTTGCTTTTTGTGGGCAATTTTCCACATTGTCGGATAGATGCCAGTGTTGTAGGTGTACTGGAACACTTTAGCTAGGAATGCAGCTAGTTCTGGAGCGCAGGACTTCGGCACTACAGCCAGGATGTTGTCGGGGGCCGTGATCTTAGCTGTGTCCAGGGATTTGGAGATAGTTGAGATGAGCTAGCCAGTTGTCAAGTTATAGCTGTTCTTATTTAGGTGAGGGGTCCTGAACCACTGGTCTCACTCAGCAGACAGGGACCCCAATGTAAATTTGCCAGATTCACTAAATGCTGGTGGCCAGATCTGGTAGCAAATCTGGCAGGTTTGTATTGGGGTTGCTACCAGTTGAGTGAGAAATATGCTTCAGGAACCAGAAACATAAATACCCCACTGACACCAATATAAAGTCGTTTTTACATAACCCGAGTCCTGCATTAATGCCCTCAGCTCCTGAAGCATGGGTTTTGCACAGCTAGCTGAAAATGTAAAACTGCCAAGGTTTACTAGAAACAAAACTCAGAAAGCCAGCTAAAATGGATTGTCCTGACAGCTGTTTTTGCAATTTCTGGCAGTTTTACCTTCAGTTTCCAGCCATCTGTGCGAGACCCACATTTCAGGAGTCAATAACACTGGTGCAGATCTCACGCTATGTTAAAGCAGCTTAAAAAGGTTTTGTGTTATCACTAGCCAGTTATACCAATGTGCGTGCCTATTCAAACATTCTACAGTACTGACATCATCCTGCTCATTGTTCATCTCACTGACACCTTGTTTAGTGTAAAACATAACACATCACAGCTTCATTGAACAGGTACAGAACTTGCCTTTGACAGCTCCAATGAGAGAGAAAATATAAAGGCTAAAATCTGCAATGCTGTCCAGTTCTAAAGTGCTTAACAGAGAAATGCACAAAGCAGAATGGATTTAATTAATTTTTTTACCTGAAAGTCTTCTGTGAGTTCTGGGAAAAACGGGTTGTACATTTCCAATTCTTCTATTAGTCGTCCCAAGTCATGCACTGGCTTTAACTTGTTAATATCAGTTTCAATATCATCGTTCTGCAGGGAAGAAAACTTTATTTAACAAAACAGTTTTACTTCTTAAGGTTAGCAGAGCTCCAACAGCATTATAGTATACATTCTGCTTATGAACTTGGTCTGGAAATTTTACTGAAATGATTAAATGCTTACTTTCTGTACATTTTCTGTTTAGTTAAAACAAGATGTTTCATAACTTGTACACAGCAGGTTTCTAAATTTTACAAGCAGTACTTAAAGCATGTGATTAGAATCATCCACTGAGAAAATATGTTCTAAAAGAATGCAAGCCAAGAACTAATTTCAGAAATGCCTGGAACAGATCCACCAAATTATCCCTTATGATGCCACTTAGCACAAAAAAATGCTACTTTCTTTTAAGTAAAGACAAAGTTGTCAAGAGTAGTAGAGATAATAAATTGGGATATATTTCAGTTTTTAAAAAATGAACAGTTAAAGATTATGCTTTTACATAACGATTCACTAAAGGGTTTTTAAATCCAGAAAACTCATTTCAATCTGGGCTTGGCCACACAGGAAATGGAGAGGGATACAAGTGCAATGACCTGTGTGTATTGTGAAACATTTACAGTTGTCAGAAGTGAGGGATTCCAAACTAGGTACTCCTGTAATAGATATCTGCTAATCCAAGCACTGGAGAGAAGTGTTCAGGTGTTCAAGGGCCTGGAAATTGTGAAAAATTCATATAGTGGTGATCGGCTTTCCAGTCGGAGCGAGAACAGAGGATAGGAAGCAGGTTTCACAAAGGGGACAAGCCAAGGAAGAACCACTGGCAGGGAAGGCGGAGACGACGCTGACAATTGAGATAGTGAATGGGTTAAAATGGAAAAATGGTGGAAATGTGTAAGCACAATAAAGACAATAGGAAATTGCGCTGGTAAACTATTTCAAGCTCTGGCCCATGAAGGAAAGTGTGACAAAGCTGCAGGGCACAGTACATCTAAGATCATAGATGAGATGGTTAGCTCAGGAAACAGGACAGGAGACTCAGTGACAGTGGCAGTGAGAGGCATAATGCTTAGGAGAGTGGTTTGCTATATGTGTCCCAAAGACAATGTATGCAAAATAGTGAGCTGCCTACTTGGAGCTGGAGCTGTTCAAAATGAAGAAAGGCTAGTGGGGGTTACCCGGGGAGCAGAAATGTTGGAGCAGGTAGCAAACTGAAACAGAGGGGATGTGAGGTAACATTATCGGACATATTTTATGGGTTGAGACCAACAGGAAAACTGATTTAATTAAAAACAGGCCAGTTGAATGCAAGGCCAGTGCAAGAGAAACAAAGTAAAGTTAGTCAATAACGGAGATTGTTTTTGTGATAAAGAGATCTGGCACAGGAGTGATGGGCTGTACCTAAATAGGGCAAGCATCAAGAGACTTTCAGGGAACACAGAAATGGTTATTGGGCACCATTTAAACTAAATGAGGGTGTGAAGGGCAGGGAGACTGGACTGTGTTTTATAACAGACAGGATGATGGAAATGATCAGGACAGTGCCAACAATGCAGCATCATAAGGAGCATCACAATATTCAGGCAACAAGACTAGTCAATCAGAATGTGGGGGGGGGAGGTGGAAGGGGAGCGGAATTAAGGAGGCAACAACCACATTAAATATATATACATGAAAGCAAGAAGCTTTCTAAATATAGTGGTGAAACTAGATACACTGGTGAAAACTGTTAATTACATTATAGGAATCAGAGACATTGTTGATCCAAGATGATGGAAGTGAATATAAACTGCAAGGATACACGACACTCAGGAAAGATGGAGGGGATGTCTTGTATGGAACAAGCATCCAGAAAAGTTAGGTAGTCTAGCCCATACTATAGGAAAAGCCATGGTATGATTTTTTCAAATCCTTTTCATGCCTCTTCATCACCTCACTAATGATCTTTTAGATCATCTAAAGGCTTTCTATTAAGTATTTTGCAAATCAAACAAATTAATTCCATCTCTATTAATTCTCCTTCTCTCCCTCTATTTTTCCAATCTTATTAAAATGCCTACATTTCTTTCAGTGTACAGTTCTGATGAATGGTGCACATCCAAAACATCTTTTAATTTTTTTCACTGCTTGTTTTTGTCAAACCTGATGCAACTTAAAGGCAAAATAGGAACATAGGAACAGGAGTAGGCCATTTAGCCCCCGGAGCTTGTTCCGTCATTCAATGAGATCATGGGTGATCTGCGACCTAACTCCATATACCCACCTTTGCCCCATATCCCTTATACCTTTGCTTAACAAAAATCTATCAATCTCATATTTAAAATTAACAATTGATCTAGCATCAATTGCCATTTGTGGAAGAGAGTTTGAAACTTCTACCACTCTTTGTAAAGTGTAGAAGCATTTTCTAATTTCACTCCTGTAAGGTTTGGCTCTAATTTTTAGACTATGCCCCCTCGTCCTAGACCCCCCAACCAGCAAAAATCATTTCTCTCTATCTATCCTATCTGTTCTCAATATCTTGAAAACTTTGATCATGTCACCCCTTAACCTTCTAAATTCCAAAGAATACAACCCTAGTTTGTGTAATCTCTCCTCGTAATTAAACCATTGGAGTCCAGGTATCATTCTGGTAAATCGAAACTGCAGTCCCTCCAAGGCCAATATATCCTTCCCAAGGTGTGATGCCCAGAACTGCTCACCGGTGTGGTCTAACCAGGGTTTTGTATAGCTGCAGCATAACTTCTACCCCCTTGTATTCCCTCCAGATATAAAAGCCCAGCATTCCATTAGCCTTTTTCATTATTCTCTGGACCTGTCCATGACATTTTAATGATCTATGTACCTGGACTCCCAAGTCTCTTTGGACCTCCACTGTTTCTAGCTTTTCACCATTTAGAAAGTATTCTGTTCTATCCTTGTTAGGTCCAAAGTGGATGACTTCACATTTGCCTACACTGAAATCCATTTGCCACAGTTTTGCCCATTCACTTAATCTATTAATATCTTTGTAATGTTATGCTTCCATCTACACTGCTGACAATGCTACCTATCTTTGTGTCACCAGCAAACTTGGATATATAGCTTTCTATCCCTTCATAATAAATACTGTGAATAGTTGCGGCCCGAGCACATTCTGCCTATTAGAGTACCTGCCCATTATCCCTATTCTCTGTCTACTGCCGCTCAGCCAATTTCCTAACCAGGTCAACAGTTTGCCTTCAATTCCATGGGCTTCAACTTTAGCTAACAGTTTCTTATATTAGCTAATATTTTATTCTTGGTGTGAATCCTAGAATTAGTGTAAATTGTAAACAAAATGAGTCCAGAACCTTCTTGTTTTCATCTTTTTCTTCATCTTCATTGTCTGTTTCTACTTCAGTGTCGTCAGTGTCATCACTTTCATCTACAACATCATCAACTAAAACAAAAAAAAGTTCAAAAAAGTCATCCAAACTCTAACCCACAATATGGAGATTTGTTAAGAACTTTCAGTCAAGGCCATTGGTTGTTTAGAATCTTTTAATACTCAACTCAAAAGGTGCTAAAGTAGTGACTGCTAGTTAGTTAGCTCATGCAATTTACATATCATTTTCATAAATGTTGAGCTTCTCGTCATGGTACAGTGGTCACTATTATCTGGAACTACTATCTGGAACCATCATTAGAATGATTGTCAGATTGGCCCAATGATCATTCTAACTAAACTTATTGTATTATGTCTACTTTATACCATCTCCTAGTTCTACTTTTCACCGTCAAAGATGCTCCTTTTAGCTCCCAGTATACGCAAACAAGTTCATGGTCGGTTCTCAAACTTATAATTTTGTCACATCAAAATTTTCAAATAATAATATTTTACAATGCTCCCTGCAAAAAGACTATTACTGTTTTTACTCAGTAGGTTTCTTTTCTGTGTTGTCCTATGATTATTTTACTATTATTTTGTTAACTGAGACATACGTTAAACTGTTATGGCATAAAATCAATTGGTATACTTGTTACAATTTGCTATTCAAACATTTCCATTACTTTTTGCAGGGAATCCACAGATATTTCTGAGGAATTCAATTGGGGAAAAAAAAGGATTCCATTTGATCAGTAACAATACTGTGCAACAAACAAATTGTGCTTGAAATATCATCCCTGTCCTTTAGTGAATCCTACATTTTTGCAGCCAAGGTGGCGATACTCTATTGTGTGTATCATTTACAAATGTTATGATATGGTTTCCCATTGCCACTGCATATCAATCACAGAATAGGGAAATGGCAGTGAGATTAATGCCATTAAAAATTTACTTTTGAGGATCTTGATCGCAGGTCCAAAAATGTTAGAAAGGGACTGCCTTTTGTGAGTACAACAGTTTGTTAATAACTGAAGGCACATTACTCCTTGTACATTAGTATACTTGAGAACAGACATATAATTGGAGACATACCCAGTCTGGCTTGCACGTGGCACTAGTCCCACATTACACAGTTGACCCTTAACACCCTCTGAAGTGGCCTAGCAAGCCACCAAGTTGTAAAACAATCGCTTCAAGGAAAAGGCTCACCATTACCTTCTTTCCTACATTACAACAGTGACTACAAGTGCTTTGTTGGTTGTAAAGCGCTTTGGGATGACCCGAGGTTGTGAAAGGTGCTATATAAATGCAAGTCCTTTTTTCTTTTAAGGCATGTAGGAATGGGCAGCTAAATGCGGCCTTGCCAGCATCACCCACGTCCCAAGAACAAAAGAAATGAATCAGCAGTTAACACTGTGAAGCTATTTAGAACTACTGAACCACCATTTTTTTTGGAGTAGGGAAGAGGAGACTACAAATTAAGTATTTAAATATATATAATCAAAAGTTGTTAAAGGGTTAATTCTTGAAGTTATTTTTCCCCCAAGTTGATTATTCTAGTTGAGCAAGCTACCAGACATAAGCAATGCATTGCCCACGGTATATAAGTTTGTTGTTTTCAGTCCTCTCTATTGATTGACTGGGAAGGAGAATTTTGAATTTATGATAAACTTAAAAAAATTAAAAATGGGGTATAAGTGGAGGGAAGACATCACATAATAGCAGGTTGGGAGTTCACATGGTTTATTCCTTAAAATGACAAGTTACCAGTCTCAACAATGATGCTATAGGGAGGCCAGTGCAAAGGGCAGGGCCACCCTTGCATGGAGGAGAAAAACAGAAGGGCTGAATACCCCATGGTGCTCTTAGCACCGCTATAGAGCAGGATTTGCAGAGGCACAGAACAGGCATGTCTACTCTGGTCTCTTGGCCAAGGAAGGTATGATTTGAGAATAAAAAAAAGAGATAAATATCATAAAGAACAATATATTTGATCTAGTTGTGGAGCATTCTAGCCTTCACTTATTATTTTGAAATACCGATCTGATCCGAGATCTTCACCCCTCAACCTCTCTGGGTATTATCAGCTCTACTCCTTCAATTCCACTATCATAATTATCTTAACATAAAATAAATTAATCTAGTCGTAATTAATTTTGTCTAAATTGTTATTGAAGTAAGAGCTGTATGCGAATGCAGAATTTTACTCCTATTCGGTGAAAGACCAGCCTTCGAGCTCTTTGGCGGGGGGGGGGGGAAAGAGGGCGAGCGGAACAGACAAAAAAAATTGATTGCTAACAGGCAAACGGTTAAACAGAGAACTGTCAGGTTAAGTCTGATCATTTTGTAACACTAATCTGTCTACACTGTCAGATATCAGACCCTGCATATCATTGTAGACAGCTATCTATCAAACTGAGTTAGGCCCCAGCTGGAACATTTGCAGGGCTATGGGAAAGAGCAGGGGAGTGGGACTAACTGGATCGCTCTTACAAAGTGTCGGCACAGGGAGGATGGACCGAATTGTTGTGTCATTCTAGGATTCTATTATATTGTAATTATAGGATCAGTGGTAATGATCACACAACATGGTCATTAGACATTACTGAATCAAAACTCAACAGAATAACGCCAAAGCTATTGTATTCATCACCCATTTCTAGATACGGGACCCATCTCTGTGGAAGCCAGTTGTACAAGATAGATGTATATAGATAGAATTAGTATGTACAACAAAACTACACATATAGCACAAAATTATCTGTTTATGTGAGACAGTAGAGATTAATTCCATTGTAGAATTACACAAAATGAAATGCATCTTCAGAAATAGCCTGGTCCTCCTACTGCTAGTGTTGTAGCTAAAGGTGGATGTGATCAAAACTAATGCCATTTGCAGAGAAAACTACAGCATCCTAATATTTTGGGTAACTACCTTCCCGAGTTATTTGTCCAGAATGAGACTAATGTTCTGCTTATTTCTCCGAGTGAAAGGCATGGAGCTTTGGTGGAGTGCAGCTTTGCTCCCCACCCTACTCTCATTGTGAATCGTGTATATGCATTGGCATTCACTTAATATACTGGTTGTTCATTTTTTTCACTTTCAGTTTTGGTTTGGGGAAGGGTGTTGAGTTCTGAAAACCTACCTTCAGGAGCTAAATTATAGAGTTGAGCTACAGGACCACTTGTTGGGATTACTGGCAATTGGAAGTGGTAGACACTTTTAATGGTTGGAATGGGAAGGCGATTTTTAGGGAAACATTTTCTCATGATGAGACTAGAGATATTGACCAGAGGATCCAGGGTTCTCACCGAAAGGCAATCCTGTAAAATAAAAATAATGCAGAAAAAAAAATTGTAGTCTGCAGATTCTGTACCACATCTCTCTAAAGAATTACAGGACTATATTAAGTTTATTGGTTCATGAAAGACTAAGCAAACATTTGTTTAGCATGCCTATTAAATGCGTCAGCAAAAAACTGTTATTCAAAATACTAAACTTCAATAATACAACTGTAAATTGCTTATCTTTATTTTGCAAATGCAACTCCTGCAGTATGTGCAATAAAATAAAATGCATGTACCAGGGAGGAAGATTACAATGTGATGCAAGGAATAAAGGATTTTGCCTGAAACAGCCAAATGGCTCAACATAAATCTTCCTCGTCAATAGTTAAATCTCCATTGATTTGCAACCTCATGAGCAATACGGAACAGATTCCGCAGTCAATGCATAATGTAGCATGGTATTAATACGAACCAAGAGGTCTCAAGTTTTGCTGAGTTAGCCGATCTCAGCCAGAGTAGCAACAGGGGCAGATAGCGCTGACCTCAGCGCCCCCTGACTAAGGAGGAATGAAAAATAAACTGGCCAGAGTTCAAGCTCTTGAACACTTTCCAATGATGGCCTACTGGAATTGCATTTGTGGACACTGGGTGAGGGCAGAATGAAATATTTTGCTGAGATACCACCTACAGCTGAAAATCCTACACTCACTGTGCAGGACCACATAAAGAACAATTATTTGTGCTAGGTAACAAAGGGCTGTTACCATCCGTGGAATCATATCCAAGCTTGAGATAGCGTCTACTCTGCAGAGCCCCAAAGCAAAATGTAAACCATAAAACAAAAGCCCCCACCCCCCGCATTTTCTATCTGCAGTCTGCTGAAGAAGGAAGAAATTTGGTTAGAGCGTGGACATCGGAGCTGAAGTAAAAGACCCTGACAACAAAGAAAGATCACTTTCTGTGGAGCAGCATGTTACCAAGTTCTAAATTGGCCTTGCTGGAAGTTTACATTGACATAAATGCTATTGTATTTACAATGCTCAAATTTTTCACAGCAAATTATGAATTCTTGAGTTCAACCACAAAAGATTAAAAGAAAACACAGGCTTACAGGAGAAAGTCATGCAAGCAGCAGCTGGTGCATGAAAGTTTCAACTAGCATGCATCTTACTGCCCAGGGAACAAGAAAAAGATTCTCTGATACTCGTTTTAAAAGTGACGAGACCACAGAGCAGCGAGAGAACTGTACCGACCTTGAGTAATTTCTCAAGGTCTGTCCTAATTGCTTATTCAGGAACAGCATTGGAAACTTGCCAAAGGGCAGGAAATTGTGTGTGTGAGCAGCTCAAAAGGACTCCAGCCAAAACTTACATAAGAACATAAGAAATAGGAGCAGGAGTAGGCCATTTGGCCCTTCGAGCCTGCTCTGCCATTCAATAAGATCATGGCTGATCTTCTACCTCAACTCCACTTTCCTGCACTATCCCCATATCCCTTGATTCCCTTAATATCCAAAAATCTATCGATCTCTGTCTTGAATATATTCAACGACTGAGCCTCCACAGCCCTCTGGGGTCGAGAATTCCAAAGATTCACCACCCTCTGAGTGAAGAAATTTCTCCTCATCTCAGTCCTAAATGGCCAACCCCCTATTCTGAGACTGTGACCCCTGGTTCTAGACTCCCCAGCCAGGGGAAACATCCTTCCTGCATCTATCCTGTCAAGCCCTGTAAGAATTTTGTATGTTTCAATGAGATCACGTCTCATTCTTCTAAACACTAGAGAATATAGGCCTAGTTTACTCAATCTCTCCTCATAGGACAATCCCCCCATCCCAGGAATCAGTCTGGTGGACCTTTGTTGCACTCCCTCTATGGCAAGTATATCCTTCCTTAGGTAAGGAGACCAAAACTGTACACAATACTCCAGGTGTGGTCTCACCAGGGCCCTATATAATTGCAGTAAGACATCTTTACTCTTATACTCAAATCCTCTTGTAATAAAGGCCAACATACCATTTGCTTTCCTAATTGCTTGCTGTACCTGCATGTTAACGTTCAGTGATTCATGTTCAAGGACACCCATTTCCCAAAAACTCTGCTTTTCTATTTTTCCTACCAAAGTGGATAAATTCAAATTTCTCCACATTATATTCCATTTGCCATGTTCTTGCCCACTCACTTAGCCTGTCTATATCCCCTTGAAGCCTTAAAGGGTTGAAGCCACTTAAAGGTACATGGCCACTTTTATGTTTTTTAGGCTTGTGCCAGATATTTTTCTAAGCTCTAAAGTTCACTATTGTAAGCAATCCCTCGCTTCTCATGAACCAGAGTATGGATTTAAATTTACAATGAGGTAGATTTCAATGGAATGAAAATCGGGCGGTTGCTACATGGGGCGAGCAATCCGCTCCATCAGATTACTGCCCAGGCATTGAAGATGAAAAGCTACCCGAATATCTGGTGGTGCGACGCTGCCCAGGGGTTGACACAAAAGGCATCAAGGGGTATGGGGAGAGAGCGGGACTATTGTACTGAGATAGAGGATCAGCCATGATCATATTGAATGGCAGAGCAGGCTTGAAGGGCCGAATAGCCTACTCCTGCTCCTATTTTTCTATGTTTCAACCCTCATTAACATAATTAGCTCACTGAATTGACAGGGGTCCTCTGTTGTTCTACTGATTTCAGATAGCAGAAGAATAAACTCCATCAGGCCTAGGCTATAAACAAGTAATAAGTAGAAAATCAATACAGGATATTTCAGTTATTACAGAGCTTTGAAATGACATGTTCTCGAGTACAGAAGTCGCAACTAATTTTTTAGTAATACTAAAGCTGGATCAGTGTCCGTAACTTAACTTATACGCAAGATTTTATCCATAAAATTTTATACTCTATCTTGATAAACTAAAAAGAACTGAAAGCACGCTGCCAGAGATATACCTCTTGTTCCCACTGAAGTTCAAAACTGGGATATAGGAAATCAAAAGTTGTCTTCCATTGTTGGACAAAACTTTTGAAATTGAAATGATAGTTTCCAGTTCCACCTAAAGGCTAAAACCAAGCCCATTAACTTCAAATGATTATTTTCATGTCAAAGAAATAGTAAACTAGTAGCTATTTTCTTTGCAATAAAAATGCATTTGCATATGAATAATGCCCCTGAAGTGACATTTTGCGTACCATATAGCAATGTTTATTTCCTTTAACATGTCAAAAACAAGTTAGCAGAAAGGCACACAAGATTCTCTGGTAGCACATAGTAACCTAATTTGAAGTGACCACCCACATCTCGTAAGAAAATCCATGTATCTTTAATATTTATGATTTGAATTGTGACAGAATGACTGCCACAGTTGTATGGGGAAAAAAAACAGTTTCAGCCTTCTCAAAGGTTGGAAAATATTTTAAATGTATTTTTTTTTAGCCTTTCCAAAATGACTGGCAAAATCCAAGGGAAATAAACCTGGTGGTAGGAAACAAGAGTCTGTGGCCAAGTGATGAGGCAATGTAGCACTCAAACCCCGTTAGTTGACTGGTAAAGTGAATGTGCTGCTGCGTGAGGCGGGTGCAACAAAAGTTTGCCCAGCTTGGCACTCCAGGGCGCCCTTCCCAGAGGACAGCAATGTAGCACACGCCAGGATCAACTTTCTACACGTACAACTAAAACGGACTAGAAAAAGACAACACATTTTAAGGACACTTACCAACAGCATCATTTACGAGGCAGGTAGCCCAAGTATGCATGTCATAACGTGTTTTTTATCAACCTCTACTGCTGGCCTATGTCAAGTCTACAAACAACCGTACATCTTTTTCATTGCTCTACATACATGCCCAGGCGACAACAAATCCACTTTAGGCCAGTCTAAAAGGCCCGACAAAGACTGAGCTCAACGTTAATGGGGCACAGATATGGCTATATGGATCTGAAACAAAATTTCCTATTCCTATACCACTGGTCATAACAATCTGGATACGTACCCGGAAGTCACTTTAAAAAGGGCGAAAGTATAAAAAGGGCGAATGTAAGCTCTTTTAGACTTGGCACTTACTTTTTGTGAAGACTGAGCCTTATGGATAAATAAGCATTGCAAGATTGGATTACAGAACTTTTTGTCAATTATACTTGTTAAGGAGCTGAATACAGTTACGTGGGGCGCGAAAGGATTATTATTAGTTACAATGTAATTGGTCAATTTTGTGTCACTACCACGAAGGAATTTGGGTTTCACAAGGTCACCCACAGGAAAATTGTGCATACCCATTCTGATCAGTGTTTACGAAACTCAACAAAATAGAGGTTTATTTTGCTGAAAAATGAGAACCGCCTAATAAATTGACCTGATGGTTGACCAATCGGTGCGTCACGGACGGGACCTAATCCTGCAGCCTCCCGAAACTTCACCGCCATTTTTTCCCCCTGCTTTTCCTCAACAGTGAGTGGGGCAGCTGCGTCGGCCCGCCGGAGCAGGAGGTGAGTTGGGGTCACTTGGGCCGGGCCTCACAACCGCTCGGCCCGAGACACAGAGCGGGGGAGCGGCAGCGGCCGGCCATCAACCGCGCGGCCCTCTAAACTGCCCTGGCAACGCCGGGCCCCCCCCCCCGCTAGTTTCAAATAAACTTCTTCATCACAATTGTTAGCAGACAGCTATTCAAACTAATATACCTTGCTTTACAATTATAGCACAAGTTTAGCTAATACTGTGCTCTAAATAGAACATAGGATTACATAGAATATACAGCACAGAAACAGGCCATTTGGCCCAACCAGTCCAGCGTTTAGGCTCCACTCGAGCCTCCTCCCATTCTCCTCATCTAACTCCATCTATTCCATTCTCCCTCATATGCTTGTCTAGTCTCCCCTTAAATGCATCTATACTATTCGCCTCAACCACTCCCTGTGGCAAGTTTCACATTCTCACCACTCTCTGGGTAAAGAAGTTTCTTCTGAATTCTCTGTTTGATTTCTTGGTGACTAGGGAGATGGGACATGTGTTGTGCAAGGCCCTAGCCCGTAATAGCTCACTGCACTCTGGAATGGTTCCTGTAGACTGGAAGGAGGCTAATATAATCCCCTTCTTTAAAAAAGGTGACAAAATGAACCTGGGTAACTATAGGCCCATTAGTTTGACATCAGTAATAGGTAAAATGCTTGAGGGAATCATTAGGGACACCCAACATGGCTTCATAAAAAGGAGGCCATGTCTTACAAATCTACTTTTTTGAAGAAGCTACATAGTTGGTGGAGGAGGGAAGTCCAATAGAGATTGTCTACTTAGACTTCCAAAAAACTTCTGATAAGGTACCACACAAGAGGCTTCTCTATAAGATCGAAGCCTCTCGTACTAGTGGTAATACATTGAGCTGGCTTCAGAACTGGCTGGCAGGTTGTAGATAAAAAGTAGTTATCGATGGATTTGGATCTGTTTGGAGACCGGTCACCAGTGGTGTCCCGCAGGGATCGGTGTTGGGACCGTTGCTCTTTACTATTTTTATTAATGATCTGGATGTAGGTGTTGGGGGGACAATCTGCAAATTTGCAGATGATACTGTGCAAGTATTAGGATTGTAGACGATGCTCAGGCGGATCTTAATCTGTAGGGAGATTGGGCTCATGACTGACAAATGATGTATAACTTGGGTAAGTACCTGTGCAGTGTTGTGCATGTGGGCAGGGCAAATGCTCTACATTCATACATCCTTCAGGGTAAAGCATTAAAGAAGGTGGAGATAGAAAGAGATTTGGGAATTCTAGTGCATATATCCTTAAAGGTGCATGAGCAATGCCGTGTAGTGATAGCGAGAGCAAATAGGGTGTTGGGGTGTATCCGTAGGACAATTGAGTACAAGACGAGGCATACTGTTTTGTCCTTGTATAAGACCTTGGTCAGGCCACACTTGGAATACTGTGTCCAGTTTTGGACTCCTCACATGGTGGGTGATATTGAGGCTTTGGAAAGGGTGCAGAGGAGGGCCACGAGACTAATTCACAGTCTAAAGCATCTAAATTATCAAGATAGGCTAAAAGAGTTGGGTCTCTATAAGTTAGAGAAGTGTAGACTTAGAGGTGATCTGACTGAGTTTTATAAGATAATGAAGGGAATAGATTATGTTCCAGCTAATAGTTTATTTCAATTAAATAGGTTAGGGAGGACCAGGGGGCACAAATGTAATTGTCCTACGGATACACCCCATCACCCTATTTGCTCTCGCTATCACTACACGGCATTGCTCATGTACCTTTAAAGATATATGCACTAGAATGCCAAAATCTCCTTCAATCTCTACCTTCTTTAATGCTTTTCCCTGAAGGGTATATGAATGTTGAGCATTTGCCCTGCCCACATGCATAATACTGCACTTATATAAAGCCAGGTCTAGGTTAGATGTCAGGAGCTGGTTCTTTTCCCAGAGAATAGTGGACCTCTGGAACAGGCTGCCGTCTCGTGCAATGGATGCCGATTCGCTGAATTCCTACAAGTGAGAGCTGGACCTGTTTCTGGCTGGGGCAACATCACCTCTTGCAGGGATTTCACAGCCAAAGCGCTTGCCTGGACTAGTTTTGATCGTCTAGATGGGTCGGAAAGGAATTTCCCAGTTTTTTTCCCCAAATTGGCCTGGGCTTTTTATCTTTTTTTTTGCCTCTCCCAGGAGATCACATGGTTTTGGGTGGGGTGGAGTATATATTGTGATACACAATGTATCTCAATTGTGTGGGACAGGCTCGACTGACCAGAGGATCTTTACCTGTCCGTCTATGTTAGTATGGTCGTATCTTATAGTGATGGCCTCTAGTTTCGCTTTTCCCCACAAATAGAAACACTCTCTCTGTATCCACTCTATCAAAACCTTTCATAATTTTAAAAACCTCTATTAGGTCACCCCTCTGCCTTCTCTTTTCAAGAGAAAAGAGACCCAGCCTGTTCATACTTTCCTGATGGGTATAACTTCGCATTTCTGGTATCATCCTTGGAAATCATTTTTGCACCCTCTCCAGTGCCTCTATATCCTTTTTATAATATGGCAACCAGAATTGTACACAGTACTCCAAGTGTGGTCTAACTAAGGTTCGATACAAGTTTAGCATAACTTCACTACTTATCAATTTTATCCCTCTAGAAATAAATCCTAGTGCTTGGTTTGCTTTTTTTTTAAATGCGCTTACAAACCTGCGTCGCTACTTTTAGCGATTTGTGTATTTGTATACCCAGATTCCTTTGCTCCTCTACCCTATTTAGATTCTTATTTTCCAAGTAATATGTGACCTCCTTATTTTTTTTACCAAAATGTATTACCTCACACTTACCAGTGTTAAAATTCATTTGCCAAGTAAGTTTATTAATATCTCCTTGTAATTTGTTGCAGTCCTCCTCAGTACTGATTACCACCGCCCCCCCACCAATTTGGTGCCATCCACAAATGTAGAAATTGTGTTTTTGATTCCAGTCTAAATTATTAATATAAATTGTGAACAACTGTGGTCCCAGAACTGATCTTTGTGGGATCCCACATTCCACCTTCTGCCACTCTGAATAGCTACCATTTACGCCTACTCTCTGCTTTCTGTCTTGCAGCCAGTGCATATTTTTGTTTACTATACTGCATTAGAGCATACACGCATTAGAATGGTTTCATTAGAATAGCCTGAAAGATTACAGTTTTATTATTTGCCAGTGTTCGAAAAGCTTTTCCATATGACCTTTAAGTATCACCCTCAAGCAGCCGTCTGCAATCAGAGTGGAAGCTGTTTAAAATGTAACATAAATGCTCATATTCAAAGATTGATCTTAATGGAAATGGCGCCTAGTTTTCAGCACAGAATTATGTCCACATAATTGTGCATTAGTTCAGCATCAATCAAGGCACTTACTTGAGACGTATTATACAAGACCTTCATCCCTTCAGCATCAACGAAAGCTTTCCTGCCCAACTTGATATACGTGATATTTTTGATACAGGTTAAAATCCCTTTGCGGATCAGCATATGCCGATGCCTTGCGTCATGTCTATGCCAGTCGATATAAATTGTGAGCAGAACAGGAAGGTATCCCCTATCCACTGACCTCCTGGCATTGGTTTCTACAATAAAAGAAACACACATTTTTAAAAAACTTTTCCCTAACTGTAAATAAGGAAATAGTTATTCCTTAATGTTGTCATTCAATTATATATATTAACATATATATATGTAATAGGTAGTACAACTATACTTCATGGTTTATCACGGTTACAGACAGAACAGGGAGGAAAAAGTACAAGCAGCACTTTTTTGGGGAGGAGGAAGAGTTATGTCATATTTTCATGTCAAAGACATCAATATAGGTGATATTATGATGTACTTTAAATCATTGCCAGCAGACAAAAAAACATTAGAAGTACTCTTTCTCAAAGATGGTGCCCTTTTGAAGGTTTATTATACAAATACTAACAGGATGTGAAATAGTTCTCGACTCAAATTGCTTCACAATGTCATCAATTCAAGTTCACTTAACAGTTTTGTGCAGCTAAATTTTTTATATGGTAACTACAAGTGTTATAAAATAACTCTTCATCATCATCTTATTAATTGCATACTCTAAAGTTGGACTACTGCTTAACACTAATAAATGCTTTCCAACTGTGAGCAACTGGATTCACCAATTTAACTTACTGTAAGAAAAAAAACAAATGAAGCCTGAAAATGTTAGACTGCAGGGCTGTTATTTCACACCCAATACCAAAAAGTCTGCCAACAAATTATCCATAAATACAATTGAAATGGAAGGTTGCAATTTCTTCTTTAACATAGCATTTAAAAAGAACCACCCCACAACAATTGGCTTCAGCATCACTGGACTAGGAACAAAAAAAATCAAAAATCAACCAGTGGCATAGTGGTTATGAAAGTGAGTGGGGATGGGTCAGGTCCTGTACCACTCAAGTCCCAAGCTGAGCTACATCAAGTGGAAAAGGCACCTTGCGAAGTTTGGAGTATCTCTCGGCGAGTAGGAGTAAAAGTCGAAAGTGGCGGGATCAGGCTTGACTGTGCTGCTCACACAAGGGTGAATTAGTGACAACACACAAGATGAATGTTCAAACGGGCTTAGTACCAGAGAGCCATCAGCACTGTCAAATTATGCCCCAGCAAAATCCAGGAGATGGACAGAGAAAATTGAAGAAATTGCAAAAACAAATTTTAAAGTGGAAAGAAAATGCTCATGCTTAATGATTAACTTACATAGGCAACTAGGTAAAACACTTACTCGACTTTAGCAATGCTGCCAGTGTGTCTAATGAGACCCTGCAAAAAACAACACAGTCCATAGGATGCAACCATTAACAAATTGTGGCAGGGATTAAAAAAAGACATCTATAAATTTGCTTCAAGGATTACAAATTTAAACAGATAAAAGTTTATAAATGAACAAAGATATGTTTGATTATTTTGCAATAACCTCCATGTTGATGAATGAAGTTGACATTATTGTCTATTTGATGTTACCCCCTGTATTCGTTTAGCACAAGTACAGTACTACTGAATGAAATAATGATGGCTATAAATTTGCTTGTGATTGCTGATAATAGTGCAAGTTAATTAAGTGGAACAAAGATGAATAAAGCCTGAGGCTAGTATCTGTGTGCTCTAATGCTGGTCTGACGTAGTGTGTTAAACAAAAAAGTGCTAATTTTACATGCAGCACTTGCTCATAATCAAATACATTACCCAATTTTCCACAACTGACATTTAAAATTGCAACATTACTAAAGTAAATAATTATCTGGTTAGGAACACACTAACTGGCAGTGAGATGATGATATTACAAACACGAACCATATGGTACAAGATCTGAAAAGTCTGCAGCAACAGCCAAAGTTTGGAACGTTAATCTCTTAAAATGCAATGTGGTTACACCTGTAACAGGATCAGAATCTGAAAAACCTATAAATGCACATCATAGATCACAAAATAACATAACTAACATTCTGAAAATGTAGTGGTAATATAATCAATTACTGGTCTACAGTCGGTTTGTCATATTCTTAGAGGTTTCATTACATGACCTCTGGCCTCCAATTGGCCCTTGCAGTCATACAGCCTTTTTGTTCCATTTCCAGTATCTAATAAGCGAAAGTGTTCAAATAAAATGAAAAAACCCACTTTTTGTAATGCCCCTATGACTTTTCTCCTGGGTTGCTCACAGCAGTGTCCAGATTATTACACCTGGAGACTCCAGAACAATCCTGGAGGATCGACAACCCTAGTCTACAGAGGTTCAAGATTTAAGAGAGGAACTCCTATTACAAAAACAGGTTGTTTCTGGAATTGAAGCCATGTAAATAAGATGTAGCAATAACAATGGGAACAACTGGTAAACAAAGTAACATTTTTCAACACAAAATGTAAACAATTCTAACCTAAGATTACACGGTTGGAGTAAGTATGCATTAAGCTTTGAACCCAACACTAGAGAGTACTTTTAATATGGCCGGAGCAGATAATTTGTTACGGCAAGTGACTTTTCATCACCCAGAGACCAGTATTTTCACTGCCTTTCGGGGTGTTCATACAAAACTGTGGAAGTCAAGCAGAAAATGCTCTGCAGTATGTGCTCTAACTAAACAAGGGACGGGGGTGGGGGGACGGGACTGGAGAAACAGAGTGATTCGTACTCTTTGTTCTGGACTTATGGACATTTTACATGCAGATAGCACCCTCTGGTGGTGGTTATTGTGTTAGCAGTGTTTGTATGCAGCAGAGGTCATTTGACCTTTCTACCTTTCTTCCTGTTTGACCCAGGAAGTAGAATTCCAGGAAGAACCTAACTGAGTAATGGAGGATCTTCCATGAGGGATCCTTAATCCAATGTAATCTGATCTCATGTTAGGCCAGGTGCAATATCTGTGAGTATCTTTGTTTGTTAGCATAATAGCAACTTTGTCAGGGTAGTATTTTGACAATACTATGTTTATGAGAAGTAATAGTTGATATTTACAGAAGTACAGTCCAAATGTTAGTTAGTTATACAATTAGTCTATTCTACTGTTGTAAATATGTTTATATCTTATGTAATATCTAATGTATAGTACTCAGTTTATGTACAAAACATACTTTGTCTTTGTTTACAATTTCACAAATTTGTTCAAGTAAAGCTTCAAACAGCGAAACGGCTTCACGAGGAATTATTTGAATAAGTGTTTAACTTGCTGGATAACTAGATAGGAGCACGTCTAGCGAGGCCAGTACACTCTTTGATGAAAACTGTCATAACAATTTAAAAACAACATTGCAAACAAGTTTATAACATGAGAAAAAGTATCAAAGATGACTTCGAAAATTCGGTGGCACTTAGGCCATTAAACATTTCGGTGGGCATTGAAAAATCTTTGATGCTCGTCAAGTAAAATGTACTTTAGTTAATAGAGAAAATAAGTCTCTCTTCAAATGGGAGCTGGGTAAATTGCATTTGAAAGCAATTACTACAATGGCATTTCAAGGAGGAATGGATGTTCACAGCTGGAGTCCTGGGTTATTGGGCAAAATTCATGAACAACACATTCCCCTATATTAATTAGCCAGGGTACTTTATCAAGTGCAAAATGCTGAGACTGCTTTTCGTGTACAAAAACACTTCAAATTGTCTTAGGAGGTTTCTGTGTTAGGTGTATAAAATTATGAGGGGCCTAGATAGAGTGGATAGGAAGGTCCTATTTCCCTTAGCAGAAGGGTCAATAACCAGGGGGCATAGATTTAAAGTAATTGGTAGAGATTTAGAGGGGATTTGAGGGGAAATGTCTTCACCCAGAGGGTGGTGGGTGTCTGGAACTCACTGTCTGAAAGGGTGGTAGAGGCAGAAACCCTCACCACATTTAACAAGTGCTTGGATGTGCATTTGAAGTGCCATAATCTACAGGGCTACGGACCAAGAGCTGGAAAGTGGGACTAGGCTAGATAGCTCGTCGGCCGGCGCAGACACAATGGGTCGAAATGGCCTCCTTCCGTGCTGTATTTTTCTATGAATCTATGATACATTACTATAAGTCTGCCAAGTAGTAACCACATCATACTTACCATTTCACATTAAAAGAAAATTAATGCTTAGGCTTTAGTTTCAAGTTAAGGATGGAGTCCTGTCATCACTGCTTGCCTGAACTCTAACTGCAGATCAACAATCATCGCCCCTCTCCGTATTTCCCTCCAAAACGTCTGTTCACTCGCAAACGAGATCCTGACCATTCACAACTTCATTGTGAATGATTGCATTGACATCCTGGCTTTGACTGAAACTTGGCTCAGAGGTGGGTGACACCTTGCCCCTTGCCAAAGTCTCCCCCCACCTGGCTATGACAGTGTGGTCCTCATCACCAAGACACACCTCAGTCTCTCCCCTTACGCCTCAGCAACTTTTACCACCTTTGAGTACCACCATTCTCGCCTCCTTTAAAATTAATTGTTGTCCACTGGTCCCTCCATGCCCCATCCAAGGCATGTCCTCCCTTAGCCTCCACACTAAGCAACTGCTAATCCTCAGTGATTTCAATCTCCATCTCAGCATCCGTTGCCCTCTTTCCTCTGAATTAACCGTCGTCCTGTCCTCCTTAACCTCTCTCCATATAAACTCTCCTACCTGTATTCACAGTCACCTATTCAACCGTGCCATCTCATGTAGCCTCTCTACTGTCACGGTTTTGATCACCGATGAAGCTATCTGCAACCAATTGCTTATATCCCTTGCCACCACATCCCCCTACCTCCTTCCAACCCAACTTCCTTCTGCACCCCACCGCCCCCGCCACCACCTCGTCGGAAATAACACTCTCCTAAGTCACTTACAATTGCACTTTCAAGCTCCCAAATGTCCAGCATGGACTTCTTTATCACCAATAGGGGCATCTGTATAGGAACAGGAGTAGGCCATTTAGTCCCTCAAGCCTGTTCCATCATTCAATGAGATCATGGATGATCTGCGACCTAACTCCATATACCCACCCGCCTTTGCCACATATCCCTTAATACCTTTGGTTAACAAAAATCTATCAATCTCAGATTTAAAATTAACAATTGATCTAGCATCAACTGCCGTTTGTGGAGAGTTCCAAACTTACACCATCCTTTGTGTGTAGAAGTATTTCCTAATTTCACTCCTGAAAGGTCTGGCTCTAATTTTTAGACTATGCCCCCTAGTCCTAGACTCCACAACCAGCGGAAATAGTTTCTCTCTATCTACCCTATCTGTTCCCCTTAATGTCTTGAAAACTTCGATCAGATCACCCATTAACCATCTAAATTCCAGGGAATACAACCCTAATTTGTGTAATCTCTCCTCGTTATTTAACCCTTGGAGTCCAGGTATCATTCTGGTAAACCTACGCTGCACTCCTTCCAAGTCCAATATATCCTTCCTATGGTGTGGTGCCCAGAACTGCTCACAGTCCTCCAGGTGTGGTCTAACCAGGGTTTTGTATAGCTGAAGCATGACTTCTATTCCCTTGTATTCTAGTTCTCTAGATATAAAGGTCAGCATTCCATTAGCTTTTTTGATTATTTTCTGTACCTGTCCACGACATTTTAATGAACTATGTACCTGGACCCCCGAGTCTCTTTGGACCTCCACGGTTTTTAGTTTTTCACCATTTAGAAAGTACCCTGCTCTATCCTTTTTAGGTCCAAAGTCGATGACCTCACATTTACCTACATTGAAATCCATTTGTCAGTTTTACCCATTCACTTAATCTATCAATATCTCTTTATAATTTTATGCTTCCATTTACAGTGCTCCACTGATTACATCTGTCCTGCTGCCTCTGCTGTTTCTCCCTCCCTGTTTTCTTGCCCACCAAGTCAAACTTCCCTTCAAGGTCCTCCACACTGACCTCAAAATCTTCTAGGAAATTGGATATGCTAAAACAAACAGGATATCAAGTTCTCTAGATTGCTGAATACTTCTGGAAAATTATGTTTTCATATTTTAACTATTTTATCTTCATTTTCACTACCATTTTTATCTTTCAGAATGTTAACATCCTAGCTACACTTCTACTGTTATGATTCTGAAAGATTTTCAGTATTGGCTCATGTGAGCATGGACACTGGCATGGACCTTTTGGGAAGAATGGCCTGTTTCTGTGCTGTAAATACTATGTATTGCACTTATCATTTGCTTTACTCGTCTCTTTAGCCTTTTTGTACCTCCAGTTTCTCCATTAACTCCCTCCAACAGGCAAATCCTTTCCCTTACCACTATTTTTCCCCATTCCACTGAGCTGCTGAGTTTTCTTCAACTTCCCCCTTCTTATTCCTAGCAACATCTTTATTGTTATCCAGTGCCTGAAGACTAATTGACATTTATCTCCTTCTATAAACCATTCTCATCGCCGCCTCTTAATATACCCAAACCCTGCCTCCTGTTGACAGCAGATAAAGAAGCCAACACATACCTTATGTACCTCCTGCAACTGGACTCATACTCCGCTTTCCTTCTGACTCCAATACCAGTCAGTATCAGCTATGCACTTTCAACCTCACCAATGCCCTACAACACATGCACTCGACGTTCTAACTCCTTTCACCTTCAGGTTTTCAATTGGCAAGAGTAATTATTAGATCATTCGCTCTGACAACTGTAAACATATCACACTATACAGAAACTGTTGTGCTAATTTCACCTTCTGCGTCCTTGTGCAGCTAAGGCACAGCCTTCAGCCATTATAAGCCCTGTACTCTGGCATTCTCTCCCTAAACCCCTCTGCCTTGCTACATCTCTCCCATCTCTCAGGTGGACGTAAAAGATCCCATGGCACTATTTCGAAGAGGAGCAGGGGAGTTATCCCCGGTGTCCTGGCCAATATTTATCCCTCAGTCAACATAACAAAAACAGATTATCTGGTCATTATCACACTGCTGTTTGTGGGAGCTTGCTGTGCGCAAAATAGCTGCTGCGTTTCCCACATTACAACAGTGACTACACTCCAAAAGTACTTCATTGGCTGTAAAGCACTTTGAAACGTCCGGTGGTCGTGAAAGGCACTATATAAACTTAAGTTTTTCTTTCTTTAAATAGTCCCATCTAAACCCATCTCGTCGCTGTTCATTTCCCCCCTTTCTGCAGAGCCTTGGGGTGTTCTGTTGTGTTAATGATCTATACAGGTGCAATTTGTTAGTGCTGTTAGAGACCCTGATATTAACTTATTTACAAATTTCTCAGTCTTAAAATATCCCTTACACAACTTAAGTTTCTTTTACTTAATTTAAAGTTGTCTACAGTAGTTACAGCCAATAAAAAACATCTTTGAGTGAAATGATAGTCTTACCTGCTGAATCAAACTGCCATCCCTCCTCCTAACCAAAATCAAAACACCACTGCCTGAAATGAAAAGCTGATCCTGCTCACTCAATTTCTTCTTTGTTCCTCCTCAATCAAACTCTGCCCTCACTCTTCTAAAATGCTGCCATCACTGTCAACCATTTAGTGCAGACTCGATTCCAAATGCAATACAGCTTATAATGAACATGTTCGTATTAATGCGATTTGCCTGCTATATGAGATGGCTGTTATAACATGGTAGTGCTGATACTATATAACAAGAATACTCCTTCGATGTAGTGACCTTTTGCCCAGTTGTTGCCATCTCCACTCTGACCTGCAGCTTTATTTAAACTGCAGTCTTGGTACTTAATACAAACTGTAATCCCACACTATTTAGAGGGATTAGAAGTGTTTTAAGTATACAAAAGGTAACTTAACATTAAAGAAATGTTATGCTACTTATTTACTTATTTGTATGTGGAGATGCTCAAAAGAGGAAACATTCAATTTTATTCAGTGGTTGTTATAAAATATGAGACTTCTGTAAGCAAATACCATATTAAAGAATGTACTTAATAGCATAGTTTATGCTGATTGCAACGTGCTATTTGGGAGGCAACTGAAATGTACATTTTGACAAATGTAGTTTCTAACCAATAACTCCTATAGGTCAGCGATGGCAACAGCTGAGATTACATTGGATATATGGCATAAAAACAGGCCATTCAGCCCAACCAGTCTATGCCAGTCTTTCCTCATCTAAATCTATCAGCATAACCCTCTATTCCATTCTCCCTCATATGTTTGTCCAGCCTCCCCTTAAATGCATCTATACTATTTGCTTCAGCCACTCCGTGGTAGCGAGTTCCACATTCTCACCACTCTTTGGGAAAAGAAGTTTCTTCTGAATTCCCTATTGGATTTCCTGGTGACTATCTTATGTTGCTGGCCTCCAGTTATGCTCTTCCCACAAGTGGAAACATTCTCACTGTATCCACTCTATCAAAACCCTTCATAATTTTATAGACCTCTATTAGGTCACCCCTCAGCCTTATTTTTTCCAAGAGAATAGAGACCCAGCCTGTTCATCCTTTCCTGATATGTAGACCCTCGCATTTCTGGTATCATCCTTGCAAATCTTCTCTGCACCCTCTCCTGTGCCTCTATATCCTTTTTATAATATGGCGACAAGAACTGTACGCAGTACTCTAAGTGTGGTCTAACCAAGGTTCGATACAGGTTTAGTATAGCTTCCCTACTTTTCAATTCTATCCCTCGAGAAATAAACCCTAGCGCTTGGTTTGCATTTTTAATGGCCTTGCTAGCCTGTGGCGCAACTTTTAGTGATTTGTGTATTTGTACTCCGAGATCCCTTTGTTCCTCTACCCCACCTAGACTCGCACCCACCAAGTGATAAGTGACCTCCCTATTCTTCCTACCAAAATTTAATACCTCACATTTGTCTGTGTTGAACTTCATTTGCCAATTAGTTGCCCATTCTGCAAGTTTATTCATTTGTAATTTGTTGCAGTCCTCCTCAGCATTGACTATTGCCCCCAATTTGGTGTCATCCGCAAATTTAGAAATTGTGTTTTTGATTGCAAAGTCTAAATCGTTAATGTAAATTGTGAACAGCAGTGGTCCCAGCACTGATCCTTGTGGAACACCACTACCCACCTTCTGCCACTCTGAATAGCTACCCTTTACTCCCACTCTCTGCTTTGAAGCCAGCCAGCAATCCATTCTGCTACTTGTCCCGACTCCACATTCTCTGACCTTATTCATTAGTCTATTATGGGGTACCTTATCGAAGGCCTTTTGAAAATCCAGATAAACTACAACTACTGCATTACCATTGTCCACTCTCTCTGTTACCTCTTCAAAAAATTCAATAAGTTTGGTCAAGCAAGATTTTCCCTTTTGAAATCCATGCTGACTATTCATTATTATACTTTTCGTTTCTAGATGTTCTTCTATTCTCTCCTTCAGTGGGGGATTCCATTATTTTTCCTACCACTGATGTTAAGCTGACTGGTCTATAGTTCCGTGGACATGTTCTATCCCCCTTCTTAAATATAGGCATTGCGTTAGTTAAGGAAAACAATGAGGTAACAAAACCATTTGAAAACACGTGGAATCTGAATAAAACAAAATAGATATGTACTATCTAATATAAAAAATATATTTGGTGCAGGCAACATGGACATTACAGAAACGCCGCAGGATCATCCACGGATGGATTTCCTCTAAGCCAGTCCATTGTTCTTTTATTTACTACATTTATTTCAATTCTTCCAACCTATTTGTTTCTCTCTCTACCACAATTTGGCCAAGACTATTCGCTTTGGGCACAATCGACAATCCGGACACACATTGCACTAGTTTTGAGAAGTGTTTTTTTTCTTTCAAGTTTCCGCTCAAACTCATTTACATATCTCCGAACGTTAAATCTGCCATGAACCAGCGCAATCAGGCAGCATTTTAGAACGTAATTTTTAAAAAGTTTGCATTCAATAATAATACGATATATTTAAGAGTGGTAACCTGGTGCAGTTTTATTAATACAGCTGCAAATGGGTTTATCACAAAAAATAAGCATTTTTAATCAGTATCTAGTACACCACCTGTGAGTAACCAGATTTTAAATAACTGAAAATGACTTAAAAAAACTATACAGAACCATTTACTAGTTATATTCTTGTCCACTAGTCAGTTTCTTAGTTAATGCAAAAAAAGTTAAAAGCTTTTAAAACATGCCTATTCGTGTCCTTGCGCCTAAAAAAAGGCATAATTTTAAGAGCCTCCTCAAAGGCCTGCAAAAGGGAGCAATTTGTGGAAACTCAGAATGGTGATTAATTTGATAAGAGGTCGTGGCCAGTTTTGTGGGCAGGGCTGGCTTCAAAGCGTGATATTTTTTAAACTAGTGCAAAAGATCACAGAAACTCAATTTGCGCTGAACGGAATTTGCACTTAAAATTCCTCAATCTTTTGCGCTGGTTTGGTTAATTTTGGGCGAATTGTGCTGAATTAAAAACAACGCAGCCTAGTGAAAACTCCTGCCCAATGCATCAAGCCTATTGTTCCAGCCGACCATGTATAAACTGCTCCTGACTAACTGGCTTCAGGAGGGAGAGAAAAGGTTCCATCTGTAGGTCAGTAGAGGCATAAATCATACAGGTCAAACTACTGATCTTCACCAAACATGCTGTGTAAGGAATTGCTCTAAAAGGAACTGGGAAACTATATTTGCTGAGAATTAAGGATAGATTTCACAATTTTGTTACTTAAGTTTACTTCTGTAAACATAGTTTTGTGGACAGTATACAAAAAATATTTCAATTGGGAGAGCTACAGCATTAAAATGACAACACGAGACAGAAGCGTTGTTTACAAGCTAGTAACATTACTGTACACAAGGTCACCACTGTAAATCAATGTCTCAATAATTTATCTTGCACCATGGCAACTGCCAGTACCAATGGTATAATCCCATTGGCATTATTTTTAATTAGTAGAGAGCTATGAATGACTGCACTGTAGTTTACAACTATCAAAGATTCTCCCACAAGGCACATAGAATCACAAAGTTTCTACTGCATATACTTGTTATGTCCTACCCTCTACAAATTGCTGCTTCTTTCTTCCAAATGTTTGCAATTCTACCACAGAAAGACAAGTCTTCCTTTGTAGACTGCATCATATGACCTAATCAGGACCTGTGCTACTTATATGGATATTCTATTTTTTTGAAACAAATTTCAAATTAGTATAAAGACAGTTAATAAACACGTGTTTGGCATACAGCACATGCAACTCCCAATAGTGATTCATTCAAGAACCTGACCAACAGCACTGTGGGAATACCTTCACTACAAGGACTGCAACGGTTCAAGAGGGCGGCTCACCACCACCTTCTCAACAACAACAACAACAATTTGCATTTATATAGCACCGACACCAAGCCACATAAGGGGAAATTAGGACAGGTGACCAAAAGCTTGGTCAAAGAGGTAGGCTTTAAGGAGCATCTTAAAGGAGGAAAGAGAGGTAGAAAGGCTTAGAGGCTTAGGCAAGGAATTCCAGAGCTTAGGGCCCAGGCAACAGAAGGCACGGCCACCAATGGTTGAGCGATTATAATCAGGGATGCTCAAGAGGGCAGAATTCGAGGAGCGCAGATATCTCAGGGGGTTGTGGGGCTGAAGGAGATTACAGAGATAGGGAGGGGCAAGGCCATGGAGGGATTTGAGAACAAGGATGAGAATTTTGAAATCGAGGTGTGGCTTAACCGGGAGCCAATGTAGGTCAGTGACCACAGGGGTGATGGGTGAACGGGACTTGGTGAGAGTTTGGACACGGGCAGCCGAGTTTTGGGTCACCTCAAGTTTACGTAGGGTAGAATGTGGGAGGCCAGCCAGGAGTGCATTGGAATAGTCAAGTCGAGAGGTAACAAAGGCATGGATGAGGGTTTCAGCAGCGGATGAGCTGAGGCAAGGGCGGAGAGGGGCGATGTTACAGAGGTAGAAATAGGTGGTCTTAGTTAGAAGAACATAAGAAGTAACAGCAGAAGTAGGCCATATGGCCCCTCGAGCCTGCTCCACCATTCAATAAGATCATGGCTGATCATCAACCTCAACTCCACTTTCCCGCCCAATCTCCATATCCTTGGATTCCCCTAGAGTCCAAAAATCGATCTATCTATCTCAGCCATGACTATACTCAAAGACTCAGCATTCACAGCCCTCTGGGGCAGAGAATTCCAAAGATTCACAACCCTCCGAGTGAAGAAATTCCTCCTCATCTCAGTCTTAAATGGCCACCCCCTTATCCCGAGACTCCTCTTCTTAGATAGTCCCTCGGAACCGAGGATGACTTGCTTCCACATTAAAAATGAGTTAGCAGGTGACTGATGAGTCCAATGCGGAACCTACAGTCTCTGTCACAGGTGGGGCAGACTGTGGTTGAAGGGGTGGGTGGGTGGGGTGCTTGGGTTTGACGTGCACTCCTTCCGCTGTTTGCGCTTAGCTTCCGCTTGCTCCCGGCGAAGAGACTCGAGGTGTTCGGCGCCTTCCCGGATGCTTCTCCTCCACTTTGTGCAGTCTTGGGCCAGGGATTCCAGGTGTCAGCGGGGATGTTGCACTTTTTCAAGGAGGCTTTGAGGGTGTCCTTGAAGCGTTTCCTCTGCCCAACTGGGGCTCTCTTGCCGTGTCGGAGCTCCGAGTAGAGCGCTTGTTTTGGGAGTCTCATATCGAGCACGTGGACAATGTGGCCCGTCTATTGGAGCTGATCGAGCGTGGTCAATGCTTCGATGCTGGCCTGAGTGAGAACAGTGACGTTGGTGCGCCTATCCTGCCAAGGGATTTACAGGATCTTGTGGAGGCAGCGTTGGTGGTACCTCTCCAGTGCTTTGAGGTGCCTGCTGTACATGGTCCTTGTCTCTGAAGCATACAGGAGGGCAGGTATCACTACTGCTCTGTACACCATGAGCTTGGTGCAGGGTTTGAAGTCCTGGTCTTCAAACAATCTCTTCCTCAGGCGTCCGAAGGCTGCACTGGCACACTGAAGGCGGTGTTAGACGTCGTCATCGACGTCTGCCCTTGTTGACAGTAGGCTCCCAAGGTATGGAAAGTGGTCCACGTTGTCCAAGGCTTCATCATGGATTTTGATAATTGGGGGACAGCACTGTGTGGCGGGGGCAGGTTGGCAGAGAATTTGTCTTACGGATGTTTAGTGTAAGGCCCATGCTCTCGTACGCTTCGGTGAAGGTGTTGACGATGGTTTGGAGTTCGACCTCAGAGCGTGCGCAGACACAAGCGTCGTCTGCATACTGTAATTCGACGACAGAGGAAGGGACAACCTTGGATCTGGACTGGAGGCAAAAGAGGTTGAACAGTTTCCCATTTGTTCTGTAGATTAGCTCCACACCAGCGGGGTGCTTACTGAGGGTGAGATGGAGCAATGCAGTAAGGAAAATCGAGAAGAGCGGTGAAGAGGTGCGATGACACAGCCTTGCTTGACCCTGGTCCCTACGTGAATTGGGTCTGTGGTGGATCCATTGGTCAGGATCACGGCTTGCATGTCGGAGGATGGTGGCAGACTTTTGAGGAGGACACTCCATAATCCCTCACGGTTGACGGTATCGAAGGCCTTTGTGAGGTCAAAGGCGGCCATGTACAGCGGTTAGTGCTGTTCCCTGCATTTCTCTTGTAGTTGACACGCGGTGAAGATCATGTCCATTGTGCCCCTTAGTGGGCGGAATCTGCATTGCGACTCTGCGAGGAGCTCTTCAGCCACTGGGAGAAGGTGATTGAGGAGGATTCTTGCAATTACTTTTTCCCTGTGGCAGACAGCAGGGAAGCTCCTCTGTAATTACCGCAATCGGACTTGTCACCTTTCTTGAAGATGGTCACAATTACGGCATCTCTTAGATACCCTGGCATGCTCTCCTCTTTCCAAATAAGAGAAATGAGTTAATGTATTTGCGCCAATAGTGCTTCTCTGCCTCCATCTGCTCCTGAGGCCTTGTTGTTCTTCAGTTGTCGGATGGCCTTTTCAACCTCATGCCGGGCTGGGGTTGTGCTGAGGTGGTGGCGGGTAGCATGCTGCGGGATGGAATTGAGGACACTCGCATCGAAGACAGAGTCTCGGTTAAGGAGATCTTCGAAGTGTTCCTCCCAGCGTCTCTGTCTTTGATGAGTACCTCTCTGTTCTTGGCCCACAGTAGGTAGGACCTTGGGTGCTTGGGCCGTAGGTGGTCTTGACTGCGCTAAAGAATCCATGCACGTCGTGGTTGTCGGCTAACTGCTGGATCTCCTGCGCTTTCTCCACCCATCATCTGTTCTTTAGGTCGCGAGTTTTTTGTTGGACCTCAGCCTTCAGGCGTCTGTCGAGCTGCTTTCTTGCTCTTGAGTTCTGTTGCTGTTTCCAGGTCAGGAATGCCTTGTGCTTGCGGCTGATTAGCTCCTGGATCTCCTGGTCGTTCTCGTTGAACCAGTCTTGGTGTTTCCTGGTCGCGTGACCGAGCGTCTCTTCACAGGTGCTGATTATGGAGGCCTTGAGTGCAGACCAGGCGCTGTGGACACTCTGTATCTCAATCACTGGGAGTCGTCCGGTTGGTTGTGAGGCGCAGGCTGAATAGGGCTTTCTTAGCAGGGCCTTTGAGTGCTCCAGCGTTGATTTTCCTGCGGCATTGCTTCTGTTGCCGCCGCTGCTTTGGGGCTACATTGATGGAGATGACAGCGGATTAGGCGGTGGTCTGTCCAGCAGTCGTCAGCTCCTGTCATGGCGTGGGTGATGCGGACGTCCTTGCGGTCCCTCACTCGATGACCTAGTCCAGCAGATGCCAGTGCTTGAAGCGAGGGTGTTGCCATGAAGCCTTGTACTTGTGTCTCTGATGGAACAAGGTGTTGGTTATGACAAGGCCATAGTCTAAGCATTTTGTCAGGAGGAGGGTACCACTGGAGTTGGCTTTCCCTACCCGCTTCTGCCGATCACACCTACCCAGAGGTCTGTGTCCTTTCCAACTCTGGCGTTAAAGTCGCCAAGGAGGTTCAGCTTGTCGCCTGTTGGGACTCTGGACAGGGATTGTTCGAGGCTGGAGTAGAATTCCTCTTTGGTCTCGTCTGTGGCTTCCAGTGTTGGGGCGTATGCACTGATGACCTTAGCGCACTGGTTCCGGGCTAGGGTGAGCCGTAGTCATGAGGCGCTCGTTTATTCCACAAGTGGAGTCTCTGAGACGTTCAACTAGCTCATTTTTAATGACGAAACCTAGCCCATGTAGGGGGCGTTCTTCAGGTTTGCCTTTCCAGAAGGTGGTGTAACCATCGCCTTGCTCCTTGAGCTGGCCTTCCCCTGCCCACCGGGTCTCGCTTAGGGCGGCAATGTCTATGTCGAAACATCTGAGCTCCCGGGCAACGATAGCAGCACGGCGTTCCGGTCTGTCGCTGTTGGGGTTGTCCATGAGGATCCGGACGTTCCAGCTCCCGAACTTCATTTTAACGGGTGGAAAATGTCTGTGCATGAATTCTTTTAACGTGGGGTGGCAGTTGCACACCAGCTACCACACGAGCTTGACAGAGCAAGGTCTTGGTCCAATGGCAAGGGGATCCAAGACGATTGGAGACCAGGCTCTGCTACATCGGCCTAGCACACACACACACACAAACATACTGCTACTGTCCTCCTCCCTCCTTTTCGCAGGTCCTCTCTGCCTGGGTTTCATAGGCTGCAGTGTGGTCCTCCCGACCCCACTGCTGGTTCACGCTGCGCCACTCCTGGGCCTCGACCTCACTGCTGGGCTCATCCTCGCTCCTGGGCCCCGACCACCTTATAGTGCGTCTCCTTCTAGCGAGTGTGTCCCGCGCTGTGTCTCCTTCTAGCGAGTGTGTCCCGCGGTGTGTCTCCTTCTGGCGAGTGTGTCCCGCGCTGTGTCTCCTTCTGGCGAGCGTGTCCCGCGCTGTGTCTCCTTCCGGCGAGCGTGTCCCGCGCTGTGTCTCCTTCCGGCGAGCGTGTCCCGCGCTGTCTCTCCTTCCGGCGAGCGTGTCCCGCGGTGTCTCCTTCCGGCGAGCGTGTCCCGCGGTGTCTCCTTCCGGCGAGCGTGTCCCGCGGTGTCTCCTTCCGGCGAGCGTGTCCCGCGGTGTCTCCTTCCGGCGAGCGTGTCCCGCGGTGTCTCCTTCCGGCGAGCGTGTCCCGCGGTGTCTCCTTCCGGCGAGCGTGTCCCGCGGTGTCTCCTTCCGGCGAGCGTGTCCCGCGGTGTCTCCTTCCGGCGAGCGTGTCCCGCGGTGTCTCCTTCCGGCGAGCGTGTCCCGCGGTGTCTCCTTCCGGCGAGCGTGTCCCGCGGTGTCTCCTTCCGGCGAGCGTGTCCCGCGGTGTCTCCTTCCGGCGAGCGTGTCCCGCGGTGTCTCCTTCCGGCGAGCGTGTCCCGCGGTGTCTCCTTCCGGCGAGCGTGTCCCGCGGTGTCTCCTTCCGGCGAGCGTGTCCCGCGGTGTCTCCTTCCGGCGAGCGTGTCCCGCGGTGTCTCCTTCCGGCGAGCGTGTCCCGCGGTGTCTCCTTCCGGCGAGCGTGTCCCGCGGTGTCTCCTTCCGGCGAGCGTGTCCCGCGGTGTCTCCTTCCGGCGAGCGTGTCCCGCGGTGTCTCCTTCCGGCGAGCGTGTCCCGCGGTGTCTCCTTCCGGCGAGCGTGTCCCGCGGTGTCTCCTTCCGGCGAGCGTGTCCCGCGGTGTCTCCTTCCGGCGAGCGTGTCCCGCGGTGTCTTCTTCCGGCGAGCGTGTCCCGCGGTGTCTCCTTCCGGCGAGCGTGTCCCGCGGTGTCTCCTTCCAGTGAGCGTGTCCCGCGGTGTCTCCTTCTAGTGAGACTATGGCCCCTAGTTCTATACACTCCAGCCAGGGGAAACAACCTCTCAGCATCTACCCCGTCAATCCCCTTCAGAATCTTGTGTGTTTCAATGAAATCACCTCTCATTCTTCTAAACTCCTGAGAGTATTGGCCCATTCTACAGAATCTCTCATCATAGGACAGCCCTCTCATCCCAGGAATCAATCTAGTGAACCTTCATTGCACCACCTCCAAGGCAAGTATATCCTCCCAGAGATAAGGAGATCAAAACTGTGCAGAGTACTCCAGGTGTGGTCTCACCAAGGCCCTGTACAATTATAACAGAACTTGCTTACTTTTATACTCCAACCCCCTTGCAATAAAGGCCAACATTCAGTTAATTAAATAAATCTGGAATAAAAAGCTAGTATCAGTAATGGTAACCATGAAACTCTCGGATTGTCGGAAAAACCCATCTGGTCCATTAATGGTCCTTTAGGGAAGGAAATCTGCCGTCCTTACCTGGTCTGGCCTATATGTGACTCCCGACCCACAGCAATGTGGTTGACTCTTAACTGCTCTGTGAAATGGCCTAGCAAGTCACTCAGTTGTAACTAACCGCTACGAAACAAAATAATAAGAATGAAACCGGATGGACCACCCGACATCGACCTCGGCTACGGACACGGCAATGGCACACCCAGCCCAGTCAACCCTGCAAAGTCCTCCTCACCAACATCTGGGGACTTGTGCCAAAATTGGGAGAGCTGTCCCACAGACTAGTCAAGCAACAGCCTGACATAGTCATACTCACAGAATCATACCTTTCACCAATGTCCCAGACTCCTCCATCGCCATCCCTGGGTATGTCCTGTCCCACCGTCAGGATAGGCCCACCAGGGGTGGTGGCACAGTGGTATACAGTCGGGAAGGAGTGGCCCTGGGAGTCTTCAACATTGACTCCGGACCCCATGAAGTCTCATGGCTTCAGGTCAAGCATGGGCAAGGAAACCTCCTGCTGATTACCACCTACTCAGCTGATGAATCAGTACTCCTCCATGTTTAACACCACTTGGAAGAAGCACTGAGAGTAGCAAGGGCACAGAATGTACTTTGGGTGGGGGACTTCAATGTCCATCACCAAGAGTGGCTCGGTAGCACCACTACTGACCGAGCTGGCCTAGTCCTGAAGGACATAACTGCCACTCTGGGCCTGCGACAGGTGGTGAGTGAACCAACACGAGGGAAAAACCGACTTCACCTCGTCCTCACCAATCTACCTGTCGCAGATGCATCTGTCCATGACAACATTGGCAGCAGTGACCACCGCACAGTCATTGTGGAGACAAAGTCCCGTCTTCACACCAAGAACAACCTACATCGTGTTGTGTGGCACTACCACCATGCTAAATGGGTTAGATTCAGAACAGCAGCTCAAAACTGGGCATCCATGAGGCGCTGTGGGCTATCAGCAGCAGCAGAATTGTATTCCACCACAATCTGTAACCTCATGGCCCGGCATATCCCTCACTCTACCATTATCAAGCCAGGGGACCAACCCTGGTTCAACAACGAATGTAGATCATCAAAAATGAGGTGCCAACCTGCGGAAGCTGCAACACCGGACTACATGCATGCTAAAAAGCAGAAGCAGCATGCTATAGAGAGGGCTAAGCGATCCCACAATCAACGGATCAGATCAAAGCTCTGCAGTCCTGCCACATCCAATCGTGAATGGTGGTGGACCATTAAACAACTAACAGGGGGAGGAGGAGGCTCAAAGAATATCCCCATCCTCAATGATGGTGGAGCCCAGCAAGTGAGTGCAAAAGACAAGGCTGAAGCATTTGCAACCAACTTCAGCCAGAAGTGCCGAGTGGATGATCCATATCGGCCTACTCCCGAGGTCCCCACCATCACAGAAGCCAGTCTTCAGCCAATTCGATTCACTTCACGTGATATCAAGAAACGGCTGAGTGCACTAGATATAGCAAAGGCTATGAGCCCCAACAACATCCCGGCTATCGTGCTGAAGACTTATGCTCCAGAACTAGCCGTGCCGCTAGCCAAGCTGTTCCAGTACAGCTACAAAACTCTCATCTATCCGACAATGTGGAAAACTGCCCAGGTATGTCCTGTCCACAAAAAGCAGGACAAATCCAACCCGGCCAATTACCGCCCCATCAGTCTACTCTCAATCGTCAGCAAAGTGATGGAAGGTGTCGTCGACAGTGCTATCAAGCGGCACTTACTCACCAATAAGCTGCTCACAGATGCCCAGTTTGGGTTCCGCCAAAACCACTTGGCTCCCGACCTCATTACAGCCTTGGTCCAAACATGGACAAAAGAGTTTAATTCCAGAGGTGAGGTGAGAGTGACTGCCCTTGACATCAAGGCAGCATTTGACCGAGTCTGGCATCAAGAGCCCTAGTAAAACTGAAATCAATGGGAATCGGGGGGAAACGCTCCACTGGCTGGAGTCATACTCAGCACAAAGGAAGATGGTTGTGGTGGTTGAAGGTCAATCATCACAGCCATGCCCGCATGCAACAAGACCTGGACGACGTTCAGGCTTGGGCTGATAAGTGGCAGGTAACATACGTGCCACAGAAGTGCCAGGCAATGTCTATCTCCAACAAGCGAGAGTCTAACCACCTCCCCTTGACATTCAATGGCATTACCATCGCTGAATCCCCCACTATCAACATCCTCGGGGGTCACCATTAACCAGAAACTTAACTGGACCAGCCACATAAATACTGTGGCAACAAGAGCAGGTCAGAGGCTAGGTATTCTGCGGCGGGTGTCGCACCTCCTGACTCCCCAAAGCCTTTCCACCATCTACAAGGCACAAGTAAGGAGTGTGATGGAAAACTCTCCACTTGCCTGGATGAGTACAGCTCCAGCAACACTCAAGAAGCTCGAGACCATCCAGGACAAAGCAGCCCGCTTGATTGGCACCCCATCCACCAGCTTAAACATTCAATCCCTCCACCACCGGCGTACCGTGGCTACAGTGTGTACCATCTACAAGATGCACTGCAGCAACTCACCAAGGATTCTTTGGTAGCACCTCCCAAACCCGCGACCTCTTCCACCTAGAAGGACAAGGGCAGCAGGCGCATGGGAACACCACCACCTCCAAGTTCCCCTCCAAGTCACACACCAGCCTGACTTAGAAGTATATCACCGATCCTTCATCGTCGCTGGGTCAAAATCCTGGAACTCCCTACCCAACAGCACTGTGGGAGTACCATCACCACATGGACTGCAGTGGTTCAAGAAGGCAGCTCACCACCACCCTCTCAAGGGCAACTAGGGATGGGCAATAAGTGTTGGCATTGCCAGCAAGGCCCTGATCCCATAAACGAATTTAAAAAAAACATGCCATTTGCCTTCCTTATTGCTTGCTGTACCTGCATGCTAGCTTTCTGTGTTTCTTGTACGAGGACACCCAAATCTCTCTGAACACCAACATTTGAAAGTTTCTCACCATTTAAAAAATATTCTGTTTTTCTATTCTTCTTACCAAAGTGAATAACCTCACATTTCCCTACATTATACTCCATCTGCCACCTTACTGCCCACTCACTGAGTCTATCTATATCCCTTTGCAGACTCTGTTCTCCTCACAGCTTACTGTCCCATCTAGCTTTGTATCATCAGCAAATTCTGTAATAACCTTTTATGTGGCACCTTATCAAATGCCTTCTGGAAATCCAAATATACTACATCCACTGGTTCCCCTGTATCTACCCTGCTAGTTACATCCACAAAAAACTCTAATAAATTTGTCAAACACGATTTCCCTTCCATAAAACCATGTTGACTCTGCCTAATCATGTTATGATTTTCTAAGTGCCCTGATACCACTTCCTTAACAATGGATTCCAGCATTTTCCCGATGACTGATGTCAGGCTAACTTTTTTCTCTCCCTCCTTTCTTGAATAGCGGCATTACATTAGCGACCTTCCAATCCACTAGGACCATTCTAGAATCTAGGGAATTTTGGAAGATCAAAACCAATGCATCCACCTACTCTTCAGCCACCTCTTTTAGAACCCTAGGATGTAGGCCATCAGGTCCAGGGGATTTGTTGGCTTTTAGTGCCATTAGTTTCGCTAGTACTTTTTCTCTACTTATATTAATTACGTTCCTCACTCTCATTAGACCCTGGGTTCCCCACCATTTTTGGTATGCTTTTTGTGTCTTCCACTGTGAAGACAGATACAAAATTTTGTTTAACGTTTCTGCCATTTCCTTATTCCCCATAATAATTTCTCCTGTCTCAGCCTCTAAGGGACCAATGTTTACTTTTGCTACTCTCTTCCTTTTTACATACTTGTAGAAACTCTTACAGTCTGCTTTTATATTTCTTGCTAGTTTTCTCTCATTCTATTTTTTCCATTTTTATAAATTTTTTGGTCAACCTTTGCTGGTTTCTGAAACTCTCCCAATCCTCAGGCTTACTATTATTTTTTGCAACATTATAAGCTTCTTCTTTCAATCTAATGCTATCCTTAATTTCTTTAGTTAGCCACAGTTGGATCACTTTTCCCGTGGAGTTGTTTCGTTTCTCAATGGAATGTATTTTTGTTGAGAATTATGAAATATTTCTTTAAATGCTAGCCACTGCTTATCTACCGCCATACCTTTTAATCTATTTTTCCAATCTACCTTAGCCAACTCGCCCCTCATACCTATGTAATTGGCTTTATGCTGCGGACATGAAGTCAGAAACTTATTTCAGGGTCAAATATGACACCAAGGTTGCGAACAGTGTGGTTCAGCCTCAGACAGATGACAATTAGGGATAGGAAGAAGGAAAGGAAAGAAGGAAAAGGATAACTCCCCTACTCTTCTTTGAAATAGTGCCATGGGATCTTTTACATCCAGCTGAGAGGACAGATGGGGCCTCGGTTTAACGGCACCTCCAACAGTGCAGCACTCCCTCAGCACTGCACTGGAGTGTCAGCCTAGCTTTATGTGCTCAAGTCCCTGGAGTGGGAACCCACAACCTTCTGACCCAGAGGCGAGTGTTCTTCCAACTGAGCCACAGCTGACACTCCAGACATAAATGCTGGCCTTGCCAGCGACGCCCACATCCCAGGAACGAAGATAAAAAAAAACAACAAGGATGAAAAATGGTACAGTACTTTAAAAATTACTTCCATATACAGTTAATTTATGTTTTAAATGAACAGTTTATTATAGTACCTACTTTATAAGGCTTGTGTTCTTCCTGTTAAAAGGACCAATAATCTTGAACATAAGTTCCACAACACCATTTTTACCCAAGGATACGGCATTGACAGCTGAAAAAATAAGTGGCTAAAATGAACTATACAACACCATGCAACTATTATAAGATAAATTCTAGCAATGTTTCAAAAACAAATCTAAAAGATATGAATAGTGTATAGTGCATTTTGACAATGTATGTAACAATTAATCTTAGAACAAACTAGAATTTCTTCTGATCTATTTTGATTTTTACATTGAAGCTAAGTTGCATTTACATATATGGTTGCATTCCATCTGAGCCAAGTCCAAACCCAAATCACAAACAGACAAATATCATGATAGCCCGCTCCCCCACCGAGTCCAACATAATACAGTACAATGGTTTCAACATTTTTAACAGCTGTCAATTTAGTTGCCAATTTTTCCCCTTTCCTTGTTATGTCCAGATCACTTTAGACAGATGCAAGTAATGCCTGGGTGTGAACCCATGAAGGTGAACACTGTTGAGTCACTCCGTGAAATATTCATTTAAATGAATGCTGTATGCATATGCAGCAATAAGCGTACTTGCTGTACTCAATACTTACCGTTGCTGGAATAAACTCGCAGCAGCTGCAGACAAGGTAAAATCAGCTTGTTGTTCTGCAGGTTTTGTTTCACTAAACTTAAAGTTATACCCAAGGCTCCATTAATTCTGGCTTTGGCTCCAAACTTTTTGTCTATTCAAGAAAACAAAAGAAATAATAATGTACTATGGACTTCAGTAAATATCATCGCCCAGATTTTTTTCTAGATCTTTTCAATAGATTTCTGACTTATCTTTTAATTAGAATGACAAATGAGCATTGTGCAATTTTGTAATATATTTATCATTCCAACGTGTATTGAAGATTTTGTTCAAATTAAACTTTCAGATGTCAGAGGACAATGTCATTTATGATGACTTTGGGGAAACTGGTGATTCTCATAGGAGGTAAGGATTACATAGCACTTACATGAAAAGGTGACTGTACCATGCTAGACGCGGGAGTGATTTTATTCAGACAAAATAGTTTCTTGGCAGAGGTTAGAATCCTATTTAACTCTACATATTTTGACACATTTTTACACACAAAACTATACGCTCCTTTTGCTTTCTCATTACACCAGTAATAAGTGCAGTTAGCCCCTTCTAAAAATGCGCAGGGAGTCAATACTCACTAAAATTTACATTAGCAATTCCTGTGAAAAACAAGTAACTTTCATAATACTTTCATTCCTGTGATTATGCTTCTTTAAAAGAAAGCTCAAAGATGTTGTTATAATGGAAAGATACAATTGCTGTCTCATTGGATTTGCAGGTGTGGCTATATCTAACAATAATTAGTAAACTTGTTGATTCTTTTTGGAACTGCCATTATTGAGGTTACCACATATCTTCACTTCAGATTCCACTGTGGCAGTTTGCGAATTTTAATTCAGTTCTTAAAAAAAAACTGGAAATAAAATATTGGCACCAGTAAAATTGACCATGAAGCTGTCGAATTGTCATAAAAACCCAACTGGTTCACTAATATCCTTTAGGATAGGAAATCTGCCATTCTTACCCAGTCTGGCCTATATTAGCCTTGGCTCATGGCAGCACTCTCGCCTCTGAGTCAGAAGGTTGTGAGTTCAAGTCCCACTCTAGAGACTTGAACACAAAAATTTAGGCCGACACTCCAGTGCAGTACCGAGGGAGTGCTGCACTGTTGGAGCTGCTGTCTTTTGCATGAGATGTTAATCCAAGGCCCTGTCTGCCTTCTCAGGTGGACGGCAATAAACTCTAATCAGCAAAGAACTGGCATGTTTTGGCAACAACTGTTGCAAATCCAACCACATTTTAACATACGACAAGCATATTACAGGGCATGAGGGGTGTAGGAAAACATTTAGCACCGACTTATTTTCTCTCCTTCTGTCTATTTACTCCTCTCCTTGATGAGATAGATATGGTCACTGGGTTGTGTCATCCAGTCACTTTGGTCTCCTGGAGCTTGCTTGATCACTTTTTGGAATTTCCTTCTGGTCTAAAGTTCTTTTTCCCCTGTTTTTTTGTGCCTCTTCCAGGAGATTGGGTGGTTGCAAAGCAGGGGGTGGGGGGGGGGGGGGGGGGAAGTACGGGAGTGATAGTGTGCAGAGGGCACACCATGCCAGGATGGGACAGGCTTAATGGAAGAAATAGTCTTTTCCTGTCCATTCTTGTATGTTTGGTATGTACGTTTTTTCCTAAAGAAACAGGTACCAGGCATTTGTGAGCCTAGTCAGTGCATATTGGAAGGATATTGAACCATGGGGGTATCACAACCAAGTCTGTACTGTCCTTGCCCAGCGTTCACAGGTAAACATCCAGTAAAAGTCGCTGAATATTAATAAGGAGTAGGAATCCTGGCTGATTTTTCTCCACTAACCTAGGCATGCTGAGGCCAAATGTGAATCTCCTAATCACCCAAGCCAAGAGCACATACTAAGGATCGAGCCTTGGGCCCTTCTAGTCCATTTGGCTGAGCTACTGGCCACTTTAACTAGCCGAGCCATCTGGGGACCTTGCAATGAATATTAAGATTTAATCATGGTAAACTATTTGCTAATCTCCCTTAATCCTGAAAGAGTTGACATTTGCAAGCCGGTGGTTCATTATCTTGACTTTCAGAGCAAAGTCCTCCCACTGGCATCATGTGTAAAGAAGCCATAAACAATTCAAAAGTGCACTAAGTTGCCAAATCACCATGATCAAAAATTTCAAAATCAATGTTGAATTTTCTATAACTATCATATTTCACTAAAATATTAAGCAGTACTATAGATGTGCTGACCATAATATTATTTATACATTAATGTTCCTTTGCAAATTCTTTGGGAGACATGCTTGCAGAATTATACTGTAAAAGAAACCCAAGTAACCAAAATTTCATGAGCTCCATAAAACAGGCAATAAATGCAGATTTAAACATCTTTGTGCATAAGCGCCATCTATTGTGCATAAAGAGAAAATAAAGCATCTTATTAAAGAGGGAGGTTCAATTGCAAGTGTGATTGACTGAATAACCCATAAAGGATAACATTTTACACGTCAGCCAAATACATGGACTAAATGAGTACAAAATAGCTCAATACAGACAATTCTCTTTATATACAAAGTCATATCTTGATCCAAAACTGAAGCACAGAATTCTGTACACAACATGCTGAATAATATGCAAACTAGTTATGTAGTTTAAAAGCTCTTTCAATTCTGTTTTCAGATCACTTTATTGCTGGAGGATTCAACTTTATGGAAAGATGATTAATTTAGTGGAAGGCAGGTGATGTGGAGGAGTTTGCATTGATATCTTGATGTCATTGAGTGAAGTCCTTAGAAGCTCAACTGATTAAATGAGGGGTTGTGGTCATAGACAGGGCTGACAGCTGAGGGGAACAGGACCAGGAGCTGGTGACCCAATAATTAAAAAAAATCAAAAATGGAATAGCGTGTCAATGATCGAGAGAACTGACACGGAGAACCAAGACCAGACCTGCAAAAGATTCACCAAGGCTTAGTTCAAGGTATTGAGATAACAGGCAAGATAGAATTTAGCTGATGTTTTGTTTGCAACTCATTCATAATGTATCAGCTAGTTAATGCATCACATAAAATGTAATGTAATATAGGATTGTAATTTTTCCTTTAAATTAAATTCACTTAGTACCTTTCATTGTTGGAGCATTTCCACTTGAAGAAAGCTTTAATAAACCCTAAATCAAATTATGACTCTCTTCATGGTCCGATTAGATCTGTATTAAACTTAATGTGGCAATCCGCCATGATTTTAGCATATAGAACACAAGAGAGACTATACGCAGTGTAGAGAGGAGAAGGTGCAAAAAAGGCTAGAGTTAAAGGAATGCAGATTTTAGGCAAGCGGGGGTGGGCTGGGGAGGGAGGAGAAGTTGTAGTGCTGGAGAAGGTTACAGTGATGGGAATGGTCAGGGCCATGGAGGGATTTAAGCACAAGGCTGCAAATTTTAAATTTGAGCCGTTGAGGGACAAGGAGCCAATGTAGATCGGCAAAGCCAGGGTGAGCAGAACTTGGTGTGGTCAACAGAGGTTTGGATTAGCTGAAGTTTACGGCGGGTGGGGGATGCAAGGCCTGCCAGGAAAGTATTGAAATAATTGAGTGAAGTGGTGACAAAGGCATGCATGCTGGTTTCAGCAGTAGATGGGCTGTGATAGGAGTGAAGATAGGCTATGTTAAGGAGGTGGATGCTAGCGGTCTTTGTGATGGAGAAAAAGTGGGGGCCAAAGCTCAACTCAGGGTCGAATAGGACACCAAGGTGGCAAACAGTCCGATTCAGCCCAAGACAGTGGCCAGGGATTGGGGTGGAGTCAGTGGCGAGGGGACTGAAAAAAAATGACTTCAGTCTTCCTAGTGTTTAGCTGGAGGAAATTGCAGCTCATCCAAGACTAGATGTGAGACAAGCAATAATACACCATGGTCACAGTCACAGAGATTACCGTTCGTGATTCTATCAATGGCTGTATCAATACTGTGGGAGAGATGGAACCTAAATGGTGAGATTTAAACAGGGAGTTGCAGGAGAGATGGGCACATATCTGGGAAGCAGCATGATCTATAACCTGAGAGAAAATGAGATAAGGCTGTAGTTTGCAAGTATAAAGTAGTTGAGGGTGATTTTTTTTTTTTTTTTTTTTTGAGGAGGTTGGTGATGATGGCTGGAACCAATGCTCGAGAAGAGGGAATCATTTACAATGACAGCTAACAAGGGAAGGTGGGTGGTCAGCAGCTTAGTGGCAACAGGATTGAGGGGGCAGGAAGGGGATCTCAGGGACAAGGTAAGCCCACAAAGAGGATGGAGAGAGATCAAAAAGAAGCTAGAGACGGGGGTTCAGGGTTAGGATAGGCGGGAGGTTTGGCTTGATAGACAAGGGAAGGTGGGTGAAACAACTGAGGCAGCTGAACAGATTGTCTCTATCATGGTGACAAAAAAATCCATGAGCTCTTCGTATTAGAGGTGAAGGTGGAGGAGGCAGAGGAGTGGGGTTTAAGGTTGGTAGTACAAAAAAGAAGCTGGGGCTGTATCTTTGCTTTCTAGAATGATCCTAGAGTTTGGGCATTTTTGGCAGAGGAGACTGAGCCCATGTAGAGCTTAATGTGATCCAGCTAGATCTGGTGATGGATGACTAAGCCATTTGTTTGGACTGGAGGGGAAAAAAGATGGAGGCTGTTCAATGAACAACAACCAGGATAAGACCGAGAAGATTTTTCTAGAGATAAGAGTGTCAAAGGTGGAGATGAGCGAGTGGTTGAGCAAATCATCAGTTGCAGAGGTATTGTATTCTTTTCAACCTTAGTAGTGTCCTGCAATATGGCAGTTGGCCCTTCAAAGAAGACATTGATTTTTTTTAAAACTTAGAATGAAGCAGGATGAACCTCAATTAATCTACAGTAAAAATTGGTGTGAAAGAACTGGTCAAAAAAGAATCTGCACAAAACCCAAACATAATTTCAGGATACATTTTTTGTCTTTTAAAAATTGCATTAAAAAAAAAAACACTCCACTTACCATGCCAGGCACTATTCTAAACCAAAGCTGAGTGAGCAGACTGCAGCTGCATATTGTCAGTTGCCTGCAGCTCTGTTTCACATGCAGCTTCGGAGACGATGCTGGATGTGAAAGGCTGAGTGATTTGAAAGGATGCAGGACTAAGTCTGTTATGGGAGTGCAAGAAGCACCAAACAAAAAAATTCCCATGGCATTGCTCACTAAGCATGGTGATGCTCTGTTTTATACTAATTATACCACGTAATGCACAATGCATTATGTTGTTGCCAACATAGAGTTAGCAACAAAATGTGTCCCTTTAATGCCACAATGCCTAATTGTGTTTAAAAAAAAAACTAGCTGTAGTCAAAATTTAATTTTCAGTGTAACAATTAACTTTTTATTAAATGTGATTAAAAATGTCAGTCAGCGGTTACAGATATTCTGGCTTGTGTGTCAAATGGCTGACCTTCTTTCTCGATACTTTTTGAAATGTGGCGCAGGAGTTTGAGCGTGACACAATATCGGAGTATGGCAGGCGGCAGAGAATATACACTAGACGTACTGTTTATAATAGTGTTAAATCATATATTTATATTCCAAATTTGTGCTTACTTCCTATCTACAAAACCGTGCCTATGGTAGTCACATTTTTAAGAAAGAACTTGCATTTATATAGTGCCTTTCAAGGCATCCAAAAGTACTTCCCAGCCACAGTACTTTTGAAGTGCAGTCACTGTTGTAAGGTAGGGAAATGTGACAGCCACCTTTGTGAACAGTAGAGTCCCACAAACAGCAATGAGATTCATGACCAGACAGTCTGTTTTGGTGGTGTTGGTTAAAGGATAAATATGGCCAGGACACCAGAAGAATGCCCCTGCACTTCAAGTAGTGCCGTGGGATCTTTTAGAAGGCAGATAGGGTCTCAATGCACCATCTCATCCAAAAGACGGCACCTCCAACAGTACAATATTCCCTCAGTACTGCACAGAAATGTCATCCTAGATAATGATAAGATCTCCGAGTGTGTCTTGAAACCACGACCTTTGGACTCAAACGATAGTGCTATCACTGAGCCAAGGTTGACACACTTTTGTGTCAACTTTTTCCTGTTATAATTTCCTATGTTCACATTTATAATGGCAACTGCCTATGTAAACTTGTCACATTGTAATTATATTTTTACATGCAATTACATGCAGTGGTGGCATTGTAGCACTAAGTTTAACATCTTGCAGCTCATCAATCTGCACTGCAAAGAAACTCTTACGCTTCAATCAACTCTACTTCTCTGTTTCCCAAAATAAGCGTTGTTATTTAACTCTAAATAATATAAAATCAAAGTATTATATAAAACTAAGGAAAGAGTATATGACTTTAAAATGGGAACTGAATTACATTTGAGTGCCCTGGTCTCCAAGATTACAACTGATCTTGTATTTTTAGACATAATGCATCCTAAAAGGATTAATTATTTCAATCATTATTGTTATCAACTTTGCAAGAAGTGTCAAGTATATGTAGATAGAAAGATATTACAAGTTTGATAGATTGTACTTAATAGTTAAAATTCTTTGTCCTAAAGGGCCTTCTTAGTACTGGTTTCTACAACTGACTAGCTTGTCATTTCAGAGCACATTACGAGTCAACGGCATATCAGCTTGGTGCAGCAGTAGCATTATCGCGACTGGGCCAGCCCTACTCTCAGGCTCTTGGTACATAATCTAAGCGGACACTTCAGTGCAGTTCTGAAAGAGTGCTGCATTGTTGGAAGTGTCACATTTCACATTAAACCAAGGCCCACCTGCCTGATCAGGCCCCATGGGATTATTTGAAGAGCAAAAGTGTCCTCCCTATGTCCTAGCCACCTAAAAGAAAATAAATAAATGTGTCATTTATCTCATTGCTGAATGTAGGTCCCTGCTGTGTGCAAATTAGCTATTCCATTTGGCTACATAACAACAGTGACTAGTTGTCAAAATAATTGTCTGTAGAGCACTTCAGGGATCCCTAGGATGTGAAAGGCCCTATATAAATGCAAGTTATTTATTTTCTTCATTCATATAGTGTGGATTAGAGTTGTGTGTATACCAGTTTGAGTAGGGGTGATAGGTTCTCTTCCCTGAAAGACGTTAGTGAATAAGTTGGGTTTCCATGACAATCTGACAGTTTTCATGGTCATTTTGTTCTGGTGCAAGCTCACCAATTACCAAATTTATTCAATTCAATTCCACAACTCATCATGGTGGGATTTTTACTTATGACCTCCGAGTTACCTCTACACTACCATACCCATACCGAGAATACAGAGGGGTAAATTTTTATCTTCATCGTCTGGGCCGTAATTTGACTGAGCAGATCGCCTGTCTGTTGTATAACCCGCCTGCTTTTCATTCTGTTAAAATCAATGGAATGAAAATTGAGCAAGTTCTACAACAGGCGGGCATTCCGCTCCAGCGGCTTACCAGCCACTGGGTGGAGACATGTTAAAAGTTACCCGACAGTCACCAATCCAGGCTGAAGAGCAGGAAGGGAAGGCCTGGGAGCTAGTTAACTCTGTCAAGTTACGTACTGCTGCATGGCATGAATGAACCAAATGGAACTTAAAAAGAATATTCGCAATATTTAGCGTGGGGTGATGGTGGTTAGATAGACATTTTCTTAGTGCTAATGCATCTTCACATTTAGTCCAATTAAAAAAAAACACCTTTTGGTCCAATCTTTGCCAGAATGGAATGTAGTTGCACCATAACCTCTTCATTTGGAGGAGAATCTTTACTGGCACTAAATAGCAACTGAAGCAGAATCTGACTCCCTCCTTTGGAAACCAAAACACCACACCTGCGTCCTCCTCCTAGAAAACACAAAGAATTAATTTTTAAAACATTAACAAATATACAATGTGCATTTCACAAACATTACCTAGACCAATGTCTTATTTTATGCATCAGGTGAATTAAGACATTGGTTCAGATTATGTTGCAAAGTCACTTTTACAGAACGATCTCATTATTGCATCAATAATGTTGTATGAAAATCACAACAGGCATAATATATCACCATCATGTTTAAAATTGATAGAACATTTTATAAGCAACAAGAGTCTTAGATATTTCATCCTCATTTTTTTAGCTTTGTCCATTTTCTTCACTAGTAAGTTAGATTTTCACCAGCAACCAGCACATTTACAAATAGAAAGTAGAAATGCCAGGTGATGCCGGCGGGTGGGGGCTACTAACATTGCAGTGAAGGTAAATTGTTATGGAATCATAGGAGTAATTGTTCTCTGCTGTACCTGATATGAGAGTACTTACTGCTGATACAGAGTGCAAAAGAAGTGGGAAAATGCTGCATATCCCAAAATTGGTTAAGCATGAAAACGTATACAGACTATGCCTCTTAATTTAAAGTCCTTCAACAACAACAACAACTTGTATTATTATAGCGTCTTTAATGTAGTAAAACGTCCAAGGCGCTTCACAGGAGTATTAAGACAAAATATTTGACACCGAGCCACATAAGGAGAAATTAGAGCAGGTGACCAAAAGCTTGGTCAAAGAGGTAGGTTTTATGGAGCGACTTAAAGGAGGAAAGAGAGGTAGCGAGGTGGAGAGGTTTAGGCAGGGAATTCCAAAGCTTAGGGCCTAAGCAACAGAAGGTACAGCCACCAATGGTTGAGCGATTATAATCAGGGATGCTCAAGAAAGCAGAATTAGAGGAGCACAGATATCTCGGGGGGTTGTGGGGCTGGAGGAGATTACAGAGATAGGGAGGGGCGAGGCCATGGAGGGATTTGAAAACTGAATTGAGAATTTTGAAATCGAGGTGTTGCTTCACAGGGGTGATGGGTGAATGGGACCTAGTGCGAGTTAGGACACGAGCAGCTGAGTTTTAGATCACCTCAAATTTACGTAGGGTAGAATGTGGGAGGCCAGCCAGGAGTGCGTTGGAATAATCAAGTCTAGATGAGACAACGGCATGGATGAGGGTTTCAGCAGTGGATGAGCTGAGGCAAGGGCCGAGACAGGCTATGTTATGGAGGTGGAAATAGACGGTCTTAGTTATGCTGTGGATATGTGGTTGGAAGCTCATTTCAGGGTCAAATATGACACCACGTTTGTGAACAGTATGGTTCAGCCTCAGACAGATATTAGGGAGAGGGATGGAGTAAGTGGCTAGGGAAAGGAGTTTGTGGCGGGGACCGAAAACAATGGCTTCGGTCTTCCCAATATTTAATCGGGGAAAATTTCTGCTCATCCAGAACTGTATGTCAGACAAGCAGTCTGACAATTTAGAGACCGCAGAGGGGTCGAGAGAAGTGGTGGTGACTGAGATAGAGCTGGGTGTTGTCAGCGTACATGTGGAAACTGACGCTGTGTTTTTGGATGATGTCGCTAAGGGGCATCATGTAGATGAGAAATAGAAGGGGGGGGCCAAGGATAGATCCTTGGGGGATACCAGAGGTAATGATAATTCATAAGAATTATCTGTTTATTTGAATTTTTTTCAAGCACAAAATGCCTCCTGTGCTGTTCTACTCACATTGCTAAATTTCTAATTACTGGATCATTCAAATTGTTTGAAAGCAAAAATTGATTTAATTGAAGTAGACTCCAGTACTCAAATTGTTAAAATGGGGAAAAAAGTGAAAGTGTGACCAGATGTACCAAAAAGTATGTAGATGTCATTCTAAAACTAAAAATCCAGTATTACAAAATTTAATCAAGTATTAGTGGGAATGTTGCCAAGTAGTTGTGATTGTGAGGATTTATGGGGACCTCCTGGAGCTTGCCTTAGGGAGTTGGAGAGCAATTTTCCACAGTCTTTCCTGAATTGGCAACAGGTTCTCGTCTTTGTTTTCTTACCTCTCCAAAGGGGTTACATGATTTAGGTCAGTGGTTGAACTATATCTGATTGGGATGGACTTAATTGTCTTCCTCTGTCCCTCTTTTTGAATGTTCATATTTGTTTTTGTATTTGAAAAGCTTACAGAAAGGCAGTGTGAATGCTGGCTGGATACATTTAACCACAGATTGTCACGTATCTCATCTAAGTTTAGAAATTCTAAGTACCAAATCCCTGTACCAAATGAATAATTACCTACCTGGGTGGGTCGTCTTCATTCTTCAAATAATATGCATTCTCCATGCAACATGGGACTATAGCCTAGCTTGATGCATTCTGGGGAAACCATACGCTGAAGAAGACCCTCCCAGGTCGGTAATTATTTATAGGTCGCTTCCATTTGCAACACCAGATTTCTGATTGGTCCCCTTGGAGGACAAGACACACCCAGCAGTTTATCTGCAATGTGTAATTAGACCTTATATGGTGTAGGAATGGAAGATCACATATGGCACCACCTATCTGCAATTCAATAATATTTTAACGTGTGTGTTCAGCATATGGTTTCGATTCAGGTGGTGTATTGCATGGGTCAATGTCGAAGGAATACTGTGACACAAATGAGACACTCTCTCGGGGCTAAGTGTAAAATTCCAATTTGTGCTTTAGCGTCTTGTATGCCAATACTCTAGTTTTGCTGGTTACATGGTTATCTAAGGAGCATAGATTTGGTCGCTGGTGTTACCATACAAACTACAGCGTATAGCTGTCTTTTTGTATGCTTGTCCTGAAAAGGACAACCTAGTACAATATTTTCTGGAGGTTCATCACATGCTGCCAACACCTTAGGCTCCTAAGAAACCTGAAAAATAAACACAAAAACCCAGACAAACCAGATTAAATAACAAAGTTTTAACACACTGTCTGTCTAATCTACCTAATCTGTAGAGAGGCAGGAGGCATTTTCCCCAAAACATTGGCAATGAGAGATCTGGCACAAGAAGCAAAGAACCTCTGACATAGGGGCAAAATGAACTGGCGCAATAGCACAGGTGCTGGGCTCGATCTGACACTGAAGTAGGAGACCACTCGCAATACTCCTAGCTGCAAAATTGTGATGACACTTTCATGTGTTTAGTGTGTAGTTTCCCAAGAACCTACCAAACCAAGCTATACTCTCACAGGAATGGAGCGCTTTTCACAACATCAGATTAATTACCACATAAATTAGACAGAGTAAAACTCAATCATCTCTGCCCTTAATAATAATAATCTTTAATCAAAGCTTAAGAACAAATTACTGACGATTGTCAATTATATCAAACTATGAGCAGTGTTATGAATCTTATGATCCATGAAGAAAGACTCATGAAATAACACTGGACGGCCAGCTGGTGGCGCCGTCCAAGGAGTATAAATACTCGGGCGAGGACCCAGCTTGTCCAGGACATTGTGTAAACAGGAACTAGTGAAAGATAACTAGACCTCCATGTTTTGAAACAAGTTGATTAAAGCCTTGCTTTATACTCGAACCAAGTGCGTAGTGAGTTTTATTACGTTAATTTAATCAACTTGATATCGACTCCACGCTCTGAGTGATTTCAGGAACAGCCAGCTACGACTTCAACTGCAGAAGGGAACTCCGGCGTAGAAATCAATCCATCATGGACAAACTACTCAGACCCGCCCGTCTTGACCTGGACCCAAATTCACCTACAACTGCTAAGGTATGGAAACACTGGTATCGTACCTTCAGCAACTTCCTCAGGGTGCGTGGTGAGAATGTTCCTGATAAATTAGAGATACTTGCCAATTATGTATCTCCTCATGTGTTTGACTATATCGAAGACTGTGTAGACTATGACTCCGCTATCATAATATTACATGTTAAGGCCCCAAACGAAATTTTTGCTCGGCATCTATTGGCCACAACTCGACAACAACCCAGGGAATCACTTGACGAATTCCTTGAAAAGCTTTGCAGGCTCAGCAAGGATTGTAACCTTAAAGCGGTCACAGCTGAGCAGTACCAGAAGGAGCTAATTCACGATTCCTTTATTAATGGAATTACGTCTCCCTTCATACGCCAGCGTCTGTTGGAGAATAAAACCCTCGAGTTACAGGCTGCCTATGACCAGGCGTGTTCCCTGGACTTAGCAAAGAGGAATGCAGATACCTATCTTTTACCTCGTGCACGGGCTGCTGCTATCACTTTTAATGACTCCTTTGATAGGTCTCGGGCGGAAGCCCTCACTGATGATGACTCTAACCTAGTGGACGACAACCCTACCCTAGAAGCCTTCACTGATGACGACCCTGCCCTAGCGGCATCTTGGCAATCTGGAAGGAAGTGTTTCTTCTGTGGAGGTGCAATCCATTATAGGAAATTTTGTCCTGCTCGTAACGCAACCTGCAATCATTGCAGCAAGAAAGGTCACTTTACTAAGGTATGCAAGTCAAGAGCCTCTGTTAGTAAGAAAGGCCCCTTTTCTAAGGTATACCGGTCGAGAGCTCCTGTTAGATTTGCAGCTGCTATCTATGAAACTGCCCCTCTCCCAAGAACCACTACTAAGGTTACAGCTGTCAAGGGTAAAATTGCCCCTCCTCCCATCGCAGCTGTTTTTCCCCAAAGTCTGTCCCATGCAGCCACGAAGGTTTTGGTAAATGGACACATTCTGAGCGCACTAATCGACTCATGCAGCTCTGAAAGCTTCATTAGTGAGCGGGCTGTCAATAAGTTAAAACTGCGTATTTACCCCTCGGACAGAGAAATTGCAATGGCTCTGACTACACTGACCACCAACTCTTCCGGCTTTTGTCTTGTCGACATTATTCTCAATGGCCGCACTTATTTCTCCACCCGGCTCGGGGTGCTCAAAAACCTATGCAGTGATGTGCTCCTGGGACAGGATTTCCAGAAACAACACAAAAGACTCACTTTCGAGGTTGGAGGGTCAAAGCCGGAGCTTACTATTTCCAAAGTACCGTTTTGTGCGCTTTCGGCGGCTTCGCTCGACGAGCCCTCCTTGTTTGCCCATCTTTCCCCCCAATGTAAGCCCATAGCCACTAAATCACGACATTTCAGCCAAGATGATCGATCCTTTATTGAGGCAGAAATCTCTCGCCTTCCAGCTGATGGTATCATCGAGCCATGTTCATCTCCCTGGCAGGCTCAAGTCGTCGTTGTTAAAAATCCTCTGAAGCAACACAAGAAACGTCTTTGCATCGATTACTCGCAAACTATTAACCAGTATACCGACCTGGATGCCTACCCACTACCACGCATCGATGACATGGTCAATAACCTTGCCAACTACAAGGTATTTTCAACTTTTGATTTAAAGAGCGCATACCATCAAGTACCATTAAAGGACTCTGACAAAACGTATACGGCCTTTGAGGCCAATGGTCGGCTTTACCAGTTTTGTCGCCTTCCATCTGGGGTCACCAATGGGGTGGCCATCTTTCAACGGGCAATGGATAGCCTAGTCAAACAGGAGAACTTAACGGACACTTTTCCATATCTAGATAATAGCACCATTGCTGGTCATGACGTTCTCCGTCGTCGCAACTTAACCTTAAATGAGTCCAAATCTGTGAAATCAGTACCATCAGTCAACATCCTTGGCTACTGGGTGGGCAACGGTGTCATCAAACCGGACCCGGAGCGACTTCGTCCGCTTCAGGAGCTCCCTCCCCCTACAAATCTCGGCTCTCTTCGTCGGGCACTCGGCATGTTCGCCTATTATGCGAAGTGGATACCCCACTTCTCTGACAAGATCCAGCCCCTGCTTCACGCGAAGTCATTTCCATTGGAGGCAACGGCTATTTCAGCTTTCAACCTCCTCAAGCGATAACTGGAAAAAGCCATGCTTCGCTCCATTGATGAAAATCTCCCTTTCGTGGTCGAGTGCAATGCATTGGAGGTGGCGATCTTGGCTACCTTGAATCAAGGTGGTTGACCCGTAGCATTTCTGTCCAGAACTTTGCAGGGTAGCGAGCTCCATTATCCTCCTGTCGAGAAGGAGGCTACGGCCATCATCGAAGCTGTACGTCAATGGAGTCATTTTCTCGCTCGTCGCCATTTCACACTTATAACCGATCAGCGCTCCGTGGCCTTTTTGCTGGATAACCGGAAACGCACTAAGATCAAGAATAACAAAATACAACTCTGGAGGATGGAATTGGCCGCCTTTGGATACACCATACATTATCGACCCGGCAAAGAGAATGTGGCCCCGGATACCCTCACGCAGGCATTCTGCTCTTCTATGTCAACTTCGCTTCTTGCGGATCTTCACACTGACTTATGCCATCCTGCCGTTACCTGTATGCTGCACTTTGTGCGATCTAAAAATCTCCCATTTTCTACGGAAGGTGTGAAAAGAACATGCTCCTCCTGTAGAATTTGTGCAGAATTAAAACCGCAATTCTTCCGTCCATCGGATGGCTTGCTCATATACGCTATGCAGCGACTCAGCATTGACTTTAAAGGGCCATTGCCTTCCTCAACGCGAAACACCTACTTACTTACTATGGTAGACGAATATTCATGCTTTCCCTGGTCCCAATATGCTTACTTCCAGTGATCAAATGCCTCGATCAAGTCTTCTCCCTTTGCGGTATGGCCAATTTCATCCACTCTGATCAGGGTCCCTCCTTCATGTCAAGTGAACTCAAAAGTTATCTTTCCCAACAGGGAATCGCCACAAGTAAAACGACACCGTATCATCCCATTGGTAATGGACAGGTTGAGAGATACAACGCTATTATTTGGAACGCTGTTCTTCACGCAACCTACCAGACCAGCAGTGGGAAACTGTGCTCCCTGACATGTTGCATTCCATCAGGTCTCTTCTTTCCACGTCCACCAACGTCACGCCTCACGAGCGATTCTTCAGGTTCCAGCGTCGCTCCACACATGGGACGTCCCTACCGTCATGGTTGGCAGCTCCCAGCCCCGTGCTGCTCCGAAGATTCGTCCGATCTGCCAAAAACGATCCCCTCGTCGACGTGGTGGAGTTAACGGACTTTAATCCCACTTACGCACACGTGCGGTACCCTAATGGCTGGGTGTCCACTGTTTCGCTCAGAGATCTGGCTCCCTGTCCAACCGGTCCCACCGGTCCCACGGACCCAAATGATAGAGGGTCCCACGGTAATGATGCCGACACTCTGCGCACCTTTGAAGATGACGCCCTACCTGGGACATCAAGAGATCTGCCAGCTACTCCACCGGATCAACTCAGGGAGCCGAGCGCTCCCCATGGGATGGCCACCCGAAGCCAGGACGCCAGTCAATCCCCGGCTATCAAACAAAATGAAGCCAGCTCTGCGCCTGTGGGGACCCGCACCCGGAGTCACAATCTCCCTCAGGTCGATCAAGGCGACACAGGCCCTGTCGATCTACCAGTATAGATCAAGCAACCCAGGGACCCAGACACGGTCCGGGGAGACGTGCCTTCCAGCCACAAGTGAAGAGCTAAAGGACTGCGGCTATTCGTGGTCCGGCTAATCCGTTAAAAGGAAGTCATCGGACTTCCAAATCTTTAGGGAGGAAGAATGTTATGAATCTTATGATCCATGAAGAAAGACTCATGAAATAACACTGGACGGCCAGCTGGTGGCGCTGTCCAAGGAGTATAAATACTCGGGTGTGGGCCCAGCTTTCCCAGGACATTGTGTAAACAGGAACTAGTGAAAGATAACTAGACCTCCATGTTTTGAAACAAGTTGATTAAAGCCTTGCTTTATACTCGAACCAAGTGCGTAGTGAGTTTTATTACGTTGTTGAGGCTGCCGCGGAACACGAATGGAGGCCGAACCGATCTGAGGAACACATGGCTTTTTATTACATTCTCTTGAGAGATGGCTGCCCCAGCTCTTCTCTCTGCTAAACCCGGAAACAGAATGAGGGCGACGCCCGCGCTTGTGTGTACACACTGAGGGCGACGCCCGCTCCTTTGTCATGCCTTAAAGGCAGCATGCTTCTTAAAGGCAAGGTGCCCGATTTATTGTCCACGGACGGAAAAGTGGATTGCGCCCGTTTAGGTGGCGATCCGCCACACAGTCAAGTAGTGCAATAGTCTTGGGCCTAACAAGAACTGAGCTAAAACTGTCCAGCATTATTCTATCCAGTATATATGAAGGCAACCCAGCGATCACCTCAGACTGGAAGTAAATCCACACTCCACAGTGATTGCAGCATTCACCCTTACAAAAAAAGTATGGTATAATTGTCAACATATCAAAAAGATTTAATTTATGCTTAGTTAAATATAACATTTGTGAATTAAAAAATGCAAAAGGAATTTTTTTATATGAAGCTTTGTATTTGGCATTTGGAAAAAACAGAGATTACATTTTAATCAATCCTATAAAAAGGGCTGATTATCTTGCAACTCTGATGAAGGGTACAAAACAAAAGCATTAATCTGTCAGTTCTCTTTTCATTTGCTCATGGACCAGCTATGCACATCCTGCATCCTCTGGTTTTTATTGTGCTGTGTTACCTAATTTGAGGCCTAGTTATGTTGAGAAATGCAGACTATAGTTTGTGTAGTGGAAGCATCACCTGCATTCCCAGCAAGGTTTACCAGAACAGCTCACAGGCTGTTCCGAAGTCATGGGCTCTATTCATTCCAAAGGAACTTCTGCAGGACACTATGTGCTTATTATTAGTGACATCGTGGATTAGCTATGCAGCGAGGGAGGCCTGACCTTGTGAGCCCCTTCGCAGTTAAGAAAATGGACATTTGTCAAAAAAACTATCAAGATTTCTCCAAGTAGGTTTCCCCCAGTATAAAAAAGGAATCTGCTTTGATTTAAAAAGTTCACCCATCTTCATCTCTAATTAAAGACAGGAGATTTATTAGTAAAGATGTTACTTTTAGTAGATCATTGCTGTTCATTTGTGGGTGTTTGTTTTTTTAAGTAGATTAAGGAAGCTCACAGCATTGAGTTTTTCAGGTTATGAATTGACTGTTTTCAATCACCAGGTGGCATGTGCCTGCTATTTGGAAATTCTGAGATGCTCCTGAACTTCAGATGTTTTAAATAGCTCTTACCTAGCAGGACAAGTATGGAAAAAAACCTGAAATGTTATTTTATCTAGGATACATATTGTTCATTCCATGCTTGCCAGTAAAGTGTTTACACTTAAATTAAGGTGTGAATGAGCGAGATAGGCTGAAGTATAAATACTGCAAAACTTATGAACACTGTAAATCTATATCCAAGTATAATTATTTTTGACAAATACGTTTTATGCATTTATAAAATTTCAACTATACATCTACCAAACACAGGAAATTTTAAATAGTAGTTTGTGTATTTAGACTATTTGCGCTGAGTGGCAGAACGAAGCACATTTGTGATTTTTGGTAACCCGAATTATTAATCATTTTAAGTTGTGTTTATTGCCCCATTCTCATCATTCTTGATCATCTATTCTACTGTTATCCAAGCCTCCATCTAGCATCTCCCAATATGTCTCTGTGACTAAGGAACTTGAACCTGCATCCCTGCACTAAACACAGGTTTCATTACACCTTAAATCAGCATAGTTTATGTCTTGTCATTTTTGTCCAATAGAAATCACTGAATAACTACAGGCGTGGCTACGATGACGACATTTTAGCCACATGCACCAATTTTAGCAGAAAACCCCTTTACACGCAGAACAGGTAAACGTACTTCACGTAACAAATATCTACCACCATTCAGTGCCAAATTTTGCAGTATTTTTCTTTCACAAAAGTTTGGAATTCTGACATGAATTTATCAGCCACGGCACATCTTAGTGCAGCTTAGAAGTTTTTGTCCAGCAGCTACAAGCAGTACTTTGACTTCATCATAGTGATTGCTGAGAATGTTGACTCACACGAGACACACTAGACCTGCCCCTGCTGCCCATGTAGAATACAGTATGATGCTACTTGACCTTTGCTGTGAAGTGCCCTGTTGGAGTTACTGGTTATTGATTGGGCTTGCTTTCTTCTACTGGCTTGGAGCAGTTGGTCAAGCGGGCAATGATGACAGCTGCCCTCTTCATAAAATGTTGCTAGTGTTTCAATGGTGCTGAAGCCTGGCATTTTCACCTGCGTTACTCACCATATTAACAGCCAATAGCAGTGACCAAGAAAGTAATGCACACACAATCAAAAAGCACTCTGCTTTTCGTCTCATCATTTTACCAACAAATGCATAAAAAGGTTAAAATACACACGTAAACACCACGCAAATACCGTATTGAGATCACATGCCCAACGACGGTGTCTATTATTCATTTTTTATTTACTAATCAAAAATGCAATTAGCCACATCTGGATTCCCAATTAGCCATGTGTGACTAGTGGCTAACGTACTGGACAACACTGTTTTAAGTAACCTTCAACGACCCAATCTCATTGTATTTTCCTCGCAACTCACTAGTATAATGGGGAAGAAGTACAGTCCGCAGGGCACCAGCTATAACCCAGTGTCTACTATGATCTGATAATATTGTAAAGCTCGATTTTTGCAATTTTTTTGTTTTGCTCCATTTCCTGCACACTTTCAACACCTAAGCTAAAAGTGGAACCATGGTGGTGGGGGAACCTCCCATAAATTCAGAACAATTAAACAAAAAAAACTTTTTGTGCAAACTCACCCACTGACACCAGTTCATTAAGCATGTTGAGGATATTCAGTGTAGTCTGTAGGTCACGAGTGTTCTGAAAGAAGATAAATTATTTTTTCTTCACCATCAGTCAAAGGAATCTTACTGTGCATGAGTGGTTTCAGTCTCTTAAACCAGCTATCTGAAGAATGCTATAAAAGACCAATATATCCCAGTCAAGACATAATTTTATTTCACTGCAATGTCTCCTCAGGAAAGCACCAATTTCATTTTTAAAAAAGGAACTAAAATATATCTTTTATAATTCACCTTTACTTTTTGGAGAACTGCTTCAATCTAAGATTTAGATCACCACCTGATATTCAGCTTAACTAATGTGGCAGAGACTATGTAAGTTGACAGCACAAATGCATTCTACTTATATTTAGTAATAGAGTCATAGAGTTTTACAGCACAGAAAGAGGCCCTTCGGCCCATCGTGTCTGCGCCACCCATCCATCCCTGTCCAGTCTAATCCCATTTTCCAGCATTTGGTCCATAGCCTTGTATGCAATGGCATTTCAAGTGCTCATCCAAATGCTTCTTGAATGTTGTGAGGGTTCCTGCCTCTACCACCCTTTTAGGCATTGAGTTCCACATTCCAACCACCCTCTGGGTGAAAAAGTTCCTCCTCAAATCCCCTCTAAATCTCCTGCCCCTTACCCTGAATCTATGCCCCCTTGTTATTGACCCCCCTACTAAGGGGAAAAGTTCCTCTTTGTCTACCCTATCTATGCCCCTCATCATTTTGTACACCTCAATCAGGTCCCCCCTCAGCCTTCTTTGCTCCAAGGAAAACAACCCCAGCCTGTTTAGTCTTTCTTTATAGCTGAGGCGCTCCATCCCAGGTAACATCCTGGTGAATCTTCTCTGCACCCTCTCCAAAGCAATCACATCCTTCCTATAGTGAGGCGACCAGAACTGCACACAGTACTCCAGCTGTGGCCTCACCAGCGTTTTGTACAGCTCCATCATAACCTCCCTGCTCTTATATTCTATGCCTCGGCTAATGAAGGCAAGTATCCCATATGCCTTTTTAACCACCTTATCTACCTGTTCCGCTGCCTTCAGGGATCTATGTACATGTACACCAAGGTCCCTCTGACCCTCTGTACTTCCTAGGGTCCTACCACTCATTGTGTATTCCCTTGCCTTATTTGTCCGTCCAAAATGCATCACCTCGCACTTTTCAGGGTTAAATTCCATTTGCCACTTTTCCGCCCATCTGACCAACCCGTTTATATCGTCCTGTAGCCTGAGGCTTTCCTCCTCGCAATTTAACAATTTAACAATATAGAGCTGTTTGTATCCTGAAAATATACATTGGAGTAATTAAGACCATAAATAAATTAGGCAATAACTAGGATAAGTGATTTGGCACACCAGGATGTACCACAACAAATTCCATGAATCTCTACACTTACCTTGTGTGGTACAATTTGCTGTGCAACTGTCAAAATTTTGCATAAAAAGCATCCAGAAGCAGTGATAATAGTGATTTCTGAGCAGATCTGAATGACAACAAATCACTCACCAGAACCAATCAACTATCCAGCAATAATAAACTTAAAACGTGTATAACCATCATAGATTCTGTATCATAGCAACTGTTCCGGCAAAACTAAAAAAAACAAGAATACTGAAATAGACAGTAGTGCAAAGACAAATCTCAAGTTCCTTGTGACTCCGAGGGTAATTTTTCAAGATGTGCTGACAGTCCATTGCTGAGGTCCATTGCCACCAGCTTGTACTCTAAACAATCAGTGCTTGCATTTCTATTTTGTACGAACACTTCAGAGTTTCTTTCCAAGTTTTCTAACATTCCCTTAACATAGAAACATAGAAGATAGGAGCAGGAGTAGGCCATTCGGCCCCTCGAGCCTGCTCCGCCATTCAATGAGATCATGGCTGATCATCCAAACTCAGTACCCTGTCCCTGCTTTCTCCCCATATCCCTTGATCCCTTTAGCCTTAAGAAATATATCCAACTCCTTCTTGAATATATTTAATGAATTGGCCTCAACTGCCTTGTGTGGTAGAGAATTCCACAGGTTCACCACTCTCTGGGTGAAGAAATTCCTCCTCATCTCAGTCCTAAATGGCTTACCCCTTATCCTTAGACTGTGACCCGTGGTTCTGGACTCCCCGACCATCGGGAACATCCTTCCTGCATCTAGTCTGTCTAGTCCTGTTAGAATTTTATAAGTTTCAATGAGATCCCCTCTCATTCTTCTAAATTCCAGCGAGTACAAGCCCAATCGACCCAATCTCTCCTCATACGTCATTCCTGCCATCCCAGGTATCAGCCTGGTGAATCTTCGCTGCACCTCTTCCCTGGCAAGAACATCCTTCCTCAGATAAAGCAACCAAAACTGCACACAATACTCAAGATGTGGTCTCACTAAGGCCCTGTACAACTGCAGCAAGACATCCTTGTTCCTGTACTCAAACCCTCTCGCTACGAAGGCCAGCATACCATTTGCCTTCTTAACCGCCTGCTGCACCTGCATGCTTACCTTCAGCAACTGGTGCACAAGGACGCCCAGGTCTCGTTGCACTTCCCCTTCTCCCAATCCATTGCCATTCAGATAATAATCTGCCTTCTTGTTTTTGACACCAAAGTGGATAACCTCACATTTATCCACGTTATATTGCATCTGCCATGCTTCTGCCCAATCACCCAACCTGTCCAAATCATACTGGAGTTTCTCGGCATCCTCCTCACAGCACACACGCCCATCCAGCTTTGTGTCGTCTGCAAACTTGGAGATATTACATCTAGTTCCCTCGTCCAGATCATTAATATATATTGTGAATAGCTGGGGTCCAAGGACCGATCCCTGCGGTACCCCACTAGTCACTGCCTGCCACTCAGAAAAAGAGCTGTTTATTCCAACTCTTTGCTTTCTGTCTGCCAACCAGTTATCTATCCAAGTCAATACCTTGCCCCCAATCCCATGTGCCTTAACTTTACATGCTAATCTCTTATGCGGGACCTTATCGAAAGCCTTTTGAAAGTCCAAATACACCACATCCACTGGTTCTCCCTTATCTATTTTACCAGTTACATCCTCAAAAAATTCCAGTAGATTAGTCAAGCACGATTTACCTTTTGTAAATCCATGTTGACTTTGTCCGATCCGGTCACTGTTTTCCAAGTGCTCTGCTATTACATCTTTTATCATGGACTCTAGCATTTTCCCCACTACCGATCTCAGGCTTACCAGTCTGTAATTCCCCGTTTTCTCTCTACCACCTTTTTTGAACAGTGGGGTAACATTAGCTACCCGCCAATCCATGGGTACTGTTCCAGAGTCTATCGAATTTTGGAAGATGACCAGCAATGCATCTACTATTTCTAGGGCCACTTCCTTAAGTACCCTAGGATGTAGATTATCAGGCCCTGGGGATTTATCGGCCTTCAATCCCGTCAATTTCTATAACACCATTTCCTTACAAATACTGATTTCTATCAGTTCCTCCCTTTCATTAGACCCTATGTTCCCCGACATCTCTGGGAGGTTATTTGTGTCCTCCTTTGTGAAGACAGAACCAAAGTATGTATTTAATTGGTCTGCCATTTCTTTGTTCCCCATTATAAATTCCCCTGATTCTGACTGCAAGGGACCTACGCTTGACTTCACCAATCTTTTTCTCTTCACATATCTATAAAAGCTTTTACAGTCAGTTTTTATGTTCCCTGCAAGCTTACTCTCATACTCTATTTTCCCCCTCTTAATTAATCCCTTTGTCCTCCTTTGTTGAATCCTAAACTGCTCCCAATCCTCATGTTTACTGCTTTTTCTGCCCAATTTATATGTCCTCTCCTTGGGTCTTATGCTATCCCTAATTTCCCTTGTTAGCCACGGTTGAGTCACCTTTTTTGTTTTATTTTTATGCCAAACTGGGATGAACAAATTCTGTAGTTCATCCATGCGATCTTTGAATGCTTGCCATTGCCTATCCACCATCAACCCTTTGAGTGACATTCCCCAATCAATCCTACCCAACTCATGCCTCATACCATCGTAGTTTCCTTTATTTAAATTCAGGACCCTAGTCTCTGAGTCATCTACTTCATTCTCCATCTTAATTGTTAACTTAACAGCGGCACTTCTGATGCAGAATAAAGACCAATTCTAAATGAAACAAAGTACATCTAAGGTTTTATAAGCTTCCTGCACACCACAATTTAGGTTAATTTAAAACATTTCACTTTTCGGGAAATTTACAATACTTGAAGGGAAAAAAATTATAGGGCTACGGGGGAAAGAGCAAGGGAGTGGGATTAATGGAATAGCTTTACCAAAGAGCCAGCATTGACATAATAGGCCGAATGGCCTCCTTCTGTGCTGTATCATTTTATGATTCTATAATCAACTGGTTTATGCTTAGTGCCTCCCTACACCTACTGCTGTGCAGAGACTAAAATAGCAACAAGCCTTTTAGTTTGTTAGTGTGTTAGGGTCTACCCTAAAAGTGTCAGGCTAACTTGTATGGGCTCGTGCCTCATACAGAAGGTTGTGGATTGAAGCCCCACACCACAATTTGTGTACACAATCTGGGCTGACATGTCAGTACTGAGGGAGCCCTACATCGTCAAAGCTTGCATTCTTTGGATCAGGCAGTAAACAGACATCCTGTCTGTCTGTTCCATTGCTTCAAGTGGACGTTAAAGGTCCCCATGGCACCATTTGAAGAAGAGCAGTGAGTGCTCCCAGTGGCCTGACAAACTTGCTTCTTTCAAACACCACCAACAAATCAACAGATCAGAGAAAATTCTCTAGCCCTACCATATCCAGTCGAGAGTGGGTGGTGGGCAACCAGCGTAAGGAGGTGACTCCATGAACATCCCCATCCTCAAATGTGGTGGAGCCCAGCATATGAGTGAAAGAGACAAGGCCATGTAGACCATGGCACAACTATCACTAAGTCCCTCATGATCAGCAGGAAAATATGAGGAGGGAGCAGGTTGCAGAAGTAGGGTGCAACACTGCTGTGGATAAATTTGAAGAGGACAAGGGTTTTATATTGGATGTACTGGGGGAGAGAGACACAGTATAGGTCAGCAAGGATAGGGATGTTAAGCGTCTGGGACTTAGAGGGAAGCATGGATGCGGGCAACTGAATTTTGGGATAGTTGGGAGTTTACGAGGGAATGATGGAAGGCCAGCAAAGAACGCAATAGAGTAATCAAGTCTGGAGGTCACAATGGAATGAATACGGGTTCTCCAGCAGGGGGCTGATATAAGGATGGAGACGGACAATGTTGATCAGGTGGAAATGATCAGTATTGGTCATGGAAAGAATATGGAATATGAAGCTCACCTCAAAGTTGACCATGATGTCATGGTTGCACCTGGTTTTGTTCAGCCTGAGCAAACAGTTAAGGTGGCGGACAGTATCAATGGAGAGGGTGCGGAGTTTATGGCAGGGTCCAAAAACAATGGCCCTGAATTCGCTGTTGGCATACTTAAGAGTACGCCATCATACCTTTGAAATTGACCGTAGGTTCCAGATTTCTGCATGCGCTAAATCCCGAACTTGCGATTGTCAGGTTCCGACACCGCATCGGCTTCAATGCATGTTTCACCTACCCATTGAAATCAACGTGCTGGCGAAATGTTGGGCTAATTGCATAAGAACATAAGTAGTAGGAGCAGGAGTAGGCCATACGACCCCTCGGGCCTGCTCCGCCATTCAATAGGATCATGGTTGATCCGAACTTAGACTCACGTCCACTTCCCTGCCCTCTCCCCGTAACCCCTTATTCCCTTATCAGCTAGGAAACTGTCTATCTCCGTTTTAAATTTATTTAATGTCGCAGCTTCCACAACTCTCTGAGGTAGCAAATTCCATAGATTTACTACCCTCTGAGTGAAGAAGTTTCTCCTCTCTCAGTTTTGAAAGGGCAGCCCCTTATTCTAAGATTATGCCCCCTAGTACTAGTCTCACCCATCAGTGGAAACATCCTCACCGCATCCACCCGTTCAAGCCCCCTCACAATCTTATATGTTTCGATAAGATCACCTCTCATTCTTCTGAACTCCAATGAGTAGAGGCCCAACCTACTCAACCTTTCCTCATACGTCAACCCCCTCATCTCCGGAATCAACCGAGTGAACCTTCTCTGAACCGCCTCAAGAGCAAGTATATCTTTTCTTAAATATGGAAACCAAAACTGTATGCAGTACTCCAGGTGTGGCCTCATCAGTACCCTGTATAACTGCAGCAAGACTTCCCTGCTTTTATACTCCATCCCCCTTGCAATAAAAGCCAAGATTCCATTGGCCTTCCTGATCACCTGCTGTACCTGCATACTAACCTTCTGTGTTTCATGCACCAGGATCCCCAGATCCCTTTGTACTGTAGCACTTTGCAATTTCTCTCCATTTAGATAATAACTTGCTCTTTGATTTTTTCTGCATAAACCTAGCTCTCCTACTATGCATTAATTACCCTGAAAAATGTTATGGCTGGTGCAAACAGGTGCAGGAACAGCGCAAGGGGTGGCGGGGGGATGAGAAAATTGTATTAATTTTGAGCTAGGTTTATGCTACAGCCCATAAAAAGCATCCGAATCAAGCTTTATGGCTTTAAGGACAGCTGCAGTAAAAAGTATCTCAAGACTTTTCAGTGATTGATCGAATTCTATTAATGTTGCAATCTTGGTTTGTGTATTAAATAATATTGCAATGATTGGAATTTATTAATAAAATAGCATTCCTGGCTGCTAAACGATTAAAAAAAAATTTTTTTTTTTTTTTTTTTTAAATAGTCAGCAATTTAAAAGCCAAAGCCTAACATCAAATTGTTTAATGTAGCGAAACAAATGTGAATCGAAGAAAGATGCTTCAGCCATCTTTTAGAAAGTGCAGCGGGAACAGTAAAAATAAAACCAGGTCAGCTGCTCAGATGGGCTTTCTGCAAAGCTTAATGCTGTCGCCTCGGAGATTTCTATGTTTCCTGATTGGCTAAGAGTCAGGAAGTGAAAGGAGCACAACGGTGCACCCCTTGGATCCATGAGCCACTACGCTGCGCACAACTCTGCAGAGCTTGAAAACAAGTTTTCGCTCGGGGCTTCGCACGAGGTAAGTGCGGATTTTGTTTCGATGTCGGTGGCGTACTCCTTAGCTACGCCACCGACCACAAATTCAAGGCCAATGGTTTCAGTTTTCTCGACGTTCAGCTGAAAGAAAATGTCACACATTTAGGACCTGATGTCGGATAGAGAATCTAACTGCACCAAAATAATCATGAGATCGAGAAGTGGTAGAAAGGTAGACGTGGCTGTCATCAGCATGCAAACAGAAGCTGACCCCATGCCACACAGATGGTGTCGCAAGAGGCAGCATATAGATAATGGAGACCAAGGATAAATCCTTCAGATAATGCTGCAGGCGAGAGAGGAGCCATTGCTGGGGATGCACTGGCCACGACAGATAGGAATGAAGCAATGAAAAGAGTCCCATGGAGTTGGACAACAGATTTGGAGGATGGCACAGGCAACCATGTCAAATGCTGCATAGAGATAGAAGTCAACAGAAGGGCTAACCCACCATGGTCAGTCATAGAGAATGTCATCCGTGACTTTGGCTAGGGTCGTTTCACTAATCTGAGAAGTGTGGAAGCTGAACTAAAAGGGACTTGAACAGGAAGTTTTCAGATAGGTGGGAGAATTTTCAGAAGTACAGGGTGTGTAAACAAAATAGTCACACACCCATACAAAACTGAGAAAAAGAATAGTGAAGCTGCATCTTCCACAGCACCAGATTGCATTTAAGTAGTGAGGTAGAAGTATAGAACTGGTTCTTCGTTGAGGGAATTAACAGGTTTTTGAGCTCCTCAACAGTTCTTGATCATAGTATAGTTCCAGGACTAGTTAATCCTGTACTCCCTACTCTGAATATCAGATCAGTTGGATCTCTTCTTATTCAGGTGTATTCCACTCAGACTTATCATTTTAATTGTACTCACCTCACAGGGATTGGGTTCCATCACTGTAAAGATGCACGGAAGATAAGCTAAACGTTTCTAAGCTTAAAAAAAAGATTCTTCCATTCAGGTAGTTTGCCAGCCCCTTTTTCCAGCTGCAGATCCCCACTGCAACTGCCCACCCCTGCAGCTTCCCACCCCAACATTGGTGAGACTCCCCAACCGAGGCCCAGAAGCCCATTTCCCATATATTAATACAGTCAGGGTCAATGGGGCACCACCAGGCCGGGTTGAATTCTCACCACACCAGCAATTCGTCCCAATTGGGATAGGGGGTGCGGGGGAGGAAGTAGGATGGAATGCCCAGTATCTTCTCCACTTTATTCTGACACTTGTAATGAACCAGCAATTTAGGTTGCAATTCAAAAACAAAACAGTAATGTTTACTCCAATTAATTTTGATACATAAATGGGAGCCATATTAAATATTTAATTGAAAAATAACCACCGAGGCCAAATGAGCTTCTGTTTTCCCCACAAATTAGTTGAAAGTATTAAATATAGCAAAGTTACTGTAACTTTCTTTTTTGAAGATAGAATACTATCTGATTTTTTCTAGAGCCGTATACATCTTCATTGCATCAAGCTTGAGTATAGTGTAACAAGCTTGAATCTAGCTTGTGAGAAAGCCAGACGACTTTCCTTCAGGCAGCTTGCGTACATCGGGAGCCTAGATTTGTCCCATTTCAGGATGTAAATGAGTAGAATTTCCAGGGCGTTCTCCTGATCTCATGCTGTAATTTAGGAAGAATCCTCAGAGAAAGAGCATAAATTTCCATTAATGCCTTCGTTCCATGGTTTCTGTTGTTCTTCCACCAAAGCTATGACAGGAGACCACCGCCCCCCCGCCCCCCCCAACCCACCTACCTACACTGAAATTCTATCCCAAAGATTTTCAGAACCAGACTTTAAACTTTTCCTGTAACAGTGAACTAAGGTTTCTTCTGCAAACTAGTCAGGGATCCAGAATGAAGAGTGTTGTATAAGTGTATTGTAGCTTGCTGGGGTTACAATAAAGATCTTGAGTTGATCACAAGACAATATTCCCTTTGTCACATGTATTCTAAAGGATCATCAGCATGCCCGAGAAATGCTTCACGGCAATAAAATGCATCAACAAACTGGAGGGAAGCGAGGAAGGCAGCTAGTTGCCAGGAATGCATGTCACCAATCCAAAAGAGAATGAACTGTTCTGAACAAATGCTAAAGATCTATCCTATTTACATGTTAAAGGAACCTTGGGAAAGTAGGACCTTTACTCCTTCATTTCAAGTCTGTGGTAAAGAAAACGGTGATTATAACCCCTTGGAGGCTTGGGCGCAAGTGGTGTCCCTAGCTGAACCAAAAGGGAGGGTTTGGACAACCAATTTTGTTCAGTGGGCCAAGACACAAACCAGCTGGACCTATTGGCAGAGACAGATACTACACAATTAAATATCCCCTTAGAAAACCTTGCCTGATGGTTCATCTGGGACTTTTCTGGGGTTCCCACAAACACTGAAGGTAACAGCTGTATAATGCACAGCTTTTTCCTGGCTTGCACCAGATAGTCATCCAGTTAGGATCCCACAACAAAACAGAAATCATTTTTCTAGTGAACTGATATATTTTCAGATCCCCAGAGCAGCGCTCTGTGCCAGTAGCCCGGAACCCAAAGAATATCCGATGACTTCCCCTTTTGAGTAAATAGATCTGTGCATGGAAAAAGTATGAGATAAACTACAATTACTATTTTAAAGAACTTATTTAAATTTTTTAGGTTGATATTTTTCCCTTTCCCTAATGGAAATGAAAAAAACCTTTTTTCTGAAAACCTTCAAGGCTCTCGAGCATACTGTACAGTATCTCTCATGCTTATGAGATCACTATGAACCTGTCATCTCTGTAGAGTACAGTAAAGGAAATTACTAATAGGGTGAAACATTCTACTCTTTCAGCAAAAGATTGCTATGAGCTACTGATCATTAACCATGGTATTTGGAGGAAAAAGAAGAAAAAATGGCATTTACCTCGAGTGTTGACAATATTACTTCCATTCCCGTTGAACCCTTGGCAGTTATATCTTTCTTTGTTCTTTCTGCAGATTCAAATCAATCATTAAACAATGCAAAACAACTGAAAATGTGACTATAATAGCAATGGTATTTAACTTTAATATACACACGGATATAAACAAACAATTCTGCGTGTACCTAGGAATTTGTTTCTGCATTAAATGTACCCCGATTTGAATTATTTCAAGCATTTATTGTTGTTGGTGAGTTTAGCTTGAAGAAATTTTTTTCATTTATTAACAAAATATCAACACTAGACACAAAATATGATTTTGTGTCTAGTGTTGATATTTTGTTAATAAATGAAAAAGAATTTCTTCAAGCTAAACTCACCAACAACAATAAATTGTTGCATGAAAAGCAGTGACTGCAGTTTTGCACATAAACAAAATAACAAAAATTCTGATACTCTGACTGACCTCAGTTGTGAACTCAATTATAGTTCTTTCAAAAAGAGGACTATATTTCACATTCCTTGCCTTTAAGCAAAGAGCGGAGCATGCATATTCTAGATTAACGATTGCTGAGAACACAACCTGGATTAATCACATATTGCAGAATGTAAAAGCAATAACTTACAAAACATTACCATTGTCAATCAAAATAAAACGATATATGCGGTAAGACTAACAGTGAGGCTATCAGCGCTCATCATTATTATTACAGACACCATCTTCTGGCGACTGCACATGCGCGGTTAAACACAGAAATCCAGAAGTTGCTGTCCAATTTGCTCTACTCCTCCATGAGCTTCACCACACCGGTATCTCGCCGATTGGCATTGAAATACATGCAAGGGCGCAAAGTTGCTGTACTTACCCACTAAACACGCCAGAAAAAGTTAGGGCTTGTGAAGTGAATTTTTAACGGCGTGATAAGTCTGAATTATTGCCAAACAACCTCTCTGGCACTGAAAATTAACTTTTACAAGTATGGAGTCTCATTCCTTCAGATTTTAATTATTGTTGGAGATTGTTAAAAATTAAAAATTATTTTTTTTTAACTTTTTCTTTGTCTCTTTTATCTCCCTTTCTTAATCCCATCTTTATTTTCCTCTTTTTCACTTTCTGTACATTGATTTAAATATTCTAACTTACACTTCCTGGTTTAGACTCTGCATACCTCAGTGAGGATTCTTCAATCTGATTGGTTGAAAGGTCATGCTGTTGCTTGCCCTGTTCTAACAGATCCCAAATTCCCTGTAGAGGACGCCACGCTGGTTTATGCCATGTAGTGCAGAACATCAGGGCCACAGATTTACAATGACTGAATAAGTCAAATTCCACTTTTAGTAAATGGCATTCTAAGATTTTTACTGGTGCTTTTGGAATTGAATTCCACAACTTAAGCAATTATTCTGTGAAAAAATATATATCATGCCAGGATGCTAAGCAAGATGCAGGGAGAACCAGGGATTTGGTAGAACCAGGGGTGGATTTAAGATTTGGCTCACTGGTGGATTCTGTATGTCTGTTAAGGGATTGGTTGAGTCATAGAGTAATACAGCACGGATAGAGGCCCTTCGGCCCATCGTGTCCGCGCCGGCCATCAAGCCCTGCCTAATCTAATCCCATATTCCAGCATTTGGCCCGTAGCCTTGTATGCTATGGCATTTCAAGTGCACATCCAAATGCTTCTTAAATGTTGTGAGGGTTTCTGCCTCCACAACCCTTTCAGGCAGTGAGTTCCAGACTCCAACCACCCTCTGGGTGAAAAAGTTCTTTCTCAAATCCCCTCTAAACCTCCCGCCCTTTACCTTGAATCTATGCCCCCTAGTTATTGACCCCTCTACTAAGGGAAAAAGCTCCTCAGCATCCATCCTATCTATGCCCCTCATCATTTTGTACACCTCAATCATGTCCCCCCTCAGCCTCCTCTGCTCCAAGGAAAACAAACCCAATCTGCCCAGTCTCTCTTCATAGCCGAAGCGCTCCAGCCCTGGTAACATCCTGGTGAACCTCCTCTGCACCCTCTCTAACGCGATCACATCCTTCCTGTAGTGTGGCGACCAGAACTGCACACAGTATTCCAGCTGTGGCCTAACCAGTGTTTTATACAGCTCCATCATAACCTCCTTGCTCTTATATTCAATGCCTCGGCTAATGAAGGCAAGTATCCCATATGCCTTTTTTACCACCTTATCCACCTGTTCCGCCGCCTTCAGGGATCTGTGTACTTGCACACCCAGATCCCTCTGACCCTCCGTCTTGCCTAGGGTCTTTCCATTCATTGTGTATTCCTTTGCCTTGTTAGTCCCCCCAAAGTGCATCACCTCGCACTTTTCCGGGTTAAATTCCATTTGCCACTGTTCCGCCCATCTGACCAACCCATCTATATCGTCCTGCAGACTGAGGCTACCCTCCTCGCTATTTACCACCCTACCAATTTTTGTATCATCCGCGAACTTACTGATCATACCTTTTACATTCATATCCAAGTCATTAATGTAGACCACAAACAGCAAGGGACCCAGCACCGATCCCTGTGGTACCCCACTGGCCACAGGCTTCCAGTCACAAAAACAACCTTCGACCATCACCCTCTGCCTTCTGCCACTAAGCCAGTTTTGTATCCAATGTGCCAAGGCACCCTGGATTCCATGGGCTCTTACCTTCTTGACCAGTCTCCTGTGCGGGACTTTATCGAAGGCCTTACTGAAATCCATGTATACCACATCCACTGCGTTACCCTCATCCACACACCTAGTCACCCCCTCAAAAAATTCAATCAAATTAGTCAGACATGATCTTCCCTTGACAAAGCCATGTTGACTATCCCTGATTAATCCTTGCCTCTCCAAGTGGAGCCAAATTTTGTCCCTCAGGATTTTTTCCAATAATTTTCCTACCACTGATGTTAGGCTCACTGGCCTGTAGTTCCCCGGTTTTTCCCTACTACCCTTCTTGAATAATGGTACTACATTAGCGGTTCTCCAGTCCTCTGGCACATCCCCTGTGGCCAGAGAGGTCCTGAATATATGTGTTAGAGCCCCTGCAATCATCTCCTTTGCCTCACACAGCAGCCTGGGATACATTTCATCCGGGCCTGGGGATTTATCCATTTTTAGGCCAGCTAAAACCGCCAATACCTCCTCCCTCTCGATGTTAATATGTTCGAGCATATCACAGTCCCCCCGCCCTATTTCTATGTCTACATCGTCCTTCTCCATAGTGAAAACAGATGCAAAAAATTCATTTAGAACCCCTCCTACATCTTCCGGCTCCACACACAGATTGCCACTTTTGTCCCTAATGGGCCCTATTTTTTCCCTAGTTATCCTCTTACCCTTAATATACTTATAAAACATCTTAGGATTTTCCTTTATTTTGCTCGCCAGTGTTATTTCATGGCCCCTCCTTGATCTCCTAATTTCTTTTTTAAGTATCCCCCTGCACTTTTTGTACTCCTCTAGGGCTTCCTCCGTCTTTAGCCTTTTGTATCTACCAAAAGCCCTCCTTTTTTTCCTAATCCATTCTCGTATATCCCCTGACATCCAAGGTTCCCTGTGGTTTTTGGAACCACCCTTGACCTTTACGGGAACATGTTGCCATTGTATGATCTCAATCTCCCTTCTGAAAGCCTCCCATTGCTCCGATGCGGATTTTCCTACAAGTAGCTGATCCCAGTCCATTTTGGCCAGATCCTGCCTTATCCTATTAAAATCGGCCTTCCCCCAATTTAGAACCTTTATTTCCGGCCCATCCCTGTCCTTTTCCATGACCACCTTAAATCTTACCATATTATGGTCACTATCACCAAAGTGCTCACCTACTAGCACTTTTTCCACTTGGCTGGCCACATTCCCTAGAATTAGGTCCAGTACCGCCCCCTCTCTTGTAGGACTTTCTACATGCTGGCTCAAAAAGCTCTCCTGGATGCACTTTAAGAATTCTACACCCTCTGAGCCTTTCACACTCTGACTATCCCAGTTAATATTGGGGAAGTTGAAATCCCCCATTATTATTACCCTATTATTTGCACATTTCTCTGAGATTTGCCTACATATCTGTTCCTCTATCTCCCCCTGACTGTTTGGAGGCCTATAGTACACTCCCAGCAAAGTGCTTGCCCCCTTTTTGTTTTTAAGCTCCACCCATATGGCCTCATTAGAGGAACCTGCTAATATATCATCCCTCCTTACTGCAGTAATTGACTCCTTAATTAATATTGCGACACCCCCTCCTCTTATACCTCCCCCTCTGTCTCGCCTGAAGATTCTGTACCCCGGAATATTGAGCTGCCAATCTTGCCCTTCCCTCAACCATGTCTCCGTGATAGCAACAATATCATACTCCCATGTGTTTATCAACACCTTCAGTTCATCCACCTTATTTGCAAGACTCCTTGCATTAAAGGGAGGGAGACAGAATCCCTTATTTGCCAACATGGGTTTGTGACTTTCTAAGGAATCTTTTGCAAACAGTGAACTTGATGTTTAATTGATCCCTGGACCTGTAATTTTTTTGATTTGTAAAATGAACTCAAATTACAATGTGCTCTCTGAAGTTTATAGAACACAAAAAAGCTACAATTCATTTTATTTCTCTCACACACATAAGAACAGGAGTAAGCCATTTAGCCCCTCGAGCCTGTTCCGCCGCCATTCAATGAGATCATGGCTGAACTGCGACCTAACTCCATATCCCCGCCTTTGGCCCATATCCCTTAATACCTTTGGTTAACAAAAATCTATCAATCTCCGAGTTAAAATTAACAATTTATCTAGCATCAATTGCCTTTTGCAGAAGAGAGTTCCAAACTTCTATCACCCTTTGTGTGTAGAAATGTTTCCTAATTTCACTCCTGAAAGGTGTGGCTCTAATTTTTAGACTATGTACCCTAATCCTATATTCCACAACCAGGGGATATAGCTTCTCTCTATCTACCCTATCTGTTCCCCTTAATATCTTGAAAACTTCAATCTGATCTCCCCTTAACGTTCTAAATTCTAGGGAATACAACCCTAATTTGTGTAATCGCTCCTAGTTATTTAACCCTTGAAGTCCGGGCATCATTCTGGTAAACCTACGCTGCACTCCCTCCAAGGCCAATATATCCTTCCTGAGGTGTGGTGCCCAGAACTGCTCTCAGTACTCCAGGTGTGGTCTAACCAGGGTTTTGTACAGCTGCAGCATAACTTCTACCCCCTTATACTCTAGTCTTCTGGATATAAAGGCCAGCATTCCATTAGCCTTTTTGATTGATTATTTTCTGTACCTGTCCATGACATTTTAATGATCTATGTACCTGGACCCCCAAGTCTCTTTGGACCTTCACTGTTTTTAGCTTTTCATCATTTAGAAAGTACCCTGTTCTATCCTTTTTAGGTCCAAAGTGGATGACCTCACATTTGCCTACATTGAAATTTGCCATAGTTTTGCCCATTCACTTAATCTATCAATATCCTTTTGTAATTTTATGCTTTCATCTACATTGCTACCTATCTTTGTATCATCGGCAAATTTGGATATGTGACTTTCTATGACATCATCTAAGTCATTAATAAATACAGTGAATAATTGAGGCCCCAACACAGATCCCCACGGGACAAAATCTCTTTTAAAAAATATATAAAACTTTATCAGAATAAAGCTTTTGAAATTGGTTGTTGAAAAATAAATTAAAAACTGCTCAAAGCTAAAGAAAAAAATTCCAACTGTAGAGCTAGGCCATTCAGGGATGATGTCAGGAAGCACTTCTTCACATGAAGGGTAGAGGAAATCGGAAACTCTCTCCCCCAAAAAGCTGTTGAGGCTAGGTCAATGGAAAATTTCAAAACTGAGATTCATAGATTTTTGTTAAGTTAGGGTATTAAGGGTTACCGAACCAAGGCAGGTAGATGGAGTTAAGGTACAGATCAGCCATGATCTAATTGAATGGTGAATAGGCTTGAGGGGCTGAATGGCCGACTCCTGTTCCTATGTTGAACTATACTAATGCACCTTGGGAAATGAGGTACAGTACACATGTTGAGATTGCACGTTCAAAATTGAACTAACAACATCATAGCACTAAGCATATATCAAGATCAGGGAAGGCTTTTGCAAGAGATTGAATCTTTCAAATTAAAAACCACTTCGGAAATCCTATTAGAGCCCCACCACAGGCAGTACAAGCAAGTGTTAGGGGCTAGTGTAACAGGTAGGTGTGGCTACATCTATCATGTGCATAAGAGTTTTCAATGGAACACACAGAATCATAGAATCTTACAGCACAGGAGGCCAATCATGTCTGTGCCAGCTTTTTGAACGAGTTATCCAATTAGTCCCACTCTCGTGATCTTTCCCCATAAGCCTGCAAATTTTTCCTTTTCAAGTACAGTATATACAATATTCCCTTTTGGAAGTTACTATTAAACCTGCTTCCACCATCCTTTCAGGCAGTGCATTCCAGATCAATAACTCACGATGTAAAAAAAATTCTCAAATCCCCTCTTTTTTTGCCAATTATCTTAAGTCAGTGTCCTCTGGATACCGACTTTCTTGCCAGTAGAAACAGTTTCTCCTTATTTACTCTAATAATACCCTTCCTAATTTTGAACACCTCTATTATATCGCCCTTTACCTTCTCTGCTCTAAGGAGAACAATTCCAGCTTCTCTAGTCTCTCCACGTGACAGACATACCAATTTTAATGGTATATAAATATGCTCCTGCTACACTTAAGTTTTAGTTCTACAGGTACACAAAGATCTACTGAAATTCAGCACTAAAAGCTAAGTGTAACAACCCAAGAATATAAAAGCAACTAGCATCAGTTTGGCTCAATTCTTATCACTCTCACTTTTCAGTCAGAAGGTTGTAGGTTCAAGCCCTATCACAGTACTATAGCAAATAAGCTGACACTTCAGTGCAGTACTGAGGGAATGATGGATTGTTGGAGGTGCAGTTTTTCAGATGAGGTCCTGTCTGCTTGTTCAGGTGAATATGAAACATCCAATGGCACTAGTCAAAGAAAAGGTGAGCATTCTGCTGTCCTAGCCAACATTCTGCCCTCAACCACCACCACCAAAAACACTTGAACTGGTCATTCATTCATTTGCTGTTTGAGAGACATTGCTCCACGCAGATTGCCTACCACATTTGCCTACATAACAGTGATTATACTTCAAAAATACTTAATTAGTGGTGAAGCAGTTTGAGGCATCCTGAGGACAGGAAAGGTGCTGCATTTCTTTCTTCATCACGGGTATTAGTTTCAGCATTGCTTTTTTACCGAGAACATTTCTGTCACTAACCTCACCCCCACACTGGTACTACCCTAGTTTCCAGCTCAGTTCTTGAATTTTATTGTATAATTACTTATTTCCAAGAATATCTGCATCTTCCCTTTCCATTTTTACTGATTAAGTATCTAAAAGTTGATACATTTTTCATCAGTAAAACAGAAGCATGCAGGTGATTAAGAACATAAGAAATAGGAGCAGGAGTAGGCCATTTGGTCCTTTGAACCAGCTCCGCCATTCAATAAGATCATGGCTGATCTTCTACCTCATCTCCACTTTCCCCGTATCCCTTGATTCCCTTAATATTCAAAAATCTATCGATCTCCGTCTTCAATATACTCAACGACCGAACTTCCATAGCCCTCTGGGGTAGAGAATTCCAAAGATTCACCACCCTCTGAGTGAAGAAATGTCTCATCTCAGGCCTAAATGGCCAACCCCTTATTCTGAGACTGTGACCTCTGGTTCTAGACTCACCAGCCAGGGGAAACATCCTCCCTGCATCTACCCTGTCAAGCCCTGTAAGAATTTGTATGTTTCAATGAGATCACCTCTCATTCTTCTAAACTCTAGAGAATATAGGCCTAGTCTACTCAATCTGTCATCATAGGACAAGCCCCCCATCCCAGGAACCAGACTGGTGAACCTTCGTTGCACTCCCTCTATGGCAAATATATTCTTCCTTAGGTAAGGAGACCAAAACTGTACACAATACTCCAGGTCTGGTCTCACTAGGGCCCTATATAATTGCAGTAAGACGTTTTTACTCTTATACGCAAATCCTCTTGTAATAAATACCAACATACCATTTGCTTTCCCAATTACTTGCTGTACCTGCATGTTAACTTTCAGTGATTCATGTACAAGGACACCCAGGTCCCGCTGAACACCAACATTTCCCAATCTCTCACCATTTAAAAAATATTCTGCTTTTCTATTTTTCCTACCATAGTGGATAACTTCACATTTCTCCACCTTATAATCTATTTGCCATGTTCTTGCCCACTTACTTACCTTGACTATATCCCCTTGAAGCCTCCTTGCATCCTCCTCACAACTTACATTCCCACCCAGCTTTGTATCAGCAGCAAACTTGCATATATTACATTTGGTCCCCTCATCCAAATCATTGATGTAGATTGTGAATAGCTGAGGCCAAAGCACTGATCCTTGCGGTACCCCACTAGTTACAGCCTGCCAACTCAAAAATGACCCGCTTATTCCTACTCTCTGTTTTCTGTCCGTTAACCAATCCTCAATCCATGCTAGTGTATTACCCCCAATCCCATGAGCCCTCATTTTGTTTAATAACCTCTTGGGTGGCACCTTATCGAATGCCTTCTGAAAATCCAAATACACCACATCCACTGGTTCCCCCTTATCTATTCTGCTAGTTACAACCTCTAACAGATTAATTAAACACGATTTCCCTTTTCTAAATCCGTGTTGACTCTGCCCAATCCTATTCTTATTTTCTAAGTGCCCTGTTACCACATCCTTAATAATAGATTATATCATTTTCCCTATTACTGATGTCACGCTAACTGGTCGTAGTTCCCTGTTTTCTCTCTCCCTCCTTTCTTAAATAGTGGGGTTTCATTTGCTACCCTCCAATCTGCGGGAACCGTTCTAGAATCTACGGCATTTTGGAAAATGACAACCAATGCGTCCACTATCTCTATAGCCACCTTTTTCAAAACCCTAGGATGTAGGCCATCAGCTCCAGGGGATTTATCGGATTTTAGTCACATTAATTACTCCAGTACTACTTTTTTACTAATACTAATATCTTTTAGTTCCTCATTCTCGCTTGGTTGTCCACTATTTCCGGGAAGTTTTTTGCGTCTTCTTCCGTGAAGACAGACACAAAGTATTTGTTTAATTTCTCTGCTATTTCCTTATTCCCCATTATAATTTCTCCTGTCTCAGCCTGTAAGGGACCCACATGTACTTTTGCTAATCTTTTCCTTTTTACATACCTATAGAAGCTTTTACAGTCTGTTTTATGTCTCTCGCTAATTAGAAGGTAGGACTGCTCATACCTAGATAACTGGAAATCAGATCTCATCTAAAAAAAACCTGTCATGATGGTAATGTGAGGAACCATGCAGAGGTGAAAGAAGGATTTGATCCCCACACTGTGCTGAGTTCCTGATCTCGGTCATGGGTTGGGGAGGGGGGGAAAAAAGCCAAAAACAGAACTGTCGACAGGCCACTGTTGCTTGCTCCCAGCAACTACATAAAGAGCAAACTTTGTGAATCTCTAGAATTGAGGCATGAAGAGTAAAAAGTACAGATGAAGGAAGATGTAAGGTTATTTTTTTATTAAACCCAGATTTTCTAAATAAAATTATTTGGGAGTGTTAAGGTACATGATTTTCAATAACCAATTTATTTGGGGTGCTTCAGGCAATAAGTGATAGGTTTCAGCAGAGAATCCAGTTTTGAGTTCGCACCCCATGACTGGTGCGCATTTCCAGTCCAGCATTTTGAACTCTGCGAAGTATTAAGCAGAAAGGACTGAGATTTTAACACCAATGCCAGATCTGCACAATATCAAGCAGGGAACGTAGGACCAAGTTCACCCGCTGCTCATATATCTTGCTACTATGGTATCCAGACATATGAGTTCTTTGAATAGAGCCAGTAAATTGCTTGTAACGCAATTCCTTTTATATGCCCAGAGCTATATTTATAGGTTCCTGTTCGAGCTCCAGGTCCCCTTAAGATGTGCTCCCCACCCCACAAGATCAATAGTTTCTGTCCCTGCACCTCATACTGAAGACTGCTATCTTAAGACACCAGACAACTCCTGATTGATCTCAACTTCTTGGAATAATGGAGAATGTGTATGTGATCATTAACAAAGCGGGATCAGTTGCAATGGTCTCCTAAAGAGCCCTGCAGTACATTCTACAAAGTTACTGCCATCAGCACCAGATTTACATGCAACAGATTTGATCTGGTCAGGTTGGCACATTTGGCTCAAATAATCCTAAAGCACTCTGGTAGGAAAGAGCCATACTTCAAGTAGTCCAGAACTGGGTACCTGTGAATGTCCAGTCCTGTCTAACTACCTGGGAATTTTCTCAATTTATGTCAAATATCTCTCTCTCTCTCTCAAAGACACAGGACATTTTGTTCCGACACCGATTCTGGTCCCTGGGGAGAGGCTCTGATCTTCCATTGGTCTGGATAAATTAGTCTGAGAAATGCTGCTGCTAGAAGTGGTTATTTAGTGAACACCTTGGCTAAAGAGGAGCATGTTATATTGGTAGTGGATGCTTGCCACTATGAACTTCAGTAACTCATGTGAAAACCAGGAATAGGAATGTGTCTGGCTTAAACATGAGAAATTTAAGGCCACAAGCGAACAGGTTCATAAGCGCCATGCATAATTTAAAGGAGAACATGACAAAAATCTCAAGTACTGGGTATCAGCTTAATTCCAGCTTTCACTGCATGAAAAATAACACCGGGAAGGTGCATTCAATATTTATTTTCCATTTATAAAAGGGATATTAAACAGCAATGTCCTCTAAATAAACTTTAATGGAACTAGGTTAAAAACTTCAATTGAACAAGCACTAAAAATCAAGCAAGGTTCTTGCAATGTCACAATTTATGACTGAAAAACAACTATCTTGACACCGTAAAACAATTGGGAGTGTTGCTGGACAACCACTGAAGCTGAACTTAATAAGTTCAATTGTTGAACCACCCGCTGAAGGTCCCAGCAAGAACTATGCTAAATTTAAATGTTGTTCCAAGATAGTGCACCTGACATACGAGGAGCAGCTACATGTCAAGAGACAGTGAGTTGTAAAAAATCTATAACTTGAGCCTGCAGGAGGTGCTGTTAATATCACCCAGACTCCAAGGAAACATTATCTGGTGGAGGGCATGATCTAAAAGAAATTAATCCCATACTCTCTAGATCAGTCTGACTGGGGAGCTGAAAAATGCCATCAGTGTAAGGTATAGTATAAAGATCAGTAAATATATGGGACCAAATCCTCCTGGAAAAATAACAGCGAGTTCATGACGCAAGCAGTTACTAATGAGCAAATCGGCGAGAAAGTTCAGGGGAAGAAGAAATACGATGGGAGTTGCGAATCTCCATAACTTGTTGGTCGATTTACGCCACTCCACCAACCTTGCACAAATGGCAGGTTGCCTTCCATCACCCCTTTACTTTGAAGAACTTGCTGGATTTGCACATTAATTGGCCATTAAACTCACCACAGAAAGTTCGGGCTCATACAGTGCAAGTACCCTTTTAACGACTTGATAATTGGTAATGCAATCAACTTCTCTGGCCCAGAAAGGAAACAATTTAAACTGCTGAATCTCATTCCTGAATGTATTAAATACATCTTACAAATGTTTTACATTTTAAGTTATTTTTCTTACTTTTCCTTTCTGCTTGTTTCTCCTCTCTCTTTTAATCCAATCTTTTTTCCCCTCTCTATTTCTTTCTGTCCTTGATTTAACTAACTCACCCACTTCAATTCACCCTCCTTCTCCATCATTCCTGTTTCATTCTCAGTTCTTAAATCTCATTGGTTAAGGAAATATACTGCTGGTCCTGTCATTCACCAAGGTCCAACATGTCCCGTTGCCCTCATTGTGCCGTTATCAGCTCGCACTTCCAGCAAGTTATGACACAAATTATGTTTGAGCTGAAGGGTGAGGGAAAAAGTCTAACCAACAGCGCACACCACGAGATGCCCCGCTCCAGCAAGGTTTGGCCCATGCACTCAGGGTTTAGCCATTTCATATTAAAGGTTATACTAATACTGATCAAACATTTTAATAAAGCAGATACTAAAGCAAATAAAAGTAGTGCTAGGCTGTTGAGTCGAGAGGAACGTAAATACTGGGACTTTGAGAAGGAACGTAGCATCTGTCACCTGCTCACTGCCCTTCCTGCAAGTGCTAGAACTAGGGCAACAGGTAAGCTGTAATAACATCTCCCTCTGTATGTTACATTGATTACATTTTGTATATAGATCTCTTGCCTAAAAAAGAAAGACATGTATTTATATAGCGCCTTTCATGACCACCGGACGTCTCAAAGCACTTCACATCCAAAGAAGTACTTTTTGAAGTGTAGTCACTGTTGTAATGTGGGAAACGCAGCAGCCAATTTGCACACAACAAGCTCCTACAAACAGCAATGTGATAATGACCAGATATTCTGTTTTAGTGATGTTGGTTGAGGGATAAATATTGGCCAGGACATCAGGGATAACTCCCCTGCTCTTCTTCAAAATAGTGCCATGGGATCTTTTACGCTCACCCGAGACACCAGACGGGGCCTCGTTTTAACGTCTCATCTGAAAGATGGCCCCTCCGACAGTGCAGCACTCCCTCAGCACTGCACTGGAGTGTCAGCCTAGATTTGTGTGCTCAAGTCCCTGGAGTGGGACTTGAACCCACAGCCTTCTGACTCAACCAATGTGCTACCCACTGAGCCACTTCTGACATAAAAGTAACTGATTTTAAAGCTTACAGCGTTTTACGATGTACTGTGTACCTGGAATTTGAATGCAACTTTGTCACCAGAGTTAGATTTTGCAAAGGTTCAAAATGTTTACATATAGCATGGGACAGTAATCCCTTGCCGTTTTGAGAGCTACAAAACATCAGGAATGGAATGTTTAATCTTCCTGGCCTCTTAGTGGAATGGCTCCCTTCAAATACAATAACCATACTGGTACTAATCCAAAAACAGGACTCAAGTCCGAGGTAGTATGGTACTTTACGCTCATCTTGGAGCACCAGGATTGGTACCTAATAGACAGATCTTGACACAGGTTTACAGATGCTAGCATCAGATAGGTCTGAATTTCTTGAACATGTTGGCGCCTCCCAAATCCATGTCTATCTTTTCCTAATGTTTAAATCTCTCCATTCAATTTTCTACCACTGCTACAGAACTGAAATGACCCACAAAATTACATTCCGACGGTGCCCGTAATGCACTATTCCTCCTCGTCCTTCTCGACCTCTCCGCAGCCTTCAACATGATCGACCATGCCATCCACCTGCGACGCCTCTCTTCCGTTGTCCAGCTCAGTAGGACTGCCCTTGCTTGGAGCCATTCTTACCTATCCAATCGTAGCCAAAGAACCTCCAGCGGTGGCTTCTCTTCTTGCACCATTACCTGTCTCCCTCTTCCCCCTTCATCTACATACCTACTTCTCAGTGACATTACCTGAAGACATAGTGTCAAGTTCCACATGTATGCTGATGACACCCAGCTCCACCTCTCCATCACCTCACTTGACCCCTCCCCGCTGCTTCTGCATTGTCTATTTTTATCAACTAAACATTAGGAAGATCGAAGCCATCGTATTTACACCCTTCCTCCCCCCCATCCAACAAATTCTGTACACTTGCCACCAATTCCATTCCCATCCCAGGTCACTGTCTCAGGATGAAGCCCACTGTTCCCAAGCTCACCATCCTATTTGACACCGAGCTGAGTTTCTGACCGCATATCCTCTCAATCACAAAGACTGCCATCTCCGTAACATCATCGGTCTCTGCTGCTGCCTCAGCCCTTCTTCTGGTGAAACCCTCATCCATGCCTTTGTAACCTCCAGATCTTACTCTTCCAATGCTCTCCTGGCCGGCCTCGCATCTTCTACCCTCCAAAACACTGCTGCTCGTATCCTAACTTGCACCATGTCCCGTTCACCCATCACCCCTGTGCTTGCTGACCCATACTGGCTTCTGGTCTGCCAACACCTTCAATTTAAAATTTTCTTCCTCATCTTCAGATCCCTTCATGGCCTCACCCCTACCAATCTCTAACCTTTTCCAGCCCTACAACCCACTGAGAACTCTGTGTTCCTGCATCTCTGGTCTCCTGATGTCACAGGAGGGGGCGGTTCTAAGTAAAACATCTTCCGTCAGTAAAGCAGGGTAATAAGAGGTGTTAGATTTGGCCTGATATTCGATGGCTATTTGTTAGTAACTCAGTAGCTGCTCGAAAATTTATGTTGTACAAACACACGAGGTTAGAAATTGCCACAAACTAACTAGTATGGCAATTTCTAACAGTGCTGACATACTAGCAATCTCCATTACTCCTGGTTATGTTCCCTCATTTGCTAGCAGGGAAGCATATTTTTAAAATAAAATTGTACTCACCAGCGGCAGCAACGAGCGCGGCCCTGGGTGGAGACTGAGCGCAGAGACCGAGGATTTAAAGAGCGGGGAGGGAAGAGAAATAAAAAGTAATCGAAGTGTGACGTCACCAGAAAGCAGGTAAGTGATTGGTTGGTGAGTATTTCTCGGTTTCTCGCCTTTTTCGAAACTTAATTTTTGTTTTTTATACGTTCTAGGGTCTCTGTTGTGTAGCGGGGCGTGCTAGTAAACAAGGGCCCTTGAGTATATCATTTAATTGTAATTAGTGGTATTGATTTGATTTAACTTAATTTGAATTAATTAAAGGGTAAGTCATGGCAGGACAGCTCAGCCCCGTGGCATGCTCCTCCTCCACTATGTGGGAAATCAGGGACACTTCCTGTGTCCCTGAGGAACAGGTGTGCGGGAAATGTATCCAGCTACAGCTACTGGCAGACCGCATTGCGGCGCTGGAGCTGCGAATGGATTTTTACTGGAGCATTCGCAATGCTGAGGACATCGTGGATAGCACGTTTAGGGAGTTGGTCACACCGCAGGTAAAGGCTGCACAGGCAGGAAGGGAATGGGTGACCACCGGGCAGCGTAGTAGGCGCAGGCAGGGGTCCCCTGTGGCCATCCCCCTCTCAAACAGATATACTAATTTGGATATTGTTGGGGGAGGTGGCTTATCGGGGGAAGGCAGTAGTAGCCAACTTCCTGGCACAATGGGTGGTTCTGCTGCACAGGACGGGAGGAAAAAGAGCGGGAGAGCTATAGTGATAGGGGATTCTATTGTAAGGGGAATAGATAGGCGTTTCTGCGGCTGCAAACGAGACACCAAGATGGGATGTTGCCTCCCTGGTGCAAGGGTCAAGGATGTCTCGGAGCGGCTGCAGGGCATTCTGGGGGGGGGGGGGGTGGAGGGTGAACAGCCAGCTGTCGTGGTGCATATAGGTATTAACGATATACGTAAAAAACGGGATGAGGTCCTAAAAGCTGAATATAGGGAGTTAGGAGGTAAATTAAAAAATAGGACCTCAAAGGTAGTCATCTCAGGATTGCTACCAGTGCCACGTGCTAGTCAGAGTAGAAATAGAAGGATATTTCAGATGAATACATGGCTAGAGGAATGGTGCAAGGGGGCAGGATTCAAATTCCTGGGACATTGGAACCGGTTCTGGGGGAGGTGGGACCAGTACAAACTGGACGGTTTGCACCTGGGCAGGACCGGGACCGATGTCTTAGGGGGAGTGTTTGCTAGTGCTATTGGGGAGGGTTTAAACTAAAATGGCAGGGGGTTGGGAACCTGTGCAGGGAGACAGAGGAAAGGGAAGCAAGGATAGATGCAAATGACAGGAAGGAGAAAAGCAAAAGTGGAAGGCAGAGAAATCAAGTGTGTAAATCAAACAAGGCCACAGTAAATAACAATTCTAAAAGGACTAAGAATGTCAAAAAAACAAGCTTGAAGGCTGTGTGTCTTAATGCGAGGAGCATTCGTAATAAGGTGGATGAATTCGCTGCGCAAATAGATGTAAACGGATATGATATAATTGGGATTACAGAGACATGGCTCCAAGGTGACCAAGGCTGGGAATTCAACATCCAGAGGTATTCAATATTCAGGAAGGACAGGCAAAAAGGAAAAGGAGGTGGGGTAGCATTGCTGGTTAAAGAAGAGTAAGGAAGGATATTAGCTCTGATGATGTGGAATCTGTATGGGTAGAGCTGAGAAATACCAAGGGGCAGAAAACGTTAGTGGGAGTTGTATACAGACCCCCAAACAGTAATGCTGAGGTTGAGGATGGCATTAAACGGGAAAGTAGAGGCACGTGCAATAAGGGCACAGCAGTTATCATGGGTAGGTCTTTAATCTACATATAGTTTGGGATAACCAAATTAGTAACAATACTGTGGAGGAGGAATTCCTAGAGTGTATACGGGATGGTTTCCTGGACCAATATGTCGAAGAACCAACTAGAGATCAGGCCATCTTAGACTGGGGATTATGTAATGAGAAAGGATTAATTAGCAATCTTGTTGTGCGAGGCCCCTTGGGGAGGAGCGATCATAATATGCTAGAATTCTTCATTAAGATGGAGAGTGAAGTAGTTGACTCAGAGACTAGGGTCCTAAATTTAAATAAAGGAAACTATGATGGTATGAGGCGCGAGTTGGCTAGGATGGATTGGGGAACATTACTTAAAGGGTTGACAGTGGATAGGCAATGGCAAACATTTAAAGATTGCATGGATGAACTACATAATTTGTTCATCCCTGTCTGGCATAAAAAACAAAAAAGGTGGCACAGCCATGGCTAACAAGGGAAATTAGGGATAGCATAAGATCCAAGGAGAGGACATATAAATTGGCCAGAAAAAGCAGCAAACCTGAGGATTGGGAGCAGTTTAGGATTCAGCAAAGGAGGACAAAAGGATTAATTAGAGGGGGAAAATAGAGTATGAGAGTATGCATGCAGGGAACATAAAAACTGACTGTAAAAGCTTCTCTATAGATATGTGAAGAGAAAAAAGATTGGTGAAGTCAAGCATAGGTCCCTTGCAGTCAGAATCAGGGGAATTTATAATGGGGAACAAAGAAATGGCTGACCAATTAAATACATACTTCGGTTCGGTCTTCACAAAGGAGGACACAAATAACCTCCCAGAGATGTCGGGGAACATAGGGTCTAATGAGAGGGAGGAACTGAAAGAAATCAGTATTTGTAGGGAAATGGTGTTAGGGAAATTGACGGGATTGAAGGCCGATAAATCCCCAGGGCCTGATAATCTACATCATAGGGTACTTAAGGAAGTGGCCCTAGAAATAGTAGATGCATTGCTGGTCATCTTCCAAAATTCGATAGACTCTGGCACAGTTCCCATGGATTGGAGGGTAGCTAATGTAACTTCACTATTTAAAAAAGGTGGTAGAGAGAAAATGGGGAATTATAGACTGGTAAGCCTGACATCGGTAGTGGGGAAAATGCTAGAGTCCATTATATAAAAGATGTAATAGCAGAGCATTTGGAAAACAGTGACAGGATCGGACAAAGTTAACATGGATTTACAAAAGGTAAATCGTGCTTGACTAATCTGGAATTTTTTGAGGATGTAACTGGTAGAATAGATAAGGGAGAAACAGTGGATGTGGTGTATTTGGACTTTCAGAAGGCTTTCGATAAGGTCCCGCGTAAAAGATTAGCGTGTAAAGTTAAAGCACATGGGATTGGGGGTAAGGTACTGACTTGGATAGAGAACTGGTTGGCAGACAGGAAGCAAAGAGTTGGAATAAATGGGTCTTTTTCCCGAGTGGCAGGCAGTGACTAGTGGGGTACCGCAGGGATCGGTGCTAGGACCCCAGCTAATCACAGACCTGGGTTTCCTTGTGCACCAGTCGCTGAAGGTAAGCATGCAGGTGCAGCAGGCGGTTAAGAAGGCAAATGGTATGTTGGCCTTCATAGCGAGAGGATTCGAGTACAGGAGCAAGGATGTCTTGCTGCAGTTGTACAGGGCCTTGGTGAGACCACACCTCGAGTATTGTGTGCAGTTTTGGTCGCCTTATCTGAGGAAGGATGTTCTTGCCATGGAGGGAGTGCAGCGAAGATTCACCAGACTGATACCTGGGATGGCAGGAATGACATATGAGGAGAGATTGGGTCGATTGGGCTTATATTCGCTGGAGTTTAGGAGAATGAGAGGGGATCTCATTGAAACATAAAATTCTAACAGGACTAGATGCAAGAAGGATGTTCCCAATGGCAGGGGAGTCCAGAACCAGGGGTCACAGTCTAAGGATAAGGGGTAAGCCATTTAGGGCAGAGATGAGGAGGAATTTCTTCACCCAGGGAGTGGTGAACCTGTGGAGTTCTCTACCACACAAGGCAGTTGAGGCCAATTCATTAAATATATTCAAGAAGGAGTTAGATATATTTCTTAAGGCTAAAGGGATCAAGGGATATGGAGAGAAAGCAGGGACAGGGTACTGAATTTGGATGATCAGCCATGATCTCATTCAATGGCTGAGCAGGCTCAAGGGGCCGAATGGCCTAATCCTGCTCCGATCTTCTATATTTCTATGTTTCTATGATCAGCTACCTCGGGGAGCACTGAACCTGCACCCAGCACTTTTCGATCTCTCATCACTTGCAAATGTAGTAGCGCTTCAAAAATAAGCATGGAATGACAACAATGCTGACATATATGGAACAGTTACTGGTATAAGGAAAATGTAAACAACAGATGCAAGTATTAATTTAATAACTTTGCAGTTGATAAAGCTAGACTCGCAAACATAATTTTTGTGATCCTTCCCAGGAGCAGTCGTACAAGACACTAATGATTAACATTTAATAAATTCAACAACTGAATGTATGCAAATCAAGTGTCCGAAATGTTAGTAAAATGCTATAAAGATAGAGCAATTCCACTGCAGAAAGATTTTGCTGTGTTTCCAATAGGACATTAGCATTAAGAATTCATGCATCATACAAACTATTAATGTATGAGTGAAACCTTTAAACTCTATCAACCATTCAATCACAGTAGAACTGTGCTATGTTAGAAAATAACTGGATACAGGACTACAAATAAAATATCCACAGAAAATGCTGGAAAAAGTCAGGAGGTCAGGCAGCATCTGTGGAGAAAAAAAAAGTTAACATTTTGTGTGTGTCCCCTTTGTCAAAAAGTTTTGATGAAAGGCCCACACCTGAAACGCATCTGTTCCCTCCACAGATGCTGTCTGGCCTGCTGAATGTTTCTAGTATTCTCTGTTTCTGTTTCAAGTTTCCAGCACGTGCAGTTTTTTTTCTTTATCTCGAAGCATTCAATCCACTCATAGCACGAGAACATTTGGCCGAACAGAGCTAGACAAAGTCACTTTTTGCCTTTGAACTGATCCGTGCCATTTCAATTGCCATTGCTTTGTATCATCACCATGCAGCTGTCCAATGAATCTCAAACGGTACTGTATGTTCAGCATGTCACCAGTTCAATTTTCTCATCCCCAAATTCAAAACTGATAGAATACTCTAATACATAGTGAAATTACTATAACGCCAGGTAGTACTAAAAGACTATGTCGTCACTAAAATTAATTCCAAAACAGAATCCTACCTGACGCTTGTAGGACTGAGAAAGGGAATGCTGCTGGACAAAACATAAGCAGGTTAAAAATGGTCAATGCTTTGTGCGACTGCAACGCCGCCTATATATAGCGACTTAATACAAAGTCACTTTGAATTAGCATTTGCAATGCAGAGCAGATGGGATTAATGTATGTTACACAAGTAGGGGCACTATGCTGATCAAACCCGTGGAGACCTTGCTCCAGAACTATTTGTTAAACTATTTTTCTCTCAACAGAACCCATCTATTTAATTTGAACCTCTACTTAACCAAATGTAACAATCACTCTCCCAATTCCATTAGCATTTTCAGAGTTCTTTTTAAAATTAAAATTAAAAATGACTGAACCAACTCTGCAATAAGAAAGAATGTGAAATGGGTAAAGTCACATTGCACCCTATATAAAATACTAGCTGGGGTGAGCCCGGCGTTGCCGAGGCTTTTTCGAGGGCATGTTGTTGTTGGAAGAGAGAGAGAGAGCGACTGGGGGGGTGGGGGGGCGGCAGAGAGAGACTGTGGGGGGGGGGGAATTATCCACTTCTAACTTTTTTTAAATGTTAAATAGAACAAAACAAAGATTGCCGCTCTCACAAAAGGCAAACCTGAAATAAAGATGAACAAATTAAAGTTGCTTAAAAATTTTAATTTTTTATGAAAATAGATAAAATGGACACTGCAAAAAATTTAAAATAGTTTTTCAGGGTCATAACTGTTGTGTATGTAATATGTGTGCTACTTTGAACCTATGGACAGGACTGCACTACTTGTTGGGCGTAGTGATACGCAGTACCACTCCTGGCCATAGGGGTATAAATAGTACTGTGGGTACTGATCTCCCCTCAGTTCCCGCCTGTGGGCATGAAGTAAAGACCTACGTATAGTCCCTACCTCCAACCAGTAAAGACCTGTTTTATTGTTACTGATTAAGTCTGAGTATTAATTACTTGAACAACTCACAGATTTAACACTGGCGACGAGTCTGATTCGGACCCTGCGGCAGTCACTCCACGGCAGCTTCGTCCACAGCCAGGACGTTGCAGAGAGGTTTCCACCCTCTCCACCCCACTGGAAGACATCCTGACCTCGGAGCCTCCATCGGCGACCGTCAGCTTCTTCTCCAGCTTGGTGGTGGGTAAGCCGTTGTCTGAGCCGGGCAGCGACGCGACAGGCAGTGGACTGCGTTGGCCGCACGAACGGGGCTGGGGGAGCTGGAGGAATAGGGCGCGAGAGCCGCTTCGAGCGGGAGACGTTTCAACAGAGCGATCGCATCTCCTGATAAGAGCCGAGAGCCGCTTCGCGATCCAGCGATTGCATCCGCTGATAAGGGCCGCACTCGGGCGATCGCGGCGAAGATAAGGGCCGCACTCGGGGGCTGAAGGGAGACGGCGTTGGGGGACGGGTGAAGACCGCCAAGCGCGGGAAAACCGCCATTTTGTGGGCGGAGGACGACGGCAAGAGCGGGAAGCCGCCATCTTGGATAGCAGTAAAAAAGAAAAATCTGAGAAATTGCAAATCTACAATGCCTAAACACGGGAATATTAGCACCTTTGATAGTGACCTCGAAGATTGGGCCATATATGTTGAAAGAGTAAAAAATTATTGGAAGGCCAATAAAATTCGTGACCAAGATAAAGCTCTAACATTATTAAATTTAATGGGTGCGAAGACATACGGGCAATTGAAACACCTGTTATCACCAGATGAACCGGCGGATAAGACGTTCGATGAGATTGTTACTGTCCTGAAAGATCATCTAAACCCCACGCCGCTGATGCTAGCGGAACGATTTAAATTTTACGACAGAAGGCAGCTACAGCATGAAAGCAATGCTGATTATTTGCTGGAATTGCGTAAATTAGCGAAATATTGCCAGTTTGGAACGGGACTGACAGAGGCACTTCGAGACAAATTTGTGTGTGGTTTATTTAAACAGGATACACAAAAGCGACTGCTCGAGGAGAATGAGCTGACGCTTGAGAAGGCGGTCACTATGGCAGCAGCACACGAAGCCGCAGCGAGAGGCACGGCAGTAATGCAGCTACGGTCACCGGAGCTCAGTGCACACAAATTGGGTGTGAGTTCTGGCAAATGTTATCGTTGTGGAAAGACAACGCATGATCAGAACCAGTGTTGGTTTAAAAACCAAGAATGTAGAACTTGTGGTAGGCTTGGACATATAGCTAGAGTATGCAGGTCAGGGAAGAAGACCAGCAACAAGAAGTCACCGCAAGGAAAATACGCAAAGGTACACAAGGTGACCGAACAGGAGTCCGATTCAGACGCTAGCAGTAATGAACTGGCTCGCTTAAGCTGTAATGAACTGGCTAGCTTAAGAGTACTCAACGCTGGTAAGGGTGCAGACCTCCAGACAATTTGGGTCACTCTTCAGATAGAAGGAGTCCAAGTAAAACTGGAATTGGACACTGGATCGGCATTGACGGTCATAAATAAGAAAGATTACGGAAAGTTATTCCAACATATTCCCCTACAGGATACGGGGATTATATTGAAAACATACACGGGGCAAAGAGTGTACCCCATCGGGAAAATAGAGGTTGCAGTGGTCCACAAGGGCGAAGACAGTCAAATAATGGACTTATATGTGATATCTGAAGGAGGTTCTCCACTACTAGGACGGGAGTGGATTAGGAAAATGAATATGGACTGGCATTTCCTACAAACAATAACGAGTGAGAACTCGGTGAAGATAGTCGGCCCAGACTCTGGAACGGATGATGGTAAGCCCAACTCAGGTGCAAAAGACAAAGTTTCAGCACAGAATTCCACTGAGCAACAACAACATAGTTTAACTGTGGATTCTGAGTCTGGCAAGTCTACTGATGTGCCCATTTCTGAGGGACACCGGGCTCGAACTCAACTCCATTTCAAACTACAACAGCAATTAGAACAAATGCTTCGCCGTTGTGAGCAAGAGTTGAATGCAACGAAAGAGTTCTTTGATATAGAGTTGGAGAATCTGGAAAGACAACAGAAGCAGCTGATGGAGAAAATGGAGCAGGAGCACACAAAACGTCTGATGTCAGAGGAGTTAACGGTCAGCCAACTCCTGCATATGCTGAAGGACAGGACTCTGAAATGGGAAAAACTTGAACACGAACTTCAATATTCAAACGAAAGGGGTTCGGAGCTCTCAAAGGTTATTGGAAGAGCTGAGGTGGCAACACAGACTGAGATGACTGCAACAGAGCAGCCCTTGGATGCCAAAAGTACGCTGACTCACGTCAACGTAGAACAACAGACCGCTGAAACAGCTGCTCCGGTAGAGGGATTGAATAGTCCGATCAATCAATCTCCAAAAGAAGTTGAAGTAGTAAAATCTCAAATGAGGTCATTAGTAAACGACTTGCTGAAAGCCCAGAAAAAGCTGGATGAAGAGGTACGCATGAAGAAGTCTCTTCAGGAAAGATGTCTGGACTTGGAACAAAAGCTGGCTAACGCCCAGCTGGGTATGGAGGAAATAGAAGACCCTCTCGCTGGCCTAGATCAGGACGACACCGAATATTACTATGTCCTGTCCTGCCCAACTTGTAACTTCGACTCCCACCATACAGAAATCATGGAGGAGCACCGAAAGTCTACGGAACATCGGGAGAAGGTGGCTCTACTACGGAAAAAGGAGGGAGAGAAGGAGGAACTGCGCATGCAGCTGGCAGCTGACAGTGGAGCCCAGAGAGTCTCCAAGAAGCAGAAAAGGAAAAGTCGAAACAGAAGATGACCCATCTGAACCATTATTACCTCTACCAGATCACACACGTGGTCCCTCCGAACGGAGCCAATTCAGTTCGGAAGTTCAAACTGTTAAATCCATGGAAGGACTATTGAATGAGTCACTCCAGCAACGTGAACCGACTCCACCACAGAGATTGAATCTGTGAACTGTTTTCCGCAGAGACTGAATCTGTGATCTGTTTTGACATGAAGTTATCTATGTATCTATGTTATTCTGTTATGTAAACCTGAAGTTATATATGTTATTACGTTATGTTAAATGGGGAGATGACTGTAAAGCTAGGAAGGGAGGAATGTTGTGTATGTAATATGTGTGCTACTTTGAACCTATGGACAGGACTGCACTACTTGTTGGGCGTAGTGATACGCAGTACCACTCCTGGCCATAGGGGTATAAATAGTACTGTGGGTACTGATCTCCCCTCAGTTCCCGCCTGTGGGCATGAAGTAAAGACCTACGTACAGTCCCTACCTCCAACCAGTAAAGACCTGTTTTATTGTTACTGATTAAGTCTGAGTATTAATTACTTGAACAACTCACAGATTTAACAATAACCTTTGCTTAGCAGTCAATACGCTGTTTGATTTTTTAGAGATTTCACTGATGCCGGCTCTGTTTGTGTGGGGGGGGGGGGGGGGGGAGGAAGCACAGTGCAGCTGGTGGAGGAGCAGTGAATGACAGATTGCAACATCGGGATTTCCGCAATAGGTTGCACATACGCCAAATCCTGAAATTGCAGTCAGTTTCAAAAGCAAAATGACGGCAAATGCTACCGCAAATTCTGGGCCAAAGTTTGCTTAATCACCGCCCCGCCGTCGAGCCCCGCCCCCCCGCTCTCCGAGCCCCGCCCCCCCCGCTCTCCGAGCCCCGCCCCCCCCGCCGCTCTCCGAGCCCCGCCGCTCTCCGAGCCCCGCCCCCGGCCCAGCCGGCTTGAATTCCGCCGATTGCGGCTCTGGTTGCCGGGGTAACCCTGCCGCCCCGCACTGCCGAGTGCCACGCTCTCCGAGCCTCGCCCCCCTCCCCCCCCACCCCGGCCGAGAGCCACGCTCCCCGAGCCCCGCCCCCCTGGCCGGAATTCCGCCGATTGCAGCTCTGGTTGCCGGGGTAACCCTGCCGCCCCACACTGCCGAGAGCCGCGCTCTCCGAGCCCCGCCCCCCCGGCCGAGAACCACGCTCTCCGAGCCCCGCCCCCCCCCCGGCCGCGTCTCACCTGCTCCTGCTGCGCACGCACCCTGACCCTCGTGGCTGAGGCCATTGCCCCGGGTAACGTGACGGGGGGGGGGGGGGGTGGTGGATGAGGAGCTTAGCAGAAGCCCTAGCTCGGGCCTGGCTGGGCAAGAAAGTCCCAGGCTTTCAGGCCTAACAAAAAAACGGGAAAAGGTAGGAAAAAGAATGTTCAGTTTAGAAAAAATATTTACAAATGAATGAAGTTTTTTTTAAAACAATTTAATAAATTCAATTTTATTTTGCTGGAAATGTTATTTGAAAAGAAAGACGCAGAAAGCAGGAAAAAGAATGGAAGCAAGATGGCGGCCACTCACCTCGGTTCAGAAGGATAAGGCCCGCCCACACACGCACCGATTGGTCGACCGGTCAGGTCACCGAAGCGTAGGATTGGTCAATCGTCGAGTCACTCGACACTCAACCGTAGGACAGCACGCGCCAGGAACCCGCCGTCCGATTGGTCGACCTCGACGTCACACGGTCGCTAATGAGATGCTAATGAGCGGAACGCTGAACGTTTTTCGGATACCGCAGGCGCGGTTTTTGTCCGGCCGAAAGGTAAATACGCCTATGACCGGTCCGGAATCGCAAGCTTTCTTTTGAGGCGACGTGCGCGTCGGTACGCTCTATAACTTTCAAACGTATAGAACACGGACAGACAGACATCGGGACACATCAACCTCAACTGCACTTTCCTGCCCAATCTCCATATCCCTTGATTCCCCTGGAGTCCAAAAATCTATCTATCTCAGCCTTGAATATACTCAAAGACTCAGCATTCACAGCCCTCTGGGGCAGAGAATTCCAAAGATTCACAACCCTCAGAGTGAAGAAATTCCTCCTCATCTCAGTCTTAAATGGCCTGCCCTTTATCCTGAGACTATGCCCCCTAGTTCTAGACACTCCAACCAGGGAAACAACCTCTCAGCATCTACCCTGTCAATCCCCTTCAGAATCTTGTATGTTTCAATGAGATCACCTCTCATTCTTCTAAACTCCAGAGAGTATAGGCCCATTCTACACAATCTCTCATCATAGGACAGTCCTCTCATCCCAGGAATCAATCTAGTGAACCTTTGTTGCACCGCCTCCAAGGCAAGTCTATCCTTCCTTAGATAAAGAGACCAAAACTGTGCACAGTACTCCAGGTGTAGTCTCACCAAGGCCCTGTACAATTGTAGCAAGACTTCCTGACTCTTATACTCCAACCCCCTTGCAATAAAGGTCAACATGCCATTTGCCTTCCTTATTGCTTGCTGTAATAAGTAAGAATGTGAAATGGGTAAAGTAACATTGCACCCTATATAAAATATAAGAACACAAGAAATAGGAGCAGGAGTAGGCCATACGGACCCTCGAGCCTGCTCCGCCATTCAATAAGATCATGGCTGATCATCGACCCCAACTCCACTTTCCTGCCAGATCATATTTATTTACATATAGATAACATTTCAGATTTCCTACAACAAAGATAAGCTCATACAGTGGGGCATGGCATTAGAACCAGTATGATACCATAACTTCCTATGCCTGGTGAAACACGACGGATCCGGAGTTAAAATCCAAGCGCTACATTTATTATTCTTTTACCGCCATACAGCCATTAAAAGGCTACTGTTTCTTTGGGCGGTTGAAGCAATCAGCAGCCTCATCAATAAATGTAAATTGGGGTCTTACAACACCATGGAAGAAGCAGGGAGCCTATACAATTCAAGTGTAAAACTTGTTTTACATAACCTTTACTGATCACAGGATACCATACAACTCCTGGTCCAAAGCCAAGATCCCAACAAGTCCATAGCAAACAAGTGGCTTTATTTCCAGTCAGATTTGCAAGTTGTTGAAATATAATATGGCATTAGACCCATGTGACACCTTCAATCATATGACTTATATTTACTTCCATCAGATGGCTTCTACATACATCACTGAAACAAATATTAGTGGTGCCTGATTACTCTTGCAATGCCACCCTAACAATTGGCAACAAACTTGAATTCCAACTAATAGATGGAGTGAATCCCTTTGATGCTAGCCTTGGACCCCAATGTTTCATGGAGTTCCTTCTGCAGACCAGCCCCTCCCCCTGAAGACTGGGGGATTAAGCTTAACAGACATGGTCTATCCATTTCTTTGAAGCTGGAGGACAACAATTTGTATTTATATAGTACCGTTCATTGTAGCAAACAGCCCAAGGTATTTTATAGGGGATAGGAAAGGTACAAGAGGTGATTGAGAGGAGTATTTTAAACATGAGGACATGAAGCCAATGTACAAAAGTGAGTCCAGGAGTGAAGGGCAATTTTTGAAGAACTTGTATTTTATGGAAGGTGACGGACGGGAGACTGGCATGGAAGACATCAGACAAATTAAGTGTAGAGGTGCCAAAACGTAGATAACTGTTTTAGCGGTTGTGGGGATGGGAGGGTAGAGGCAGGCAATGTTGTAGAGATGCAAGTAAGTGGTTTTGGTGATGGATAGAACTAATCAACAACTTGAGGTGCTCATGGTGTCGAGAGGAATGGTGGCGAGGTAGAGCTGAGTGTTATTAGCACATATGTGAAGCTGGCTCCATGGTTAAGTATGATGTCATGGAGAGACAACATGTAGATGAGGAAGAGGAGGGGCCAAGGATAGATCCTTGGGGAACTCTGCACAGGGTAGTGTGGATCAGAGAGAAAAGTCGTTGCTAGAGATGCACTGTTGTATTTGGGAAAATAGGAGCGGAATCACACAAGGTCAGCCACAGAGCTGGTCAACAGGGAAGAGGCAATGGTTGATTGTATAGAATGCCGTTGAAGGGCTAAGGAGACCAAGGAGGGTTAATGCACCATGGACACAGTCACTAAGGATAAGGTTCACAACTTTGAGTTTTGCGAGAGATAGAAATAGAGCTCACAACAATATTTGAGGGCCTTAAAAAGAGGAAGCGAGATTAGAAATGGGGCAGTTAGAGAGAACAGAGATGTTGAGAGTAAGCTTTTTGAGGAACGGGTTGATGACAGCTATTTTGAACGAGAGAGGGATGGTGCATGAGTAAAGACAGCCATTTAGAATGTTAGCATGTATTGAGGGGTAGTTAAGTGGTCAGACGTTGATGAGATTAAGGTAGCATGATGGGGTCTCATGAAAGAGACATATTTTCTTGACAGGGCAGAAGGTGAGATGGGAGAGGAATTGCAGAGTGACAGGGAATTAGAGATAGGGTGGGTGGGATACTGGGGAAAGGTCTGGAGTAGTGGAGGAGAGAAAGTAGCGGCAGTAGCAGCTGCCTGAGTAGTCTTAGAGATGAAGAATTTAATGAGCTATTTAGACTTGGTAATGGGGTTGAGATTGGAGGTGTTGGGTGAAATGGGTTCGAGGAGGTGATTTATCATGGAGAAAGGAGCCTTGAGAGGTCATTGCCCTTCAGAATTATTTGGCTGAGATACAGCAGTGCCCAACACAGCCAGATCGGGCAATCAATAACTAGACCAGTCATGCGCCAGATGGATTTGAGGTGAGTGGCCATTTTTCAACTGAGGAGTCCAGAATAAAATAGCCTTTTTGCCAGAGGGAAATCAGGATCTGAAACAACTGCCCTCTTTCATTTCATTTTTTTGGCACTCTCAGCCCTGATTGGTACAGGAGTCTCTTTGTGTTTTACATTAGCCAGTACCACAGATATTGGAGCAATGCTATCATGGGTGTAATTCCACACCTTGTTGAAAGTGGAACCAGTCAGTGCCAATTAGCACCATGAATGCTGACTGGTGCATAGTCAGCACCAACCAGCACTGGCCACATCCAGCACTGCACCCAGCCACCTGAACCAGCTCCAACAACCAACTCATTCCAATCAATGCCAAAAAGCGATGGCAATGGAATACTCCTTGAATCAAGATGCGCAGCCAGATCTCTCCGGTTCCGGGACTATTCTGTACACACTGCTCACTTCAGGGTAATGATGATCATCTTCAACGCCTTAGCCTAACTCCTGCAGTAGATGCAATCCTTGAGCATTGGGTTTTGATAAGTTTAAATGGAGAAACTATGACAAAGAAATCGCATATCCTCCCCTGGCAGCTTAGTGGGCACTGCCCAGTGTAGCAATAAATCAGTAAGGTTCCAAGTTCTATGTATTGAATTAGGTCGTCAACCAGGGCAGCAGCAAGGCAGCTACAGCTGACATGAGTTAGGGAGGGATTAAAAAAAAGTCAGCCAGGGTTCCTACTCCTGATTATTATATACAAGCTGCTGCTGGAAAGTGTGCATGTATGGACATCAGTGAAGAATCAAACAGCCTGCAATGCTCACTATTTAGGCTCACACTTGAAGAGTTACATGGTTGAGGTAACAAGGTGCTTTTGGCATCCATGAAGCCATGCTCTACCAAGAGTTGGCACCTTCAGGACAGGAGGGGAGAAAAAGCACCAATTCATACATACTGTGTTTACAATAGGTATTGATGGACTTCACTTGACCACTCAGTGGTGACACCCTCAAGCATTTAATGCAGTGCTTGAAATCCTGGGATTTTTGACCTTATGCAGTGGAAAGAGAAAAACAACTACCAACAAGTCAAACACAATGACTGAATAACACAATGAACATGGAAAGGGAAGGTGAGTAAGTCTACTACTGTACAAGGAAAATATCTAAAAAAATTATGGGAGAAAGTTGCTTTTTTAAAAAAAAATACAAGAGGGTATCACACAAAAAGCATATATGAAGTCACTGACATAATCTCTTGAAAAGCTATTGGATATATCCAATTAATTTTTCCAATACTAATTTGGACTTATTCCCATGTTATGTGGAAGATACTGAAATGAGAAATATGCACATTCCCATAAATTTTACAACATGGCTAAGGTAGATACTTGAATGATAGAACTGCAGAAAACACAACTAAGGTAAGCTAAATTAAGGGATGTCTCTTTATATAAAGCTATGCAAAAAGTTCCTAGTAGGCTCATGCAAAGACAAGTAAGCAACTCAACATCCAAAATGTTTTGCACCATAACTTACATTAATTTCTCAGTTACCACTTCCTTGGCATTATTGCATAATCTTTCGAGACAATTGGTTCAAAGTTACAAACACAGAATTATTTCTAACTTCAGTTTTGTGTTGTTTTTCAAAAACAGGTTTCATGTTAATGAAAATACATGCTCTTAACAATCCCAGCTTAGTTTAGTGCTTACGTTCCTGTGGAGTATAGCGGTGAATGAGGTATCTGGGACTAGAAGTGTATCTGCTGCAGACTCATTATAAGTTGTCAGACATAGGAGGTCAGAGAACTCCTTAGCACATTAAGAGTCTGTTTGTTAAAATGAACATGACCTGGTAAACTACACCTACGCACGCACGCACGCACACACACACACACACTTTGATATAGCAATTAACAGTTATGGGTCTGGTATTCCGTAACTGTATTTTATTCAGCAGCAGAAATTTCTTATAACTTGATGTCAGACCTGCTAGAGAGAAAACATGAAAATGACTGCACAACTGTAAAGTTTAAGACAAAACTAAACTATGGCAATACAACTCAAAGGCATTTGTTCATCCAAATTTTTAAGCAACCTTGCAGCATCTACCAAAACATTCCCCAATGTGTTAAAACACAACCCAGTAGGCATTACCTTTAATTCCTTAAATATTGAAAATCATCTTGCCCAATCGTGAATACTTCAGCAACCTTTGCATGCTTAGCACCAAATGTTTTATAAATGGATAAACTTACACAATTAAAAGTCTTACATACAGTGTGCGTCTGTAGAACACACCCCCCCAAAAAAAACAACTCCGAAGTGTCACGCATCCATTAAGCTAAAAATGATGGTTGGCTCAAATAACCACCATTACGTTAATAAAACTGAATGGCTTGCATTTGGTGCATGGAGTATTTGAGCCAATCAAAAACTAGCTCCATTCACTAGACAGGTAAGAAAAGCCACAAATCAAAACCAGCAAAAAAAATTAACCAAATTATTCAATTGTTTTTCAAAGCCATCATTCTTGAATCAGCAAGTTCCACAAAACTGGAAAATTCACTTAAATCCTTTTAACAGTACTTTGTTTCCTCACACACCAAGTATATTTGCACAAAAATGAAGTTTATACCATAATCAATACATTTAAAATTTACATACTTTTGGGGGAAAAAACACAAAGCCTACCCATAAAGATGTGTTAGAATACTTTAAAAAAAAAATCATGCATGGTGTTGTCGTGCGAGTGATGCTCTGTTCCAAAAGGTTTGATTATTCAAAAGATTCTGATGACAAAATGATATTTACCCTTTTGAAAATAATGATCTGAGGCTCTGATATGAATGCTCGGAGCTGAAATCTGTTTTTTGACCTCCATATTTCGACCTATAAGATTGAACTCCCAGTATGTACAGCGGATACTACCACAATTGCCCGGATTTTGCGGTCGGTATCACGGTGTACTCTCCGAGTACGACGCCATACCTCCTTTCAAATCCATCGCATGGATTACTGCATGCACTTGTATGAAATCCGGAAGTTGCAGTCTGTCAACGTGCACGTTGACAGGCCATCCGCACGGGCCCCGAAAAAGCAATTGCTGGTGCAGAGTTGGGCTATTTGCCCAGTGACTGGCCAGCAATTGTGCACAGAAATGTTACGGTTGATGCAAACAGTCACAGGGCCTGTTTGCATCAATGTAAGGGGATACCTCAGGCATGATTGAAACATTTTCATATTGGAAATTATATACATACACTATCAAATGGGTGTCTGCAAATATTGGCCTGGATTAGAGTTTTAATGATGTTGAAAATGATCAAAAAATTAAATTTTTAGTGAGGTTGGTGGAATGAAGCTAATTACAAGCTAAATTCCAATTCGGTAAACTGTAATTAGATCAGATTTTGGGATTCCATTACATCTCATTACGGGATTCCCTTCAGAAATGATTAAAATTGAATTCTGCTTTGTGATTAGAGAACCAGGCCCATGTGATCCCAGGTATGCTTCTGCACAGCCTGCGCCCCTGGGATCCATGGGTCATTACACTGCCCTCCGCCTCACAAATACAGACCGCAAGTTTCCGCAGCCTCGCCGCCATCAGGTTGGTGTGTAATTCTTTCACAGGTTGGAGGAGGTATGCCTCTGACTGCAATTTTTGGCCCAATATGATTAGGCAGAGTCAACATGGCTTTATGAAAGGGAAATTGAGTTTGAAAAACCTATTAGAGTTGTTTGAGGGTGCAACTAGCAGGGCAGAGAAGGGAGAACCAGTGGGTGTAGTACATTTGGATTTTCAGCAGGCATTCAATAAGATGCCACACAATAGGTTGTTACTCAAGATTAGGGCTCATGGGATTGGGGGTAATATATTAGCATGGATTGAGGATTTAACACATAGAAAACAGAGAGTAGGAATAAACGGATCATTTTCAGGATGGCAGGGTGTAACTAGTGGAGTGCCACAAGGATCAGTGCTTGGGCCTCAGCTAGTTACAAACTAGATCAATGACTTAGATGAGGGGACTGAGTGCAATATATCCAAGTTTGCTGACGATATAAAGCTATGTGGGAAAGTAAGCTATGAGGAGGACGTAAAGAGGCTGCAAAGGGATATAGACTGATTTCGTGATTGGGCAAAGGTGGCAGATGGAGTATAATGTGGGGAAGTGTGAAATTATCCACTTTGGTAGGAAGAATGGAAAAGTAGAATATCTTGTTTACCAGGTGAGAGAGGAGTAAATGTTGGGATTCAGAGGTTGGGTTTCCTTTTCTGTGATGTCTGGCAGGGCTGTCCTTGTGCTATATATAGTATCCAGGTCAGACTTCAGTGGATGGCACCACTCTGTAACTGCCTCCCTGATGAACCATAGATGGCAAAGGCAGATTTAGCAAAAGCAGAGCACCTGGAATTTGTTGTGGGACTAATTCCAACAAAGTTGTATAATTTTTGTGGGGCAAATGAGGTTAACACTCACGTGTAGTGCAGCCTTCAGAATAGGCAAAACTTATGCTCCTCTGGAATTGGGAGTTCAGCACTTACTGCGCTGAGGCTATCTGTCCGATTCCTCAGACCTCGCAAACTGCCACTGAGGAGTTGCTCCCCAACCAAAACATCTGAGAATCGGCCCTGTGTTTCAAATGGGTGTTCTCCATCCCAGGAAAATTGCCAGTTTTTACCCTAATTACATAAGAAACATAAGAAATAGGAGCAGGAGCAGGGCAATCGGCCCCTCGAGCCTGTTCCGCCATTCAATAAGATCATGGCTGATCTTCTACCTCAAGTCCACCTTCCTGCACTATCCCCATATCCCTTGATTCCCTTAAAATGTATCAATCTCAGTCTTGAATATACTCACCGACTTAGCATCCGCAGCCCTCTAGGGTAGAGAATTCCAAAGATTCACAACCCTTTGAATTAAGAAATTTCTCCTCATTTCAGTCCTAAATGGCCAACCCTTTATTCAGAGACTGTGACCCCTGGTTCGAGACTCCCCCAGCCAGAGGAAACATCCTCACTGCATCTACCCTGTCAAGCCCTGTAAGAATTTTATGTTTCAATGAGATGCAACAGATTAGAAAGGGGAAATAAAGTGCTCAAAGGATTGGGAGAGGCAGAGAGCACTAAAGTAAGAAATAGTAAGTTATTAGGTGGGGTCAAACAAAGAAAGAATACAGGATGGTATAAGATGGGTTTACAGTGTATGGATGTGAACGCATGAAGTGTAGTAAACAAAGTAAGTGAGCTGCAGGCACAAATAGCCACATGGGAATATGATGTTGTGGCAATAACCGAGACCTGGCTCAAAATAGGGCAGGATTGGGTATTAAACATTCCTGGTTATAAAGTGTTCAGGAAAGATAGGAGGTACTGTAGCAGTATTGGTCAAGGAGAATGTTACAGTGCTGGAGGAGGAGAATGTCCTGGAGGGGTCAAGGACAGAATTTATATGGCTAGTGTTATGAAATAGTAGTGGTGCCATTACATTACTAGGTGTATTCTATAGACCACCAAATAGTAGGAAATATATGGAGGAGCAAATTTGCAGAGAAATTACAGAGAGGTGCAAGAATTATTGAGTAGTGATAATTGGGGGACTTCAACTATCCTAATAAAGACTGAGATCGTAATAGTGTTAAGGGCTGGGAAGGGGAAGAATTTCTGAAGTGTGTTCAGGAGAACTTTCTTGATCAGTATGTTTCCGGCCCTACAAGGGAGGAGGCACTGCTGGATCAGGTAGGTCAAGCGGAGCAAGAGTCAGTTGGTGAACATTTAGGCAACAGTGATCATAATATCATAAGGTTTAGGTTAGCAATGGAAAAGGACAGGGAGCAATCTAGAGTAAAAATGTTTAACTGGGGGAAGGCCAATTTCAGTGGGATGAGAACGGATCTCGTCCGGGTAAACTGGAATCAAAGATTGACAGGCAAAACTGTAATGGAACAATGGGCTGCCTTTAAAGAGGAAATAGTTCAGGTACAGTTGAGGTACATTCCCACTAGGGGGAAAGGCAGGGCAACTAAAGTCGGGGCTCCTTGAATTTTTTGTGGCGCTAACACGGAGGGTAGATGAGGGTAGTGCGTTTGATGTAGTGTACATGGATTTTAGCAAGGCTTTTGATAAGATTCCACATGGCAGACTGGTGACGAAGTTAAAAGCCCATAGGGTCCAAGGCAAAGTGTCAAGTTGGATTCAAAACTGGCTCGGAGACAGGAAGCAGAGGGTAATGGTTGATGGGTGTTTTTGTGACTGGAAGGCTGTTTCCAGTGGGGTTCCGCAGGGCTCAGTACTAGGTCCCTTGCTTTTTGTGGTATATATCAATGATCTTGACTTGAATGTAGGGGGTATGATTAAGAAGTTTGCAGATGATACTAAAATCGGCTGTGTGGTTGATACTGAAGAAGGAAGCTGTAGACTGCAGGAAGATAGCAATAAATTGGTCAGGTGGGCAGAACAGTGGCAAATGGAATTCAATCCAGAGAAGTGAGAGAGAATGCATTTGGGGAGGGCTAACAAGGAAAGGGAATACACATTAAATTGTAGGACAATGAGTAGTGTAGAGGAACAAAGGGACCTTGGAGTGCATGTCCACAGACCCCTGAAGGTAGCAGGCCAAGTAGATATGGTGGTTAAGAAGGCATACGGAATGCTTGCTTTTATTAGCCGTGGCATAGAATACAAGAGCAGGGGGGTTATGCTTCAACTGTATAAAACACTAGTTAGGCCTCAGCTAGAGTACTGCGTGCAGTTCTGGTCACCATATTACAGGAAAGATGTGATTGCACTAGAGAGGGTACAGAGGAGATTTACAAGGATGTTGCTGGGAGTAGAGAACCTTAGCTATGAGGAAAGACTGGATAGGTTGGGGCTGTTTTCCTTGGAACAGAGTCGGTTGAGGGGAGACCTTATTGAGGTGTATATAATTATGGAGGGGCCTAGATAAAGTGAATACAGAGGAACTATTTCCCTTAGCAGAGGGGGCACAGATTTAAAGTAATTGGTGGAAGGTTTAGAGGGGATTTGAGGGGAAATTTCTTCACCCAGAGGGTTGTGGGGGTCTGGAACTCACTGCCTGAAAGGGTGGTAGAGGCAGGAACCCTAACCACATTAAAAAGTACTTGGATGTGTACTTGGGATGCTGTAACCTGCAGGGCTACAGACCAAGAGCTGGGAAGTGGAATTAGGCTGGATAGCTCTTTGTTGGCCGGCGCGGACACAATAAGCCAAAATAGCCTCCTTTCGTGCTGTATCTTTCTATGATTCTTTGATTCTTGGATGGCGAAAGAGAACGAGAATAGCATGAAGCAGAAAAAGAGTGCGTATGACAGATGTCAGGTTGCAAATACATCACAGAATCAGGCTATATCTATGGAAAGGTCAGTGGAGCAGTGAAAAAGAAAATAAGACGGGCATAGAGAGGTTATGAGAATAGAATGGCAGCCAACATAAAAAGTAATCCAAAAGTCTTCTATAGGCATGTAAACAGTAAAAGGGTAGTAAGAGGATGGGTGGGGCCGATTAGGGACCAAAAAGGAGGCAGAGGGTATGGCTGAGGTACTAAACGAGTACTTTGCATCTGTCTTCACCAAGGAAGAGGATGCTGCCATAGACATAGTAAGAGGAGGTAGTGGAGATACTTGATAGGATAAAAATTGATAAAGAGAAGGTATTAGAAAGGCTGGGTGTATTAAAGTAGATAAATCACCAGGAGCAGATGGGATGCATCCTCGGGTGCTAAGGAAATTGAGGGCGGAAATCACGGAGGTACTAGCCATAATATTCCAATTCTCCATAGAAACAGGGGTGGTGCCAGAGGACTGGAGAATTGCAGATGTTACACCCTTGTTCAAAAAAGGGTGCAAAGATAAACCCAGCAAGTACAAGCCAATCAGTTTAACCCCGGTAGTGGGGAAGCTTTTAGTAATGATAATCGGGACAAAATTAACAGTCACAACGAGTAGTTAAGATCTGGAATGCACTGCCTGAAAGGGTGGTGGAGGCAGATTCAAATCACAGCTTTCAAAAGGGAGTTGGATAAGTATCTGAAGGAAAGAAATTTGCACAGCTACGGGGAAAGGGCGGGGGAGTGGGACTAGCTGAAGTGCTCTTGCAGAGAGCCGGCACAGGTTCGACGGGCCGATTGGCCTTCTTCCATGCTGTAACCATTCTATGATTCTATGAGATCACCTTTTATTCTTCTAAATTCTAGGGAATGTAGGCCTAGTCTCCTCAATCTCTCCTCATCGGACAATCCCCCCATCCCAGGAATCAGTCTGGTGAACCTTCGTTGCACTCCCTCTATGGCAAGTATATCCTTCCTTAGGTAAGGAGACCAAGACTGTACACAGTACTCCAGGTGTGGTCTCATCAAGGCCCTATATAATTTCAGTAAGACTTCTTTACTCTTATACTCCAATCCTTTTGTAATAAAGGCCAACATACCATTTGCTTTTCCATTTCCTTGCTGTACCTGCATGTTAACTTTCTGTGATGTGTACAAGGATACCCAGATCCCTCTGAATACCAGCATTTCCCAATCTCTCACCATTTAAAAAATATTCTGCTTTTCTATTTTCCGACCAAAGTTGATAACTTCACATTTCTCCACATTATATTCCATCTGCCATATTCTTGCCCACTCACTTAACCTGTCTATGTCCCTTTGCAGCCTCTTTACATCCTCCTCACAACTTATTTTCCCACCTAGCTTTGTATCATTAGCAAACTTGGATATATTCTACTTGGTCCCCGCATCTAAGTCATTGATATAGATTCGAAATAGCTGAGGCCCAAGCACGGATTCCTGCGCTTCCCCACTAGTTACAGCCTGCCAACCAGAAAATACCCTTTATTCCTACTCTCTCTTTTCTGTCCGTTAACCAATCCTCAATCCATGCTAATATATCCCATGAGCACTAATAGGTTTGGCACTTTATCAAATGCTTTCTGAAAATCCAAATACACTACACATCCACTGGTCACTGGTTCCCCCTTATCTACCCTGCTAATTACAACCTCAAAAAACGCTAACAGATTTGTCAAACACAATTTCCCTTTCATAAATCTGTGTTAACTCTGCCCAATCATATTATGATTTTCTAAGTGTCCTTCTACCACGTCCCTAATAATAGATTCTAGCATTTTCCCTACCACTGATGTCAGGCTAACTGGTCTATAGTTCCCTGTTTTCTCTCTCCCTCCTTTCTTGAATAGCAGGGTTACATTTGCTACCTTCCAATCAGGGGGGTCCGTTCTGGAATCTAGGGAATTCTGGAAGATCAAAACCATTGTATCCACTATCCTCTTTTAAAACCCTAGGGTATAGCCATCAGGTCCAGGGGATTTGTCGGCTTTTAATCCCATTAATTTCTCCAGTACTATTTCTTTACTAATACTAATTTCTTTAAGTTCCGCATTCTCCCTTGGTTCCTCACTAATTCCGGAATTTTTTGTATCTTCTTCCGTGAAGTCAGATACAAAGTACTTGTTTAATGTCTCTGCAATTTCCTTATTCCCCAGTATAATTTCTCCTGTCTCTGCCTGTAGGAGACCCACATTTATTTACTTTTGCTAGACTCTTCCTTTTTACATATCCATAGAAGCTTTTACAATCTGTTTTATGTCTCTTGCTAATTTATTCTCATATTCTGTTTACCCTTTCTTTATCAATTTCTTGGTCCTCCTTTGCTGAATTCTAAATTCCTCCCAATCCTCAGGCTTACTACTCTTTTTGGCCACATTATAAGCCTTTTCATTTAATCTAATACTATCTTTTACTCATCTGATTCCTGGGATGGGGGATTGTCCAATGAGGTGAGATTGAGGAGACTACTTCTCATGGTTGGACCATTTTTCCTGTGGGGTTTTTATTCCTTAAGGGAATGTATATTCATTGAGAATTATGAATAATTTCTTTAAATGTTTGCCATGGCTTATCTACCATCTGTGTCAACTGTGGCTCAGTTGGTAGCACACTCGCCTCCGAGTCAGAAGGTTGTGGGTTCAAGTCCCACTCCAAGGACTTCAGCACATAAAGCTAGGCTGACACTCCAATGCAGTGGTGAGGGAGTGCTGCACTGTCGGAGGTGCCATCTTTCGGATGAGACATTAAACCGAAGCCCCATCTGGTGTCTCAGGTGGACGTAAAAGAATCCATGGCACTATCCTGAAGAAGAGCAGGGGAGTTCTCCCTGGTGTCCTGGCCAATATTTATCCCTCAACCAACATAACATCATTATCAGTTTGCTGTTTGTGGACCTTGCTGTGCGCAAATTGACTGCTGCGTTTCCCACATTACAAAAGTGACTCCACTTCAAAAGTACTTCATTGGCTGTAAAGCACTTTGAGGCTTCCGGTGGTCGTGATAAATGCAAGTCTTTCTTTTCTTTTTCTTATGTTTTAATCTAGTTTCCCTACTTTAGCCAACTCGTCTCTCATACCTATGTAATTTGCTTTGTTCAGATTTAAGACCCTAGTTTCGGACTTAACTAAATCACTCTCAAACTCAGTCTAAAATTCTATCATATTATGATCACTGCACCCCAGAAGCTCCTTTACTACAAGTTTATTAATTAATCCTGTCTCATTGCACAATACTAGATCTAAATTAGCCTGTTCCCTAACTGGTTCCTCGACATACTGATCTAGAAATCTATCTTGAATGCATCCCATGAACTCGTCTTCTACACTATTACTTCAAATTTGGTTTGCCCAGTCTATATGAAAATTAAAGTCGCCCATGATTACGGCATTACCCTTGTTTCATACACCTCTAATTTCCTGATTTATACTGTGCTTGACACTATAACTACTGTTAGGGGGCCTAGAAACTACTCCCACCAGTGTTTTCTGCCACTTATTGTTAGTTAGCTCCACCCAAATCGATTCTACATCTTGTTTTTCCGAGCTAAGATCCTTTCTCTCTACTGTCTTCATCCCATCCTTTCTTTATTATCAGGGCTAAACACCCCCCACCCCACCCTCCCCTTGCCTATTTCTTCGAAAAGTCAAATATCCTTATTTAGTTCCCAGCCTTGGTCACTCTGCAACCATGTCACCGTAATGGCTATTAAATCAAACCCATTTATTTCTATCTGTGCTATTCATTCATCAATTTTGTTGAGAATGCTTCGCACATTCAGATACAGTGTCTTTAGCTTTAACATTTTTCTTATTTTTTCTTGATGTCACCTTAGTCACTAATGCCCTATTACCTTTGTTAAGCACTCTGTCCCTTCCTGACCCACTCTGCTTATTTTTACCCAAATCATTACTCTGCTCTACAGCCTTGACATTTCTCCTACTACTTTTGAATTTTCTTATGTTCTTACCCTTTCCTGAATCCTCCCACCACACCACCCGCCCCCACTACCCCCCACATCACCCACCCGCCCCCACACCACACCACCCCACCGTCACCCCCCACCCCCCCACTACCCCCCGCCTGCCCCCACCCCCACCTGCCCCCCCCTGCATTTCCCCACCCCCACCTGCCCCCCCACCCCCACCTGCCCCCCCACCTGCCCCCCCACCCCACAGTTGTGACTGCATTCATAAATACATACAATAGACTTAAAAAGTTGCAATCAAAAATCTCATTTCTACATTTGAGTGACCAGCAATTTAATTCTGAATGAGATGTCAAAAGTCATGTGCTGTGCACCAATATTTGCTCACTAGTATGTATGAAATGTGTAGATATGCAACACATAGCTAGTTATTTATATTGCACTAAGTGGCGTTTAAAAGCATCTACTTTCTTTGCCATGAATAAATTTCAATTTTTAAATTTAAAAATCTTCAAAACTAAAAGCTATGTGAAGATGGTGCAATTAAGATAGATTTCAGATTTACCAACACAGAGCTGTAGGTCCATTTGAAAATCTGTGCTGGTAGTTTTTATACATTTCAAAAACTGTAAATTCAAAAAATTCATCCTTTTGGATAACTAGAACCAGTTCTACATTCATTGGGAAAAAAATTGGATATCTGACTGATATTCTCATAGCTCATAAAAAATGATTTTGTGGTTTGCTACTTTCGGTATAAGGCAACAACATCTGATGTCAGGAGTTGCACACAACTATTAGCACAATTTCTCCTTTTCAACTACAGCAACTTGTATTTATACAGTGTAGCTAATGTAGAAAATCATCCCAAGGTGCTTCATAGAGGCGTAATCGAAAAGAAAAAATAACGTCCATTGGAAATACACCCAACTGAAACCAAAGCATGACATATCTATAATTCAGAGTTCTGGCATCACAGAAAGCATCCTCACAGACCACTAATTCTAGCAAGTAGACTGAACACAGTGTATCTTCTTGGACACACTGATATACTCTTTGGTGTTAGAGAAACAATAGCCCAGATTTTGCGGTGGGTAATGACAGCGAACTATCAGCATGTAGCACAGCAAATGCAGAAATCCTGAAGATGTGGTCAGTCATTCATTGCTCAGACACAAGCTGCACTCCCCACCCCTACCCACCCCCCCCTAGCTGGCAATCAGTGTAATCAGCTAAACTGAAAAACACTTAAGCTTTTCTGTGCCAATATTGTTGTTAAACACCCCATTAAATGTTAAGCCTTCTTCGTCACTATCATTGAGACCATCCGTTAGCTGCCTCTGCCACTTCCCTCCCTTCCCCCAGCCCAAACTTCCTCTAAGGTTGCCTCCTGCCCTAGCCCTGAACTCACATCTTTCTCTAGTTTCTCTCCTATCTCCCCTCATGCTTTCTGCGAGCTCATCTTGTCTTGTCCTGCTCCCTCAACCCTATTCCCACTAAACTGCTGACCACCCAACTTCCCTTCCTAGCTCCCAGGTTAGCTGATACTGTTAACAGTTCTCTCTCCTCAAGTACTGTCGCCCTCTCCTTCAAATCTGCCGTCATCACCCCTCTCCTCAAAACACCAACCCTTGATCCCTCAGTCCTTGCAAACTATCGCCCCCTCTCCAACCTCCCTTTCCTCTCCAAAGTCCTTGAACATGCTGTTGCCTCCCAAATCAGAGCCCATCTTTCCCGGAACTCCATGTTTGAATTCCTTCAATCAGGTTTCCACCCCTGTCACAGTACCAAAATGGCTCTCATCAAAGTCACAACTGACATCCTGTGACAAAGGTAAACCATCCCTCCTCGTCCTTCTCGACCTGCCTGCAGCCTTTGACGCAGTTGACCACACCATCCTCCTCCAACGCCTCTCACCCGTCGTCCAGCTCGGTGGGACTGCACTCGCCTGGTTCAATCTAATTGTAGCCAGAGAATCATCTGCAATGGCTTCTCTTCCCGCTCCTACATCGTTACCTCTGGTGTCCCTCAAGGATCTATAATTTGCCCCCCTCCTATTCCTCATCTACATGCTGCCCCTTGGCAACATCATCTGAAAACAGTGTGTCAGTTTCCACATGTACACTGACGACACCCAGCTCTATCTCACCACCACCGTCTCTAAATTGTCAGACTGCTTGTCCGACATCCAGTACTGGATGAGCAGAAATTTCCTCCAACTAAATATTGGGAAGACCAAAGCCATTGTCTTTGATCCCCACCACAAACACCGTTCCCTAGCCACCGACTCCATCCCTCTCCCTGGCAACTGGCTGAGGCTGAACCAGACTGTTGGCAACCTTGGTGTCATATTTGAGCCGGAGATGAGCTTCCGACCACATAGGCACGCCATCACTAAGACCGCCTATTTCCACCTCCAGAACATCACCCGACTCCACCCCTGCCTCAGCTCATCTGTTGCTGAAACCCTCATCCATGCCTTTGTTACCTCTAGACTTGATTATTCCAACGCACTCCTGGCTGGCCTCCCACGTTCTACCCTCCATAAACTTGAGGTCATCCAAAACTCTGCTGCCCGTGTCCTAACTCGCATCAAGTTCCAGTCACCCATCACCCCTGTGCTCGCTGATCTACATTGGCTCCCGGTTAAGCAATGCCTCAATTTTAAAATTCTCATCCTTGTTTTCAAATCGCTCCATGGCCTCACCCCTTCCTATCTCTGTAATCTCCTCCAGCCCAGCAACCCTCAGAGATATCTGCGCTCTTCCAATTCTGACCTCTTGAGCATTCCCAATTATAATCGCTCAACCACTGGTGGTCGTGCCTTCAGCTGCCAAACACCTAAGCTCTGGAATTCCCTCCCTAAACCTCTCCACCTCTCTACCGCTCTTTCCTCCTTTAAGACGCTCCTTAAAACCTACCTCTTTGACCAAGCTTTTGGTCACCTGCCCTAGTATCAAATTTTGTTTTATAACACTCTGAAGTGCCTGTGAGGTTTTACAATGTTAAAGACATGATATAAATACAAGTTGTTGTTGGAATAGGTGTAACTGGGGTTTGAACAGCATACTGACTACTAAACAACCGTTTTGGTCCTGGAGAACTAATTTTATATTTGTGGAATGTGAAATTTCTCCATTATGATAAAAATTACACGATTTAAAAAAAAAGTTTGTTCATGATATTTCAGCTTCTACCTTAACTCCATGTGTTTGTCCCAATCTTTATTTCGCTGTCTAACATGTTTAAAAAGTGCAGATAATCAAGTTTGCTGTCTGTGAGAATTCTTCAATGTGATTAGCTACTTAGACAGGTTGATGACATCACTGCTGCTCTATGCTGGGAATCCCTTATTGACAGTGCTACAATCAATTTCATGTTGAGGAAGCTAAAGTTCTCACCACAAAGATTGCGAGATCTCTGTGGGCAGCTTTTGTAGATTTGCCACTGACCGTAAATTACGGGCCTATAGTTTAGGTATTCCTCAGTGGCAAGATCACCACCCAAGTGTGGTGGATGGGACTTCCGCCTGTCTGACCATTCCAGCACTAGTCCTACGGCATTCAAAGGCTTGAGCTCCAGGTATTAGAAACATCCATCATCGGGAGCTTACCTCTTCGGAGGTGGTGTAAGAAATAGCCGTTAGATTCAAAGATGGGTTTTAATTCTTAGAACAGAGACTGACAACATGCAGCCGGGAACGGATAGCAGAAATGCCAGCAAGGTCGAATATCAAGTATCAAAAGACAAATAGAAGTGATAAGGGAATCGTAAAATGCAAAACAACACAGGGTGGGGGATAATAGACAAAAATGGAGCCGAAAAGTCATAAAATGTCCTTAAAGAAACATAGCAAAACATTCCTCAGAAAGATAAGAGGGAGGCCTTGTCAGTCATGCAGAAAGGGACGGCGAGGGCTGCCGTCCCGCTTCACAATTGGACAATAGGATGGGGATCAAATGATTGACACCAGGTGATTACCAGCCCACTGAAATAACTATAAATATAGAGGACCGAGAGAGGAAATCAGACAGTCAGGGGCGAAGGCTTCCCCAAGGTGGCGACGGCCTAACACCTTGGTCAAGTTTAGCCTCTGAGGTGGCTGATGGCCTAAGACCTCCAACAACTTGAGGGATGACCCAACGGAAGTGACCACTGCAGCAGACTGCAGGAATCCACCCAATCCGAGACCACCGTACTGCCTCCCCATTCGTCCGGACAGGGCATTCCGATTCGGGAATCATAGATCGCTCTCTACTGTCACGGGTTGTATGTCTATTATACTCAGCTTAAACCATATGCAATATCTGATTATGCTTTAAAATTGTTGCTCTTCAATAAAAGCCTTGCAACTCCTAAAACCCTTTGGGTAATGTGTGTGTGGCCTGTGATCCTAATTTTACAGTGGGAAATAATGTGTTGCTGCATGATTCAATGGCCTGCAGTTTCTTAAAACGGCAGGCATTATCATAAGACGTTTTGCTGCAAATCAGGAGCTGGATTGTTTGTACAATGTCAGACAGCTCTGCTGCAGGACATACAGCTATCCGTTTCACAGATGTTGATATAAAAGCAATCCTGCAGGAGATCAGGGCAAGACAATAACTCCGGTATTCAATGCACATTGACTCAATGCTGCAAGACGTTTAAAATAACCTTACCACATCAAGCTAGGCAAGATAAGCCAGATACAAACCAGAATGCAGTGTACCAGACATGCCTGCCACTTACAACCAACTACCCCTCACTGATTTAAGTGCGTGAAGAACTTGACCAACAATACCCACAAGTTGCCGAGGTGCCCTTTACACCCTAGCCTTCAGCTGCAAGTGTTCCTTTACTTACATGTAATCACTCTTGCCAAAAGCCTGACAGGGAATGTTATTGGACCCATTATGGTCTGCACTAGGGTTCCCAACCTCTAAAATGGGCAATTGGTCTCCCAAGCGCTGCTGCTGGCGACTCAGGAGAAGCAGTCCTTGTATACACAGTTCGCGCTTGTGTAGTACCCTAGCTGTCGTGGCTTGCAACCAAACCGCATGGTCCGAGTCCTGCTGGTATCCCCACTTTTCAAAACTCACCGGTTCATTGCCAATTGTGAGGATTACGGCATCGAGGCCAAGGAAAATTGCCTTAGAGTCCGGAGAAAGTAATTGGTGGAGGGAAGGAAACTGTGTGTGTGGGGGGGGGGGGGGCGGGGGAAGAGAAGAGGGAAGAGAGAGAGAGAAACAAACTGGGGGTGGGATGGAGGGAGAAACACAAACTGGGAAGGGAGAGAGAGAGAGAGAGAGAGAGAGAGAGAGAGAGAGAAAAAAAACTAGGGAGGGAGAGAGCGCGAAACACAAACTGGGGAGGGAGAGAGCGCGAAACACAAACTGGGGAGGGAGAGAGCGCGAGAAACACAAACTGGGGAGGGAGGGAGGGAGAAACACAAACTGGGGAGGGAGAAACACAAACTGGGGAGGGAGGGAGGGAGAAACACAAACTGGGGAGGGAGGGAGGGAGAAACACAAACTGGGGAGGGAGGGAGGGAGAAACACAAACTGGGGAGGGAGGGAGGGAGAAACACAAACTGGGGAGGGAGGGAGGGAGAAACACAAACTGGGGAGGGAGGGAGAAACACAAACTGGGGAGGGAGGGAGGGAGAAACACAAACTGGGGAGGGAGGGAGGGAGAAACACAAACTGGGGAGGGAGGGAGGGAGAAACACAAACTGGGGAGGGAGGGAGGGAGAAACACAAACTGGGGAGGGAGGGAGGGAGAAACACAAACTGGGGAGGGAGGGAGAAACACAAACTGGGGAGGGAGAGAGCGCGAGAAACACAAACTGGGGAGGGAGGGAGGGAGAAACACAAACTGGGGAGGGAGGGAGGGAGAAACACAAACTGGGGAGGGAGGGAGGGAGAAACACAAACTGGGGAGGGAGGGAGGGAGAAACACAAACTGGGGAGGGAGGGAGGGAGGGAGAAACACAAACTGGGGAGGGAGGGAGGGAGAAACACAAACTGGGGAGGGAGGGAGAAACACAAACTGGGGAGGGAGGGAGGGAGAAACACAAACTGGGGAGGGAGGGAGGGAGAAACACAAACTGGGGAGGGAGGGAGGGAGAAACACAAACTGGGGAGGGAGGGAGGGAGAAACACAAACTGGGGAGGGAGGGAGGGAGAAACACAAACTGGGGAGGGAGAGAGCGCGAGAAACACAAACTGGGGAGGGAGGGAGGGAGAAACACAAACTGGGGAGGGAGGGAGGGAGAAACACAAACTGGGGAGGGAGGGAGGGAGAAACACAAACTGGGGAGGGAGGGAGGGAGAAACACAAACTGGGGAGGGAGGGAGGGAGAAACACAAACTGGGGAGGGAGGGAGAAACACAAACTGGGGAGGGAGGGAGGGAGAAACACAAACTGGGGAGGGAGGGAGGGAGAAACACAAACTGGGGAGGGAGGGAGGGAGAAACACAAACTGGGGAGGGAGGGAGGGAGAAACACAAACTGGGGAGGGAGGGAGGGAGAAACACAAACTGGGGAGGGAGGGAGGGAGAAACACAAACTGGGGAGGGAGGGAGGGAGAAACACAAACTGGGGAGGGAGGGAGGGAGAAACACAAACTGGGGAGGGAGGGAGGGAGAAACACAAACTGGGGAGGGAGGGAGGGAGAAACACAAACTGGGGAGGGAGGGAGGGAGAAACACAAACTGGGGAGGGAGGGAGGGAGAAACACAAACTGGGGAGGGAGGGAGGGAGAAACACAAACTGGGGAGGGAGGGAGGGAGAAACACAAACTGGGGAGGGAGGGAGAAACACAAACTGGGGAGGGAGGGAGAAACACAAACTGGGGAGGGAGGGAGAAACACAAACTGGGGAGGGAGGGAGAAACACAAACTGGGGAGGGAGGGAGAAACACAAACTGGGGAGGGAGGGAGAAACACAAACTGGGGAGGGAGGGAGAAACACAAACTGGGGAGGGAGGGAGAAACACAAACTGGGGAGAGAGGGAGAAACACAAACTGGGGAGGGAGGGAGAAACACAAACTGGGGAGGGAGGGAGAAACACAAACTGGGGAGGGAGGGAGAAACACAAACTGGGGAGGGAGGGAGAAACACAAACTGGGGAGGGAGAGAGAAACACAAACTGGGGAGGGAGGGAGAAACACAAACTGGGGAGGGAGGGAGAAACACAAACTGGGGAGGGAGGGAGAGAGAAACACAAACTGGGGAGGGAGGGAGAGAGAAACACAAACTGGGGAGGGAGAGAGAAACACAAACTGGGGAGGGAGAGAGAAACACAAACTGGGGAGGGAGGGAGAGAGAAACACAAACAGAGAGGGAAAGTTCATGTCGGCCGGTGATGTACGCTGTTGTGTAATGTGATTTGTTCCGGGAGTCAGGCAGCTTTCGAGCTTCTTCCAGAGGACTGAGCCTCACCTCCCTTCACCGGTGGGATGTGGGAGTCAGTGAATTGAATTAGATTCGGTTTTGGGTTTATTTATTATTTTTATAACTTTCGGTGTATTATAAAAAGTCATAACATCGTGCAAAAACTTTAGATAGCAGTTACTTATATCGATGATGTTTTTGTTTAACCAGTGGTATTTACTTGGTGTTTCTCAATGCAGACGATACTATAGAAACATCATAGAAGTCGTTTTTTAGTTAAACATTACTTATCCTTAAATCTTTCTATTCTTTTGTGTTCTTTAATTTATAAATGATGTTATTCATCTCACTATAAAACAAAAAGTCAAATAATTTATTCGGGTCTTGGTGATACTCAGACACTCAACCAAGGTAAATGCAATAATATTTGCAAACTGTGGGCAAATGTGATGTGATCAAATGTTATGTGATTAAGTATCACATGAGCAGTGTCATGTGATTGGATGCCATGTGATAAAATGTCACATGATCAAATCTCCAGGAATAAATCAAACTAGAGTTGGCATCCCTAGACACCTGCATCTTAATGCATATCAAGCGTGACAAAATAATTTAGGTCTTTCATCTTTCTTTTTCGAGGGCAAGACAGCACATAACAAGAAGACCACCTTGCTGACAGGTGGTGGACTCCCAAACCTCAGCCTTCTCGCCCTCCAATGAGGAGCTCTTGAATAGGATGCAATAGAGAGAGAGAGAGAGAGTTGGAGAGGGATAAAGTAGGAGGGCAGACACTAGCTACAGGTTTGTAATGACATTCTGTTCCTCTTGCTTCTGACGAAATCAAGTAAGTAAAAAAAAAAACGATCAGAAAGAGGAGGAATTCAGAGGAGTAAGCTTGTCAAAAAAGTGGAGTCACGATTGGAGATTTAGAAGCATTAACAGCAATGGAAATGCACAATACAGTAGCTTTAACAGAGACTTGGCTTAGATTTGGACACGATTGGAAACTTAATGTAACATTTTCGAGAGAGGTGAAGAGGGGAATAAAAGAGGTGGGTGGCAGTACCAATAAAGAATCCAACACAGCACTAGAACCAGTGGGGTTACATTAAGACAGAATCCATATGGATAGAGTTAATAAATAAAAAGAGAAATGGTACAATTTGCAGTGTGCTAAACAGTGGAGATGATAGAGAGGGAGATTTGCAGATAGTTCAGATAGATGTGGAACAACAGGGCATTAATATGGGATGATTGAAACAATCCCGAGACAGAGTGGGATAAAGGTAATATACGTAGGGAATGTTTTTTAGAATTCAGTCAACACTTCCTCCTAGATCAATGTTCTTCTAGTCCAACTAGGAAAAAGCATTGCTTCATTTAGTTTTGAGAAATGAAATGGGAGAAATAACTGATGAGAGAAAGAGAACAACCGGGAAAGCGACCACAACATAGTAAAAACAAAAAAGGATAATGAAGAGTTAAGCAGAAAGTGCATCCAGCTGCAGCTACTGACAGACCGCATTGCGGCGCTGGGGCTGCGATTGGATGCATACTGGAGCGTTCACGATGCTCGGGATGTCGTGAATAGCACGTTTACAGAGTTGGACACACCGCAGGTAGAGGTTGGACAGGCAGAAAGGGAAGGGGTGGCCAACAGGCAGTGTACTAGGCGCAGGCAGGTAGTGCAGGGGTCCCCTGTGGACATCCCCCTCTCAAACAGATACACCACTTTGAGTACTGTTGGGGGGGATGGCTTATCAGAGGAAAGCAGCAGCAGCCAACTTCCTGGCACCAGGCGTGGCTCTGCTGCACAGGACGGGAGGAAAAAGAGGGGTAGAGTTATAGTAATAGGGGATTCTATAGTAAGGGAATAGATAGGCATTTCTGCGGCCGCAAATGAGACTCCAGGATGGTGTGTTGCCTCCCTGGTGCAAGGATCAAGGATGTCTCAGAGCGGCTGCAGAGCATCTTGGAAGGGGACGGTGAACAGCCAGTTGTCGTGGTGCATATAGGCACCAACGATATAGGTAAAAACTGGGATGAGGTCCTAAAAGCTGAATATAGGGAGTTAGGAGGTAAATTAAAAAATAGGACCTCAAAAGGTAGTAATCTCAGGATTGCTACCAATGCCACGTGCTAGTCAGAGTAGAAATAGAAGGATATTTCAGATGAATACGTGGCTAGAGGAATGGTGCAACGGGGAGGGATTCAAGTTCCTGAGACATTGGAACCGGTTCTGGGGGAAGTGGGACCAGTTCAAACCAGACGGTTTGCACCTGGGCAGGGCTGGAACCGATGTCCTAGGGGGAGTGTTTGCTAGTGCTCTGGGGGAGGATTTAAACTAAAATGGCAGGGGGTTGGGAACCTGAGCAGGGAGACAGAGGAAAGGGAAATAAGGATAAAAGCAAAAGGTAGGAAGGAGAAAAACAAAAGTGGCAGTCAGAGAAATCAACAGTTTAAATCAAACATGGCCACAGTAAATAATAATTCTAATAATTAAAAAAAACAAGGCTGAAGGCTTTGTGTCTTAATGCGAGGAGCATTCGTAATAAGGTGGATGAATTGGCTGCGCAAATAGAGGTAAACGAATATGATTTGGTTGGGATTACTGAAATGTGGCTCAAAGATGGCCAAGGCTGGGAACTCAACATCCAGGGGTATTCGATATTCAGGAAAGATAGGCAAAAAGGAAAGGGAGGAGGGGTAGCATTACTGGTTAAAGAAGGGATTAACACAATTGTAAGGAAGGATATTAACTCTGGTGATGTGGAATCTGCATGGGTAGAATTGAGAAATACCAAGGGGCAGAAAACGTTAGTGGGAGTGGTATATTGACCTCCAAACAGTAAGGCGGAGGTTGGGGATGGCATTAAAAGGGAAATTAAAGAAGCGTGCAATAAGGGCACAGCAGTTATCATGGGTGACTTTAATCTACATATAGATTGGGCTAACCAAATTAGTAACAATACTGTGGAGGAGGAATTCCTGGAGTGTTTATGGGATGGTTTCCTGGACCAATATGTCGAGGAACCAACCAGAGATCAGGCCATCTTAGACTGGGCATTATGTAACGAGAAAGGATTAATTAGCAATCTTGTTGTACGAGGCCCCTTGGGTCGGAGCGATCATAATATGATCGAATTCTTCATTAAGATGGAGAATGAAGTAGTTGACTCAGAGACTAGGGTCCTAAATTTAAATAAAGGAAACTACGATGGTCTGAGGCGCGAGTTGGGTAGGATTGATTGGGGAATGTCACTCAAAGGGTTGACGGTGGATAGGCAATGGCAAACATTAAAAGACCGCATGGATGAAATACAGAATTTGTTCATCCCAGTTTGGCATAAAAATAAAACAAAAAAGGTGACTCAACCGTGGCTAACAAGGGAAATTAGGGATAGCATAAGATCCAAGGAGAGGACATATAAATTGGCCAGAAAAAGCAATAATCCTGAGGATTGGGAGCAGTTTAGGATTCAACAAAGGAGGACAAAGGGATTAATTAAGAGGGGGAAAATAGAATATGAGTGTAAGCTTTCAGGGAACATAAAAACTGACTGTAAAAGCTTTTATAGATATGTGAAGAGAAAAAGATTGGTGAAGTCAAGCATAGGTCCCTTGCAGTCAGAATCAGGGGAATTTATAATGGGGAACAAAGAAATGGCAGACCAAATAAATACATATTTTGGTTCTGTCTTCACAATGGAGGACACAAATAACCTCCCAGAGATGCTGGGGAACATAGGATCTGATGAAAGGGTGGAACTGAAAGAAATCAGTATTTGTAGGGAAATGGTGTTAGGGAAATTGATGGGACTGAAGGCCGATAAATCCCCAGAGCCTGATAATCTACATCCTAGGGTACTTAAGGAAGTGGCCCTAGAAATAGTAGATGCATTGCTGATCATCTTCCAACATTCAATGGAATCTGGAACAGTACCCATGGATTGGAGGGTAGCTAATGTTACCCCACTATTCAAAAAAGGTGGTAGAGAGAAAACGGGGAATTACAGACCGGTAAGCCTGACATCGGTAGTGGGGAAAATGCTAGAGTCCATTATAAAAGATATAATAGCAGAGCATTGGAAAACAGTGACAGGATCGGACAAAGTCAACATGGATTCACAAAAGGTAAATCGTGCTTGACTAATCTACTGGAATTTTTTGAGAATGTAACTGGTAAAATAGATAAGGGAGAACCAGTGGATGTGGTGTATCTGGACTTTCAGAAGGCCTTCGATAAGGTCCCGCATAGGAGATTAGCGTGTAAAGTTAAGGCACATGGGATTGGGGGCAAGATATTGACTTGGATAGAAAACTGGTTGGCAGACAGAAAGCAAAGAGTTGGAATAAACGGGTCTTTTTCCGAATGGCAGGCAGTGACTAGTGGGGTACCGCAGGGATCGGTCCTTGGACCCCAGCTATTCACAATATATATATATATATATAAATGATCTGGACGAGGGAACTAGATGTAATATCTCCAAATTTGCAGACGACACAAAGCTGGGTGGGCGTGTGTGCTGTGAGGAGGATGTCGAGAAACTCCAGGATGATTTGGACATGTTGGGTGATTCACAGAATCACAGAAACCCCACAGTGCAGACAGAGGCCATTTCGGCCCATCGAGCCTGCACCGACACATATCCCACCCGATCCCCGTAACCCCTACACCAACACATATCCCACCCTATCCCCACGTATTTAATCCCCCGAACACTAAGGGTCAATTTATCATAGCCAATCAACCTAACCCGCACATCTTTGGACTGTGGGAGGAAACCGGAGCACCCGGAGGAAACCCACGCAAACACGGGGAGAATGTGCAAACTCCACACAGATAGTCGCCCGAGGCCGGATTTGAACCCGGGTCCCTGGCGCTGTGAGGCAACAGTGCTAACCACTATGCCACCGTGATTGGGCAGAAACATGGCAGATGCAATATAATGTGGATAAATGTGAGGTTATCCACTTTGGTGGCAAAAACAGGAAGGCAGATTATTATCTAAATGGCAATAGATTGGGAGAAGGGGAAGTGCAACGAGACCTGGGTGTCCTTGTGCACCAGTCGCTGAAGGTAAGCATGCAGGTGCAGCAGGCGGTTAAGAAGGCAAATGGTATGTTGGCCTTCGTAGCGAGAGGGTTTGAGTACAGGAACAAGGATGTCTTGCTGCAGTTGTACAGGGCCTTGGTGAGACCACATCTTGAGTATTGTGTGCAGTTTTGGTCACCTTATCTGAGGAAGGATGTTCTTGCCGTGGAAGGAGTTCAACGAAGAGTCACCAGGCTGATACCTGGGATGGCAGGAATGACGTCTGAAGAGAGATTGGGTCGATTGGACTTGTAGTCGCTGGAGTTTAGAAGAATGAGAGGTGATCTCATTGAAACTTATAAAATTCTGACAGGACTGGACAGACTAGATGCAGGAAGGATGTTCCCGATGGTCGGGGAGTCCAGAACCAGGGGACACAGTCTAAGGATAAAGGGTAGGCCATTTAAGACAGAAATGAGGAGGAATTTCTTCACCCAGAGTGGTGAACCTGTGGAACTCTCTACCACAGAAGGCGGCGGAGGCCAGTTCATTAAATATATTCAAGAAGGAGTTGGATATATTTCTTAAGGCTAAAGGGATCAAGGGGTATGGGGAGAAAGCAGGGACCGGGTACTGAATTTGGATGATCAGCCGTGATCGCATTGAATGGCGGAGCAGGCTCGAGGGGCCAAATGGCCTACTCCTTCTCCTATCTTCTATGTTTCGATGTTAAAGACAAGGGTTCTGAACTGGGGAAAAAGAGATAGAGTCCAAATTAACTGGGCAGAAAGGTTAGCAAACAATGATAATGCACCCACAATAGTGTTAGACAGGGCATCCCAGGATATTGACCAAACGACGATGAACAAATGGTGATACATGTCCAAGTTAAGATGGTGTATAATACAGAGGGGAACCTGGAGGTGAAGGGTGTTTCCACATTACCGTTTTTGTTATTCTCAATGGTAGAGGTCACAGAGGAAGTAGGTGCTGTTGAAATAATGTTGGCGAGTTGCTGTCGTGCATCCTGTAGAATGTATATACTGCAGCCACACTGCACCAATGATGGAGAGGATCAATATTGAATCCAGTGGTAGTGGCATCAATCAAATGAACAGCTCTATCCTGGGTGGTGTTGAGCTTATTGAATGTTGTGGCTGCACCCATCCTGATAAGTGGTGAGTATTCTATCACACTCCTGACTTGAGCCTTGTAGATGGTGGAGGGATTTTGAGGGGTTAGGTGAGCCACTCATCAGAGTATCCAGTCTCTGTCCTGCTCTTGTAGCCACGTTGTTGATTTGGCTGATCCAGTTCAGCTTCTGTTGAATGGTGACACCAAATATTGATGATGGTGATGCCATTGAAGGTTATGGGGAGATGGCTGGGCTGTCTCTTGTTTAAGATGGTCATAACCTGGCATTTATGTGCCTGAATGTTACCTGGCACTTAGCAGTTCAAGCCTGGATGTTATCGAAGTCCTGCTGTAAATTGGCATGGGTTGCTTCATTATTGGAAAAGTTGTGAATGGCATTGAATACTGCAGAATCATCAGAGAACAGGCCCACTCCTGACCTTGTAATGGAGAGAAGGCGATTGATGAAGCAGATGAAGATGTGGGCCGAGGATGATGACAGGCCTCTGACAACCACAAACATCTTCCTTTGCATCAGTTATGATTCTAGCCACTGGAGGGTTTTCCCTTTGACCCCCAGTCAAATGTGGCCTTGATATTGAAGGCAGCTATTCTCGCCTCTCCTCTGGTATTGAGCTCTTCCTTCCATGCCTGGATCAAGGCTGTGATGAGGTCAGGAGATCCGCGATTCTGGTGGAACGCAAACCGAGTGTCGGTGAGTACGTATTGCTTGATGGCACTATTGATTAATCCTTCAATCACTTTACTGATGATTGGGAAGAGGCTGATAGGATAGTAATTGCCCAAGTTAGATTTATCCTGTTTTTTTGTTGATTAGACATACCTGGCATATCATATGGGGAATTTTAGCAACATGGATGGAAAATTGGTTGACAGACAAGCGAGTGAGATTAAATGGGTGCTGCTCGGATTGGAGCAAGGTTGGAAGTGATGCATCGCGGGGGTCAGTGCTAGGTCCTCCTTTGTTCTTGGTATACTGTACATAGATGACTTGGAGTTCGGCACAGGAAACACTATCAAAATTTGCTGTTGATGCTGAAGTAGGGGCTTTGGTAAACAGTGTGGAGGACTGTAGAAGACTACAGGAGGAGAGACACATGTTAGCAGAATGGACAGACAGGTGGTAGATGCAATTTACTGTGAATAAGTGTGAGGTAACATTTTTTGATAAAAACAAGGAATGGGATTATACACTCAATGAAAAGATGCTAAAGGAGGTGGATAAACAGAGAGAGCTAGAAGTTCAAGGACATAATTCCTTTAAAATGAGTGTACAGGTAGTTAAAGTCACAAAAAAGGCCAGCAGCATTTTGCACTTTATAAACGGGGCACAGCAAAACGTGTAAAGAATTGTACATTTGTATCAATATTGCTCAGGGCAGAGTTAAAGTACTGTATGCAGTTTTGGGTGCCACATTATAGAAAGCACATTAAAGGTATAGAGAACAAGCAGTATGATATCAAGGATGGGAAACTATAGTTATGAAGAGAGGGATTCCAGGACAAGGGGGCATAATAATATTAGAGCTAGGCTGTTCAGGGGTGATGTCAGAAATTACTTCTTCCCACAATGGGTAATGGAAATCTGGAACTCTCTCCCCGAAAAGCTGTTGCAGCTAGGTCAACTGAAAATGATAGATTTTTGTTAGGCAAGGATATTAAGGGTTACACAACCAAGGCGGGTCGACGGAGTTAAGATACAGATCATGATCTAAGTGAATGGAGGAACAGGCTCGAGGAGCTGAATGGCCTACTGCTCTTCCTATGTTAGGACTGTTTACACTAGAGTAGCGAAGGCTAAAATGAGATTTAATAAGAGGTTTTTTAAAATTATGAAGTTTTGATTGAAGAGGGAAAGACTATTTCCTTTGGTTTGGGAGACAATGACGAGGAGGTCATCAATTTTAAACTTTGACTAAGAGAGTGGGGTTAGGAAAAATGTATTTACACTGAATGCAGTCGGAGCATGGAATGCTTTGTCACAGGGAGTGGTTGAGGAGGGACCATTCCATCTTTTAAGGGAAAATTATATATATATTTGAAGCAGAGGAAAATACAGTGGTATAGGAAGAACCCGGAGTAGTGGGATTAGTTTTGAATTGCTCTTGGAAAGAGCTGGTATGGACACGATGGGCCGAATGCACTCCTTCTGTGATGTAAAACTTATATGGTACTTGCTTGTCTCTGCTGTCTTCATAGATCTATTGCTCACTCTTTGTCTTCCCTTCTCTCTCTCTTTTTTTTTGCTTCCCTATTTGCTCTCTTTCACTTCTCTCCATGACTTACTCTTTTCTTTCATGTGGAAGGTGGTGGTGACATGGCGTGGTATCAACAGATGCATTGGGGTTGACACTCAGTAGCTCCCCTCCCAACCCTTTCACCAATTGTATTGATTTGTATGTGGGTTCAATGATGACACATTCATGAAAGAGCTTGTCTTTTTATCTAAAGTATGTTCAACTCAGTTAACAGCATTACAGGAGACACCATCTTAAAGATCCATCTAAAACCGAAACTAAAACTAAACTCTGCCTCTCTCACATGCCCTCTGCTGGTAAGGCATAAATAATCAAACAGGCAAATATGCTGGTAAGGCATCATAATCAAACAGGCAAATACCATCACTATTTGCTGATATCATTACACCAATCACTTATACTTCCCCCAACACCCTTACTCCCATCATTACACCTACCACTATTCCTTGAACTACTTGGTCAACGCCTACATCCTCCCTTCCCTTTTGCTTCATGGTCACTCACCTCATGCTTAATGCTCGAACGACTCCCTCCAAAATTGGGTGGCCAGAGGCCCCTCATTCTCTGTTTCCCTCCTCCCCTCCCTGAAAAATGCTTTGTTTGTTTCCAAAATTCAATTTACTAAAAATCAAATTGAACCGAGGAAAGCCTGCCTATTTGCATCTATCCTTCTGCCTATGTCTCACAGATGTTAGAAATTAGAAAATCTGCCCAAGTGTAAGAAATTAGCATTTACCTTTTCTAATACTCAACAAAACACAAGTGAGATAGAGTTGGCTTCAAAATTCAACTAGTGTTTTTTTGAGACTCATCTCTCCCTCATCCCTCTCACATCCTCTGACAATCCCTTACTCCAATCTCTCTTCTGCTCAACATAATACACTTTCTAAAGTTTATAGAACACAAAACAAAGGCCATAACAAGTTTTTAGTCCGTATACTATAATTTGTTTTCCTTCCTCTCTCTCACACACACACACACGCACACACACGCACCCTCTCTAAAAATACTAAATATAAAATTCAATAAAGCTTTGTGAAACATATATTGTTTTAAACTAAGCAGAAAGTGCTGAAAGCTATAGAAAACTAGTCCATCAGAACAGCTGGCTGAATGGTACTGATGCATCCTGGGAAATGAGTTTCACTGCAGAGGCACAAACTGCACAATCCACATTCAGCTCACAGCAACACAGCGCTGGGCAAAAATATCTGGTCCAAGCCCATGCTTGAGAGATGTTTAGGCTTTCAAGTAAAAACTTTAATGAAGGCATTGAAAGACACAAATGATAAATCAAATCATGTTATTGTGAAATACGTATTTTTTTATCTTGTTTAAATCCTATTTTGAACAACAGAAATTTGTTACTGAGGAAAAACTGGTGGAAGGAAACATTTCAAAAAGCATTTTGAGTGATATGTGGGGCAAAGTCACCCAGTGGCCAGAGTGTGCAATTACAGGTGGCAAATGTGCACAGTCGATTTACTTCATAAATGCCGACATAGGAATTTATAATGGTAAGAATTCACACAAAAGTGTGATAAGTGTGTGTTAACAGGATGCAACGTTTTGTAGACAAGAAATACGTGTAGATATGACAAATAAATGGTCCATTACATAATTCTTAATTTATTTCAAAAAGAAATAATTGTCTGCTTGCCTCGTCAATCTGAGTGCAGACATGCTCTGGGAAAACCACAGGAAAAAGGCAGCAAATAACTAGAATAAAGGAGTTTGTAACTCACAAATAAATTTTAAAAAAGTACTAGAAAACCTTTAAACCCATCCCAGGCCATAGCAGAGCCTCAGCTAGGTAATGCAACAAGAAAATCTGAACACCAAACTTACAGCTCTCGTGTGAAGGATAACATGGACTGATTGGGCCAAAAAGTCTGTTTCTTTGTTGTAATTCTATGTAATCTATTTATGTTACAATTTATTGTCCTGTAATAACTGTTATCATTGACCAAAGGAACACAGATGAGCAAAAATTAACAAGAGATTTGGTCCTCATATAGCAAGTTAATAATTATGAAAATGCAAGGAAGGTTAAACACCGATAGAGTTGTAGTATACTTGCAGTACTACATATGGAGTAGTACAACTTAAAATTTGATCCATTTGAGGAGGAACCTGTAACTCATTGAAAACTTCATCAGGTTGGCCCGCTCATGGAAATATTTTACATACTATAGAGTACAGTGACTAAGATGTCACTCGCTTTCTTCCACACATGTCCTAACCTACAGCACAGACACTGTGGTGGGTATTTATTGTGTGTATATCAGTGTGTGGTAAACCACTTTTATCGTTACACTATAGTTATCACTGTTGTATTGTTATCACCGTTATCACTGTTGTATCACGATACGAGGTCGCCTCTTGTCGCGCTGTTATACCTGGGCTGACCACCTCCGACTCCGCCCATGGCTCCACCTACCTGCCCAGGTATAAAGGTAGTCGACTGGCTGGTATTCCTCCTTGTTGGACCCGATCACCCACGAGGGTGGGCTCTGTTATTTAGTCAATAAAAACCTTTAGTTACGTTCCTAACTCGTCGCTTTTTATTGGACGAATTGATAGGTATATCAATTTTATTGACTAAATTTTAAAGATGTCTACTACTGGCCAGCCAGAAGCCCTCCCAGAAGCACAGCCACACCAGCCGGCTTGGCTGCAAGCCCTCAAACCACCGTACCTGGATCTAAACCCACAGGCAGCAAACGCAGCCCTCAACTTCAAACACTGGCTGGACTGCTTCGAATCCTACCTGGAAGAATCCGGCGCCCCGCAGAGATCCAAACTAAGACTTCTGAACGCCCAAGCGAGCCCGAGAGTATACGCACTCATACAGGACACGACTACGTACGAGGCCGCTATCAACCTACTGAAACAGCAGTACCGCAGCCCGGTAAATTACATGTACACCAGGCACCTCCTAAGATCCCGCCCGCAACAGCCAGGAGAGTCTGTAGCTGAATTTTTACGGGCGCTAAGAGCACTCGGCAGGAACTGTGACTTTAAAGCGGTGACGGCTGTTGAAAATACGGAAGATAATATCCGCGATGCCTTTGTGAAAGGCCTACGGTCCGACTACTCACGGCAAAGACTGCTTGAAGCTAAAGACCTCGACCTGGACAAAGCTGAAGCCCTCGCTCTCTCCCTGGAGGTGGCCCATCAGGACCAGGAGGCGTTTTCCAGGTACTGCTCGCGACCCTGGGACTCGGGCCCGACCCCTACCGCAATACCCTTCGCAGCGCCGCCCCCGGGACCTACCTCAGCGTCGGCGTCCCGGACCCGACCGGGCCCGCCACCCCCGGTACCGGCTCCGACATCGGGCACCCGCGATCGGGCCGCCGGCTGCTTCTTTTGCGGCCAGGAGAAGCACCCGAGGTCGCGCTGCCCAGCCAGGAACTCTACCTGCACAACCTGCAGGAAGAAAGGCCATTTCTCTAAGGCCTGCAGGAGCGGATCTTCAGAGGCCAGCAGTGCCTCATGCGAACTGTGGGGGCGGCCATCTTCTTTCACGGCAACTGAGGCCAGTATCCCCACACGTGAGTCATGGGGGCGGCCATCTTTGATCAAGGCAACCGACCCCAATAGTGCCTCATGTGAGTTATGGGGGCAGCCATCTTCTCCGCCATTTTGTCCTACCTCGTGGGAGACGCCATTTTACCCACCACGCCCGACTGCCACCGGGCCCCCGGACCCGACGACCGCCTCGCCCGCAGACGACAACGACTCGCTTACCTACACGCTAGCCTCCGTCACTCTGGATCAAGCCCGCCCACACCACCTGTCCAAGTCGATGATGGACATCAAAGTAAACGGCCACGCCACGACCTGCCTGTTCGACAGCGGAAGCACGGAGAGCTTCATCCACCCAGACACGGTGAGCCACTACTCCCTCCCTGTCCTGCCAACGCGCAACCGAATCTCGATGGCATCGAGGTCCCACGCCACGGACATTAGCGGCTACTGTGCTGTGACCTTGTCGGTTAAGGGTACAGAGTATAAAAACTTTAAACTCCTCGTCCTCCCCCAGCTCTGCGCTGCCGTCCTACTAGGGCTGGACTTCCAATCCCACCTCCAAAGTGTAACCCTAGCATACGGTGGACCCCTCCCCCCACTCACAGTCGACAACCAGCGAAGGTTAAACCGCCCACCGCGTAACACCTGCAGCCTATCCACCCTCAAGGTGCCGCCACCTTCCCTGTTCGCTAACCTCACCCCCGACTGCAAACCCGTCGCTACCAAGAGCAGGCGGTACAGCGCTGGGGACAGAGCTTTCATTAGCTCTGAGGTGCAGCGTCTCCTGAAGGAGGGCATCATCGAGGGGAGCAACAGCCCCTGGCGTGCCCAGGTCGTGGTCGTTAAGACCGGCGATAAAAATCGCCTGGTCATCGACTACAGCCAGACCATAAACAGATACACCCAGCTGGACGTATACCCCCTTCCCCGCATATCTGACATGGTCAATCAGATTGCACAATACCGCGTATTCTCGACCATCGACCTTAAGTCGGCCTACCACCAACTCCCTATCCACCCCGAGGACCGCCAGTACACCGCCTTCGAGGCGAATGGGCGCCTATACCACTTCCTTAGGGTCCCCTTCGGTGTCACCAACGGGGTCTCGGTCTTCCAAAGGGAGATGGACCGGATGGTTGACCAGAACAGACTGCAGGCCACATTCCCCTACCTAGATAACGTCACCATCTGCGGCCGCGACCGGCAGGACCACGACGTGAATCTGGAGAAATTCCTCCGTACAGCCCAACGGCTGAACCTCACCTACAATAAGGAGAAATGTGTGTTTAACACCTCGCGCCTTGCCATCCTTGGCTGTGTAGTAGAGAACGGACTCATCGGCCCCGACCCCGAAAGAATGCGCCCCCTCATGGAGCTACCCCTCCCCCACTGCCCTAAGGCACTTAAGAGAACCCTGGGGCTCTTCGCCTACTATGCCCAATGGGTGCCCAATTATGCGGACAAAGCCAGACCCCTCATGAAGTCCACATCCTTCCCCCTTACGGAGGAAGCGTGCGCAGCCTTCTCCCTCATTAAGGGAGACATTGCCAAGGCCACTATGCACGCAGTGGATGAGTCCATCCCCTTCCAAGTCGAGAGCGATGCATCCGACTTCGCCCTAGCCGCCACCCTTAACCAGGAGGGGAGACCGGTGGCCTTCTTCTCAAGGACCCTACAGGGCCCTGAGATCCGACACTCGTCGGTCGAGAAGGAGGCCCAGGCGATTGTGGAGGCGGTACGACGCTGGAGGCACTACCTGGCAGGCAAACGATTTACCCTCCTTACCGACCAACGTTCGGTCGCTTTTATGTTTAATAACAAGCTGAGGGGCAAAATCAAGAATGACAAGATCTTGAGGTGGAGAATCGAGCCCTCCACCTACGATTATGATATCTTGTACCGGCCAGGTAAGCTGAACGAACCCCCCGATGCTCTGTCACGAATTACATGCGCCAGCGCGCAAAGTGATAGACTTCAGACCCTCCACAACGACCTCTGCCACCCCGGGGTCACCAGACTTTACCACTTCATTAAGGCCCGCAACCTGCCCTACTCCATCGAGGAGGTCAGGACCATAACCAGGAACTGCCAGACCTGTGCCGAGTGCAAACCGCACTTCTTTAGGCCGGACAGAGCAAGCCTGATCAAGGCCACCCGCCCCTTCGAGCGCCTGAGCATCGACTTTAAGGGGCCCCTCCCGTCCTCTGACCGTAATGTGTACTTCCTCAACATTGTTGATGAGTACTCCCGTTTCCCCTTTGCCTTCCCCTGCCCAGACATGACCAGTACCACGGTCATTAAATGCCTGAACGACCTCTTCGCCTTGTTCGGGTTCCCAAACTATATACATAGTGACCGGGGCTCCTCTTTCATGAGCGAGGAACTCCGTCAGTTCCTACTAGCGAGAGGTATTGCAGCAAGTAGGACCACCAGCTACAACCCCCAAGGGAACGGCCAGGTGGAAAGAGAGAACGCGACGGTATGGAAGGCCGTCCTCTTAGCCTTAAAGTCTAAGGGCCTCCCAACCTCCCGCTGGCAGGAAGTCCTCCCGACAGCGCTGCACTCCATCCGGTCACTACTTTGCACTGCCGTTAACGCCACCCCCCATGAACGAATGTTTGTTTTCCCCAGGAAGTCGACTACGGGAACCACTCTACCAACCTGGCTGACCTCTCCGGGGCCCGTCTTGCTGCGAAAGCACGTGAGGGCCCATAAAACAGACCCCCTGGTCGAAAGGGTGAACCTCCTGCACGCCAACCCCCAGTACGCCTACGTGGCTTACCCAGACGGGCGGGAGGACACTGTCTCCTTACGAGACCTCGCACCCTCGGGCACTCCGGAGACACCACCTTTACCCCCCCCCACCACCCCCCCAATTCCAGCCCAGGTAGACGGCATGCCGGAACCCCACGAGCCTTCGCCGACCACGCAGACACCAGCACTAACACCGGATAATGCAGCACCGCCGCTGCGACGATCGGAGAGGCTTACGAGGCCTCCGGACAGACTGACATACCAGAACTGGTAGTACACTTCACCCCGCCGGACTCAAATCTAAACAAGGGGTGAATGTGGTAAACCACTTTTATCGTTACACTATAGTTATCACTGTTGTATTGTTATCACCGTTATCACTGTTGTATCACGATACGAGGTCGCCTCTTGTCGCGCTGTTATACCTGGGCTGACCACCTCCGACTCCGCCCATGGCTCCACCTACCTGCCCAGGTATAAAGGTAGTCGACTGGCTGGTATTCCTCCTTGTTGGACCCGATCACCCACGAGGGTGGGCTCTGTTATTTAGTCAATAAAAACCTTTAGTTACGTTCCTAACTCGTCGCTTTTTATTGGACGAATTGATAGGTATATCACAGTGTATATAGCATTTGCCTGCTTTTTACCAAAGACTCCAACTACTTTAATCAAACATAAACTGTGTTTCATTTATTTAAACATTAAAAAAGTAAAAATGTAAAGATCTTGCGATATTACCTTGAGTCTGAGCCAAATGAAGAAGCTTGGAAGTGACGTAGCGGGCATTGTCCACATCCTGCAATGCCGACTCCGAATTGATCTTCTCCAGCTGGGCTAACAGACCAAGGATACGGGAGCTCCTGAGAGCAATGAAAAATAATTATATGTAAAATATTTAATTGGAACCTATCAAAAAGTATGCACTATCTTTAGGAGTCTTCTCAGGTTTGCACTCTGTAGACCTCAAAGTTCATTCACATAGAATTTCAGCTGTCTCCTTTACAACTACATTCAAAACTTAATGATCCACACAAGCAGAAATAATGCTAAGTCCCAAAGGACCATTGAAAAGATTTACAATTTTGTAACGATGCATTATTTAGTTGCTACCAATAGATGTTGTTACACGTTTATGAAGTTTGCCACCGGTTTTCAGTAGCAGAATTCATGTGCAACACTAAGTGCCCTGGATTCTCTTTCCCTTGATAGCCATGGCGTTATACTTCAGAACCTATTAGGCTTCCATCCATCCATGCTTATAAAACACAGCATTTATCTGCAATTGTTACTGTACATCTCATCATGTCCTGTGCTGCTGTCCGCCATTTACTGACAGTATTGCTTTTATCCAGTTGCACAGTAATTAGTGACCGGTTGTTTCTTAAAATATAGCAGAGAACTGGACAAGGATAATCCAACTATCATACTTCTGTGGAATAATAATAAACACCAATGGAAATAAAACCACATCTCCATTGTTGTGACATCACAAAGACAAAATTACATCACAAAGCACCTTCAGCCGATTGCTTTGGGCTAAAGATCAAAATAATCATTTCAGTTTGTTTCCTTAAATCTACTGCATATTATAAATAAAATGTTCATGAGCAGCAGTAAAAACCACCACTTATGAGCCTTGTGTAATGGTATCCTGGAGCTTTTCTTCAATTATCTTTGGGGATCAGGAAAACATTTCAGAGGACTTGTACTTGTAATGTTCACCTTGGTCGGCAGATTAAATAAGTTAGGGAGAGTTCACTGGACGGGTGAGCCTCATGAGACAAATGGCCTTTTCTTCCTCCATACGCTCCTCTGTTCATGTGGAATTGTTGATGTGCCTCACAGGTGGCTTTGTCAATGTGCCTCACAGGTGGCTTTGTCATAGTCTCCATAAAATGAGCTTCTTTTTAAATTATTACAACTACATGAGAATTAACATTTTAAAACCTGTTAAGAATATTTCAAATAAATCAAACTTCTTGAATTTGTAACCCATGCAGCTCCTAACTTGCATATTATTTCTCGATTCAGCATAAAATGGTTTGTTAGGAATTCTATACAAATTAGAGGGCTTGCTAGTGGGATTCAACTGTCCGGGTACTAGAAAAATTGAATTTCTTACATTTTTACAGCAGCACTTTCACAGAGGCACATCTCCGATTCCAATAGGTAGATAGGAGCTAATTAATAGTTGTGACTGACCAATCCATCTCAGGTTTATTTAGTTCTGATGAAGGGTCCCAGACCTAAAACATTAACTCTGTTTCTCTCTCCACGGATGCTGCATGGCCTGCGGAGTATTTCCAGCATTTTCTGTTGTTATTTCAGATTTATTTATCTCTACATGAGTACCAGGCAGTATTTTAATCTAGATTCTGGCAGGTTAATTAAATACAAATCTGTAAATCACTACAATAGAATCAAATTTATACCAAAACTCCTTCCCTGGTTAGAAGGAGCGATCAGACTTTGCCAAGATAAGCCCCAGATAAAAATAAACAAAAAGTGCTCATGGCTAAAATTTATATGCGCATCTTTGGATTACAGTTCATGGCTCAAGTTTGCTTAAAAGGATTAGAGAGCTGTTGTTCACATTGTCATTACTAGATGGAGCTGGAAGCAGTGCTCAGATAATTATACTTCTCTTGGCACAGAGTTATGGCCAGAGGAAAGCAAGATCATTAGAGGGCACTGCTGTCTGTACATTATACAACATTCGCAGAATGAAGCACTGATGCAGATTGGTTGCCAGATTCTCATATCTTAGATCGCCCTCCTTGGAGAACCTCAACTCTTAAAGTTTTCACTAGCCCAACAACTAGGCACATGGCTGGTAACGCACAAGAAACACCCTAATCTGTTAGTTATTTCTAATCTACCAGAATTATCCTTGCACCTCCACAAGATCGATCTTCAGTCTTCAATAAACGACAGAACATCACATCAGACCTCATAATTCCAATAAAGTTTATATCACAGAATACATCGGGATTTGATTTCTCCTCACTCTTTAAAAAAAGATTGAGACTCAATAATGAACACAGAAGCCGAAAATTGTTGAGTGCACAGATCCTAAAATGGGCATAAAGACTGTGTGCGTGCGTGCATGTAATGATATATTGTGTTACATTACCACAGTGACTACACTTCAAAAATACTTCATTGACTGTAAATCGCTTTGGGACATCTTGCAGTCATGAAAGTAATATATAAATACAAGTCCTTTCTTTAAAAAAAACATTTACAATAAATTATTCAGGAAACTATTTTTTAATAAAGGAGACTTCAGTGAGTTGAAAACAATCATGGAAATAGCACAGACACAGGAAATCACAACAAATGATTAATATTTTCCGACAATTTGTTTCAATAAGGTTTGTTATTGGAATTACCCTTGCACCTCCACAAGATCGATCTCCAGTCTTTGATAAACGATAGAACATCACATCAGACCGCATTTTAATTTTAACCTATTAAGCAAATTTATTAGCAAATGTACAAATATATATCTTTGAATTATTAAAATCTGAATGTCCTTCCACCCATCAACACTGCTTGTGGACTTTTCATATGTAAATCATGTCCACACCCCGCGACTCTTCCGACGCCCTTCGCCACTTTAACAGTTTCCAGTTTTCTAGCCCTAACCATCTCCTTTTCACCATAAACATCCAGTCCCTCTGCACCTCCCTCCCCCACCAGCACGTTCTGCGGGCCTTCCGTTTCTTCCTTGAACGGAGGACCAACCAGTCCACATTCAACAGATCATCCTATTCCATTTCCACCATCTCCAGCGCGATGCCGCCACCAAACACATCTTCTCCTCCTCTCCCTTTTCAGTATTCCAAAGGGACCATTCCCTCCGCGACACTCTTCCATCACCCACAACACCCACTGCCCTTCCCACAGCACCTTCCCATACATGCACAGGAGATGCAACACCTGCCCTTTCACCTCCTCCCATACCACCGTTCTGGACCCCAAACGCTCCTTCCAGGTCAAAGAGCGACTTACTTGTACTTCTTTCAATTTAGTATACTGTATTCGCTGCTCACGATGCGGTCTCCACTACATTGGAGAGACCAAACACAGTTTAAGTGATCACTTTGCTTAACACCTCCATTCAGTCCGCAAGCATAACCCTGAGCTTCCCGTCACTTGACATTTTAATTCTTCGTCCCACTCCCACTTTGTCCTCAGCCTCCTACACTGTGCCAATGAATATCAACAGAAGCTCGAGGAACAGCACCTCATCTTTCGATTAGGCACTTTACAGCCTTCCATACTCAACACTGAGCTCAACAATTTCAGATCATATCCCATTTTTTTGGACAGCAGCTGCTGGTAATGATTCTGCTGTTGTCATTTACAGCTTCTCCAGACCCATGTTTTGATTCTTTTCTTGTCCTGTTACCATCTCCTTTTGCCTCGCACCATCATCCCTTTTGTCATTTAATCTCTCCTGCCTTCCACCCCATCTTTCCTCCCCTCCGCCCGTTTCCCTGCCTCTGTACTTGCTTAAAACCCGTTACACATCTCTAATCTTTGCCAGTTCTGATGACAGGTCAATGACCTGAAACATTGGCTGGAATTTTTACCCTCGAGTCAGGTCAGGTGCATGTGGGCCACGTAGCGGGTCGCCATTACGAACATTTCATCAGCACGGTCTCCACTGAGCATTTAACTGAATTAGATCAACTGAATGAGTCATGCGGGTTTCCCGGCCAATTACCTGGAGCGGGTCTGATGATGTCACCGATGTCTCGCCTTCAGCTCAGCTATTTAAAGGAGCCTTGCAAACATCACAGTTGAAGATTGTTGTAGGAGGCTCAGAGGTGGTTGGGAGAGGTGCCTGTGCGTTTCTATCCAAGACTTTGACTGTGAGGGTGCAAGGAACGATGCAGTCTCAGCGCCAGAAGGCTGCGTCCAGGTTTTCAGATTCCTCCATGGAAGTCCTGCTCCAGGGAGTCAGAGCACGGAGAGAGGTTCTATTCCCTGGTAATGGCTGGAAGAGACCAGGCAGTGATACCAAGGCGGCATGACTGGAGATCGCCCACAAGATCAGCAGCAGGGGTGTAGGGAGACGCTCCTGGACACAGTGTCACAAGAGATTTGATGATCACGAGGTCAGGAAAGGTGAGTGTAATGTCACATTCAACTACATCCTGATGTGCATGTCACCCCAACCCCATCACTCTGCCTTCCCAAGCCTACTCCTGCACGTCACTCCTCACACCAACCTACCTTGCAGGTGCACCCATCCCTCACTGTCTATGCACCTACTTACATTCCCATCTGACTATCCACCACTGACACTCACCCTCAGCCTAATGCAATCCTGGAAAGTAACGCCACAGAAAGAGGCCATTTAGCAATGTCATGCCAGCCCCTCATAGTCACCCTCTACAGATGTAGCCCATCCATCCCTTACACCCATTCCATCACTCTCACTCAAAGTTCTCTTTCTCTTCTTGCAGAAGAGAGCGCAGAACAAGAGAGAAAGAGAAAGAACCGGAGGTGGCCCTCCAATATACACGACTTTGACGCCAGCAGAGGAAGAGGCACTTGAATTAAGTGGAGTGGCAAAACTGCTGGCGGTGGGAGATGGAGAGGGGGGGACCTCCCAGCAACCTGGTGACAGGATTAAAATTCCCACATGGCATGCAGCAGTCACTCATGGTGACTGATGTCAGCAGCCAATGAAATATCATCATGTTCACTAAAGGACTCCTCCAGATCTGTCAAGGCATCTGAAGCGCATCTTCTGCATGTCGATTGTTTGCTCTATGATACATCTGGTCGTCATGTGGCATTCATTATAGCGCTCCTCGGCCTCATTGCTTGGCCTCCTCAAGGGTGTCATCAGCCACGTCTTCAGTGGATGGCCCTGGTCTCCAAGCAGCCAGCCAGTAAGTTTGTGCGGAAGTGTGAAGGGCTGAGGGAAGGTGGGCTGTCGCAGGACGAGAGAGTCATGACAGCTCCCTGGGAATCTGGCACACACATGCATGATGATCTTTTTATGGTTGCAGATCAGCTGCACATTGAGGGAGTGCAAGTCCTTACGGTTCACGAACATTCCTGGGTATATCTGGGGTTGCCTTGATGGCCAACATGTGTACAATGACACCCTCCACCTGTGAGAAGCTACCCAGAGCCGCGAAGCCGAGTGCCCGCTCAGTAACACTGGCTTCATCAGTGGCAAAGTTGACATAATTGGCTGACTTGCGAAACACAGCATCGGTCATCTGGGTGGGCGGCAGACAGCGAGATCCTGCAAATGTTTGCTGCAGATCCCTGGAAGAAGCCTGAGGTGAAGAAGTTGAGGGTGGTGATAACTTTGGCAACCACTGGTAAGGTGTCCACCCACTCCTCTGGGCAGCAGGTGTTCCTCCAGCAAGCTACAAATGTCTGTCACGACCTGGCACGATAGCCTGAGCCTCCTGAAGCACTGCTGTTCAGTAATGTCCAGGAAGCTCATCAATTTGGGTGGAGCTAAGAAACAGCAAGGGGCAGAAAACATTGGTGGGAGTTGTTTTTAGGCCATCAAACAGTAGTTGTAATGTAGGGCAGAGTATAAATCAGGAAATTAGAGGTGCATGTAACAAGGGTAACACAGTAATCATGGGAGACTTTATAATCTACATATAGACTGGGCAAACCAAATTTGCAGTAATAGTGTGGAGGACAAATTCATGGAATATATGCAAATAGTTTTCTAGATCAGTATGTTGAGGAACCAACTAGGGAACAGTATATTTTAGATCTAGTATTGTGCAATGAGAAAGGGTTAATTAATAACCTTGTAGTAAAGGGGCCTTTAGGGAAGAGTGACCATAATATAATAGAATTTTATATTTGAGTTTTGAAAGTGATTTAGTTAAATCCAAAACTAGGGTCTTAAATATAAACAAAGCAAACTACATAGGTATGAGGGGTGAGTTGGCTCAGGTAGATTAGGAAACTACATTAGAAGGTATGACAGTAGAGAAGCAATAGCTAGCATTTAAATAATTAATACATAATTTACAACAAATATACATTCCTTGAAGGCACAAAAATCCCACAGGAAAAGTGGTCCAATTGTAGCTAACAAAAGGAGTTAAAGATAGTATTAGATCAAAGGAAGAGGCTTTTTATATTGCCAAAAATAGTAAGCCTGAGGATTGGGAGGATTTTAGAATTCAGCAAAGGAGGATCAAGAAATTGATAAAGAAAGGGAAAATAGAATGAGGGTAAACTAGCGAGAGACATAAAAACAGACTATAAAAGCTTCCATAGGTATGTAAAAAGGAAAAGATTAGCGAAAGTAAATGTGGGTCCCTTACAGGCTGAGACAGGAGAAATTATAATGGGGAATAAAGAAATGACAGAGAAATTAAACAAATACTTTGTGTCTGTCTTCACGGAAGAAGACGCAAAAAAACTTCCCGGAAATAGTGGAGAACCAAGGCTCTCCAAGGGGAACTGAAAGAAATTAGTATTAGTAACAATATAGTACTGGAGAAATTAATGGAACTGAAAGCTGATAAATCCCCTGAAGCTGATGGCCTACAGCCTAGTGTTTTGAAAGAGGTGGCTATAGAGATAGTAGATGCATTGGTTGTCATTTTCCAAAATTCCATAGATTCTAGAACGGTTTCCGCGGATTGGAAGGTAGCAAATGTAACCCCACTATTTAAGAAAGGAGGGAGAGAGAAAACGGGGAACTACAGACTTGTTAGCCTGACATCAGTAGGGAAAATGCTAGAATCTATTATTAAGGACATGGTAATAGGGCACTTAGAAAATAATAATAGGATTGGGCAGAGTCAACATGGATTTATGAAAGGGAAATTGTGTTTGACAAATCTGTTAGAATTTTTTGAGGTTGTAACTAGCAAAATAGATAAGGGGGAACCAGTGGATGTGGTGTATTTGGATTTTCAGAAGGCATTCGATAAGGTGCCACACAAGAGGTTATTAAACAAAATGAGGGCAATATACTAGCATAGATTGAGGATTGGTTAACGGACAGAAAACAGAGAGTAGGAATAAACGGGTCATTTTCGGGTTGGCAGACTGTAACTAGTGGGGTACTGCAAGGATCAGTGCTTGGGCCTCAGCTATTCACAATCTAGATCAATGATTTGGATGAGGGGACCAATTGTAATATATCCAAGTTTGCTGATGATACAAAGCGCAATGGGAATGTAAGTTGCGAGGAGGATGCAAAGAGGCTTCAAGGGGATATAGTCAAGGTAAGTGAGTGGGCAAGAACATGGCAAATGAATTATAATGCGGAGAAATGTGAAGTTATCCACTTTAGTAGGAAAAATAGAAAAGCAGAGTATTTTTTAAATGGAGAGAGATTGGGAAATGTTGGTGTTCAGAGGGACCTTGGTGTCCTTGTACACGAATCACTGAATGTTAACATGCAGGTACAGCAAGCAATTAGGAAAGCAAATGGTATGTTGGCCTTTATTACAAGAGGATTTGAGTATAAGAGTAAAGACGTCTTACTGCAATTATATAGGGCCCTGGTGAGACCACACCTGGAGCATTGTGTACAGTTTTGGTCACCTTACCTAAGGAAGGATATACTTGCCATAGAGGGAGTGCAATGAAGGTTCACCAGACTGATGGGGGGGGGGGGGTGGCCTATGAGGAGAGATTGAGTAGACTAGGACTACATTCTCTAGAGTTTAGAAGAATGAGAAGTGATCTCATTGAAACATACAAAATTCTTACAGGGCTTGACAGGGTAGATGCAGGGAGGATGTTTCCCTGGCTGGTGAGTCTGGAACCAGGGGTCACAGTCTCAGAATAAAGGGCCAGCCATTTAGGACTGAGATGAGGAGAAATTTCTTCACTCAGAGGGTGGTGAATCTTTGGAATCCTCTACTCGAGGGCAGTGGAGGCTCAGTCGTTGAGTATATTCAAGACAGAGATTGATAAATTTTTGGATATTAAGGGATATGGGGATAGTGCAGGAAAGTGGAGTTGTGGTAGAAGATCAGCCATGATCTTACTGAATGGCAGAGCAGGCTCAAAGGGCCGAATGGCTTACTCCTGCTACTATTTCTTATGTTGCGTTATGTTCTGATCCTTTGCCTGTATACCCTGTTTTGGGGGTAACGCCTCCAGCACGGTGCACCCCTGTGCTGATCCCCTCTCTCCTGTGGAGCATCAGTTCGATGAGGAGAAGGCTGCTGGTGTTGTTGGTTCTTGGGCTCATCTTGGTCTGAATCTGAGGTGCAAGGTGAATCAGCATAAGTGGCACCCATGCTGATCTGATAGATGCCAGGTAAAGTGGAGATCAGAGGCACAATCCTCCAATGTAGTGAGAGTGACTTGCAATGTAGTGAGAGTGGCTTCAGAGGTTGCAGAAATCACCTGCAAACTGCTGAATGCAAAATCTGTGCACAAAATGGTGTCAGCAAGAGCCTTTCCCTTAGGCAAGGATGCAGGCGTAAGCTGTGTGTATTTGTGCTTTTTCCAGCTGTCACTTAATGAAGTACCACAATGGCCACTGAGCTCCCGCCTTGCCTTCACAGATGAGCTTCACGAAGTCCATGAATCCCATGCACAAGCAGTAAAAGAGGAAACCTCACGTTGAAATCCTTCTTAAGGGTCTCTCAACGAGAAGTTAAGTACTTCAATAAGGTCGCCCACCTCTCCCAAGTGGGTCCGTGGCGCACTTCGAAATGCGTCCCAGTTAAATGTGGAAGTCGGCAGGATCCCGACGCAGTCAATTTCAACGCTTTTAACTGCCGACCCGCTCCCAAACCTGCATTCTGTGCAATGTGAAAATTCCAGCCATTGACTCGGTTTCTCTCTCCACAGATGCTGCCTGACCTGTCGAGTGTTCCCAGTATTTCCTGTTCATATTTCAAATTACCAGCATCTGCAGTATTTTGCCTGTCTTGGTAAAAGGTGACTTTGAGTCTTTTGCGTATTTTAATCCTTCCCTGGAATCTGAGAAATTTTAATTTTATTTTTAATTTTGTCACTGTCCCACAGTAATCAATCCCTTGCCCAAAATAAACTCCAAATCACCCATCCAAATCATGCTCTCCCACCAGCTTTGTTCCCCTCTCACTGGGCTCTTTATTCCTGTACCTGGCTATTATTCTGGCTTCCAGAATAATAGTGGTGTGCTGCATCCTGTACAGCATTGCGCTGCAGAGGGGATTGTAGGTGGAGGAGGCTGAAGGCACTCATTACTCATTTTCGTTTGAGAAGAACATAGAGAAGCAGAAGCCCGACCAGTTCGGGCAGGGAGCAGCAGCGGAGAGCAGCAGAGGCCCGGCTTAAAAACCGGCGCCAAAGCAGAAGCCCGACCAGTTCGGGCAGGGAGCAGCAGCGGAGAGCAGCAGAGGCCCGGCTTAAAAACCGGCGCCAAAGCAGAAGCCCGACCAGTTCGGGCAGAGAGCAGCAGCGGAGAGCAGCAGAGGCCCGGCTTAAAAACCGGCGCCAAAGCAGAAGCCCGACCAGTTCGGGCAGGGAGCAGCAGCGGAGAGCAGCAGAGGCCCGGCTTAAAAACCGGCGCCAAAGCAGAAGCCCGACCAGTTCGGGCAGGGAGCAGCAGAGGCCCGGCTTAAAAACCGGCGCCAAAGCAGAAGCCCGACCAGTTCGGGCAGGGAGCAGCAGCGGAGAGCAGCAGAGGCCCGGCTTAAAAACCGGCGCCAAAGCAGAAGCCCGACCAGTTCGGGCAGGGAGCAGCAGCGGAGAGCAGCAGAGGCCCGGCTTAAAAACCGGCGCCAAAGCAGAAGCCCGACCAGTTCGGGCAGGGAGCAGCAGCGGAGAGCAGCAGAGGCCCGGCTTAAAAACCGGCGCCAAAGCAGAAGCCCGACCAGTTCGGGCAGGGAGCAGCAGCGGAGAGCAGCAGAGGCCCGGCTTAAAAACCGGCGCCAAAGCAGAAGCCCGACCAGTTCGGGCAGGGAGCAGCAGCGGAGAGCAGCAGAGGCCCGGCTTAAAAACCGGCGCCAAAGCAGAAGCCCGACCAGTTCGGGCAGGGAGCAGCAGAGGCCCGGCTTAAAAACCGGCGCCAAAGCAGAAGCCCGACCAGTTCGGGCAGGGAGCAGCAGCGGAGAGCAGCAGAGGCCCGGCTTAAAAACCGGCGCCAAAGCAGAAGCCCGACCAGTTCGGGCAGGGAGCAGCAGCGGAGAGCAGCAGAGGCCCGGCTTAAAAACCGGCGCCAAAGCAGAAGCCCGACCAGTTCGGGCAGGGAGCAGCAGCGGAGAGCAGCAGAGGCCCGGCTTAAAAACCGGCGCCAAAGCAGAAGCCCGACCAGTTCGGGCAGGGAGCAGCAGCGGAGAGCAGCAGAGGCCCGGCTTAAAAACCGGCGCCAAAGCAGAAGCCCGACCAGTTCGGGCAGGGAGCAGCAGCGGAGAGCAGCAGAGGCCCGGCTTAAAAACCGGCGCCAAAGCAGAAGCCCGACCAGTTCGGGCAGGGAGCAGCAGCGGAGAGCAGCAGAGGCCCGGCTTAAAAACCGGCGCCAAAGCAGAAGCCCGACCAGTTCGGGCAGGGAGCAGCAGCGGAGAGCAGCAGAGGCCCGGCTTAAAAACCGGCGCCAAAGCAGAAGCCCGACCAGTTCGGGCAGGGAGCAGCAGAGGCCCGGCTTAAAAACCGGCGCCAAAGCAGAAGCGTACCAAATCAACATCAGAGGAGAGAGGTAAAAAATAATCAGAGTGTGACGTCACCAGGGAGCACGTAAGTGATTGGTTGGTGAGTATTTCTCTCTTTTCAGTACAAGCTTGAATTCTGTGGTGTTAAATTTCTCGGGATTAAGGTGTAGTGGGGACAGTTGGTAAATAAAGCGCCCTAGAGTATATCTGTAACTGGGGTATTGAATTAATTTTTAAATTAATTAAAGGAGTAAGTCATGGCAGGAGAGCTCAGACCCGTGTTCTGCTCCTCTTGCTCCATGTGGGAAATCAGGGACGCTGCCAGTGTCCCTGACGACCATGTGTGCGGGAAATGCATCCAGCTGCAGCTACTTGTAGACCGCATTGCGGCGCTCGAGCTGCGGGTGGATGGGTTGTGGAGCATGCGCGATGCTGAGAGGCTCGTGGATACCACGTTTAGCGAGTTGTGCACGCCTCAGGGTAGGGCAGCACAGGGAGTGACCATCAGGCGGAGCAACAAAGGCAGGCAGGTAGTGCAGGGAACCCCTGCGGACATCCCCCTTTCAAACAGGTATACCGCTTTGGATACTGTTGAGGGGGATGACTCACCAGGGGAAGGCAGCAGCAGCCAACTTCCTGGCACTGGGGGTGCTCCTGCTGCCCAGGAGGGGGGGGAAAAGAGTGGGAGAGCAATAGTGGTAGGGGATTCTATAGTAAGGGGAACAGATAGGCGTTTCTGTGGCCGCAAACGTGACTCCAGGATGGTTTGTTGCCTCCCTGGTGCCAGGGTCAAGGATGTCACTGAGCGGCTGCAGGGCATTCTGGAGGGGGAGGGTGAACAGCCAGTGGTCGTGGTCCACATTGGTACCAACGACATAGGTAAAAAGAGGGATGAGGTCCTGCATCAAGAATTTAGGGAGCTAGGTAACAGATTAAAGGGCAGGACCTCAAAGGGTGTAATCTCTGGATTACTCCCAGTGCCACGTGCTAGTAAGTATAGGAATGGGAGGATAGAGCAGATGAATGCGTGGCTAAAGAGTTGGTGTAGGGGGGAGGGTTTTACTTTCCTGGATCACTGGGCCTGCTTCTGGGAAAGGTGGGACTTGTACAAGTCGGACGGGTTGCACCTGAACCAGAGCGGGACAAATATCCTTGCGGGGAGGTTTGCTAGCACTGTCGGGGGGGGTTTAAACTAACTTGGCAGGGGGATGGGATACAGAGGGAAGCTGAAATAGGGGGGGATGTGCTGCCAATTATGGAGGAAAAAACAAGTCAGCTTGGTAGACAGGGCAAATATATAAGGGCAAGGCTGGATGGCATCTATTTTAATGCAAGGAGTCTTGCAAATAAGGTGGATGAACTGAAGGTGTTGATAAACACATGGGAGTATGATATTGTTGCTATCACGGAGACATGGTTGAGGGAGGGGCAAGACTGGCAGCTCAATATTCCGGGGTACAGAATCTTCAGGCGAGACAGAGGGGGAGGTATAAGAGGAGGGGGTGTCGCAATATTAATTAAGGAGTCAATTACTGCAGTAAGGAGGGATGATATATTAGCAGGGTCCTCTAATGAGGCCATATGGGTGGAGCTTAAAAACAAAAAGGGGGCAAGCACTTTGCTGGGAGTGTACTATAGGCCTCCAAACAGTCAGGGGGAAATAGAGGAACAGATATGTAGGCAAATCTCAGAGAAATGTGCAAATAATAGGGTAATAATAATGGGGGATTTCAACTTCCCCAATATTAACTGGGATAGTCAAAGTGTGAAAGGCTCAGAGGGTGTAGAATTCTTAAAGTGCATCCAGGAGAGCTTTTTGAGCCAGCATGTAGAAAGTCCTACAAGAGAGGGGGCGGTACTGGACCTAATTCTAGGGAATGTGGCCGGCCAAGTGGAAAAAGTGCTAGTAGGTGAGCACTTTGGTGATAGTGACCATAATATGGTAAGATTTAAGGTGGTCATGGAAAAGGACAGGGATGGGCCGGAAATAAGGGTTCTAAATTGGGGGAAGGCCGATTTTAATAGGATAAGGCAGGATCTGGCCAAAATGGACTGGGATCAGCTACTTGTAGGAAAATCCGCATCGGAGCAATGGGAGGCTTTCAGAAGGGAGATTGAGATCATACAAGGGCAACATGTTCCCATAAATGTCAAGAGTGGTTCCAAAAACCACAGGGAACCGTGGATGTCAGGGGATATACGGGAATGGATTAGGAAAAAAAGGAGGGCTTTTGGTAGATACAAAAGGCTAAAGACGGAGGAAGCCCTAGAGGAGTACAAAAAGTGCAGGGGGATACTTAAAAAAGAAATTAGGAGATCAAGGAGGGGCCATGAAATAACACTGGCGAGCAAAATAAAGGAAAATCCGAAGATGTTTTATAAGTATATTAAGGGTAAAAGGATAACTAGGGAAAAAATAGGGCCCATTAGGGACAAAAGTGGCAATCTGTGTGTGGAGCCGGAAGATGTAGGAGGGGTTCTAAATGAATTTTTTGCATCTGTTTTCACTATGGAGAAGGACGATGTAGACATAGAAATAGGGCGGGGGGACTGTGATATGCTCGAACATATTAACATCGAGAGGGAGGAGGTATTGGCGGTTTTAGCTGGCCTAAAAATGGATAAATCCCCAGGCCCGGATGAAATGTACCCCAGGCTGCTGTGTGAGGCAAAGGAGGAGATTGCGGGGGCTCTAACACATATATTCAGGACCTCTCTGGCCACAGGGGATGTGCCAGAGGACTGGAGAACCGCTAATGTTTATTCAAGAAGGGTAGTAGGGAAAAACCGGGGAACTACAGGCCAGTGAGCCTAACATCAGTGGTAGGAAAATTACTGGAAAAAATCCTGAGGGACAAAATTTGTCTCCACTTGGAGAGGCAAGGATTAATCAGGGATAGTCAACATGGCTTTGTCAAGGGAAGATCATGTCTGACTAATTTGATTGAATTTTTTGAGGGGGTGACTAGGTGTGTGGATGAGGGTAACGCAGTGGATGTGGTATACATGGATTTCAGTAAGGCCTTCGATAAAGTCCCGCACAGGAGACTGGTCAAGAAGGTAAGAGCCCATGGAATCCAGGGTGCCTTGGCACATTGGATACAAAACTGGCTTAGTGGCAGAAGGCAGAGGGTGATGGTCGAAGGTTGTTTTTGTGACTGGAAACCTGTGGCCAGTGGGGTACCACAGGGATCGGTGCTGGGTCCCTTGCTGTTTGTGGTCTACATTAATGACTTGGATATGAATGTAAAGGGTATGATCAGTAAATTCGCGGATGATACTAAAATTGGTAGGGTGGTAAATAGCGAGGAGGGTAGCCTCAGTCTGCAGAACGATATAGATGGGTTGGTCAGATGGGCGGAACAGTGGCAAATGGAATTTAACCCGGAAAAGTGCGAGGTGATGCACTTTGGGGGGTCTAACAAGGCAAGGGAATACACAATGAAGGGAAAGACCCTAGGCAAGACGGAGGGTCAGAGGGATCTGGGTGTGCAGGTACACAGATCCCTGAAGGCGGCGGAACAGGTGGATAAGGTGGTAAAAAAGGCATATGGGATACTTGCCTTCATTAGCCGAGGCATAGAATATAAGAGCAAGGAGGTTATGATGGAGCTGTATAAAACACTGGTTAGGCCACAGCTGGAATACTGTGTGCAGTTCTGGTCGCCACACTACAGGAAAGATGTGATCGCGTTAGAGAGGGTGCAGAGGAGGTTCACCAGGATGTTACCAGGGCTGGAGCGCTTCAGCTATGAAGAGAGACTGGGCAGATTGGGTTTGTTTTCCTTGGAGCAGAGGAGGCTGAGGGGGGACATGATTGAGGTGTACAAAATTGTGAGGGGCATAGATAGGATGGATGCTGAGGAGCTTTTCCCCTTAGTAGAGGGGTCAATAACTAGGGGGCATAGATTCAAGGTAAAGGGCGGGAGGTTTAGAGGGGATTTGAGAAAGAACTTTTTCACCCAGAGGGTGGTTGGAGTCTGGAACTCACTGCCTGAAAGGGTTGTGGAGGCAGAAACCCTCACAACATTTAAGAAGCATTTGGATGAGCATTTGAAATGCCATAGCATACAAGGCTACGGGCCAAATGCTGGAATATGGGATTAGATTAGACAGGGCTTGATGGCCGGCATGGACACGATGGGCCGAAGGGCCTCTATCCGTGCTGTATGACTCTATGACTCTATGGCCTGGAGTTACCAATTAGCCCCACAAGCTACATAGAATTATGTAGAATATACAGCACAGAAACAGACCATTCGGCCCAACCAGTCCATGCCAGCGTTTATGCGCAACTCGAGCCTCCTCCCATCCTTCCTCATCTAACTCTTATCAGCATAACCCTCTATACCCTTCTCGCTCATGTTCTTACAAAAAGAAAATACTGCAGATGCTGGAAATCTGAAATAAAAACAGAAAATGCTGGAGAAACTCAGCAGGTCAGGCAGCATCTGTGAAGAGAGAAACAGAGTTAACGTTTCAGGTCGATGACCTTTCGTCCCTCATGTTCTTATCTAGCTTCCCCTTAAATGCATCAAAACTATTCACCTCAACTGCTCCCTGTGGTAGCAAATTCTACATTCTTACCACTCTCTTGGTAAAGAAGTTTCTTCTGAATTTCCTATTTGATTTCTTGGTGACTATCTTATATTGATGGTCTCTAGTTTTGCTCTTCCCCACAAGTGGAAACATTCTCACTGTGTCTACTCTATCAAAATCTTTCAAAATTTTAAAAGGCCTCTATTAGGTCACCCCTCAGCCTTCACTTTTCGAGAAAAGATCCACAGGCTGTTCATCCTTTCCCGATGGGTATAACCTCGCAGTTCTAGTATCATCCTTTTAAATCTTTTTTGAAATGTCTCCAGTGCCTCTATATCCTTTTTATAATATGGTGAACAGAAATTTACACAGTACTCCAAGAGTAGTCTAACCAAGGTTCAATACAAGTTTAGCATAACTTCTCCACTTTTCAACTCTATCCCTCTAGAAATAAATCCCAGTACTTGGTTTGCTATTTTTATGGCCTTATTAACCTGTGTCGCAACTTTTATTGATTTGTGTATTTATACTCCCAGAACCCTTTGCTCCTCTCCCCCATTTAGATTCTTATTTTCCAAGTAATGTGTGATCGCCTTATTTTTCTTAACAAAATGTAATGCTTCACACTATGTTGAAATTCATTTGCCAATTATAAGCCCATTCTACAAGTTTATTAATGTCTTCCTGTAATTTGTTGCAGTATTGACTACACCCCAAAAAAAATTCTCATCCACAAATTTAGAAATTGTGCTTTTGATTCCAAAGTCTAAATCATTAATATAAATTGTGACAACAGTGGTCCCAGCACTGATCCTTGTGGGACCTCACTTCCCACCTTTGGCCACTCTGATTAGCTACCCTTTACCCTACTCTCTGCTTTCTGTCTTGCAGCCAGCTAGCTATCCATTCTGCTACTTGTCCCGACTCCACATGCTCTGACCTTATTCAATAGTCTATTATGTGGTACCTTACCGAAGGCCCTTTGTAAATCTAGAATATTACATCTACTGCATTACCCTTGTCTATTCCCAGTTACCTCTTCAAATCATTCAATGAGGTTGGTCAAGTAAGACTTTCCCATTTGAAATCCATGCTGACTATTCATTATATTTTTTGGTGTTTAAATGTATTTCTATTTTTTCCTTTAGTAGGGATTCCATTATCTTGCCTACCAGTGATGTTAAGCTGACTGGTCTATAGTTCCCTGGACATCTTCTATCTCCCTTATTAAATATTGGTATAACTTTAGCTATCCGCCAGTCCTCTGGCTCTATACCTTCAGCTAATGAATTATTATATGTGTAATAGTGCCTCTGCTATCTCTTCCCTAGATTCTACTAAAAAGCACGGATGCAATCTGTCAGGACCCGGGGTATTATCCTCTTTAAGTTTGATTAGTTTCGTTAATATTTCTCCCCTTTTTATTTAAATGCAGTTATATCATTTCTAATTTCATTATCCAATGTCACGTCCACCTGATCCGTCTCCCCGGTAAATACTGAAACAAAATAATTTAATATTTCTGCCCTAAATACTGAAACAAAGGGCCTGAATTTGCGGTCGGAGGCTTCCAGCAGGTGAATGCTTCTGAACCGCAAGAAAAGTACGAACCTACTTACTGGTCCAGGAGGTTCGTAGACTCGCGCTCCTGGGCCTCTACACGTACGCATGCGTAAAGGTCCACGTATCCTAGGAGCACATGTGGGTTGCAAGTGCCCCTGGGATCATGTGGGCCAGCCCAACCAATCAAAAAGGGGGATCCCCATTATGCTTATGGAGATTCCACTTACGTACGGAATCCCCATAAGCATGAATAGGAATCCCCTAAAAAACACAATTACACACCAGTTAAATAAAAATAAATTACAAGCTCAAAATTAATTAAAATACAATTAAATTAAACATTTAACACAAAAATTTAATTCTTTGAAAAATAAATTTTAATGTTTTAAAAGGGCTAAAAATAACCTATAACATTTTTTATGTTTAAATAATTTAAAAATATATATTTTAATATTTATTTAAACTCTTACGCTGGTAAAAGGCCCTACGCCTGCTTTTATCAGGCGTAAGAGTTTGACAGGCATTCACTGGGCAGTAGTTTGGCAAATAGCCCAACTCTCTGCCAGCCAATATTCATTTCCTGGAGATGCGGATGATTTGTCAAGCTGAAACTTTACTGGTCACAAGTTCTGGGTTTTCGTACAGCGCATGTTATGGCCGGATATGCGGCCATAGGCCCCGGAAAATCCAGGCCAATATTTCTGCCATTTCACTATCACTTGCTGTGATTTTATCGAGTCTGTCCTTTAGTGACCCTATTCCCATCCCAACTTTACTTTTTTTTTTTTTTTTTTAATTTATCTGCCTGTGGAATATTTTACTATTCTGTATTATGTTCCTTGATAATTTAATTTCATAGTTCCGCTTTGCCTTCCTAATTGTTTTTTTGACTTCTCTCCTAATTTCTTCGTAGTCTCCCTTGTCCTGCTCTCCCCTGCTGCCATGCTATAGTAACCATTCAGCCAGTAATGTCCTTCGCCGTCATACTCTGTCGCCACAAATACGTTTTCAAGTTCTCCAGCCCACTGCATCCACAGCCTCCTTCTAATTCTGTTACTACAATAACATTAAATTCTTGTATCATAGGACAACATTTCTATACATGCAAACTGTTATGCAATATAAAAAAAAGTTGCTGGCTGCTATGCAAAAGACAGACAAAAATAGATGAAATTTTAGCACTCAATTCTGCCAAATCAATGCTAAAAGCAGTTAAATAAACTGAGACGCGGCAGACAATGAAAATAATACCTCATTTAGTGTGACCCATATCAGATTGTTGGCTGTAATACCCAAGTCCTGTATATTAACAAAAATTACCAATACACCAACTCAGTCCCACTGCTTCACAAAAACTTTTTTCCTATGCAGACACTAGTTTTATTTTTAAACTTTATCTTTCAATTACTTCAAAAGGTAGAGGAACAGAGGAATCTGGAGGTAGATACACAAATCAGTAAAAATAGCGACGCTGGTTAATAAGTCCATAAAAAATCATAAAACAAGAGCACTGGGGTTCATTTCTAGAGGAATAGAATTGAGAAGTTATGTTAAACTTGTATAGAACCTTGGTTAGAACACTGTGAATAATTCTGGACTCCATATTATAAAAAAGATAGAGGCACTGGAGAAGGTGCAAAAAAGATTTACTAAAATGATACCAGAACGGAGAGGTTATACCTATTAGGAAAGACTGAACAGGCTGAGGCTCTTTTCTCTAATTAAAAAAAAGACTGAGGGGTGACTTAATAGAAGTCTTTAAGATTATGAAAGGGATTGATAGGGTAGACATAGAGAAGAAGTTTCCACTTGTGGGGGAGACCAGAACTCGGGCCATAAATATAAGATAGTCACTAATAAATCCAATAGGGAATTCAGGAGAAACTTCTTTACCCAGAGACTGGTTAGAACGTGGAACTCGCTACCACACAGAGTAGTTGAAGCAACTAGTATATATGCATTTAAGGGGAAGCTAGATAAGCAAATGAGGGTGAAAGGAACAGAAGGATATGTTGATGGGCCACGTGCCTGAGCCACGTGCAAATTTGGCTAGGGTAAATAAAATTAGAGAGTTAAATGCGTGGCTCAAAGACTGGTGTGGGAGAAATGGGTTTTGCTTCTTGGGACACTGGCATCAGTACTGGGACAGAAGAGAGCTGTTCCGTTGGGACGGACTTCACTTGGCCAGTGCTGGGACTAGAATCCTGGCGAATCGAATAACTAGGGCTGTAGAGAGGGCTTTAAACTAATTAGTGGGGGGGGATGTTTTAAGGGAGCGAAAAATAAAAATGACAGCGGAGAAGGCAATAGAGCAAGGTAGCAGTGGGGAAATTAAAAACCAGAGCGTGTCAGGGACAGAATGTATAATGATAAAGGTAAAGTAGTAAAAGGGGTAAAAGCAGGAATAAATTGTCAGAAAACATATTTGAAAGTTCTTTATCTGAATGCACGCAGCATTCGTAACAAAATAGATGAGTTGACGGTACAAATAACTACACATGGGTATGAGCTGGTGGCCATTATGGAGACATGGCTGCAAGATGATCATGACTGGGAACTAAACATACAAGGGTATTTGACAATTAGGAAGGACAGACAGGAAGGAAAGGGAGGTGGGGTTGCTATGTTAATCAAGGATGGAATCACTGCAATAGTCAGAAATGATATTGGGTCAAAGGATCAGGATAGTGAAACAGTTTGGATGGAGATAAGGAATAATAAGGGGAAAAAGTCACTAGTGGGCGTAGTCTATAGGCCTCCTAACAGTTGCAACTCTGTTGGTCGGAGTATAAATCAGGAAATAGTTGGGGCTTGTAATAAAGGAACAGCTATAATCATGGGGGATTTTAACTTTCATATTGACTGGACTAATCAAATTGGGCATGGCAGCCTTGAGGAAGAGTTCAGAGAGTGTATTAGGGATGGGTTCCTTCAGCAGTATGTAACTGAACCAACCAGGGGGCAGGCAATCTTAGATCTGGTCCTGTGTAATGAGACAGGATTAATAAAAAATGTCCTAGTAAAGGATCCCCTTGGAATGAGTGACCATAATATGGTTGAATTCCAAATTCAGTTTGAGGGTGAGAGAGTTGCATCTCAAACCAGCGTACTGAGCTTACATAAAGGAGACTATGAAGGTATGAGAGTAGAATTGACTAAAGTGGACTGGGAAAAAAGATTAAAGTGTAAGACGGTACAAGAGCAGTGGTCTACATTCAAGGAGATATTTCACATCTTTCAAGATAAATATATTCCACTGAGGAAAAAGGGGAGTAAAAGAAAAGACAGCCATCCGTGGCTTAGTAAAGTAATAAAGGATAGTATCCGACTGAAAACAAGGGCATATAAAGTAGCCAAATCTAGTGGGAGGATAGAAGATTGGGAAGCATTTAAAAGCCAGCAAACAATAACTAAAAGATTAATTAAGAAATGGAAGATTAGATTATGAAAGTAAACTAGCAAAAAATATAAAAACAGATAGCAAGAGTTTCTACAGCTATATAAAAAGAAAAAGGGTAGCTAAAGTGAACGTTGGTCCCTTAGAGGATGAGACCGGGAAATTAGCGGTGGGGAACATGGAGGTGGCAAAGACGCTGAACAAATATTTTGTATCAGTCTTTACAGTAGAGGACACTAAAAATATCCCAACACTGGACAAACAGGGGGCAATGGGGGGGGGGGAGGAGCTAAACACGATTAAAATCACTAAGGAGATGGTTCTCGGTAAAATAATGGGACTTAAGGCGGATAAATCCCCCGGACCTGATGGCCTACATCCTAGGGTCTTGAGAGAAGTGGCGGTAGGGATTGTGGATGCATTGGTGATTATTTTCCAAAACTCCCTGGACTCAGGAAAGGTCCCGGCAGATTGGAAAACTGCGAATGTAACACCCTTATTTAAGAAGGGAAGTAGACAAAAAGCTGGAAACTATAGACCAGTTAGCCTAACATCTGTGGTTGGCAAAATGTTGGAGTCCATTATTAAGGAAACAGTAACAGAGCATTTGGATAAACATAATTTAATAGGACAGAGTCAGCATGGTTTTATGAAGGGGAAGTCATGTTTGACAAATTTGCTCGAATTCTTTGAGGGTGTAACATACAGGGTGGATAAAGGGGAACCAGTGGATGTAGTGTATTTGGACTTCCAAAAGGCATTTGACAAGGTTCCACACAAAAGATTACTGATCAAGATAAAAAAAATCACGGGATTGGGGGTAATATACTGGCATGGGTGGAAGATTGGCTATCTAACAGAAAACAAAGAGTTGGGATAAATGGTTCGTTCTCGGGCTGGCAATCAGTAACTAGTGGTGTTCCACAGGGGTCAGTGCTGGGATCCCAACTCTTTACAATCTATATTAACGATTTGGAGGGAGGGACCGAGTGCAACATATCCAAGTTTGCCGACGATACAAAGATCGGAGGGAAAGCAGTGAGTGAGGAGGACATAAAAAACCTGCAAAAGGACATAGACAGGCTAAGTGAGTGGGCAGAGATTTTGCAGATGAAATATAATATTGGAAAGTGTGAGGTTATGCATTTTGGCAGAAAAAAATCAAAGAGCAAGTTATTATCTAAATGGAGAGAAACTGCAAAGTGCTGCAGTTCAAAGGGATCTGGGGGTCCTGGTGCATGAAACACAAAAAGTTAGTATGCAGGTGCAGCAGGTGATCAGGAAGGCCAATGGAATCTTGGCTTTTATTGCAAGGGGGATGGAGTATATGATGGGCCTTCAATAACCACAAAACTAGAAGTTATAGACTTAAACAAGTTGGCTTTTAATCACTAAGATCAGAGCTAACATCTCAACACGCCGACTGGTTCACAGGAATGAGTCATACAGATCCTGGGATCTTTATGTAAGAGAAGTCAGGGGCGGAGCCAAGAGCCAAGACCTGGAACCTCCCAGGTTAGTCGGGAAAGAGGAAGTGAAACTATACACAGTGGGGGAGGGTAATATACATGAGTGCAAAACGAATACAGGACCAAGACAAACAGATTTCATTACAGTATAAAAACAGGGAAGTCTTGCTGCAGTTATACAAGGTATTGGTGAGGCCACACATGGAATACTGCGTGCAGTTTTGGTTTCCATATTTAAGAAAAGATATACTTGCTCTCGAGGTGGTTCAGAGAAGGTTCACTCGGTTGATTCCGGAGATGAGGGGGTTGACGTATGAGGAAAGGTTGAGTAGGTTGGGCCTCTACTCATTGGAGTTCAGACGAATGAGAGGTGATCTTATCGAAACATATAAGATTGTGAGGGGGCTTGAACGGGTGGATGCGGTGAGGATGTTTCCACTGATGGGTGAGACTAGAACTAGGGGGCATAATCTTAGAATAAGGGGCTGCCCTTTCAAAACTGAGATGAGGAGAAACTTCTTCACTCAGAGGGTAGTAAATCTATGGAATTTGCTACCTCAGAGTTGTGGAAGCTGCGACATTAAATAAATTTAAAACGGAGATAGACAGTTTCCTAGCTGATAAGGGAATAAGGGGTTACGGGGAGAGGGCAGGGAAGTGGACGTGAGTCTAAGTTCGGATCAGCCATGATCCTATTGAATGGCGGAGCAGGCCCGAGGGGTCGTATGGCCTACTCCTGCTCCTACTTCTTATGCAATTAGCCCAACATTTCGCCAGCACGTTGATTTCAATGGGTAGGTGAAATATGCAGTGAAGCCGATGCGGTGTCGGAACCTGACAATCGCAAGTTCGGGATTTAGCGCATGCAGAAATCTGGAACCTACGGTCAATTTCAAAGGCGGTGTGATGGCATACTTAAGAGTACGCCATCATACCAACAGCGAATTCAGGGCCATTGTTTTTGGACCCTGCCATAAACTCCGCACCCTTTCCATTGATACTGTCCGCCGCCTTAACTGTTTGCTCAGGCTGAACAAAACCAGGTGCAACCATGACATCATGGTCAACTTTGAGGTGAGCTTCTTATGTTCTTGGATAAAAAAGGGTGGGAGGAGACACATGTGGAGCATAAACATTGGCATGGACCTGTTGGGCCAAATAAAAGAAAAATGACCTTTCACGACCACCAGTCGTCCCAAAGCACTTTACAGCCAATGAAGTACATTTGAAGTATAGCCACTGTTGTAATGTAGGAAACGTGGCAGCCAATTTGCACACAGCAAGCTCCCACAAACAGCAATGTGATAATGAACAAATAATTGTTTTTGTGATGTTGATGGAGAGATAAATATTGGCCAGGGCACCCGGGTTAACTCTCCTGCTCTTCTTCAAAATAGTGCCATTGGATTTTTATGTCCACTTGAGAGAACAGATGATCTGGTCATTTATTTTATTGCTGTTTGTGGGACCTTGCTCTGTGCAAGTTGGCTGCCACATTACCTATTTTACAATAGTAATTACACTTCCAAAGTACTTAATTGGTTGTAAGTGTCTTTAAAATGATAAAGGAATTCAACATGGTAGATACAGAGAAACTATTTCCTCTGGTGGGGGAATCCAGAACAACATCTTAAAATCAGAGCTGGCCTTTTAGGAGTGAAGTCAGGAAGCACTTTTTCACACAAAGGGCAGTGAAAATCTGAAATTTGTTCACACAAAGCGCTGTGGATGCTGGGTTACTTGAATCTTTCAAGACTGGGATCGATAGATTTTTGGTGAGTAATGGGATCAAGGGATGTGGAGTTGATGTATAGATCACCCATGATCTGATTGAATGGTGAAACAGGCTCGAGGGGCTGAATGGCCTACTCCTGTTCCTATGACTGTAATGTTCCTAAGAGGAACTCTGTGACTACAACAGATGTGTGTAAACACATCTGTAGTTTTAAGTATAGAACCACGATAACAACATGAAGCAAGATGCACAAATTAAACAAACTTTTCATGCCAATAAAATTATCAGACTTTTGTCTTTCACCTACTCACCCTTTTTCTGTTGACACTTTGACTTTGTTCATCTTGGCTAAAATTCCTCTTTCACTTTGCCATTTCAAACAATCTGAAATTAAAACATTTTCATAAAATAGAAATCAGAAAAAATTCAAATGTAATGTATAGCTTTTTTTTTTAAAAAGAAAAATTGCAGTAAGTTCATTTTTTGAGGATATGTACATTCTTTTTCAAACGCTCTCCTCCTGCTCGGTTCCTTTCGCAGGCTACACACTGCCTGCATTCCAGAAGGTAAAGGTGACAGCCTGCTTCACACAGCTACTCTCATGCCTAATCACTTCAAAGAAAATATTGGATAGTAACCAAATGAACAGTCATCTAGATTTCCTCCTCCCATTTCTTTATGGCGGATATAACTGGTTTCCACACAATGCTTGTAATCGGCAATTCAGTTACTGAGTTTGAACAACATGCTCGTATGCACTGCAGCAACCATGAGCAGCTTGATGTGCACAAGTCCCATAAAATATCCCTCTGCAAGTGAAATCTATATTAATACAGTTGATCGATGACAAGTATTAAAACCAAGATTTTGAATAGTTGTTCATAACCACTGAAAGACTATAATGGCTTACATCATCTCTCTATGTCAGACTGAAGTTAATAACAGATAATAGACATCTAGAAGGACTGGCAGAGTTCTTGGAGACAAATGCTTAAAAGGGAAGTAAACTCCAGGAAGGATACTTTTAGCGGAGTACTATTTTTCCCTCAAGTAATCCTCCCTTTTGTATTTAAAAATTAGATATAGCCATAAATCATCTTCTCTCTTAGGCAGTTCCTCAGAACCGAGGATGACTTGCTTCCACATTAAAAATGAGTTCCCAGGTGACTGATGAGTCCAATGCGGGACCTACAGTCTCTGTCACACGTGGGGCAGACGGTGGTTGAAGGGGTGGGTGGGTGGGGTGCTTGGGTTGACGTGCGCTCCTTGCGCTTGGCTTCCGCTTGCTCCCGGCGAGGAGACTCGAGGTGTTCGGCGCCTTCCCGGATGCTTCTCCTCCACTTTGTGTGGTCTTGGGCCAGGGATTCCCAGGTGTCGAAGGGGAAGTTACACTTTTTCAAGGCGGCTTTGAGGGTGTCCTTGAAGCGTTTCCTCTGCCCACCTGGGGCTCTCTTGCCGTGCCGGAGCTCCGAGTAGAGCGCTTGTTTTGGGAGTCTCGTGTTGGGCATGCGGACAACGTGACCCGTCCATCGGAGCTGATCGAGCGTGGTCAAAGCTTCGATGCTGGGGATGTTGGCCTGAGCGAGAACACTGACGTTGGTGTGCCTATCCTGCCAATGGATTTGCAGGATCTTGCGGAGGCAGCGTTGGTGGTACCTCCCCAGTGCTTTGAGGTGCCTGCTGTACATGGTCCATGTCTCTGAGGCATACAGCAGGGCGGGTATCACTGCTGCTCTGTAGACCATGAGCTTAGTGCCGGGTTTGAGGTCCTGGTCTTCAAACACTCTCTTCCTTCATAAATATCTATTACCTGACACCACATAGCAACTCCATTGATTTCTATTGGGATCAGCAGGTTGAACCACCCTAGGAGGCCATCCAGAGCTGCATGATGGACTGACTGACTGGCTATACTACTGCATGCTCAGCCAATGTGAAGCTCTGTAATGTCAGGCCGGTCCGAATTGCTGCCCAGGCTGATCTGAAGCACTGCTACCCACTGAAATGAGTGCAGCAATTCTAAGACACGTGACCCCTCTCTGTACATAAGAACATAAGACGTAGGAGCAGGAGCAGGTAATTTGGCCCCTCGAGCCTGCTCCACCATTCAATAAGATCATGGCTGGTCTGATCTTGGCCTCAACTCCACTTCCCTGCCCGCTCCCCATAACCCTTGACTCCCTTATCGTACAAAAATCTGTCTATCTCCACTTTAAATATATTCAATGACCCAGCCTCCACAGCTTTCTGGGGAAGAGAATGCCAAAGATTTGTAATTGTTGATTGAGAATAGGAGGAAACTTCAAATGGTGTGCTAAAAGTATCCTTCCTTCTGTATCTGACTTAATTTGTGTTGCTGAGGAATCAGAAATCCGAAATGGTGAGTCCCCACAGTACTGGAAAATGTATATTTTCAATCAGGAAATAGATATATTTAAGGCTATACTTTTCTTAAAAACAACCTGAGAAGGGAGTACTTTGAACAGAAAGTACACCCCACAGAGTTTCTTTCAAGAGGTTTTATCCCAATTTTTTTATTTTCCCTTTACTCTGGTTTAAGGCCTTATTGTGGCTTTATCTTCAAGTATTTGTTGAGAGGAGAAAGGGGATACAATATTTTACTGCAATGAAAAATTTCAAACAAGCAGCTTGCCAGCTGGATGAACTCTACCTTTTAGGTCGGTAAATGTTTCCGCACAGTGTGCCAATTCATGCAGACAAGGATCCCGAATCAATCCCCAGTATGTAGGGAGTGAGGTAATCTCAGCCCGGGCAGCAGTCGCCTCAGCACCGCTGGATTAGGAATATCATTCAGGATTCCCACTCCAAATAACTCACCAATGATCCCCTTCTTGAAAGCTAAAGGAGGATAGGATAAGGATCAGATTTAATTGTTGTGCCCACCAGTTGAATAGCCTGCTTGGGACATTTTACGATGGTAAAGGTGCTATATAAATGCAAGTTGTTGTTGTTGATGCTCAGTGTCTAGGCTCGCACTTTAAAAATGACCATTGGTGAGAGGCATTGGTAGCAATGGAAACAAACTCCAGAATAAACCAGTGTCTTCATACTGGCTCCCAAATAGGCAGGCTTCCCCAAAGGTTTAATCTGACCTTCTTTAAAATATACAGAAACAAAGGCAAAAGATGACTGCATTTCTCTAAATTACCTACAATTACAACAACCATTTACAAGCTATTAATTGCTTGGAAAGCTTCAGTGACACATGGAGACTTCTTGTAGGTTGATTTCTGGAATACAGGTAAGTAATTTGAGGCAATGTTGAATCATCTGCCACAGGTATGGATTTCCAGTCTTCATAGTTTGAAAGAAGTTCAGCCTGGACATAAAAAGCTGCCCCCCCTAGTCTACTCCCTGTTTCACTTTCTAACCTGGCACTATCATTTACTGTATTACTTTTCAGGACTTTTGCAGTTGGGGTCCCAACATTGTTTCCTCTAAAGAACTAAGAGCAGGGTTCAAAACATTATATAGAGCAGAGTTTGGCTGGGGGAAGTGGCAGAAAAGACCACTCAACTGCACATACCACTAATTTCCTGATTGGACAGTGTCATTGGGTACTTTCCACCATAGCAATATAACAATAATTCCTATGGTGCTTCACAGGGGCATAATCAGAAAATTGATGCCGAGACAAAGAAGATATTAGGAGGGGTGACCAAAAGCTGGAACAAAGAGGTTGGTTTCAATGAGGGTGGTAAAAAGGAAAGGTGGAGAGGCAGAGGGGCTTTGAAATGAGTTCTGGGGCGTGGGGTCTAGGTGCCTGGTCAGAGAAAGGAGGGGATGCACAAAAGGCCAGAGTCAGAGGAATGGAGAATTAGTGTGTGTGGGGGGGGGGGGATTGTAGGACTGGAGGAGGGACAAAGCCATTAAGAAATTTAAACACAAGGTTGAGTATTTTAAAGTTGGGGAACTGGGAGCCAATTTAGGCCAGACAGGGCTAAGAAGTGAGTGGGACTTGGTGCGGAATGGGATACGAGCACAGAGTTTCAGATGAGCTGAAGTTTACAGAGGGAGGCAAGCCAGGACATCACTGGAATAGTTGAGTTCAGACAAAGGCATCTGATGTTAGAGGTGGAAGTAGGCAGTCTTTGCAATGGAGAGGATGTGAGGTCAGAAAGGACAGCGAGGATGCAAAGTCTCTGGTTTAGCCTGAGACAGTGGTTGGAGAGGGGGATGGAAACGGGCAATTGTAGAGTTTTTGGCAGGGATCGAAGATGTTTAGCTTTAGGAAACTGGCTTGTTCAAGAATTGACATCGGACAAGAAGTCTGACAACAGAGGCAGTAGGTCAAGGTCAAGAGAGGTGTAGATCTGGGCAGCAACAGATTACATGTGGAAGTTGACTCCTGTTTGGTCCAGTGTAGAGTTGGAATCTCAAAGATATCCAGTCCAAGGAGCACATAATTCCTTGGAGCTCTCGACAATTCATTCAGGGTCAATTTTTTTTTAAATGCTTGCTGATTTTAATAATACATGGTACAACCAATCCCAAAATCTGAACTTACTGTAGTGCCTGTAACAATTCCGCTCTTTGTTTTTGCCAATTTGCTGGTCCCCCTCCACTCCTGAAGCCATTGACTCCTTGTAAGGGTTGCTGTCTTTTCAAAGGCTCCCTCCTTGAGGCCAATGCTCGTGTGTGAGCCTTGACAGTGAGTGTTGCAAGCTGTTCAATTATAAGGGACATCAAGCTGAGCCAAATCCTCTCCTTATCCAACATCCACACATGGGCACTTCCGGCAGCAGTTTCTGAACAGCAATCAGGAACAGAAATCTTGCTCTATTTTTCCCTTGGTAATCCAATGACATTGTGGCCTGGTGATAACTGTAGTTCTCCTGCAACTGCCACAGCTAAAATCAGTTGTTCAACATAGACTGGTGATGAAACATTCCTGGGCTGTAAGGCACTGCTTTTTGATAAATTTACTGGCCCCTCAGTGAACCAATGCTTCATCAAAAACTTATTTGATTCATTTATAGGATAGGGTCATTGTTAACACCTTAGAAGAATAGCAACAATAGTAATGGTATGTGGTCCTTTGTGGTTTGGGTAAAAGACTATAGACTACAGTTATTTTGTGTGAAGAACTAGCCTGTTTTCAACAAGTGGACGGGGCACAATATCGATAAACAAGGCTTATTCAGTTTAAGTCATCAATATCAACCCACTGCAGCCCATGAGATGAGAATGCCTGGGTCTTCAAGCGAAACAGTCCCAATAGATTCCACCTTGTGTATAAGAGTTTTATTTTTTTTCCTGGAACTCAAACCCACACTGTCTTTGTTTCCCTTCCCTTCCTTTTTAAATGAATATAAAAGTTTTCAAATATTAGCTGAATAAATACACTTGCAATCTTAAAGACATCAATTTATTTGTGGCCATTATATTGTCCATTACAGACATGAAGATTCTGTTGTTCCAGGCAATTCACTACAGAATTGAAAGTGGTAAACTTTTCGAACAGAGACACTGACACAGTCTTATAATCGCCCTTAGTTTGCGAAAGATGACTTACATTTAGTGAAATGATTGTACTCAGAGAAAAGGGTGCTACCAACTGAATACGTTCTCTAGGCTGATACTTCAGTGTGGTACTGTTACTGCAAAAGCATTATTCCTGTCTCAAAATATTGTGATTGCAAAGCAAGCAGAAATGTATTAGCAAAGACTGCTTGCTGAAGTCAAATCAAAATAAGGCAACATGTGTAAATGAGTTGTGGAGTTCAGGAAACTACTGGGTAATTTGATAAACTTAAAACAACTACGGATGACAACGTTGGTTTTTCTGCATCCCGGCTTTCAACTTCAAAAGGTACCAGAAGTATATCCCAGGCAATGTGTTTCCAACTCATCAATTCTTCTTGTATCATTCTGCTGCAGCTTGTGTGGAGGCGGTCTCGTGGAGCTCAGTGAGCCATAATAATTCAGAGTTACAGCCCAGGCACTACTCCAGGTTTAGTATGATTAGTAAAGTTAATCAAGTGTCACTCCTTTTGTTACTTTTGCAACGGAGGAAAAAACATTAAGTTAAAACTTCTGAAAAATATTGCAGGTTGCTGTAGTGTTTCTTCCTACAGCTCGGTTTTAGTAAGGACAATGCATAATTTAGAATCTGATCATGTATCATCCGTTAGCCACTCTCTAACAGATTACAAGAAGGTTCAAGTCATAGCCAGTAAGATAAATATAATAACATTTCTTACATTACAACAGTGACTACACTTCAAAAGTACTTCATTAGCAGTAAAGCGCTTTGGGACGTCCTGAGGTCGTGAAAGGGACCGAGGGAATGGGTGACCGTCAGCTTTGGGATGTCCTGAGGTCGTGAAAGGGACCGAGGGAATGGGTGACCGTCAGACAGAAGAGGAGGACCAGGCAGATAGTGCAGGAGTTCCCCGAGTGCATCTCGCTCTCCAACCAGTATTTGGTTCCGAGTACTGGTGAGGGCGATCGCTCCTCTGGGGAGTACAGACAGAGCCAAGTCTACGGCACCACGGGTGGCTCAGCTGTACGGGAGGGGGGGGGGGGGGGGGGGGAAGAAGAATGGGAGAGCAATAGTGGTAGGGAATTCGATAGTTAGGGGAACAGACAGGCGTTTCTGTGGCCACAAACGTGACTTGAGGATGGTATGTTGCCTCCCTAGTGCCAGGGTTAAGGATGTCTCTGAGCAGCTGCAGAACATTCTGAGGGGGGGGGAGGGTGAACAGCCAGAGGTCATGGTCCATATTGGTACCAACGACATAGGTAGATAGAGGGATGAGGTCCTGCAGGCAGATTTTAGGGAGCTAGGAAAGAGATTAAAAAGCAGGATCTCAAAGGTAGTAATCTCTGGATTACTCCCGGTGCCACACGCTAGTGAGTATAGAAATAGGAGGATAGAGCAGATGAATACGTGGCTGGAGAGATGGTGCAGGAGGGAGGGCTTCAGATTCCTGAGGCATTGGGATTGGTTCTGGGGGAGGTGGGACCTGTACAGGCCGGACGGGTTGCACCTCTATCGGGCCGGAACCAATATCCTCACAGGAAGGGTTTAAACTAATCTGGTAGGGGGATGGGCACCAGGATGTAGCATTAGAAAGGGGAAATAAAGTGCTCAAAGGATTGGGAGAGGCAGAGAGCACTAAAGTAAGAAAGGATAAGGTGGGGTCAAACTAAGAGAATACAGGATGGTCTAAAATGGGTTTACAATGTATGTATGTGAACGCACGAAGCAAAGTAAACAAGGTAAATGAGCTGCAGGCACAAATAGCCACATGGGAATATGATGTTGTGGCAATAACGGAGACCTGGCTCAAAAAAGGGCAGGATTGGGAATTAAATATTCCTGGTTATAAGGTGTTCAGGAAAGATAGGAGGTGGTGTGGCAGTATTGGTTGAGGAGAATGTTACAGTGCTGGAGAAGGAGGATGTCCTGGAGGGGTCAAGGACAGAATCTATATGGCTAGAGCCAAGAAATAACAGTGGTGCCATTACACTACTAGGTGTATTCTATGGACCACCAAATAGTGGGAAAGATATGGGGGAGCAAATTTGCAGAGAAATTACAGAGAGGTGCAAGAACTATACAGTAGTAATAATGGGGGGCTTCAACTTTCCTAATATAGGCTGGGATCATAATAGTGTAAAGGGCAGAGAAGGGGAAGAATTTCTGAAGTGTGTCCAGGAGAACTTTCTTGATCAGTATGTTTCCGGCCCTATGAGGGAGGAGGGATTGCTGGATCTGGTTCTGGTGAATCAGGTAGGTCAAGTGGAGCAAGTGTCAGTAGGTGAACATTTAGGGAACAGTGATCATAAGGTTTAGATTAGCAATGGAAAAGGACAGGGAGCAATCTAGAGTAAAAATGTTTAATTGGTGGAAGGCCAATTTCAGTGGGATGAGAACAGATCTGGCCCGGGTAAACTGGAATCAAAGATTGGCAGGCAAAACTGTAATGGAACAATGGGCTGCCTTTAAAGAGGAAATAGTTCAGGTACAGTGGAGGTACATTCCCACTAGGGGGAAAGGCAGGGCAACTAAAGTCAGGGCTCCCTGGATGATGAAACAGATAGAGAATATGGTGAAGCAGAAAAAGAGCACGTATGACAGATGTCAGGTTGCAAATACATCTCAGAATCAGGCTATATATAGAAAGGTCAGAGGAGAAGTGAAAAACAAAATAAGAGGGGCAAAGAGAGGGTATGCGAATAGAATGGCAGCCACATAAAAGGTAATCCAAAAGTCTTCTATAGGCATATGAGTAGTAAAAGGGTAGTAAGAGGAGGGGTGGGGTCGAGTAGGGACCAAAAAGGAAACCTATGCATGGAGGCAGAGGGTATGGCTGAGGTACTAAACGAGTACTTTGCATCTGTCTTCACCAAGGAAGAGGATGCTGCTATAGACATAGTGAAGGAGGAGGTAGTGGAGATACTTGATAGGAAAAAAATTGATAGAGGTATTAGAAAAGCTGGCTGTACTTAAAGTAGATAAATCAGCAGGACTGCATGTGATGCATCCTAGGATGCTGACGGAATTGAGGGCGGAAATCCCATAATATTCCAATCCTCCATAGATACAGGGGTGTTGCCAGAGGACTAGCGAATTGCAAATGTTACACCCTTTTTTGAACAAGGTTATAAAGATAAACTCAGCAACTACAAGTCAGTCAGTTTAACCTCGGTAGTGGGGAAGCTTTAGAAACAGTAACCAGAGACAAAATTAACAGTCGCTTGGATTGATTATGGAAAGCCAGCACAGATTTGTTAAAAGGCAAATCAAGTTTAACAACTTGATAGAGTTTTTTGATGAGGTAACAGAGGGCTGATGAGGGTAATGCGGTTAACGTAGCGTACCTGGATTTCCAAAAGGCGTTCGACAAAATGCCACATAATAGGCTTGGCAGCAAAGTTGAAGCCCATGGAATAAAAGGGAAAAAAAGGGCAGCATGGATATGAAATTAGTTAAGTGACAGGAAACAGAGAGTAGTGGTGAACGGTTGTTTTTCGGACTGGAGGAAGATCTACAGTGGTGTTCCCCAGGGGTCGGTTCTAGGACCACTGCTTTTCTTGATATATATTAATGACTTGGACTTGGGTGTTCAGGGCACAATTTCAAAATTTGCAGATGACACAAAACTTGGAAGTATAGGGAACAGTGAGGAGGAGAGTGATAGATTTCAGGAAGACAGACAGGCTGGTGAAATGGGCAGGCAAGTGGCAGATCAAATATAACAAAGAAAAGTGTGAAATTATACATTTTGGTAGAAAGAATGGGGAGAGGACATATAAATTAAAAATGGTACAATCCTAAAGGGGGTGCACGATAGAGAGACCGAGGGGGTATGTGCACACAAATCGTTGAAGGTGGCAGGGCAGGTTGAGAAAGCAGTTAAAAAGGCTTACGGGATCCTAGGCTTCATAAATAGAGGTAGAGTACAAAAGTGTGGAAATTATGATGAACCTGTATAAAATACTGGTTTGGCCCTAACTAGAGTACTGTGTCCAATTTTGGGCACCACACTTTAGGAAGGATGTGAGGGCCTTAGAGAAGGTGCAGAAAAGATTTACAAGAATGATTCCAGGAATGAGGAACTTCAGTTACATTGATAGACTGGAGAAGCTGGGTTTGTTCTCCTTCGAGCAGAGAAGATTGAGAGGAGGTCTGATACAGGTGTTCAAAATCATGAGGGGTCTGGACAGAGTAGATAGAGATAAACTGTTCCCATTAGCAGAAGGGTCGAGAACCAGAGGACACAGATTTAAGGTGATTGTCAAAAGAACCAAAAGCGACGTAAGAACAACGAAGCGAGTGGTTAAGGTCTGGAATGCACTGCCTGAAACGGTGGTGGAGGCAGACTCAATCTTATCTTTCAAAAGGGAGTTCGACAAGTATTTGGAGGAAAGGAAATTTGTATGGCTATGGGGAAAGGGCGGGGGAGTGGGACTAACAGAGTCGGCACAGGTTCGATGGGCCAAATGGCCTTCTTCCATGCTGTAACCATTCTATGATTGTATTAAAGGTGCTATATGAATACAAGTCTTTCTTATCTTTTTTAACAAGGGTTTCTGTTCAGCCCCTGGGCTTCACTACAATACTGATGTGTGTATATTCAGTAGAGCAAGGGCTCGCTTACAGGCACCGGCACAAAAGAACAATCTAATTTAATATAATCTAAAGACCCAACAGATAGATTGTAATTGTGTGCTTAGTTCAGGTATGAATTTCCTGGAGTCAATTGTGCAAAGATTACAGTGAAAAAATAATATGTTTCAAGTGAGCATGACTGCATTTGTGATTGATTAACTGTAGTACTTTACAAGTACATGCTCATGTCACTAAACCGGAAAGCAATCCAATGAATTATTCATCCGCTATCACAATAAAATCTTTCACCTCTAAAACATAATGCATCCTATCACAATTGTTTTTAAAACACAAGGGATTGGAATTACAATTACTTTCAGCATATCCACTGTTATTTTAACCTGAACTCCAGCTACATTAGCAGCATTTCCTCAAATCTCAATTTTGTCCATTTCCCACGTCAGCCATCCATTCCTTATCCCTTATGTCCCACTGAAACTGAAGTTTGATTACTTTCTGAATCTTGCCCTTCCCATTTCCTTCCTATGCTTTCTACTTCAACTCGGATCTGAAAAAGGAGCTGATGTTCATTCTATCATTTCTACTGCTCACTCACCAAAGCTCCCTTGAATCACTTGACTTCAACCTTTGGCTAAAAAAAAAATTTCTCTAAAAAAAATAATCTCTGTTGTTCTCCTGACCTTGATAATGCGCCAAAATCTTTCAACTTTTTACTAAGCAAAATCTAATCCATTAATTATAACTTCCGCTGCTCAATTCACCAATCTTGGTAACTTTATGGACACCATCAATAATGGTTCAATTTCTACTATCAAGCTAGCATTAATGCTCAAGCAATTCCTCAAACAGCTCAGTAATTCAGCTGTTCCAAATATTTTCCTCACTTCTATAAGTAACTGCATCTGTCTCCCCACTCGAGGGCTTCTGAGCTACTGGCCCGGAATTTGCTGGTCCCTCTTTTTCTTCAAACTACTGATCTATTGCCAGTTACTAGTTTTCAGGTTTTGCACTAGATATTAATGTCACTGATCACTCCTGTAAGCAGACCTCACATCACCTATTATCTGGTGTACACCATTTGCTGCCCAGTATCTACTTAAATGATAATTCATCGCCTTCCCCCAGTGGCCGAAGAGCTCCTCCCAGAGTCGCAATGCGGATTCCGCCCACTAAGGGGCACAATGGACATGATCTTCACCGCACGTCAATTACAAGAGAAATGCAGGGAACAGCATCAACCACTGTACATGGCCGCCTTTGATCTCACAAAGGCCTTCGACACTGTCAACTGTGAGGGATTATGGAGTGTCCTCCTCAAATTCGGCTGCCCTCAAAAGTTTGTCACCATCCTCCACCTGCTTCACGACGACATGCAAGCCGTGATCCTGACCAACGGTTCCACCACAGACCCAATTCATGTACGAACCGGGGTCAAGCAAGGCTGTGTCATCGCACCAACGCTCTTCTTGATCTTCCTTGCTGCAATGCTCCATCTCACCCTCAGTAAGCTCCCCACTGGAGTGGAGCTAATTTACAGAACAAATGGGAAACTGTTCAACCTCCTTCGCCTCCAGTCCAGATCGTTCCATCCTCTGTCGTCGAATTACAGTATGCAGACGATGCTTGCGTCTGCACTCACTCGGAGGTCGAACTCCAAGCCATCATCAACACCTTCACTGAAGCGAACGAGAGCATAGGCCTTACACTAAACATCCATAAGACAAAGGTCCTCTACCAACCTGCCCCCGCCACACAATACTGCCCCCCGATTATCAAAATCCACAACAAGACCTTGGACAACATGGACCACTTTCCATACCTCGGGAGCCTACTGTCAACAAGGGCAGACGTCGATGACGAAGTCCAACACCGCCTTCAGTGTGCCAGTGCAGCCTTCGGTCGCCTGAGGAAGAGAGTGTTTGAAGACCAGGATCTCAAACCCAGCACTAAGCTCATGGTCTACAGAGCAGCAGTGATACCTGCCCTGCTGTATGCCTCAAAGACATGGACCATGTACAGCAGGCACCTCAAAGCACTGGGGAGGTACCACCAACGCTGCCTCCGCAAGATCCTGCAAATCCATTGGCAGGATAGGCACACCAACGTCAGTGTTCTTGCTCAGGCCAACATCCCCAGCATCGAAGCTTTGACCACGCTCGATCAGCTCCGATGGACGGGTCACATTGTCCGCATGCCTGATACGAGACTCCCAAAACAAGCGCTCTACTTGGAGCTCCGGCATGGCAAGAGAGCCCCAGGTGGGCAGAGGAAATGCTTCAAGGACACCCTCAAAGCCTCCTTGAAAAAGTGTAACATCCCCACCGACACCTGGGAATCCCTGGCCCAAGGCCGCACAAAGTGGAGGAGAAGCATCCGGGAAGGCGCCGAACACCTCGAGTCTCTTCGCCGGGAGCAAGCAGAAGCCAAGCGCAGGCAGCGCACGTCAACCCAAGCATCCCACCCACCCGCCCCTTCAACCACAGTCTGCCCCACCTGTGACAGAGACTGTAGGTCCCGCATTGGACTCATCAGTCACCTGCGAACTCATTTTTAATGTGGAAGCAAGTCATCCTCGGTTCCGAGGGACTGCCTAAGAAGAAGCAGCAACAGATCTCACATCGCCTATTATCTGGTGTACACCATTTGCTGCCCAGTATCTACTCAAATGATAGTGTGACCTGGGGATCTTAACATAGAACCCTTGCTACCTTTACCACCATGTGCATTCACCTGTCTTTACAGAAGGTGAACTGAAAAGCACTAACGAAATGAGGCCCAATTGCAAACCAATAAACTGATTTATTTTACATAAAATACATGAATGAACAGAATACAGTTTTCAGAGAATAACTCTTCCTTCGTGTTTCATTGCAAGAAAAATAAAGATGCACCTTCAATGACACCATAGGTGAAAGCTAGTTATTCTCAAACCAACTGACTCTATCCTTCTGTTACCAGTTGCTTCAGTCCATGTGCGTGTGTGTGTTTTGGGGACACTGCCCCACCAAACCGTTAATCACCAAGGGCTCCAAAGTGAACCCATCTCCAGAACTGTGGGTAAACAACGGGTCTTTCATTGTTCTGTTAAGTCTTAAACTCAAAGAGGATAAGACTCCAGGTCTAGACGGATTGCATCCACGCATTTTAAAAGAATCTAGGGAAGAGATAGCAGAGGCACTATTACACAATTTAATAATTTGTTAGAAAAAGGTGTAGTGCCAGAGGACTGGCGGATAGCTAATGTTATACCTATATTTAAGGGGGATAGAACATGTCCAGGGAACTATCAATCAGTCAGCTTAACATCAGTGGTAGGAAAGATAATGGAATCCCTACTAAAGTAGAAAATAGAAAAACATCCAGAAACCAAAAATATAAAGAATAGTCAGCATGGATTTCAAATCTACTTAAATTGATTAGAATGGGCCTATACTGACTGGAGTTCAGAAGAATAAGAGGTGATCTCATTGAAACATATAAAATCCTAAGAGGGTATGACAGGGTAAAAGCTGAGAGCATGTTTCCCCTGGCTGGACAGTCTAGAACTAGGGAGGATAGTCTCAGGATAAGGGGTCGGCCATTCAGGACTAGAATCATAGAATGGGTACAGCACGGAAGGCGGCCATTCGGCCCGTCGAGCCCGTGCCGACTCTCAGCTAATCCTACTCCCCTGCCCTTTCCCCTTAGCCCTGCAATTTTTTTTTCCTTCAGATACTTATCCAACTGCCTTTTGAAAGATAAAATTCAGTATGCCTCCACCATCCTTTCAGGCAGTGCATTCCAGATCTTAACCATTCGCTGCATAAAAAAGTTATTTCTTACGTCGCCTTTGGTTCTTTTGCCAATCACCTTAAATCTGTGTCCTCTGGTTCTCGACCCTTCTGCCAATGGGAACCGTTTCTCTCTTTCTCTACTCTGTCCAGACCCCTCATGATTTTGAACACCTGTATCAGATCTCCTCTCAATCTTCTCTGCTTCAAGGAGAACAAACCCAGCTTCTCCAGTCTATCAACATAATTGAAGTCTCTCATTCCTGGAATCATTCTCATAAATCTTTCCTGCACCCTCTCTAAGGCCTTCACACCCTTCCTAAAGTGTGGTGCCCAGAATTGGACACAGTACTCCAGTTGGGGCCGGACCAGTGTTTTATACAGGTTCATCATAATTTCCACACTTTTGTAATCGATACCTCTATTTATGAAGCCCAGGATCCCATAAGACTTTTTAACTGCTTTTTCAACCTGCCCTGCCACCTTCAATGGTTTATGCAAACATATACCCCCAGATCTCTCTGTTTGTGCACCCCCTTTAGGATTGTACCACTTAGTTTATATATCCTCTCCTCATTTTGTCTACCAAAATGCATCACTTCACACTTTGCTACGTTAAATTTCATCTGCCACGTGTCTGCCCATTTCACCAGCCTGTCTGTCTTCCTGAAGTCTATCACTCTCCTCCTCACTGTACACTACACTTCCAAGTTTTGTGTCATCTGCAAACTTTGAAATTGTGCCCTGTACACCCACGTCCAAGTCATTAATATATATCAAGAAAAGCAGTGGTCTTTATATGTCTTTCGAAGACTTTTGGATTACCTTTTATGATGGCTGCCATTCTATTCTCATATCATCTCTTTGCTCCCCTTATTTTGTTTTTCACTTCTCCTCTGACCTTTCTATATATAGCCTGATTCTCAGATGTATTTGCAACCTGACATGTCATACACGCTCTTTTTCTGCTTCACCATATTCTCTATCTGTTTCATCATCCAGGGAGCTCTGACTTTAGTTGCCCTACCTTTCTCCCTAGTGGGAATGTACCTCGACTGTACCTGAACTATTTCCTCTTTAAAGGCAGCCCATTGTTCCATTACAGTTTTGCCTGCCAATCTTTGATTCCAGTTTACCCGGGCCAGATCTGTTCTCATCCCACTGAAATTGGCCTTCCCCCAGTTAAACATTTTTACTCCAGATTGCTCCCTGTCCTTTTCCATAGCTAATCTAAACCTTATAATATGATCACTGTTCCCTAAATGTTCACCCACTGACTCCACTTGACCTATCTCATTCCCCAGAACCAGATCCAGCAATGCCTCCTCCCTAGTCAGGCTGGAATCATACTGATCAAGAAAGTTCTCCTGAACACACTTCAGAAATTCTTCCCCTTCACTGCCCTTAACACTATTACGATCCCAGTCTATATTAAGATAGCTGAAGTCCCCCATTATTACTACTCTATAGTTCTTGCACCCCTCTGTAATTTCTCTGCAAATTTGCTCCTCCATATCTTTCCCACTATTTGGTGGTCTATAGAATACACTTAGTAGTGTAATGGCACCTCTATTATTTCTCAACTCTAGCCATATAGATTCTGTCCTTGACTCCTCCAGGTCATCCTCCCTCTCCAGCACTGTAACATTCTCCTTAACCAATACTGCCACACCACCTCCTATCTTTCCTGAACACCTTATAACCAGGAATATTTAATACCCAATCCTGCTGAGGTGAGAAATTTCTTTACTCAGAGGATCTTTGTGAATCTTTCAAATTCTCCACCACAGACGGCTGTGGATGCTCAGTAGCTGAGTATATTCAAGGCTGAGATAGATAGATTTTTGGATTCTAAGGGAATCAAGGGATATGGGGATCGGGCAGGAGAGTTGTGTTGAGGTCGAAGATCAGCCATCCATGATCTTATTGAATGGTGGAGCAGGCTCAAGGGAGTGTATGGCCTACTCCTGCTCCTATTTCTTATGTTCTTAGGTTCAAAAGGGAAAGTCTTGCTTGACCAACCTCGTTGAATTATTGTTGTTCACAATTTATATTAACAATTTAGACTTTGGAATCAACAACACAATTTCTAAATTTGCGGATGACACCAAATTGGAGGGGATAGTCCATACTGAGGAGGACTGCAACAAATTATAAGACGACATTAATAAACTTGAATAGGCATATCATTGGCAAATGAATTTCAACATAAATAAGTGTGAGGTTTACATTTTGGTAAGAAAAATAAGGAGGTCACACATTACTTGGAAAATAAGAATTTAAATGGGGTAGAGGAGCAAAGGGATCTTGGGAGTACAAATACACACATCACTAAAAGGCCATAAAAAAGCAAACCAAGCACTCGGGTTTATTTCTAGAGGGATAGAATTGAAAAGTAGAGAAGTTATGCTAAACTTGTATCGAACCTTGGTTAGACCACACTTGGAGTACTGCGTACAGTTCTGATCGCCATATTATAAAAAGGATATAGTCACTGGAGAGGATGCAAAAAAGACTTACAAGGATAACAGAAATGTGAGGTTATACCCATCAGGAAAGGATGAACAGGCTGGGTCTCTTTTCTCTTGAAAAGAGGGGGATGGGGGGTGATCTTTGCTGATCGCCAAGGTTAATCATGAATTACTGGTCATTTGTAGCTGTATAGTGCACAGTGGTTAGCACTGTTGCCTCACAGCGCCAGGGACCCGGGTTCAAATCCGGCCTCGGGTGACTGTCTGTGTGGGAGTTTGCACATTCTCCCCGTGTTTGCGTGGGTTTCCTCCGGGTGCTCCGGTTTCCTCCCACAGTCCAAAGATGTGCGGGTTAGGTTGATTGGCCATGATATTTTTAAAAAAATTAGCCCTTAGTGTTAGGGGGGATTAAATACGTGGGGTTACGGGGATAGGGCTTGGGTGGGATGGCTGTCGGTGTAGGGACCGGGTGCTAGGGTTTGGATGATCTGCCATGATCTCGTTGAATGGCGGAGCAGGCTCGAAGGGCCGAATGGCCTACTCCTGCTCCTATCTTCTATGTTTCTTATGTTTCTATGATTGACCGCTGGGGTTTTCCCATTGTCTTAAAGCTACAGAAACTTACATAAACAAGCAGTTTCAATGTGTGGTAAACCACTGTTCTACCTGTTTGTGTCTGTATGTGTATTCCAATAGGTACAGGTCTGGACATGCCTCGGCTGACTCCTCCCACTATTCCAGGTATATAAGTGACTACCTCCCAGTCCCTTAGTATTCTGGACGGGTCGACCACTCGAGACAAGACCTTCATTCTTTAGTTAATAAAAGCCTGATTGTTACTCGCTCAACCTCAGTCTTTTGAGTAATTGATGGCGCATCAATTTTATTAACTAAATTTTTTATAATGGAGAAGATCCTCACACCAGCATGCCTGGACCTGGACAGTCGGGAAGCGGACGCTTCCACCAAGTTTGCTCACTGGCTCACGTGCTTCGAGACATTCCTGACTGCCTCCACTGCGGTCGAAACGGATGCGGACAAACTGTCTGTCCTGATCTCCAAGGTGAACCACCGAGTGTACTCAGTCATCCGGGACGCGACCTCGTACACAGCCGCCCTCCAGCTCCTCAAGACCCAGTACACGCGCCCTGTGAACGAAGTATACGCTAGGCACCTTCTGGGGAGTCGCAAGCAACAACCTGGGGAATCGACTGAGGAATACCTCCAAGCACTGTCCGTGCTTGGCCGGGCCTGTGGGTGTAAGGCGGTAACGCCCACTAAGTACACGGAGGAACTGATCCAGGATGCCTTCGTAGCGGGCCACAGGTCCAACTACACCCGACAGCGACTGCTGGAGCAGAGTGACCTCACCCTCGACAAAGCCTCCGAAATCGCAATAACGCTGGACGCAGCCTTCCGGGGCATGGATGCCTACTCCTCTGCACCGTGGACGCCGCGGGGAACGACAACCTGGGACACGGTAGGACAGCCCCATAGCACCGTGCCACCCCAGCCACAGCCCAACAACGGCCCAACTACCGCAGCAGTGTCCCAAAGCCAGACAGCAGTATCCCAAGGCCAGAAATGCTACTTCTGTGGCCAGGCCAAACACCCCAGAGCGCGCTGCCCGGCGAAGAATGCGACCTGCTCGGGCTGCGGAAAAAAGGGACACTACGCCAGCGTCTGCAAGGCCAAAGCCACCCCGAACGCCAGCAGCGCCGCGTGTGGGCCGTGCGAGCCGCCATCTTGGGCCCCCAACAGCGCCGCGTGGGGGCCGCCATCTTGGGCCTCCCCAGCCATGTGCGGACCACCGCAGCAGCAGCCATCTTGGACGACTCCAGCCACATGGGAATCATGGACGCCGCCATCTTGGACACCAGCCGGGACGCAGCAGACCGCCAACCCCCCCCCATCTGATACCCGCAGCGACACACCGACCCCTACGCTGGCCTCTGTGACGCTGGACCAAACGAGACCGCACCAGCTAGCTCGGTCCAAAATGGACGTTAAGGTAAACGGCCATGCAATAAACTGCCTTTTTGACTCCGGGAGCACAGAGAGCTTCATCCACCCCGACACGGTGCGGCGTTGCTCTCTCCCAGTCCTGCCTGCGCACCAGCGGATTTCTATGGCCTCCGAGTCCCAGTCAGCGGACATTGGCGGCTACTGCGTGGTGACACTAGTAGTAGACGGGACTGTGTTCAATAATTTTAAACTCCTGGTCCTGCCGGACCTCTGCGCTGCCGTTCTACTGGGGTTGGATTTCCAGTGCCACCTCAAAAGCGTTACGATGGCGTACGGTGGCCCCCTCCCCCCACTCACAGTCCGCAGCCAGCAGCCTCCAAATTGCCCGCCGCGCACCAGATGCAACCTCTCCACACTCAGAGTCCCACCCCCCCCCCCCCCCCCACTGTTTGCTAACCTCACCCCCGACTGTAAGCCCATCGCCACAAAGAGCAGGCGATACAGTGCCGGGGACAGGGTTTTCATCAAAACCGAAGTGGAGCGGCTCCTGAAGGAGGGGATTATTGAGGGCAGCTCCAGCCCCTGGCGAGCCCAGGTTGTGGTCGTTAAGACCGGCGAGAAACAACGCCTGGTCATCGACGACAGCCAAACAATAAACTGCTACACCCTGCTGGACGCCTACCCACTCCCCCGCATAGCTGACATGGTCAACCAGATCGCGCAGTACCGCGTCTTTTCGACCATTGACCTGAAATCAGCATACCACCAGCTACCCATCCGCCCTGAGGACCGCCAGTATACTGCTTTCGAGGCAAACGGCCGCCTCTATCACTTCCTTAGGGTTCCCTTCGGCGTTACCAACGGGGTCTCCGTCTTCCAAAGGGAGATGGACCGGATGGTCGATCAAAACGCGCTGCAGGCCACTTTCCCTTACCTAGACAATGTGACCATCTGCGGCCATGACTTGCAGGACCATGACGCAAACCTCGAAAAATTCCTCCGCACCACCCAACTCCTGAACCTGACATATAACAAGGAGAAGTGCATATTCTGCACAGACCGCCTCGCCATCCTTGGCTGTGTTGTGGAACACGGGGTCATCGGTCCCGACCCGGACCGGATGCGTCCCCTTATGGAACTCCCACTGCCCCACTGCCTAAAAGCTCTGAAGAGGTGCCTAGGGTTTTTTTCCTACTACGCTCAGTGGGTCCCCTACTATGCAGACAAAGCCCGTCCACTGATCAAATCCACCTCTTTTCCCCTGATGGCAGAGGCCCGCTTGGCCTTCCACCATATCAAGGAGGACATTGCCAAAGCCACCATGCACGCAGTGGACGAATCCATCCCCTTCCAGGTGGAAAGCGATGCGTCCGACTTTGCTCTGGCCGCCACCCTTAATCAGGCGGGGAGACCTGTGGCATTCTTCTCACGAACCCTCCAGGGCCCGGAGACCAGACACTCCGCGGTCGAGAAGGAGGCCCAGGCTATCGTGGAGGCTGTGCGTCATTGGAGGCACTACCTGGCCGGAAAACGATTTACCCTGCTCACTGACCAGCGTTCAGTTGCTTTTATGTTCAACAACAAGCAGAGGGGCAAAATCAAAAATGACAAGATCTTGAGGTGGAGAATCGAACTTTCCACCTACAATTACGAGATCTTGTACCGGCCTGGGAAGCTCAATGAACCCCCAGATGCCCTATCGCGTGGCACCTGCGCCAGCGCGCAGATCGATAGGCTGAGGGCCCTCCACAATGACCTCTGCCACCCGGGGGTCACCAGGTTCTTCCACTTCATCAAGGCCCGCAACCTGCCTTACTCCATCGAGGAGGTCAGGACCATGACCAAGAACTGCCAAGTCTGCGCTGAGTGCAAACCGCACTTTTATAGACCAGACAGAGCCCACCTGATAAAAGCCACTCGCCCTTTCGAACGCCTGAGCGTCGATTTCAAAGGGCCTCTCCCCTCCTCCGACCGCAATGTGTACTTCCTCAACATCATTGACGAGTACTCCCAGTTCCCGTTCGCTATCCCCTGCCCGGACATGACCAGTGCCACGGTCATTAAATCTCTGAACAGCCTCTTCACCCTGTTCGGTTTCCCCAGCTATATCCATAGCGACCGGGGCTCATCGTTTATGAGCGACGAACTCCGCCAGTACCTGCTCGCTAGGGGTATAGCCACAAGCAGGACCACCAGTTACAACCCCCGGGGGAACGGGCAGGTGGAAAGAGAGAATGCAACAGTTTGGAAGGCCGCCCTACTAGCCTTAAAGTCTAGGGGCCTTCCGACCTCCCGCTGGCAGGAGGTGCTCCCCGATGCGCTCCACTCAATTCGGTCACTGCTCTGCACTGCCACCAATGCCACCCCTCACGAGAAAATGTTTGTCTTCCCAAGGAAGTCCACATCGGGGACATCGTTACCACCATGGCTGACGTCCCCAGGGCCGGTACTACTGAGAAGACACGTGAGGGCCAATAAAACGGACCCCCTGGTCGAGAGGGTCGACCTCCTCCACGCCAACCCCCAGTACGCTTACATTGCGTACCCGGACGGGCGGGAGGACACAGTCTCCATACGAGACCTCGCACCCTCGGGGACCGCTGTAACCCACTACCCATTACCACCCCCCCCCCCCCCCCCACGACCCGACATCCAACCCCAGCAGCCGGCTCGCCTTGGACCGTCACCCACGAGGACTACACTCCAGGGCCCCAGCCTACACGGGACGCGACGCCGGAAGCTCCACCACCCCTGCCGTCGCCACGTCGATCACAGCGGCAGACAAGACCTCCGGAGAGACTCCAATACACGAACTTTTAAATACACTTCACCCCGCCGGACTCATTTTTAAACAAGGGGTGAATGTGGTAAACCACTGTTCTACCTGTTTGTGTCTGTATGTGTATTCCAATAGGTACAGGTCTGGACATGCCTCGGCTGACTCCTCCCACTATTCCAGGTATATAAGTGACTACCTCCCAGTCCCTTAGTATTCTGGACGGGTCGACCACTCGAGACAAGACCTTCATTCTTTAGTTAATAAAAGCCTGATTGTTACTCGCTCAACCTCAGTCTTTTGAGTAATTGATGGCGCATCACAATGCCGACACATTAGGCTTCACCTAGGAACCAAATCTATCAGATTGGCATGGATTGCTTGAGATTGTACACAACGATCCCCTCTTTGATAACTAATTTCCATTGCATATCACACTTGTTGGAATGAGAATTTTGAGAAAAAGATGTTACATACCCTTGGGGAGTTAACCCCTTTAAACTGAATCCAACATTACAGCAATATCACAAATTTAAAAATCCAGTACAGACAATAGAGGTACAGACTGAAGTGTTGCATGCCCTTACATTCTGCGGTTAAGGAAACTGCTGTTAATTCTCAAATTATTGCCTTGAAGACTTATAATATATACTCAATCAATACTGATATAAAAGGCAGCAAAAGCTTCACATTATTCAGCATTTTCTCCAGTAAGGATTCATCATTCTTTCAATGACGTCAACCTCATGTACTGAGGATGGCCACGAGACTCTTCAAATTAACTCGACAAAACTACACCAGTCATGCTCAGATTTTACTACACTTTGCACCATATTTTCAAATTATTCTGTGATCTGACAAAAGTACACTGCGACACGTATCTGGGCTTTAAAATTTAACCAATAAAGTTTGTTCCCTTGGTCAAAATATCAGCAAACCCCATGTCTGGTGATAGAGACTGGAGCTTCTCGATGAACCCCCTTAACACAGCTACCTTCCCAGAAAAGAACAGAGGTCCAAAGCACTCCATTGTTGCACTAAATCACAGGTAGAGACACGTACCTCCCTGAAGATCTTTTTATGGCTCCACCAACCCTCTACCCAATCTACCACATGGTATGCTCCTAATTTGCTTCAAGCATTAGATCCTGGGTGACAAAACAAGCCTCCAGATTAAGCCAAACTCAAGAGCCAGATCATATGCTTCAACTAATTAACCAAACAAAATCCACTTTCCCAGTACAATCAATACTGCTAGCTCCAGGGTACAGCTGTACTTCATAGACTTCAGTGCAGGCCAACCCATTAGTACTCCTCCTATACCTCACAATAGATTCCCAAACACAAATTTTCACCTTGTGCACCACATTCACTTCCATGTCACCAGCTAGCAACATTTAAGGCAAAATTAGATAAACACAAGGAGGAAAATATTAAAAAGTACAGGGAAAGGGGACCAGACTAGATAGCTTTAATTTGGACACATCAGAGCAAACAACTTCCTTCAATGCTGCCATTTCTACAATTCTAATGGTGGAGGATTAGGAAAATATATAGAAACAAACCCTCAGAATGACCAGCTGTAATAGAACATTCAATGGCCAACTCAAGATCCTTGCACAAACATCATAAATTCCACCTCTTCATTCCAAACAATTGCTGGAATGGTTGTGGCACCCTCCCAAATATGCCCCATTCATTCAGCCATCTGGACAGTGGTCTAAGAGACAAAACTGGTAATGTTAAATACACAGCTGACTGAAATTAGTCCCCAAATTCCTAGTTAATTTTCTGGTGTTATTTATCTTTTCAGCAGGGGCATGGTGGCATATGCTTTTTTTTTTGCACTCCCATTTCTTGGATCTCCCCATACTGTCTCAGTCTACATGGCTCCCAGTACTCTGCCAATGCAACTCCAGAACCAAACACTAAAGAGGTGCAAAAGTGTTTGTTAAGGTGATCCTATCTCCCTGCAGGAAAGCATATGCTCAAGCCATGAATTATTATTACGGAAGAGGATTAAGGTGTGAAACTGCAATGTAACACTCTGATGCAGCACACTAGGGTTCCAATACAGTACTCTGTAGCATGACATATTCTAGGCAGTTCAGTTAATGTGATAGCATCCTGCAAGTATCAACCAGAAAATCAGAATTCTCAATCTCTCCTGAAGCTGTCTACGGAGGAGTGACCTGCCTAAAGGGAAGGCAAAGGAACTACCTGAACTATCTGAAGTGGCAGGTTTGCAAACAGTGCCCTTGAATTCCAAAAAGAGTCACATTTCTAAGCAGCTATGCATTTCCGTCACATCTGCAAGCGAAAGAAAGCGGCGGCATTGCGGACCTGGGTGGAGCGGCGAGGCGGCTGCGGAGATATAAAAAGAGCTCGAGGCGCAGGTAGGCCCCACAGCAGCAGCAGTGCCAGTGCGGACCTGGGAGGAGCGGCGAGGCGGCGGCGATATAAAGAGAGCCCGAGGCGCAGATAGGCCCCACAGCAGCAGCGGCGGCAGCAGTACGGACCTGGGAGGAGCGGCGAGGCGGCGGCGGCGGTACCAACTCAGCACTGGCAGAATTTTCAAAGAGTGACGTCAGAAGTCAAAAGTGACATCGGCAGAAAGGGAGGGAGCTGATTGAGGCCAGTGTCGGGAGCGGAGAGAGCGGCGGTACAAGGCTTACCAATCTCACAGACTGGCAGCGGCGTTCCGGAGTCACGTCATGATTCAAAAAGTGACGCGGGCAAGAGGAAGCAGCTGATTGGGTGAGAACGGCCAGGTGAGTATTTATACTAATCTATAGTTTGACAGTTAAGATTAATAGTTTATAAAATTTAGAAGGTCGTAATTTTTGTGGTTATATTTTCTAAGGTCCCTGTTGTGTATCGGGGAGTGCTCGTAACCAAGGGCCCTTGAATATATCATTTAATTGTAGTGTAATTAGTGGAACTGATTTGATTTAAATTAATTAAAGGGTATGTCATGGCAAGACAGCTCGGCCCCGTGGCATGCTCCTCCTGCGCTATGTGGGAAATCAGGGACACTTCCTGTGTCCCTGACGACCATGTGTGCGGGAAGTGTATCCAGCTGCAGCTACTGACAGACCCCATTGTGGCGCTGGAGCTGCGAATGGATACATACTGGAGCATTCGCGATACTGAGGACATTGTGGATATCACATTTAATCAGTTGGTCACACCGCAGGTAAAGGCTGCACAGGCAGGAAGGGAATGGGTGACCACCAGGCAGAGTAGTAGGCGCAGGCAGGTAGTGCAGGGGTCCCCTGTGGCCATCCCCCTCTCAAACAGATATACTAATTTGGATATTGTTGAAGGAGATGGCTTATCAGGGGAAGGCAGCAGCAGCCAACTTCCTGGCACCATGGGTGGTTCTGCTGCACAGGACGGGAGGAAAAAGAGCGGGAGAGCTATAGTGATAGGGGATTCTATTGTAAGGGGAATAGATAGGCGTTTCTGCGGCCACAAACGAGACTCCAGGATGGTATGTTGCCTCTCTGGCGCAAGGGTCAAGGATGTCTCGGAGCGGCTGCAGGGCATTCTGGAGGGGGAGGGTGAACAGCCAGTTGTCGTGGAGCATATAGGTACCAACGATATAGGTAAAAACCGGGGTGAGGTCCTGAAAGCTGAATATAGGGAGTTAGGAGGTAAATTAAAAAATAGGACCTCAAAAGGTAGTAAGCTCAGGATAGTCAGAGTAGAAATAGAAGGATATTTCAGCTGAATATGTGGCTAGAGGAATGGTGCAAGGGGGTGGGTTTCAAATTCCTGGGACGTTGGATCCGGTTCTGGGGGAGGTGGGACCAGTACAAACTGGACGGTTTGCACATGGGCAGGACCGGGACTGATGTCTTAGGGGGAGTGATTGCTAGTGCTGTTGGGGAACGTTTAAACTAAAATGGCAGGGGGTTGGGAACCTGTGCAGGGAGACAGAGGAAAGGGAAGCAAGGATAGAAGCAAACGACAGGAAGGAGAAAAGCAAATGTGGAAGTCAGAGAAATCAAGGGTTTAAATCAAACATGGCCAAAGTAAATAATAATTTTAAAAGGTCTAAGAGTGTTAAAAAAACAAGCCTGAAGGCTTTGTGTCTTAATGCAAGGAGCATTCATAATAAGGTGGATGAATTAGCTGCGCAAATACATGTAAACGGATATGATATAATTGGGATTACGGAGACATGGCTCCAGGGTGACCAAGGCTGGGAATTCAACATCCAGGGGTATTCAATATTCAGGAAAGACAGGCGAGAAGGAAAAGGAGGTGGGGTAGCATTGCTAGTTAAAGAGGAGATTAACACAATAGTAAGGAAGGATATTAGCTCTGATGATGTGGAATCTGTATCGGTAGAGCGGAGAAATACCAAGGGGCAGAAAACATTAGTGGGAGTTGTATATAGACCCCCAAACAGTAATGCTGCGGTTGGGGATGGCATTAAACAGGAAATTAGAGACGCGTGCAATAAGGGCACAGCAGTTATCATAGGTGACTTTAATCTACATATAGATTGGGCTAACCAAATTAGTAACAATACTGTGGAGGAGGAATTCCTAGAGTATATACGGGATGGTTTCCTGGACCAATATGACCAGGAACCAACTAGAGATCAGGGCATCTTAGACTGGGTATTATGTAATGAGAAAGGATTAATTAGCATTCTTGTTGTGTGAGGCCCCTTGGGGCGGAGCGATCATAATATGATCGAATTCTTCATTAAGATGGAGAGTAAAGTAGATGACTCAGAGACTAGGGTCCTGAATTTAAATAAAGGAAACTACGATAGTATGAGGCACGAGTTGGCTAGGATGGATTGGGGAATGTTACTTAAAGGGTTGACGGTGGATAGGCAATGGCAAACATTTAAAGATCGCATGGATAAACTACAGAATTTGTTCATCCCGGTTTGGCATAAAAATAAAACAAAGAAGGTGACTCAACTGTGGCTAATGAGGGAAATTAGGGATAGCATAAGAGCCAAGGAGAGGACATATAAATTGGCCAGAAAAAGCAGCAAACCTGAGGATTGGGAGCAGTTTAGGATTCAGCAAAGGAGGACAAAGGGATTCATTAAGAGGAGGAAAATAGAGTATGAGAGTAAGCTTGCAGGGAACATAAAAAGTGACTGTAAAAGCTTCTATAGATATGTGAAGAGAAAAGACTGGTGAAGTCAAGCGTAGGACCCTTGCAGTGAGAATCAGGGGAATTTATAATGGGGAGCAAAGAAATGGAAGTCCAATTAAATATATACTTTGGTTCTGTCTTCACAAAGGAGGACACAAATAACCTCCCAGAGATGTCGGGGAACATATGGTCTAATGAGATGGAGGAACTGAATGAAATCAGTATTTGTAGGGAAATGGTGTTAGGGAAATTGACGGGATTGAAGGCCGATAAATCCCCAGGGCCTGATAATCTACATCCTAGGGTATTTAAGGAAGTGGCCCTAGAAATAGTAGATGCATTGCTGGTCATCTTCCAAAATTCTATGGACTCTGGAACAGTTCCCATGGATTGGAGGGTAGCTAATGTAACCCCACTATTCAAAAAAGGTGGTAGAGAGAAAACGGGGAATTATAAACCGGTAAGCCAGACATCGGTATTGGGGAAAATGCTAGAGTCCATTATAAAAAATGTAATGGCAGAGCACTTGGAAAACAGTGACAGGATCGGACATAGTCAACATGGATTTACAAAAGGTAAATCGTGCTTGACTAATCTACTGGAAGTTTCTGAGTATGTAACTGGTAGAATAGATAAGGGAGAACCAGTGGATGTGGTGTATTTGGACTTTCAGAAGGCTTTCGATAAGGTCCCGCATAAGAGATTAGCGTGTAAAGTTAAAGCACATGGGATTGGGGGCAAGGTATTGACTTGGATAGAGAACTGGTTGGCAGACAGGAAGCAAAGAGTTGGAATAAACGGGTCTTTTTCCGAGTGGCAGGCAGTGACTAGTGGGGTACCGCAGGGATCGGTCCTAGGATCCCAGCTGTTCACAATATATATTAATGATCTAGACGAGGGAACTAGATGTAATATCTCCAAATTTGCAGATGACACAAAGCTGGGTGGGCGTGTGTGCTGTGAGGAGGATGCCAAGAAACTCCAGTATGATTTGGACAGGTTGAGTGATTATACTGCATCTGCCATGCATCTGCCCAATGTGGATAAATGTGAGGTTATCCACTTTGGTGGAAAAAACAGGAAGACAGATTATTTTCTGAACGGCAATAGATTGGGAGAAGGGGAAGTGCAACGAGACCTGGGTGTCCTTGTGCACCAGTCGCTGAAGGTAAGCATGCAGGTGCAGCAGGCGGTTAAGAAGGCAAATGGTATGTTAGCCTTCATAGCGAGAGGATTCAAGTACAGGAACAAGGATGTCTTGCTGCAGTTGTACAGGGCCTTGGTGAGGCCACACCTTGAGTATTGTGTGCAGTTTTGGTCGCCTTATCTGAAGAAGGATGTTCTTACCATGTAGAGAGTGCAGCGAAGATTCACCAGACCGATACCTGGGATGACAGGAATGGCGTATGAGGAGATTGGGTCGATTGGGCTTATATTCGCTGGAGTTTAGAAGAATGAGAGGGGATCTCATTGAAACTTATAAAATTCTAACAGTACTAGTCAGACTAGTTGCAGGAAAGATGTTCCTGATGGCGGTGGAGTCTAGAACCAGGTGTCACAGTCTAAGGATAAGAGGTAAGCCATTTAGGACAGAAATGAGGAGGAATTTCTTCACCCAGAGAGTGGTGAACCTGTGGAATTCTCTACCACAAAAGGCAGTTGAGGCCAATTCATTAAATATATTCAAGGAGGAGTTAGATATATTTCTCAAGGCTAAAGGGATCAAGGGATATGGGGAGAAAGCAGGGACAGGGTACTGAATTTGGATGATCAGCCATGATCTCATTAAATGGCGGTGCAGGCTCGAGGGGCTGAATGGCCTACTCCTGCTCCTATCTTCCATGTTTCTATGAACTCAGCCCCTTCTCTGTATCCCATAATGCACCTGTTTGACAATGAATAATCAAGATCCCTGAATTAAATGTACTGATAACATATTTAATCTTTGTTCAATAGGAGAAAGTTTGAATTCAAATAGCTGTTCCAGTACAGCTACAACACTGGCATCTACCCGGCAATGTGGAAAATTGCCCAAGTATGTCCTGTCTACAAAAAGCAGGGCAAATCCGACCCGGCCAATTACCGTCCCATCAGTCTGCTCTCAATCATCAGCAAAGTGATGGAAGGTGTCGTCGACAGTGCTATCAAGCGGCACTTACTCAGCAATAGCCTGCTAACTGACGCCCAGTTTGGGTTCCGCCAGGGCCACTCAGCTCCTGACCTCATTACAGCCTTGGTCCAAACATGGACAAAAGAGCTGAACTCAAGAGGTGAGGTGAGAGTGACTGCCCTTGACATCAAGGCAGCATTTGATCTAGTGTGGCATCAAGGAGCCCTAGCAAAACTGAAGTCAATGGGAATCAAGGGGAAAACTCTCCATTGGTTGGAATCATACCTAGCACAAAGGAAGTTGGCTGTGGTTGTTGGAGGTCATTCATCTCAATCACATGACATCACTGCAGGAGTTCCTCAGGGCAGTGTCCTAGGCCCAACCATCTTCAGCTGCTTCATCAATGACCTTCCCTCCATCATAAGGTCAGAAGTGGGGATGTTCGCTGATGATTGCGCACTGTTCAGCACCATTCGAGACTCGTCAGATACTGACGCAGTCCGTGTCCATATGCAGCAAGACCTGGACAACATTCAGACTTGGGCTGACAAGTGGCAAGTAACATTCGCACCACACAAGTGCCAGGCAATGACCATCTCCAACAAGCGAGACTCTAACCATCTCCCCTTGACATTCAATGGCATTACCATCGCTGAATCCCCACTATCAACATCCTGGGGGTTACCATTGATCAGAAACTGAACTGGACCAGCCATATAAATACTGTGGCTACAAGAGCAGGCCAGAGGCTGGGAATTCTGCGGCGAGTGTCTCGCCTCCTGACTCCCCAAAGCCTTTCCACCATCTACAAGGCACAAGTCAGGAGTGTGATGGAATACTCTCCACTTGCCTGGATGAGTGCAGCTCCAACAACACTCAAGAAGCTCGACACCATTCAGGATAAAGCAGCCCGCTTGATTGGCACTCCATCCACCACCTTCAACATTCACTCCCTCCACCACCGGCGCACTGTGGCTGCAGTGTGTACCATCTACAAGATGCACTGCAGCAACTCGCCAAAGCTCCTTCAACAGCACCTTCCAAACCCGCGACCTCTACCACTTAGAAGGACAAGGGCAGCAGACGCATGGGAACATCACCACCTATAAGTTCCCCTCCAAGCCACACACCATCCTGACTTGGACCTGTATCGCCGTTCCTTCACTGTCACTGGGCCAAAATCCTGGAACTCCCTTCCTAACAGCATTGTGGGTGTACCTACACCTTATGGACTGCAGCGGTTCAAGGCGGCGGCTCACCACCATCTTCTCAAGGGCAATTAGGGATGGGCACTAAATGCAGGCCTAGCCAGCGACGCCCACATCCAATCAATGAATAAAAAAATATGTACATGTTGGAACTAAAATCCATCAAGCAAAAATGTCTGATATGGTCAGTTAGTTTAAACTGCCAAAAGCAAGTACATTCTAATGGTAAGTCTTGAGATAAATGTAACTGGGTTTGGTACATCCCAGAAGCTATGGTATGGTCAGAACAAAACATTAAGAAACATGGAGTTCTGTACTCAAATGAGATTAAACCAAAGCTTTACCAGGGTCATATAATATAGATCCAAGATTTTGATGAGTGTGAGCAGTGATTGTTTTAAATCCACATTTACAGACAATAATGATTGCGAAGAAGGGGGGAACACACATTGAAAACATGGCAGCTCACATTGGAAAGCAGCATCAACAATATAGAGATGTCTATTTTCTGGAATGCTTCAACCTTGGAGGTTGTCAATCATTATTTGCATTCCTTCCACCCCACCACACCCACACTTTAAAAAAAAAAAAAAAAAAAAAAATGTTTTACTTCTCCCCTTCAGCAGCACTAGCTGAGAAGGTATGTGGATAATGTTTCCGGGTATCTGGCTACTTCTGTTACAGTGTACGAGATTAGTCACTATTTTCCCCATTTCCTCTGCTCTGTGTCTGCCACCTCCCTTCCTTGCCCTCCCACCCCACAGAAAAACAAAATTGCAAATTCACATACGGAGAATCACTGCCATAAACTCAGATCGCGCCTCTCTGAGGAATAGCATCTGCTACACTAACCTTAAGTGCCACCAAGCTGCACCATAAACAGCATTTTTTTTTAAACCTGTGCCATTTTTAAGATAAAAATATAAACAGAAACTTACCAATCATTATGCTCATATCTTTTGTTTGGATGAACAGATTTCACCAAAGCCAACATTTCTTTAAATGCCCCCACTCTACTGGACAAAATTATTACTTCAACATTAGCTCTGAGCAACCTGAATGGTTGTAGTGTCTGAAATATAAGTCATCCATTTGCAAAAATTCGTGATTCATAAGTACCAAAAAGGAGAAAACATACACACACAGAACTCATTTTCTTGTTTAATACAAATAATTCAGTTTTATTCTGAACTTTGAAATAAAATATTGATAACATTAAAGCTACAATGTTTCACGGTTATTGTAGTCAATCTCATAACTCTAAAGTAATGAACTATTTACTGTACAGTATTTGCTATTGTACACCGATAAATTTATGATCAGGTGTCTGAATCAGAATCACAGCAATACCTGTGATTTCAAGAAAGTAGTGGAGCGTTTCCAACTGCTTATGTTCTAAGTGGTAGAACTCTATATGGTGCTTTGTTCTCAAGCTACTGAATCCCTCTTACCACCGCCACCCCCCACCCCCTCCACACACTAAAATGAACAGCCAGTTCAGACGAAAGGTCATTGACCTGAAACGTTAACTTTGTTTCTCTCGCCACAGATGCTGCCTGACCTGCTGCATATTTCCAGCATTTTCTGTTTTTATTTTACTTAAATGAACTGATAGTTTATAAGACATGTACTTGTAATGATGAAAAACAAAAGTATTGTTATTTTTAAATGTCAACAACACAGAAGGCATCCCTACAATCCTTTTTAATATGAGTGTGCTGTCTCAAAAAGGAGCAGTAAACCCCACAGCTAGCCCTGAAAACAAAGGAAAATTGAATTGAGACCCTGGCTACTGCATGCAGAAATATTCTGTGATAGCTTAAAAATATAAACCTGTTGCTAATTTCAATTCAGTTCAAAGTGTACTTTGCCCACTAAAGAAATGGGGATGGATTGAGGGCTCAGAGAGTACATCGAACAAATCAATGTCGTCACTGATAAAAATAGTCATAGTGAAGATTAGTCGTACATGAAGTTAACCCCACGAGTTAATAACAGCCATATTATTCTACTGTATAAGTTTAATAAAAATGTTTAAAAAATCTAAGGCTTAATTAGTGTACATACAGTAAAGATTTTCCACATGTACTATAATCCAATTACAAACTTTCCATGTTGAGTGTAATAATTTGAGAGACCACTATTATATTTGTAATAAAGCCAAAGATATATGAAAAATGTGTTTTAGAAATAGCTAAAATTAAGGTGGAGATTGGATTAAGAGGGAGACTGCCTTTCCCTTCTAAACGATGCAGGCTGGAACCCAGTTGTCCTCATGTTCCAGGAACCTTGGTTCTTGATGCTTATCAAATTACTGGTCCTTTGGACAACAGTCGGTATTTCATTTGTAGATTCCAAACTATGCTCATCAGTTTAATTTCTCACAGGTATCAACTTATGCGAGTTTACAGCTAACTACATTACATCCTACATGACTCAACTATCACAGGGGCTTTTTCAGGAAGAAATTCAAAATATATTTTTAAAGCATCAACGGGTTCTGGCTTGCTCATTCGCATAAAATGCAAATATCATTGTCTCTCCAATTGTGATTTAAATATGACTGACAGATCTTTATTCAGATACCTTTTGATATGGAATACATACTGCAGATTTTTGTCAGTATCTTCAGTTCAGTTTCTGGAATCCATGCTTGGTCTCAATAAGAATCACATATCATATTGCATTGCTGAAAGCCTATGAAAGACTTTCATCTAAAAGCCAATATCGCATTGCATTCAATGTAAGAAATTCACTCTACAGAAGGTATTTTAACCTCTTGTAGACTGATTGTGTCTTTATTGTTTTCTAAGTATTTGTACCATCTGATGTCTTACTGCTTCTGTCTTGTTAGCTTACATGAACACATAAGAAAGAAAGCAATAGAAGGTTACGCTGATAGAGTTAGATGTAGAGGGGTGGGTGGAGGCTCATAGGGAGCATAAACACCGGCATGGACCTGTCGGGCCAAACGGCCTGTTTCCGTGCTGTACATTCTATGTAAATCTACGTATAGAGCCAGGCACAATAGTTTGATAGTGTGATCTAATTGTTTTTTTTTGTTTTTTTTGGAGTGGACAGAAAAACCTAATGGGTATCCCAGATGATCTCCAATGTGTTATACTTAGTTAAGGTATGCTTGGCAGTTCCTCGGCACGCTATTTCACTCACCTAATGCATAAGGGTGCAGTTTTCAATTCATAGGATATGCAGTCTGCTTATGGAAACTGCCTTTTTTGCTTGGTATTTTGCATGCAGATTCCATGTGAATCATACAGGCCAAATTTTAATATTCATCTTTCAAAAATATTTAATAAAATATTTTTTAATGGAAGTTACTGTTAATATTTTACAATCATTAATTACCCTCAGGTATTGTAGTGTAAAAACCAACTAATTGGCAAATAGGAATTCCCAACCTTTCCAACAGTAGTCAATATTATCCGCAAACATGCAATGTTCTGATTTATAAGCTTTTAATAACAGGGATCACAGAGGCATTCATACTAATTTGAATCCAGGCGTTCAACTGTTACAGAAAATACACTATAAATTGAAGGGTGCAGGTTTAAGTGGCTGCCGTAATACTGGCAGCAGTAGGAAAATATATTCAACCAAGTCCAATCTCCTTGAGCATCAGCGTTACCTTCTGTTGATAAGACATATTGCACTAGCTTGCAGTACCCGGAGGTTTAAATCCCCAATTGCGCTCTCACCGCAGTGAAAACTGTAAGCGCACGTTCAAATATTTTGACAGGTGTGAAACATGATCTAACTGGGCTAGGGTTTTCGTTACAGGTTATGTAGTTGAAATTTTAATAAAATAATATTTTTTTTAAATCTTAGAGCTAATGCAATCACTAATAATTAGCAATCCGCACAGTGATTCCAGGATTTGCAGTGGCAGTACAGCGCACCAGAGCTCAGGCAAGTGAGCGGACACTACCCCAATGGAAAGACGGGGCCTGTCACTGACCAAACTGACCGCCAGTCAGCATTTTATTTCCTACACAGCCTGACATTCTGCAGAACAGATATCTCAGCTTTCTAACATGCAAGTTGCACTAGACATCAGTATGGGTATTTTTAAGCAAACAGAAAGGCGGCAGCTGACCCGCTGAAACGGATTCCTACCGTATGAGAGGAGGTTGCTGCCTTCTTCCTTCCCCCGCTGTGCCGGGCGAGCAGTTACTGTATCAAAGCACCGGACGACGGAACGCCGCTGTTTTGATACAAACCTCTGGAACGCCTCCCAACGTCACCGCGTGCCTGCGTCAGCACCAGCCACCGGGACCCTCCCCCTGCAAAACGACACCACTCACCCAAAGCGCTCCCGCCTGCACCGACACTCCTACCTGGGGGGGTTAAAAATGCAATCCAGTTTGACCTGTCCCATTCTGAAAAGCCAGCACCCGCTCAGCATGTGTTGCAATAAGTTTGCATTCGGTCTCACTCTTTTTCGGAAACATCGTAAATTGTACTCTTGACATTTCTAATAGCTCTCTATATTTATCAAGTGAATGCAACTATACATCCTATCGCTCGGCGCCCCGCTGTTGCTATATTATACCACGGGGCATGAGTTTATTATCTTACATGCATGTTCAAAAATACTTTAATCTCGAATGTAGCTTTTTCATGTTTTGCCTATTGGAACTATAATCCATTTCATTTGCTACCTCTGCATTGAAATATTGATGTACTAAAGTTGCAATGCCACCTCTGATGATCACTGGAAAGACCTTGTTTGAATAAGTTGCTTTGTAATTCCCATCCCCAGGCCTGGCAATCACTCATTAGGAGTGACGTTTACTGAAAACTGACCGACTTCTATGCATTAACTTCAAAATCAACATAGTTTTATGTTTTCCATCAGTTTATAGTGTGTTTATTGCTGATTTTAAAAAAATCGTTCTTTGGCTATGTCAACAGTTATGCCAGATTTTAAGAATATGTATACCAATTATTTTTGGGAAGAGTTTGAAAGTTGTCATATGTGGGCTTATATTAATTAATTAATCAAAAGCTTCCTCTCATCAACAAGTATTATACCTAAACATATTTACTCCAGAACCATTCATAAACACTTCTTCAAAACTGACCAAAATACACAAGATTTTTAAACTGTTGGTCAGCATTAAATAAATACTGTACTATGGTTTCAATCCTTAGAATAAAATTCTTGTCCAGATTTTGTGAATTAAGTCTATTCTCTGTACAATTGCAGTCGAGTCATTGATCAATTTTTTATCTTCCTCACTGGTTAACAACAACTTGTATTTACATAGTGCCTTTAATGTAGTAAAATGTTCCAAGGTGCTTCACAGGAGTGTTATAAGAAAAATAATTGTCACCAAGCCACATAAGGAGAAATTAGGGCAGATGGCCAAAAGCTTGGTCAAAGAGGTAGGTTTTAAGGAGCGACTTAAAGGAGGAAAGAGAGGCGGAGAGGTTTAGGGAGGGAATTCTGGAGCTCTGGGCCCAGGCAGCTGGAGGCACGGCCACCAATGGTTGAGTGATTATACTCAGGGATGCGCAAGAGGGCAGAATTCGAGGAGGGCAGATACCTCGGGAGATTGTAGTGCTGGAGGAGATTACAGAGATCAGGAGGGGCGAGGCCATGGAGGGATTTGAAAACAAGGATGAGAATTTAAAAAATCAACGTGTTGTTTAACCGGGAGCCAATGTAGGTCAGCGAGCACAGGAGTGATGGGGGAACAGGACTTGGTGCGAGTTAGGACACGGGCAGCCGAGTTTTGGATGACCTCAAGTTTACGTAGGGTGGAATGTGGGAGGCCAGTCAGGAGTGCGTTGGAATAGTCAAATCTGGAGGTAACAAAGGCATGGATGAGGGTTTCAGCAGCGGATGAGCTGAGGTAGGGGCGGAGACAGGCGATGTTGCGGAGGTGGAAATAGGCGGTCTTAGTTATGCCGCATATGTATGGTCAGAAGCTTATTTCAGGGTCAACTATGACACCAAGTTTGCGAAGTCTGGTTCAGCCAGGGAGAGGGATGGAGTCGGTAGCTAGGAAACTGAGTTAATGGAGGGGACCGAAGACAATGGCTTCCCAATATTTAATTGGAGAAAATTTCTGCCCATCCACTACCAGATGACGGACAAGCAGTCAGTCAATTTAAAGACTGTGGAGGGGTCGAGAGAAGAGGTAGTGAGGTAAAGCTGTGTGTCATCAGTGTACATGTGGAAACTGACACTGCATTTTCGGATGATGTCGCCAAGGGGAAGCATGTAGATGAAAAATAGGAGGGGGGCAAAGGATAGATCTTTGGGGGACACCAGAGGTAACGATGCAAGAATGGGAAGAGAAGCTATTGCACGTGATTCTCTGGCTTGATAGCTAAAAGTGGAACCAGGCGAGTGCAGTCCCACCCAACTGGACGACGGTGGAGAGACGTTGGAGGAGGATGGAGTGGCCAACCGTATCAAAGGCTGCAGACAAGTCAAGAAGGGCGAGGAGGGATAGTTTACCTTTGTCACAGTCACATAGAATGTCATTTGTGACTTTGATGAGAGCCGTTTCAGTACTGTGGCAGGGGCGGAAATTTGATTGGAGGGATTCAAACATGGAGTTTTGGGAAAGATGGGCACGGATTTGGAAGGACACAAAGGGGTAGATTTTCATAAAGCTGTCGGGAAGGAGGCGGGCCTACAACTTCCGGGTTTTAGTCCCGCCTACATAGACGTTCAGCCAATCCACGCGATTTTCCCTTGATTGACCTTGTTGAGCCCGCCCAGTGGGCTCAGCAGGCCAATTAAGGGCCACCCGGCAACAGGTGACGTCACAGACTGAAATTTCATCTGTCAAGAGGTCTTGACAGATGAAATATCAGTATTTCACAGCTGTTTGAAGCTGTCAAACACTGACAGTCTGACTTCTAACCTGAGTCCTTCTACACAGACTCAGTTAGAAGTCTCACCGGCAATGAAGGCTGAAGGCTGTCACTTTTGACAGCTCGCAGCCATTTTGCTTTCAGTGCCGGCTGAGTGGACTCCCGAAACCTAGAGGAGGAAAGGCTGTTAAGTACAGGTAATTTAAACTACTTTAGACACACCAAACACACTTACCTTTGCACTCATGCACCCATCACTCACCTGAACATCGACATTGCGACCCCTCCAAGTCCTTCAACCCGACGGCCCGCCTGCTCTAACCTGGCGTGGTTTGGAGCCGTCGGGAATCCCACACGACACCCCTCAAAATAGGGATTAGGCTAAAAACTGCCTGTTAACTACCTGTTAACAGGCAGTTAATTGGCACTAATCCCTTCCCGCCTCAGGTCGGCGGGTCCCAGTGCGGGGCGGGTACCCGCCTCCCCTGAAACTTACGTGGAGGCGGGTTTTGGGCGGGATGGTGTCGGGACCCCCGAAATCGGGATTTCCCCCCCCGCACATGCCTGAAACCCCGCCTGACGGCTCCAGGAAAAATCGACCCCTACATGTTCAAGGACTTTGGAGAGGAAAAGGAAGTTGGAGATGGGCAGTAGTTTGCAAGGACGGAGGGGTCAATACCTGAGGAGAGAGAACTGTTAACAGTCAGCCAATATGGGAGCCAGAAAAGGAAGTTGGGTGGTCAGCAGTTTAGTGCGAATAGGGTCAAGGGAGCAGGAAGTGGGTCTCATGGACAAGTCGGAGAGGTCGTGAGGGGAGATTGGCGAGAAACTGGAGAAAGATGCGAGTTCAGGGCTGGGAAACCTTAGAAGGAGTTTGGCCCGGTGGGCTGAGGGAAGGAAGGGAAGTGGCAGAGGCAGCTGATCGGATGGGTCTCAATCTTGGAGACAAAGAAGTCCATGAGCTCCTCGCACTCATTGTTGGAGGTGAGTGTGGAGGAAACAAGGGAGGGGGTTTAAGAAGACAGTTAGCAGTAGAGAAAAGAAGCTGGTGGTTATCTTTGCATTCCAGAATGATCCTGGAATAGTGAGCAGTCTTGGCAGACGGGAGCAGGAGCCGATAATGCTTTATGTGGTTCAGCCAGATCTAGTGGTGAATGGCTAAACTAGTTGTCTGCCATATCCGTTCAAGTCTGCGACCCTTGGACTTAAGGGAGCAAGGATGAGGGCTGTACTGGGGGAACGGCCAGGGTGAGAGGGTAATGGGTTTTAATAGGGACCAGAGCATCAAAGGTGGTGGTGAGGGTATGGTTGAGCAGATCAGGTCCGAAGTGGCAGCCAAAATGCACACGAGAATGGACACAGGGAAAAATTCAAGTTACATAGGCCCGGTTATGTACCAATTATTGAAATACATATTTCCTGGTAGTACCAGGGAATAGGTTGGAGACAATAGTAGGGAGTCCAGAGTTAAAGTCAGAGGTCACGTGGAGGGAAAAAGTTGATGTAGGTAGGATGGAGTCAGCATGGAGCATCGACGAACAGGTGTAGCGGGCGAGTGAAACCCAGAAGCATTTAAAAAAAACTTGCATTTATATAGCACCTTTCACGCTCTCAGGACAAGCGTTTACAGCCAAAGAAGTATTTTTGAAGTGTAGTCACTGTTGTGATGTAGGAAACACAGCAGCCAATTTACAGACAGCTAGGTCCCACAAACGGCAATGTGTTGATGATTGGATCATCTGTTTAGTGGCACCGGTTAAGGGGTAAATATTGGCCAGGACACCAGGAAGAATTCCCCTGCACTTCTTCAAAATCGTGCCACGGGATCATTTATGTCTACTGTGAGGGCAGTCGGGGCCTCGGTTTAACATCTCATCTGAAAGACTGCACTGGTCTATCAGCCTAGATTTTCTACTCAAGTCCCTGGAACGTCTGTTTTTTTCCGTTTTCGACCTGGTTATTTTCTACTTTTGTTGTTCATGAATTATATTCCACCAAAAAAAATTCTACCCAATTAAATTGCAGGAAAAAAAAATCTTAGATACATGACAATTCCTCAACCACCCACTATGTACCCTTAAAATAAAATATCACAATATAAATAACTCACAAATAGCACAATATACTCCCATACTTCATGATCCTTTTTATGGCTTCCCAATGCCAATAAGCCCCAGTCCAATCCACACTGCACTCCAATGCACAACCTCCAGCAAGACTACAATTCTTCAGTCACAGTGCTGTATATACAAAGAAACAGGCATTTTTTCTTCATAAAGAAACACCTGTCCAATAGATTGTAATGGTTAGGGCTTTTCCAGGCAACGTTTTCAATACTTGACTATGTACAACATCTATTTGTGTTCATTTTGAAACTGTGTTTTAAATAGGCATAAAAAAAAGAGAGAATATGGTTATTTAAAGAAGGATATACTTGCAATGGAGGCATTTCAGAGACGATTCACTAGGTTAATTCCAGAGATAAGGGGGTTGGCTTATGAAGAAAGGTTGAGCAGGTTGGGCCTATAATCATTGTAATTTAGAAGAATGAGAGGGGATCTTATTGAAACATAAAAGATACTGAGGGGGCTCGACAAGGATGATGCAGAGAGGATGTTTCCCCTCGTGGGGGAATCTAGAACTCGGGGGCATAGTTTCAGAATAAAGGGTCGCCCTTTTAGAACTGAGAGGAGGAGGAATTTCTTCTCTGAGAGGGTCGTAAATCTGTGGAATTCTCTGCCCCAGAGAATCATGGAGGCTGGGTCATTAAATGCATTTAAGGTGGAGATAGACAGATTTTTGCAAGATAAGGGAGTGAAGGGTTATGGGGAGCGGGCAGTGAAGTGGCTTTGAGCCCTAGATCAGCCATGATCTTACTGAATGGCGGAGCAGGCTCGAGGGGCCAAGTGGCCTATTCCTGCTGCTTTTTCTTATGTTCTTATGTTTAACTTTTTTTTAAAGTTACAAACACAAGGTATATATTATATATCTATGGCACCCAAAGTAACAGCTCGGCTCCTGGATGCAGCCCAAGTGTTACAGTCCCCACCACCTCGTCCACGTTTAAAACGGGCAGTTGCTTATATCAGCCAAAAAGCAAAAACCATTATCTATTTGGATGTCAATTTCAAAGTTGCCGGTTATAGCGTCTTAAGTGCTCCATTTTTTCGGGCATAAACAGCTGAGCTTACTCACTACTTCATATAATTACATAAAATCTGACCCTTAATCCTTCAAATAAAGCTACACGTATAAAAGAATCTGAAGATTATCAAACCCTACCTTGGATACCCCACAATGATTCAGTCCTTCGTATGGGACCCCCAGGTGGCAATTAACACCTTACAACACATTGCACACTCTCTCTTCCAAAGAAAACAAGAGATAGCAAAGACTGAGAAAGCTGACTAAACAAATTAAACTTTATTGTAAATCCTTTGGTGAAGAATTCCACTCCAACTACAGACTTCTGCTCAACAGCAGATAAGGTGAAAAATACTGCAATTGTATCTAACCCAATTAGGGGCAAGGTATTGACTTGGATAGAGAACTGGTTGGCAGACAGAAAGCAAAGAGTTGGAATAAACGGGTCTTTTTCCAAGTGGCAGGCAGTGACTAGTGGGGTACTGCAGGGATCGGTGATCTCATTGAAACTTATAAAATTCTAACAGGACTAGACAGACTAGATGCAGGAAGGATGTTCCCAATGGCCGGGGAGTCCAGAACCAGGGGTCACAGTCTAAGGATAAGGGGTAAGCCATTTAGGACTGAGATGAGGAGGAATTTCTTCACCCAGAGAGTGGTGAACCTGTGGAATTCTCTACCACAGAAGGCAGTAGAGGCCAATTCATTAAATATATTCAAGAAGGAGTTAGATATATTTCTTAAGGCTAAAGGGATCAAGGGATATGGAGAGAAAGCAGGGACAGGGTACTGAATTTGGATGATCAGCCATGATCTCATTGAATGGCAGAGCAGGCTCGAGGGGCCGAATGGCCTACTCCTGCTCCTATCTTCTATGTTTCTATGTAACACCATTATCTATGTGCAGCATAATGGTACCTCCATGGAGGGTATGGTGCTGATCTCAACCACCAATTAAGTAGTTAGCAAAGCAACGGGAACTGAAGCAAACTGAAGCAGCTCAAATGTTTCAGTCATCGCTATCAAGTACTACATGTTCAAATTATGCAGCACATGGGGCTGATAGACGAAGTACAATAACACATTGATCACAAGATAGTTACAGGTAAGAAAAGCCATTCAGCCCATCTAAATTGATCCATTCTACAAGAGCATAAATTCCCTCCATTGCAGCATCCAATTATTTGTTAAATCATTCCAGGTTTATCGCCTCCACTATTTGGAAGTCTATTCCATGCATTGATCAATCCCTGTGTGAAGAACAGCTTCCTGATATCAGTCCTAAATTTACCTAGTCCTAGTACGATAGCAAAATACTGCAGATGTTGGAAATCCGAAATAACAACAGAAAATGCTGGAAAAACTCAGCAAGTCAGGCAACATCCGTGGAGAGAAATTTGAGTTGACGTTTCGGGTTTGACCCTTCTTCAAAACTGGAGAGAAAAGGAACTAGATCGAAGGCAGGGCTGCGATCGGACAAAAGAATAAAAGAACCAAAAGAAGTAAAAGAGATTAGAAGCTAGACGAGATGGTAATAGGCTGTGATTAGGTGTAAAGTGTACTGGCAGGGCAAAAGATAGCTGCCAGGTGTGAGAGAGAAACAAAAGGAAAGGGGGGGGGGAAAGGAAAGGAGTGGAAAAATATAAGTGAAAATGAAATAGGGGCCGAGGTTATGATCTGAAATTGTTGAACTCGATATTGAGACCGGAAGGCTGCAGAGTGCCTAGTCCTAGTTTGAAACTGTGTCCCCTTGTCTTACTCTCACAATTTAAAGTTAATTTAAAGTAATATTCCAGATTTACTTTTCTATTCCCTTAACGATATTAGCTACTTGTATAAGGTAACCGGTCAGATGCCTCCTTTCCAGGTTGAAAAGCCCAAGTTTTTTTTTCCAGTTTTTCCTTATAACTCAGACCTTTGACACCAGAGATCAGCCTCGTGGCTCTTCCCTACACCGTCTCCCTTGTGTCTCAGCAAATAGCACTTCACTTTGTTGTGGAAAATGGAGAGAAACACTGTTGAGGCAGAGTAATGAAAGAAATAGAAGATAGAAAGCCTGTCTAGATAGAAGGAGGCAGAGAATATTTCTGACTCTACTGGGAGCAGGAAGAATAATTGCTGTCAGGACTTACTGAGCTCACAGTATTCTCTGACTCATTGTTAGCAACACTAAAGGACATCCAATGGTAGGAAATGAAAATTACTTCTCAAAAGTAATGCTTAAAAAGGCAATTACTTAAAATATATATTTATATATTCCTGAAGGGGGAAACTTAGTAGCAGATCTGTTCTACATCAAGATTAAGGTTGCCAACTCTGGTTGGTCTTAGTCCTGTTAGTTTGATTATATGACATGATTAATTTATAAATTATTGAAATATCTTCTGCCTATTATCGCAATTTTGGGTCACTATTTTCTGTCAATGCTAGTACTTTAGTAAACATTTGCAATTTTGCTCTTCCATAGTTCTTGTAATTTTACTAAAAGTCACAGAGAAAGTTTTCATAAACCCATTTAAGATTTTGCTACACAACAATCACATGAATTCTTTCCCATTGTGATTGTCCTTCTAACTCAGTAGTTTCTCTCCAAATGTTCCTTGCACAAATAAGTAACGGTACATAAGACAAAAAATAATTAACACCCTTGGGAATTTAATTTGTAGCAATAAACAGGATCACATTGTTCCAAGACATGTTACAAAGAGAAAGCATTGTACTAAATGCCACAACTAATTATGCAGTGTTGAATACAAGCTGAACAATGACACTGCATCCCTCAAGTATAAATGCAATTAAACTACCTTACAGAAGGACCATTAACCCGCAATCCAAGCCCACAACACTTCACAACCTCTTACGTCAGACGAAATTGCTATCAGTGCAAAACACAAGTATAAAACTAATTTATCCACAAAATTAAATCAGTACCATTCTCTGACAGATCCGATCGTAACAGGACTCTTGGCTACAGAAGGCGAGGAACGAAGAACAAAAAAGGAGTTTCTCTCTCCTTTCCTAATGGCTGAAACTTGACGCTGCTGTAATGTACTCCCCACCATGACGGCTACTTACTGCGTGGGCTTTACCTGTGTGAATTAGGCTTGGGTTATCCTTTGAGCAGCTTATATGGATTTAAATACAAATAGCAGTGCAGAGTGTAGCTCCAGACTATTGCAACGCTCAAGTGCAAACTGCCAATACATTGGGCTGGAATTTGAGGTGGGTAATAACAGCGAATTAACAGCATGCGCTGTTATTACCCCTTTGAAACTGACCGCAACTTCAGGATGCAATGCATGCGCATCTAAACGTGGAAATCCTGAAGTTGCGGTCAGTCATTCACTGCTCCGACACTGGCTGCACTGTGGTTCCACCACCGCCCCCCACTCCCTCCTGCCCATAGCCAGCTATCAGTGTAATCAGTGAAACTGATGAAAACTTGGGCTTTTCCGTGGTAATATCACTGTTAAATACCCCATTAAATGTTAGGCCTAAATACAAAAGCAAAATACTGCAGATGCTGGAAATCTGAAATAAAAACAGAAAATGCTGGAAATACTCAGCAGGTCAGGCAGCATTTGTGGAGACAGAAACAGAGTTAACGTTTCAGGTTGATGACCCTTCATCAGAACTGGAAATAGCTGGAGATGGAACAGGTTTTTAAGCAAGTGCAGGGGCAGGGAAACGTGGAGGGGAGGAAAGAACAAAAGGGATGGAAGGCAGGAGAGATTAAGAGACAAAAGGAGATGGTAATGGGACAAGTTAAGAAACAAAAGATGGCTCTAGATGAATTGTAAATGGCACTGGCAGAGTGAAAGACAGTTGCCATGTGAGAGAGAAAAAAAAAGTTAATGGAAAAAAGAGATAGGGGCAGAGATTATGGTGTGAAATTGTTGAACTCTATGTTGAGTTCGGCAGGCTGTAAAGTGCCTAATCGAAAGATGAGGTGCTGTTCCTCGAGCTTACGTTGAGCTTCATTGGAACAATGTAAGAGGCCGAGGACGGAGAGATCAGAGTGGGAATGGAGCGGAGAATTAAAGTGACAGGCGACCAGAAGCTCGGGGTCACTCTTACGAACTGAACGGAGGTGTTCCGCAAAGCGGTCACCCAATCTGCGTTTGGTCTCCCCAATGTAGAGAGCGCATCAGGAGCAGCGAATACAGTATACTAAATTGCAAGAAGTACAAGTAAATCGCTGTTTCAACTGGAAGGAGTGTTTGGGGCCCTGGATAGTGGGAAGGGAGGAGGTAAAAGGGCATGTGTTACATCTCCTGCGCTTGCACGGGAAGGTGCCGGGCGAAGGGGAAGGGGTGTTGGGGGTGATAGAGGAGTGGACCAGGGTGTCGCGGAGGGAGCGGTCCCTTCGGAATGCTGAAAGGGTAGGTGAGGGGAAGATGTGTTTGGTGGTGGGATCACGCTGGAGGTGGCGGAAATGGCGGGGGATGATCCGTTGAATGTGGAGGCTGGTGGGGTGAAAGGTGAGGACAAGGGGAACCCTATCGTGGTTCCGGGAGGGAGGGGAAGGGGGGAGAGCAGAAGTGTGGGAAATAGAACGGACACGGTCAAGGGCCATGTCAACTACAGTAGAGGGGAATCCTCGGTTGAGTATAAAGGAAGACATGTCGAAAGCACTAGTATGGAAGGTGACATCATCAGAGCAGATGCGGCGGAGACGGAGAAACTGGGAGAATGGAATAGAGTCCTTACAGGAGGCGGGGTGGGAGGAAGTGTAGTCCAAGTAGCTGTGGGAGTCAGTGGGCTTGTAGTGAATGTTGGTCAATAACCTATCCCCAGAGATGGAGACAGAGAAGTCAAGGAAGGGAAGGGAAGAGTCGGAGATGGACCATGTGAAGGTGAGGGAAGAGTGGAAATTGGAAGCAAAGTGAATGAAATTTTCTAGTACAGGGCGAGAGTCATCAATGTACCAAATGTTAGGCCTTGTTGGATTAGGTGTAACTGGGGTTTTAACTGTGTATTGGCTGCTAAACAAATATTATGGCCCTAAAAAACGAATTTTAATTTTGTGGAGTATCAAATTTCTCCATTATGATAAAAATTACAATTTTTAAGAAACTTTTTTAAAAATGTAGATTTTTAAAGTTTGTTCATATTTATTTCAGGTTTACATTATCCCCATGTGAGAGCCCCAATCTTTGTTTTGCTCTCTGTAACATTTTTAAACTGTTGGAATAAAAGCAGGTTCTAATTTCCTGCTTCCCTGTCTGAGAGAGTTCTGCAATGTGATTAGTAGCTTAGACAGCTTGTTGTCATAACAGCAGATCGGGCTAGGGATTCCTCACTATATTGCACTGAAATCACTTGCGCCTGGTAAAAAGCAAACTTCTCGCCACAGAGATCGCGAGCCATGATGCTCCCAGCCAACCCAGAAGCATGAATGAGACACTAGATGGAGACCTTGTCTGCAGGGTGAGTGCTCCCAGTGTCCTAACATTCAACACCCACTAAAACAGATTATCTGACGATTGATCTCATTGCTGCTTGTGGGAACTTGTTGCTGTTGTGACCACACTTACTTCATTGGCTGTGAAGCACTTTGGGACGCCCTGAGGTTGTCAAAGGCGATATGTGCACGCTGGTTCTTTCTCTCATCCTAGTACCGATGGATGCGTCACCTCTGTGAGGACTGACTCCATTAACCCCCCACGAAGCATGGATAGGACAAAATAAACGCCAACAACCACCTTCCTGTCCTCACTGCAGGAAGTGCCCAAATTCACTGTGCACCACCTGAACCAAACCTCGCAATACTTGCCGGCGACGCGCCGCCATGACAGGGCCTGACGGAGCTTGGAGTTCTCAGCGGGCCTTCCCCGATCTGCGGCGGAGGCGATGCCTGTGGTAAAGACTACAGTTCCCGGCATGCATCGCGCGACAGTGGGCAATGAGGAGTGGGCTGAACTCCGAACATGGCTTCCTCTGACAGTACACGGTGATGGACTGAAAGCAGCTTCACTCTAAGGTAATATCAGAGTGTGAAACGTTGCTTTCTCGCGTGTGGTTAGTAATCATTCAATCACACCTTCTGAAAAAAATATTGTGCATAGGGATCTAAACATCGAGTGACATTTTGATCCATCTTTAACTTTACACACAGGCCTCTGTAGTGGATTGACATTTACATGAACATGATTTAATTTTTAAAATTATCCACATTATAAATGTGCCACAAGATAGAGGAAGAAAAGGCAGTACATTCTAAAGTCGAAACAAAACGTTACGTTCGAAGATTAATTTTAATTCTAAATGCGTTCATACTATTATAAATCTCAGTAAATGGGTTTAATTTAACATAATACGATGACTCAGTATATTTTTGAACTATAAATGAACATCATTTATGAGTATTGATAAGCCACCCTTTTATTAAGTGCTTGGCTCTGAGTCAAATAAATTATCATGAAATATTTTCTATAATATCTTAGCTTTTATGTCATTGCAATGAATTTGAATAGAAATATACTGCATTTGTTGTACATCTTTGTGAACATCGAGTACATTAGTGTATGCCCGGAACTGCAAGTTAATGCCTCACCTTTATTTAGACATTTTGTTTAAAAACTACAACTTTACACTCATTTTATCAGGTGAATTCACCTGCTTATGATTTTAGCTTAACGAATAAACATTTCTTTCAGGACAAAAACTCCACTGCAAAAGTGGTACAACCATGGCTAACTAGAGAAGTTAAGGGTAGTATTTAGATTAAAAGAGGCCAAAAAGATTAGTAAGCTTGAGGATTGGGATGGTTTTAAAAATCAGCAAAGGATGACCAAGAAATTGATAAAGAGGGAGAAAATAGAATATGAGTAAACTAGTAAGAAATATAAAAACAGATTGTAAGAGCTTTTACAAGTATGCAAAAAGGAAGAGATTAGCGAATGTAAACATGTGTCCCTTAGAGGCAGAGACAGGAGAAATTATGATGGGGAATAAGGAAATGGCAGAGACATTAAACAAATATTTTGTATCTGTCTTCACAGTCGAAGACACAAAGAACATACTGGAAATTGTGGAGAACCAAGGGTCTAATGAGAGTGAGGAACTTAAAGTAATTAATATTAGTAAAGAATAAGTACAGGAGAAATTAATGGGACTAAAAGCTGGCAAATCCCCTGGACCTAATGGCCTACATCCATGGGTTTTAAAAGAGGTGGCTGCAGAGATGGTGGGTGCATTGGTTTTGACATTCCAGAATTCCCTAGATTCTAGAACGGTCCTCTTGGATTGGAAGGTAGCAAATATAACCCTGCTGTTCAAGAAAGGAGCGAGAGAGAAAACAGGGAACTATAGGCCAGTTAGTCTGACATCAGTAGTAGGGAAAATGCTAGAATCTATTATTAAGGACATGGTAACAGGGCATTTGGAAAATCACTGATTAGGCAGAGTCAACATGTTTTTATGAAAGAGAAATATTGCAAAGGGGTTGGCGTTGTTGTCTCTTGGCACAATTTGGCAATGGTTTGACTGAACATTTAAAATCATTGTATTGATCTATGTGCTAAGATTGGCTTGTAAATTCATTATGTAACATCATTTGTTAAATTACAACAATAAGAATCAGATATGTAGAGTTACAGATCTGTGAGCTGGTAGGTGTGGGCCCATTTATGTTATGGGCCCATTTATGTTATGGGCCCACACCTACCAGCAACTGTGTGAGCTTCTGCCAAACAGTACTGATTCCAATTTATGCAAAGTATTGATTGAATGAGATGGTTGGTCCTAAAATGGTCTGGTGTCATTTTTGAATGAAGCCACTTCTGCCCTATCGTTTAACATGAGCTGCTTGCCTTTGCCTATATTAGTGAATCTAGATGCTCCAAAGTAGGAGTGAAATAACCTAAATCAAATAAGTTTGTGAAGTTATTGTCAGTGATGAATGTATCGTTTTGTGTATACAAGCAGCAGTCATGAGTCATTTTTTAAAGTAATTTCATTTTTATATAATTCCAACCTTGCTTCCCTCCCTTGAAGTTACTGAGTTATGCTTAGAATACGTCATTGGAGCCCTCTGATACTTCACTCAAATGCATATTCTAAATCTACGAAGTGAGCATTTGCAAGCTATTTGGTCATGAGGGGACAGCTAAGCCCGATCCTGTCTTCACCTGACATCTACAGCACACTTTCCAACAGGTGTCACTGGATATTGATCAATGTAGGAACCAAAGCTGATTTTCCCTTGCCTCCTCCCTAGCCCAGAAGCACTGAGGCCAATTATTGCATCCCGACTACAACTTAAGCTCAGATCACCAACTCATCATGGACGAGGGATTAAGTCTGGAACCTTGCAGATCTCTAGGGCTCAGTACCACAATGGGCAGTGGATTCTCCCAAATGATATTGGGGAACCCCACGTTAGTTTTTAATACTTAAACCTGAAGCATTTTCTTTAGTGTTAAAATAGCTATCATGGCAGAGCAAGTAGGGCAATAAATTTTTGTGCCCCAACAAATTGCATTGGCACAATTCCAAGTGAGCACTTCTTATGCATCAGTGAGACCTTTTCTATTTCCTGCACCAGCCATCATTGTTGCTTCTGTGACTTCTCTGAATGAGATTGCTAGTTTAATGCCAGTTGAGGAGTAGATTCATGTTATGGGCCCACACCTACCAGCAACTGTGTTGAGACTACTTAATCTAATTCCATGTTCACTCTTACCGTTAACAGAGAGAACAGGCTTCTTTCGCATGAGTCTGGAATAATTCAAAGCCAGGCTCCAGAGGTGAAAGGACACTGCTACCATTCTGCATCACTTCGTTCCCTGCTCATACATTTTGATAATGCTGCTTGTTGATGGCACAAGATGTCAATGAGGGCAGTTTAATACTGGTCACAGTATATATCCATAAAACAAGGAAAATCTAAAGAAGTAGGCAACAGTGCTTCTTATTGACAAAGGTTTTCAAACTGAGGCACAACGGGTTCCTGGGCTTATCAAAATTCTATTTGCCCATCAAAAGACTTATATGTATATGTATTAGTATCTGCTGATTTACTAGAATGTTATTTTTGTTGCTGTAATTAATAAAATGACAGCATTGTTTCCCGTGGTAATTGACACTGCCTCTGGAAGTCTCAGTTTAAAATTTTGAAAACTGTAAATTTGTCGCCATTTACTAAACATGCAACATACTGAACAAGGAATTCAAATCTTCAATTTGTACGGAGTATTCTAATGAACAGGAAACAGAAACAATGGGCTGGATTTTGCAGGGGGTCAGTGGGCACGATTGGTGGTGGGTCAGGACCCCGCTGTGAACCCACCGCCACACGCCTTTCCCCAATGTCAGGTCTGTCAGCGCTGAGCAGACCCGACACGCAGCGGTGGGTTCACAGCGGGGGGGGGGGGGGGGGGAGGGGCTGTCCAATTCAGATAATTAGTAGCTTGTTTAGAGTCACTTAAGAATGAATTTCAGCTTGCCTTTTGCATTTGACAGCTCGTCCATGGGGTCCACGCTGGTCATGGACCACGTCTGTGAAGCTGAGGTGAGAGTTCAGTGGCCATTGAATCAGCTGTTGAGTTGACAGCTTCAAATGTACAGTAAAAGCTCCCACCTTAGAGAGATATCTTCCCTCAGCCACAAACTCTTCCTCACTGCATTTCCACAACAGAGTCACATGTTGCAAGTCTTTACACAAGTCTCTATCCGGTCGGACCTCATTACCTCTCCCACCATTGACAGATCGCTTCTGTCATCTCTACTTCACCTGCCATCTATTCAATCAGCATAGGTGCCCTTTATACACTCTCACCTTGGTCCTCAGAATTGCACCCTGATCAGCCCCAACACCGGCAGCACCAACCACACCAGCAGCACCAACAACAACACCACCGACCTTCTCCGCAATCAACTGATGTTGCACAGGACAGGGGGCATCAGCACCCAACCACATTGCTGCTCAGGAGGTCAGGGATGGCCTCACCATGGCCAGATTTACTTCACCTGTCGCTGTACATCCTAGCTGCCACGTGATGCGTCAGGTTGGCACCACCCCACACCAACACCATAAAGCATCCCTACAATGCCCAAGCCATTCCTTTCACACTCAAGACCATTGCAGGGGGTACTGTTATGTCTCACCATTCACTGCAACTCACTAAGCCACTTCCAAAGATGCACACAAATCTGTCCAAGAACGCAAAGTGTTGAAAATAAAGGTTTCAATGATTGACATCACATTAACAGAAACTTTACATGAATATTGCATAAAACACCCAAGTGCCTACCCTTGTGTGTTGTTAGTTGGTATGATTGCACTAGGATGAGGGTGAGTGTGAGGTGTGGCCAGTGAGACGGGGATGTGATAATGTAGTAAGATAGGGATGGGTGGAGGTGCAAGGTAAGTTGGTATGAGTAAGGATGTGCAGGAGTAGGGTAGGGAAGGCAGAGTGTTGAGGATGTGATGAGAGGCACAGCAGGATGAGGTTGAGTGTGGCTTTGTACTAATGTTTCGGGATCTACTGAGATTGAAACGTTTGTGGCACTGCACCCAGGTCCTCCTGACAACATCCCTGCTTGTGCCCTCCTCTGCAATGTGCAACCAGGCTGTGTTGATCTTCTGGGGAGGTCTCTTCTGTCCATGGGAAGGGAGAAGGACCTCCCTGTGTGCAGTGACTCCCTCCATAAGCATATGGAGGGAGTAGTGGGAGAGCCTGGGTGCAGCCCTGCACCTGTGTGCAGTGCTTGACAGTGTTTGCAGCACCTCAGTGCTGCAGAACACTGACAGCACAAATGTCAAAAGAAAGTTGGACATGGTCCCTTTAAGGAAACCGGCTGATGATGCGTCATCAGACCCGCTTCCTCTAATTGGCCGGGAAATGCGCTGGTGGGCTTAACAAGCCCAATTACGGGAAATCCATTTCAGAGACCGGGTTGGAGACACCAGTGGGGTCGGACCCGCCACCGACGTCGTCCGCCACAGACCTGCCGAGGTTCATAAAATCGTGGCCAATGTCCTTTTTTGAAGGGTCATATCTTCAATTTGTATATGGAGTATATTCTAATAAACAGGAACCAGAAACAATGGCCGCGATTTCGCCTACCCAGGCGGGCTTAGTGTGGCCGAGGTAGGTGGCGGGTTGCGACCCCGCTCCTGGCTCCATCCCGCTCTGTGAAGAATATTCCATAGATTGGCCTTGTTAAGCTCGCCGTGCGAGGTTCCCGGCCAATTAAAAGGAAGCGGGTCTGATGACATCATTTGATGACGCATCATCAGCCGGTTTCCTTAAAGGGGCCATGGCCACATTGATTTTGACAGTTGTGCTGTCAGTGCTCTACAGCATTGAGGTGCTGCAAACACTGACAAGCACTGCACAAAGGTGCACGGCTGCACCCAGACTCTCCCATGTCTCCCTCCATATTTATGGAGGGAGTCACAGCACGCAGGGAGGTTCTCTTCCCTTCCGATGGGTGGAAGAGACCTCCCCAGGAGACCAACACAGCCTGGTTGCACATTGCACAGGAGAGCACAAGCAAGGATGTTGTCAGGAGGACCAGACTGCAGTGGCGTAAACCTTTCAATGTTCCCAGTAGATCACGAAACGTTAATGCCAAGCTACACTCAACCTCATCCTGCTGTGCCACTCATCACATCCCCATCACTCTGCCTTCTCTACCCTACTCCTGTACATCTTCACTCACACCAACTTACCTTGCACCTCCACCCATCCCTCTCTATCTACATTATCACTTCCCCATCTCACTCGCCACCCCTCACACTCGCCCTCATCCTACTGCAATCATACCAACTAACAACATACAAGGGTAGGCACTTGGGTGATTTAGCCAATGTACATGTGAAGTTTCTGGAAATGTGCTGTCAGACATTGAAATCTTTATTTTCAACCTTTTGCGTTCTTGGACAGATTTGTATGCACCTTTGGAAGTGGCTTAGTGAGTTGCAGTGAATGGTCAATGAGACATAAGGGTACCCTCCAAGATGGTGATGAGTGTGAAAGGAATGGCTTGGACTTTGTAGGGATGCTTTATGGTGCTTGTGTGGGGTGGTGCCAACCTGGCGCATCATGTGACAGCCAGGATGTACAGCCTCAAGTGAAGTAAATCTGGCCATGGTGAGGCCATTGCTGGCATCCCGGGCAACAACGTAGTCGGGTGCTGATGCCCTGTGTCCTGTGCAGCATCAGGTGATTGCAGAGAAGGTTGGTATTGTTGTTGGTGTGCCTGGTGATTTTGGTGTTGGGGCTGATCGTGGTGGGATTCTGAGGACCAGGGTGAGATTTTTTTCAAGGGCACCAATGCTGCGGGAATAAATGGCAGCTGAAGTTGAGATGACAGAAGCAATCTGTCAATGGTGAGAGAGGTTGCTCCAAGGAGGTGACAGTGGATAGAGAGATCACTCCAAACACTTCCAAACTGTATAAAGCTCAAAAGTGGGTTCCAAATCATGAAGGCTCCAGCTTCTAAGTTTGAGAAGTGTACAGCTGTGAAATGGTAGGTTTTAGACCACCTTTGCAGCTGTCACCTACTCACAGCAAAGGAGTCATTGAGAACCCGACATACTTACCTGACGTGTTAGCTGCTCTCCGGGAACCTCGTTGAAAACCTGGTAAAATGGTACGTACATGGAAAAATGGTGCTTAACTACCTTTTAATAAGCTTTTAACTATCTAAATTGGCTGACCCGCTGCTTGATGTCGGGTCTGTTCAGGGATGACAGACCCGACACTAGGGAAACTGGCAAGGAGGCAGGTTTACAGTGGGACACCGACCCACTATCAATCTGTGATTTTGACAGCAGATCCGCCTCCTAACCCGCACTCTGAGCGCTGGTAAAATTCCGGCCAATGTCCTCTTTTGAAGGGTCTAATTTATATTGTACTTGTACAATTTGATCTCCATAGTTACCATGGTCACAAAAGCATCCTTGGATGAAGACGATGTTGGCTGGGGGCTTGGCATCTCAGAAAAGATGGAAAAAAGTAATGCAAACTGGGTAGACATTACTAAGGAATTCAAAGATTGCTGTAAAGGTAAAATCCAATTATATCTTAAGCAGTTTCTTCGATAGCAGATAAATGAAAGCCTCATGTAATATGAAAAGCAGACTAAATATGTATTCCAGTTTTTCCCACCCCAGAATCCTTTTCTTTTTTTTTCCAGTTTTCTGCTTATAATAATAATAATAATTCAACTTTATTGTCATTGCACAAGTACATGAACAACGAAATGTGATCTTGCAAGCTCCCATGAGTCCAGTACAAATAACATTAAACGTAAATAGCACCGTCCTGGGAGAAGCAAAGCCGCTGCGTCTGTGCGCGCCGCCATTCCATTTCCACCATTCCTCCTGTCCGACAATCTTCAGCCCAACGCCCGGGCCTGCTCACCAGCCGCCCCTCCCGGGGCTCCTTCCGTGACCTTCTCACCAACCGCCCCTCCTCGGGGCTCCTTCCTTGACCTTCTGCACCTGGTCTTCCCTGATGGTCACCCCTCCAGGTACTAACCAGGCCTGGCTCTGCTTAGCTTCCAAGCCTTGCCAGTGACCCTGTCCCTCGTCCCAGGAACAGGGCCTCTCCTGACCAAAAGTTCTTAATATACAATTATAAACATAAAAGATGATAATAGGTCATCTGAGTACAGGGTCTCTCATTAGGCTTATGTACTATATCATTAGACTACTTTTTAAGAACACAGAACAGAAAACATGCAAGACAACAGCCCCGAAAACAAACTACTTTCCAGTGCTAGACATTTATACCTCCTTGAAAAAGATGTAATATAGCAGGAGTCTTGCATGCTATGGTATTTTATTCTGAAAATTGGCATTTTTCTCTTCCTTTGTATTTATGTTATTCTGTCTCCTTCCTCTTCCAAACATCCAGGTATTCTTGTAGAAAAGTTATTTTTGGGGTTATAAAGTAATCCCTCCTCATTCTAAGTTTTATAGGTAAATTATTTTGTTTGGTTTTATTCAAATTTCCTTACTTTTATATTTCTTATCTCCCTTTTTCTGTTTCAATATTCAGAAAGTTGTGCAATCCACTTTTTTACTTAAATCTGCCCAGAGATGTGAAATGTTTGTTAAGAAGACTTGTTACTTTAAATGAGGGTGGAGGATGAGAAGTGAGAAATCTTGTGTATATATTTGTACTTGAATGTTTCTAATTGGGCTGACAATTGTATAGTAAAGTGTTAGCATAGTACTCCTTACACCTTGAAACTTGGGTTCTGCTTTAGTCCAGACTGATGGGATGGTAGTCTTGTCTCCCTGTAGACTGTTAGGATGCTCTATGAAATGAGTTGGGCAGTTTGAGCACAGTTCCTGGTGACAAATTGGCAATCTCGCTCAAAGTGAAAAATCTCTCCAGTGCAGTAGTCTTTAGATGTTGGAGCAGTGTAGAGGATGCTTTACTCTGCACCTGGCCATGTACCTGACCTAGGAGTGTTTGATACTGACACTGAGTGACACCCTTACATTTAAAGAGTACAAAAAAATCATCTTAAAATACAAACAGGAAAAAGACCTATTATAGAGGTTTGACGTTTGAATCAGTTTAGGTTCAAAGCTAAACTGTTGGCTTTACTGTATCTGCAATTAAAGCTACCCTGAGGTCGCTGCAGTAAAATGTCAAGCTATAATCTTTAACACTCATATATTGCACTTAGTCTGCATTTACACTACAAGCTTAGTGTCAGCCAAAGTTCTTTCAGCTTCGCAGCGACGCTAAACTTGTATATTGTAAGTCTGGTGTTAAGGCTTGAACTGGTTCTGAAGTGGATTAAGACACCATCCTACAGGGAGTTTCACACTGCTTCACTCTGGTGTCAGGACAGGGCCTGACTGCAGATTCAGGCTGTGTTTACACCATAACAGCAGCATCAGTGCGAAGTAAAACCAGTTCACATCTTCACTACAGTTGCTACTGCAAGATGCAAATGAATTTCAGATTTTGAATGATTGAAGTTAAATTTGGAATGACTATGCACCATAATAAAGGGGTTCCAGCAAGAGATAATTTTATTGTAAACTGCATTACATCCTACAGTGAAATACTACAACAAAAATTAATTTAAATTCTTTGTATTATTTTAGAACTTAAGCTGGGCGAGCTACTTCATGACAAACTGTAAGTATGGCAGCATTTTTCATTGAGCAGAAAAATAATTAATTCTTTTCCAAGTAAAACTGGAACTTTTCAGTTAATCTTACACTGAAAAACACCATTCTTTATTTAACTGTTAAAATCAGTCACAACCATAAATTCATGACACCGATTAAGCTGCTTTTAAAATCACCTACAGTCCATTCCATTGGTGGTCATTCTAGATCTGTTCTATAGTACATAGAAGATAGGAGCAGGAGTAGGCCATTCGGCCCCCCGAGCCTGCTCCGCCATTCAATGAGATCATGGCTGATCATCCAAACTCAGTACACTGTCCCTGCCTTCTCCCCATATCCCTTGATCCCTTTAGCCTTAAGAAATATATCTAACTCCTTCTTGAATATATTTAATGACTTGGCCTCAACTGCCGTCTGTGGTAGAGAATTCCACAGGTTCACCACTCTATGGGTGAAGAAATTCCTCCTCATCTCTGTCCTAAATGGCTTGCCCCTTATCCTTAGACTGTGACCCCTGGTTCTGGACTCCCCCGCCATTGGGAACATCCTTCCTGCATCTAGTCTGTCTAGTCCTGTTAGAATTTTATAAGTTTCAATGAGATCCCCTCTCATTCTTCTAAACTCCAGCGAGTATAAGCCCAATCGACCCAATCTCTCCTCATACGTCATTCCTGCCATCCCAGGTATCAGTCTGGTGAATCTTCGCTGCACTCCCTCCATGGCAAGAACATCCTTCCTCAAATAGGGCAACCATTAAAGCAAAGTCCTCCTCACCAACATCTGGGGACTTGTGCCATCTGGGAGAGCTGTCCCACAGACTAGTCAAGCAACAGCCTGACATAGTCATACTCACAGAATCATACCTTTCAGCCAATGTCCCAAACTCCTCATCACCATCCCTGGGTATCTCCTGTCCCACCGGCAGGACAGACCCACCAGGAGTGGCGGCACAGTGGTATACAGTCGGAAAGGAGTGGCCGTGGGAGTCCTCAAAATTGACTCTGGACCCCATGAAGTCTCATGGCTTCAGGTCAAGCATGGGCAAGGAAACCTCCTGCTGATTACCACCTACTGCCCTCCCTCAGCCGATGAATCACTACTCCTCCATGTTGAACACCACTTGGAAGAACCACTGAGAGTAGCAAGGGCACTGAATGTACTCTGTGTGGGGGACTTCAATCACCAAGAGTGGCTCGGTAGCACCACTACTGACCAAGCTGGCCGAGTCCTGAAGGACATAACTGCCAGTCTGGGCCTGCGACAGGTGGTGAGAGAACCAACACGAGGGAAAATCAACATGAGGGAAGAACCTACTTGACCTCGTCCTCACCAATCCACCTGTCGCAGATGCATCTGTCCATGACAGCATTGGTAGCAGTGACCATCGCACAGTCATTGTGGAGACAAAGTCCCGTCTTCACACTGAGGACATCCTCCATCGTGTTGTGTGGCACTACCACTGTGCTAATTGGGATAGATTCAGAACAGATCTAGCAGCTCAAAACTGGGCATCCATGAGACACTGTGGGCCATCAGCAGCAGCAGAATTGTATTCCACCACAGTCTGTAACCTCATGGCCCGACATATCCCTCACACTACCATTACCACCATGCCAGGGGACCAACCCTGGTTCAATAAGGAATGTAGAAGAGCATGCCGGGAGCAGCACCAGGCGTACCTAAAAATGAGGTGCCAACCAGGGGAAGCTGCAACACAGGACTACATGCATGCTAAAAAGCGGAAACAGCATGCTATAGACAGGGCTAAACGATCCCACAATCAACGGATCAGATCAAAGCTCGGCAGTCCTGCCACATCCAGTCGTGAATGGTGGTGGATCATTCAACAATTAACGGGAGGAGGAGGCTCCATGAATATTCCCATCCTCAATGATGGTGGAGCCCAGCACGTGAGTGCAAAATACAAGACTGAAGCATTTGCAACCATCTTCAGCCAGAAGTGCCGAGTGGATAATCCATATCAGCCTTCTCCCGAGGTCCCCACCATCACAGAAGCCAGTCCTCAGCCAATTCGATTCACTCCACGTGATATCAAGATACAGCTGAGCGCACTGGATACAGCAAAGGCTATGGGCCCGACAACATCCCGGCTATCGTGTTGAAGACTTGTGCTCCAGGACTAGCTGCGCCTCTAGCCAAGCTGTTCCAGTACAGCTACAACACTTGCATCTATCCAACAATGTGGAAAACTGCCCAGGTATGTCCTGTCCATAAAAAGCAAGACAAATCCAACCCGGCCAATTACCGCCCCATCAGTCTACTCTCAATCATCAGCAAAGTGATGGAAGGTGTCATCGACGGTGCTATCAAGCGACACTTTCTCACCAATAACCTGCTCACTGATGCCCAGTTTGGGTTCTGCCAAGACCACTCTGCTGCTGACCTCATTACAGCCTTGGTCCAAACATGGACAAAGGAGCTGAATTCCAGAGGTGAGGTGAGAGTGACTGCCCTTGACATCAAGGCAGCATTTGACTGAGTCTGGCATCAAGCAGCCCTAGTAAAACTGAAGTCAATGGGAATCAGGGGAAAACGCTCCACTGGCTAGAGTCATACCTAGCACAAAGGAAGATGGTTGTGGTGATTGAAAGTCGATCATCACAGCCCCAGGACCTCGCTGCTGGAGTTCCTCAGGGCAGTGTCCTAGGCCCAACCATCTTCAGCTGCTTCATCAATGACCTTCCCTCTAACATAAGGTCAGAAATCGGGATGTTCGCTGATGACTGCACAGTGTTCAGCGCCATTCACAACTCCTCAGATAATGAAGCAGTCCATGCCCGCATGCAACAAGACCTGGACGACGTTCAGGCTTGGGCTGATAAGTGGCAGGTAACATTCGTGCCACGGAAGTGCCAGGCAATGACTATCTCCAACAAGCAAGAGTCTAACCACCTCCCCTTGACATTCGACGGCATTACCATCGCCGAATCCCCCACCACCAACATCCTAGAGGTCACCATTGACCAGAAACTTAACTGGACCAGCCACATAAATACTGTGGCAACAAGAGCGGGTCAGAGGCTAGGTATTCTGTGGCGAGTGTCTCACTTCCTGACTCCCCAAAGCCTTTCCACCATCTACAAGGCACAAGTCAGGAGTGTGATGGAATACTCTCCACTTGCCTGGATGAGTGCAGCTGCAACAACACTCAAGAAGCTTGACACCATCCAGGACAAAGCAGCCCATTTGATTGGCACCCCATCCACCACCTTAAACATTCACTCCCTCCACCACCGGCGTACCGTGGCTGCAATGTGTACCATCTACAAGATGCACTGCAGCAATTCGCCAAGGCTTCTTCGGCAGCACCTCCCAAACCCGCGACCTCTTCCACCTAGAAGGACAAGGGCAGGAGGCGCATGGGAACACCACCACCTCCAAGTTCCCCTCCAAGTCACACACCATCCTGACTTAGAAGTATATTGCCGATCCTTCATCGCCGCTGGGTCAATATCCTGGAACTCCCTACCTAACAGCACTGTGGGAGTACCTACACCACACGGACTGCAGCGGTTCAAGAAGGGGGCTCACCACCACCTTCTCAAGGGCAACTAGGGATGGGCAATAAATGCTGGCCTTGCCAGCGGCGCCAGATCCCATAAGCAGATAAAAAAAATATAGCAGACTTAACTGAAGCACTATATGGGGAATTGTTGACAGCAACTGGTGTACAAAATAGTAATTCAAATGTGTTTGAAATGTTTCCTTTAGCTTTGGCCTATTTGAAGCCATGTCTGCGATTGAGATGATGGACCCAAAGATGGATGCAGGAATGATTGGAAACCAGGTTAATCGTAAGGTGCTCAACTTTGAGCAGGCAGTCAAGGTCAGGCAATTTATTTTTAAAAATTCTACCATCATTTTAGCCAATATGCATGAATGTAATTCTCAAAGTTGCTATTTTCAGTTTACATGACAAAAGTACACCTTTTCACCCCCTCCTCCTGACAGCTTAAAAAAAAAACTGGGTGAATACTTTATTGGCAGCAGGACGTTGATGTTTCACAAAGATCTGGGCTGCTTACCTGAATCAAAAGAAAAATAAATATAAATTTGAAACTTCTCTCTGTTTACTTGTTTAAATCTGTGAAATATGAAGTAATGTATATGAAGAATCAAATAGGCAATGTTTTAATCCAGAAAGTGATTTTGCAGTTACCCAAGGACCCAGGATTTTGGATTTGTTGAAGGGGAGGAAATAGTTGAACATCAGAGAAAGTGTCAGATTAAAAGTTTGGGGAATATGTAGGTTTCTATTAGGAATGAAAAAAATAATTTTCTAAGCTTTTATTATAAATCTTCATGAATTCTATCAACATTGTTGAACTGCATCTTTTTTTATTTAAAATAAACAAAAGTTCAGTTCCTAATTTGCAAAACGAATTGGCAGTTGTAGACAATGACGGTGTACAGAGACATAGGCCCTGAAATTGCAGTGTACACCATCGTATTCCCTTTGAAATGCCCCGCAAGTTCGGGATTTCCGCTTGCGTATGTGCAAAATCCGTAACTTGCGGCCTGTCAACGTACACGACGGGCTATTCGCAGGGGCCCCGAGAAAGCAATTGCTGGTGCAGAGTTGGGCTATTTGCCCAGTGACAGGCCAGCAATTGCCTATGTAAGCCTTACAGTTAATACAAGCAGATACAGGGCCTGCTTGCATCAGTGTAAGGGGCTATCTAAGGCTTAAATTAAACATTTTCATATCCTAAAATATGCACATACACTATATTAAATGAGATTATGCAAATATTGGCCTGGATTACAGTTGTGATGATGTAGGTATCAATGACATAGGTAGGACTAAGAAAGAGGTTCTGCTGAGGGAGTATGAGCAGCTAGGGGCTAAATTTAAAAATCAGAACCACAAAAGTAATAATTTCTGGATTACTACCTGAGCCACGAGCAAATTGGTATAAGGTCAATAAGATCAGAGAGTTGAATGTGTGGCTGAAGGATTGGTGTGGGCGAAATGGGTTTCGATTCATGGGGCACTGGCACCAGTACTGGGGAAGGTGGGAGCTGTTCCATTGGGACGAGCTTCACTTGAACTGTGCTGGGACCAGTGTCCTGGCGAATCGAATAACTAGGGCTGTAGATAGGGCTTTAAACTAAATAGTGTGGGGGAGGTTTCAGGTGAGGGGCAACTTAGAAAGTTAAAGAGAAAGGACAAGGCAATAGTGCAGGGTAGCGATAGGGGTAATGATAACCAGACTGTGGCAGGAAGAGATAGAGCATACAAGCATAAGAGTGCACCAGCAAATAGGGTCAGAGTAGGGAAAAATGATAAAAAGACAAAATTAAAGGCTCTTTATCTGAATGCACGCAGCATTCGTAACAAGATAGATGAATTGATGGCACAAATAGAAATAAATGGGTATGATCTGATAGCCATTACAGAGACGTGGTTGCAAGGTGACCAAGGCTGGGAACTGAATATTATGGGGTATTTGACATTTCGGAAGGATAGGCAGAAAGGAAAAGGAGGTGGGTTAGCTCTGTTAATAAAGGATGAGATCAGTACAGTAGTGAGAAATTATCTTGGCTCAGAAGATCAAGATGTAGAATCAGTTTGGGTGGAGATAAGAAAAAATAAGGGAAAGAAGTCACTGGTGGGATTAGTCTATAGGTCCCCTAACAGTAGCTACACTGTAGGACAGAGTATAAATCAAGAAATAATGGGGGCTTGTAAGAAAGGTACTACATTAATCGTGGGCGATTTTAATCTTCATAAAGATTGGACAAATCAAATTGGCAAAGGTAGCCTTGAGGACGAGTTCTGGTAATGTGCAATGAGACAGGATTAATTAATGACCTCATAGTAAAGGATCCTCTGGCGAAGAGTGATCAGAACATGTTCGAATTTCACTTTCAGTTTGAGGGTGAGAAACTTGGGTCTGAAACTAGTGCCTTAAACTTAAATAAAGGCAATTACAAGGGTATGAAGACAGAGTTGGTTAAAGTAGACTGGGAAACTAGATTAAAAGGTAAGACGGTAGTTGAGCAGTGGCAGACTTTTAAGGAGATATTTCATTACTCTCAAGAAAGATATATTCCATTGAGACAGAAAGACTACGAGAAGGATGAACCATCCGTGGCTTCTAGGCACAAAAGGCATCAAGGGGTATGGGGAGAGAGCGGGAATATGGTATTCAGATAGAGGATCAGCCATGATCATATTGAATGGTGGAGCAGGCTCGAAGGGCCGAATGGCCTACCCCTGCTCCTATTTTTCGATGTTTCTTACTAAGGAAGTTAAGGAGGGTATCAAATTGGAAGAAAAGACATACAATGTTGCAAAGATTAGTGGTAGGCCAGAAGATTGGGAAATTTTTAGAAACCTGCAAAGGATGACTGAAAAAAATTAAAGAGGGAGAAATAGATTGAGAGTAAACTAGCAAGAAATATAAAAACAGACGGTAAAAGCGTCTACAAGTATATAAAAAGGAAGCGAGTAGTTAAAGTAAACGTTGGTCCCTTAGAGGATGAGACTGGGGAATTAATAATGGGAAACAAGGAAATGGCAGAGACTTTGAACAAATATTTTGTATCTGTCTTCACGGTAGAAGACACTAAAAAAGTACTAGTCAAATTAATGGGACTAAAGGCTGACAAGTCCCCTGGACCTGATGGCCTGCATCCTAGGGTTTAAAAGAAGTTGATGCATTGGTTTTAATCTTCCAAAATTCCCTAGATTCTGGAAAGGTCCCAGCGGATTGGAAAACTGCAAATGTAACACCCCTATTCAAGAAAGGAGGGAGACAGAAAGCAGGAAACTATAGGCCACTTAGCCTAACATCTGTCATTGGGAAAATGCTAGAATCCATTTTTAAGTAAGTAGTAGCAGGACATTTAGAAAATCATAATACAATCAAGCTGAGTCAACATGGTTTTATGAAAGGGAATCGTGTTTGCCAAATTTATTACAGTTATTTGAGGATGTAACGAGCAGGGTGGAAAAAGGGGAACCAGTAGATGTCATGTATTTGGATTTCCAGAAGGCATTCGATAAGGTGCCACATAAAAGGTTACTACACAAGATAAGAGCTCACAGGGTTGGGGATAATATGTTAGAGGATTGGCTAACTAACAAAAAACAGAGAATCGGGAAAATGGGTCATTTTCCGGTTGGCAAACTGTAACTAGTGGGGTGCCACAGGGATCAGTGCTGGGGCCTCAACTATTTACAATCTATATTAATGACTTGGATGAAGGGACCGCGTGTACTGTAGCCAAATTTGCTGACGATACAAAGATAGGTGGGAAAGCAAGTTGTGAGGACACACAGGCCACGATTTTGCCAGCACTCAGAGGTCGGGTTTGGAGGCGGTCAGCTGTTAAATTTGAAATGATTCACGGCAGGTTGGGAACCCACCACGAGCCCGCCTCCATGTAAGTTTCCAAAGTGTCCGGTCTGCGATTTCAGAACAGACCCGACACCAAGCGGTGGGTGAGGCATTTAAGATAGTTAATTGCTTGTTAACTACTATTTTGCCAGGCTTTTTCTATTTTCCCACATTTTTAATGGGGCTCTCGTCGTTCGGAGATCAGGTGAGTAGGTCGGGTTCTCTATGTCTCCCCATTGCTGTGAATAGGTGACAGCTTTCATATCACTTTTGCAGCTATCATTTTACAGCTGGTCACGTTCCAATGTCAGAAGCTTGAGTCTTCAGGACTTGGAAGACACTTTTGAGCTGTTTGCAGTTTGTAAGTGTTTGGAGTAAACTCTCTATCCACTGTCACCTCCTTGGAGCAAGCTCTCTCACCATTGACAGATTGCTTCTGTCATCTCAATTTCAGCTACCATGTATTCCAGCAACATCGGTGCCCTTGAAAAAATCTCACCTTGGTCCTCTGAATCCCTCCACGATCAGCTCCAACACCAACATCAATACCAACCTTCTCTGCAATCACCTGATGCTGCACAGGACACAGGGCAGCAGTACCCGACCACATTGCTGTCCGGGAGGCCAGGGATGGTATCACCATGGCCAGATTTACTTCACTTGACGCTGTACACCCTGGCTGCCACATGATGCGCTAGGTTGACACCACCCCACACCGGCACCATAAAGCATTTCTACAATGAACAAGCTGTTTCTTTCACACTCATCACCATTGCGGGGGGATACCGTTATGTCTCACCATTCACTGCAACTCACTAAGCCACTTCCAAAGGTGAGCACAGATTTGTACAATAAGGCAAAGTGTTGAAAATAAAGATTTCAGTGTTTGACAATGCATTAACAGAAAATTTACATGAACATACCCTACTCTTGCACATCCTTACTCGCACCAACTTATCTTGCACCTCCACCCATCCCTCTCTATCTACATTATCACTCCCCCATCTCACTAGTCACCCCTCACACTCGCCCTCATCCTAGTCCAACCATACCAACTAACAACACACAAGCATATGGAGGGAGCCATGCGAGAGCCTGGGTGCAGCCGTGCTGCAGAACGCTGACAGCATAACTGTCAAAATGAATGTGGCCATGGTCCCTTTAAGGAAACCGGCTGATGACGAGTCATCAGATGATGTCATCAGGCCAGCTTCCTTTTAATTGGCCTGGAACCCCGCAGGGCGGGCTTAACAAGCCCTATTAACAGAAAATCGTTTTGACAGAGCGGCTGCAGCCGGGAGCGGGACCGGAACCCGCGAACCAGCTCTCCCGCCGGGAAGCCGCCTCCACTGGGAAAATCCAGCCCAAGGAGTCTGCAAAGGGATATAGATAGGTTAAGTGAGTTGGCAAAAATTTGGCAGATGGAGTATAATGTGGGAAAATGTGAGGTTATCCACTTTGGTAGGAAGAATAGAAAAGCAAAATATTATTTAAATGGAGAGAGACTACAGAATGCTGCGGTATCCGGGTGTCTTCATACATGAAACAAAAAAGGTTAGCATGCAGGTACAGCAAGTAATTAGGAAGCTAATGGAATGTTGGTCTTTATTGCAAAGGGGATGGAGTATAAAAGTAGGGAAGTTTTGCTACAACTGTACAAGGCGTTGGTGAGACTACACCTAGAGTACTCGTACAGTTTTGGTCTCCTTATTTAAGGAGGGATATACTTGCAGTGGAGGCAGTTCAGAGAAGGTTCACTAGGTTGATTCCTGGGATGAAGGGGTTGTCTTATGAGGAAAGGTTGAGCAGGTTGGGCCTATACGCATTGGAGTTTAGAAGAATGAGAGGTGATCTTATTGAAACATATAAGATTCTGAGGGGGCTTGACAGGGTAGATGCTGAGAGGATGTTTCCTCTCACGGGGGAATCTAGAACTAGGGGTCATAATTTCAGAATAAGGGGTCGCCCATTTAAGACGGAGATGAGGAGGAATTTCTTCTCAGAGGGCCGTGAATCTTTGGCATTCTCTACCCCAGAGAGCTGTGGAGACTGAGTCATTGAGTTGAGGATTATGGGGAACAGGCAGAAAAGTGGAGTTGAGGCCAAGATCAGATCAGCCATGATATTAAATGGCGGAGCAGGCTCGAGGGCCGATTGGCCTACTCCTGCTCCTATTTCTTATAAAATTATCAAAAAATTACATTTTTGTTGAGGTTGGTGCAATGAAGGTAATTATGAATAAAATTCCAATTCTGTACTTTGTATAATTATTAGGTTTGGGGATTCCATTGCATATCATTAGGGGATTCCCTTCCTAAATGATTGAAATAGAATTCTGCTTATTGATTGGAGGACCGAGCCCTCATGATCCCAACTTCGCTTCCGAACCACCTGCGTCCCTGGGATCCGTGGGCCATTATGCTGCCCTCTGCCTCGAGGCCTGAGACCACAACTTTTCGCAGCCTGGGTGCCAGCAAGTACTTTTGTAATTGTTTCACGGGTCAGAGGCGTACTCTGGAGGTATGCCTCCGACTGCAATTTCTAGCCCAAAGTCAATTCAGGTTAAAATAGAATCTTGTGTTACATTTCATATATTGTAAGTTGCATTTTTTTAAATGATTAATTCTCAGGATGTGGGCATCACTGGCAAGGCTGGCATTTATTGTCCATCCCTATGTGCCCTGAGTTTGATACAACTGAGTGGCTTGCTAGGCCACTTTAGAAGGCAGCTAAGAGTTAACCATGTTGGTATGATAGAGTCACATGCAGGCCAGATGGGGTAAGGATGGTAGGTTTCCTTCCCTGAAGGACATTAGTGAACCAGTTGGGTTTTTACGACAATCTGACAGCTTCATGGTCACTATTACTGATACTAGCCTTTTATTGGCAGGTTTATTTTTCAACTGATTTCAAATTCTCAGACTGCCCTGGTGGGATTTGAACTCACGTTCTTTGGATTATCAGTCCATGTCTCAGGTTTATTAGTCCATGCCTCAGGATTACTTATCCAGTAATAGAGCCACTATACTACATGCATCTAATGCATGCAAGTACCTAATTATTTCTTTTAAGATATTGTTGCAGGATAGTGATTAAGGTTACTTCTATATTGCAGTATGCAGCATTAAATCTGATGTGCATTATACACTTCATGTTTTTATATGATCCCTGAATACAGTGGATTGACCTGTATGCTAGATCTTCAGATCACAACACTGCAAGAAATAACCATCTGGCAATGCACTCCAACCAGATACAGCAATTTATATAAGAACATAAGAAATAGTAGGAGTAGGCCATTCGGCCTCTCGAACCTGCTCTGCCATTCAATAAGATCATGGCTGATCCTCAACTCCACTTTCCTGCACTATCCCCATATCCCTTGATTCCCTTAATATCCAAAAATCTATTGATCTCTGTCTTGAATATACTCAACGACTGAGCCTCCACAGCCCTCATGAGGTTGAGAATTCCAAAGATTCATCACCCTCTGAGTGAAGAACCAGGGGTCATAGTCTAAGGATAAGGGGTAAGCCAGTTAGGACTGAGATGAGGAGGAATTTCTTCACCCAGAGAGTGGTGAACCTATGGAATTCTCTGCCACAGAGGGCGGTGGAGGCCAGTTCATTAAATATATTTAAGAAGGAGTTGGATATATTTCTTAAGTCTAAAGGGATCAAGGGATATGGGGAGAAGGCAGGGACAGGGTACTGAATTTGGATGATCAGCCATGATCTCATTGAATGGCGGAGTGGGCACGAGGGGCCGAATGGCCTACTCCTGCTCCTATCTTCTATGTTTCTATGTAAGAAATTTCTCCTCATCTCAGTCCTAAATGACCAACCCCTTATTATGAGACTGTGACCCCTGGTTCTAGACTCCCCATCCAGGGTAAACATCCTCCCCGCATCTACCCTGTCAAGTCCTGTAAGAATTTTGTATGTTTCAATGAGTTCACCTCTCATTCTTCTAATCTCTAGAGAATATAGGCCTAGTCTACTCAATCTCTCCTCATAGGACATTCCCCCATCCCAGGAATCAGTCTGGTGAACCTTTGTTGCACTTCCTCTATGGCAAGTATATCCTTCCTTAGGTAAGGAGACCAAAACTGTACACAATACTCCAGGTGTGGTCTCACCAGGGCCCTATATAATTACAGTAAGATGTCTTTACTCTTGTACTCAAATCCTCTTGTAATAAAGGCCAACATACCATTTGCTTTCCTAATTGCTTGCTGTACCTGCATGTTAACTTTCAGTGATTCGTGTACAAGGACACCCAGGTCCCTCTGAACAGCAACATTTCCCAATCTCTTACCATTTAAAAAATACTCTGCTTTTCTATTTTTCCTACCAAAGTGGATAACTTCACATTTCTGCACATTATAATCTATTTGCCATGTTCTTGCCTACTCACTTAGCTTGTCTATATCCTTGGATATATTACACTTGGTCCCCTCATATAAATCATTGATATAGATTGTGAATAGCTGAGACCCAAGCACTGATCCTTGTGGTACCCCACTAGTTACAGCCTGCCAACCCAAAAATGACCCGTTTATTCCTACTCTCTGTTTTCTGTCCGTTAACCAATCCTCAATCCATGCTGGTATATTACCCCCAATCCCATGAGCCCTAATTTTGTTTAATAACCTCTTGTGTGGCACCTTATTGAATGCCTTCTGAAAATCCAAATACACCACATCCACTGGTTTCCCCCTTATCTATTCTGCTAGTTACAACCTCAAAAAACTCTAACAGCTTCGTCAAACACGATTTCCCTTTCATAAATCCATGTTGACTCTGCCCAATCCTATTATTATTTTCTAAGTGCCCCGTTACCACATCCCTAATAATAGACTCTAGCATTTTCCCTACTACTGATGTCTTACTTAGAATTTACAACATACTTCTTTCGATGCAAAATATCATTATACAGGAAACTCTTTGTTATCCGGGACCGGCGTGGTGCCGGTTGATCAAAAAGTCTGGATTACAGAGAGGTATACTTACCAAGGTACAAGAGCCCCGTACACGGCCACAGGTGCAGGAGCCCCGGTTACACGGCACTTGTGCAGGAGTCCCGGTTACACGGCCACAGATCCAGGAGTCCCTGTTGCACGGCCACAGGTGCAGGAGCCCCGGTTACACGGCCACGAATATATAGTAAAACTTACCTGAACCTACTCCTGAATTTTGCTGGTTAAGAGAGATTTCCGGATATTTAGGTGCCGGGTAAAAGAGAGTTTCCTGTAATTTTCCATGAGTCAGACATGTAGCACAGTGGCACGTGAGTTTGCACTGTGATTTTTTCCAAACACCATTGAGTTGTCTTTCTCAGCAGTATAATTGTAATGAAGTACAAAGTGGATGTTGGATACTTCTCCACATAGGGGCAAAATTGACAGGAGAGAGTTATCCTTTTTGCTCTCATTCAGAACAGGAGAGGTGAAAATCTCTGCGTAGGTCATCGGCTGTGTGGAAACAGTGTAGAAAAAGACTTCCAAACATAATGGGGATATACTCTTTTTTTCCTCCTTGAGTAGCAATTTAAAAAAAAAAAAATGCATAAACTGATAAAAGGCTAAGAAATTAATTTGGAGAAATAAAGATAGTGTAGCCTAGGTTACCTGATCATAACACTAGCTGGAACCCATTTAAGATGAATGGGTTCTCGTTGGTGTTACAATCAGAAACCCTAGGCCCATGTGCTCAAAGTCATGAAAAGAAAATAATCTGCAATGCTTCTGCATAAAAGACAGTCAATTGCTTATTTTTACAGTGCCAAGGTTTCCAGCTGCTCCAGAACATTTGATGATTAAAGTTGCTTGCTTGTGGTTACTAAACCCAGCAGCAATATTATAGAATTGTGAATAATTGGTTCTGTATTATATGGAGCTGAATGTTAGTCAGTTCCAAAACTTTTGGGTTTGAAGACTTAGAAACCGAAGATTTCGAAAGCCTGAAACTATACCCATTGTAATGGGTGACGTTTAAAAATACTTGCAGTTTAACACAACATCCCTTTTAAATAGCTGATTTCTTAGTTACTAATTTTTATCTTTGTTTCTTAATGAAGGATGAAACAATTACCATCAAGGGCCTAACCTTGCCTGAACTTATTGGTATAATGGACACATGCTTCTGTTGCTTGGTAAGTTTGGCACTTTGTTGAGTTTTTTTTTTTAGTTTTAAGCCATTAAGGAATCATAGAATGCTACAACCCATTTGGCACATCAGTTTTGTTTTTCTCCACCAGAGGCACCTAGTCTAATCTCATTCTCCTGTTTCGTCCCCATTCCCTTTAATATTTTTCTTTTTCAAGCAACTATCCAATTCCCTTTTAAACTAATTTATGGGCTCTACTTCAACAATAGTTTGTGGAAGAGGATTCCATATTCTATCTATCCTCTGTGTAAAGAATTTTTCTAACCTTCCCTTTAAATCTTTGCGATTATCTTAAGTTTGTGCCTTCTGATTACTTTCTTGCTGACCAATGGAAACAGTCAATTTATCTTATCCCATCCCTCCTTAATCTTTAATGGGCCGGATTTTCTGATGGGAGGCTTCCTGCGTGCAGATGCCTCTGATCAGGAAAAATCTATGCACTTACTGCTGGCTCTGTAGGTCCCGAGACTTCCGATCCTGGACCTCTCCTGGTCCGCGCACGCAGAGGCCCAGGTATCCCAGGGGAGCAGGCGGTTTGCAAGCATCCCTGGGATCACGTGGGCCATGGGGAACCAATCAAAGAAGAGAATCCCCCGGCACACTTTTGACAGGTCTCTCCACATAGATCTGTCAAAAGTATGGATGGGGATTACATTTAAAAACACAGTTAAACATTAAAAAAAAAAATTTAAATAACGTATTTAAAATTAGTTAGTTACATTAAATTAAATATTTTAAACAAAAATTTAATTTTTTGAAAAAAATAATTAAAGTTTTTTACGAGGCTAAAAATAAGCTTACTTTTTTTTAAAGTATTTTTAAATTATAAATGAGCGGGTAAAAAATATTTAAATTTTTTTTTTAACCTCTTAGGCTGGTGAAAGCAGGCCTTACGCGTGCTTTTACCAGGCGTAAGATTTTTAAAGGTTTTCAGCAGGTGGAGGTATTGCAGAAAACTGAACTCTCTGCCCACCGAGGCCCATCTCCCGGGCAGGCGGATGATTTGTCAAGAGAATTCTTGACAGATCGGAAGTGCCGGGTTTTAGTGCATGCGCTTCGCATGCCTGAAACCGGCACTTGCGAGGCCCCTACGAGTGCGTACACACCTCGTACCCACCCGTGAGGTTGGAATATCCGGCCCAGTATCTCTATCTTGTCACTCCTTAACGTTCTTCACTCCAATGAAAAAAGCCTAACTTTTCAAGTCTGTCTTCATAACTGTAACTTCTAATTTTCCATTGCTTTTATATCCTTCATATAAAGTGGTACCTTAAACTGCACACAATACTTTTCTACAGGCTAATTAAGGTTTTATACAATTTCAACAGTACCTCTTTGCCTTTATATTCTGTGCTGCTGGACACTAAACCAAGGTTTCTGTTTACCTTTTTTATTGTCTCATTTATATGCACTGTCATCTTTAGTGACCTGTGTATCTGCACACCTAGGTTCCTCTACGCCTTTTAAAATCTGATCATTTAAGGTGTATTTCCTTTCCCTATTCTTTTGAAATGTATTAATTCACATTTTTCTACAGTAAACTGATTCTGCCACCTATCAGCCATCTGGCTAGCCTATGCTGTCCTTCGGTCTTCAACAATTTTCCATACCGTTCCCCCAATTTGGTGGTGTTAGCCGATTTAGATTTTTGTGCCCTCGATTCCGATATCCATATTTATGTGGATTGTAAATAAAAGGGACAGCAACACAGACCTCTGTGGAACACCACTCACTACATCTTGCCAATCCGAAAACTTGATTTTACCCCATCCATTGCCATCTGCCTTCCAATCATTTCTCTATCCATGTGCTATTATTTTTGCCATAAGTCTCTTTTGTTGAATTTTATCAAATGCTTCATGTTGTTATTCAATGTGCATGTATGTGTTTTTAATCTAATAAATAAATAAATAACATAACAGATTACCTAACTCAGAGGGAGGGATATCGATGGAAAAGAGAAAGTAAAATCTGAGGTTTCAGTGGGGGTCTACCAGAGATAAAGCATATTTGTGTAATATATGTGGAATTTCTACCATAATGTACTGCATTTATCTTGTGTGCATTATGTTTCTGGTTTGTTAGCGGAAGCCCTAAAGCATTCTCAATTATTTTAAGGCAGGCCCTCATTGAAACCTCAGGTTTGCCTTTCTCTTTTCCATTTTAATCTACCAAAAGGCCAGGGAGTGTATTGGAACAGAACAATTCTACAGGCTAATGGGGAGGGGTTTGAAAGTTAAGGTGCAGTAGTGAAAGTGGAAAAGCAGGATTGTAGAAGAAGAAAAATAGGATTAAAAACCATAAGTAATAAAGACTGACCAAACACAGGAGTGAAGAAAAATTACTTGAAAAGAATTTACAAGAACAGAAATTAACTTAAACTCAAAGAGAATCTGAAACTTCACAATAGAGAAAATAGTACAGAAAGTAAGCCATGTTTACCCCCGAATATCACTGAGTAAACCCAACAAAAACTCTTAAATTTCCACTGTAGCCCCTGTCAAATGTTTACTCTGGTGTAAAACTGGCACAATGTTACTACACAAACATCAATAATGATCTCTGCAAATTCTGACACAGCTACATTGGTATCCATCCAGTAACTGCTCTTGTGTGCATTTTCTTCATGGTTTACAGTGATATCACAAATGAATGTAGTTTAGTTCTGCCACAATTGCAAAAAAAATTGGCTAGAAAGTTACTTACTTAAAGTGAACTGGTATAATTAACCTAAATTTCATCAAGGTTACAATTTTTTTTAATAAGTCCATCCCAAATTAGGTCTCGTTATAAAATCAAGTACAGGAAACTTTCTGGTATCTGGCATTGACGGGACCGAGCTGGTGCCGTACCATCAAAACTGCCGTAGAAACCAGCGCTAATGTTAAAACATACGGAGCTTTTGAGCTCCGTGTGAATCAACAAACCCTGTTGCTTAACAACGGCTTCAAAACAGTCGGCCACAGCTTAAAAGCATCTCTGTAGCTAAGCAACAGCTTCAGCTAGACCTTGCAGAGCCTGACTTGGAAAAAAAAAAGCAACGAGAAGTAAAAAAACTTATAGGAAACGGCTCCTGAATTTTGCTGGTAGATAGAGCTTTCCGGACATTTAACCTCTGGTTAAACGAAAGTTTCCTGTATTTTATTAAAGCAGAGAATCCTGTTAAAAGTCCAATCCAGTAAAATGTATTTTAAAAATTTGTACTTCACTTTCCAGGAAAAGTGCTTTGCATTTTATAGCTGTTGAAATCAGGCTCAGGAAAGGGCAATTTTCCTTTCATTGATCTGTATATATTTTATACTTTATGTTCTTTATCGCTGCCCATCCACTCACTAAACATTGAACAAATCAGTTGGTTTGAAAGATGAGAGTAATAATTCATGCATTTGATGTTTGTTTTGTCTACATGCAGAAAAAGTGTTTTTAATACTGAGCAATTTAGTGTTGCCAGCAGTAAATATCAGTTTGAATTGGAATCTTAACTCCATAGTTTCTTCTCACAGATAACATGGCTAGAAGGGCATTCTTTGGCTCAGACAGTCTTCACGTGTCTTTATGTTCATAATCCAGACTTAATTGAGGATTCTGCTATGAAAGCTTTTGCTCTGGGCATCCTAAAGATCTGTGACATTGCCAGAGAAAAAGTTAATAAAGCAGCTGTTTTTGAAGAGGTAAGTGCAGGAGTGGAGATGTCAAGGGTAGATCTTTAACATAAGTAAACTTTTGAGCAAAAGTTGCAACAGATTTGGTCAGTTTGTGAAGCTTTGTTTATGTTCAAAGTGTGAGATGAAAAGAAATAAGGTTACTTTCAACCTTTTTAAGCCCTAAAATGAATGAATGCAACTTTAAAGATGTGTGGTATATAAAGTGCTGGATTCTCAAACAGGAGATCAAAACAGTATTGACTGATGCACAGAATTTTTGTAAGGGGTGAGTTTGCCTGTCAGAGTTATGTTATCTGCTGAAGGGATATTTTACTCACACCCTCGAATCTCTCTAAAGTTCCTCTTGGACATGACCACGGAGCGCCACTAGTAACTTTCATAGAGATATTCACAGGCTGTACTTTCCTGCATGGGAGTATAATCCTCACATGTTGAAAGAACAGTGGGGAGGGGCAGTGAACCAGTTTTTTTTCTCTTCCCCTCCTCTTTCCCCCCCCCCCCCCATTCTCTTTTAACAAAGTGGGTATAGTACAGATTTGACACCGATATAAGTATCAAGCCTTTCACAGAGCAACAGAAGAAAAATCCTATGAGTGGCCAGCATCAATGAAGTATGTGTTTTCAGTGTGAAAGCTCATTATTGGGCTGTCAGCATTTGGGCACATTCTGATTTCTTATAAATGTCATTGGTGAGATACTAATTGTAAGTGGTCAGCACACATTTTTCTTCTATATTTTCTAGAGAAAGCTATCTTATTTGTTTCAGGTACCAGAATAAACTTGTCTCTATTTAATTTACACAATTTTAGCTTCCCAAATATTTTCTGTTTTAATATACTTGGGATCAAATTATTTCTTCATAGTAAACAGTTTTTTTCTTGGTTTAAGAATAATTGGACACTTTTTCTTTATGCTAGCAATATCACTTTGAATATTATCTTTGTAAAACCAGATGCCTTCTCTTCTTCTATCTCTTCCAGCATTATTATGCTGGTGACTCCATAAATTAAACCTCAAAGCCTCCCTCCTGAATTGTAGATTTGGCTGCTAAGTTTGGAAACCCGAACCAGGTTTCCTTAAACGGCTTCAGAATGTTCTACAGTACCTTGCTTATATTATAGGTTTGGATGGACACAAATTCCCCCAAGATTCTCCCATTTGACGTTCAAAGTCAGTTAGCTCAGAAATACACTGTGGCAAGTTTCTTGATCATTACCTTTCACAGTCCATACTGGTAAAAAAAAAAATTGTGGCAGACTTGTGACCACACCTATTTTGTACCATCTGCCATATCTACCTCACATGGTAGGTGAGCTGTTCTGTTCCTGAAGATGGAACTAAACAACAAGATGAGCTGAACAGTCCTGTGTACCTTATGGGGTTTATGCATTCTGCTTGCCTATATTCTGGTAATGGCCTCAAGAAAATAAAGATAGACAGCTGCACTTAACCTGCCTTGTGAATTTGTACACTGAGCCAGAAGCATGGCACTAGGGCCTAGAAATTCAGTTGTTTGCGCCAGCCGCTAGCGCCTTAGGAGGAGGAGATGTGGGGCGCTAGGCGGCTAGCGGCCGGGCGCAGCGCGATCTGCGCCTTTCCCCAACTTCAGTAAAGATTTAGCGGCGGCGCAGATCCTGACGTCATTTCATCGTGCAACGCCCTTTTTGCGCCCCAAACCGGAAATTCAGTGGCGCCGGCCTATTGTGCGTCTGGCGCCCCTAGCAACTGGTAGAGGGGAACGGTTCCCAATCGCTGCGGGGGGCGCTATTTAAAGGGGACTCCTCCTGCAGTATAAGTGGCAGCCATTTTGTGCCAATCCCTCTGTGTGAGAGACGGATATTTGGAGAGAGACAAAGGCAGAGAGCTTTCTGCTTTGACTCAGTGCTCGCACAGGTACTTGTGGCTTCAGGCCAGAGCTTTGCACTTGGATTTCACTTTCAGTGCCATAGCCTTGAGTCGCCACATATAATGGGGGCTGCAATGGGTGGAAACGTTGGCTTTCTGCATTGCATTCAAAGGGATCAGAGACGCCGTGAGAGAGTGCCAGTCATGGCCAGACGGAGATTGGCCAACAGGCGTCGGCACAGGAGGCCTTACCCACCCAGGGTATACCGCCAGCAGTTCTCATATCTGAACATGTCTGAGGAGCAGTGTGTTCGGAGGATGCGATTCAGAAGGGAGGTGGTCACTGAGATCTGCCACCTGCTTCGCAGAGATCTGCAGCCACAGCTGAGGAGCAGGACGTCTCTGTCAGTGGCAGTGAAGGTGACGGTGGCTCTCAACTTCGATGCCACTGGCTCCTTCCAATCCGCTACTGGGGACATTGCCAACATCTCCCAGTTCGCGGAACATTGCTGCATCCGCCAGGTGAACAATGCCCTTTTCAGAAGGAGACGTCAGTACATCTCCTTCCCCATGACCCTGGACAAGCAGCAAGAGCGTGCAATCGGATTTGGAAGAATAGCGGGCTTCCCCATGGTTGAGGGCGTAGAACTGATGAACCAGCAATGGTCAGGCCTTGCTTCAGGGCTGCAGTGTGCAGGGCATGGCAGCCAAACAAGTCGACCCTTCCCCTTTAAGAGCTGACCGGCGCCAGCGTGTCTGCCTTCATTGAGCAACTCGCCGCACCTGCGCTGCGCCCGTCCTCGGTGTTAGCGCCCCGGATCGCCGGCTTAGCGCCTAATGATAGTCGTGCATCGCCTGCTTTAGCGCAGCAGCAACCTCTTGGGGCGATGCAACTGAATATCGGCGAAGGTGGCGCGAAGTTGCGCCGGGCGCAAACTTTAGCGGCCGTCCGGCTGTAGCGCCCCAAACGCTATACTGAATTTCTAGGCCTAGGTATCTAGATGTCAGTCAGTCTGCCTCTCTTACTCTCTATCTCTTTTTCTCTCTTTCTCTCTCTCCACTTTTACTCCCTTTTCTTTATTTCCCTCTCACTCCTTTATTTTTCTTTCTCCTTTCTTTCTCTCTTGCTTGGTTTTTCACTCTGCTTTTTCTTCTTCTATCTCTTTCCCCTTTTTTCTCCCCTTTACCCTTTCTCCTCTTCTCTCCCCCTTTTTTATCTTTTCTCTTCCCACCACACACTCTGGTGCACTTCTATCTTGTGTCTTTTTGTTTCTGTCTCAGTCACAAATTGTTTTTTTTCTGTATATCACTTCTTTATCTTTATCCTTTTGTCTTTTTTATTCTACAATATTTCTGCCATCCCAATGCTCTGCGCAATTGTCCCACTGCCTCTTTTTAAAAAAAAGTCTGAGTTCTGTTGAAATCTTAATTCATCAGTGCTGCTGTTGCAGTAGAATTGAGGCCTGAAAAGTTTAGTAGCAAATTTCTGCTTGTATTTTGCCTGCAAATAAATCCCACTGTTAATTACTAACACTGTGTTATTCTTTTGTTGTTGGCTTATTCTACTATTAATGAGTTAACTGAGAAGTGAATGATCCCCTATTAGAAGTCTGGAGAGAGGAATATAGTGGAGACAGAGTCATCTAAAGAGGAAGGTGAAAAGTTGGGTAATGTATGTTGCTAGAAGACCCATCAATCATTTGATGGTGTCTCTACTTTTATTTGTATTTTCAGGAGGATTTCCAGTCAATGACTTATGGTTTCAAAATGGCCAATAATGTTACAGATCTGAGAGTTACAGGTAAGCATAATTTTTTTTTATAACAGTTAGCATAATTTATACTGGTTTCAAGTGTTTTTCAAACTTAATGGCTGGAATTTTCTGGGGTCCGTGCGGGCACAATTGGAGGTGGGTCGGGTAGGAAATTTGAAAAATCTTGCAGCGGGTTGGGAACCCGCCCCCACGCGCCTTTCCCTCAAGTGCTTTTGCTGGCTAGCTAATTTAAATCATTATTAGTTACCTTAAGAGTTTTTTTAACCCTACCTTTCAAATTTCATTGGATGCTCACGGGAATCACGCAGCTCGGGAACCACGTCTGTCAACCTGAGGCAGAAGTTGAGTGGCTATTGATCCAGCTGATTAGTGCACAGCATGGAAAGTACAATAAAAATTCCCACGTCACAGCTGATCACTTTCCTCAGGCAGAAGCTGTTGCTGACTGCAATGGCAGCACAGATTCAGCTTTCTACAGGCTGCAAGTGTTTCCAACAAAGTTGCCATTCAGTCTCACTTCATTGTTAGTACCTATCACTTTATTGACAGATTGCTTCTCTCATCTCTACTTAACCTGCCATCTATTCCATCAGCATGGGTGCCATCTATACTGTTTCACCCTGGTCCTCAGAATCGGACCACGATGAGCCCCAACACCAGGCACACCAGCAGCACCAACAACAACACCACCAACCTTCTCCTCAACCACCTGATGCTGCACAGGACAAAGGACATCAGCACGGGGCTGCACCGCGCTGGAGGCGATGCCCCCAATACAGGCCGAGGATGAGCTTCCTCAACATGACATGACCTTTGGCACTTTTTGCCAAAGGAGGCTCAGGCTATCGTGCCAGGTTGTCGCAGACATTTTCACATTGCTGGAGCAAGACCTGCACCCCAGAGGAGCGGGTGGACACCTTACCAGTGGCTGTCAAAGTCACCAGCGCCCTCAACTTTTTCGCCCTCAACTTTTTGTGGCATCTCGCAGACGGCCGTCCACAGATGCATCACACAGGTCACCGTGCCGCCTTTGACAAGTCATCAATTATATTAACTTTGCCACTGATGAAGCCAGTGTTACTGAGTGTGCGCTTGGCTTTGCCACTCTGGTTGGCTTCCCACGGGTGCAAGGTGTCATCAACTATACACATGTGGCTAATCAGGGCACCCCATCATCACCCAGGGGTCTTTGTCAACCGCAAGGGTTTCCACTCCCTCAGTGTACAGCTCGTCTGCAACCATAGGAAGATCATCATGCACGCGTGCGCCGAATTCCCTGGCAGCTGTCATGACTTGTCCTCCGCCAGTCCACCCTCCCTCAGCTCTTCGCTTCCCCAAACGAACTTTCCGGCTGGCTGCTTGGAGACAAGGGCTATCCACTGAAGATGTGGCTCATGACACCCTTGAGAAGGCCAAGTACTGAGGCTCAGGAGAGATATAATGAAAGCCACATTTCCACCAGATGTGCCACAAAGCAGACATTAGGTGCTTCAGATGCCTTGACAGATCTGGAGGAGCCCTTCAGTACGCACCAGCCAGGGTCTCCAGAAACGTTGTGGTCTGCTTCACCCTGCATGAGGAGCAAGGCACTGAGCTCACAGCCTCTTCAGAGCAGGAGGAGGAGCAGGAGGAAGCTGCGGCCCAGATCCCACCAACAGTCGAACACATTGCTGCCCGGGAGGCCAGGAGTGGGCTCATCACGGCCAGATTTATTTAACTTTACTCATTACACCCATATGGCTGTCGCATGCTGCGCCAGGTTGGCATCAGCCCAGAGCAACACCATAAAGCATCCCTACAATGGCCAAGCCATTCCTATCACTGACCACCATTGCTGGAGGTAACTTTATGTCTCACCATTCACTCCAACTCACTAAGCCACTTCCAAAGGTGCACATAAATTTGTCCACGACCAGAAAGTGGTGAAAATAAAGATTTTTATGTGTAACATTACAGTAACGGAAACTTTACCGAATCATTTAACAAAAGACCCAAGTCGCTACCCTTGTGAATCTACTTGTGTTTCATCTTTTGCTTACACATGCTTCTACGAGGTGCTACCCCTGTGGCTTCAGCAGAGGTAGAGGCAGCCTGCTGCGACTGCTTAGACGCTTTTGGCGGACGTCCTCTGGGTTTTGGAGCCTGTGGTGGCCCCGCCAAAGCCTGTTCCTCCTGCGACTGTGCAGAGGCAGACTCTGCCATTGCGACCCGAGGAGGCATCTGGGGCTCTGACTGAGGGGGTAGCAAGGGGGGAGAAGTGTGAGTGCTTTGAGAGGAGCCCCCACTTCCATGTCCCCTCTCACCATCATCCCTCTCATGGGCCACCCACACTTTCCTGCTAGCAAGGAGCTGAAGAGCACCTTGCTGCACAGCAATGGGGCCATGAGGACCCACGTCTACATTGACATCTCTCCTAGACAGGAGGTCTATGAGCATCTGCCATCTATTCTCCATAGATAGCCATCTATTCTCCATAGAGACCATGTGCTCCTGTGAGTGGCGCATTAGCTGCTCCATGCAGGTGGCCATCCTATCTATGAAAGAACCTACAATTGCCATCACCTGCGACACGGTGGTGCTCATGTTGGAGATGGACTTCCCCCATTCTCTGAACATTTGCAGACATCACGCTTGCAAAACCTGTCAAAGCCTCCTGCACTTCTTGCTGCACCTCCAGGAATGCCCTCTTTCTGGATGGCCCTCGAGGCTCAGCGTCTGCATGCAGCTGAGCAAAGCTGTGAGCGTCCTGCTCCCTCCGGCGAGGAGTCTCCACTGCTGTCCCTGTCTCCACCATCTGCTGTTGCTAACTTGTGAGTTGTGAGATACCAGGTGACAACACTACTCTATCTTGGGACCCACCAAGGTGTGCGTATCTGCGCTGGTGCTGGGTGCGCTTATGTCTGCTGGCGGTGCACCCTCAGAGGCTGGAGGCTCCTCTGAGGAGTCATATTCCTCTTCCTCCTGGTCTGTGGGGGAGGGAGGGGGGCTCTTGATGGACCTGTGGGAGAGTAAAGAGATGAGTTAGATATTTCATATGAAGAATGGGTACAGACACCATTATCCACATGATGATCATTCAGTGGCTGCTGACATCAGTCCCCATATGAGCGACTGATGTATGCCATTTAGCTGTATGATATCTAATTCGGTCACCAGGGCCGGAATTTTGCCAGCACTCAGAGGGCGGGTTTGGAGGCGGGTCAGAGGTTAAATTTGCAATAATTGACGGCGGGTTCCAAACCCACCGTGATCCCTTCTCCATGCAATTTTCCCGAGTATCGGGTCTGCAATTTGCAAACGGACCCAACACCAAGCGGCGGGAAAGGGATTAAAGGCACTTAACTGCCTATTAAGTGGTAGTTTAGAGCTATTTTCACAGGGTTTCCAGCTCCTGGGTCGGGTTTTACGACATTCCGACAACACGCCAGGTAAGTGTGGCGTGAACACCAGCGAGCTGGAGATTTCACAGCTGCAACTGCAGTGTAAAAGCTGCACGCTCAAATCTTGTCATTTAGAAATCTGTGAGGTTGCTGATTGAATAATTTAGGGGGCATATTCTGTATTTAGGCTGCAAGTATGGGTTGTGCAATTTAGATCCACTGTAACCTGCATTGCTGGATTTTAAAAGCACACTTACCCTAAACTGTGCCACCTCAAATTGTCAGCACACAGATGGCAACAATGCCAAACCTTCGTTCTACATCAATTTATTACAATATTGGCAAAGAACAGAAACTTTACAAATAATATATTATAACACCCAAGTGAGAACCCTTGTGATTATTGTGACATCTTCCTCTTACGCGTGCTTCTACATTGTGGCATCTGTGGAGGCAGCCTGCTGCTCCTGCTTAGACTCCTTTGGCGGCCGTCCTCTGGTTTTGGGAGCCTTGGAGGGCCCCGCCAAAGTCTGCTCCTCCTGCGGCTGTGCAGGGGCAGACTCGGGCAGATGGGGCCCTGACCAAGGGCTCGGCAGTGGCAAGGGAGTGTGAGCGCTTGGAGAAGAGCCCCCACTTCCTTGTGCTCAAACACCACCGTCCCTCTCACGGGTCACCCGCACTTCACTGCTAGCAAGTTGCTGGAGAGCACCTTGCTGCACATCGCTGGGGCTATGTGGACCCGTCTCTATACTGACAGTCCTCATAACCGGGACGTCCACGTACCTCTGGTTCATAGAAACATAGAACATAGAAAAATAGGAGCAGGAGTAGGCCATTCGGCCCTTCGAGCTTGCTCCGCCATTCAGTATAATCATGGCTGATCCTCTATCTCAATACCATATTCCCGCTCTCTCCCCATACACCTTGATGCCTTTTGTGTCTAGAAATCTATCTATCTCCTTCTTAAATATATTCAGTGACTTGGCCTCCACAGCCTTCTGTGGTAGAGAATTCCACAGGTTCACCACCCTCTGAGTGAAGAAATTTCTCCTCATCTCACGTCCTAAATGTCCTACTCCCTATCCTGAGACTGTGACCCCTCGTTCTGGACCCCCCAGCTAGGGGAAACATCCTCCCTGCATCCAGTCTGTCTAGCCCTGTCAGAATTTTATACGTTTCAATGAGATCCCCTCTCATTCTTCTAAACTCTAGTGAATACAAGTCTAGTCGACCCAAACTCTCCTCATACGACAGTCCTGCCATCCCAGGAATCAGTCTGGTGAACCTTCGCTGCACTCCCTCTTACATCCTTTCTTAGGTAAGGAGACGAAAACTGCACAGTACTCCAGGTGTGGTCTCACCAAGGCCCTGTATAACTGCAGTGAGACATCCTTGCTCCTGTACTCAAATCCTCTTGCAATGAAGGCCAACATACCATTTGCCTTCCTAACTGCTTGCTGCACCTGCATGTTTGCTTTCAGTGACTGGTGTACAAGGACACCCAGGTCCCTCTGTACAACAACAACATTTCCCAATCTATCGCCATTTAAATAATACTCTGCCTTTCTGTTTTTCCTACCGAAGTGGATAACTTCACATTTATCCACGTTACACTGCATCTGCTATGTATTTGCCCACTCACTCAACTTGCCTAAATCGCCTTAAAGCCTCTTTGCATCTTCCTCACAACTCACAATCCCACCTAGTTTTGTGTTCGGCAGCAAACTTGGAAATATCACATTTGGTTCCCTCATCCAAATCATTGATGTATATTGTGAATTGCTGGGGCCCAAGCACTGATCCCTGCGGTACCCCACTAGTCACCGCCTGCCACCCTGAAAAAGACTCATTTATTCCTACTCTCTGTTTCCTGTCTGGTAACCAATTTTCAATCTATGCCAGTATATTACCCCCAGTCCCATGTGTTTTAATTTTACACACTAACCTCTTATGTGGGACTTTATCAAAGGCCTTCTGAAAATCCAAATACACCGCATCCATTGGTTCTCCCTTATCTATTCTACCAGTTACATCTTCAAAAAACTCCAGTTGGTTTGTCAAACACGATTTCCCTTTCATAAATCCATGTTGACTTTGTCTAATCCCGTTGATATTTTCTAAGTGTCCTGTTATCACATCCTTTATCCGAAAACCTCGGGACCAGCCGTGTTTCGGTTTTCGGAGAATTTCGGATTTCGGAAGGTGGGTCGGCGGGGGTCCGCGGGGGGTCGTGTGCACGACCCCCCGCCGACCCCCCCGCGGACCCCCGCCGGCCCCGACCCCCGCCGGCGCGGACCCCCGCCGACTTACGGGGGGGTCGGGGTCGGCGGGGGGGTCGTGCGCACGACTTATGCTGGACTTACGCTGAACGAAAAAACCTTCGGTTTTTAGAGGGTTTCGGTTTTCGGAAGTTCGGATAAAGGGTAGTCTACCTGTAATAGGATGTGATAACCACGATCACAATAGATGGCCTTCTATCCTCCATAGCTGCCCATCTGTCTAGAAGAGCCACCATGTTGGCTTGTGTCTGGCGAGTTAGGTCCTCCATGGAGGTTGCCATCCTTTCCATGGCAGCACCTAGATTGCCCATAGCATTCACTACAGCATTGCTAATGTTTAAGATGAACTCCTTCATTCTCTGCACACTCGCAGTTACCGTGGAAGCAAACCTACTCAGAGCCTCCTGCACTTGTTCCTGAAGCTCGAGCACTGCTCTCTTTCTGGATGGCCCCAGAGGCTCAGCGTTTACATGCAGCTGAGCAGAGCTAGGAGCAGCTGAGCAGAGCTAGGAGCACCCTGCATCCTCCGATGAGGACTCGCCACTGCTGTACCCATCTCCAACATCTGCTCCTGCTCACTTGTGAGCTGTGATACACCAGGTGACAATACTACTCTATCTCACAAAAACCCACCGAGGTGTGCGTCTCTGCGCTGGTGCTGGGTGTGCTGAGTGCTGGTGACGTTGCTCCCTCAGAGGCTGGTGGTTCCTCTGAGGAGTGCTCCTGCTCTTCCTCCTGGACAGTGGTGAGCGGGGCTCTCGATGGTCCTGTGGGGGAGTAAAGGTATGAGTTAGACAAGTGAAATGTATGTTGCAGACACCCCATTGCGCAGATGCTTAGCACTCAATCTCTATGAACATCATCTCCCATATTAGTCACTCATGAATGCTAAATCAGAGGGTTGGAAATCAATTCTGTCACCAGCTTGCTGTTCTACGCCCCCACTTCCAGCTCCTCTGCACCTCTGATGACCTCCAGCGCTTGTTAGGTACCTCCTCTGCTATTTGGAGCCAGGCTCTCTTGGTCTCCTGGGGAGGTCTCTTCCGCCCATTAGAAGGGAAGAGGACCTCCCTGCATGCTCTGATTCCCTCCACAAGAATGTGGATGGAGTCATCGGAGAACCTGGGTGCAGCCCTCTGTCTCAGTGGAGTCATATTTGACACTCTTTCCAGCAATCCAATCGTGCAGTGTGCTGCCTGCACACTCTTAGATGAACCTTCAAATGCAATGTGGCCATGGCTTCTTTAAAAATCCTGGCTGAAAATGCATCATCACTGACGTCATCAGATGACCTGCATCATTTAATTGGGCCGAGTAACGCGCAGGTCGGCCTTAATAGGACCCATTAACGGAAAGCCGCTCTGAGGAGCGGCATGGAATCTGGAACAGGGTCATGACCCACCACGGTGACCGCCCGCACCCAACCCAGGTATAGAAAATTCCGTCCAATGTGTCTGTTCAGTCAAGATATTATTAGTCTAATAACTGCTTTGCATTCACTCCTAGGACTTAGATATTACAATGTAAAGAGCCTTTATTTACATTTTTAAACTTACTGTGTCATGGAATGTTATGTTGTGACACTGTTCCATCTGAAGTTCCAGTTAATGTTTCAACTAGATTGTGCCATAATTGAACTCTGATCTACTGGAAATCTATAAACATTTCAAGGTTTATTTGAAAAGGTTTTGTATTATTGGCGGGAGGAGGAGAGTGTGAACAATGTTCAACCATCATTGTAGTATTGAGACAATGGTTGCAGAACTGATTTGAGGCATATGTGACCTACTGCAGGTTGTATTTTCTTTTCCAATTTTCTTCCTTTCCCTTCTGAAAGCGGTAACTTATCTGAAGTACAGTTCCATGGGTGCTGCGAGTCTTCCATTAGCCATTCTTTTTGTGTCATCCCAGAAATTAATTGTTGCAATGGTACTCCACCACGTGGCACTGTCCGATTGCTATCCTTGATTGACATCTACCCAAGCACGCCTTCCATCTAGAGTCACTTGTTAGTGATTTGACTAGGACCGCCAAGTGTTTTTTCTTTTCCATCCCCTGCCCAGGGACATTGAACCCAACTTTAGCATCCCCACTGCTGCCCTAGCTGAGATCAGCTAACTCCCCACTATCCCAAGGACAGATGTTGGAACTTTCCTGGTCCATATTGTTCAGTGCCACAACACATGGTGCATTTAACTACTGAACCATCATGGAGTTTTTGAGCTGTAATGTTAGGATTTAGTTTTCAGTATTACTATTGATATCAGAAAAGTTCATTTTTGTTTAACGTCTAAAAATGTTTTTTATTCGCTTATGGAATGTGGTCGTCGCTGGCAAAGCCAGCATTTATTGCCCATCCCTAATTGCCCTTGAGAAGGTGGTGGTGAGCCACCTTCTTGAACCGCTGCAGTCCGTGTGGTGATGGTACTCCCACAGTGCTGTTAAGTACGGAGTTCCAGGATTTTGACCCAGCGACGATGAAGGATCGGCGATATACTTCTAAGTCAGGATGCTGTGTAACTTGGAGGGGAACTTGGAGGTGGTGGTGTTCCCATGCGCCTGCTGCCCTTGTCCTTCTACGTGGTAGAGGTTGCGGGTATGGGAGGTGCTGCCGAAGAAGCCTTGGCGAGTTGCTGCAGTGCAACTTGTAGATGGTACACACTGCAGGCACGGTACGCCGGTGGTGGAGGGAGTGAATGTTTAAGGTGGTAGATGGAGTGCCAATCAAGCAGGCTGCTTTGTCCTGCTTGGTGTCGAGCTTCTTGAGTGTTGTTGGAGCTGCACTCATCCAGGCAAGTGGAGAGTATTCCATCACACTCCTTACTTGTGCCTTGTAGATGGTAGAAAGACTTTGGGGAGTCAGAAGGTGAGACACTCGTTGCAGAATACCTAGCCTCTGACCTGCTCTTGTTGTTACAGTATTTATGTGGCTGGTCCAGTTAAGTTTCTGGTCAATGGTGACCCCCAGGATGTTGATGGTGGGGGATTCGGCGATGGTAATGCCATTGAATGTCATGGGGTGGTGGTTAGACTCTCGCTTGTTGGAGATAGTCATTGCCTGGCGCTTCCATGGCGCGAATGCTACCTGCCACTTAGCCCAAGCCTGAACGTCGTCCAGGTCTTGTTGCATGTGGGCATGGACTGCTTCATTATCTGAGGTGTTGTGAATGACACTGAACACTGTGCAGTCATCAGCGAACATCCCCATTTCTGAACTTGTGTTGGAGGGAAAGTGATTGATGAAGCAGCTGAAGATGGTTGGGCCTAGGACACTGCCCTGAGGAACTCATGCAGCGATATCCTGGGGCTGTGATGTTTGACCTTCAATCACTGCAACCATCTTCCTTTGTGCTAGGTATGACTCCAGCCAGTGGAGAGTTTTCCCCCCCGATTCCCATTGACTTCAGTTTTACTGGGACTCCTTGATGTCACACTCGGTCAAATGCTGCCTCGATGTGAAGGGCAGTCACTCTCACCTCACCTCTGGAATTCAGCTCCTTTGTCCATGTTTGGACCAAGGCGGTAATGAGGTCGGGAGCAGAGTGGACTTGGTGGAACCCAAGCTGGGCATCAGTGAGCAGGTTATTGGTGAGTAAATGCCACTTGATAGCACTGTCGATGACACCTTCCATCACTTTGCTGATAATTGATAGTAGACTGATGGGGCGGTAATTGGCCGGATTGGTTTTGTCCTGCTTTTTGTGGAGAGGACATGCCTGAGCAGTTGCCCATGTTGTCGGATAGATGCCAGTGCTGTAGCTGTACTGGAACAGCTTGGCTAGAGGCGTGGCTAGTTCTGCAGCACAAGTCTTCAGCACGATAGCTGGGATGTTGTCAGGGCCCATAGCCTTTGCTGTATCCAGTGCGCTCAGCCGTTTCTTGATATCACGTGGCGTGAGTTGAATTCACTGAAGACTGTCTTCTGTGATGATGGGGACCTCAGGAGGAGGTCGATATGGATCATCCACTCGGCACTTCTGGCCGAAGATGGTTGCAAACGCTTCAGCCTTGTCTTTTGCACTTGCGTGCTGGGCTCCATCATCATTGAGGATGGGGATATTCATGGAGACTCCTCCTCCCGTTAGTTGTTTAATGGTCCACCACCATGTTTAAACCTGTAACTGTTCTAGCCATTTACTGTTTAACTATTTGCAATCTGTGTACCAATGGTTTGGTGAAATTGTAGCCACAAGGTTGGTAGCAAAATCTGTTCCGTAAGTACAACCGCATGCTACAATATATATTGGATATATTAATGAGTTGGTTTGATCTTGCCATATTTGAAAGCATCAAATTTCCAGTATGTAAGTCCAAATATGTATATTGCTACATGTGATCCAATTGTTTTAAAGTTATTAGAAATGATTTTATCCACACTTAGGAATGCAAACACTTTACATGATAACCAGTGCAATTAATTTAATTGCAATACTAAACATTGAATCTATATATATTTAATTTGTTTAAATGTCTTAAATAAAGTTGCTTTTAAGACAAGCGTCGGTCTATGGAATTATTGTTTCTGTGGCATGATTTATATGACTGGGGCTTTTTGATCTATTAAAGTACTGTATAATCTATCAATCTTTTTCAACTTTTATTAAACTCTATCTCCAGGCATGTTAAAAGATGTAGAAGATGATTTGCAAAGAAGAGTGAAGGTACTATGCTAATATATTGTGTTAAGACATTTCCATTATAATTCAGCATTTATATATAATTACAGCTTGTTTCTATGTATCTGGTATATTGTCACAGAGCAATATATTTAAGTATTTTAATCCTGATTGTTCATTTGTACATGTATTCTGGGGAACCAACTTTGAATCTCTGTGAATTCCAATTAATGTGGGACACTTTTGTTTGGGATTCAAACAAAAAATTGTTTTTTTCTCCTGTTTTACACTCCAGGAATATTGTTTCTGTTTTTTTTCCACAGAGCACTAGGAGTCGACAAGGAGAAGAGCGTAATCCAGAGGTTGAACTTGAAGTAAGAATATGTTGGTCTTTAAGTTGAATTCAGCATGGAAATTTTCCTGTACCACAGGCAGTACTCTGGATCCAGACTAACTGAAATATATTGATTGGGGTCTCAGAAATGTAAAAAGGAGTCATAAAATACCATGGCCTAGAAATTCAGTTGGCTGCGCCAGCCGTTAGCGCCTTAGGAGGAGTAGATCTCGAGCGCTAGGCGCTTAGCGCCCGGGCGCAGCGTGATCTGCGCCTCGCCCCAACTTCAGTAGACATTTAGCGCCGGCGCAAAGTCATTGCGCGCGCTCATCTGCGCGCGCAGATCATGACGTCATTTCGTCATGCAACGCCCTTTGTGCGCCTGGAACCGGAACTTCACTCGTGCCGCCCCATTGTGTGCCTGGCGGCCCGAACGACTGAAGTGGAACGGTACACAGCCGAGGCGGGCCGCGGGGAGCGCAAATTAAAGGGCACTCCTGCAGTAGAAAAGGCAGCCGTTTTGCAACACTCCTTCTTTGGGAGGAGGAGGAGGAGGAGGAGGAGGAGGAAAACTGATGGAGAGAAGCCCTCCCCAAAACACAAATACACTAGTCTCGGCCTTTCAAAAAAAACAAATCCACCCTCCCCCTTTAAGAGCTCACCGGAGCCAGAGTGTCTGCCGGCAATCAGCAGCTCGCCGCACCTGCCCTGCGCCCAACTTCCGGTGTTAGCGCCCCGGGCTGCCGGCTTAGCGCCTAATGATAGTCGTGCATCACCTGTTTTAGCGCAGCAGCAACCTCTTAGGGCGATGCAACTGAATATCGGCGAAGGTGGCTCGACTTTGCGCCGGGCGCAAACTTTAGTGGCCGCCCGACTTTACCGCCCCAAAAGTGGCTATAGTGAATTTCTAGGCCCATGTTTTCTGCCTTTTATAAATCACTTTTTGATATAAATAGAACAGATCCTCATATACTGCTTCCACTGGATTATACACATTATTGACTTCCGAAAGTACTGAAACATTTTGTTAATACCACTTTAAAAATACTATTTGATCAGGGTTCTGGAGTGATTGGACGATAGTTCCAAGCTCACTCTGTAAAGTTCTTCTCGGGCAGGGTGGTGGGGAGGACCCAAGAGGAGGCGAGATATGTCTCTTCCAAGAAAGAAGGGAAAATCAGAGGTGGTGGCTGCACTGCCTCACTCTTGTCCATCTCTTGACTCGGTGTCGTAGACAGCACCCCAGTGTATTCCTATTCTACCGCAGGAAGTATAATTTACCGAGGCCAGTATGTGAGATGAGGAAAAAAAACAAGGAAAAGAGAGCATAGGCAAAGGACAATACACACCCTCAAAAGTAAATTGGGTTTTGTTGGATATTGAAGTATTCATTTGCAACTATTTAAAAAAAAAAAAAAAAAAAAATCAGGTAAAATTTAAAGACAAAGGAAGGACGAGAGAAAATCAGTACAAACTACTTCTGCAAGAGCGGCCCTAATCTGTTATGCAAATTTTGTGGCATCATTTTTATTAGAGGTAACTGAAGGAATGATTTCTACTTGGAAACCCATTTGGGAATATAATTTGGTTGCATTCTTTTAAGTGAAGAAAGAGGAAGAATGAACTTAAAAAAAAAAAAAAAACAACTCTTGGCTTCTGTTGACATAGTGATTGAAATATTCGTCCTTGTGCTTGATATTCTAATGTGATTGTTTTTAATGTTTCAGCATCAACAATGTACAGCAGTTTTCGGCAGGATAAAGTTTACTCGGTTATTATTGACTGCCCTAATTGCTTTCACAAAGAAAGAGGTGAGATGCATTCTTTGTGGAAGTTGTTCAACATAATCAAAGTGAACAAAATACCCGTTTCTAGAATGATTTTCATAGGTTGACCTTGCTAATTAACGGGGAGTCTATTGTTGGAGTCAAAAAAGAGCTGAAATGGTCACCGATCATTTTCATCTCAACGGCAGCACATGTTTGCATCACAGTAAAGGATTTCTGATCTGTTGACTTCTTGATGTAAATTTCGTCATTGTATTGAATATTTGACTTTGATACATACCTTTTCAAAATTGTGATGGTGCTTGTTTCAGAACACAAAACCTCAGAGGTGGCATATTTTCTATTATTGAAAATGCAGCAATGGCTGGTCCAAAAGTGGTTAAGGCAGTGTGTATCAGAGCCATAAAGTCTAAGAACGTGTCAGGTTTGGCAGACAGTCTTTGCTGAGTTAGCTAATTCAGCCAGGGTAGCATTAGAGATGGTAATATTGGCAGCAGCACCAATCCCATTCCTGAACACTATCTAGTAAGCCTGCTCGACGTGCCCATAAGTGGATGCCAGTGAAGTTCATATCAGACTCGACTTTAATGTTCTCCCGTAGTCAAATAGCCTGTCAAAAGTCTCGCCAACTAATGCAAAACAAACATTGTGGCCTCTCATAGCCTCTAATAATAATTGTTCTAGAGGTAGATTTTAAAAATGGGTGTGCGGAGGGAAGAATCAGAGGCCATGAATTAAGGGCCGGAACTTGCTGGAGCAGGTCATTTCATGGCGTACACTGTTAGACTTTTTCCTGTACCCTTCAACTCAAAATCTTTCTGACTAACTTGTTGGAAGGGTAAACTGATAATAGCGCAGCGAGAGCAATAGGGCATCGGAGACCTTAATGAACAGCAGGACCAACAGTGTATCTCGTTAACCAATGAGATTTAAGGATTGAGAAAGAAACAGGAACAACGGAGAAGGAAACAGGGTGAATAAGAGGCAAGGAAAAGAAATAGAGGGAAAGAAAGATTGGATTAAGAGAGAGAAAAAAGAGACAAAGACAAAAATTTTAAATTTGGCATTTTTAAAAGCTCCAACAACAATTCGCTACCTGAAGCAATGAGCAGTTTAAATTGTGCACTTTCTAGGCCAGAGAGGTTGATTGGCAGTCATTAACAATTCATCACGTCGTTAAAAGAGTACTAATAACCAGACTTAACTTTCTGCAGTGAGTTTATTGGGAAATTAATATGCAAACCTAGCAAGTTCTTAAAAATAATGTGGAGGCTAAGGCCGAGATGTGGTTTCTGCGAAGCAAACAGCGGAGTGGTGTAAATCAGTCGGCAAGTTCTGGAGATTCTCAACTCATGGCGTATCTCTTAATCCCCTGACCTTGCTTGCCAATTTGCACATTAATAACGGCATGCGTCATTAACACACCTTCATTTTTCCAGCAAGTTCCAGCCCATTATTATAGTGCAGTCCCCACCACTTATAACAGGCGCGTTTGTGCGCACGCGATTTGTCCCCAATACACGATGGCCGGTATAACGCAGCAGTATTAATAAAATTTAAAATATTTTTTTCAAAATCACTTTTTTCTAAAATAATTTACCCAGTGCATTTCCTTTGAATTAAGATTGGCCCAGAATTTGCGGTGGCGCTCGCCGTTGACCTTGAAGAAAGCTGCCCACAAAGATCTAGTGATCTCTGTGGCATGAATTTCAGCTTTCCCGACCTTAGTTTGAATCTGGCACCAAATCAAGTGAATCTCTAGTGCCACATGCTAGTCAGAGTAGAAATAGAAGGATGTTTCAGATGGCTAGAGGAATGGTGCAAGGGGGAGGGATTCAAATTCCTGGGACATTGGAACCGGTTCTGGGGGAGGTGGGACCAGTACAAACTGAACGGTTTGCACCTGGGCAGGACCGGGACCGATGTCCTAGGGGGCGTGTTTGCTAGTGCTGTTGGGGAGGGTTTAAACTAAACTGGCAGGGGGTTGGGAACCTGTGCAGGGAGACAGAGGAAAGGGAAGCAAGGATAGAAACAAAAGACAGGAAGGAGAAAAGCAAAAGTGGAAGGCAGAGAAATCAAGGTTGTAAATCAAACAGGGCTACAGTAAATAATAATTCTAAAAGGACTAAGAGTGTTAAAAAAAACAAGCCTGAAGGCTTTGGCCTAGAAATTCAGTTGTTAGCGCCAGCTGCTAGCGCCTTAGGAGGAGGAGAAGTGGGGCGCTAAGCGGCTAGCGCCCGGGCGCAGCGCAATCTGCGCCTCTCGCGAACTTCACTCAAGATTTAGCGGCAGCGCAAAACCGCATCGCCCGCTCAGCTGCGCGCGCAGATCCTGATGTCATTTCATGGTGCAACACCCTTGGTGCGCCCCGAACCGGAACTTCAGTGGTGCCGCCCTTCTGTGCGCCTGGCACCCCCAGCGACTGGTAGAGGGGAACGGTTCCCAGTTGCTGCGGGGCGCGGGGGGTGCTAATTAAAGGGGACTCCTCCTGCTGTATAAGTGGCAGCCATTTTGTTCCACTCCTTTGTGAGAGACGGATATTGGGAGAGAGACAAAGGGAGAGAGCTTTCTGGTTTGACTCAGCGCTCGCACAGGTACTTCTGGCTTCAGGCCAGAGCTTTGCACTTGGATTTAACTTTCAGTGCCATAGCCTTGAGTCGCCACATATAATGGGGGCTGCCATGGGTGGAAACGTTGGCTTACTGCATTGCATTCAAAGGGCTCAGAGACGCCGTGAGAGAGTGCCAGTCATGGCCAGACAGAGTAGGGCCAACAGGCCTTACCCACCCAGGGTATACCGCCAGCAGTTCTCATATCTGAACATGTCTGAGGAGCAGTGTGTTCGGAGGCTACGATTCAGAAGGGAGGTGGTCACTGAGATCTGCCACCTGCTTCGCAGAGATCTGCAGCCACAGCTGAGGAGCAGGATGTCTCTGTCGGTGGCAGTGAAGGTGACGGTGGCTCTCAACTTCTATGCCACCGGCTCCTTCCAATCCACTACTGGGGACATTGCCAACATCTCCCAGTTCGCGGTACATTGCTGCATCCGCCAGGTGACCAATGGCCTTTTCAGAAGGAGACGTCAGTTCATCTCCTTCCCCATGACCCTGGACAAGCAGCAAGAGACTGCAAATCCCATTGCACGATGAGCGGGCTTCCCCATGGTCCAGGGAGCAATTGACTGCATGCATATGGCTTTGCAGGCACCTCTACAGAATGCCGAGGATGACCGCAACCGGAAGGGCTACCATTCGCTCAATGTGCAGTTGGTGTATGACCACAGGCAGCTCATACTAGCTGTCAATGCCCGCTTTCCAGGCAGCAGCCACGATGCCTTCATCCTGCGCCAGCCTTCTGTGGCAGACATTTTTGAAGCACAGCCTCACCCACGAGGATGGCTTCTCGGGGACAAAGGCTATCCTTTGTGCACCTGGCTGATGACCCCGCTCCGTGCGCCCAGCACCCCTGCTGAAGAGCGATACAATGACAGCCATCGAGCAACCAGGAACATCATTGAGCACACAATCGGCGTGCTCAAGCAACGGTTCCGCTGTCTGGATCGTTCCGGGGGAGCCCTACAGTACTCGCCTGAGCGAGTCTCCCATTTCGTTGTAGTGTGCTACATGCTGCACAACCTGGCTATCCGCAGGACTCGGCCACTGCCAGCAGACATTGGAGGACCACCGGAGGAGGAGGAGCACCAAGACGGGAGGGAGGCACAAAGTGCAAGGGCCGTCCGTCGGCGGCTTATTGCAACTCGGTTCTAGGCCCCCTCTTGGAATGGCTTGTGCCAATGAAAGAAGATGAATGGAGCTGCTCCGCAAGCCCTCAGCCGGTCAAGGCAACAAATAGTTCCAAAAGCAAACATGGACAATGCGATTAAAGAAACTTTTTTACTGTGCAAACTCTGTGCCCTTCCCGCATGACAAACTAATTCAGAGAAACCCCCCCAAAAAACAGTCAGAGACAACTGGCTCTCCCAACCTTCAGAAAATGAAAAAAGCAGTTAAACAAAAATGACCATGATCCTCGGCCTTTATAAAAAACAAACACAACAGTCTCGGCCTTCAAATATCAAAAAACACAACAGTCTCGGCCTCATTTATAAAAAAAAACCTTCTCGGCCTCATATCTAAAAAAAACATTTGGCCACACCTTCTACTTTCTCCCCTGCGAGGGTGATCCGCCTCGCTTCCACGAGTGGCCCCTTCCCGCCCTGCAGCAGCTCCTCAATGGGACCCCAGTGGCTGCAGCAAGGCTGGGGGAAGGCTGCTGAGGGTCAGATGGCGAGACGGCAGATGCCCTTGGGGGTCGGCCTGGACCAGCTCTGGGCCTGGAGGGGCCGGCTGCTGACTGCTCCAACTCTGCTTGGGCGGCAGCAGTCTGTCCTACGGGTGGTGGCAGCTGCAGTGGAGGAGTGACAGTGTTGGCTGCAGGAATGCTGCCAACCTGACAGAGCACAGGCATTCCCTGGTCGGCTGATACACTGGCACTTGCACGGGCCAGCACTGCAGCATGCGCAGCAATCTGCTGAAGCACAGACTGCTGGGCTGCTGCGGTGCGGCGAGGGCCCCGTCGATGCCTGGCCGATCCAGCGAGGGTGGCCCTGGTCTGTGTCTGCATCACACCAGCCAGTGAATGCACGGCACGACTGAGCACTTGGCTGGTAGCCGCCTGTGATGCAGCGAAGTCCTGCTGACTCCTAGCCTGTGCTGCCCCAAATTCCTGTACACTCCTTGCCAGTGACTCTATGGAGTCAGGCATCCTTAACACTGCAGCCATGAGCTCAGTGTGCCTGCGCTCAGCCTGGGCGCCCATTTCAGCAAGGAGCCGCACCTCCTCTGTGCTCACCGTAGCAGGACTCGAGGCCAGACTCTCCCTCCGGGGAGAAGGCCGCCGAGCTTCCCCAGCCCTCCCGCGTTGCTGCAGCCCGCTGGGCCCCGGAGCTTCACTCTCCTCAGACCCTTCCCCCCTGCTCCCCTCCAGGGAAGACGTGTCCCCATCATGGCCATGGGCTGCCTCGGCTGAGGGTGTCCCTGATGGGCCGGCTTCCTCTTCCTCCTCCTCGATTTCAGAATCAGACACATTGCCAGCTTGAGGGCCCGCCTCCTCACCTGGCGATTCACCATCTGAAAGCAGGGAGGCACAAGAGTTGCTTTAGAGTGAGGACAGGGCGGCAGCGAGGGAGGCATGAGTGCTGCTATGTACTGCATTGGTTCGATAGTGGCAAAGGATGCTGATGTGAGGCACAAGTGGAAAGAGAGAGGTCAAAAAGGTGATGGCCTTACCGTTGGTGCCCAGAACAGGGTCGGCATCTCCACTGGCGACGGGGCCAATCAGCCGGCCTGCCATAATGTACTCCACATGCTGCTCCAGGTCGCTGAGCTGTTTGAGGTCAGGACGGCCTCCCCCGGCCTGTCGCTGCTGCCTGTGGTTGTGGGCCAGCTTGCCCTGCAAGAGAAAGGACGGCTTCTAAGTACAGTGTCAAGCCCTGATCTTGCCTGCACTGCCTCCCATGGTGGAATAGCCCTGACAGTGTCTAAAGTGCTGAATGTGCAAGTGATTTTCATGAGAGTCCCATATCTGCTGGATGAGGGCTGGGCATTGGAGCTTTCAGGTCCCTTAGGCCATAAAGTGAGGTGCACATGCAGGGATGAGGAGGATACTGGAAAGGGTACTCACCCTGACAACCCGAGTGAGGTCGTTGAACTTTTTTCTGCATTGCACAGGAGTCCTGCCAACCATGCTGTTGGAGGTCACCCTGTTTGCCACCTCCCTCCAGGCTTTTCTATACTCGCTGGACAGCGGCCTCCTGCCACTATCAGGGAAGAGGACAAGTCGCCTGCGCTCCACTGAGCCAACCAGTACCTTCAGGGCACCCTCGCTGAAGTGCTGTGCGCGCTCCCTAGCCTTCTCCATAGTCGTGGGCGTTGAACTGTTAAAGCAGCTATGTTCAGGCCTTGATTCAGGGCTGCAGTGTGCAGGGCGTGGCAGCCAAACAAATCCACCCTCCCCCTTTAAGAGCTGACCGGCGCCAGCGTGTCTGCCTTCAGTCAGCAACTCGCCGCACCTGCGCTGCGCCCGCCCTCGGAGGTTGCGCCCCGGTTTGCCGGCTTAGTGCCTTATGATAGTCATGCATCGCCTGCTTTAGCGCAGCAGCAACCTCTCGGGGCGATGCAACTGAATATCGGCTAAGTTGCGCTGGGCACTAAATTTAGCGAACGCCCGGCTGTAGCGCCCCAAACGTGGCTATACTGAATTTCTAGGCCTTTGTGTCTTAATGCGAGGAGCATTCATAATAAGGTGGATGAATTAGCTGCGCAAATAGATGTAAACGGATATGATATAATTGGGATTACGGAGACATGGCTCCAGGGTGACCAAGGCTGGGAATTCAACATCCAGGGGTATTCAATATTCAGGAAGGGCAGGCAAAAAGGAAAAGGCGGTTGGGTAGCATTGCTGGTTAAAGAGGAGATTAACACAATAGTAAGGAAGGATATTAGCTCTGACGATGTGGAATCTGTATGGGTAGAGCTGAGCAACACCAAGGGGCAGAAAACGTTAGTGGGAGTTGTATACAGACCCCCAAAAAGTAATGCTGAGGTTGGGGATGGCATTAAATGGGAAACTAGAGACGTATGCAATAAGGGCACAGCTGTTATCATGGGTGACTTTAATCTACATATAGATTGGGATAACCAAATTAGTAATAATACTGTGGCGGAGGAATTCCTAGAGTGTATACGGGATGGTTTCCTGCACCAATATGTCGAGGAACCAACTAGAGATCAGGCCATCTTAGACTGGGTATTATGTAATGAAAAAGGATTAATTAGCAATCTTGTTTTGCGAGGCCCCTTGGGGAGGAGCGATCATAATATGCTAGAATTCTTCATTAAGATGGAGAGTGAAGTAGTTGACTCAGACACTAGGGTCCTGAATTTAAATAAAGGAAACTATGATGGTATGAGGCGCGAGTTGGCTAGGATGGATTGGGGAGCGTTACTCAAAGGGTTGATGGTGGATAGGCAATGGCAAACATTTAATGATGTATGGGTGAACTACAGAATTTTTTCATCCCTGTTTGGCATAAAAATAAAACAAAAAAGGTGACTCAACCGTGGCTAACAAGGGAAATTAGGGATAGCATAAGATCCAAGGAGAGGACATATAAATTGGCCAGAACAAGCAGCAAACCTGAGGATTGGGAGCAGTTTAGGATTTAGCAAAGGAGAACAAAGGGATTAATTAAGAGGGGGAAAATAGAATATGAGAGTAAGCTTTCAGGGAACATAAAAACTGACTGTAAAAGCTGCTATAGATATGTGAAGAGAAAAAGATTAGTGAAGTCAAGCGTAGGTCCCTTGCAGTCAGAATCAGGGGAATTTTTAATGGGGCAAAGAAATGGCAGACCAATTAAATACATACTTTGGTTCTGTCTTCACAAAGGAGGACACAAATAACCTCCCAGAGATGTTGGGGAACATAGGGTCTAATGAGAGGGAGAAATTGAATGAAATCAGTATTTGTAGGGAAATGGTGTTCGGGAAATTGACGGGATTGAAGGCCGATAAATCCCCAGGGCCTGATAATCTACATCCTAGGGTACTTAAGGAAGTGGCCCTAGAAATAGTAGATGCATTACTGGTTATCTTCCAAAATTCTATAGACTTTGGAACAGTTCCCATGGATTGGAGGGTAGCTAATGTAACCCCACTATTTAAAAAAGGTGGTAGAGAGAAAATGGGGAATTATGGACCAGTAAGCCTGACATCGGTAGTGGGGAAAATGCTAGAGTCCATTATTCAATTCAATTAAATTCAATTCAATTTTATTTGTCATATATGCAGCAAACGTGTGTACTGCACAATGAAATGTTGATTTTTACAAGTCCTCCCAACATTGGAATAAATATGGCATAGCAATGATAAAAATACTAATAGAAATACAGTAATAATAAATAAAACAACAGTAATAAATAATAAATTATTCGTTCATGAGTCTTATGGTCTGGGGGTAGAAGCTGTTTCAAAACCTGCTGGTACGAGACCGTATGCTTTGATATCTCTTACCGGACCGGAGCAGGGCGAAGAGGTTGTGGCTGGGGTGGCTCGTGTCTTTGATGATTCTCAGGGCCTTCCCCCGGCACCTCTCGAGGTAGATATCCTGCACAGCAGGTAGTTTAATTCCTATAGTATATTGTGCAGCTTTCACCACCATCTGTAGAGCCTTGCGGTCTGTGGCGGTGCAGTTGCCATTATAAAAGATGTAATAGCAGAGCACTTGGAAAACAGTGACGGGTTCGGACAAAGTCAACATGGATTTACAAAAGGTAAATCATGCTTGACTAATCTACTGGAATTTTTTGAGGATGTAACTGGTAGAATAGATAAGGGAGAACCAGTGGATTTAGTGTATTTGGACTTTAGGAAGGCTTTCGATAAGGTCCCGCATAAGAGATTAGCGTGCAACGTTAAAGCACATGGGATTGGGGTTAAGGTACTGACCTGGATAGAGAACTGGTTGGCAGACAGGAAGCAAAGAGTTGGAATAAACGGGTGTTTTTCCGAGTGGCAGGCAGTGACTAGTGGGGTACCGCAGGGATCAGTGCTAGGACCCCAGCTATTCACAATATATATTCATGATCTAGACGAGGGAACTAGATGTAATATCTCCAAGTTTGCAGACGACACAAAAGCTGGGTGGGCGTGTGTGCTGTGAGGAGGATGCAGAGAAACTCCAGTATGATTTGGACAGGTTGGGTGATTGGGCAGATTCATGGCAGATGCAGTATAATGTGGATAAATGCGAGGATATGCACTTTGGTGGCAAAAACAGGAAGACATTATTATCTGAACACAATAGATTGGGAAAAGGGGAAGTGCAACGAGACCTGGGTGTCCTTGTGCACCAGTCACTGAAGGTAAGCATGCAGGTGCAGCAGGCGGTTAAGAAGGCAAATGGTATGTTGGCCTTCATAGCGAGAGGATTCGAGTACAGGAGCAAGGATGTCTTGCTGCAGTTGTACAGGGCCTTGGTGAGACCACACCTTGAGTATTGTGTGCAGTTTTGGTCGCCTTATCTGAGGAAGGATGTTCTTGCCATGGAGGGAGTGCAGCGAAGATTCACCAGACTGATACCTGGGATGGCAGGAATGATGTATGAAGAGAGATTGGGTCGATTAGGCTTACATTCGCTAGATTTTAGAAGAATGAGAGGGGATCTCATTGAAACTTATAAAATTCTAACAGGACTAGACAGACTAGATGCAGGAAGGATGTTCCCAATGGCGGGGGAGTCCACAACCAGAGGTCACAGTCTAAGGATAAGGAGTAAGCCATTTAGGACTGAGATGAGGAGGAATTTCTTCACCCAGAAAGTGGTGAACCTGTGGAATTCTCTACCACACAAGGCAGTTGAGGCCAATTCATTAAATATATTCAAGAAGGAGTTAGATATATTTCTTAAGGCTAAAGGGATCAAGGGATATGGGGAGAAAGCAGGGACAGGGTACTGAATTTGGATGATCAGCCATGATCTCATTAAATGGCGGAACAGGCTCGAGGGGCTGAATGGCCTACTCCTGCTCCTATCTTCTATGTTTCTAGCATCCAACAACAGTGATGTCATCAAGCAGGCTGAGCAGCCAATCATATTGAATAATTCTCACAGACAGCAAACCAGGAAGTAAAATGTGTAGATTCTAATTTACTTTTTATGAATTTTACAGAGAGCGAAATAATGATTGGGACATGCGCATAGGATTAAGGTAGAAGCTAAAATATCATAAACAAACTTAAAAAAAAAATATTTTACAAACCGTGTAATTCTCAATCATGTTAATAGAAAAATTTGGCATTCCACAAATATAACATTAGTTTTTCAGGGCCAGAACGGATGCTCAGCAATCAATACGCAATTAAAAACCCAGGTACACCTCTTTCAACAAGGCTTAACTTTTTCGGGGTGGGGGGAGTTTATCAGCGATATTCCAGCGTAATAGGGGAAGTTTTCGTCCTTCAGTGTGATTTGAATTGATTGCCGGCTCTGGGAAATTCCACAGTGCAACCTGTGACGGAGCAGGGAATGACCGAAGAATGCTGACAGTTTCGCCGTCATTACCACCGCAAAATCTGGGCCATCATTTCCAAGAGTGAAATGGAATAATCAACTTTCAGAAGAAACCGATTTAAAAAGCTACAAATTAAGAAACGGCAAAATGTATACAGGAGTCTGTGATATTGGAGATGGTTTGCAGTGGATGGTACCGAACCCAACTTTATCTAACAACAGCAGAGGCTGTGAATCAGAAAGTTTCAAGAGAAATTGTAACATCAACCAACCAATGTGGCATACTCCCAGCTTCAGAACATAAAAATAATCATGCAGCAAAATGACGGCGCTCTCATTTAAACCCAATTTTATTTTTGCTTAAATACATCTAAAGAAACAAAAGAGATCCCTGCATTTATATAGTGTCTTGTTAAGTACGGCTCATATCCTGTAGAGCCGGGAATCACTGACAGCAACTTCTGGATTTCTGCATTTAACTGCGAACGTCAGAAGTTGCTGTAAGTTTCACAGGGCAATGACAGCAAACACTGGCAGTTTCGCCGTCATTACAACCACAAATTCCAAGCCTATGATTTTGCATAACATTTGTTTTCTTTATTATAAACCTCTCTTTCTCCCTGATCTTTTTCACTCCGTGCAGCCAACAGGTGGAATGGCAATCTGCTCCTAGGCCTCTGCCAGTATCGGCAGCTAGTAGCTCTGTTACACTAGCCCAGGACTCTACTCACATTTTCCCCACCCCTCCTTGTAGAAAGGCCTTCACGCAGCTCCTCACCATAGTAACTGTATTCCGTGTCACCACGCCATAGCACTGTCAGTCTTGCAGTTTTATATACTTTTTTTTTGTGGGGGAGAACAACGAGGGGGAGAGTGCAACTTCAAAATCAAATCAAAAATTAATAACATTACAATAATGAAATAGAAGTTCATGGATATTTGATGTTTGAGGAATCTGAAGAAACTACTTCACAATAATGTAAACTACATGGAGGCCCAACCATCCGAATATGCCAATTTAACATCGAAGGCATCTCTTGCTCAAAATGCGAATATCTAGAAAGGTTACTTAAGGAAAATAGCGTTGATGTCCCGGTTCTTGAAGAAACACACATCGAATACGTGCACCAGTTCAACACAGGATTTGACCTAATTGCTTGCAATAGCTATCCCAAATATGGCCTGGCGTGCTATGTCAAACAAGGTATCGAAGGCTGCACCGAAATCGAGCATTTCACTATTGCTGGAGTTTTTACCACTGCAATACGCATAGGAGAGCGAACAATCTCCGACATCTATAAACCACCACTCATACAGTGGCCTGACCGACTGCTCCTAGTCAACATCTATCCATCCATCACACAGACTTTAATAGCCACCACACAATGTGGAGCTATGTAGACGTCAACTATAATGAAGAAGCAATTGTACAGTGGGCTTCACTAGAGAATAATTTCCTTTTTGATGCCAAAGATCGCGGTACATTCCATTCATCAAGGTGGCCGGTAGAATATAACTGAGACCTTGGTTTCCTCTGCAAAAATAACAACGGAAACCCAATCATCGCCTCCAAAACCGTTCTTGATGAGTTCCCCAACAGTCAACACAGGCCCTCCAATCATCAACGGTGACATCGAAATTCCTGTCATTACATCAACCACGATAGAACTTCAATAAAAGCAGACTGGGAAACCTTCCAAAAGTCAATTGATGCCAACATCAGGTGGATTCCAACAACCACCAATGTAAGAAGTCACACAACACCAGGTTATAGTCCAACAGTTTTATTTGAAATCACAAGCTTTCGGAGCGCTGCTCCTTCGTCAGGTGAAGTGGAGAGATGCATAAAGACACAGCTTTAATGCCAGAATAATGCCAGATGATTACAGGTAATCTTTCTAACTGCCATTTATCACACCTCGGCAGAGAGATAATCACAGCGATCAAAGGTGTGAATGGTGTCCAAACAGGTTAGTCAGGAAAACATTACATCAAAGAACAATGAGGTGGGGTCACAAGGGGTCAAATGTTGCAGATGCTGGGGTCTGTATGAAAAACAAAAAACAGACAAAAAAACATTTTTATTTTTATTTTTTTGCTGGAAATCACAGCAGGTCCGGCTGCATCGGTGTAGAGGGAACAAGCCAACGACGACTCGAGTCTGGGTGACCCTACGTCAGGTGGGGTTACATGTAGCATGACATGAACCCAAGATCGCGGTTGAGGCCATCCTCATGAGTGCGGAACTTGGCTATCAGTTTCTGCTCGCAGCACTCCGAAAGCTTGTGATTTCAAATAAAACTGTTGGACTATAACCTGGTGTTGTGTGACTTCTTACATGTGTCCACCCCAGTCCAACTCCGGCATCTCCACACCATAACAACCACCAATACCTTCAACAGATTTCTAGGAACTATTAAAGCTGTCGCAAAACGCGATATACCTTGGGAGTTGAGAAAAACATAGGCCGGAATTTTAATTTGGAGGCGTGTAGGGAGCGGGAGGGCTGGAAAGTGGTCGGGAAACCAGGGAGAATGAGTTTCCCGCAGGCCCTGCCGAATTTAACGCCAGATGGAGAGGCTGGCTAGCTGTCTGGCAGGTAGGCTTGTGGCACCAGGCTGCAGAGAGAAGGGAGGAAGAGATCAGGAAGGCCGGAGGTGGGATCGGGAGGCCAGCTGATGACATTGCCTTGGCCATGCAAAACAAGAATCTGTCCGCCACCGAGGAGACCCTAACCAGTGATTTACAGAGGATAGAGGCCTACTTCTGCCGATGGTAACTTCGGCCAAACCCGCAAAAAATCGTCACTTCAACATTCTAGCTCAACACCCATCAAGAAAACCAAGCTCTGAAAGTCTCCCTTTGCGGCGCAGAAGTAAACCATGCCAAAAAAAATCTCCTATTTAGGAGTCACACTCGATCACACCCTGTTGTAAAGACAGCGTCTCCAGAACCCTGGGAAGAAACTAAAGAGCAGGGTCAACTTGATCCAGAACCTCACTGGATCCACATGGGGAGCAGACGTTCAAACCCTCTGTATGGCAGCACTCGCCCTGGTGTACTCTACAGCGGAGTACTGTTCACCGGCATGGCTATCAAGTCCGCATGTCAAATCCGTTAATGTCCAGCTGAACTCTATTATGAGAATTATCACCAGTACGCTTTTATCGACACCAACACCTTAGCTGACCGTGCTTGCAAACATCGCACCACCACACCTATGCCATAAATATGCAGTCTCCAGAGAATACAACCGCTACATCAGCAAAGACATGTCAATCCAAGCCGACTTGACCAACCTACCACCAACAGGTCTCAAATTTAGAACGTTATTTTGGACTGTCGGTGAAGCCCTTCAGCAATCTCCCCTCAGCCTTGATGACCAATGTCGAAATGCTTGGAAGAACTGCGATATACCAAATGGATTCCTTATAGAGGACCCCACAGTACAACCTAAAGGATCAATCCTTCATCGCAAACAGTGGACAACCATCAACCGCCTCAAAACCGGTCATAGTAGATGCTGCCACCTTCTCCATAGATGGAAGGTAAAGCATCCCCATCATGTGACTGCGGCATTTCCAGCCGTAGTATTTTGCTATGTGACTGCGGCACTCTGAATCAGACCCTGGAGCACATCATTGAGCACTGCCCTCAGAGGAAATTTGCAGGCAGCCTACAAGATATCCACGCTGTTAACCGGAAGCTTTGGCCTGAATATCTGACTTAGATATTGATATTTAATTTGGTTTTTGCTACTACCATATGAAACAAGAAGACAATAATGTACACTGAAACTGAACGTGGAAAGTTGAAGAAACTTCAGTTTTTGTTCAACAAGCTTTTAGTTAAAAAACTTACTGCTGCACAATAGGGGGAAAAAACCTCATTGCCCCTTGTTAAAGACTTGAATGGAAGGTGCAATCAAATTTGAAGTTGTAGGAACGGAGGTTCCTATCGAAAAGACTGAGTTCGACTCAGGCAATTAAAACAATGAACTTTAATGGAACAAAACGGGTTTTAACTAGAAACTGCTGGAATACATCGAATACAGGTCTGCTCTCCTTGAAGGCTCCACGAGGACTGATCCTCTGGTCTGAAAGATGACGTCATCACGTTCTTCCCGCTATTGGGGAATCACGTGACTAACGGCATGACGTCATCACGTTGAAACCGCGCTGTAAAGGTAACTAGACATTGTACAGTCAAACAGTGTAATTAAAGGTACAGACACAGACAGTAACTACATTGCTGTTAAAGGAATTATGTACAACCGCTCTGAGTCCTTTGGTGGCTCCGCCACAAAGTTTTAATTGTACGTGTTTAAGCATGTTGAAATGTACTCCAGAAGTTGTTCATTTCTTGCCATCTGCAGTGTTCTCACTAGAATTTCAGTAAAGCATAGAGCTGGGCATGTCCGATTTTAGTATTTTGAATTGGATGAACCGTAGGATGAGGTACCGGTGAATTAAGAGCAGCACACAGCATTAAAGTGCACTGGTACAATTGTGGTTTTTTCTATACTGTATTAGTACCACAACACTTAACAAGGCTAGATACAACACTATGCTCTATTGCAGCGAAGTGAACAGACAATGTTAGTAAAAAGACACATTTGGGTGGCTGCTCACACTGAAGAGCTGATGTACTATTACACAAAATGGTAAGATGAGGGTGGGGGGAGCAAGTGTGTTTTGCCAGTGATTCCGTATACAGTGATTTTCAGAACTCAGTCAAAGAGAAGCAAGCTGGTTTCCCACGGATAGAGTTTGGAAATCAGGGAATGTGGAACACCCCCACCCCAGGTTGCTATTGTACTTCCTGCCAATTAGCTACATAATATCATGGGCAGAGTTGTGGTAGAAGGCTGCCTACCTTCAATGTTGATGTAAAGTACGGGCTAGCTATTGGAACGATCAGTGACATTATAAACACCCTTTAAAAGGAGGAGAATGATTACAAACTGAAAATTGATTTGTTAATTTATTTTTCTAGACGAGTGCAATAAGTGAAGCCCAGAAGCTTATGACCCAAGCTGCAGATCTTCTACCTGCTATACAAAACTCTACCCACCATGGGATTCAGGCCCAAAATGATACTACAAAAGGAGGTAGAAAACAATATACACTTTCCACATTGCAGCCATGTATCAGATTCCCTGAAACAGTACTTTTTTTAAGCCAAAGTATCTGATGATTGTGAGCTTAAAAAAATTGTAAATTTGACTAGAATGCTGACATGTCAAGGGCAGTATTTAAAGTGTTAAATTTCCTATCCAGTGTCTAGTTGTTTTCAGAAAGATATCCTAAAGGAAATAAAATTGAACAAAACTTGTCTTTTTATTGTTTGAATAAGAAACTCGGACATGGCCACTTTAAGAATATGAACTAAAATGTTTGGCTCATTTGTTTGTATTTTATGCAATTTAATGACTCTATATTGGGTTTAAAATTACTTCTTTAGTCTGCACAGTGTCTTAAAATGCAACTTTATTTTGACCAGAGAATGGGTATTTTGAAATAGTTTATTGCAGGGGTGGGCCACACGTGGTTGCTGAGCCCCATCAATCCACCTCAGTCCTACTTGGCCTTGTGTCTCATTCACTAGTTTCTCCTATTTGAGTTTTGTGAGCCTGGAGTTTTGGAAAGGGCTGTTCTGATTGCTGTTGTCTGTGTGATGCATAAATCCTAAATTAGAACACTATGATCTGTTAGTATCAGCAAACTGAGATATATGTATTTTAGGATAGGATCTAAACTTTACGTGTGGCCCTTGAGCTCATGATATTCTCTTATGCAGCCCACATAGACCAAAAGCTTGGACCCTCCTAGCTTAGTGCGTGAGAGTAGTACCTGAGGCTGGATCTGCAGATCCCAGTAAATTTCCAAAAGTGTTTTTAAAGCTTCAGTTATATATTTTCAAATTTAAAAATTGTGAAGAAAAGTCGATACTTTTGTACTTTTGTTTGATAGATCACCCTATAATGATGGGATTTGAGCCCCTGGTCAATCAGAGGTTGCTACCTCCAACATTCCCTCGCTATGCAAAAATTATAAAACGGGAGGATATGGTCAACTATTTTACTAAACTTATAGAGCGCATAAAAATGGTTTGTGAAGTTGTCAACTTGACAAACCTGCACAATATTTTGGTAAGTTCAAGATTTCTATTATGTATAGTTTCCTAAAACTTTTGCAATTTGTTGTCTAACTATTCAGACAGTTATTCAGGGATAGATTTACATTTTTTCAAAGGATATTTCATCTTTTGAATGTTGTATTTATACCACCAACTTTAGCATCATAAGTAAAGCGATTTCCACTTTGCTGTAATGCTAAAGTTGCTGTGTAAACAGGAACTGACGCAAGCAATTTCAAAGTGAATCACAGTGCAACTGCCAAAAAAAATGAACTTACTAGAGATCCTTGTTTCCCTTTTATTTTCCTTACTCCCAGCTGTTTGGAACTACTTTTTCTTGAAGCAGTTTTATAATATGAACACAGCATAAATTGTTATTTGTTTCCACTCACTTTACCTAGGCCATCTGCCTTTGTTCTTTTTGGCTGGTGCCACCTTTCTCTTTCAATCGACAAGTAGCCCACAGACTTCACTACAACCACCATCAGTGCTATTTTTGTGGTTAACTGACAAAAGATGTGCTTTTTGTTATTGTTCTTGGGATGTGGATGGCACGGGCAAGGCCACATTTACTGCCCATTCCTAATTGCCCCAAGAAGAGAGGTGGGGGGGGGGCTTCTCTTTGAAGAGCTGTGGTCTTTATGGTGATAGTCCTCCCACTATGGTGTTAGATAGGGAATTCCAGGGTAATGACCCGATGACAACAATTCTGTGGTGTGGGGCGTGTGCAGCTACCTAGTGACACAGCTAAGGACTGTCAAAACCTGTTTTTTTTAATATCAGTCAATGTTGGAATTCAATTCTGGAGCCTATCTTTGGAGCCAGAACATTACCATGACAGCAACCAGACTGCCCCACCTTCAGTAATCTTTAAATATTGGTTTGTACTCCGGTTTGGACAGCAACAGACTTGCTGGATTGAACAAAAAGCAAAAAACTGAAATCTCAAACAGAGACAGAAAATGCTGGAAACAGCAGTTTATTCAGCCTGTGGAAAGAACACACACAAAATAATATTTCAGGTGTGGATTCTTGATGAAGGGGCCTTGTAACTTATCTTTTCTCTCCACAAGTGCTGACTGACCTGCAAAATATTTCCAGCATTTTCTGTTAGATTGAACGTTGTTTTAAGACTAATGGAAAAATTTAAATTTATCAAGTAGCTGGGTAATTCATTTTTTTAACATTATTGCCATGTGCATGACAACATTTTATATAGAGACATGCTATTGACTTATGTTTAAGCCAAGTCATTTTTAAAGAAAATTATGGATGTTTTAAGATTCTGTACCTCGTCTATCAATGTTTAAAATTTGTCTCATCAGGATATTTTTGGTATGTTTTTAAAATTTTATTTTGTAGGACTTTTTCTGTGAATTTAGTGAACAGTCGCCTTGTGTGCTCTCTAGGTCTTTGTTACAGGTACGTAGGCTTTTGTACATCCTAGGGAATGTTCAAATGACTGCTCTTTCATTGTACTTGCATGTTGTACATTATCAGTGGAGACTGCTGATGAATGTCATAAACCAGCTTATGCAAGTTTTAAAAATTTCCTCAATTTAAGCAAATAATACATTGACGTATAGCCATAGGACATTTCCTTTAGACAAAGTTGAACTAATTACTATAACTTGATTTGCACGCTTTAAAAGTTCCAGCTGATACTGTGATTATGGGCAGACAACCTGAATATCCTAAAGAATTTGCATACATTATTAAAACTAGGAATGGTTGTAGTTGTTGGCAGCAGACTGGGTACATTTATAATAAATATTTTTTTTTACAGACAACTTTCTTGGTAGATAACAAGAAGGTGTTTGGTACGCATCTGATGCAGGACATGATAAAAGATGCACTGAGATACTTTGTCAGTCCTCCTGTGCTTTCATCTAAGTGAGTAACTAAAATATTGTGATTTCTTTTTTTAAGAGCAGTATTACTTGCATTTGCTGATGTGAATTGCATGTCAAATGAATACATTGCTGTTTCTCATGGTCATTGGAACTATGCTCTAAAAACTCTCCCATCACAGATTGATTTCAAAAATGCAAGAAATAAACTATAGTACTGTATAAGCCATATACTGCTAGCTGTGGAATATGATTGTTATATCACTTGTCATCTAATCAAAGCAACCAGCTTGCAGTTTTGATCCTTGGTTATGTAGGCAGGTTTACTTGTGGTATATGAATTGCAACTGTTATCTTCAGTTCATTCAGCATGGTAGCAGTGCTACCCAGTTATAAAAATAATTCCATGTAGGTTTGACTAGTACAGTGGTATTAATTTTAATGCGTACACCAAGTTGCAGAATACAACACCCTCTACTCTGCCTAACAATGTGGCTAAAATCTAACCTTAGAAGACCAGTCCTACTTATAAAAGTTTTTTTGTACTTCCCAGCCATCCTTATGGCTTTTCTGAGGTGAAATTAGCAAATTAGTGTAAATATTGTTTCATATTGTGTCCAGTTTTGCTTTAAGGATGCAAGTCCACTCAGAACAAGATTGACATTATCAAGACTCATTTTACATACGGTGCTTATAGCTGAGAACCCTGAGTTCTGGATGTAAAGTGACAGTGTTCTAGGCCACTGCCCATCCTGTAACATTTGCTAATTACTACAGTGTTTGTTTGCCATATTAATTTTAAAAATACCTTAAAGACCGTCAGAAGGTGGATTTTTTTTTAACCACTAAGCCTATCGTGGCTGTGTTTATGTTGGTGAGTATCCTGTGCTCAGCGTGTTGAGTGTAAGTTACCGAGACCCAGATGACATTCTCATATTAAAAACCTTCAAGACTCCACAGGTCTCCTCGTAGATGAAAACAGAGAAGTGTTTAATAAAAATGCGCAAGCCAAGCAGTAGATAAGCAGCTTGGTAACACCTTGGATGTTATCTTGCAGCATTTTGCAGTGGCACTATTGCTCCTCCTTTGTCTTTTCCTTGGCCAAATATACACAGATATAAATATGGTAAATTATATCTGTAGAACTGCAAGTTTGTTTTAGAATAACTTTGTATGTATTACTTGGAATTTTGTGGAGAGTGTGAAATTTTGTTATGTAGGTCTGGTTTTTTGCATGTGACGTGTTTAGATCCATTCTGAATCCAGTCACTTGGGCAGTTTGATCTTTGGTTTGTAATATTTCACAAATTAATTTTTATTAATTAATTACTGTTGCATTAATTGCTGGATTGCACAGCTGCATGTATGCTGCATCATCCGTTGTATATTTCCTATTGCAGTCCGTGATAAGGATATTATACTTGAGCTTGGCAGTGTTTATGCTGCAGCTATTGATTTACTTAATCACTGAAGTCAAGCGTTTTCCTTCAGCAGGATTTCATCATTAATACTGTAGGGTTTGTAGTTAGCAGGGCTTGAAATTCCTATTGTTTGGTTATGAAAGGAATGCAGAAATATAAACATGTCTGTAGTCCACATAAGAACAAACTGTACTTAACAAGGGGCTATGTTGGACATTATTTTTTAAGTAGTCCTATTTGCTGGCACAAATATTGGAATATGCTTTCAAAAACTACTCTTTGCTCAACTGGCTGATTGCATCTGGGGGCACTACATTTAACCACAGCATCCCTGTCTCAGGGGCTAGGGAGGAGAAAAATCAGCTCTTGCCCACTATTCCAGTAATCCTTGCTGAATAATACAAGTGTGGATGTTACAGAGGGGCAAGATCAAGCTTAGTCGTGATGCCATATAGGTTACTAAGACTCGGGGGAATTTTCCGGGAGGGTCAGCGGGCAGGATCGGTGGCGGGTTAGGTGGAAAATTTGATTTTTTTGACCGGGTCGGGACCCCACTGTCAACCCGCCGCGACGCATCTTTCCCAATGGCGCATGTGTGATATCCGACCCGACTCGCAGAGGCGGGGGATACAATTAAACCAATTACAGGAAACTTTCGATTTACCGGCACCTAAATAACCAGAAATCTCGGTTAACCGGCAAAATTCAGGAGTAGGTTCAGGTAAGTTTTACTTCATATTCTACTTGCCTTCCTCCATCTGTTGCTGTGCAAGGGTGTGGCTGCAGCTGTTGCTAAGCTACAGAGACGCTTGGAACTTGTGGCCATTGTTTTGCACTTGTTGCTAGGGTTTGTTGCTTTATACGGAGCTGTCAGCTCTCCGTATCTTTTACTATAGCTTTCGGTTATCTGGAATTTTTGATGAACCGGCACCACGTCGGTCCCGTCGGTGCCGGATAAAAAAAAGTTTCCTGTACTGGGTTGTTAACAGACCCTTAATAATGCTTTTAACTTTACCTTTTCACTTTAACTGCTCGCCCACGGGGTCCACGCTACTCGGGGACCACGTCTGTGAACCTGAGGTGGGAGTTAAATGGCCATTGAATCAGCTGATTACTTGACAGCTTCAAATGTACAGTAAAAGCTTCCACCTGACAGATCATCACTATCCTCAGCCACAAGCTGTTTCTCAGTCCATTTCCAGCACAAATTCTGCAGGCTTTCCACTTTCCACTCTCCATCCACTCTCACCTCATTGGAAGAACTCTCTCACCATTGACAGAATGCTTCTGTCATCTCTACTTCACCTGCCATCTATTCCATCAACATGGGTGCCCTTTATACTGTCTCACCTTTGTTAGATCCGTGTATCTTAATGTTGTGTCCTTCAATAATCAGACAACAGACTGCAGGGAACGATTCAACAAGTGTTTACTGAATGAGGGTCACTGTAGAACTAACTGTACAGATCACTACTCAGGGTTTATATACAGGTGTGGTCACTGCCGGTACTACAGTATACAGGAGCTATAAAAAGTAGTTCTCTCCCTTAAAGGTACATACATTACAATTCCTCCCCTTTTAGATTAACAGTACCATAACACTCATTTAACAATTAAATATCAAACTAATTACAATTAACACTTTTAACATGCAACATTAGCTGAAAATAGTCTATTTATATATTCAGTCTTTGGGGAGGCTTCCTGATCCTTTCTGGATAGCGCCTTTCCCGAGTGTCTTGCTCTTGGTGCGGAGGCGATTCTGGCCCCCTGTCGTCGGTTGGTTCATCAGCTTCCGATGCTACTGTTTCTGGGGTAGATGCAACCTGTACGTCGGGTTCATCACCAGGTACGTATGGGCGAGGCATGGGGTTGACTTGTTCCTGTGACTCTAGGATCTGGTCAGCATGGCGTCTCACGATGCTCTCCCCAACGTCCACTGTGTACATTAGTGGGCCCTGCCGTGTGCATATCGTTCCTGGCTGCCATTTTTCTGTTCGGTAGTCGCGGGCCAAGACTGGTAGCTCTACATTGAAGCTCCTTGTTGGCTTCTCATGGATGTGCTGGAATTGCTTACTCTCAACATCTCTTCGTACGTTTGGTCTGAGCAAATCCAGGCGAGATCTTAACCTTCGGTTCAAGAACATCATGGCTGGGGCCTGGTTGGTGACTGCATGTGTCGCATTCCGGTAGGCGAACAGGAATGTTGTCATTGTACATAGCCTTTATTGCCTTCTTAAAGGTTTGTACGAACCTCTCAGCCAATCCATTTGTGGCTGGATGATACGGGGCGGATGTGTAATGCCTTACCCCATTCTTTTTCAAGAACCTCCGGAACTCTTCGGACACAAACTGTGGTCCGTTGTCGGAGCAAATCTGTTCTGGCAAGCCATTCCTGGCAAAAATGGTCCGTAGGACTGCAATAGTTTTCTCCGTGGTGGTGGAGGACATTTTGATGACCTCAGGCCATTTCGAGTGCGCATCCACGGCTATTAAAAACATTGAGTCCTTGAATGGACCAGCAAAATCAATATGCACCCGTTGCCATGGAGATGAGGGCCACTCCCATGGGTGTAGAGGGGCCTGTGGTGGTGCATTTTGGACCTTCTGGCATCCTGAGCAGCTCTTTGTCAGGTCCTCGATTTGCTGATCGATCCCCGGCCACCACACACAAGCCCTAGCAAGGCTTTTCATTTTCACCCCTCCCAGATGACCTTCGTGAAGCTCATTGAGCACTCTCTCCTTTAACTTGGATCAAGGTCCCCTGGCATACTGACAGCTGTTCTCTTCTTGTCGAGAATGCTGGCAACAGTGAGTCGCCATGTGCTGGCCATCCCTTCACCGTCAAATCATATACCCGAGACAGTGTCGGGTCATTTCGGGTCTCCTTCTCTATACCAGCGTTAGTTACTGGCAAGCATTCAATTATAGTCGAATGAAATATTGCGACAGGATCCACTGCTGGTGCTTCCTCCGCAGTAGGCAGTGGCAGGCGTGATAGCCCATCAGCGTTTCCATGCTGTTTCGTGCCCTTATACTCGATTTCATATTGGTGCGCCCCTAGAAAAAGGGACCATCTTTGTAGCCGTTGCGCAGTCATCATCGGAACGCCCTTCTTTGGATTAAAGATGGAGACAAGTGGTTGGTGGTCAGTCAGCAAGGTGAACTTCTGCCCGTGCAGATAGTGATTGAACTTTTTCACTCCCCACACTAGGCTGAGGGCCTCCCTGTCAATCTGGGCGTAGTTACGCTCGGCTGAGGTTAGTGATCGTGACGCAAAGGCTATTGGCCTCTCTGAGCCGTCCGAGAATTTGTGCGACAGCACCGCTCCAATGCCGTAGGGTGACGCATCACATGCCAACCGAATTGGCAATGCTGGGTTGTAATGGGCCAATACCTCTTTCGATGTGATTAGTGTTTTGCTCTTCTGGAAAGCTCGTCTACATTCGTCACTCCACTTCCATGGCACCCCAGTTTGCAGTAGGGTGTTCAGTGGGTGTAGTATTGTAGACAAATTTGGCAAGAACTTATGGTAGTAGTTTACCAGTCCGAGGAACGACCTCAGTTGTGACACATTTTCTGGTGCTGGAGCCTTGACTACTGTCTCAATCTTCTCTGGGGACTTATGTAACCCCTCTTTATCGATAAAGTGGCCACAATACGAGATCTGTTTTCTAAAAAACTCGCATTTGGGGCGGTTAGCTCGGAGCCCATATTCCTGCAATCTAGTGAGCACCTGCTCCAGGTTGGCAAGGTGATCACTGTCATTTTCGCCTGTGACCAGGATGTCGTCCAAATAACACTGGGTCCCTGGGATCCCTTGCAGGACTTGTTCCATTGCCCTCTGCCAAATAGCCGGAGCTGATGCTACCCCGAATACCAGCCGGTTGTATTGGTAGAGACCTTTATGGGTGTTGATTGTGAGGTATTTTTTTGATGCTTCTTCTACCTCCATTTGCAGATACGCCTAGGCCAGATCAATCTTAGTGAAGCGTTTCCCTCCAGATAGCAAGGCAAAAATATCTTCAATCCACGGAAGTGGATATTGTACGGTGTGAAGGACCGGGTTCACTGTTACCTTAAAGTCCCCACAGATGCGAACCTTCCTTGGTTCCCCAGGCGTGCTGCTGAACGACTTTTTCATCACAGGGACGATGGGTGTAGCCCACTCACTCCAGTCTACCTTGGACAGTACGCCTGAACGTTCCAGACTCTCCAGCTCTGCTTCGACGGCTGGGCGGATCGCATAAGGTACCAGTCTGGCCTTAAAAAATTTTGGGCTTGCGTTTTCTTCAATTTTAATCATCGCTGTCATGCCTTTTAGTGTTCCGAGTCCTTGCTGGAACACTTCTTTCGCGTCAGTTAGGATCTTTTACAGTTGCCCAGGTGTGACGTCGTCATCCTTTTTGTCAGCCACATTAAGTGCCTGTATGGAATGCCAATCTAGCTGTATCTTCCGGATCCATTCACGTCCTAGTAGTGGTGGTCCTCCATCTGGCAATACATATAGGTCCATTTTTGGTGTTTCCTTGCCGTTATATATAACGTTCACCCTTATTTTTCCTTTGGGGTAGACTTTTTGCCCCGTGTACGTCTTCAAGACAATCTTTATATCTCTCAAGGGTATGTGTGAGAATAGCCGCTTGTAGTCCCTTCGGTTTATGACTGTTAGGGCTGATCCTGTGTCCAATTCCATTTTCACTTGGACTCCTGCTATCTTGAGCGTGACCCAGATAGTTTGGTGATCCTCCGTTTTGATCACATTATGTAGTTTCAGACAACCCAGCTCCTTGCTTCCGGAGTCTATATCACTCTTCTGTTCGTCTGAACTACTCTCCGTCACCTTATGTACCTTCTTGTACTTCTCCTGTGGAGATTTCTTGCTGCTGGTTTTCTTTCCCGACCTGCAGACTCTTGCTATGTGTCCTACTTTTCCAAACTGTCTGCACACTTTGTCCTTAAACCAGCAATCATTATGGATGTGTGTTGTTCTGCCGCAGCGATAGCACTTCACTGTTCCGTATGACATTTCATTTGTGCCATATTCTTGCAGTCTCCGTTGTATCTCTGCAGCGCCCCGTGCTGCTGCTTCGTGTGATACTGCAATGCTGAAAGCCTTGTCCAGCGTAAGATCCTTTTCTGATAGAAGCCGTTTCTGGGTTCCTTCACTTTGAAGCCCACACACAAACTTGTCCCTTAAAGTATCTGCTAGTCCCGTTCCAAACTGGCAGTGTTTCGATAGCTTGCGCAGTTCCGTTAAATACTCAGCATTACTTTCATCTTTATGCTGGTTCCTTTTGTGAAACTTAAATCTTTCTGCTATCAGCAGCGGTGTGGGGTTTAAGTGGCCCTGTACGATTGACACTATGTTTTCAAAATCCTTTTCTACTGGCTTCTCTGGGGTTACTAGGTTTTGCAGTAAGCCATACGTTTTTGCACCCATTGAATTCAACAATACCAGCGCTTTGTTGTCATCTGGCACTTCATTCGCCTTGCAGTATACTTCTATGCGTTCGACGTATGTCGTCCAATCTTCGACTTCATTGTCGAACGCTGTGATACTGCCACTCTTTGGCATTTTTGGGTGTGGTTAGACTGGCTTAAAATGGCATCTCCCGCGCTTTCCTTTCTTCCCCGCTGCGGCTTAAAATGGCGCCTCCCACGCTGCTGCCAACGCCGCTCTCTGTGGTCCTCGTGGCAATGGAAGCGCCTCGCGTTTTCCTGCGCGCCTCTCTCCCCCGTTGACGCTGCTCGGCCCTTGAACACCGGCTGCGCTCTGCCCTCTCTCGCCTCTCTCCCCCGTTGACGCCGCTCGGTCCTGAACACCGGCTGCGCCCTGTGCGTTCTGCCCTCTCTCTCTTCCCCCGTCGACGCTGCTCGGCCTTTTTCTGTGCCGCTCGGTCGGACTCTAGCCCGTCGCTGTCCGGGAAGGGTCTGCGCAGTACCTGTTGCCAGCCCGTTTCGCTGGACCACCATGACTGGAAAGCCAAGCCTGGCTCTCGACAGCCTCCCCTGCGCTGCTCAAATCTCCGCTGGATGACTGGGCGGTTGCCCGTGGTCGACGCCCGTGCTTCTGGACTCGACCTTCTTCCACTGTTCTCCAGGAGCGAATCCCTGGGAGGTGATGCAGAGTTGCACGTGTGGGTTCGAATCCCATCCTCGTCGCCAATGTTAGATCCGTGTATCTTAATGTTGTGTCCTTCAATAATCAGACAACAGACTGCAGGGAACGATTCAACAGGTGTTTACTGAATGAGGGTTACTCTGGAACTAATTGTACAGATCACTACTCAGGGTTTATATACAGGTGTGGTCACTGCCAGTACTACAGTATACAGGAGCTGTAAAAAGTTGTTCTCTCCCTTAAAGGTACATACATTTACAACCTTGGTCCTCAGAATCTGACCATGATCAGCCCCAATACCAGCAGCACCAACCTTCTCCGCAATCACCTGATGCTGCATAGGACACAGGGCATCAGCACCCAAGCACATTGCTGGCCGGGAGGCCAGGGATGGCCTCAACGTGGCCAAATTTACTTCACTTGACGCTGTACACCCTGGCTGCCACATGATGTGCCAGGTTGGCACTACCCCACACCAACACTGTAAAACATCCCTACAATATCCAAGCCATTCCTTTCACACTCATCACCATTGCGGGCGGTACCATTAAGTCTCACCATTCTCACCATGCTTACTGCAACTCACTAAGCCACTTCCAAAGGTGCACACAAATCTGTCCAAGAATGCAAAGTGTTGAAAATAAAGATTTCAATGTTTGACAGCACATTAACAGAAACTTTACATGAACATTGGATAAACCATCCAAGTGGCTACCTTTGTGTGTTGTTAGTTGGTATGATTTCACTAAGATGAGGGTGAGTGTGAGGGGTGGCTAGTGAGATGGGGATATGATAATGTAGATAGAGAGAGAGGGAATGGTGGAGGTGCAAGCTAAGTTGGTGTGAGTAAAGCTGTGCAGGAGTAGGGTAGGGAAGGCAGAGTGATGGGGATGTGATGAGAGGCACAGCAGGATGAGGTTGAGTGTGGCTTTGTACTAATGTTTCGTGATCTACTGAGATCATTGAAAGGTTTGCGCCACTGCACCCAGGTTCTCCTGACAACATCCCTACTTGTGACTTCCTCTGCAATGTGCAACCAGGCTGTGTTGGTCTCCTGGGGAGGTCTCTTCCGTCCATGTGAAGGGAAAAGGACCTCCCTGCGTGCTGTGACTCCCTCCATAAGCATATGGAGGGAGACATGGGAGAACCTGGGTGCAGCCCTGCACCTCTGTGCAGTGCTTGACAGTGTTTGCAGCACCTCAGTGCTGTAGAACACCGACAGCACAAATGTCAAAAGAAAGTTGGCCATGGTCCCTTTATGGAAACTGGCTGATGACACGTCATGAATGATGTCACCAGACCCGCTTCCTCTAATTGGACCAGGAAATACGCAGGGCAGACTTAACAAGCCCCAGCAACATAAATTAATTTTAGACAGCGGGCTGGAGCCGGCAGCGGGGCCGCAACCCGCCACCTACATCGCCCGCACCAGACCCGCCGAGGTGAGCAAAATCCCGGCCTCAGTGTCTATACTCACACGTGACAAATGTTCACTTAGTTGAAGTACTGTGCAACTAAACTCCAACCAGAGTCACATTCTTCAAGAGTGGAGGAGAGAAAGGGGACACTTTTTTAAACACTACAGAACAATGCTCCTCAACTAAAAAGTGATGTATTTTAATAGAAAAATACCAAAAATGCACATCAAGACACCAACTGAAAGTATGCAGCCAAACTTTCAACAAGCATCCCCTTGTTCAGAAGGGTTTAGCTGGTCAGGCTATTTGGCTTGAATGGAAAAGAGTTAGAATGTAACGTAAATGAAAACAGAAAATGCTGTTAATTTATCAGCATCTGAAAAGAAAAGATACAGGATAATATTTCTGGGTTTTTTTTCGGATGCTAACAGAATTGGTGTGCATTATCAGCATTTTCTACTTTTATTTCAGATTTCTAGCATTCACAGTTTTTCTTTTTACTCTCTGGTGTGTAACTTTGTCATTGAGAGGGTAATTTTTTTACTTTATCTGCCACATCAGGTAAAAATATTTTTGAATTTTGAACCACAACTATAAAAACTCCTTTTCTGAATATTCTTGTATTGCGCAAAGAAATAAATGTAGTGACATTAATCTTTCATTTTTGTGGTAATTTCAGATGTTGCCTTTATAATAATCATCAAGCTAAGGATTATATTGACTCATTCGTTACTCACTGTGTGCGGGTAAGTAAATTATCATTTAGCGCATGGTTTTCTAAAATTAATTCTTCAAATATTGTGGTAGCAGTTTTGTTATTTTAAAAACAATGTCTAGGTTCATATTTTCCATAATATTCAATAAGGATCCTTTGTTCTGGTGTTGCTGCTATTCCCTTCTCCCTCCCCCACTTAATCCTTCCTCTCCTGAAAGATGATTCCATGGATGCTGGCCTTTGGTCTCTCATCCAAGCAACCATTCTTCATGTATGAGCCTAGACAGTGTGTGTGTGTGTTGTGTGTTGTGTGTGGGTACATTCTCTCCATTTTTAATATTACTATGAACAGAGACTATATAATATGATGTTTTGTTGCTGTGTTTCTAGATTATGAAGGCTCTGAATAATGACATTAAAAGTGGAGAAAAAGTACTGACTGCCATCCCATAAACTTTTTATAAATCATGGCCCGGATATTCCAATCCCTACCCGTAGGGACATCAAAATGCCGGTTTCAGGCATGCACAGCGCATGTGCTGAGAACCGGCATTTCCGATCTGTCAAGAAAACTCTTGACAGATCGGACGCCTGCCCTGGAGAAGGGCCTCTGCGGGTGGAGAGTTTCGCTTTCTGGAGAACCTCCGCCCGCTGAAAACCCTTAGAAATCTTGGCCTAGAAATTCACTATGGCCCCGCCAGCTGGCTAGCGCCCAAAAGTTAGCGCTGGGCGCGGAGCCATTTGCGACCGTCAGATATTCACTTTTTGCGCCCCAAGTCGGAACCGGGCGCTATTCCAGGGTGTGCCCGCCCCCGCTTGGGGCGCTGAAACTGAATTTCAGCGCTCTAGGCGCCGCTGCGCCACCCGCTGCATAGCGGCAGGCTGCGGTACTGCAGGCTTCCTCCTTCTCTTAAGGTGGAGGTGCCTGCAACGGGGAGATCGTCGCTGGATAGTGCCGGCAAATGAGCCCGGCACCATGGAGAAGTGCCGGGTTCGCGGAAAGCAGCCAGCAATGCCGCGGGGGGGGGGGGTGGAGGAGGCCAGGGAAGGAGGTGCGGGCAGGCGGCCGCCGAAAAAGCGGCCGGCCGCACCTCCACCTTAAAGCGCCCCACTAAGGCTACAGTACGGCCCCGTTTTCTGGTCGCTGTTTGCGGCCGATGCGGAAGAGGCGGCCGCAACTAAATATGGGGATCGGGCCGGTATCGGGGCAGAACTGGGGCACTGCGCACACCGATGACGTCATCGGTGCCGGCGCAGCGCTAACGGCTACCGCCGCCATTACCGCTGCGCTGAATATCAGTGCAAACTCCTGCATTGGCACAGAAGCCCTCTTTAGGCGGTAACTGGGCGCAAAGCTGGCAGCGCCTTACTGAATTTCTAGGCCCTTATGCCTGGTAAAAGCAGGCGTAAGGTTTGCTTTTGCCAGCATAAGTGTTTAAAAAAGTAAAAGAAATAATTTTTTTTCACATTTATAATTTTAAAATACTTTTAAAAAAGGTACGTTTATTTTTAGCCCCATAATTTTTATTTTTTTTCAAAAAATTAATTTTTGTTTAAAATATTTAATTTAATGTAATTTTAACTCATTTTAAAAATGTGATGGTTTTTAAAAATGTATTTAATGTTTTAGTGTCTTTTTTCAGTGATCCCCATTCATACTTTTGACAGGTCTATCTGTCAAAAGTATGACGGGGGATTCCCTTCTTTCATTGGCTTGTCTGGCCCACGTGATCCCAGGGACGCTTGTGAACCGCATGCGCCCCTGGGATACGTGGGCCCTGCGCATTTCGACTGTGGAGAGGCCCAGGAGCGGAAGTATCCGGACTCGGGAGCCCTCGGGTAAGTGCGTAGATTTTTTTCCGATAGGAGGTATCCACACACAGGAAGCCTCCCATCGGAAATTACGGGCCCATATTTTTCTTTGAAAAAGTTTTTTTTTATTAACCTCAGCTTTTTTTCTATTTAGACATATGTAAGATGTTTTTGTGATAGCTTTTTTAATAGAAACTAGTACTGGTTATATGCTCATTGGAAATTGTTTGTATGTCAGGCATGGAGTTCAAAATTAAATCTGATAGCAGGTTGTAATGGTTCTTCAGCACAATGCATTGCAGCCATCAAATTTTGGTCCATGCTTATGATTCTCAACACAGCAAACTTTCATTCTTCATTGGCTGTTGCGGAGGACTAAGCAAAGATGAGGCACTTTCCTATGGGGAGGAGAAGAAAAAGCTGAGAGTTAGGGGTCAGTCTGGACTGATGTCATACACCTGCATTAGACCAATAGATTGGTGGAGTTCTAGGCACATGTGAGCTTCCCATCTCTTGTATGAATAGTGCGGGGTGGGGTGGGGGGGGGAAATGCAATCAAAAAATTGAAGAGTAAAGTCAATCATAATTTACTGCCTTTAGTATAAAATGTTGACTCGGTGAGAAAGCCCCATTGCCATTTACAGGTAACTCAATTGCTCAGGTTGCAGAAGTAAGGGATGTGATGCTGTGAGGATTGTGGTGGCAGGTTTGAAACATTTAGGCCTAGAAATTCAGTGGCCTGCGCCACCAGTTTGCGCCCAAAGAGGGCTTTTGCGCCTCTGGCCACAACCACCGCGATATTTAGCGTGGCGCTAATGGCGCCCCGCTATCGCCCCCGCTGGCCATATTTGGTCGCGCCTGCTTCCTCCGCGCCGGCTGCAAACAGCGACCGGTACACAGGGGCCTACCTGTGGCGGTAGTGGGGCGAGTTAAGGTGGAGGTGCGGCCGGCCGCTTTTTCGGCGGCCGCCTGCCCGCACCTCCGTCCCCGGCCTCCTACACCCCCCCCCCCCACCCCCGCGGCATTGCCAGCTGTTTCCCGAGAGCCCGGCACTTCTCCTTGGTGCCGGGCTCATTTGCCGGCACTCGCGAGCGGGGATCGCGCTGCTGCAGGCACCTCCCCCTTAACAGTGGGAGGAAGGCCTGCAGTACCGCAGCCTGCCGTGCCGCAGTGGGTGGCGCTGCGGCACTTTGCGCGCCGATATTCAGTTTCAGCGCCCCAAGCGGGGCGCCGAAACCCTTGTTTAGCGGCCGGCTTCCACTTGGGGCGCTGAAACTGAATATCCCGATGGCGCAAGTGGCTCCGCGTGCAGCGGTAATTCCGGCGCCCAGGCGAGCTGGGTGCCCCAAACTGAATTTTTAGCCCTTAATGTTCTGAGTTTCTAATTTACTGCTGGTTTGTTTCTTCCAGCCATTTTGCAGTTTGATCCAGATTCATGGACACAACAGAGCTCGGCAGAGAGATAAACTAGGCCACATTCTGGAGGAATTTGCTACTCTACAGGATGAGGTACTTTCCATGAAATAAATTAAAGGAGGAAAGAACTTGCATTTCTATGGCGCGTTTCACGACCTCAGGACATCCCAAGCACTTCACAGCCAATGAAGATCTTTTTGAAATGTGGTCACTGTTGTAATGCAGGGAAACGTGGCAGCCAATATCTGCACAGTAAGGTCCCACAAACAGCAATGAGATAAATAACCAGATAATCTGTTTTAGTCGTGTTGAGAGATAAATATTGGCCAGGACACCAGGAGAGTTCCCCTGCTCTTCAAAATAATGCCATGGGTTCTTTTACGTCCACCTGAGGGGGACAGATGGAGCCTCGGTTTAATACCTTATCCGAAAGCGGAGGTCTGGATGCAGGTCACATGCCCTCCCTCTCAGCTGCAGCTGGTGACAGGATGGTACTTCGTCCATCTGATCAATGGACTGCTTCTCTATCTTGACTATAAGTTATTTACATACATCAATCAACCAATGAATAAGGTTTCTGCAAAATTATCTAAAATGTTAAAAAAAAATTAAATGAACACAAGTGCTGCTCCTCCACTCCTGAAACTCTCCTAAAAGGAACAATGCCTAGTAAATATACAATTATTACTCACGATTCAATCAGCATGTTCAAACTATTTCTGTCTATTCTACACACTGAACATCAGCTCATTTACCACGCATACTGCCAGGGCAGTCACTCACTCACAGTTCATCCCATACTGTCGGGGCAGAGTCACTCACTCACAGTACATCCCACACTGTCGGGGCAGAGTTACTCACAGTTCATCCCCATACTGTCGGGGCAGAGTCACTCACTCACAGTACATACTGTCAGGACAGAGTCACTCACTCACAGTACATACTGTCGGGGCAGAGTTACTCACACAGTACATACTGTCGGGACAGAGTCACTCACTCACAGTACATACTGTCGGGACAGAGTCACTCACTCACAGTTCATCCCCATACTGTCGGGACAGAGTTACTCACTCACAGTACATCCCATACTGTCGGGACAGAGTCACTCACTCACAGTACATACTGTCGGGACAGAGTCACTCACTCACAGTTCATCCCCATACTGTCGGGGCAGAGTCACTCACAGTACATCCCATACTGTCGGGACAGAGTCACTCACTCACAGTACATACTGTCGGGACAGAGTCACTCACTCACAGTACATCCCACACTGTCAGGACAGAGTCACTCACTCACAGTTCATCCCCATACTGTCGGGACAGAGTTACTCACTCACAGTACATCCCATACTGTCGGGACAGAGTCACTCACTCACAGTACATACTGTCGGGACAGAGTCACTCACTCACAGTACATCCCATACTGTCGGGACAGAGTCACTCACTCACAGTACATCCCATACTGTCGGGACAGAGTCACTCACTCACAGTACATCCCATACTGTCGGGACAGAGTCACTCACTCACAGTACATCCCATACTGTCGGGACAGAGTCACTCACTCACAGTACATCCCATACTGTCGGGACAGAGTCACTCACTCACAGTACATACTGTCGGGACAGAGTCACTCACTCAGTTCATCCCATACTGTCGGGACAGAGTCACTCACTCACAGTACATACTGTCGGGACAGAGTCACTCACTCACAGTTCATCCCCATACTGTCGGGACAGAGTTACTCACTCACAGTACATCCCATACTGTCAGGACAGAGTCACTCACTCACAGTTCATCCCCATACTGTCGGGACAGAGTTACTCACTCATAGTACATCCCATACTGTCGGGGCAGAGTTACTCACTCACAGTTCATCCCATACTGTCGGGGCAGAGTTACTCACTCACAGTTCATCCCATACTGTCGGGGCAGAGTTACTCACTCACAGTACATCCCATACTGTCAGGGCAGAGTTACTCACTCACAGTTCATCCCCATACTGTCGGGACAGAGTCACTCACTCACAGTACATACTGTCGGGACAGAGTCACTCACTCACAGTACATACTGTCGGGACAGAGTCACTCACAGTACATCCCATACTGTCGGGACAGAGTCACTCACTCACAGTACATACTGTCGGGACAGAGTCACTCACTCACAGTTCATCCCCATACTGTCGGGACAGAGTCACTCACTCACAGTACATCCCCATATTGTCGGGACAGAGTCACTCACTCACAGTACACACTGTCGGGACAGAGTCACTCATTCACAGTACATCGCATACTGTCGGGACAGAGTCACTCACTCACAGTACATACTGTCGGGGCAGAGTCACTCACTCACAGTACATACTGTCGGGGCAGAGTCACTCACTCACAGTACATACTGTCGGGGCAGAGTCACTCACTCACAGTACATACTGTCGGGACAGAGTCACTCACAGTACATACTGTCGGGACAGAGTCACTCACTCACAGTACATACTGTCAGGACAGAGTCACTCACTCACAGTACATACTGTCGGGGCAGAGTCACTCACTCACAGTACATACTGTCGGGGCAGAGTCACTCACTCACAGTACATACTGTCGGGCCAGAGTCACTCACTCACAGTACACACTGTCGGGACAGAGTCACTCACTCACAGTACATACTGTCAGGACAGAGTCACTCACTCACAGTACATACTGTCGGGACAGTGTCACTCACTCACAGTGCATCCCATACTTTCGGGGCAAAGTCACTCACTCACAGTACATCCCATACTGTCGGGGCAAAGTCACTCACTCACAGTACATCCCATACTGTCGGGGCAGGGTCACAAGTCATCCCCATACTGTCGGGGCAGGGTCACAGTTCAACCCTATACTGTCAGTGCAGGATCGTAGTTCATCCACATACAGTTGGGGCAGGGTCAGTCACAACACAGTTCACTCCTACAGTGTAGGGCCGGGTCCCTCACTCTCTCAGAAATGTAAGATATGTTTTTTAAAGCCACATTGATCTCTATTTAATGCTAGTTTTAAACAGTACTAACCAAAAAGTTAAAAATTTATTTTAGTTTTTAATTGATCAGATAGTCATTTTTAGTATAAAACCTTGAATTATTTTGTGCTGTATTCCTAATGCAAAGCTTGGGCAAATGGGCGCTCGAGACTACAAAGTAAATTCAGTGATCCTGCAAACCCAGTAGGAAACTGCGCTTGAAGGGAGCACAGGGCGGGGAATTGGCACCACAGTGTTATTCTGCTCCTTGCTGGGAGTGTATAGTCACTGAATTTACCCTTAAGTGACTAATACAGGTAGACTATCCTTTATCCGAAAACCTCGGGACCAGCCGTATTTCGGTTTTCGGAAAATTTCGGATTTCGGAAGGTATTTTATAAGACTGGGAAATTTGTCGGGGTTGGGGGTCGGCGGGGGTCGGGGCCGGCGGTGGGGGTCGGCGTCGTGCGTACGACTTACGCTGAACGAAAACACTCTCGGTTTTCAGAGGATTTCGGTTTTCGGAAGTGCGGATAAAGGATACACTATCCCTTATCCGAAACGGGGGGGGGGGTCGGGGAGAAAAGAATATCGGACAGGCTGCTGCAGCTATCGGACGGGCCGGTGTATTGTTGGGTTCACTCTCCCGGTATACCTCCTTCACACTGCCCGGCTCGGCCTGCAATCTCCTACCCAGGAGGGAACTCAGTGACCCTCTGCCCTGCTCAGCGTAAGTCGTGCGCCACTCTGGTCATGTCGTGCGCACGACTTACGCTGAACGAAAAAACCTACGGTTTTTAGAGGGTTTCGGTTTTCTGAAGTTCGGATAAAGGGTAGTCTACCTGTATTGTTAAATCGTGACACTGTTATAAGTACTTTTTTTTGTCTTTATGTAAATTAATCTCAAGTTGTATTTTAATTTTTATCAAAATTCTTGTGTTGGGGAGAGGGAGAGCGAAAGACATTAGTAGGCACAGACTGGAGATGGTAACCCTTAACAGCTGAGATCCAGAGACTCGGCAGTAGAATGCAAATATATTGTTGCACACTAAGTTAATGAGAAACAGTTAATTCTTTCCAAACAGAAATGTTTTAAAGTGTTGACGAACGACATTCAGCAACATCATTATTTTATAAAAATAAATTTGACCTCTAGTGCCATGGACGAGTTTACTCTTGTTGGGATCCCCAGATATTGACCTTGTCACATCTGTGATATAATGACATCAGTCTTCAGAATCAGGGACAAGAAAAATACTAACTTGTTCTGACTTCAAATGTACAGTGGGAGCAAATAGAGTAAGAATTCAAAGCAACTGAAAGATTTAAAAAATTTTAGATATAGGGAAATGGTTGGATGGTTAGCAAAGGATATATATATATTTAGTCAGACAAAGAATAAAAAGACAAATAACAAGAATAGGGACACCAAAAGGATAGGTGGTACGTGTTTTTATATTTATATAAAATTGTATTTGATGTTTTTTTGTATTAATAACTTTCTGATATTTAAATAGTGTTATGACTGTAAAAAAAAAAAGTTGTCCCAGGGAGATTCAAGTTTGTCTGAACTGGCCGGCAGTCTCTAATACAGGAAACTTTGTGCTATCCGGCACCGACTGGACCGAGCTGTTGCCGTTCCCTCAAAACTGCCGGACACACCAACGTTAATGTTGAAGCATACAGAGCTTTTCATCTCCGTATCTGACAACAAACACTGTTGCTTAGCAACAGTTTCTAAACAGTCGGCCCGTACCTTGGAAGCGTCTCTGTAGCTTAGCAACAGCTTCAGAGAGACTTTTCAGAGCCTGACTGTTGGGGGAAAAAAAAGCCACGAGAAGAAAAAAAACCTAACAAAACGGCTCCTGATTTTTGCCGGTGGTTCGAGCTTGCCGGACACTTAGCCTCCGGATAACACAAAGTTTCCTGTACTGTGCTAATTAGAGCCTGTAGCACGGAGTCTTTAGATGGTACTGTTAACCAAACAGGACATGGCATTCTTTTGAATAATGATTGTGAAACAATCTTCTCACAGAGAAACATTGAGAATGCAGAAACCTGAAAGGGAAAGACAACAGATGTAGAGAGGGGGGATAAGCTTTTAATAAAATAGTAACCTATTCTTTCAAATAACCATAGATTAGATTATAAAATTAAGGTTTGATGATTGCAGCGTTTTTCTGATGGATTTGAATTGTCTCAAACCATAATGTGAATATAGTATTTCAAATGCCAGTTTATGTGAGGGAAAAGAATTCAGCAAAAATGCTGAATTGCCACATGACTTACTGTGAACTCCTGCTTGCAGGCTGAGAAGGTGGATGCAGCACTCCATAGCATGTTATTGAAGCAAGAACCGCAGAGACAACATCTAGCATGCTTAGGCACTTGGATCCTCTACCATAACCTTCGGATCATGATTCAGTACCTGTTGAGTGGCTTTGAATTGGAACTCTACAGCATGCATGAGTACTACTATGTCTACTGGTATGAAAACTTAACTGCAATAGAAGTATTCAAATTATACTGCTAGAGCTGGCTTTGTGTATTTACTTTTGGAAGTGACATGATCTGAGCTTTAGATAAAAGTTGCTCATAACTACAATTTAAATGTTGAACAATTATGTGTTTGTCACCCTGTTTAGTTATGAACAATTTAGAGTACTAAAAATTTTGGATTGCACAGTTAAAAGTGTCAATCTTGCTCCATTAGTCCTGTAACTGGGTGTAGCAATTCTTTTTATTTAAAGTAAATTCTTCTACATTTTAATAGAATTGCTATTGCAATCTCTGGACTATATGATTTTGAAACAATCTCCTCACATGTAACTATTGAGAAGGTAGAAAGTGGAGTGGAAGGGGAAACACAAGGAACAAAAGGGGGAAAGAAAAGCAAAAGAAAATATATCTTGTCTTTTCAAATCACCATGGCCTGTATCACATGATTTTAAGGTTTTAATGATTGGATTTTTTTTTGAGGGAATGGGCTGATACATGTTTGGAAACTAATTTAATCCAAGTTCAGAAGACTAGACAGGATGAAGTTGGTAATGTAACATTATTTTTATGTCAATAATTGGTTTTGATTTTAAACCTTTGGAACATTCAAAATTGCGATGTTCATTGCAATCTCCTCTATAATGTGCAAGATCCAGCATAATTCACTCTTCATTTTATTCTGTTTTATGTCAAAATAAACCAGTTCAGCACAGTTTATTTTGATTATATGTCTGGGTATTATAATTTATAGAGAATAGTTTGCTGACCAAAGCATGGAATATGTCATAATTCTCTTAAAAATCTAGTCAAACTTTTAAATTAAGGAAAATAAATGATCCCATTTAGAAAATAAATTCCCCACAATTTCATAACATAATCTTTTCATGATCCACAGTGACCCTTGCACAGGTAAACAAAAACTGTAAAATTGGAATATAACTGTCAGTTTTAGGCATAACCCACTCCAATGTACTGTAGTTCCCATTTTGTGATGTGCTCTTTTCTCATTTTCTCATCTTATTTGAGTGAGCCGAGCCATGCTTGATTATACAAATCTGAAAGGCATGCAACATTAGTTTAAAAATCAAAACTACTTCAGCTCATTTAGTACAATTTGTATTTTTAAAACAACGCTCTCATAACTTTTCCCTGACTAGCCTCATTCTGTGAAAATTACTTGTCTGTTTCCATAGTTCCTACTGAGTATCTAAAAGGTGCTCCCATAGTGCACCTATGTGCCTTATAAATAAATAAACATTTTGGTGTATACTGCTCTGCAGGTACCTTTCAGAATTCCTGTACGCCTGGCTGATATCAACACTGAGCCGTGCTGACTCCTCTCAAATGGCAGAGGAGCGGATTCTGGAGGAACAACAGAAAGGGCGCAGCAGCAAAAAGACAAAAAAGAAAAAGAAAGGTAGAGATTTGTGTTGTCTAAAATAGACTCTCTGATTATGCCTCACAGTTGGGGACAGTACTACAGTGGGTTAATGCGATGGTAATCGAGTCCTTAACTGGTATTCTGTCTGTCAGTTTGGGAAATAAGAAAGCAGAAACCATTGCCATTTTATGATTACATAATTTTTGAAGGCATTTGCAGAAAACTTGTTAAAGTGGACTCTAAAGTCGAAACAATTAATTCAATTTTAAAACTTTTTAAGTGTTGCAGAATTGAATTATTTTTCAGACCTTTCTTTGTCTTAATTACAGTTCGACCTCTGAGCAAAGAGATCACCTTGAGCCAGGCTTATCATAATATGTGTGCTGGAATGTATAAGGTGAGGATGTTTTTACTTTTCAAAATGTTGGTAAATTGCAGAAGAACTGACTCTTGCTATGAGATGGAGAGCAGAGAAACTGTTGTGGGGAAAATAAATTCACATCTAAACCGTGTAAAAGTAAAAAGATGCAGTTTATTATCAGAGCTCTGGGAGAAGAGTCTCAGACCCCGCGGTCTGTGCGAGCACCTTCTCGTTCTCTCTTGGTTGGTACAGCTTTTTATTCTATTTTCATCCAATCACATTGTATTACAATAATCACCTGATCACATTGTATTACAATAATCACCTGATCACATGGATTCTTTTCAGTATTAGTAAAGGTTAGTTACATCTTACTATGCCTTTGGTTACAGGTCAAATTCCCATGACCCCTATATTCTGCTGTGTCTACAATTTTTAGCTAAAGCAGCACATTTCTTATCGCTTAACACACATTCTGTCTTGTCCCACAGCTGCGTCTTATCTCTGTTTTGCAAAGTTTCTCTACACACTGTCCTTTGTGCAAAACTAGCGAAAGTAGCACGAAAGTCTTTTTCACATGAAAAAGTCTTTTTCATAAAAGAAAGTTGTTATTCTGAGAGGGTTCATTTTAACCCCTTCAGCCCCTCCTGTTGGTCCCGCACCAAATTTAGATTTTGGCTAGGGATACCAACTTCTCTTCCTACTTTTACCATCCCCGGGATTACTCCTAACTGATGGCTTAAACTTAGTACCTAAGTTCGTCTTTCCCCTCTGTCTATCTTTTTGTGCTAGGCGTGGTAGTCTGTGCAAATGACCAAAGAACTTTACATGTATGTTCCTATCGCTATCAGTTCATTATCCCGCATTAACTGTTCGGTTTCTGGCTCAATATTGATTATATCAACTGTAGCAACCGGCACTATTCGGGACACAGCTGCCCTACAGCATGCTTTCAGAACCGTCATTATAACACAAAATAATACTACAACTATAATGACAATTATAAGTCCTTATCATTTCTATTTGTCTTTTGATGCTTGATATTCGACCTTGCTGGCATTTATGCTATCTTTTTCCGCTTGCCTGTTGTCAGTCCCTGGTCTAAGAATTAAAACCCATCCTTGAATCTAATAGCTATTTCTTACAAAACTGTGAGCTTTACAATGCAGCAGAACAAGAAGGATCTCACAAGCAGAGATTGGCAAGGAGAGGGAGGATAAGAACCATGCAGCCACAAAGAGAGGACACTATTTCTCTCCCTTATCCCCTCTTCCCCCACCCCCCAAAAAAACACATTTTCTTTCACAGGGCAATCAAAGATGCACTTGTGACTTGTTCCCAAGCCTCTGCCATTGAGGCTATTGGCCAGATGCTGGAATGTGAACAACAGCACAGAGACAACATTTAGCTCTTCCCTGTGAAGAAATACATGGGGCCCGATTTAGTGGCTTGTGTGGGAAATGGTCGGATTCCCCCGAATGTGGAGTTCTGACACACAAAAAAATGTGTCAGCCAGCTCCACGCAATTTTCCCTCAAGTAGCCAATTAATTTCCAGCATGTGGGCAGCCTTGCTAATTGTCCATTTCTAGTCAGAAAGCCCCACAGTATGATGTCATCATTCGTGGTGCTTTCAATGTCCACAGCAAGCATTGCTTCCTCTGTTGGCTTCCAAATGAACCATACAGGATGGCAGAGGAGCCTGCAGCAGCTGTGGCCAGTGCCAGACCCCGAGCTGCCTCCAAATTTGACGAAGCTTCACTGCAGGCAATATTGGATGGGGTTAGGGCCCACAGGGAGGTCCGCTTCCCTAGGTCAGGCAGGAAGAGGCCTCCCACTGAGACCAAGGCTGCATGGATGCAGGTGTCAGCAGATGTCAACTCGAATGAGCATGTCACCTTGGCATCACATCTCTAACTCCTTCCTCTACTCCCCCACAGGACTATCCAGAGCTCCTGTCCCCACTGTGGAGGAGGAAGAGGTTGTGCAGCCAGACTCCTCAGAGGAAGCGCCAACCTCTGAGGGCGCAGCGTCAGCAGAAGTAAGCGCACCCAGCACCAGCGCAGACACTCTTCAGGGGGACCTTCGGGACATAGAGTAGTGTTGTCACCTGGTGTATCACAGCTCACAAGTGAGCCTCAGCAGATTCTGGAGACAGGGACAGCAGTGGCGAGTCCTCATCGGAGGGCGCAGGACTCTGCCAGCTCAGCTCAGCTGCGCTGCATGTCGACCCTCCGCCTCTGGGTCCATCCGCAAGAGAAGAGGTGATGGATCTCCATGCACAGATGCAGGAGTCTCTGGCAGGTTTTGTCTCCAGGGTCGCTGCGAGTGTGGAGCGAATGGAGGAGTCCACAGCGACCATGAGCAGAGCCTTTGTGGAGTCATTGGCGCATGAACACATCACCATGGAAAGGTTGGCAACCTCCATGGAGGAGATAACTCGCCAGGGTACGGAAAACATGGTGAGTGCTCATAAGAGAATGACATCTCTTGAGCAGCGTTGGCCAGCTATTGAACAGAGAAACCAGACCTTCATGGAAGTCCTTCTGAGTAGGACTGCCAGTGCAGAAACGGGTCCCCATGGCCCCCTAAAGCGCAGCAAGGTGCTCTCAAGCCACTTCCAAGCGCTGGCCCCTTCTGGCCTGTGCAGCTTCAGGTGAGTGAGCAGCAGCCTGGTGCCCCTGGTGCTCATCCTGCTGTTCCTGGTTCTGCTGCTGCCGCCTCTGCTGCTGGAGATCCTCTAATGGCAAGAAGGGAAGGGAAAAAAGGCGTCCCATGCTTCTCGTAGATGCCTCCACTGAGGAAGCGCTGAGTGAGGGTGGCGAGAGGGGCTTCCCAGGAGATCACATTGGCGAAGTGTGTGAGGCTCCAACCTTCCACAGCTGTGCCTAAGCCTTGAAAAAGTAGCCCCAAGCCTGCAGCAACAAGGTCCTTCACCAAACAAATGCTGTCCCTTTAAATCGCAGCTTTCCTGAATGACCTGCAGCTGACAGCAAGCAAGCCGGCAAGCTTCACGCCAGGTTTCATCAGCGGGGTTCCCCGCAGGCGTGTTTAGCGTGGGGAACCCCACAAAATCGCAACGGCCCCTGAAAATCGGCTTAAACATGGAAATAATTGGTGATTAGTGTTCCGACGGCCAGTCCCGCCAGTGGCGGGCAGGCCTGAATCGGGTCGCAGAGAAACGGCAGTCCGAAAGTTGGACGGGGCAGGGAATCAGGCGGGGGGGGTCGCGACCCGCTTTTTCAGTGATTTTCGGCCCCCAGCCGCATGAAAAGCCGCCCGACGGCTGGCAGAAAATCAGGGCCGTGACCTCTGCTTGGCACTGTCTCACTGGAACATAGCTGACATATCAGTGTGTGCGGACTGCAGGTGCAAACCCACATTTCACCACTATATGGTAGCGTGGATTACTGCTCCAAAGTGCTGCAACACAGCACCTCAAAGAATATTTCTTTTCCCTTTTGCACTGCTAACTAGGTAGGTTTGTTGCAGCCCCAAGACAGTGCTAAATTTGAACATTAGGGTGTAAGTAACTGAGATAAATTTTAAATGGAGAACTGTGTCCTGCCTTTGAGACTATGTTATCCTGCAGCTAGGATGTACACTCGCAAAATATGGAGATAGGAGCATTTGATAGCTAGTTCTGAAGTATCAATGTCAAATGATATCTCAAAAGAGAACACACCAAGAGAAGGTCTAAGTTTCAATTATAGTTACTGGTTGTTTTTGCACATACAATGTTGTATCCAACATTAAGTTTAATTTTAGGCATTTATATTTATTTAAAAATCTACTGATGTACAGTATCTGTGACATATCTGGGCTTGCATATAGTGCACGCTTCCTGTCAATCTTTTTTCTGTCACTCTTTTGATTGGCTGATAGTAAAGCAGCAGCAAATCACAACTGAAGAGTTAGGGAACTTATGAATCAAAAGCAAGAGAAAAGCAGCTAAAAAACTACCATTGGGAAACAACTAAGGTCTTATGAAAATAACCAATCCTGAATGAACAATCAGGAGCACATGCAAATCAAAGAAAGGAGAAGATGAACTAGCCAAATCGCTTATTCTCCTTTGTTCTTGCTAGTTGATCTTTACAATCTTCAAAATTAGGTTTTAAATAAAATTAAAACATAAAAATACACATTTCACAATAACATGATTACCTTTATTGACAAAATTGTCTTTGTGTCTTTTAAGACCTTCCATTAAAGTTTTTTTTGGAAGGCCTCAGCCTCTGGGCGTCGACTAGATTTTTTTTTACCAGAGCTGTTGAAGGGGATTACTAACCACATCTGTGCAATCTGAGCATGTGCTCTGCGCATAATTTCCCAGCATGCATTAGTTAGTTCCTGTGTAGCATTTCCAAATAAAAGCTTTATTGACTCCGTCTGTGACATTATTTCTGTGCTTCTTTGTGTTTGAAAATAACTTGAAAACGACTTGGAGAATTTCTCAGCACTTATCAGGTAATATTTCACATTTAAACTGTTACCAATGCGTGATTTTTACTTGGGAGAACATCAAACAACTATAGAGCGAACAGTTATACCACCGTTGGACTGCCATTGGACGCAATTGAATTGACTTTTTACTGAACATGGCGCTGTAGAATAGCGACGTGTCTCTGTCAGCTCCCACAGCCTACTGTGGAAGTGATCGGGGAGTAAAAACATTCCATTGTAGTAATACATATGGCAAATAAAATTGATTTGATTTGACATAGAACCGATTTAATCATGTAATTGTGAAATATGTATATTTTTTCCTTGTTTATTATCCTAGAAAGGTTCTGATGGATGAGCAGGTCTTGGTGCTGGGTAAGGTATGTGCAGCAGTGTTTTGGATATGATGGATGAGCAGGTCTTGGTGCTGGGTAAGGTATGGGCCCCAGTGTTTTGGATATGATGGATGAGCAGGCCTTGGTGCTGGGTAAGGTATGGGCAGCAGTGTTTTGGTTTTGATGGATGAGCAGGTCTTGGTGCTGGGTAAGGTATGGGCAGCAGAGTTTTGGTTATGATGGATGAGCAGGTCTTGGTGCTGGGTAAGGTACGGGCAGCAGTGTTTTGGTTCTGATGGATGAGCAGGTCTTGGTGCTGGGTAAGGTATGGGCAGCAGGGTTTTGGATATGATGGATGAGCAGGTCTTGGTGCTGGGTAAGGTATGGGCAGCAGTGTTTTGGTTCTGATGGATGAGCAGGTCTTGGTGCTGGGTAAGGTACGGGCAGCAGTGTTTTGGTTCTGATGGATGAGCAGGTCTTGGTGCTGGGTAAGGTACGGGCAGCAGTGTTTTGGTTCTGATGGATGAGCAGGTCTTGGTGCTGGGTAAGGTACGGGCAGCAGTGTTTTGGTTCTGATGGATGAGCAGGTCTTGGTGCTGGGTAAGGTATGGGCCCCAGTGTTTTGGTTTTGATGGATGAGCAGGTCTTGGTGCTGGGTAAGGTATGGGCCCCAGTGTTTTGGTTCTGATGGATGAGCAGGTCTTGGTGCTGGGTAAGGTATGGGCAGCAGTGTTTTGGTTCTGATGGATGAGCAGGTCTTGGTGCTGGGTAAGGTATGGGCAGCAGTGTTTTGGTTTTGATGGATGAGCAGGTCTTGGTGCTGGGTAAGGTATGGGCAGCAGTGTTTTGGTTCTGATGGATGAGCAGGTCTTGGTGCTGGGTAAGGTATGGGCAGCAGTGTTTTGGATATGATGGATGAGCAGGTCTTGGTGCTGGGTAAGGCACGGGCAGCAGTGTTTTGGATATGATGGATGAGCAGGTCTTGGTGCTGGGTAAGGTATGGGCAGCAGTGTTTTGGATATGATGGATGAGCAGGTCTTGGTGCTGGGTAAGGTATGGGCAGCAGTGTTTTGGTTCTGATGGATGAGCAGGTCTTGGTGCTGGGTAAGGTACGGGCAGCAGTGTTTTGGTTCTGATGGATGAGCAGGTCTTGGTGCTGGGTAAGGTATGGGCCCCAGCGTTTTGGTTTTCATGGATGAGCAGGTCTTGGTGCTGGGTAAGGTATGTGCAGCAGTGTTTTGGTTCTGATGGATGAGCAGGTCTTGGTGCTGGGTAAGGTATGGGCAGCAGTGTTTTGGATATGATGGATGAGCAGGTCTTGGTGCTGGGTAAGGTATGGGCCCCAGTGTTTTGGATATGATGGATGAGCAGGTCTTGGTGCTGGGTAAGGTACGGGCAGCAGTGTTTTGGTTATGATGGATGAGCAGGTCTTGGTGCTGGGTAAGGTATGGGCAGCAGTGTTTTGGTTTTGATGGATGAGCAGGTCTTGGTGCTGGGTAAGGTATGGGCAGCAGAGTTTTGGTTCTGATGGATGAGCAGGTCTTGGTGCTGGGTAAGGTACGGGCAGCAGTGTTTTGGTTCTGATGGATGAGCAGGTCTTGGTGCTGGGTAAGGTATGGGCAGCAGTGTTTTGGATATGATGGATGAGCAGGTCTTGGTGCTGGGTAAGGTATGGGCAGCAGTGTTTTGGTTCTGATGGATGAGCAGGTCTTGGTGCTGGGTAAGGTACGGGCAGCAGTGTTTTGGTTCTGATGGATGAGCACGTCTTGGTGCTGGGTAAGGTATGGGCAGCAGTGTTTTGGTTTTGATGGATGAGCAGGTCTTGGTGCTGGGTAAGGTATGGGCAGCAGTGTTTTGGTTCTGATGGATGAGCAGGTCCTGGTGCTGGGTAAGGTATGGGCAGCAGTGTTTTGGATATGATGGATGAGCAGGTCTTGGTGCTGGGTAAGGCACGGGCAGCAGTGTTTTGGATATGATGGATGAGCAGGTCTTGGTGCTGGGTAAGGTATGGGCAGCAGTGTTTTGGATATGATGGATGAGCAGGTCTTGGTGCTGGGTAAGGTATGTGCAGCAGTGTTTTGGTTCTGATGGATGAGCAGGTCTTGGTGCTGGGTAAGGTATGGGCAGCAGTGTTTTGGTTCTGATGGATGAGCAGGTCTTGGTGCTGGGTAAGGTATGGGCAGCAGTGTTTTGGATATGATGGATGAGCAGGTCTTGGTGCTGGGTAAGGCACGGGCAGCAGTGTTTTGGATATGATGGATGAGCAGGTCTTGGTGCTGGGTAAGGTATGGGCAGCAGTGTTTTGGATATGATGGATGAGCAGGTCTTGGTGCTGGGTAAGGTACGGGCAGCAGTGTTTTGGATATGATGGATGAGCAGGTCTTGGTGCTGGGTAAGGTATGGGCAGCAGTGTTTTGGTTATGATGGATGAGCAGGTCTTGGTGCTGGGTAAGGTATGGGCAGCAGTGTTTTGGATATGATGGATGAGCAGGTCTTGGTGCTGGGTAAGGTATGGGCAGCAGTGTTTTGGATATGATGGATGAGCAGGTCTTGGTGCTGGGTAAGGTACGGGCAGCAGTGTTTTGGATATGATGGATGAGCAGGTCTTGGTGCTGGGTAAGGTATGGGCAGCAGTGTTTTGGTTATGATGGATGAGCAGGTCTTGGTGCTGGGTAAGGTATGGGCAGCAGTGTTTTGGTTATGATGGATGAGCACGTCTTGGTGCTGGGTAAGGTATGGGCAGCAGTGTTTTGGTTATGATGGATGAGCAGGTCTTGGTGCTGGGTAAGGTATGGGCAGCAGTGTTTTGGTTATGATGGATGAGCAGGTCTTGGTGCTGGGTAAGGTATGGGCAGCAGTGTTTTGGATAAGCTGAAGTTTACAGAAGGTGGAGGATGGGAGACTGGCCAAGAGAGCATTGGAATAGTCAAGTCTGTAGGTGACAAAGGTATGGATGAGGGTTTCAGCAACAGATGGGTAGTGGTCGGAGCATAGGCAGACAATGCTACAGGGGTAGAAGTAGACTGTCCTTGTGATTGGAAGGATATTGGATCATCTCAGGGTTGAATAGGACACTGCAATTGTAAACAGTCTGGTTCAGCCTGAGGGTGACTGGAATCAGTGCCATGAGTGCAGAGTTTGTGGCAGGGGATGAAGACAATGGTCTTCGCAATGTTTAGTTAGAGTAATTTGCATCTCATTCATGACAGACAAGCAGTCTGACAGCATAGGGGCAATGGAGCTGTTGAGAGAGGTGATTGAGAGATAGAGCTGGGTGTCATCAGTGTGCATGTGGAAGCTGAACCCATATCTGCAAATGATTTTGGCAAAGGGGAGCATGTAGATGAAGAAGGGGCTAAGGATAGATCCTCGATGGACTCCAGAGGTAATGGTGCGGGCCAAGAACAGGTACAGCAAGCAATTAGGAAGGCAAAGGGCATGTTGGCCTTTATTGCAAGGGGTTCGGGGTACAAGAGTAAGGAAGTTTTACTACAATTGTATGGGGCTTTGATGAAACCACACCTTGAGTACTCTGCACAGTTTTGGTCTCATCTGAAAAAGGACATACATGCCTTAGAAGCAGTCCAACGAAGGTTCACTAGATTGATCCCTGGGATGAGAGTGTTGTCCTATGAGGAGAGATTGAGTAGATTGGGCCTATACTCTCTGGAGTTTAGAAGAATGAGAGGTGATCTCATTGAAACATATAAGATTCTGAGGGGGATTGACAGGGATTGTGAATCTTTGGAATTCTCTACCCACGAGGGCTGTGGTTGCTGAGTCGTTGAGTATGTTCAAGGCTGAGATAGATAGATTTTTGGACTCTCCGGTAATCAAGGGATATGGAGATCGGGTGGAAAAGTGGAGTTGAGGTTGAAGATCAGCCATGAGCATATTGAATGGTGGAGCAGGCTCGAATGGCCATATGGCCTACTCCTGCTCCTAATTCTTATGTTCTTATGAAGGGAACCTATTGCTGGAGATCCTCTGGTTGCAAATGGATGGGTAAGCGTGGAAATAAGTGAGGGCAGTCCCATCGAGCTGGACAGTGGAGGAGAAAAGTGAGATAAAAATGAAATTCATAGGTAAAGGAACAAATAACGTTAATCATGGCCATTCATTTAAAGTTTTCATGCAAAAATGTACAGAGTCAATCTGCAAAGCACTGGTAAAAACCCCAGATTAAAATGTAATAAAACAGAATTTGACTTATTCAGTCACCATTAGCCAATAACCCTGATAATGCACTCGGCATTATATAGCATAATAATGTGCTACTGTTCTAAATCAGTGTATCCTCCTATTCACTGAGCAACACCATGGGAGATGCGCTTATTACATTTAATACAAAAGTAACTTGGTTCACTGTTTTCCCAAGAGTATAAAAGGATGGTTATGTTCATTCACTATTTCAAAGATTACTTTCTATCAAATTATGATTGCTTAAAAGTATACTTTTCCCCTTTGTTGTGTGGTGCAGACTATGATAGCCTTTGATATGGATGGAAAAGTGAGAAAGCCAAAATTCGAACTGGATAGTGAACAGGTTCGATATGAGCATAGATTTGCTCCATTCAACAGTGTTCTTACTCCACCTCCAGTGCACTACCTACAGTTTAAGGTGAGTAGCAAGAGTTGTTAGAGCACTTCACTGCTATAAAGTATTACATAACTAGCCTATTGATTATGGAGATAATGCTATGTGAGTAAAACATTTTTATTTGATGGTCACTATTAGCGAAGAAAAAAAGACTTGCATTTATATAGCACCTTTCATGACCACCGGACATCCCAAACCGCTTTACAGCCATTGAAGTACTTTTTGAAGTATAGTCACTACTGTAATGTAGAAAACGCAGCAGCCAATTTGCACACAGCAAGATCCCACTAACTGCAATGTGATAATGACTAGGTAATCTGTAATAGCGATGTTGGTTGAGGGATAAATATTGGCTCGGAAATTGGCAATAACTCCCCTGCTCCTCTTCGAAATATTGCCACAGGATCTTTTATGTCCACCTGCCTCGGTTTAACGTCTCATCCGAAAGACGGCTCCTCTGACGGTGCAGCACTCCCTCAGTGCTGTACTGGAGTTTCAGCTTTGATTTTTGTGCTCAAGTCTCTGGAGTGGGACTTGAACCCATAACCTTCTGACTCAGAGGCGAGGGTGCTACCAGCTGAGCCACAGCTGACGCACAACACTGAAAACACAAAATATTAAAAACACTCAGTACTATATTGGGTTTCTCTGTAATTTAGCCTTTAAACAAATTTGTCTGTTAACTGTTCTATGCTGTTTTTCTTTTTCCCGCTCTTCCTTCCATCCATCTCAATAGTTACCTTTTTGGTCCTCATATTATTCACAATTCCGAGATGGAAAGATCCACAGGTGATAGTTGAAACTAGGAGTGCACCAGTGTGCTCGGCCATCAGCTCACTTTTGTACTATATTATCCTTCATTATTGGGAGTGGGGCAAGAAGGGGGAGAATTGAGACATTTTATGGAAGCATAAAGTTACGGGATTTGATTGCCAAAAATTATTAAATAAATTCTGACTTATTTGTGAGTGCTTTACCTGGGAAGTGCAAACCATTTTTTAGGAGTCTTGTCACAGAGCTATACTATTAGACTTTTTCTATTTCCCCAGAAGGTTACTTGAAGTTTTGTTTAAATGTTATAAGTCGGCATCCTGGACTGTGGAAACAGTTTGCATACATATACAGTTTTTCCATTAAATCCCAAGAAGGAAAATTTTAAAAAAACAAGTACTTTCCTAACTAAGTGTTCTGATTCAACATGGTAAGAGTCATGTACTTCTGTACATATTTATCACTGGACTTTCTTAAAAAGAATTTGTTTCCACTCATTTCAGGCTGTCATCTTGGTCCCTGTGGCACCAAATGTTCTTTATAGCACTTATCATGTATAGACTATAGTACAATAAGTCATAGTCATAACGGCACATAAGTGGTTTAAAGAAAAAATAACTGGACATCAAACTAATTCGGTGGTGGGTGGAGAAGCAGATAAGAGTAGGAGGGACATTTTGTGAGAGGGCAATAGGGGGTGAAGCAGCAGCAGAAAGATGTTTGAGGGTTCAAGAGATAAACAAGGAGGGTAAGGGGGTGGGGCGTGAGGGGTAGGAAGGAGATTGGGAGTTAGGTGACAAAAGAAGATGGTGGAAGAGATGGGAGAAGTGAAGGTGAGTGTGCATTTTTGATGGCAAAGTTGGTCAACAGGAGAGAATAAAATGGTGGTAAAAAGCAAGGATGGGAGGAGAGATAATGGCAGTAAATGGGTGTAGTGGAAGCAGGAGAGAATGCACAAAAGGGACAAGGGTGAGTGTCAGTGGGGTGGCAACAGCAGTGGGGAAGAGAACAAAGTGGTGTTTGGAAAGTGTAGGGGAGGAGATAGGGTGTCCATCTACAGAGCAGAGTGACACCACCTTCAACTGGCTTTCCATTATTGTACAATGGCTCTGTAGTGTTTCTTACGTTACCATAGTGACCACACTTTAAAAGTACTTCTTCATTGGCTTTCAAGCACTTTAGGACATCCTGAGGCTGTGAAAGGTACGATATAAATGCAAGTTCTTCCTTTCTTTTGTGACAGTTCCTCTGGGGAGTGCAGCCAGAGACAAGTTCACGGCACTGTGGGTGGCTCAGCTGCACAAGGCGGGAAGAGTAAGAGTGGAAGGGCAATAGTGGTAGGAGACTCAATAGTGAGGGGTGCAGACAGGCGTTTCTGTGGCCGCAGATGTAACTCCAGGATGGTATGTTGCCTCCCTGGTGTCAGGGTCAAGGATGTCACTGAACGGCTGCAGGGCATTTTGAAGGGAGAGGATGAACAGTCAGAGGTCGTGGTTCACATTGGTACCAACGACATAGGTAGGAAGAGGGATGAGGTCCTGCAACAAGAATTTAGGGAGCTAGGTAGCAGATTAAAAAGCAGGAACTCAAAGGTTGTAATCTCTGGATTACTCCTGGTGCCACGTGCTAGTGAGTATAGGAATAGGAGGATAGAGCAGATGAATGTGTGGCTAAAGAGTTGGTGCAGGAGGGAGGGCTTTAGTTTCCTGGATCACTGGGTCTGTTTCTGGGGAAGGTGGGACCTGTACAAGTCGGACAGGTTGCATCTGAAACGGAACGAGACCAACATCCTTGCGGGGAGGTTTTCTAGTGCTGTTGGGGGGGGGTTTAAACTAATTTGGCAGGGGGATGGGATACAGAGTGGAGCTTTAGTAGGGGGTGATGCACAGCCAAATATAGAGGAAAAAACAAGTCAGTCTGGAAGGCAGAGCAAATATGTAACAGCACAAGGGAGTATGGCAAGGCTGGATGGCATTTATTTTAATGCAAGGAGTCTTACAAGTAAGGCAGATGAATTGAAGGTGTTGATGAACACATGGGAGTATGATATTGTTGCTGTCACAGAGACATGGTTGAGGGAGGGGCAGGACTGGCAGCTCAATATTCCGGGGTATAGAATCTTCAGGCGAGACAGAGGGGTGTGTAAAAGAGATGGGGTGTCGCAATATTAATCAAGGCGTCAATTACTGCAATAAGGAGGGATGATATCTTAGCAGGTTCCTCTAATGAGGCCATATGGGTAGAACTTAAAAACAAAAAGGGGGCAAGCACTTTGCTGGGAGTGTACTATAGGCCCCCAAACAGTCAGGGGGAGATAGAGGAACAGATATGTAGGCAAACCTCAGAAGTGTAGAAATAATAGGGTAATAATAGTAGGGGATTTCAACTTCCCCAATATTAACTGGGATAGTCAGAGTGTGAAAGGCTTGGAGGGTGCGGAATTCTTAAAGTGCATCCAAGAGATCTTTTTGAGCCAGCTTGTACAAAGTCCTACAAGAGGGGGCAGTACTGGACCTAATTCTAGGGAATGTAGCCGGGCAAGTGGTAGAAGTGTCAGCAGGAGAGCATTTTGGTGACAGTGACCATATTTCGGTGAGATTTAAGGTAGTCGTGGAAAAGGACAAAGATGGACCAGAAATAAAGGTTCTAAATTGGGGGAAGGCCGATTTTAATATGATAAGGCAGGATCTGGCCAAAGCTACTTGTAGGAAAATCCACATCAGAGCAGTGGGAGTCTTTCAGAAAGGAAATAGAGAGTACAATGCCAACATGTTCCTGTAAAGGTCAAGGGTGGGACCAACAAGTCCAGGGAACCCTGGATGTCAAGGGATATACAAGAATGGATTAGGAAAAAAAGGGAGGCTTTTGGCAGATACAAAAGACTAAAAACAGTGGAAGCCCTAGAAGAGTATAGAAAGTGCAGGGGGGTACTTAAAAAAGAAATTAAGAGAGCGAAGAGGGGGCATGAAAAAACACTGGCGGGCAAAATAAAGAAAGATCCCATGGTGTTTTATAAGTATATTAAGGGCAAGAGGATAACCAGGGAAAGAGTAAGGACCAAAGTGGCAATCTGTGTGTAGAGCCGGAATATGTGGGTGAGGTTTTAAATGAATATTTTGCATCTGTGTTCACTATGGAGAAGGACGATGTAGGCATGGAGGATTGTAGGCAGGGGGATTGTGATATGCTTGAACAAATTAGCATTGAGAGGGAGGAGGTACTAGCAGTTTTAGCGGGCTTAAAAGTGGATAAATCCCCAGGCCCAGATGTATCCCAGGCTGCTGTGTGAGACAAGGGAGGAGATTGCAGGGGTTCTGACACACATTTTCAGAACCTCTCTGGCCACGGGGGAGGTGCCAGAGGACCGGAGGACAGCTAACGTAGTACCATTATTCAAGAAGGGTAGTAGGGATAAACCAGGGAATTACAGGCCAGTGAGCCTAACATCAGTGGTAGGGAAATTATTGGAAAAAATTCTGAGGGACAAAATTAGTCTCCACTTGGAGAGGCAAGGATTAATCAAGGATAGTCAGCATGGCTTTGTCAGGGGGAGATCATGTCTAACCAATTTGATTGAATTTTGAGAGGGGGTGACTAGGTGTGTGGATGAGGGTAGTGCAGTTGATGTAGTCTACATGGACTTCAGTAAGGCTTTTGACAAAGTCCTGCATGGGAGACTGGTCAAGAAGATAATAGCCCATGGGATCCAGGGCAATTTGGCACATTGGATCCAAAATTGGCTTAGTGGCAGGAGGCAGAGGGTGGTGGTCGAAGGTTGTTTTTGTGACTGGAAGCCTGTGTCCAGTGGTGTACCTCAGGGATCGGTGCTGGGTCCCTTGCTGTTTGTAGTGTACATTAATGATTTAGATATGAACATAGGAGGTATGATCAGTAAGTTCGCAGATGACACGAAAATTGGTGGAGTGGTAAACCGTGAGGAGGGAAGCCTCAGGCTACAGGACGATATAGACGGGTTGGTTAGATGGGCAGAACAGTGGCAAATGAAATTTAACCCTGAAAAGTGTGAGGTGATGCATTTTGGGAGGACTAACAAGGCAAGGGAATATACAATGAATGGTAGGACCCTAGGAAGGACAGAGGATCAGAGGGATCTTGGTGTGCGTGTACATAGATCCCTGAAGGCAGCAGGACAGGTAGATAAGGTGGTTAAAAAGTCATATGGGATACTTGCCTTCATTAGCCAAGGCATAAAATATAAGATCAGGGAGGTTATGATGGAGCTGTACAAAACGCTAGTTAGGCCACAGCTGGAATACTGTGTGCAGTTCTGGTCGCCACACTATAGGAGGGATGTGATTGCACTGGAGAAGGTGTAGAGGAGATTCACCAGGATGTTACCTGGGCTGGAGCGCTTCAGCTATGAAGAGAGACTGGACAGGCTGGGGTTGTTTTCCTTAGAGCAGAGAAGGCTGAGGGGGGACCTGATTGAGTTGTACAAAATTATGAGGGGCATAGATAGGGTAGATAGAAAGGAACTTTTCCCCTTAGTAGAGGGGTCAATAACCAGGGGGCATAGTTTCAAGGTAAGGGGCAGGAGGTTTAGAGGGGATTTGAGGAAACACTTTTTCACCCAGAGGGTGGTTGGAATCTGGATCTCACTGCCTGAAAGGGTGGTAGAGGCAGGAACCCTCAACATTCAAGAAGCATTTAGATGAGCACTTGAAACGCCATAGCATACAAGGCTACGGACCAAGTGCTGGTAAATCGGATTAGAATAGACAGGGCCTGATGGCCGGGGCAGACCCGATGGGCCGAAGGGCCTCTTTCTGTGCTGTATAACTCTATGACTCTATTTTTAGTGTTGTTACCCATCAATCCAAAACTAGCCTGCACCCCTTGGACGATTCCTCTCCCCACTACCACTCCAAACCTACTTGTCGCCCTCACCAGATCTCCCCCCACCCACCACCTGTACTTCCCACTGCCCAGCATCCGCACATTCCATCCGCGAAAGAGAAGCTAAAAAAAATGGAGGATATGAAAAGAACTAAAAGATAAAGGAAGATTAAAACAAGAGGACACGATAACAGCAGAAAACAAAAGAGATAGACAACCAGAAGAGAAAACCAGCAACGCACAGACGTTGAGACAGAGGATTCAACTTAACATGAGCAATGCCACGACAAGCCCACTTAGTTAAAAAGAAATTATCTATTTAATCTATTAATATTCTAAAATATTTCCCTCCCCCCACTTCAAATTCTCTCCTTCTCCACCAAAACCTCAAATCCATGCCTTACCAGCCTACCCGCCACCTTGACTTCTTCCTCACCCTACCTTCCGACTTAAATAAAGAGAAAATGCTGGAAATATTCAGCCGGTCAGGCAGCATCTGTGGAGAGAGAAACAGAGTTAATGTTTGAAGTTGTTGACCTTTCATCAGAACTACCTTTCAACTTAACTGTGAGCAACGTCACAACAGCCACTAGTAATGCAGTGAAAATCTTACTTTGAGTGCGCACTTAATGTAACCATCACATTTAGTTCCTTTCTCATTATAGCCACCACACTTAAGCATATCTTTAGTCTCACTGTGACCAATGCCACAGGAGATTTTCCACATTTATTTAAAAAGTAATGTTTTACAGTTGGATGTATTGAAGAGAAATTTGCCTCCACACATGAATTTCCAAATTGATCACTGAAAGGTAAAATGTTTATTACTAGCAATTTTAGTTCAGAGCAAACTTTTTCAAAAATCCTACATCAAAGTCAACCACATTTCACAAAATCAAAAATGGGAAACTTGAAATAAAAAACAAAAATGCTGGAAATGCACAGCAGGCTTATCCACATCTGCAAAGAGAAAGGCTAATTAACATTTTAGTTGGATATAACTTGTCAAAGATTATGAAGGGATTTCCTAAACGTTAACATGTCTTTTCTCTTTTCGGAGGTCAATGGACCTCCTACATTCGATATTTTTTGTTTTATTAATGGTGCCAATTGCAAAGATTATATTTCTCAACCGTCTTCATTTTGAAGTATTTTTAAATGTTATTGTCAAATAGGAAATGTCTGACCTCAACAAGTACACTCCCCCTCCTCAATCTTCCGACCTTTACACAGCTGCCAGTAAGCACTTCCAACAGGCTAAGATGATACTGGAAAACATCCCGAATCCAGACAATGAGGTACTGTACACGGCACTGTAGAATGTATTTGCAGTATGAAGTTTCTGTCTTGATTTTTTTTTTTTCGTTCCTGGGATGTGGGTGTCGCTGGCAGGGCCAGCATTTATTGGAGGTAATGGTGTTCCCATGCGTCTGCTGCCCTTGTCCTTCTAGGTGGTAGAGGTCGCGGGTATGGGAGGTGCTGTCGAAGAAGCCTTGGCAAGCTGCTGCAGTGCATCTTGTAGATGGTACACACTGCAGACACTGTGCGCCAGTGGGGGAAGGAGTGAATATTTAAGGTGGTGGATGGAGTGCCAATCAAATGGGCTGCTTTGTCCTGGATGGTGTCGAGCTTCTTGAGTGTTGTTGGAGCTGCACTTATCCAGGCAAGTGGAGAGTATTCCATCACACTCCTGACTTGTGCCTTGTAGATGGTGGAAAGGCTTTGGGGAGTCAGGAGGTGAGACACTCGCCACAGAATACCTAGCCTCTGACCTGCTCTTGTAGTCACAGTATTTATGTGGCTGGCCCAGTTAAGTTTCTGGTCAATGGTGACCCCCCAGTGTGGTGTATGTAACCTGTTCCACCTTAAGAGAACTACCTTAAGAGATGTACTACTTTCTCTTGGCTGCTGTATACTGTAATACCGGTGGTGACCACACCGGTATATAAACATTGTGTAGGGATTTGCTGGGCAGTTCAGCCCTGACCTCCGAATAGTAAAGACCTGTTAAAGTTATTCTTGTGGTCTGTGTCCAGTGATTTATAATAAGCATAACTGGGACACACAGACTTAACAGTGGCGACGAGTCCGATCTTACCCTGCGGCAGTTTTACATCCAAGGCAGCTTCGTCCTCAGAATGGGCATCGAGAAGAGGCATCTGCCCGCATGGCGGCGCTGGAGCTGCGAATGGACTCACTCTGGAGCATACGCGATGCTGAGGATGTTGTGGATAGCACATTCAGTGAGTTGGTCACACCGCAGGTAAAGGCTAGCTCAGACAGTAAATGGGTGACCAAAAGGCAGGGTAAAGGCAGGAAGGTAGTGCAGGAGTCACCTGCGGTCATCTCCCTCCAAAACAGGTTTACCGTTTTGGGTACTGTTGGGGGAGATGACTTATCAGGGGAAGGCACCAGCAGCCAGGTTCAGGGCACCATGACTGGCTCTGCTGCACAGAAGGGCGGGAAAAAGAGGGATAGGGCTATAGTGATAGGGGATTCAATTGTAAGGGGGATAGATAGGAGTTTCTGTGGCCGAGACCGAGACTCCAAGATGGTATGTTGCCTCCCTGGTGCAAGGGTCAAGGATGTCTCGGAGCGGGTGCAGAGCATTCTGAAGGGGGAGGGGGATCAGCCAGTTGTCGTGGTACATGTAGGTACCAACGATGTAGGTAAAAAGAGGGAGGAGGTCCTACAAGCTGAATTTAGGGAGTTAGGAGCTAAATTGAAAAGTAGGACCTCAAAGGTAGTAATCTCTGGATTGCTACCAGTGCCACGAGCTAATAAGTTTAGAGAGAGTAAGATAGATAAGCTAAATACGTGGCTTGAGCAGTGGTGCAAGGGAGAGGGATTTAAATTCTTGAGGCATTGGAACCAGTTCTTGGGGAGGAGTGACCTGTACCAAGGGGACGGTCTACACCTGAACTGTGAGGGAGCCGATGTCCTCGGGGTAATATTTTCTAGGGCGGTTCGGGAGGATTTAAACTAATTTGGCAGGGGGATGGGAACCTAGGTAGTGGAAAAGAGGGAAGTCATATGAAGTCAGAAATAGATGGTAGAAAGGTGAGAAGCAATAAGCAAAGGAGAGAAACACAAAGGGCCAAACTAATTCATAATGAGAGTGTGAAAAAAGCAAGCCTGAAGGCTTTGTATCTTAATGCTAGAAGCATTAGGAACAAGGTGGATGAATTAGTTGTGGAAATAGAGGTAAACAAGTATGATTTGATTGGGATTACAGAAACGTGGCTGCAGGGTGGGCAAGGCTGGGAACTTAACATCCAGGGATATACAATATTTAGGAAGGATCGGCAAAAAGGTAGGGGAGGTGGGGTAGCATTGCTGGTAAAGGAGGGGATTAATGCAATGGAAAGGAAGGATATTAACTCGGATGAAACGGAATCTGTATGGGTAGAAATGAGAAATAGCAAGGGGAGGAAAACGTTAGTGGGTGTGATATATAGGCCTCCAAATAGTAATATGGAGGTGAGGGAAGGCATAAAAAGGGAAATTAGAGAAGCGTGCGATAAGAGCACAGCTGTCATCATGGGTGACTTTAATTTACATATTGATTGGACTACCCAAATTAGTAAAAATTCTGAGGAGGAGGAATTCCTGGAATGTTTTCGGGACGGTTATCTGGACCAATATGTCGAGGAGCCGACTCGAGATCAGGCCATTTTAGACTGGGTATTGTGCAATGAGAAGGGACTTATCAGCAATCTTCTTGTACGAGGCCCCTTGGGTCAGAGCGATCATAATATGATCGAGCTCTCAGTCGAGATGGAGAGTGAGGAAATTGAATCAGAGACTAAGGTCCAGAACTTAAATAAAGGGAATTACGAGGGTATGAGACGGGAATTGGGTAAGATTGATTGGGTGGTGTTTCTGGGGGGATTGACAGTGGATAGACAATGGCAAGCATTCAAAGATAGAATGGAAGAATTCCAGAACATGTTTATACCGGTTTGGCATAAAAAATAAACCTAAAAAGGTGACTCAACCGTGGATAACGAGGGAAATTAGGGACAGCATAAAATTAAAAAAAAGGGCATATCAACTGGCAAAAAAAAGCACCAGACCGGAAGATTGGGGGCAGTACAGGATACAGCAAAAGAGGACAAAGGGATTAATCAGGAAGGGGAAAATAGAATACGAAAGTAAACTTGCAGCAAACATAAAGACAGACTGCAAAAGCTTTTATCGGTATATCAGGAGGAAAAGACTGGTAAAATCCCAAGTCGGTCCCTTGCAGTCCGATTCGGGAGAATATATAATGGAGAATAAGGAAATGGCAGACCAATTAAACTCATACTTTGGTTCTGTATTCACAAAGGAGGACACAAATAACCTCCCAGGAATATCGGCAAACATAGGGACTAATGAGAGAGAGGAGCTGACAGAAATTAGTATCTCTAGGGATATGGTGTTGGGTAAGTTGAGGGGACTGAAGGCCGACAAATCCCCGGGGCCTGATAAACTACATCCTAGGGTACTTAAGGAGGTGGCCCTGGAGATAGCAGATGCTCTAAGGATCATCTTCCGGAACTCCATTGACTCGGGAACAGTACCCGTGGATTGGAGGGTAGCTAATGTTACCCCAATATTTAAAAAGGGGGGTAGAGAGAAAGCAGGGAATTATAGACCAGTAAGCCTTACATCGGTTGTGGGCAAAATGCTAGAGTCCATTATTAAGGATAAAATAGCGGAGCACTTGACAAATGGGGAAAGGATCGGACAGAGTCAACATGGATTTACAAAGGGTAAATCGTGTTTGACTAATCTGCTGGAATTTTTGGAGGAAGTAACTGGTAAAATAGATGGGGGAGAGCCAGTGGATGTGGTGTACCTTGACTTCCAGAAAGCCTTCGATAAGGTTCCACACAAAAGATTATCATGCAAAATTAAGGCTCATGGGATTGGGGGCAAAGTATTAACGTGGATAGAGAACTGGCTGGCAGATAGAAAACAGAGAGTTGGAATAAACGGCTCGTTTTCGGAGTGGCAGGCAGTGACCAGCGGGGTGCCGCAAGGATCTGTCCTGGGACCCCAGCTGTTCACAATATATATAAATGATCTGGATCAGGGAATTGGATGCAATATTTCCAAATTCGCTGACGACACTAAACTAGGAGGAGGGGTGGGCTCTGATGAGGATGTCAGGAGGCTACAGTGCGATTTGGACAGGTTGGGGGAATGGGCGGATACGTGGCAGATGCACTATAATGTGGATAAATGCGAGGTTATCCACTTTGGGGGTAAAAACAGGAGGGTAGATTATTATCTAAATGGCAATAGATTGGGAGATGGGGAAGTGCAGAGGGACCTGGGTGTTCTTGTGCACCAGTCACTGAAGGAGAGCATGCAGGTGCAACAGGCGATTAAGAAGGCAAATGGTATGTTGGCCTTCATATCAAGGGGGTTCGAGTATAGGAATAGGGATACCTTACTACAGCTGTACAAGGTGCTGGTGAGACCGCATCTGGAGTATTGTGTACAGTTTTGGTCGCCCCATCTGCGGAAGGATGTTCTTGCCATGGAAAGAGTGCCAACGGCGATTCACCAGGCTGATACCTGGAATGGCGGGAATGACCTACGAAGAGAGATTAAATAGTTTGAGCTTCTACTCACTGGAATTTAGAAGATTGAGAGGGGATCTCATCGAAACATATAAAATTATGGCAGGCCTGGACAGGCTGAATTCAGAGAGAATGTTTCCAATGGCCGGGGAGCACAGAACCAGGGGCCACAGTCTAAAAATAGCGGGCAAATCATTTAAAACAGAGATGAGGAAGAATTTCTTCACTCAAAGAGTGGTGAGCCTGTGGAATTCCCTGCCACAGAGGGCTGTGAAGGCTAATTCAATAAATATTTTCAAGAGAGAATTGGATATATTTCTGAAGGCTAAGGGGATTAAGGGTTACGGAGAAAAGGCGGGGACGGGGTACTGAACTGGTAAGATCAGCTATGATCTCAGACGAAGATCAGCCATGATCTCATTGAATGGCGGAGCAGGCTCGAAGGGCCGAATGGCCTACTCCTGTTCCTATCTCTATGTTTCTATGTTTCATCATCCTGCTGAGCAGCATCGCACGGGAGGCATCGAGAACCCGGGTTAAAAAGAAAAATTCTGACCACGAAGCCCTCCATCAGCAACAGGCAGTGATCATCCCTTCTACCACGGTGATGGGTAAGCCGATCAGCGACACGAGCAGAAAGTCAGCCGCGTTGACTGTGGAGTGGGGGAGGGAAAACGGAGGAAAAAGGGCGGAGAACTCGACCACGGCCAGTGAAAAGGGCTGGGCTGCAATCGAGGCCGAGAGGCGCAGCGACTGGGGCAGCTTAAGGCACGAGAGCCGCGGACAACTCAAACGCAGCCGGTGTAAAGGACCGGGCTGCATGTGGGGCTGAGAGGCGCAACAGCAGGGGAAGCGTGAATGCCCACGGGAACCGCAGGGGAGTAAAAGCAGCGTCGGGGAATTGAGAACCGCTGGGGAGGCGAGAACGGCAGCAGCACGGCAATCGCCATTGCAGCCAGCGGGGGAAGAAGGCAAACGCGGGAATCCGCCATTGTAGTCGGCAGGGGAAGAAGACGAGCGCGGGAAAGACCGCCATTTTAGTAGGCGGGGGAAGAAGACAAGCGCGGGAAGCCGCCATTTTGAGAAAAAGAAAAATTTTAAAACTTGCAAGGATGCCTAAACATGGGAACATTAATACCTTTGATAGCGATATCGAAGATTGGACCACGTATGTAGAACGCATGGAAGTTTATTGTAAAGCAAATAAGGTACCAGATGATGAGAAAGCACTTACCTTATTAAGCTCAATGGGTGCGAAGACATACGGGCTATTGAAGCACCTTCTATCACCAGATAAACCAGCGGATCAGACTTTCGCGAATATTGTTACTGTCCTGAAAAATCATTTAAACCCCACGCCGCTGATGATAGCGGGACGATTTAAATTTTACAGAAGAACGCAGCTGAAAGACGAAAGCAATGCTGAATTTTTAATTGAACTGCATAAGCTATCGAAGTACTGTCAGTTTGGAACAGAACTAGCAGATGCGCTGAGAGATAAATTTGTGTGTGGATTGTTAAAAGAAGGAACACAAAAGCGACTGCTTGAGGAGAATGATCTTACGCTTGATAAAGCTGTCACTATTGCAGCATCGCACGAAGCCGCAGCGAGAGGCACTGCGGAAATGCAGCTACGGTCACCGGAACTCAGCACCAATCAAATGGTCTTGGGTACAGTAAAATGTTATCGTTGTGGAAAGACAACGCACGATCAGAACCAGTGCTGGTCCAAAATCAGGAATGCAGAAAATGTGGCAGGCTTGGTCACATAGCTAAAGTATGCCGGTCAGGAAAGAAGACCAGCAACAAAAAGTCACCGCAGGAAAAGTACAGAAAGGTACACAAGGTGACAGAGAACAGTTCGAACGAACAGAAGTCAAATTCAGACTCCAGCAACCATGAACTGGGTAGCCTAAGAGTACACAATGTTGGTAATGAAGCAGACCTCCAAACAATCTGGGTCACACTTCAGATAGCAGGAGTCCAAGTGAAGATGGAATTGGACACTGGATCGGCATTGACGGTCATGAATAAGCAAGATTACAAAAGGTTATTCCCACATATTCCCCTACGGGATACGGAGATTGTATTGAAAACATAACGGGGCAAAGAGTATACCCCATCGGGAAGATAGAGGTAAAGGTGGTCCACAAGGGCAAAGAAAGCCGAGGAATGGACTTATATGTGCTACCTGAGGGAGGTCCACCACTACTGGGACGGGAGTGGATTAGGAAAATAAATATGGACTGGCATTCCTTAAAAGCACTAACGGTAGATTCCGGTAAAAAAGATGTCAAACCTAACCGATTGTCCAGAATATTGGACAATGCTAAATAGGTGTTCCAACAGGGACTGGGAACACTGAGAGGAATTACGGCAAACATCAAGGTTGAAGAACATGCAAACCCGAAATTTTTCAAAGCCAGACCGGTACCTTATTTTTTTAAATAATAATTCAACTTTATTGTCATTGTACAATGCACAAGTACATGAACAACGAAATGTGATCTTGCAAGCTCCCATGAGTCCAGTACAAATAACATTAACATTAAACGTAAATAGCACCGTCCTGGGAGAAGCAAAGCCGCTGCATCTGTGCGCGCCGCCATTCCATTTCCACCATTCCTCCTGTCCGACAATCTTCAGCCCAACTCCCGGGCCTGCTCACCAGCCGCCCCTCCCGGGGCTCCTTCCGTGACCTTCTCACCAACCGCCCCTCCTCGAGGCTCCTTCCGTGACCTTCTGCACCTGGTCTTCCCTGATGGTCACCCCTCCAGGTACCCTGTCCCTAGTCCCAGGAACAGGGCTATACGACCTGCTGTGGAAGCTGAGCTGGAAGGGCTAGAACGTTCAGGAGTACTGTCTAAGGTAGACTGGAGTGAGTGGGCCACGCCCATTGTCCCCCGTCATGAAGCGTTCGTCGAGCAACAAGCCGGGGGAACCGGGGAAGGTTCGCATCTGTGGAGATTTCAAGATCACTGTTAATCCGGTGCTTCACACGGTGCAGTATCCGCTTCCGCGGATTGAGGATATCTTCGCTTCGTTGTCTGACGGGAAACACTTCACCAAGATAGACCTGGCGCAGGCGTACTTACAGATGGAAGTTAAGGAAGAGTCACGCCAGTATCTCACGATCAACACGCATAGAGGCTTGTACCGGTATAATAGACTGGTTTTTGGAGTGGCATCGGCTCCAGCAATTTGGCAGAGGGCCATGGAGCAGGTATTACAGGGAATTCCAGGCACACAATGTTACCTGGACGATATTCTGATTACAGGAGATGATGACGAGGAACACCTTGCAAATTTGGAACTGGTGCTCACCAGATTGAAAGAATATGGACTTCGAGTTAATCGCCAGAAATGTGAGTTCTTTCAGAAGCGGATCTCGTACTGTGGTCATGTCATTGACCAGGAGGGGCTTCATAAGTCTCCTGACAAGATCGAAGCTGTTGTGAAGGCTCCCGCTCCAGATAATGTATCCCAGTTGAGGTCGTTCCTAGGGTTGATTAACTATTACCATAAGTTTCTGCCAAATTTATCCACGGTGCTGCACCCGCTGAACGCTCTTTTGCAGAAGGGAGTACCATGGAAGTGGAGCGAGGACTGTAAGAGGGCCTTTCGCAAAAGCAAGGCATTGATCACCTCAGAGGAAGTGTTGGCTCACTTCAACCCAACGCTGCCTATTCATTTGGCTTGTGATGCTTCTCCATATGGTATTGGGGCAGTACTCTCACACAAGTTGCCAAATGGCCTGGAGAGGCCAGTCGCGTTCGCATCCAGATCATTGACCTCCGCTGAGCGCAACTATGCTCAGATAGATAGGGAGGCTCTCAGCCTTGTGTGGGGAGTAAAGAAGTTTAATCATTACCTGCAGGGCCAAAAGTTTACGCTTCTGACAGACCACCAGCCGTTAGTATCCATTTTTAACCCTAAGAAGGGTGTTTCGGTGATGACAGCACAGAGACTCCAGAGATGGTCCCTTTTCCTAGGGGCACATCAATATCAGATCGAATTCAAAGGTACAAAGCAGCATGGTAATGCTGATGGGCTGTCGCGCCTGCCACTACCTACAGAGGAGGAGGCACCGACGGTTGACCCTGTTGAGTTATTTCACTCGACCATCATCGAATGTTTACCAGTCACCAATGCAAGTATTGAAAGAGAAACCAGGAACGACCCGACACTGTCCCGGGTCTACGAAGTGACAGTGAAGGGATGGCCAGCACATGGTGATCCACTGTTACCGGCATTCTCAGCAAGACGAGAACAGCTGTCCGTCTGTCAAGGAACATTGATGTATGGAACAAGGGTGATTATTCCTCCTAAGTTAAGAGAGAGAGTTCTAAAGGAACTGCATGAAGGTCATCTGGGGGGAAGTCAAGATGAAAAGCCTTGCTAGGGCTTATGTGTGGTGGCCGGGTATCGACCAACAGATAGAGGATCTGACGAAAAGCTGCTCAGGGTGCCAAAAAGTGCAAAATGCACCTCCGATTGCACCGCTGCATCCATGGGAATGGCCTTCAACCCCATGGCAACGTGTACATATTGACTTTGCTGGTCCATTCATGGACTCCATGTTTTTAATTGCGGTGGACGCACATTCTAAATGGCCAGAAGTGATTAAGATGACTACCACTACCTCGGAAAAGACGATCGCGGTGCTAAGAATGATATTTGCAAGAAATGGATTGCCAGAACAAATATGTTCAGACAACGGACCGCAGTTCGTGTCAGAAGAATTCCAGAAATTCATGAAGAAGAATGGGGTGAAACATTATACCTCTGCCCCATATCATCTGGCTACAAACGGGTTGGCCGAGAGATTTGTACAAACGTTCAAAAAAGCAATAAAGGCCATGAGCGAAGATCAGATTCCACTACAACACAAGGTGGACAAATTCCTACTGGCATATCGAAACGCCACTCATGCAGTGACAAACCAAAGTCCTGCCATGATGTTCTATAACAGGAGGTTGCAGTCCAGGTTGGACTTGTTAAAACCAAATGTGCGGAGGGAAGTTGAAAACAAACAGTTCCAGCATATAAATAACAAGACCACTCGGAGTTTCGAAATAGGACAACCAGTGTTAGCCCGGGACTATAAAAACGAGAAATGGCAATCTGGAACAATTCGGGCCAGAAAAGGACCCCTGATGTACACGGTAGATATTGGTGAAAATGTAATACGGCGTCATGCTGACCAACTGGTAGAATCGAGAACAAGGGTCGAACCCAGGGTTACGGCAGAGACAACCGTGGAAGAAGTTAGTGAACCTGAAGCATCTACCTCAGAAGTGAATGTACCTGAGGATGATGTCCAATCCATAAGAGATCAACTAGATGAGTCACCCCAGCAACGAGAATCCGAGACCCCTGAAAGGCGTTATCCAACTCGAATCAGGAGGCCTCCTCAGAGACTGAATCTTTGAACTGTTTTGCATGAAGTTATATATATATATATATATCTATATGTTATTATGTTATGTTAAATGGGGATATAACTGTTAAGCTAAAAAGGGAGGATTGTGGTGTATGTAACCTGTTCCACCTTAAGAGAACTACCTTAAGAGATGTACTACTTTCTCTTGGCTGCTGTATACTGTAATACCGGTGGTGACCACACCGGTATATAAACGTTGTGTAGGGATTTGCTGGGCAGTTCAGCCCTGACCTCCGAATAGTAAAGACCTGTTAAAGTTATTCTTGTGGTCTGTGTCCAGTGATTTATAATAAGCATAACTGGGACACACAGACTTAACACCCAGGACATTGATGGCGGGGTATTCAGTGATGATAATGCCATTGAATGTCAAGGAGTGGTGATTAGACTCTCGCTTGTTGAAGATAGTTATTGCCTGGCACTTGTGTGGCACAAATGTTACTTGCCACTTATCAGTCCAAGCCTGAATGTCGTCCAGGTCTTGTTGCATGCGGGCATGGAATGCTTCATTATCTGAGGAGTTGCGAATGGAACTGAACATTGTGCAACCATCGGCTAACATCCCCACTTCTAACCTTATGATGGAGGGAAGGTCATTGAAACAGCTGAAGATGGTTGGCCCTAGGACAGTGCCCTGAGGAACTCCTGCAGCGATGTCCTGGGTTGACCTCCAACAATCACAACCATCTTCCTTTGTGCGAGGTATGACTCCAGTCGGTGGAGAGTTTTCCTCCTGATTCCCATTAACTTCAATTTTACTAGGACTCCTTGATGCCACACTCGGTCAAATCCTGCCTTTGATGTCGAGGGCAGTCACTCTCACCTCACCTCTGGAATTCAGCTCTTTTGTCCATGTTTGGACCAAGGCTGTAATGAGTTCTGGAGCCGAGTGTTCCTGGCGGAACCCAAACTGAGTATCGGTGAGCAGGTTATTGGTGAGTAAGTGCTGCTTGATAGCTCTGTCGACAGCACCTTCCATCACTTTGCTGATGCTTTGAGATAACTGATGGCAGTTTTACATTTTGTGTGTGTTGGGTTTGTAGAACTGTAAATGGAGGTCCCATTGTTTCTGCTCAAGTGGCTTACTTTGGTTTCATCTGTGTTTTAGTAAGCAGAGTATTTTTATCGGTGGTATTATAAACGGAGGCCAAATGTTTGCTGTATTTGTCTTGTAGAGTGCACTATACAATATACTAATGCCCAATATTCCATATGCCCTTTTTATTGGGTTGTGCATGTTGATTATTGTTTTTTCCAGCCTATATTTGACTTTTTTCTGTGACATGGAATTTGTTTTTCAGGTAAATAGAATTCTGAAGGTTGCAAAACCTAATATTGTGGTGATGAAACTGCTTGCAGGAGGCCACAAGAAAGAATCTAAGGTAAGTATTAGCACTTTCAGAAATGCAATCACATTACCGACTGTAAATACAGGAAGCAACATTATTTAATATCTTCTCTTTTCAACTTCAAGCAGCATCATCACCCAGGCAAGTCCAAGCTTTGATCCCTGGTCTATGCAGAGTTGCCTAATCTAAGTAGGGGCTAGAAGAGGTATAGATCAGCTCCGCGCCCCTGTTCCTGATCACTATGAGTGAATCCTGCTGGAAGTTGCATGTGCACACAGGATTGGTCTCTGCTTGATGCCCCTTACAGTTGAATAGCTTTCCAAGATATAAACCTAGATTTTTCGATAGGATGCAGCCAATCAGGAAATAGGGTGACAATCTAGCTACTTATGCCCATCTCATTTTCTGCGGATGCATACAAACATTCGAACAATGATGGACAGATAAAGATCATCTGGTCCATTGAGCTTGTCCCACATAATTGCGATATCTTGTGTATTACAATATATACACTCCCCCCACCCAAAACTATGTGATCTCCTGGGGGAGGCAAAAAAAGATAAAAAACCCAGGCCAATTTGGGAGGAAAGAACCTGGGAAATTCCTCTCCGACCCATCTAGGCGATCGAAACTAGTCCAGGAGATCACTCTGGCCCTGAATTCCCTGCAGTACCTACCTTTTGTAAGAGGTGATCTCCACCCCAGCCAGAAACAGGTCCAGCTCTCGCTTGAAGGAATTCAGCGAATCTGCGTTCTCCACAGGAGACGGCACTATTCTCTGGGAAAAGAACCACTTCCTGACATCTAACCTAGATCTAGCCTTATACAACTTAAATTTGTGACTCCTGGTCCTGCCTAACCTATTTAATTGAAATAAACTATTAGCTGGAACATAATCTATTCCCTTCATTATCTCATAAACCTCAATCAGATCCCCCCTAAGTCTATGCTTCTCTAGGGTATAGAAACCCAACTCTTTTAGCCTATCTTGATAATTTAGATGCTTTAGACTGGGAATTAGTCTCATGGCCCTCCTCTGCACCCTTTCCAAAACCCCAGTATCACCCACCATGTGAGGAAACCAAAACTGGTCACAATATTCCAAGTGCGGCCTGACTAAGGTCTTGTACAAGGACAAAACAGTATGCCTCGTCTTGTACTCAATTGTCCTATGGATACACCCCAACACCCTATTTGCTCTCGCTATCAATCACTACACAGCATTGTTCATGTACCTTTAAGGATATATGCACTAGAATTCCCAAATCTCTTTCTATCTCCACCATCTTTAACGCCTTCCCCTGAAGGGTGTATGGATGTTGAGCATTTGCCCTGCCCACAGGCATAACACTGCACTTATCTACGTTATACATCATTTTCCAGTCTTGAGCCCAATCTCCCAACACATTAAGTTCTGCCTAAAGCAGACGAACATCATCTACAGATCTTAGTATCATCTGCAAATTTGCAGATTGAGCCCCCAACACAAGATCCAGATCATTAATAAAAATAGTAAAGAGCAATGGTCCAAACACTGATCTTTGCGGGACATCACTGGTGACCGGTCTCCAAACGGATCCAAATCCACTGATAACTACTTTTTGCCTATGTCCTGCCAGCCAGTTCTGAATCCAGCTCAGTATATTACCACTAATACCAAAGGCTTCGATCTTATAGAGAAGCCTCTTATGCAGTACCTTATCAACAGCTTTTTGGAAATCTAAGTAGACAGTGGCTACTGGACTTCCCTCATCTACCAACTTTGTAACTTCTTCAAAAAATACAATTAGATTTGTGAGACATGACCTTTTTATGAAGCCATGTTGGGGGTCCCTAATATGTCCCTCTCTATCCAAGTATTCATATATTGCATCCCTAATGATTCTTTCAATCATTTTACCAATTACTGATAAACTAATGGGCCTATAGTTACCCGGGTTCATTTTGTCACCTTTTTTAAAGATGGGGACTCCATTAGCCTCCTTCCAGTCTACAGGAACTATTTCAGAGTGCAGTGAGCTATTAAAAATACAGGCTCGGGGCTCACACAGCACATGTCCCATCTCCCTGAGGACCCTCGGGTGGATGTCATCTGGCCTGGCTGCTCTATCTATTTTCAAGTTCTTAATTCTTTCAAAAAAATATGTTCATCTATGTTAATACTAGTTTTGTTAGCAACATTATTAAATTCTAATAGTTGAGCATCATCTTCAAGGGTGAAGACCGATGCACAGTACTCATTTAATATTTCCGCCATACCCAGTGAGTCCTTTGTAACCTGTCCTTGAACACCCTTCAATGGCCCAATACAGTCTTTGATAGTTCTCTGACTCTGTGAAAAAGCTTTTCCCATTACTTCCACAGTTGTCTACAATCTTGTTTTCTATTAGCCTTTCTGCTGATCTAATAGCAGCCTTTGTTTTCTTTAGTTGTTCCTTGTACTCAACTCTGTTTAGTTGAGTATTAAATGTCTTTAATTTATAGAAACATTCCCGTTTACATCTTATTTGTCTTTGTACATAACCAGTCAGCCACCTTGGCATTTTCTTACCACATTTCCTTCTTTTGACTTTGGGTACATATTTATTTTCCACATTTTTTATCTTGTTCTTAAAAACTTTCCATTTATATTCTACTTCGGTCTCATCACCACTCAGTAAGGTTAGCCAATTTACCCGTTCCAAATCATCTGCCATTTTGGTGAAGTTTGCTCTTCTGAAATCTGGTACAAGTTGCAGGTTCTCAGTACCTTTAGTTCTACTAGCCAATTGGAACCGTATAATGTTATGGTCACCATTGGCCAGATGTTCCCCCACATGGAGGTCCGACACGAGGTCAGGCTCACTACTAAACACTAGGGGCTGGATTTTCATTGAGGAGGCGGGACTACAACTTTCGGGGTTGTAGTCCCGCCTCCATTGAGTTGTAGCCAACCCACACGATTTTGACTTGATTGACCTTGTTGAGCCCGCCCAGTGGGCTCAGCAGGCCAATTAAGGGCCACCCGGCAACAGGTGACGTCACAGATTGATATTTCATCTGTCAAGACCTTTTGACAGATGAAATATCAGCGTTTGACAGCTGTTTGAAGCTGTCAAACACTGACAATCTGTACTCCTAAGTTAATTCCTTCCACTCAGGATGATTTAGAGATCTCTCCGGAACAGAAAGCTGAATGCTGCAATTTTTGACAGCTCGCGGCCATTCTGCTTTCTGTGCCGGTGAGATGAGGGACTCCCAAGACCTGAAGGAAGGAAGGCTGTAAAGGTAAGTAAAACTTCTTTAAACACACCAAACACACTTACCTCTGCACTCATGCACCCATCACTCACCTGAACACCGGACATCTCGACCCCTCCAAGCCCTTCAGCCTGCCTCGCTAACTTGGCGTGGTTTGGAGCCGTCGGGAATCCCACACTTCAACAATAAAAATAGGGATTAGGCTAAAAACTGCCTGTTAACTACCTGTTAACAGGCAGTTAATTGGCACTAATTCCCCTTCCTGCCTCGGGGAGGCGGGTCCCAGTGCGGGTCGGGTATCCGCCTCCTTTGAAACTGGCAGGTTGGGGGCGGGATGGGTTCGTGTCCCCCGATTTCGGGATTTTAACCCCCCACACGCCTCCAATCCCACCTCCACGGCCCAATGAAAATCCTGCCATGATCTAATATATGATTTTCCCTAGTTAATTCATTGACATGTTGAGTCAGGAAACAGTCTTGTATATTTTCGACAAATTTTTCAGCTGCACTTCCCACCACAACAGCGGGTAAGCCATCGTGCCACTGAATGCCAGGAAAATTTAAATCGCCCATCAGACAAAGGTGGCATTTTATATTAAAAGCATTTGCAATCTGTTTCCGTAATAACTCATCATATTCAGGTGTCTGACCCGGGGGCCTATAACAATTGCCGATAATTAGTCCCTGCCTGTGAGCTTGGTCCAATTGAACCCAGATAGCCTCAGCTGTACTGGATGAGGCAATATCAAGTCTTATTCTAGCTGTTAGATTCTCACTGATAAAAATAGCAACACCACCTCCCCTTTGACCTACTCTGTCCTTTCTGAAACACTTGTAGCCCTTTAGGTGAATTTCTGTTCCCTCACTTTCATCTAGCTACCCGTTTCTGAGCAGCTCCATGCAAATGAAGTGAACGTTACACGATGAGCTCCATTTTTCATCATTTGTGGTGTTTCCTTGTCTCGTCGATACAGAACCTGAATTCAAGATTGTTAAACTCTGGAGAAGGCAGAAGAGCATTATAAGAGCCAAATAGCCACATTCATACTAGCAGTGTATTGGTTGTATTTGACCCATTTTTTTAGATTTTCTTTTCTATGGCCAAATAGCTTTTTATTAGTCATTTACTGCAGGGCTGCCATTTTTCAGTTCCCATAGGGCACAGTGTTTTCCCACTGGGAATTCTCTGTATCTTTGCTTTTTGGAAGAAGATGTGATGCTACAGAGGAAGGTCAGGCAGCGCTGGAGTTGCATTTCCCACCCACTGGTATCCACACACCAAGCTGTACTGCCACATGCTCACATGCCTGCAATTGTCCAAAGAGCCATTCCTGTGAAAGTTTTAATTTAAAAGAAATCCATGACTGAGTTACATCATATGCAGCAATCTGACGTAGAGAGCACCTCCACCACAGTACAACCAATTGCCATCAAAGTCACAACCACCCATAATTTTTGTGCAGCAGGTTCATATCAAGCTGTCACTGGAGATATCACTATCTTTAGGCGCTCAGCTATGCAGATACAACAAGCAAGACATGAACACATCATTGGCTAGGGCAAGCAATTTCATCTGCCCGGATTTTGCGGTCAGCGGCACTCGCTATTCATCATGCTGACAGCTGCCCACAGACTGTATGCAGGCTTTTGAGCGGCAACTTGTGGTTCCTAGAGATCCTTTCTAGTGCGGGGCCCTCTACAGGGGATCTGTGGCATACGTGAGCAGGGAAGCAACAGCATGTCTCTTCAACCAATCAGATTGATGAATCCTGAGACACGCAGAGACTAAACCAGGAACTATAATTTAGATTTAATTCATTCTAAAGTTATGTACAGAAAGCGAAATAAAGAGAGGGAAAGGAGATAAAAGAGACAGAAAAAAAGTTTGAATTTTTTTTTTTAAATCTCCAACACTAATTAAATTCTGAAGGAACGAGACTCCATACTTGTAAAATTAAATTTTCAGTGCCAGAGAGGTTGTTTGGCAGTAATTATAACTTACCACTGGAATTACCCTTTTGGCCCTGCACGGCTTTTACATTGAAAAGCTAGCTGTGTGGGTTCCCTGGAGCGCTGCACAGCAGCGCGGCCAAGCAGCTTACAGGGAACATTGCTTACCAAGGTGTTAAAAATTCACTTAAACCTGAATGCGCCAGCCCTAACTTTTTCTGGCGTATTTAGTGGATAACTAGTGGGTAGGTACAGCAACTTCACGCCCTTGCATGGATTTGGTACTGTTATAGCGCTGCTGTGGAGGAGCAGGGTAACTCAGATAGCAACTTCTGGATTTCCATGTTTCACTGCGGACTATGGAAGTTGCTGTCCGATTTATTCCATAACGGTGACGCTGTTAGCCTTGCCGTTATTCTCGATGCAAAATCTGGGCCATCATTTTCCTCATGGCATGACAGGGCGCTGCAGTTCTAGAATGGCAGAATTCTTGAAGGTCCAGGCAGTCATATATTGCATCCATATGGCCCAACATGCTCTCTTCCCATTACTACCACCTACAGCAACAAAAGGATTCCACTCTCTCAATGTGCATCTCGTTTCTAATCAACAGTACCACATCATGCCAGTGATTTCTTGTCCTGCAACAATGCACTATTTCCTACCCCCACTCCTCCATTGGTCAGCACCAAATCGGAGGCATTCCTAATGCTTAGAGCTCACTCAAAACATTCGAAGAAGCTGCTCCTGGAAATTACACTGGGTCAGTGGTCAGCACGGTGGCATAGTGGTTAGCACTGTTGCCTTACAGCGCCAGGGACCCGGGTTCGAATCCGGCCTCGGGTGACTGTCTGTGTGGAGTTTGCACATTCTCCCCGTGTTTGCGTGGGTTTTCTCCGGGTGCTCCGGTTTCCTCCCACAGTCCAAAGATGTGCGGGTTAGGTTGATTGGCTATGATAAATTGACCCTTAGTGCTAGGGGGATTAAATACGCGGGGATAGGGTGGGATATGTGTTGGTGTAGGGGTTACGGGGATCGGGTGGGATATGTGTCGGTGCAGGCTCGATGGGCCGAAATGGCCTCTATCTGCACTGTGGGGTTTCTGTGATTCTGTGATTACGTTGGGTGGGTATGAATCCAAGTTATTGCTCCCTAGCCCTTTAATAAGTCAGTGACAATATATGGCAACACTTAAAGCACATTTTAAACAGATGATCTGTTGTCAAATGTTATTCTAATAATCCAATTTTATCTTGTGTTTTAAAAACCTGGTCTTTTTCTCAAATAAGCTTTCTATTTGGAGCCTCCTAATGAATCTGAAATCCTATGCAGTTTCAATTTTTACAGTTTGTCTCATCCTGGCTGAGAGAAACTCCCATTTCATACTAAGAGGTGAAAGTTACTCACACTCTTAGAATTGTTGCATCAATATTTTTCACATCTGGAATAGGACATATGTATCCTAATAATTGCTACGTAACCAGGCCTATGTAACTTGAGTTTTCCCTGTGTTCATTAACGTGGACATTTTGGCTGACGCTTCTTTTCTCTCCCCCCTCCCTCCTACCTTTTCTTTTTTCTCTATCCCTCCTTGACTGCGTCGTCTGTCATCATGCCTTCTTTCACTTCTCCCCTCTCGGGTACTCTGCCCTGCCAAATCCCTACCCCAACCCTTCATGACTCTTTGACCTTCCTACTCTCCTGCTGCTGTCCCAGGCTTGACTCCCATTTAGATAAGCATACAGCTTCCCTGTGTGCCTCTCTTGGCATCCCCGAAGGGCCTATCGAGGCACTCGTCGCTGCCTCCCTACGAGCAGCAACCCCAACTGCCCCATCCTACTCTCTTGCCAACCTTCCTGTCCAGCGTGCCTGCTGGGGGCTAATCTTACCAATCTCCTCCCCGCCCAACTCGCTCCTTCCAGTGCTGACCCTATGGACTCTGGCAGCGGATCAGCTATCACCGTCCCTCTCCGCATCTCCCACCAGAATGTCCATTCACTTGTGAACAAGGCCCTTGTCATCCATGAGTTTTTTGTGGATGATTGCATCGACATCATGGTCTTCTGGCTGAGGGGTGATGACACCTTCCCTCAAAATGGAGCCTCCCTGCCTGGCTATATCTTCCACCACTTGCCCCGCCCAGATTGTGGCAGTGTGGCTCTTATCACCAAATCACACCTTAGTCTGTCCCTACTCCTCTGGCACTTTCTCCTCATTTGAGCATCGCACCCTATGTAATCCTCATTTAAAATCCTCGTTCTCTACTGCCCACCCAAGTACCATAAAAAGTTTCTCACTGAGATATCTTCACTGCTTTCCTCCCTCAGCCTGTGCACCGAGCAACTTCTCATCCTTGGTGATTTCAACCTCTATCTCAGTTCATCATGCTCTCCCTCCTCCAAGTTCACTGCCTTCCTAGCCTCCCTTAATTTCTCCCTCCATGTAAACTCCCCAACCCATATTCACTGCCACCTCCTTGACCTTACCATCTCATGTGGCCTCGCTACTCCCATCATGTCAGTCACAGATAAAGCCATCTCTGACCACTTCCTTGTATCATTCTCCATCCACATCCCCCTTCCCAACCCTACTTCCACCCCTGGAAAAAATTCTCCCAACTCACTTACAACTGCACTTTCAAAATCCCAACTGTCTAGCCTTTGGTCCTCCATTCACCAGACATTTCTGCAGCGATCTGCTCAACCAGCAACTTTGACGCCCTAGTCCCCATTAAAACCATTACTCTCTCTCACCCTGGCCATTCCCCTGGTAAGGCCCTCATCTCCGCTCCCTTAAGCCCAAGGGTCGCAGACTTGAACGGATATGGAGGACAACTGGTTTAGCCATTCAGTGCCAGATCTGGCTGGACCACATAATGTACAATTGGATCCTGCTCCCATCTGCCAAAGCTGCTCACTATTCCAGGATCATCCTGGAATGCAAAGATAACCCCCGGCTTCTTTTCTCCACTGCAAACCGTCTTCTTAAACTCCTCTCCCCTATCTCCTCCACCCTCACCTCTAACAAGTGCAAGGAGCTCATGGACTTTTGTCACCAAGATTTTTTTTAAATTAATTTATGGGATGTGGGCGTCGCTGGCAAGGCCAGCATTTATTGCCCATCCCTAATTGCCCTTGAGAAGGTGGTGGTGAGCCGCCGCCTTGAACCGCTGCAGTCTGTGTGGTGAGATTGAGACCATCCGATCAGCTGCCTCTGCCACTTCCCTTCCTTCCCCTAGCCCACCGGGCCAAATGTCCTCTAAGATCCCCCCCGCCCTAGCCTTGAACTCGCACCTTTCTCCAGTTTCTCCTTTCCTCGTGCCCATCCGAGCTCATCTTGTTCATGAGAGCCACTTCCTGCTCCTGTGACCCTATTCCCATTAAACTGCTGAGCACACAACTTCCTTTTCTGGCTCCTATGTTAGTTGATATTGTTAACGGTTCTCTCTCCTCAGGTACTGTCCCCCTTTCCTTCAAATCTGCCGTCCTCACCCCTCTCAAAAAAACCATTGACCCCCCTCCGGCCTTGGAAGCTACTGCCCCATCTCCAACCTTTCTTTCCTCTCCAAAGTCCTTGAACGTGTTGTGTCCTCCCGAATCCGTGCCCATCATTCCTGGAACTCCATGTTTGAATCCCTCCAGTCAGGTTTCCGCCCTGCCACAGTACCGAAACGGCTCTTATCAAAGTCACAAATGACATCCTCTGTGACTGTGACAAAGGTTAACTATTCTTCCTCGTCCTCCTTGACCTGTCTGCAGCCTTTGACACGGTTGACCACACGATCTTTCTGCAACGCATCTCCACCGCCGTCCAGCAGGGTGGGACTGCACTCGCCTGGTTCCATTCTTATCTAATCGTAGCTAGAGAATCACCTGCAATGGCTTCTCTTCCCGCTCCTGCATCGTTACCTCTGGTGTCCCCCAAAGATTTATCCTTGGCCCCCCTCCTATTTCTCATCTACACGCTGCCCCTCGACGACATTATCGGAAAACAAAGCGTCACTTTCCACATGTGCGTTGACGACATCCAGCTCTAACTCACCACCACTTCTCTCAACCCCTCCACTATCTCTAAATTCTCAGGTTACTTGTGCAACTTCCAGTACTGGATGAGCAGGAATTTCCTCCAACCAAATATTGGGAAGACCAAAACCATTGTCTTCAGTCCTAGCCACCAATTCCATTCCTCTTCCTAGCATCTGTCTGAGGCTGAACCAGACTGTTCGCAATCTTGGTGTCATATTTGACCCTGAAATGAGCTTCCAACCACATATCCGCACCATCGTTATGACCTCCTATTTCCACCTCTGAAACATCGCCCCACTCCGCCCCTGCCTCAGTGCATCTGCTGCTGAACCCCTCATCCATGCCTTTATTACCTCTAGACATGTCTAACCCAGCGCACTCCAGGCTGGCCTCCCATGTTCCACCCTCCGTAAACTTGAGGTCATCCAAAACTCTGCTGTTCGTGTCCTAACTCGCACCAAGTCCTATTCCCCCATCACCCTTGTGCTCGCTGACCTACATTGGCTCCCGGTTAAGCAACACTTTGATTTTTAAATTCTCATCCTTGTTTTCAAATCATTCCATGGCCTCGCCCCTGCCTATCTCTAATCTTCTCCAACCCCACAGCCTCTGAGATATGTGTTCCTCTAAATCTGGCCTCTTGAGCATCCCTGATTGTAATCGCTCCACCATTGGTGGCTGTGCCGTCAGCTGTCAAGTCCCTAAGCTCTGGAATTCCCCCTCTCAACCTCTCCGCCTCTCTTTCCTCCTTTTAGGATTCTCCTTAAAACCTCTCTTTCACCAAGCTTTTGGTCATCTGCTCTAATATCTCCTTATGTGACTTGGAGTCAAATTTTGCTTTATAACACGCCTGTGAAGCGCCTTGGGATGTTTTACTATGTTAAAGATTACATAGATTATATAGAAGATAGGAGCAGGAGTAGGCCATTCGGCCCCTCGAGCCTGTTCCGCTATTTAATGAGATCACGGCTGATCATCCAAATTCAGTACCCTATCCCTGCTTTCTCCCCATATCCATTGATCCCTTTAGCCTTAAGAAATATATCTAACTCCTTCTTGAATATATTTAATGAATTGGCGCCAATTACCTTTTGTGGTAGAGAATTCCACAGGTTCACCACTCTCTGGGTGAAGAAATTCCTCCTCATCTCTGTCCTAAATGGCTTACCCCTTATCCTTAGACTGTGACCCCTGGTTCTGGACTCCCCCGCCATCGGGAACATCCTTCCTGCATCTAGTCTGTCTAGTCCTGTTAGAATTTTATAAGTTTCAATGAGATCCCCTCTCATTCTTCTAAACTCCAGCAAATATAAACCCAGTCGACCCAATCTCTCCTCATACATCATTCCTGCCATCCCAGGTATCAGTCTGGTGAATCTTCGCTGCACTCCCTCCATGGCAAGAACATCCTTCCTCAGATAAGGCAACCAAAACTGCACACAATATTCAAGGTGTGGTCTCACCAAGGCCCTGTACAACTGCAGCAAGACATCCTTGCTCCTGTACTCAAACCCTCTCGCTACAAAGGCCAACATACCATTTGCCTTCTTAACCGCCTGCTGCACCTGCATGCTTACCTTCAGCGACTGGTGCAACCTTAGACCTGGTCCTGTGTAACGAGACAGGATTAATTAAAAATGTCCTGGTAAAGGATCCCCTTGGAATGAGTGACCATAACATGGTTGAATTCCATATTCAATTAGAGGGTGAGAAGGTTGGATCTCAAACAAGCGTGCTAAGCTTGAATAAAGGAGACTATGAAGGTATGAGAGCGTAATTGAGTAGAGTGGATTGGGAAAATAGATTAAAGGGTAAGACGATACATGATCAGTGGTGTACATTTAAGGAGTTATTTTACAACTTCCAAAAAATATATATTCCACTGAGAAGAAAAGGGTGTAAAAGAAAAGACAGCCATCCGTGGCTAAGTAAAGAAATTAAGGATAGTATTCGACTAAAAAACAAGGGCATATAAGGTAGCCAAATCTAGTGAGAGGATAGAGGATTGGGAAAACTTTAAAAGACAGCAAAAAATAACAAAAAGATTGATTAAGAAAGGGAAGATAGATTATGAAAGTAAATTAGCAAAAAATATAAAAACAGATAGTAAGAGTTTTTATAGTTATATAAAAAGAAAAAGGGTGGCTAAAGTAAATGTTGGTCCCTTAGAGGATGAGACCGGGAAATTAATGGTGGGAAATATGGAGATGGCAAAAACACTGAATGAATATTTTACATCAGTCTTTACAGTAGAAGACACTAAGAATATTCCAACACTGGACAAACAGGGGGCTAAAGGGGGGGAGGAGCTAAACACGATCAAAATCACTAAGGAAGTGGTACTCGGTAAAATAATGGGACTCAAGGTGGATAAATCACCTGGACCTGATGGCTTACATCCTAGGGTCTTGAGGGAAGTGGCGGTAGGGATTGTGGATGCATTGGTAATAATTTTCCAAAACTCCCTGGACTCGGCAAAGGTCCCGGCAGACTGGAAAACTGCTAATGTAACACCCTTATTTAAAAAGGGCAGTAGACAGAAGGCTGGAAACTATAGACTGGTTAGCCTAACATCTGTGGTAGGTAAAATTTTGGAGTCCATTATTAAGGAGACAGTAACAGGACATTTGGATAATCATAATTTAATAGGACAAAGTCAGCATGGTTTTATGAAGGGGAAGTCATGTTTGACAAATTTGCTGGAGTTCTTTGAGGAAGTAACATATAGGGTGGATAAAGGGGAACCAGTGGACGTAGTGTATTTAGACTTCCAAAAGGCAATTGACAAGGTGCCACACAAAAGATTATTGCTTAAGATAAAAAATCACGGGATTGGGGGTAATATTCTGGCATGGATGGAGGATTGGCTATCTAACGGAAGGCAGAGAGTTGGGATAAATGGTTCATTCTCAGACTGGCAATCAGTAACTAGTGGTGCTCCGCAGGGGTCAGTGCTGGGTCCCCAACTCTTTACAATCCATATTAACGATTTGGAGGAGGGGACCGAGTGTAACATATCAAAGTTTGCAGATGATACTAAGATGGGAAGGAAAGTAGTGAGTGAGGAGGACATAAAAAACCTGCAAGGGGACATAGACAGGCTAAGTAAGTGGGCAGAGATTTGGCAGATGGAATACAATACTGGAAAGTGTGAGGTTATGCACTTTGGCAGGAAAAATCGTAGAGCAAGTTATTATCTTAATGGCAAGAAACTGGAAAGTACTGAAGTACAAAGGGATCTGGGGGTCCTGGTGCACGAAACTCAAAAGGTTAGTATGCAGGTGCAGCAAGTGATTAAGAAGGCCAATGGAATGTTGGTTTTCATTGCTAGGGGGATAGAATATAAAAATAGGGAGGTATTGCTTCAGTTGTACAAGGTATTGGTGAGATCGCACCTGGAATACTGCATACAGTTTTGGTGTCCGTACTTAAAAGACATACTTGCTCTCGAGTCAGTACAAAGAAGGTTCACTCGGTTAATCCCGGGAATGGACATATGAGGAGAGGTTGAGTAGATTGGGACTCTACTCATTGGAGTTCAGAAGAATGAGAGGCGATCTTATTGAAACATATAAGATTGTGAAGGGGTTGGATCGGGTGAATGCGGGGAGGATGTTCCCGATGATGGGTGAAACTAGAACTAGGGGCCATAGTCTTAGAATAAGGGGCTGCTCTTTCAAAACTGAGATGAGGAGGAACTACTTCACTCAGAGGGTGGTAGGTCCATGGAATATGCTGCCCCAAAAAGCTGTAGAAGTTACATCATTACATAAATTTAAAACAGAAATAGACAGTTTCTTAGAAGTAAAGGGAATTAAGGGTTACGGGGAGCGGGCAGGAATTTGGACATGAGCCTAGGTTCGGATCGGTCATGGCCCTGTGGGTAGTGGAGCGGGCCCAGGGGCCGTGTAGCCTGATCCTGCTCCTATTTCGTGTGTCTAATTCTGTTAGATTCAGGAGATGGTTCTGTGATAGTAGATTGGTGGTTAGGATCAGATCAGCCATGATCTTATTGAATGGTGGAGCAGGCTCGAGGGGCCGATTGGCCTACTCCTGCTCCTATTTCTTATGTTCTTACATGGACACCCAGGTCTCGTTGCACTTCCCCTTTTCCCAATCTATTGCCATTCAGATAATCTACCTTCCTGTTTTTGCCACCAAAGTGAATATTCTCACATTTATCCACATTATACTGCATCTGCCATGCATCTGCCCAATCACCTAACCTGTCCAAATCATCCTGGAGTTTCTCAGCATCCTCCTCACAGCACACATGCCACCCAGCTTTGTGTCATCTGCAAACTTGGAGATATTACATCTAGTTCCCTCGTCTAGATCATTAATATATATTGTGAATAGCTGGGTCCTAGCACCGATCCCTGCCGGACCCCACTAGTCACTGCCTGCCACTCAGAAAAAGACCAGTTTATTCCAACTCTTTGCTTCCTGTCTGCCAACCAGTTCTCTAACCAAGTCAGTACCTTACCCCCAATCCCATGTGCTTGAACTTTACACACTAATCTCTTATGCGGGACCTTATCGAAAGCCTTCTGAAAGTCCAAATACACCACATCCACTGGTTCTCCCTTATCTATTCTACCAGTTACATCCTCAAAAAATTCCAGTAGATTAGTCAAGCACGATTTATCTTTTATAAATCCATGTTGACTTTGTCCAATCCTGTCACTGTTTTCCAAGTGCTCTGCTATTACATCTTTTATAATGGACTCTAGCATTATCCCCACTACCGATGTCAGGCTTACTGGTCGATAATTCCCCGTTTTCTCTCTACCACCTTTTTTAAATAGTGGGGTTACATTAGCAACCCTCCAATCCATGGGAACTGTGCCAGAGACTATAGAATTTTGGAAGATGACCAGCAATGCAGCAACTATTTCTAGGGCCACTTAAGTATCCTAGGATGTAGATTATCAGGCCCTGGGGATTTATCGGCCTTCAATCCCGTCAATTTCCCTAACACCATTTCCCTACAAATACTGATTTCATTCAGTTCCTCCCTCTCATTAGACCCTATGTTCTCCGACAGCTCTGGGAGGTTATTTGTGTCCTCCTTTGTGAAGACAGAACCAAAGTATGTATTTAATTGGTTTGCCATTTCTTTGTTCCCCATTATAAATTCCCGATTCTGACTGCAAGGGACCGACGCTTGACTTCGCCAATCTTTTTCTTTTCACCTATCTATAGAAGCTTTTACAGTCAGTTTTTATGTTCCCTGCAAGCTTACTCTCATACTCTATTTTCCTCCTCTTAATTAATCCTTTTGTCCTCCTTTGCTAAATCCTAAACTGCTCCCAATCCTCAGGTTTGCTGCTTTTTCTGGCCAATTTATATGTCCTCTCCTTGGATCTTATGCTATCTCTAATTTCCCTTGTTAGCCACGGTTACGCCACCTTTTTTGTTTTATTTTTATGCCAGACAGGGATGAACAAATTCTGTAGTTCATCCATGTGATCTTTAAATGTTTGCCATTGCCTATCCACCGTCAACCCTTTAAGTAACTATATAAATACAAGTTGTTTCTCGTAGGTAGAGGAGGCAGGACCGAACGTTTACCTTTATTGAGTTTACATGTCCCAGAGTGATTCATACAAGCGAAGTCGTCCTGTATACAAAGGAGAACTTGTGAGGGAGGGTGCTTACCGTACTTAACAGGCTGCAGCCAGATGGATATGCTTCTGTACACATTCTGGTCCTGCCCTAACATCCACCCATTTTATGCAATGGTCGAAGATGTCTAAAGGCCACGATTGATCTTTGTTATGCAGAATTATCGCTTTCACTACTTGTAACTGAGTAGTTTGGGTAACTTCTACTTCCATTAATATAAAAGTGCATGTATCGACCAATAGAAAGAGATGGATAACATTACACCACTTTTGAAGTGCATTGAGTCAAATGCGATGTTGACCTTGGTGTCGAGCCTAATGATTACTATGCCAATCCCCCTCAACCAGCTCAAAAAGCTCACTGTATGCTCCTGTAATGACCAAATCTTTTTTTAATAAAAACTCTCAAGATAGCTGAGGATTGAAAATGGGGTTCAATCAGGCAAGGGCCCCAATGACTAAATGATTTTAGCCAGTGACCAGCTCTGCCATTAAGATTAGCTCTCTCGTCTGTGCTAAGTTAGCTATTCTTAACCGGGGCAGTACAATTGGTCTCAACACCCTTGGGGTAGGGAAGGGAAAACAGCCAGGGGTTCCTGCTCCTGGTTGCTATATAGTGACCTCTGCTGGAATTGTGTGTGAATATTGGGTGAGGACAGAATCAGGCTCAGCTGTGATGCTCTTTAAGGTTAAAATCAGTTCTGAATCTCACTGTCAAGAATCACATATGAAACCTGGTGAAAGATCAGTCAGTGCTGTACCCCAGCAACTTCAGGAGTTAAGAAAAATATGTATTCACGTTATGCAGGAGGTCAAATGTTCCAGTGCTTCATAATCTCCTCTTAGGCCTACTGCTATATGGTGAGACATCAAAACTGTTCACATACCATTGTAATGATGGGAAACAGCCAGTGGAGCCAACTGCTTGTTCCAAAATTCATACTTGTAACCAGCATCATATTTTAAGATTCTTATACATGTTTTGTAGATATTGGGATAAATATTTCAACTATGTGCCTGTAACAATGTACCTCACCCACAAGCACATTTATACCATCTGTTCTGATCTGTGTTGGGGCAGTGAGCTTGCCAGGCTGTCCTCAAAATAACATTTAGGCTCTTGTCTTCAAAGAACTTATCTTGGCTAATTTACAAACATTCCTATTTTTTCATAACTTCTACTGCTTTATACTGCTCCTGTACTCTTTGTATGTTTGTAATATGCAGAGGGATTAAAATATATATACATGTTTATAATCAAGCTTTTAAAACTCCAATTTTTTTTAATTTTTTTTTTATAAAAGAGTGCCTGTGTTCTAAAGTCTTGCAGTTGTTATGTGTAGATTCTAGAATTGGGGGGTGGGGGTACACAAGGGCTGAAGACAAAATGGTAAGGTAGCAGGAGCAGCAGAAGATTCAGAATATCAAGTATGGGGCAGTACATGAATTTGAGAGGCCTGATGACTGGCAACTTGCGTGGGGTGGAAAAAGTTAAAATAGTTGGTGCTATGGAGCACTGCCACAGTATCTGAAAGGTAAGTAAATAATCCAATTCTAAGCATTAAGAGGAACTGGATATCAGATGCAAGACTTTCTAGAGATATTTATAAAGATAGGTAATGCAGTAAGCTTCTTCTGTATGCATTCTCATACTTAACTATACAGTTTAACTCTACTTGTGAAGTGCTGGATAGTAATTTTTTTTCTCATTTCAGGTTCCTCCAGAATTCGATTTTTCTGTTCACAAATATTTTCCAGTCGTCAAGTTAATCTAACTCCCGTGGAGATAATGGTTGTGGATTCAGTTTGTGCAATGAACTGAAATTCAGGACTCCAAATGATTTGCTCCAGTCGTGGCTGATATGTTCCAGAGTACTAAAAAAGGACTGTAAAATTCACAGCGGTGAGGCACATCAACAGCAGTGCTTCGTATATGCTGCTGTACTGTGTTAATAGTGTGACCAGAATAAAAAAATATATAATTTTAAATTTAATTGTTTTGATACCAATAGTGGATTAAAGTGTTTCACTCTGCACCATCATTCTAACATGTTGATGGCTAACAGTATTAGTGCCTGAAATCTTCTACATTCTTAAATTACCAACTGCATTTATATAGCACCTTTCATGACCATTCCAAAATGTTTTACAGCCAATAAAGTAGTACTTTTTGAAATGTAGGCACTGTTGTAATGTAGGAAACTGGTTATTTATAAGGTTAGCAACATAATTGTTTCTCCTTTCCACTGGGAAAGAGGAAAATCAGGACAAGTAGTGAAGTGTAAATGGCAGAGGGTAAGGTACCAACCCTGCTGATCCTTAATGATTCTTCATGACAGTAGCCTCATTTTAAGGCTTGAGCACATAATCTAGACTACCACTTCAGTGCAGTACTAAAGGAGTGCTGCATTGGCAGAAGTACTGTCTTTCAGTTGCAATGTTAAACTGAGGTCCTATCTACCAACTCAGGTTGATGTAAAAGATCCCATAGCACTAGACAGAGGAGCATTCTAGTGTTCATGCCACCATTTGTACCTCCACCTTCACCACCCAAACAGATGAACTGGTCATTTATATAATTTGCTGTTTGTGCAAAATGGCCTGACTTGTTTGCCCAAACCTAATGGAAAATAATGAAGTGGATTGTTTCAACTATTAAAATAATAGATCCATCTGTACAGTATGCAACACTGTACTCTCGGTCATCCGGTATATCTTATGCAATTTTGATCAGATTAGCTTAAAATAAATATTTGCCAGGAACTTCCTTGTAGCTGCTCCCGCTTCGCCACAACTTAGGCAGAAGCGTGGTAGAAACCCTGTTTACATACAGGATTTCCACTGCAGTTCAAGTGAAGTTACAGCACTGTAGCGGTACAGCGCCAAGGAAGTTCCCAGCCAGTATGTTGGAATAGATTCAGAGAAGAGCAGCACAGGATGATTCCTGCACTAAGTTTGGAGGATAGGCTCTCAGCAGGTGGACCTGTAACTTGTTTTGTAAAAAGATTAATGCAAAGAGGAAGAGACACATAATCTGGGTCTTTAAAATTGAGAAACACATGATGTGGACATATGCAGAATATTTCATTTACAAGTACAGAACTAAATTAATGTGTTTAACAAAGCTCAAGAGGCTAGAAGAAACTTCCCCCTATACAGAATACGTAAAACAGGTGGAATGCTAGAGTTATGGAATCCTAAAAGCAGCTGAATAAATATTGGATTGAGAATTGGTTTGCAGTTATAGGTAAAAGACAGTTTCGTGCTGTGATATGCATGCAGCAGGGGTAGATACATAAAGGAGGAAGAGAATAGGCCAGAACTAAATACTGGAGATGTTAATACAAAAGCAAAATACTGCAGATGCTGGAAATACTCAACAGGTCAGGCAACGTCTGTAGAGAAAGAAACAGAGTTAATGTTTCAGGTCGATGACCTTTCATCAGATCTGGAATACTTGCCAGGAGACCCAAGACTGGCAGCTGTACTTTCCCCCCCCCCCCCCCCCCCCCCAAATAAGGGCTCAGCACCATTCACTAGGATTTTTAAGGTTACTTACATAATGTCACCTCCAAAATCTGTGCCCATTGTTCTCTGAACTCCATGTTTGAATCCCTCCAATCATTTTTCTGCCCGATACAGTACGGAAATGGCTCATCAGTCACAAATGACATCCAATGTGACTGTGACAAAGCTAACTATCCCTCCTCATCCTTCTTGACCTGTCTACAGCCTTTGACACGGTTAATCACACCATCCTCCTCCACCGCCTCTCCCCTGTCATCTAGCTGGGTGGGACTGCACTCGCCTGGTTCCATTCTTATCTAATTGTAGCCAGAGAATCACCTGCAATGGCTTCTCTACCCGCTCCCGCACCATTACCTCTGGTATCTTTCAAGGATCTATCCTTGGCCCCCCTCCTGTTTTTATTTTTGCCCCTCAGCATCATCATCAAAAACACATCAGTTTCCACATGTATGCTGCTAACACCCAGCTCTACCTCACCACCACGTCTCGTGACCCCCTCCACTATCTTAAATTGTCAGACTGCTTGTCCGACATCCAGTACTGGATGAGCAGAAATTTCGTCCAACAAAATATTCGGAAGATCGAAGCCATCGTCTTCAGTCCCTGCCCCAAACTCCGTTCCCTAGCCACCGACTGCATCCCTCTCCCTGGCAACTGTCGGAGGCAGAACCAGACTGTTAGCAACCTTGGGGTCATATTTGAGCCGGTTATGAGCTTCCGACCACATATCTGCGCTATTAAGAACGACTATTTCCATCTCGAACATCACTTGACTCTGCCCCTGCCTCAGCTCATCTGCAACCGCAACCCTCATCCATGTCTTTGTTTCCTCTACACTTGACTATTCCAACACACTCCTAGGCGGTCTCCCACGTTCTACCCACCGTAAACTTGGTGCGAATTAGAACAGGGGCAGCCCAGTTTTGGATGACCAAGTCCTGTTCACCCAGCACCCTCGTGTTCGCTGACCTACATTGGCTCCTGGCTTAGCAACATTTCAATTTTAAAATTCTCATCCTTGTTTTCAAATCCCTCCATGGCCTCGCCCCTCCCTATCTCTACAATCTCCTCCAGCCCCACAACCCTCATATCTGCACTCCTAATTCTGGCCTCAAGCATCCCCGATTTTAAATCGCTCCACCGTTGGTGGCTGTGCCTTCAGCTGCCTAGGCCCCAAGTGCTGGAATTCTCTCCCTAAATCTCTCCTCCTCTAAGGCGCTCCATAAAACCTACCTCTTTGACCAAGCTTTTGATCATCTGCCCCAATATCTCCTTATGTGGCTCGGTGTCAAAGTTTGTTTTATAACACTCCTGTGAAGCACCTTGGGACATTTTACTATGGTAAAGGTGCTATATAAATACAAGTTATTGTTACTGTAGTACCCAAGAAAGGTATAGTTATTGAACTTACAATTTTGTAGGCTGCTATGGATCTTGGATCAATTAACTATTTTTTCACGTGTCAATCAAGGTTGTAAACAACCCATGGAAGGACAGCCACTGCAACCAGAGAGGGAAACAGTGGGATAAATGGCACGTCAATCCATGTCATTTAGCTTGCTTAGCACATCTGACATTTACCAGGAGGTTCACAAACAGCTGTCTGAAACAAAACTGCTTCTGCATTTTGCGGGGTTTAAAACTAGTTTGGTGGAAAACACAACATATGTACCTGCTGCACTGTCACTGCACACTTCAAAAAACATAAACCTGGATGGAAAACGTTTTTCAAAAATTTGAAAGTCAAAATAAAATGACCTGCAGTCATTTTGCAATTATCTCGTGTTGAAGTGGTTATCGCCTATAGTACTGAAGAACTGATATTTTACCTAAAAGGGAGGATCACATGCTTCTCTTCTGAAATGGAGAACCCTCCAAATGTTCCGGCTTCCTTCTCACCTTATTCATAGTGTGAAGCATAAATCAAGAAACTAGCTTTTTCATTAAGAACATAAGAAATAGGAGTAGGCCATTTGGCCCTTCAATCCTGCTGCCATTCAATAAGATCATGGCTGATCTTCTACCTCATCTCCACTTCCCTACACTATCCCCACATCCCTCGATTCCCTTAATATTCAAACATCTATCAATCTCCGTCTTGAATATACTCAATGACTGAGCCTCCACAGCCCTCTGGAGTAGAGAATTCCAAAGACTCACCACCCTCAGTGAAGAAATTTCTCCTCATCTCAGTCCTAAATGGCCAACCCATTATTCTGAGACTGTTGCCCCTGGTTCTAGACTCCCCACCTAGGGGAAACATCCTCCCTGCATCTACCTTGTCAAGCCCTGTAAGAATTTTGTATGTTTCAATGAGATCACCTCTCATTCTTCTAAACTACAGAGAATATAGGCCTAGTCTCCTCATAGGACAATCCCCCCCATCCCAGGAATCAGTCTGGTGAACCTTTGTTGCACTTCCTCTATGGCAAGTATATCCTTCCTTAGGTAAGGAGACCAAAACTGTACACAATACTCCAGAGGTGTGGTCTCACCAGGGCCCTATATAATTGCAGTAAGATGTCTTCACTCATACTCAAATTAGAGTGAATTTAACAGCTTTAAAATTGAATGCAAAAAAATCACAGCATCCAATATTTAGCTACAAGTGTGAACAAGTCTAAAAAAACTATTTCTTTTTACATTTATGGAACAAAGTAATGCTCAAATGACATGGAATCACAAACAGTTATAGCAGGATTAAATCTGGAAGCTGTTTATTAACATCAAAATTCAACCAAATTTGAATACAATTTCAAGTCCCAAAAAATTCCAAATATAGATATTTTACAACTTAATTAAATACAAGATCAATGCATAGGCAACCAGATAGCTCTCATTCCAACATTTTGGTCTTCCAACCATAGGAATGGGTTTGAAGAAATCCAATACTGGAACGGTTTGTCCTTACTGGGCAAGCTCCAGGCAAGCTGCTGGATGGAGTACTACATGGGTGTTGAACAGTCTATGTTTGAGGGGGAGTTCAAGAAAAGCAAGATCAGCAAGACCTCCAAAAGCAACCTCTATCCAGCTTGTCATGTAATGTTAAAGCAGTAAAGAATTCAGTGACCTGGACCATCTCACCTTTCAGCTGAAAGAGGAAATGTGACCCAGACTCTGGGGAATAACTGGAAAATCTTGTTCACCCAAATTAAGTGGAAAAAAAGACAACCCAATTGGCAAATGGCTTCCATCAGCACAGCAGCAGGATTCACAAAGTCAACATTCACTGGCTCAACAGCAAAGTCACAGTCATTGTAATGACATATTAAAGTTCAAAGTTCCTGCAAAGTTATAAAGGCACCAGTTGTAAATGCAAGATAACAGGGCATGAGGTCCCCTCTCTTTCCCTCTCCCTTTGCAATGTGGCAATAGATTTTACATTATAAGTTGAAAATGTGCTTTAGACAAAAATGCAAAAGGACAAAATAATGCAGTTTTATCAGGATAAAGTTACCAGACTAATTGCAAAATTAAAACTTGTGAAAAATATATCAACGGAATACTGAAGCATCTGGCTTTTAAAAGAAAACAAATTAATATGGCTTCCCCTTTGATGCTGGTTAGACAGAGAACCTCATTTGTGTTAACCAGATTTGGACCAATGATTTAGTCTTTATTTAAGTTGCATTTTTATTTCAGATGGTAGAAAATTTATTTTTTCAATGGACAGGGATGTAGAGAGGGAAAAGAATATGCATCCCAACCTCAAAATCCTCATGCTCTAATAATGCAGTACAGTAGAATGGACTACAGATGTATAATGAATGAAAATAACATCCTAACCCTCAATTTCCAGTCCTGGCTGTTGAGATACAAGCACTGCAAATTGTTTTAACCTACTATTCTTTCCAGAACAAAATCCAGTTACATTTTCTGAAAGCTTCCCCCAGGTCAAAGATATAGATAACCAATTGTTTCACACATTTCACATTTTAGCAATTTAAAAAGCAAGCCAGCCAAGAAAAATGTCTTTATAAATAATTTTCCTCTAAAAACCCACCAACATTAGAAGGCACACTGCATATTCCTAAAGACAGTCTTACCTAACCACTTTAACATACATGTAACAAAGGTTGGGCATGGGCACATCTTCCTGGTCTTTCAGAACTTGGCTTTTTTTTTAGAAAATAAACTGATCTTTAAACATCTGCAAAAAACACAATTTTCTATAACATTTGTATTGAACATTAAAGTTTAAATAGAAATATTCTTAAACCATTAAATTCTACATTAAATAAGATTGACACTGGCAACAGTGACATTAGCAAATAAAATGGAACTAGTATCTGACTTAAGAAACCACTAAGATGCTGTTATAATCACTATTTAAAACAGCCAATGTAACAAGGCTTAGAGCATCAAATTTCAACATCTGCTGCATTCAAGTACTGAGTTTGAATTACTCTCAAATGGCTGCTTAAGAGTTTATTACTTAATTTTGAACAAACCATAAAATCTCCCACACCCTTCACTTCCTAAACTATTCACAGACAAGGTCATGGTTACTAGTTCATCCTATTTTGATTTGAAGCCCCAGCCAATTTTAAAGAAATCTCATTGTGGGCAGTAGTACTACTTTGCTTAATCAACCAAAAAAGTGCAATATCAACAAGAGAGAGCGACTCAGTTAACCAGGTTCAAGCAGTCTCCTTCACATTATTTGTTTGATGTTCTGATCTTCATTTTGTTCAAGAATTTTTTTCATAGCTTCTTCATTGTGTCTTGCTAAACATTTAAAAGATATACACGTAGGGTTAATGTCAACTACAACTAGGACCTACAAAAACAGTTGTGTTAATAGCTAAACCAAAATTAAGGCACAACTTCTGTAAATGAAACATCAACTACTCCTATTAAAATTTCAGGTTATAGTTAAAGTTTTTGGTAATCTTTTAACTTTCAGAGGAGGCAACAGATTTTTTTTTTTTTTTTTTTTTTTTAACATAGTTCACAATGTTACAAAAACATGAAATTAATCAGAATTACAGGATTTAATACATTCATGCACTTTTGAATGTTAAGATTTATTATGCTTTAAATACATCTCAACCTCCACACAAAAATGAATAGGTCATCATCAAAACAGAGAACCCATCAGCCTCTTAAGGATTTATAACCTTATAATAATCACACCAAGCCATATGGTGCCTCTTCTCCACCCATGCTCCTTGTTCTGTAACTGCTCATTTCAGTTCTTTTAAAAGGAAACAGAAATTTAACTGATGCAATGAGGGAGAGAGAGATTCCAGAGCATCTCTAATTTTAAACTTACTCCTTATCCCAAGGCTTCACTAGTACATGATCAAGCAATTCATTCTTTTTTTCCCTGGCATTCACAATTAGCCCTCTAGAGTTTGGAAGAGGCTGTGTACTTCAGAAAGTTCTGGCAGTTGAAGAAATATCGACATTAATTATGGATACTTGTTACTGGAAAAGACAAGCAGCAGCAGGACTTGAAAATTTGCACTAACCATTGGCATCATCTGGCAACACCAATATTAGAACCTTGTGAGATTGATTTCTCCAAAGGAAAGGAGATGCAAGGACACTAGTTGGAGGCCTGGGACAACTGAAGCCAGAGGAAAACAATTCTGAAATCAAGAATCTACTGATGGTGAAAAGCCAGTAAAAAAAGGGGGTTGCTAAAAACACAAGCTACTGGAAGACAGTTAAGTATGCATTAGCCATGGAATGAATGGTCTACAGGAGACCTTTCCTCGTGTGTAGCAAGAGCACAAACAGCCTCTAATGACAGGAGAATGAGGTGCGGTTCCAGAACAAGGCCTATATACAGCACTGGCTAGCAGGCAGCTCTCACCTACCTCAGTTTTTATACCGATACATTATATGTGAAGGAAGGGGAGGGCGAAAGGGAGATTAATTCACATTTTGCTCAATTTTTTTGTAAAATGTTGAATTAGACACCTTTTAGGTCATTCGCAAGTTCTGCTGCTTTATCAGCCTCAGACTCTGCAACATTTCCATCATTTCCATTGTAATCTGCTGTTTGTTTCTCTTTCAATGCAACCAGGGGCTCTTGATTATTTTGGTCTACATCACCTGCAGTTTTTAGGGAGAAGAAAATGCAAGATTAAATTTCATAGAAACATCGAAGATAGGAGCAGGAGTAGGCCATTCGGCCCCTCGAGCCTGCTCCGCCATTCAATGCGATCATGGCTGATCATCCAAATTCAGTATCCAGTCCCTGCTTTCTCCCTATACCCCTTTAGCCTTAAGAAATATATCCAACTCCTTCTTGAATATATTTAATGAACTGGCCTCCGCCGCCTTCTGTGGTAGAGAGTTCCACAGGTTCACCACTCTCTGGGTGAAGAAATTCCTCCTCATTTCTGTCCTAAATGGCCTACCCTTTATCCTTAGACTATGTCCCCTGGTTCTGGACTCCCCGACCATCAGGAACATCCTGCATCTAGTCTGTCCAGTCCTGTCAGAATTTTATACGTTTCAATGAGATCACCTCTCATTCTTCTAAACTCCAGCGAGTATAAGCCCAATCGACCCAATCTCTCCTCATACATCATTCAGATGGAGAATGAAGTAGTTGACTCAGAGACAAGGGTCCTCAATTTAAATAAAGGAAACTACGATGGTCTGAGGAGCGAGTTGGGTAGGATTGAGTGGGGAATGGCACTCAAAGGGTTGACGGTGGATAGGCAATGGCAAACATTCAAAGACCGAATGGATGAGCTACAGAATTTGTTCATCCCAGTTTGGCGTAAAAATAAAACAAAAAAGGTGACTCAACCGTGGCTAACAAGGGAAATTAGGGATAGCATAAGATCCAAGGAGAGGACATATAAATTGGCTAGAAAAAGCAATAATCCTGAGGATTGGGAGCAGTTTAGGAGTCAACAAAGGAGGACAAAGGGATTAATTAAGAAAGGGAAAATAGAATATGAGAGTAAGCTAGCTAGGAACATAAAAACTGACTGTAAAAGCTTTTATAGATATGTGAAGAGAAAAAGATTGGTGAAGTCAAGCGTAGGTCCCTTAGTCAGAATCAGGGGAATTTATAATGGGAAACAAGGAAATGGCAGACCAACTAAATATATACTTTGGTTCTGTCTTCACAAAGGAGGACACAAATAACCTCCCAGAGATGCCAGGGAACATAGGGTCTGATGAAAGCGAGGAACTGAAAGAAATCAGTATTTGTAGGAAAATGGTGTTAGGAAAATTGATGGGACTGAAGGCTGATAAATCCCCAGGGCCTGATGGTCTACATCCCAGGGTACTTAAGGAAGTGGCCCTAGAGATAGTAGATGCATTACTGATCATCTTCCAGAACTCGATAGACTCTGGAACGGTACCCATGGATTGGAGGGTAGCTAATCTTACCCCACTATTCAAAAAAGGTGGTAGAGAAAAAGCGGGGAATTATAGACCGGTAAGCCTGACATCGGTAGTGGGGAAAATGCTAGAGTCTATTATAAAAGATGTAATAGCAGAGCACTTGGAAAGCAGTGACAGGATCGGACAAAGTCAACATGGATTTACAAAAGGTAAATCATGCTTGACTAATCTACTGGAATTTTTTCAGGATGTAACTGGTAAAATAGATAAGGGAGAACCAGTGGATGTGGTGTATTTGGACTTTCAGAAGGCTTTCGATAAGGTCCCACACAAGAGATTAGTGTGCAAAATTAAGGCACATGGGATTGGGGGCAAGGTATTGACTTGGATAGAGAACTGGTTGGCGGACAGAAAGCAGAGAGTTGGAATAAACGGGTCGTTTTCCGAGTGGCAGGCAGTGACTAGTGGGGTACCGCAAGGATCGGTCCTAGGACCCCAGCTGTTCACAATATATATTAATGATCTGGACGAGGGAATTGGATGTAATATCTCCAAATTTGCAGACGACACAAAGCTGGGCGGGAGGGTAAGCTGCGAGGAGGATGTCGGGAAACTCCAGTATGATTTGGACAGGTTGGGTGATTGGGCAGAAACATGGCAAATGCACTATAATGTGGATAAATGTGAGGTTATCCACTTTGGTGGCAAAAACAGGAAGGCAGATTATTATTTGAATGGCAATAGATTGGGAGAAGGGGAAGTGCAGAGAGACCTGGGTGTCCTTGTGCACCAGTCGCTGAAGGTAAGCATGCAGGTGCAGCAGGCGGTTAAGGCGGCAAATGGTATGTTGGCCTTCGTAGCAAGAGGGTTCGAGTACAGGAACAAGGATGTCTTGCTACAGTTGTACAGGGCCTTGGTGAGACCGCACCTTGAGTATCGTGTGCAGTTTTGGTCACCATACCTGAGGAAGGACGTTCTTGCCATGGAGGGAGTGCAGCGAAGATTCACCAGGCTGATACCTGGGGTGGCAGGAATGACGTATGAGGAGAGATTGTGTCGATTGGGCTTATACTCACTGGAGTTTAGAAGATTGAGGGGGGGATCTCATCGAAACCTATAAAATTCTGTCAGGTCTGGACAGACTAGATGCAGGAAGGATGTTTCTGATGGCTGGGGAGTCCAGAACCAGGGGTCACAGTCTAAGGATAAGGGGTAAGCCATTTAGGACTGAAATGAGGAGGAATTTCTTCACCCAGAGAGTGGTGAACCTGTGGAATTCTCTGCCACAGAGGGCGGTGGAGGCCAGTTCATTAAATATATTCAAGAAAGAGTTGGATATGTTTCTTGAGGCTGAAGGGATCAAGGGATATGGGGAAATGGCAGGGACAGGGTACTGAATTTGGATGATCAGCCATGATCACATTGAATGGCGGAGCAGGCTCGAAGGGCCGAATGGCCTACTCCTGCTCCTATCTTCTATGTTTCTATTCCTGCCATCCCAGGTATCAGCCTGGTGAATCTTCGCTGAACACCTTCCATGGCAAGAACATCCTTCCTCAGATAAGGCGACCAAAACTGCACACAATACTCAAGATGTGGTCTCACGAAGGCCCTGTACAACTGCAGCAAGGCATTCTTGTTCCTGTACTCAAACCCTCTCGCTACGAAGACCAACATACCAGTTGCCTTCTTAACCGCCTGCTGCACCTGCATGCTTACCATCAGCAACTGGTGCACAAGGACACCCAGGTCTCATTGCACTCCCCCTTCTCCCAATCTGTTGCCATTTGGATAATAATCTGCCTTCCTGTTTTTGCCACCAAAGTGGATAACCACATTTATCCACGTTATATTGCATCTGCCATGTTTCTGCCCAATCACCCAACATGTCCAAATCATCCTGGAGTTTCTCGACATCCTCCTCACAGCACACACGTCCACCCAGCTTTGTGTCGTCTGCAAATTTGGAGATATTACATCTAGTTCCCTTGTCCAGATCATTTATATATATTGTGAATAGCTGGGGTCCAAGGACCGATCCCTGTGGTACCCCACTAGTCACTGCCTGCCACTCGGAAAAAGACCCGTTTATTCCAACTCTTTGCTTCCTGTCTGCCAACCAGTTCTCTATCCAAGTCAATACCTTGCCCCCTAACTTTACACGCTATTCTCTTATGCGGGACCTTATCGAAGGCCTTCTGAAAGTCCAGATACACCACATCCACTGGTTCTCCAGAACCTTAGTTACCAGGAAGACAAAACATTAAAATGACAAAGTATTCCTGACATAATACATGAACTGCAACAATTACAGCTCTGCAGTCAAGCGGAAGTGGATTTGGTGTGTGTGGAACAGAGACCCCATTTATACACTGGTAAATAATATGCATCCAAGGGTAGGGTAACTTTAGTCAGAATAGGTTATGAATATACTACGTCAGAGACTGCAATTAAATCTCAATAGGCCAGTAATTGAAATCATCGCCCATTAAAAGGTTCTCTCTTCAATACACTGAAATATAAGCAAAGTGGATTACCACCCAAAGTTCCTACAGCCAAGCATTAAATAGTTCATAAATTTGTTTAATTCAGAGTGCACATTGAAAGGTTTTTAATGTTTACTCTTATGTCATGTTTACTTTAGGAAACCAGTCTTAGCAAGAAAGTAATCCTTAGTTACTTTTTGCAAAAGGAAAGCTTCCTTCTCAGAATGGCAGATGTGAAAACGGAAAGAACCTCACAAGGAACTTGGTGTATTCCCAGCTCAACTACTAGGTGGTCAGAGGGAGGGAGAGAAGGAAAGGAAAGTAAAGGAAGGACAGACAAATTACTAGAGTCACTCAGGTTCTATCTAGATTTCTTTACAGGATAGACAGACCCCACTTACAAATGATAAAACAGATATAGGATAACATACCAATATATTTGGTTAGGAAGAGAGATATGACATTTTCACAATGATTAGTCCAAGAATTAGGAACTGGAATAGGCCATTTAGCCCCTTAAGCCTGTTCCGCCATTCAATGAGATTACGGCTGATCTGTGACCTAACTCTATATACCCGCTTTTTTCCATAGCCCTTAATACCTTTGGTTAACAAAAATCTGATCAATCTCAAATTTAAAATTAACAAATGACCTAGCATTAAATTGCCATTTGTGGAAGAGCGTTCCAAATTTCTACCACCCTTTGCGTGTAGACAGCTTGAGAACAGAGCTCAGAGACAGAGCTGGGTAGATCACATACACAGTGGAAGCTGGGAATTTGGCGATAGTAGGAATTCGGTGGAGGAGGATGGCGGTTTCTCACGTCCAAACAAAAAGGAGTGGAGCCACAGAACCCAAGGATGCTAAGTTAAGTATCTAATATTTAGGTTCTTTGTATTATAGTATCTCAGTGGTTCTTGTTAAGCTGGAGTGTTTTGAGGAGTGACTAGAAAAATCGCAGTGTAGTTAACAGACCTAGTTAACAGCAATTATATAAATCATCTTGCATCCAAGTAGTTTATTTTAAGTTTCTAATTAGAATGGAGGGACAGCTACGACTCATAGGCTGCAATTCCTGGGCCAGGCGGTAACTTCAGGACGCTTCAGGTGTCCCAGAGGCCCATGTTTGCAGAAAGTGCCTCCAGCTGCTCAAACTCACGCTAAGAGTTTGAGCTTGAGAGGCAGCTGGATTCACTGCCCAGTTGGCGGAGTGTGTCCTGGATCACAGGTTCCAGGAGGTGGTCACAGCCAGATAGAGTTCAGAATAGCAAGTGGGTGGCCACCTGGAAAGATAGGAAGAGGCAGGCAGTTCAGGGATCCTCTGGTAGTGTGGCACCCTCAAACCAATATTCAGCATTGAATACCGGTGAGGGTGACAACACCCGAAAGGAGTGCAGTCCCGAGCCTGGCACCATGAGGCAAAGGACTGCACAGGGGGCTACAGCAAGTGTAGGAATACAGTAGTAATTGGGGATTCAATAGTCAGAGGGACAGACAGGCAGTTCTACCATCGACACGAGATCCATATGGCTTGCTGCTTCCCTGGTGCCAGGGCAAGGGACATCATGAAGAGGGTGCAGAACATTCTGCAGGGGGGGTGGGGGGAGAAGAGGGGAAGAGTCAAAAGTCATGGTCCATGTCGGAACCAATGACATAGGGAGAAAGAGGGGAGCTAGGGAGGAAGTTAAAAAGCAGGAGCTCACAAGATAATAATCTCTGTATTACTCTCAGTGCCACCCGCTAGTAAGAACAGAAATAGGAGGATATGGCAGGTTAATGCGTAGCTAGGCACATGGTGCAGGAGGGAGGGCTTCAGATTCCTGGGACATCGGGACCAGTTCTATGGCAGGAGGGACCTGTTCAAGATGGATGGGTTGCAGCTGAACAGAGCTGGGACCAATATCCAGGTGGGCAGGTTAACTAGTGCTGTGGGGGTGGGTTTAAACTAATTAACCAGGGGTTGGGCACCAGGATGTAGTATTAAAAAATAGAAACAAGGTGCACAGAGGACTGGGAGAGACAGCTAGAGTTGGAAATAATACAAAATACAAACAATTAGGTTTGGGGTCCATGTGTGTTAATGCACAAAGTGTGGTTAATAAGGCCGGGGAGCTGCAGGCGCAAATAGCCATGTGGGAATATGATGCAGTGGCGATAACTGAGACCTGGCTCAAAAATGGGGAGGATTGGATGCTTAGGAAAGATAGGGAAGGGAAAAAAGGAGGGGGTAGCAGTTTTAATTAAGGAAGCTATTACAGTACTAGAGAGAACTCCTGAGGGATCAAAGACAGAATCTATTTGGTTGGAACTGAGAAACAATAAAGTAGCTATTACGCTACTTGGTGTATTTTATAGGCCAAATAGTGGGAAGGAGATATAGGAGCAGATTTGCAAAGAAATTATAGAGAGGTACATGAACTATATAGTGATAATGGGAGACTTTAATTACCCCAATATTGAAATGGGGCAGTGATTGTGTTAAGGGCAGACATTTCTGAAGTGTGTTCAGGAGAACTTTCTTGATCAGTATGTTTTCTGCCCAATGAGGAAAGCAATATTGTTGGATCTGGTCCTGGGGAATGAAGTGGTGAATGTCACAGTTGGAGAGCATCTCAGGAATAGTGATCATAGTATTGTAAGGTTTAAATTAGTTATGGAGAAGGACAAGCAGCAATCTAGAATTAAAATACTTAACTGGAGGAGGGCTAATTTCAGCGAATTGAGAGGGGAACTGGCCCAAGTATATTGGAGTCAAAGACTGGCAGGCAAAAATGGAATGGAGCAAAGGGCGGCAATGCTCCCCCCAATTTATTTTTGGGTGCGCAGCCCATTCAAGGGGCTGTGCGTCCCATTCACAGTTTTGCACATGCGCAAAATTTAACATTAATGAAGTCGGTCTCGGACTGCATGGGACCAGCAGAGAGCTATGCAGCGTAGAGGGAACGCTGATGGGCGGCCTTTGAAGAGGAGATGGTTTGGGTACAGTCTAGGTACATTCCTACAAGGGGGAAATGGAGGGCAACCAAAGCCATAGCTCCCTGGACGACAAAGGAGTTGGAGAGTTAAAGGGGGCATGTGGCAGATGTCAGCTTGATAATACAACGGGGAATCAGGCTGAATATAAAAAGTACAGAGAAGAAGTGAAAAAGGAAATAAGAGGGGCAAAGAGACAGTACGAGAATAGATTGGCGGCCAACATAAAAGGGAATCCAAAAGGTCTTCTATAGGCATTTCAACAGTAAAAGTGTTATCAGAGGAGTGATGGGGCCAATTAGCAACCAAAATGGAGAACTATTGGTGGAGGCAGAAGGCATGGTTGAGGTACTAAATGAGTACTTTGCATCAGTGTTTACCAAGGAAGAGGACTTTGCCAAAGCTTTGGTAAACGAGGAGGTTGCTGGGATACTGGATGAGATAATAAAAATAGATAAAGAGGAGGTACTCAACAGACTTGTGGATAAGTCACCCAGTCCAGATAGGATGCATCCTAGGTTGCAGAGGGAAACAAGGGTAGAAATTACAGAGGTGCTGGCCACAAGCTTCCAATCCTCCTTAGATACAGGGGTGGTGCCAAAGGACTGGAGGATTGCAAATGTTACACCCTTGTTCAAAAAAAGGGAGAAGGATAAACCTAGCAATTATAGTCAGTTTAACGTCAGTGGTGGGGAAGCTTTTAGAAACAATAATCCGGGAGAAAAACTTGGACAAGCATGGACTAATAAAGGAGAACCAGCACAGTTGTGTTTAGGGCAAATCATGTTTAACTAACTTGATTGGGTCTTTTGATGAGGCAACAGAGAGGGTGGAGAAGGGCAGTGCAGTTGATGTTAGAATCATAGAATCGTTATAGCACAGGAAGCCGGCACGGACCAGCTCTCGAAGGGCACTTCAGCTAGTCCCACTCCCCCGCCCTTTCCCCGTAGCCCTGCAATTATTTTTCCTTCAGGTACTTATCCAATTCCCTTTTGAAAGCCACAATTGAATCTGCCTCCACCACCCGTTCAAGCAGTGAATTCCAGATCCTAACCACTCGCTGCATAAAAAAGCTTTTCCCTCATGTTGCCTTTGGTTCTTCTGCCAATCACCTTAAACCCGTGTCCTCTGGTTCTCGACCCTTCCGCCAATGGGAACAGTTTCTCTCGATCTACTCTGTCTAGAACCCGCATGATTTTAAACACCTATCAAATCTTCTTTGCTCTAAGAACAGCCCCAGCTTCTCCAGTCTATCCACATAATAATATAATCATGGGAGATTTTAACTTTCATATTGACTGGACAAATCAAATTGGGCAGGGCAGCCTTGAGGAAGAGTTCATAGAGTGCATATGGGACGGGTTCCTTGAGCAGTATGTTACTGAACCAACCAGGGGGCAGGCAATCTGGTCCTGTGTAATGAGACAGGATTAATAAAAAAATGTCCTAGTAAAGGATCCCCTTGGAATGAGTGACCATAACATGGTTGAATTCCAAATTCAGTTGGAGGGTGAGAGAGTTGGATCTCAAACCAGCGTACTAAGCTTAAACAAAGGAGACTATGAAGGTATGAGAGCATAGTTGACTAAAGTGGACTGGGAAAATAGATTAAGGTGTAAGACGGTACATGAGCAGTAGTGTACATTCAAGGAGATATTTCACAACTTTCAAGATAAATATATCCCACTGAGGAAAAAGGGGCGTAAAAGACAGCCATCCGTGGCTAAGTAATAAAGGACAGTATCCGACTGAAAACAAGGGCATATAAAGTAGCCAAATCTAGTGGGAGGATAGAAGATTGGGAAGCATTTAAAAGCCAGCAAAGCATAACTAAAAGATTAATTAAGAAAGGGAAGATAGATTATGAAAGTAAACTAGCAAAAAATATAAAAACAGATAGCAAGAGCTTCTACAGTTATATAAAAAGAAAAAGGGTGGCTAAAGTGAATGTTGGTCCCTTAGAGGACGAGACCGAGAAATTAGTAGTGGGGAACATGGAGATGGCAGAAACGTTGAACAAATATTTTGTATCAGTCTTTACAGTAGAGGACACTAAAATTATCCCAACACTGGACAAACAGGGGGCTATAGGGGGGAGGAGCTAAACACGATTAAAATCACTAAGGAGCTGGTGCTCGGTAAGATAATGGGACTTAAGGCGGATAAATCTCCTGGACCTGATGGCTTACATCCTAGGGTCTTGAGAGAAGTGGCGGTAGGGATAGCGGATGCATTGGTGGTAATTTTCCAAAGCTCCCTGGATTCAGGAAAGGTCCCAGCAGATTGGAAGACTGCTAATGTAATGCCCTTATTTAAAAAGGGAGGTAGACAAAAGGCTGGAAACTATAGACCAGTTAGCCTAACATCTGTGGTTGGTAAAATGTTGGAGTCCATTATTAAGGAAGCAGTGACAGGACATTTGGATAAGCATAATTTAAATCGGACAGAGTCAGCATGGTTTTATGAAGGGGAAGTCATGTTTGACAAATTTGCTCGAATTCTTTGACGTAACAAACAGGGTGGATAAAGGGGAACCAGTGGATGTGGTGTATTTCGACTTCCAAAAGGCATTTGACAAGGTGCCACACAAAAGATTACTGCACAAGATTAAAAAATCATGGGATTGGGGGTAATATACTGGCATGGGTGGAAGATTGGCTATCTAACAGAAAACAGAGTTGGGATAAATGGTTCATTCTCGGGTTGGCAATCAGTAACTAGTGGTGTTCCGCAGGGGTCAGTGTTGGGACCCCCTCTTTACAATCTATATTAACGATTTGGAGGAGGGGACCAAGTGCAACGTATCCAAATTTGCCGACGATACAAAGATGGGAGGGAAAGCAGTGAGTGAGGAGGACATAAAAAACCTGCAAAAGGATATAGACAGGCTAAGTGAGTGGGCAGAAATTTGGCAGATGGAATATAAATGTTGGAAAGTGTGAGGTTATGCACTTTGGCAGAAAAAATCAAAGAGCAAGTTATTATCTAAATGGAGAGAAACTGCAAAGCGCTACAGTACAAAGGGATCTGGGGGTCCTGGTGCATGAAACACAGGTGGTTAGTATGCAGGTAATCAGGAAGGCCAATGGAATCTTGGCTTTTATTGCAAGGAAGATGGAGTATAAAAGCAGGGAAGTCTTGCTGCAGTTATACAGGGTACTGATGAGGCCACACCTGGAGTACTGCATACAGTTTTGGTTTCCATATTTAAGAAAAGATATACTTGCTCTCGAGGCAGTTCAGAGAAGGTTCACTCGGTTGATTCTGGAGATGAGGGGGTTGAGTAGGTTGGGCCTCTACTCATTGGAATTCAGAAGAATGAGAGGCGATCTTATCGAAACATAAGATTGTGAGGGGGCTTGATCGGGTGGATGCGGGGAGGATGGTTCCACTGATGGGTGAGAATAGAACTAGGGGGCATAATCTTAGAATAAGGGGCTGCCGTTTCAAAACTGAGATGAGGAGAAACTTCTTCACTCAGAGGGTAGTAAATCTATGGAATTTGCTACCTCAGAGCTGTGGAAGCTGCGACATTAAATAAATTTAAAACGGAGATAGACAGTTTCCTAGCTGATAAGGGAATTAGGGGTTACGGGGAGCGGGCAGGGAAGTGGACGTGAGTCTAGGTTCGGATCAGCCATGATCCTATTGAATGGCGGAGCAGGGACAAGGGGCCGTATGGCCTACTCCTGCTCCTACTTCTTATGTTCTTATAACTAAAGTGGTTCCCTCATCCCTGGAACCATTCTTGTAAATCTTTTCTGCACCCTTTCCAAGGCCTCCACATCCTTCCTAAAGTGTGGTGCCTAGTGTGGCCACAATACTCCAGTTGAGGCCGAACCAGTGTTTTATAAAATTCATCACAACCTCCTTGCTTTTGATTTAGTGACTTGATTGAAACATACAAGATCCTGAGGGGTCTTGACAGGGTGGATGGGGAGAGGATGTTTCCTCTTGTGGGAGAATCTAGAACTAGGGGTCACTGTTTAAAAATAAGGGGTCGCCTATTTAAGACAGAGATGAGGAGAATTTTTCTCTCAGGAAGGTCGTGAGTCTTTGGAACTCTCTTCCTCAGAGGGCGGTGGAAGCAAAGCCTTTGAATATTTTTAAGGCAGAGGTAGATAGATTCTTGATAAGCAAGGGGGTGAAAGGTTATCGGGGGTAGGCGGGAATGTGGAGTAATCAGATCAGCCATGATCTTACTGAATGGCGGAGCAGGCTCGAGTGGCCTACTCCTGCTCCTAATTCATGTTTGTATGTACTCTATGCCTCTATTTATGAAGCCCAGGATCCCGTATGCTTTTTTAACCACTTTCTCAATCTGTCCTACTACCTTCAACGATTTGTGCACATATACCCTCCGGTTTCTCTGCACCCCCTTTAAAATTGTACCCTTTAGTTCATATTGCCTCTCCTCGTTCTTCCTACCAAAACATATCATTACGCACTTTTCTGCATTAAATTTCATCTGCCACGTGTCCGCCCATTCCACCAGCCTGTCTATGTCTTTTTGAAGTCTATCAATATCCTCACTGTTCACTATACTTCCAAATTTTGTGTCATCTGCAAATTTTGAAATTGTGCCCTGTACATCCAAGTCGAAGTCATTAATATATATCAAGAAAAGCAGTGGTCCTAATGCTGACCCCTGGGGAACACCACTGTATACCTTCCTCCAGTCCGAAAAACAACCGTTCTCCACTACTCTCTGTTTCCTGTCACTTAGCCAATTTCATATCCATGCTACCACTGTCCCTTTTATTCCATGGGCTTCAACTTTGCTGGCAAGCCTATTATATGACACATTATAGAACGCCTTTTGGAAGTCCATGTATACCACATCAACCGCATTGCCCTCACCAACCCTCGGTTACCACATCAAAAAAAACTCAATCAAGTTAGTTAAACACGATTTACCTTTAACAAATCCGTGCTGGTTTTCCTTAATTAATCCATACTTGTCCAACTGACTTAATTTTGTCCTGGATTATCATTTCTAAAAGCTTCCCCACTACCAAGGTTAAACTGACTGGCCTGCAGTTGCTGGGTTTATCCTTACACCCTTTTTGAAACAAGGGTGTAAGATTTGCAATCCTCCCGTCCACTGGCACCACCCCCGTATTTAAGGAGGATTGGAAGATTATGGCCAGTAACTCCGCAATTTCCACCTTTACTTTCTTCAGCATCCTAGAATACATCCCATCCGATCCTGGCGACTTATCTATTTTAAGTACAACCAGCCTTTCTAGTACCTCCTCCTTATCAATTTTTATCTCATCCAGTATCTCAACTACCTCCTCTTTCACTATGACTTTGGCAGCATCATCTTCTTTGGTAAAGACAGATGCAAAGATGTTGTGTATATGAACTTTCAAAAGGCATTTGATAAAGTACTGCATACTAGGCTTGTTAGCAAAATTGAAGCCCATGGGATAAAAAGGGGCAGTAGCAGCAAGGATATAAAACTGGCTAAGGGATAGAAAAAAAGAGAGTTGTGGTGAATGGCTGTTTTTCAGACTGGAGGCATTCCCTAAGGTTCAGTACTAGGACCACTGCTGTTTTTGATATACATTAAATGACTTGGACTTGCGGGTACAGAGCACAAGGAACAATTTTGAAATTTGCAGATGACACGAAACTTACATTGGATATACAGCACAGAAACAGGCCATTCAGCCCAACCAGTCGAGGTCGGCGTTTATGCTTCACTTGAGCCTCTTCCAATCTTTCCTCATCTAACTATCAACATAACCCTCTATTCCCTTCTCCCTCTTATGCTTATCTAGCCGCCCCTTGAATGCATCTATACTATTCGCTTCAACCACTCCCTATGGTAGAGAGTTCCACATTCTCACCACTCTCTGGGTAAAGAAATTTCTTCTGAATTCCCTATTTGATTTCTTGGTGACTATCTTATATCCTCTAGTTTTGCTCTTCCCCACAAGTGGAAACATACTCTGTGTCTATCAAAACCTTTCATAATTTTAAAGACCTCCATTAGGTCATCCCTCAGCCTTCTCTTTTCAAAAGAGATACCCAGCCTTTTCATCCTTTCCTGATATGATACCAGAAATGCAAGGGTATACCTCCTTGTAAATCTTTTTTTTTTTTTTTTTGCAAGTGTAGTAAACAGTGAGGAAGATAGTAGACGACTTCAAGACAGACAGGTTGGTGGAATGGGCGGACACATGGCAGATGAATTGACGCAGAAAAGTGAGGGGATACATTTTGGTGCATTTTTTTTATACAACGAGTGGTTAGGATTTGTAATGCACTACTGGATAGGGTGGTGGTTACAGATTCAATAGTAGCTTTCAAAAGGGAATTGGATAAATACTTGACTGAGAAAAAGTTGCAGTGATATGGGGAAGAGCAGGGGAGTGGGACTAACTGAATTGTTCTTCAAAAGAGTCGGCACAGACTCGATGGGCTGAATGGCCTCCTTCTGTGCTGTACTATTCTATGATTCTGTAAGTGTTTCCTAACTTCACTCCTGAAAGGTTTGGCTCTAATTTAGACTATACCCCCTAGTCCCAACCAGTGGAAATAGTTTCTCTCTATCCTCAATTCCCATTAATATCTTAAACTTTGATCAAATCACCCCTTAACCTTCTAAATTCCAGAGAATACAACCCTAGTTTATATAATCTCTCCTCATAATTTAACCCTTGGAGTCCAGGTATCATTCTGGTAAATGTACGCTGCACTCCCTTCCAAGGCCAACATATCTTTCCTACGGTGTGGTGCCCAGAACTGCTCACAGTACTCCAGGTGTGGTCTAACCAGGGCTTTGTACAGCTGTAGCATAACTTCTACCCTCTTGTGTTTAAGTCCTCTAGATATAAAGCCCAGCATTCCATTAGCCTTTTTGATTATTTTCTGTACCTGTCCATGACATTTTAAGATCTATGTACATGGACCCAAATTCTCTTTGAACGTCCACTGTTTTTAGCTTTTCACCATTTAGAAAGTATTCTGTTTTATCCTTTTTAGGTCCAAAGTGGATAACCTCACGTTTTCCTACATTGAAATCCATTTGCTACAGTTTTGCCCATTCGCTTAATACATTAGTATCTCTGTAATTTTAGGCTTCCATCTACACTGCTTACAATGCCGCCTATCTTTGTGTCATCAGCAAACTTGGATATGTGGCTTTCTATTCCATCATCTAAGTCATCATTAATAAATAGTAAATAGTTGAGGCCCCAACATAGATCCTTGCGGGACATCACTAGTCACAACCTGCCAATTACAGTATCTGCCCATTATCCCTACCCTCTCTCTCCTGCCGCTCAATTTCCGAACCAGGTCAATAACTTGCCTTCAATTCCATGAGCTTCAACTTTAGCTAACAGTCTCTTCTGTGGAACTTCATCAAATGCCTTCTGGAAGTCCATATAAATAACAGCCATAGACATTCCCCCGTCCACTACTTTAGTCACCTCTTCAAAAATTCCAATCAGGTTCGTCAAGCAAGACCTACACTTTGCAGATCCATGCTGGCGCTCTCTGATCAGCTGAAAATGGTCAAGGTGCTCAGTCACTATCCTTCATTATAGACTCTAGTTCTACCAAAAAATTGTAACACATTTACAGCTTAGTTATAACAAATGTAGTAGGAAAGGAAGGGGAAAAAAATGAAGGACACATCTTGCATTTATGTGGTGCCTTTCACAGCTTCAGGATATCTCAAAATGCTAATGGATTACTTTTGCAGTGCAGTTATGGGTATGTCAGCAAACACACCAACCAATTTATTTACAGCAAGGTCCCACAAATAGTAACTGAATGGATGATCAGATAATTTGTTCTTGGTAGCAATAGCCGAGGGAGGAATGTTGGCCAGGACACAGTACTCCCTGGTCCTCTTCATAGTGTGTCAAGGGATCTTTTACATCCACCTGCGCAAACAGACAGAACCTCAATTTAACATCTCATCTGAAGGATGCCACTGACAATTCAGCACTCCCTCAGTGCTGTACTGAAGTGGCAGCCTAGATTAAAGGCTCAAATCCATTGTGGGGCCTTCTAAATCAAAGGCAATAGTGCTACCAAATAAACCAAGCTGATAGTAGGAAAGGGTCGTACTTCTGATTGAAATTGGACCGGACCATCATGGAAGGCATTACCATGCCCCTTAAGTAGCTTACAAATTTAAAAGAATACACAAGTGCCTTAATATAGTTTCAGTAAAAGATGGCCATTTCATCATTATAATTCTACCTTGGGAGTTGTGTAAAATATTGCATCATTATAGACAAGTATATTGAACCTGTATTTCTCCTGGATTCATCATCTTCCAGATCATAGTCAACCCTGGTTCCATTCCCATCTTCAAGGGGATCTGCAAAACATCTTTACATTAACTCAATTACTGGTGTTTACTGACAAATATAAATTTAGCATCACCCGAGGGCAGACCAGGGTGAGGGGAAATCACAAGACCCATCTGTTAGATGCCAAATCTTTCAAAACGGTGACTTAGACATTTGAAGGATATTTTTAAATTAGGAGGTTTATTGGCATTGAAGTTCCACCCTAAGTGGGTCTGTTAACAGACAGGCATCAGAACTGTTCACATACTACTGAAATGATAGGAAAGAGCCAAAAGCATCAACAAATGGCATAGAGGAATTGCATCTGCTGCCACAATATATATTGATTATTTTTTGCATTGTTATACACAAAGCAGCACAAAATTCTTTACTTGATCAAGTACAGTATTTAGGGGAAGAGACTGAAGGTCAGGATAGATTGAATTCACTCAGTTTCAGCTAAAAAAAAACAAAAAAATGTTGAACTGGATTTTTAAAAACACGTTTAAAGCCAATTAATTGCAATCAAAATAAAACCTACGCATATAGTTTTTCCACGTTAAATGGAGCAAAGGTATGTTTGAACTGTGTGTTTTAGAAATCATACCTGTATCTAGTAGCTTGTTATTTTCAAGTTCTTGTGCAAGTTTCGTAGACATTGTATCATCTCCAAAATCATTTAATTTCTTAATTTCTAACTGGTCTGCATGGTCATCGTTTTGCCCTGGATACTGCTGCTCTTTATCTGATGGTCCAGCATTGTCTTGTTTTTCTGTTGGGTTGTGCTCACTCTGCTCAACAGTAATCAAATTAGAGGTTTAAGATATTTACAGAATCAAGCTTGCGCAGCTATCGCATTCTACCTGGTTTGAAGTCTTTTTGCAGGGCAGGGAGGGGCAAGAGAAAGCAAGAGCAAGTAGTTTACAATGCTTGCATTTTTTCCCATTTAAAAAAGTTCATCGATCCTACATTCTACTTTTCTCATGAAAAAGAGTTTCATCATTTCAACCATTAACTCTAAACTGTCAATGTGCTCCTGAATATGGGTATCTCCATAGTATATTTATACTCCTTAAAGAAAGTAGTTCTTAGAAATACTATGTAATGAAGCCGAATGCACTCCAATCACACACCAATACTAAGAGTAACAAATGTTTTGGCATACATGTGCACTTATTATAGAAATAGATCACCGTTCCTTCATCGTCGTTGGGTCAAAATCCTGGAACTCCCTACCTAACCGCACTGTGGGAGTACCTTCACCACACGGACTGCAGTGGTTTAAGGTGGCAGCTCAATACCAGCTTCTCAAGGGCAATTAGGGATAGTTATAAATTCTGGCCTTGCCAGTGACGCCCACATCCCGTGAATTAACTTTTTTTTTTTTTTTTTTTTTTATAAATGCATGCCACTCAGTACCCTTTGCATCCACTGTTTTGAGTACCACCACTTTTTATTTGTTTTATGGGATGTGGGCATCACTGGCATGGCCAGCATTTATTGCCCATCCCTAATTGCCCTCGAGAAGGTGGTAGTGAGCCACCTTCTTGAACCGCTGCAGTCCGTGTGGTGAAGGTACTGCCAGTGTGCTGTTAGGGAGAGTTTTCCAGGATTTTGATCCAGCGACGATGAAGGATCGGCAATATACTTCTAAGTCAGGATGGTGTATGACTTGGAGGTGGTGGTGTTCCCATGCGCCTGCTGTCCTTGTCCTTCTAGGTGGAAGAGGTCACGGGTTTGGAAGGTGCTGCCGAAGAAGCCTTGGAGAGTTGCTGCAGTGCATCTTGTAGATGGTACACACTGCAGCCACGGTATGCCGGTGGTGGAGGGGGTGAATGTTTAAGGTGGTGGATGGGGTGCCAATCAAGCGGGCTGCTTTGTCCTGGATAGTGTCGAGCTTCTTGAGTGTTGTTAGAGCTACACTCATCCAGGCAAGTGGAGAGTATTCCATCACACTCCTGACTTGTGCCTTGTAGATGGTGGAAAGCCCTTGGTGAGTCAGGAGGTGAGCACCCGCTGCAAAATACCTAGCCTCTGACCTGCTCTTGTTGCCACAGTATTTATGTGGCTGGTCCAGTTAAGTTTCTGGTCAATGGTGACCCCAAGGATGTTGGTGGTGGGGGATTCAGCGATGGTAATGCCGTTAAATGTCAAGGGCCGGTGGTTAGACACTCGCTTGTTGGAGATAGTCATTGCCTGACACGAATGTTACCTGCTACTTATCAGCCAAAGCCTGAACGTCAGCCAGGTCTTGTTGCATGCAGGCATGGACTGCTTCATTATCTGAGGAGTTGTGAATGGTACTGAACACTCTGCAGTCATCAGCAATCATCCCAATTTCTGAACTTATGTTGGAGGGAAGGTCATTGATGAAGCAGCTGAAGATGGTTGGGCCTAGGACACTGCCCTGAGGAACTCCTGCAGCAATGTCCTCTGACTGTGATGATTGACCTGCAACCACCACAACCATCTTCCTTTGTGCTAGTTATGACTCCAGCCAGTGGAGAGTTTCCCCCCCACCCCGATTCCCATTTACTTAGGGCTCATTGATGCCACACTCAGTCAAATGCTACCTTGATGTCAAGGGCAGTCACTCTCACCTCACCTCTGGAATTCAGCTCCTTTGTCCATGTTTGGACCAAGATTATACTGAGGTCAGGAGCAGAGTGGTCTTGGCAGAACCCAAACTGGGCATCAGTGAGCAGGTGATTGGTGAGTAAGTGCTGCTTGATAGCACTGTCAATGACACCTTCCATCACTTTGCTGATTATTAAGAGTAGACTGATGGGGCGGTAATTGGCCGGGTTGGATTTGTCCTGCTTTGTGAACAGGACATACCCAGGCAGTTTTCCACATTATTGGATAGATGCCAAGTGTTCCAGCTGTACCGGAACAGCTTGGCTAGAGGCACGGCTAGTTCTGGAGCACAAGTCTTCAGCACGCCAGCCGGGATGTTATCGGGGTCCATAACCTTTGCTGTATCCAATGCGCCCAGCTGTTCCTTGATATCACGTGGAATGAATCGAATTGGCTGAAGACTGCCTTCTGGTGATGGTGGGGACCTCAGGAGGAGGCCAATATGGTTCATCCACTCGGCACTTCCAGCTGAAGATGGTTGCAAACTCTTCAGCATTGTCTTTTGCACTCACGTGCTGGGCTCCACCATCATTGAGGATGGGGATATTCATGGAGCCTCCTCCTCTCGTTAGTTGTTTAATGGTCCACCATCATTCATGACTGGATGTGGCAGGACTGCAGAGCTTTGATCCGATCTGTTGATTGGGAGATTGCTTGGCCCTGTCTATAGGATGCTGCTTCCGCTTTTTAAACATGCATGTAGTCCTGTGTTGCAGCTTCCCCAGGTTGGCACCTCATTTTTAGGTATGCCTGGTGCTGCTCCTGCCATGCTCTTCTACACACCTTATTAAACCAGGATTGGTCCCCTGGCTTGATGGTAATGGTTGAGTGAGGGATATGCCAGGCCATGAGGTTACAGATTATGGTGGAATACAATTCTGCTGCTGCTGCTGATGGCCCACAGCGCATCATGGATGCCCAGTTTTTAGCTGCTAGATCTGTTTTGACTCTATCCCATTTAGCACGGTGGCAGTGCCACACAACACGATGGAGGATGTCCTCAGTGTGAAGGGATTTCGTCTTCACAATGACTGTGCGGTGGTCACTGCTACCAATATTGTCATGGACAGATGCATCTGTAACAGGTAGATTGGTGAGGACGAGGTCAAGTAGGTTTTTCCCCTCGTGTTGGTTCTCCCCACCTGTCGCAGGCCCAGACTGGCAGCTATATCCTTCAGGACTCGGCCAGCTCAGTCAGTAGTGGTGCTACCGAACCACTCATGGGTGATGGACATTAGTCCCCCACCCTGAGCACATTCTGTGCCCTTGCTACTCTCAGTGCTTCTTTCAAGTGGTGTTCAACATGGAGGAGTACTGATTCATCAGCTGAGGGAGGGCAGTAGGTGGTAATCAGCAGGTTTCCTTGCCCATGCTTGACCTAAAGCCATGTGACTTCATGGGGTCCAGAGTCAATTTTGAGGACTCCCAGGGCCACTCCCTCCAGACTGTATACCACTGTGGAGCCACCCCTGGTGGGTCTGTCCTGCCAGTGGGACAAGACATACCCAGGGATGGTAATGGAGGAATTTGGGACATTGGCTGAAAGGTATGATTCTGTGAGTATGACTGTCAGGCTGTTGCTTGACTAGTCTGTGGGACAGCTCTCCCAATTTTGGTCCAAGTCCCCAGATGTTGGTGAGGAGGACTTTGCCGGGTCGACTGGGCTGGTTGTGCCGTTGCCGTGTCCGTAGCCGGTGCCAAAGTCGATGCCAGTTGATTAGTCTGGTTTTATTCTTATTATTGTGTTTCGTAGCAGTTTGTTACAACTGAGTGGCTTGCTAGGCAATTTCAGAGGGCAATTAAGAATCAACCACATTGCTGTGGGTCTGGAGTCACATATAGGCCAGACCAGGTAAGGATGGCAGATTTCTTTCCCTAAAAGGACATTAGTGAACCAGATGGGTTTTTACGACAATCCAATAGTTTCATGGTTACCATTACTGAAACTAGCTTTTTTTAAATTCCAGATTTATTTAATTAACTGAATTTAAATTCCCCAGCTGCCGTGGTGGGATTTGAACTCACATCTCTGGATCATTAGTCCAGTTATTCCAAAGTGTAGTTGATTACTTTGTGTGAACACAGAAATGTGTCAACATTTTGGTACTGTATTTTATTTATTTATTTATTTATTTTTTAATTGCAGGCATCTTAATTACCTTTTTTCTAAACTCAGATCTTCTTTGTTGTGCACAATCAAGCAATAGAATGTAAGAATTTCACTTCCAGATTCTGCAAGTCGTGTAACACCAGACATCATAAGCCACTGCTGAATTACACAATCAGCAATGCAAGGCAGTAAATCTGGAGTTTCAAATTCAAACAAATATATTTATTGAGAAAAGAGACAGATATAAAGAAAGAAAAAGTACAAAGAATAAAAGAGCACCCAAGGTTTTGGATAGGAAAATATACAATCAGTAAATAAATGATGCTTTTACCAGAAACTTGTTCTGATCAGTTGCTTCAGTATTTCTGTTTCCAGACTGGAACTTTGCAGCCTCAGCAAGCCTCTTGTTTAGCTCCTTAATCTGCTCTTCATACAGCTCTTTCTGATCATTTATTTGGTTACTGCACTGAGTACTAAATAGTCAAATAAAAAAAAAGTTCATAAATTTTGCTAGCAGTGGTTGCTGAATGTTCTATTTATGTGGTTATTGGGAATAAACACGGTCTAACTTTTTGGGCAGTATGTCATAACTCCTAGGCACTATATACAATTAAATGCAGAAGCTGAATAGTAGTATTCAGAAGTGGTGAGCATTTACACCATCAAAACTAAGTCCCTTAGACTGTCCCTGTAAATGTTTCATCAATTATTAATGCTCTCCAAGGAGAAGGGAAGGGTCTCAGTCACAAGCCAATGGATTATTACCAACTTTGTATAAATAATGCATACTGGATATAATTGACTTTCATTTTAGGATCTTGACCAGTTAATCAAAAGAATCCCCTGAATATCAAGATTAAATTCCTTGAAAACACATGTTATTAAAAGTTACCTTGTATTTTGCAGCAGAGCATCATAATTAGGCTTTTGGGATTTTAAATTCACAAACAGAATTTTGAAGTCAGTTAATGTCGAAACATCAACAATTAAGGAAAGGCAAAATACTCGCACCAGAACCTCTCAATGAGTCACTCTGATTTAAAAAGCTCCATCTGCAGGAGTGACCCAGAGAAGTCACAACCAAGAGGAGCATCATATTTCCTTTTTCAAGTGAACCGTGCATCTACTACGCTCAGATACTGATGCCACAATATCAAAGTAATTAAAAGTTCCAATTTCCTGTACAGAGATGCTGCATAGATTCAAAAACTCTCAATTTTGCTGGGATGATTGTCATTTCATCATTGAGGATGATTTTTAAGTTGCAAATACTGCTGTAAAACAATACCACTTTGACACTGAACTCATACAGTGGACACTTACAATCACATACACATGCTAGGTTTAAAAATCCATTACTTGGGATGGTCCCAGACAGACCATCCTTTTCGGAGACAAAAGGAAATATATGAAAAATATGATGCTCAGAAATTCACATGTGCCATGGTGCAGTTAGTATAAATTAGACCAATGTCCTCATGGTCTAATGTGACTGCAGAGATAGTGGATGCATTGGTTGCAATATACCAAAATTCCCTGGACTCTGGAAAGGTCCCAGCGGATTGGAAAACCGCAAATGAAACACCCCTATTTAAGAAAGGAGGGAGACAGAAAGCAGGAAACTATAGACCAGTTAGCCTAACATCTGTCGTTGGGAAAATGCTGGAGTCCTTCATTAAGGAAGCAGTAGCAGGGCATTTGGAAAATCATAATGCAGTCAAGCAGAGTCAGCATGGTTTTATGAAAGGGAAATCATGTTTAACAAATTTGCTGGAGTCTTTGAAGATGTAACGAGCAGGGTGGATAAAGGTGAACCAGTGGCTGTGGTGTATTTGGATTTCCAGAAGGCATTCGATAAGGTGCCACATAAAAAGGTTACTGCATAAGATAAGAGCTCACGGAATTGGGGGTAATATATTAGCATGGATAGAGAATTGGCTAACTAACAGAAAGCAGAGAGTCAGGATAAATGGGTCATTTTCCAGTTGGCAAACAGTAACTAGTGGGGTGCCACAGGGATCGGTGCTGGGGCCTCAACTATTTACAATCTACATTAATGACTTGGATGAAGGGACCAAGTGTAATGTAGCCAAGTTTGCAGATGATACAAAGATGGGTGGGAAAGCAAGTTGTGCCGAGGACTCAAAGAATCTGCAAAGGGATATAAGACAGGCTAAGTGAGTGGGAAAACATTTGGCAGATGGAGTATAATGTGGGAAAGTGCGAGGTTATACACTTTGGCAGGAAAAATAAAAAAGCAAATTATTTAAATGGAGAGAGATTACAAAATGCTACACTTCAGAGGGACCTGGGGGTCCTTGTGCATGAAACACAAAAAAGTAATCAAAAAGGCAAATGGAATGTTGGCCTTTATTTCAAAGGGGTTGGAGTATAAAAGTAGGGAAGTCCTGCTACAACTGTACAGGGTAATGGTGAGCGCACACCTTGAGTACTGCGTACAGTTTTAGTCTCCTTATTTAAGGAAGGATATACTTGCATTGGAGGCAGTTCAGAGACGATTCACTAGGTTAATTCCAGAGATGAGGGGGTTGACTTATGAGGAAAGGTTGAGCAGGCTGGGTCTATACTCATTGAAATTTAGAAGAATGAGAGGTGATCTTATTGAAACATAAGATACTGAGGGGGCACGACAGGGTAGATGCAGAGGATGTTTCCCCTCGTGGGGAAATCTAGAACTCGGGGGCACAGTTTTAAAATAAAGGGTCGCCCTCTTAGAACTGAGATGAGGAGGAATTTCTTCTCTGAGGGTCGTAAATCTGTGGATTTCTCTGCCCCAGAGAGCTGTGGAGGCTGGGTCATTAAATACATTTAAGCTGGAGATAGACAAATTTTTGCAAGATAAGGGAGTGAAGGGTTATGGGGAGCGGGCGGGGAAGTGGCTTTGACCCCAAGATCAGCCATGATCTTATTGAATGGTGGAGCAGGTTCGAGGGGCCAAGTGGCCTATTCCTGCTCCTGTTTCTTGTTATGTTCTCATTAATGATCATCAGTAAGAGTACCTCAAAAAGATACTGGCCCATAATTTGCAGCCTCTACGGATGCGTACGCGCCCGTAGGGGCTGCACAAATCCCGGGTTTAGGCATGCGAAGTGCATGCGCTAAATAACTTGTGATGTCAAGAATCTTCTTGACAGATCGCACGCATCCCTGGGAAAAGGACCTCCACGGGCAGAGGGTTGCACTATTTGCCCAACTTCTGCCGAGCAAATGCCCATGAAATACTTACGCCTGGTAAAAGCAGGCATATGGCCTGCTTTTACCAGCGCAAGAGTTTTAAAAAACATAAAAATAAAATGTTTTCATTCATTTAAACACTAAAACACATGTACAATAAGGCATGTTCATTTTTAGACCTTTTAAAATATGTAAATGTCTCAAAAATAAATTGTTTTAAATGTTTAATTATATTGTATTTTAATTAATTTTAAATATGTAATGTTTTGTTTTTAATTGGTTATGTTAAATCTATTTTTAGTGTCATCCCCATTCATGCTTATGGAGGTTCCGTACAAACAGAACCTCCAGAAGTATGAAAGGAGATCCCCCTTCTTTGATTGGTTGGGCCGGCCCACATGATCCCAAGGACGCATGCGAACCGCATGTGCCCCTGAGATACGTGGGCCTCTACACAGGCCTACGCATAGAGGCCCAGGAGCGAAAGTGTCCGAACCTCCAGGACCATCAGGTTAAGTTTGTAGATTTTTTGCTGGTCGGAGGCATCCGTCCGCAGGAAGCCTCCGACTGCAAATTCAGCCCCACTGTGATTTTTGAGAGAGCCCCTTTGTGGAAAAATATGAAAAGGCTATGAATACATACATCTATGAAGATACTATGTATAGTTGGGATTAACCCCATAATTTTATGAGAGTAAACTGGGGGAATAATTTTCTTAGTTTGTGTTTGTTATGTGTGCACTATTAGCCTGCTTGACACAACAAATGGAAAGCAGTAAGATCATGAAATCACAATCGACAACCTATTGAAGCTTGGCATCAATTTTCCAGATGCCTTCTGTGAAGTGCCTTGGGAGGTTTTTCCCACATCAAAAAGGTGCTATGTATATAGAAGCTGTTGTTATTTCTGCTGCTGCATTACAATAACAAGTGTAACAATGCTGTACTGTATCATTTTTACTTTGTGAACTTTTGTACAGTAAAGTATTTAGTACTGAAAAGGTTCACATACTTACATGTCATAGGTTAATTTTTTCTGCAGCTCCTGCAACTTTTGATTTAAATGGTCATACCCATTTTGCAACTCGCGAAATTCCTCTGAAGTAAAGGAGGAAAACATCTATCAAAAATGCAGTCAACAAGGAAGCCACATATCACTCAATTCAGTTGATTATTTATCAGTAACGTAAATGAAATTACATAGTTGCATTCACAGATTTTAACAAAATGTTAAACCACTTTGTCCATAACCACTCAAAGTTCAATTTTACTCTGGTAAGAAGCACTCAATTGAAAACAAGCCTGTTAAAACTACTTAAAAAGGGGGCGCTCGGGCACAAGGCAAGCCGAGGTCATGTTTTTGCTCTATAGCTGTGTCCTTTCCTTCTCCGGTCCATAAAACCACCCAGATCTTAAAACTCACATGTACAAGAAGTGATGTTTCCAAATACTGAAGAGCTTGCTTCAATTTTGACAATGACACAAGATGTCTGGTGGGTCAAGGACGTCAGCTGAAGCAAGTACAAGTGGACTTAAAGCCATGCAATATTCTTAGATAGGACTGTGCTTATAGGAAAGGGTTAATTACTAAATTAATTCACAAAGCCACAGACTCCTTCTCTAGCCTAAGATAAGTGAAAAAGTTCACCAAAAAATGAAAAGGGGAAACAATACATTTTCAATTTACTTTTTGATTCTATTGTAAATGGTGCTGCATCACAGTATTTAAAAAAAGTATTAATTTGAGACATGGCTTAGATATGTAATCTATTCTGATGCGATTCACTTTTTTAATAAAAGGAAAAAAATGATTAAAAAGGGGATATAATTTGCCCAACAGCTCACGGGAGTAAAAAAAACTCTTCGATAACTTGCTGACAAATCAGGAGCCCTAATTATTTTTCAAAGCCAAAAAAAATACAATTTTACTAAACTTTTGTTAAGGAACAACTGCCTATTTGTTGATTTTAATTAATTAGGGCATATTGCTCAGTTAGAAAGGATACTGTAAAATACACCACCAGCAGTGTGTTCTGGTGTTTGCATATTTTTAAATACACCCAGTTAATTAGCTCCTGCTGCTATTTAAGGAGTCCCTTTAGGCACACCCTACACAAAAAGAGTTACTGTATTTTTTTAAATAAAAATATAATTGAAATGCAAGCTTCTTGCATACATAAAATACTGACTAACACTACTAACCAAATGGCTGACAACTGACAGTATTCATTTGTCAACTTCAAACCACGCGACTGGACTTTTGTCAATTAACAAATTCCTCTTAGATTATGAAACAACCAGGAACAATCTCATTCTGAATGCTATATGTTATGTACAAAGACTGTCTTTACCTTGCAGTGTTTGTATAATCCTTGTGCTACTGGTAATGTTCTTGTTCAGAGCCTCCTTAAAAAAAAACATTCTTATAAAAATTAGGAATTTGAAAATGCTGCTTGCTACTTAAGTTAATAGATTTACAAAATCTAATACAATAGCAAAATACCGCAGATGCTGGAAATCTGAGATAACAATAGAAAATGCTGGAAATACTCAGCAGGCCAGGCAGCATCCGTGGAGAGAGAAACAGAGTTAATGTTTCAGGTCTGGGACCCTTCATCAGAACTGGAAAAGGCTGGAGATATAACAGATATTAAGCAGTTGCAGAGACGGGGGGGGGGGGGGGGGGGGGGGGGCGGGGGAGGAAGGAATTGAAAGAACATATTGTGCTTATGCTGATCTTTCCTGCCTCTTACATAAGCACAGTATATTCTTTCAATTCCTTCCTCCCCTCCTAAACCCCCCCGCCCCCCCCCTTGTCTTGGCACCTGCTTTATATCTGTTACATCTCCAGCTTTTTCCAGTTCTGATGAAGGGTCCCAGACCTGGAACGTTAACTCTCTTTCTCTCTCCACAGATGCTGCCTGGCCTGCTGAGTATTTCCAGCATTTTCTGTTATTTCAGATTTACAAAATCTGTTCATTCTGATTTTGATTTGCAATCCAGTTGACATTCAAACAAAATGCAACCCTATTACTGTATGAACAGCGACAAAAGTTCATTTCCTAGCATTTACTTTGTGTATCCCCAAAACAGAGTGGATTTTCCCCGTGCCCAGTAACTGCACAGTACAATTAATACAGCAAAATTAGAACCTGCTCCATTTGTTTGCTAAAAGCAATTTTACCTCAATTTCGACTCTAGGTCTGGATCTCCAAATCTACATCTTCACTTTCCCACATTTACGTACTGTAGTGAAGTGGAGCAGGCCTCAGTGTAACCCAAATCGTAAAACAAAATCCCACTGCTCTGTACACATGCAGGATCTTTTGAATGCAGCACATCTGCAGCAAGTAGGCTTACATGGAAATGTGATCCTGAGCCAATTTCACGTCAGCATGCCAGTGTTGAGATACAAGAAAACAGAGTGGGCTCAACATGGTTACAAAGCTGACTAGGGAACAGAGTAGCGGATTGGGACATCCAGTAAAATCTGGGTCCTGTTGCCATTGGACAAGCGCTGATTGGACTTCCAGTAGTGATATCAATGACACCACTAATATCAAAGTGCCTAAAGAATACCAAGAAATTGCAGCACCTTGCATATTAAATTAGTTTGTGCCACTAGTTTAGATTAAAACATTTGAATCCTCTTTCTCACTTCCATCTCAGTAATTTTTTGGGGCATTTCGAACAACTTATTCACAAGAACAATCCCAACTTCTTTACCCAGCTTACATGCCACTCACGTTCCTTTATACTACACAGTTTCCACCAATGCAAGGACAATGTCAGAAGCAACCCTATACACCAAACAGTCACCAGAATCATCCTCAGGAAGGCAGGAAAAAGCTGGGTGCTGCCAATAAATTAAAACTGCTACCACCGGTGGGGCTTGTTTAATACAAAATTTTGATTTAGACTTGTAGAAAAAGTTACAATAAAGCTGGCCTTACAGGGATTAATCCCTTCACAACATTTGGAGATGAGGCTGATAATAGATTCAAGTATCACTTAATCAGCCTGTTGACCCTAAAATAAATTTAAGAAGCAAAAACTTTAATTGGATAAGAACCATTATCTGCTGCAGATCCTCAACAGGTCAGGCAGCATCTGTCAGTTGACATTTCTAAGACCAGGGGTCTCAAACATATGGCCCGCAGGCTAGAGCTGGCCCATGGAACAAGCCATTAGCCAGAGAGTCCAGGCATGGGTCTTAGCCAAATATGCAAGCATTACCAGAAAATCAGTCCCCCTTTACAAGGGATTGGCCCTTTTAAAAAAAAACTGTTGTGCCAGTGGTATCAATGATTCTGCAGTACTTACCCTACGTTTAAGGCTCAAATGCTTTTGGATCAACAGTTTGATTTGACATCAGTTTTTGGGTCATTCACTATGGTCCCCAGCTTTAACATGCAAAGACTGAAACACTGCTTAATATAAGAATTAGGAGCAGGAGTAAGCCATACGGCCCCTCAAGCCTGCTCTGCCATTCAATAAGATCTTGGCTGATCTTTGACCTCAACTCCACTTTTCTGCCCGATCTCCATATCCCTAGGTTACCCAAGAGTCCAAAAACCTATCTACCTACCTTAAATATACCCAATGATTCAGCAACCACAGCCCTCAGGGGTAGAGAATTCCAAAGATTCACAACCCTCTGAGTGAAGAAATTCCTCCTCATCTCAGGCTTAAATGGCCAACCCCTTATCCGGAGACTATGCCCCCTAGTTCGAGACTCTCCAGCCAGGGGAAACCACCTCTCAGCATCTGCTCGATCAATTCCCCTCAGAATCTCATATGTTTCAATGAGATCACTTCTCATTCTTCTAAACTCCAGGCCCAATCTATTCAATCTCCCCTCATGGGATGAAAGGGTTGTCCGAAGAAAGAATCTAGCAAACCTTCATTGCACTGCCTCCAAGTACATCCTTCCTCAGAAAAGGAGACCAAAACTGTGCACAGTACTCCAGGTGTGGTCTCACAAAGCCCTGCATAATTTCAGCAAGGCTTCATTACTCTTGCACTCCAACCCCCTTGCAATAAAGGCCAACATGCCATTTGCTTTCCTAATTGCTTGTTGTACCTGCATGCCAACGGTTTCCTGTACAAGGACACCTAAATCTTTCTGAACACCAACATTTAAAAGTTTCTCACCATTTAAAAAAATTCTGTTTTTCTATTCTCCCTACCAAAGTGAATAACCTCACATTTCCCCACATTATTCCTCATCTGCCACCTTATTGCCCACTCACTTACCCTGTCTATATATCCCTTTGCAGGCTCTTTGCGTCCTCCTCACAGCTTACTTTCCCACCTAGCTTTGTATCGTCAGCAAACTTGGATACATTATACTCGGTCCCCTCAGCCATGTCACTGATATAGATTGTAAATAGCTGTGGCCCAAGCACTGATCCTTGCGACACCCCACTAGTTACAGCCTGCCCACCGGAAACATAGAAGATAGGAGCAGGAGTAGGCCATTCGGCCCTTCGAGCCTGCTCCGCCATTCAATGCAATCATGGCTGATCATCCAAATTCAGTACCCTGTCCCTGCCTTTTCCCCATATCCCTTGATCCCTTTAGCCACAAGAAATATATCCAACTCTTTCTTGAATATATTTAATGAACTGGCCTCCACCGCCCTGTGTGGCAGAGAATTCCACAGGTTCACCACTCTCTGGGTGAAGAAATTCCTCCTCATCTCAGTCCTAAATGGCTTACCCCTTATCCTTAGACTATGACCCCTAGTTCTGGACTCCCCGGCCATCGGGAACATCCTTCCTGCATCTAGTCTGTCCAGACCTGACAGAATTTTATAGGTTTCGATGAGATCCCCTCTCAATCTTCTAAACTCCAGTGAGTATAAGCCCAATCGACACAATCTCTCCTCATACGTCATTCCTGCCATTCCAGGTATCAGCCTGGTGAATCTTCACTGCACTCCCTCCATGGCAAAAACGTCCTTCCTCAGGTAAGGTGACCAAAACTGCACACAATACTCAAGGTGCGGTCTCACCAAGGCCCTGTACAACTGTAGCAAGACATCCTTGTTCCTGTACTCGAACCCTCTTGCTACGATGGCCAACATACCATTTGCCTTCTTAACCGCCTGCTGCACCTGCATGCTTACCTTCAGCGACTGGTGCACAAGGACACCCAGGTCTCTTTGCACTTCCCCTTCTCCCAATCTATTGCCATCCAAATAATAATCTGCCTTCCTGTTTTTGCCACCAAAGTGGATAACCTCACATTTATCCACATTATAGTGCATTTGCCATGCTTCTGCCCAATCACCCAACCTGTCCAAATCGTACTGGAGTTTCCCCGACATCCTCCTCGCAGCTTACCCTCCCACCCAGCTTTGTGTCGTCTGCAAATTTGGAGATATTACATCCAATTCCCTCATCCAGATCATTAATATATATTGTGAACAGCTGGGGTCCTAGGACCGATCCTTGCGGTACCCCACTAGTCACTGCCTGCCACTCGGAAAACGACCCGTTTATTCCAACTCTTTGCTTTCTGTCCACCAACCAGTTCTCTATCCAAGTCAATACCTTGCCCCCAATCCCATGTGCCTTAATTTTGCACACTAATCTCTTATGTGGGACCTTATCGAAAGCCTTCTGAAAGTCCAAATACACCACATCCACTGGTTCTCCCTTATCTATTTTACCAGTTACATCCTCAAAAAATTCCAGTAGATTAGTCAAGCATGATTTACCTTTTGTAAATCCATGTTGACTTTGTCCGATCCTGTCACTGCTTTCCAACTGCTCTGCTATTACATCTTTTATAATAGACTCTAGCATTTTCCCCACTACCGATGTCAGGCTTACCGTTCTATAATTCCCCGCTTTTTCCTCTACCACCTTTTTTGAATAGTGGGGTAACATTAGCTACCCTCCAATCCATGGGTACCGTTCCAGAGTCTATCGAGTTCTGGAAGATGACCAGTAATGCATCTACTATCTCTAGAGCCACTTCCTTAAGTACCCTGGGATGTAGACCATCAGGCCCTGGGGATTTATCGGCCTTCAGTCCCATCAATTTTCCTAACACCATTTCCCTACAAATACTGATTTCTTTCAGTTCCTCTCTTTCATCAGACCCTATGTTCCCCGGCATCTCTGGGAGGTTATTTGTGTCCTCCTTTGTGAAGACAGAACCAAAGTATATATTTAGTTGGTCTGCCATTTCCTTGTTTCCCATTATAAATTCCCCTGATTCTGACTGTAAGGGACCTACGCTTGACTTCACCAATCTTTTTCTCTTCACATATCTATAAAAGTTTTTACAGTCAGTTTTTATGTTCCCTGCGAGCTTACTCTCATATTCTATTTGCCCTTTCTTAATTAATCCCTTTGTCCTCCTTTGTTGACTCCTAAACTGCTCCCAATCCTCAGGATTATTGCTTTTTCTAGCCAATTTATATGTCCTCTCCTTGGATCTTATGCTATCCCTAATTTCCCTTGTTAGCCACAGTTGAGTCACCTTTTTTGTTTTATTTTTATGCCAAACTGGGATGAACAAATTCTGTAGCTCATCCATTCGGTCTTTGAATGTTTGCCATTGCCTATCCACCGTCAACCCTTTGAGTGCCATTCCCCAATCAATCCTACCCAACTCGCTCCTCAGACCATCGTAGTTTCCTTTATTTAAATTGAGGACCCTTGTCTACGAGTCAACTACTTCATTCTCCATCTTAATGAAGAATTCGACCATATTATGAGCCGTTTATCCTTACTCTGTTTTCTGTCCATTACCCAATCCTCTATCCATGTTAATATATTACCCCCAACTCCATGAGTCCTTATCTTGCGTAGCAACCTTTTATGTGGCCTCTTATCAAAAGCCTTTTGGAAATCCAAATATACTAGATCCACTGGTTCCTCTTTATCTACTCTGCTAGTTACATCCTCAAAAAAATCTTATTTGTTAAACCCGATTTCCCTTTCGTAAAACCATGCTGACTCTGCCTAGTCATATGATTTTCTAAGTGTCCTGTAACCAATTCCTTAATAACGGATTGCAGCATTTTCCCCCCGACGATTGACATCAGGCTAACTGGCCTGTAGTTCCCTGTTTTCTCTCTCCCTTCTCTCTTGAATAGCGGGGTTACATTTGCTTCAGAGAATCACAATTACAGCAGAGAACACTTAAATAGAACAATTTGTGGGAAGAAATCAGCTTGTGTGCAGTGCACTTCAGAAATAAATATTAACATTTCTATAGCATCTGAAATCAGACATACAATTGGGAAATACAAAGCACACATTCTTGCAGTATTTAACTGTCAGAGCCAATGCACATCCAAATTTAACGTGTGGAGAATGTCAATAGACATGGTTGAGCATGCTTCTGTGGAACTGGACTTTAGCATAGCAATATATTTGTAGTGAAGTGAGGGAAAAACCCATAAGGCTGTACTGAAGGAAGGTAATTGGATGGTGGTAGCAAGGTCGGTGGTGATAAAGATTGCGGGACTGTTGGGTGTATTCGAAATGGGAGAGAGGATGGTTCATGTAAAGCGCTCTTGGATGACTTGCTTTCCAAGGGCTCCAACAGCTAGGGACACTGGTGGTCGATGTTGTTCCTGCTCTTCCTCCACCTCCTTCATGTCTTGCTGCCCAGGTAGTGGTGAGGGGTAGTCAATCATTATGGAAAAATTAAGCAACAGACAACTGTAAGTCTGGATACAAGTCAGGGCTATACTGAAGAGCTCTGGAATGTACCGCGCATTGAAATAAACAGGCCGCAAACAACTTCGTCGTGGTGTGCAGCACCGGGTAATGTAAACTGCCCATGGACAAAAAAGTAGTGCTCAGAGGAGTTTGTAGCCCACACAGTACAAAGAAAATTTAGATGGAACATTGCCCCTCACTCCCCTCCCCATTAGCCCTGGCAATCCAGCCCTTGAGCAGAAGCATCTATTTGCACTTATATTTATTTAATAGTTTGTTCTGTTTACATGTTATAGGACTGAATGTTTGGAAAAGGCTATTTTTAGCACTGTTACCTCAATGGTAAATAAATCTAAATCACAACATCCAAGATCTTGGTATCTGTAATTTGAGATGTATGCAAATTGATGGAACATGGATTTAAACAAGCATAGTCCCAAGCCACCCACAAAGAGAAAAAAGCTTGGGCACCCTTGAACGAGAGTGTAGATACAAGAGCTGTAGTCAATCTAAACTACCATTCGGATCTGGACGAGCTGGAGAGAGCAAGTCCTGCCTTCCTTTTACATTCTGTTAAACTGGCTGGGTCACCCTCCATCAATTTCAGCTCAGGCTAGTCTATTGCACTCTTATTAGCAGATTCCAAGCACACCATTTCCACTGGCTGTCCTACATCAGCCCCCATGGCCCCAAGGCTAAGGAACACATCAAGGCTGCCTCTCTCGGCGTTATTCTTTAGTCTTGCATTAACGCCATAGCTGTAATGTTAGTAAGATCCATGTATGGTCAGAGATTTACAAAATGTAATTGCATGCATGTGATTTCTCAAGTAACCTCAGCATCTCACCTCATTTTGAAATAGAATGGTTAACCAGGGAAAATCTGAGCCCGTTTTCATTTCAGCTCCGCAATGGTTTTGAGTGCATACTCTAGGTTGACCCTTCAATACATAACTTAGGGACTGCTGAATTGTCAGAAGTACCATCTTTCTGATGAAATGTTAAACTAAGGCCTCATCTCCCTGTTCAGGTGGACATAAAAGAGGAATGAGGTGTTTTTCCAGTGTCCTGGCTAACATTTATCCTTCAGCCAACAGTGAAAGCTATTTGTGCAAATTTGTTGCCAGGGCCACTCGGCTCCAGACCTCATTACAGCCTTGGTCCAAACATGGACAAAGGAACTGAATTCCAGAGGTATGGGGAATATGACTGCCCTTGATATCAAGGCAGCATTTGACCAACTGTGGCATTTTTGGTTCTGTCTTCACAAAGGAGGACACAAATAACCTCCCAAAGATGTCAGGGAACATAGTGTCTAATGAAAGGGTGGAACTGATAGAAATCAGTATTTGTAGGGAAATGGTGTTAGGGAAATTGATGGGATTGAGGGCCGATAAATCCCCAGGGCCTGATAATCTACATCCTAGGGTACTTAAGGAAGTGGCCCTAGAAATAGTAGATGCATTGCTGGTCATCTTCCAAAATTCGATAGACCCTGGAACAGTACCCATGGATTGGCGGGTAGCTAATGTTACCCCACTGTTCAAAAAGGGTAGTACAGGTAGACTACCCTTTATCCGAACTTCCGAAAACCGAAACCCTCTAAAAACCAAAGGTTTTTTCATTCAGCGTAAGTCGTGCGCACGACATGACCAGAGTGGCGCACGACTTACGCTGAGCAGGGCAGAGGGTCACCGAGTTCCCTCCTGGGTAGGAGATTGCAGGCCGAGCCGGGCAGTGTGAAGGAGGTATACCGGGAGAATGAACCAAACAATACAGCGGCCCGTCCGATATTCTTTTCTCCCCCCCCCGACCCCCGCCTTTCGGATAAGGGATAGTGTATCCTTTATCCGCACTTCCGAAAACCGAAATCCTCTGAAAACCGAAAGTGTTTTCGTTCAGCGTAAGTCGTGCGCATGACCCCGACCCCCGCCCCCCCGCCGACCACCCCGCTGACCCCCACCCCCGACCCCCGACAAATTTCCCAGTCTTATAAAATACCTTCCAAAATCCGAAATTTTCCGAAAACCGAAACACGGCTGGTCCCGAGGTTTTCGGATAAAGGATAGTCTACCTGTAGAGAGAAAACGGGGAATTACAGACCGGTAAGCCTGACATCGATAGTGGGGAAAATGCTAGAGTCCATTATAAAGGATGTAATAGCAGAGCACTTGGAAAAAAGTGACTGGATCGGACAAAGTCAACATGGCTTTACAAAAGGTAAATCGTGCTTGACTAATCTACTGGAATTTTTTTGAGGATGTAACTGGTCAAATAGATAAGGGAGAACCAGTGGATGTCGTGTATTTGGATTTTCAAAAGGCTTTCGATAAGGTCCCGCATAAGAGATTAGCGTGTAAAATTAAGGCACATGGGATTGGGGGCAAGGTATTGACTTGGATGGAGAACTGGTTGGCAGACAGAAAGCAAAGAGTTGGAATAAACAGCTCTTTTTCCAAGTGGCAGGCAGTGACTAGTGGGGTACCGCAGGGATCGGTTCTTGGACCCCAGTTATTCACAATATATATTAATGATCTGGACAAGGGAACTAGATGTAATATCTCCAAGTTTGCGGACGACACAAAGCTGGGTGGGCGTGTGTGCTGTGAGGAGGATGCAGAGAAACTCCAGTATGATTTGGACAGGTTGGGTGATTGGGCAGAAGCATGGCAGATGCAATATAACGTGGATAAATGCGAGGTTATCCACTTTGGTGTCAAAAACAGGAAGGCAGATTATCTAAATGGCAATAGATTGGGAGAAAGGGAAGTGCAACGAGACCTGGGCGTCCTTGTGCACTAGTCGCTGAAAGTAAGCATGCAGGTGTAGCAGGCGGTTAAGAAGGCAAATGGTATGTTGGCCTTCGTAGCGAGAGGGTTTGAGTACAGGAACAAGGATGTCTTGCTGCAGTTGTACAGGGCCTTGGTGAGGCCACATCTTGAGTATTGTGTGCAGTTTTGGTCGCCTTATCTGAGGAAGGATGTTCTTGCCATGGAAGGAGTGCAGCGAAGATTCACCAGGCTGATACCTGGGATGGCAGGAATGACGTATGAGGAGAGATTGGGTCGATTGGGCTTGTACTCGCTGGAGTTTAGAAGAATGAGAGGGGATCTCATCGAAACTTATAACATTCTAACAGGACTAGACAGACTAGATGCTGGAAGGATGTTCCCGATGGTCGGGGAGTCCAGAACCAGGGGTCACAGTCTAAGGATAAGGGGTAAGCCATTTAGGACAGATATGAGGAGGAATCTCTTCACCCAGAGAGTGGTGAACTTGTGGAATTCTCTGCCAAAGAAGGCAGTAGAGGCCAATTCATTAAATATATTCAAGAAAGAGTTGGATATATTTCTTAAGGCTAAAGGGATCAAGGGATATGGAGAGAAGGCACGAACAGGGTACTGAATTTGGATGATCAGCCATGATCTCATTGAATGGCGGAGCAGGCTCGAGGGGCCGAATGGCCTACTCCTGCTCCTATCTATGTTTCTATGGCATCAAGGAGCTCTAGTAAAATTGAAGTCAATTGGAATCTCCACTGGCTGGAATCATACCTAGCACAAAGGAAGATGGTTGTGGTTGTTGGGCGTCAATCATCTCAGCCCCAGGACATCGCTGCAGGAGTTCCTCAGGGCAGTGTCCTAGGCCCAACCATCTTCAGCTGCTTCATCAATGACCTTCCCTCCATCATAAGTTCAGAAGTGGAGATGTTTGCTGATGATAGCACAGTGTTCAGTTCCATTCGCAACTCCACAGAAAATGAAGCAGTCCATGCCCGCATGCAGCAAGACCTGGACGGCACTCAGGCTTGGGCTGATAAGTGGCAAGTAACATTCGCGCCACACAAGTGCCAGGCAATGACTATCTCCAACAAGAGAGAGTGTCTAACCACCACTCCTTGACATTCAATGGCATTACCATTGCCGAATCCCCCACCATCAACATCCTGAGGGCCACTATTCACCAGAAACTTAACTGGACCAGCCATCTTCACAGCCCCTCTCAACTTATTGTATTTGGTCTGGTTCTCCCTTGAAGAATTCACCTGACATGCATCATACACCCTCTTTTTTTTTGTTTCATCACCTTCTCTATCTCCCTCGTCAGCCAAGGAGCCCTTCCTTGGGTTCCCTTACCCGTCCCTCTTATATACGTACATGTATAAAATGTCTGGGTCAGAGGCTGGGTATTCTGCGGTGAGTGTCTCACCTAACTACCCAGAGCCTTGCCACCATCTACAAGGCACAAGTCAGAAGTCTGATGGAATACTGTCCACATGCCTGGATGAGTGCAGCTCCAACAACATTCAGGACAAGGCAGCCCGCTTGATTGGCATCCCATCCACCACGGTGTACCGTGGCTGTAGTGTGTGCCATGTACACGATGCACTGCAGCAACTCGCCAAGACTTCTTTGGCACCTCCCAAACCCTCGACCTCTACCACCTAGAAGCACAAGGACAGCAGGCGCATGGGAACACAATCACCTGCATGTTTCCCTCCAAGTTACACACCATCCCGACTTGGAAATATATCGCTGTTCCTTCATCGTTGCGGAGTAAAAATCCTGGAACACCCTCCCTAATAGCACTGTGGGAGTGATTTGGCCACAAGGACTGCAGTGGTTCAAGGCACAGTTCACCACCACCTTCTCAAGGTCAATTCGGGGTGGCCAATAAATGCTGGCCTCGCCAGCGACAGCCAAATCCCGGAACGAATTTTAAAAAAATTGTTTTCCATGTTTGTATTGCAACAGTTGCTACATATAGGAACTTTATAAGTACTTAGTTGGCTGTGGAACAATTTTAGATGGCTTGAAGATTAGAAAGGCACCATATAAATGCAAATTTGTTCCTTATATTCAAACTCTCATCATCTGTAACTTGTTTTTCAAAGTCAGGTTATCGTTTTGCAACATCATAATAGTTTGTACAACACCCTTGTCTCCAACACAGCATGGCAACACCAGTATGACACCACTTTTTCCACTACCATGTACTGCACCACAATGCTGGTATCATTACCCTCTGGAGTAAAATTTCAGTTTTAAAAAGGCAGCAGGTGGGCACAAAGAAAAAATACAAAACAGTCAAGCGAACATAGAAACACTAATATGCAACAGACTAATATGGAAATACTACCCCAAGTAAGTAAATTAAAATACTTTCCCCCTACACATTCACACCCTCCACTCAGATCTCCCAGTGCCACACATCATACTTCTAATTATACTAACCAGTTACATTAAAAGATCCCCAAATGACTACTAACTGTACAACCCTGGATAAATTTGAAAGTAGACATGCGCGATAATATTTGTTTCAGTTAACGCTTTTCAAAAAGTTCTCGCAATTTACTCCAGTTAGTCACTGCATAAGTAGACTAACACACAAGTCCTGTTATGATCCAACATTTTATACATGTACGTATAGAAGAGGGAAGGGTAAGGGAACCAAAGCAAGGGCTCCTTGGATGACGAGGGAGATAGAGAAGATGATGAAACAAAAAATAGGTGTATGATGCATGTCAGGTGAATTCTTCAAGGGAGAACCAGACCAAATACAATAAGTTGAGAGGGGAAGTGAAGATGAAAATAAGATTGGCAGAGAGAAAATATGAAAGTACAATGGCAGTTAATATAAAAGAGAACCCAAAAATCTTCTACCGACATGTAAACAGTAAACGGGTAGTAAGAGGTGGGGTGGGACCTATTAGAGACAGTGATACAGGAAACTTTGGTTTATCCGGAGGTTAACTGTCCGGAATGCTCGAGCCACCGGCAAAATTCAGGAGTCGGTTCACTAAGTTTTTTTTCTTTTCGTTGCTTTTTTTTTCCACTAGTCAGGCTCTGCAAGGTCTAGCTAAAGCTGTTGCTTAGCTACAGAGACGCTTGCAAGCTACGGCTGACTGTTTAGAAGTTGTTAAGCAACAGGGTTTGTTGCTAGATACGGAGCTCAAAAGCTTCAGTATGTTTTAACATTAGCGTTGGTTTGTCCGGCAGTTTTGACGGGACGGCAACAGCTCAGTCCCGTCGGTGCCGGATATCACAAAGTTTCCTGTATATGCTTAGAGGTGCAGGGCAAGGCTAGAATACTCAATGAGTACTTTGTGTCGGTGTTTACTAAGGAGGTGGATGCTGATAAAATATCAGTAGAAGTGGAAAAGGTAGACGCAATGGAAGGGGTGAAAATTGATAGACAGGATGTACTAGAAAGGCTGGGTATGCTTAAAGTGGACAAGTCACCTGGTCCAGATGGCTTGCACCCCAGGTTGCCAAGAGAAACAGGGGAGGAGATAGCAGAAGGACTTTCCATAATTTTCTAATCCTCCCTAGATGCGGGGGAGGTGCTTGAGGATTGGAAAGTGGCAAATGTGACATCATTGTTCAAGAAAGGGTGCAAGGACAATCACTAGTAACTCCAGGCCAGTCAGTTTAACATCAGTGGTGGGTAAAGTTTTAGAAACAATAATCAAGGAAAAAATTAACAGGCATTTGGGGAGGTTTAAGCTAATTAAGGAGAGCCAACACAGATTTGTAAAAGGCAGATTGTGTTTGACTAATCTAATTGAATTTTTTGATGAAGTAACAGAGAGGATTGATGAAGGGAATGCAATGGATGTTGTCTACATGGATTTTCGGAAGGCGTTTGACAAAGTACCACACAGAAGGCTGGTTAACAAAATTGAGGCTCATGGAATAGGTGGGCCAGTGGTAGCTTGGATAAGGAACTGGCTTAAGGACAGAAAACAGCAAGTTGTGGTAAATGGCTGCTTTTCAGACTGAAGGATGGTAGACAGTGGTGTTCGCCAAGGGTCAGTGCTGGGGCCACTGCTTTTTTAAATAACCTGGATACTGGAATACAGAGTAGAATTTCTAAATTTGCCAGGATGACACCAAACTTTGGAGGGGGGGGGGGGGGGGGGTGACAAACTGTGCGGATGATACCAATCGACTGCAACAGGACATAGAAAGACTAGCAGAATGGGCAGATGGAATTTAATATAGAGAAGTGCGAGGTGATGCATTTTAGCAGAAGGAACAGGGAGAGGCAATATACACTTAATGGCACAGTTTTAATGAGTGTGCAGGGACAGAGGGACTTGGGAGTTAATGTGCATAGGTCCCTGAAGGTGGCAGGACATATTGAGACAGTGGTTAACAAAGCATATGGGATCTTGGGCTTCATAAATAGAGGTATTGAGTACAAAAGTAGAGAAGTTATGCTGAACCTTTATAAAGTGCTGGTTAGGCCACAACTGGAGTATTGCATCCAGTTCTGGTCACCACACTTTAGGAACGATGTGAAGGTCCTTGAGAGGGTGCAGAGGAGATTTACCAGAATGGTTCCGGGGATGGGGGAATCTTGGCTACAAGGACAGGTTGGAGAAGCTGGATTTGTTTTCATTAGAGCAAAGGCGGTTGAGGGGTGATTTGATAGAGGTATACAAGATTATGACGGGTTTGGATAGGCTAGACGGGGAAAGGCTGTTCCCACTAGTTAATGGTACAAGGACTAGGGGACACAGATTTAAGGTTTTGAGCAAGAGATACAGGGGGGAATGAGGGGAAAAACTTTTTTACGCAGCGAGTGGCGAGGACCTGGAACTCGCTGCCGACAGAAGTGGTGGAAGCGGACACACAATATTTTCAAGGGGAGACTGGATAGACACTTGAGGGAAATAAACTTGCAAGGCTACGGGGATAGAGTGGGGGAATGGGACTGACTGGATTGCTCTACAGAGAGCCGGCACAGACTTGATGGGCCGAATGGCCTCCTTCTGTGCCGTTATGACTGACATAATAAAGTACATGCAAATGAAGTCCATTAACTAGTACAAGTGCATCACTACTCCATTAAACAACTACTGGAATTTTCATTGACCCTTCTTTGAGGTACATTGTTCTGCTACTACAAATACAAAATTATTTTAATTACCAGCTGTCACTCAGCTACTAACATTTCCAAAGCAACAAAGACAAACAAGACACACGGGACACCATATGTGCTGCTCAGAGCACTTCCTGCAAACTCCGCAGTTGACTATTAAACAGCAATGGCATTTCAGTTGAACACAGTGTCCACCTACCAGTCCATTAAATACCTCCCAGATTATACACAATTTAAAAACATTTGTATTTTAAATGCATGCACAATTCATAAAACACAAATGTGGGTCATCTTGGATAGGATACTTATCCTACAAGAAGAAAATCCTGCAAGAAAACTCATTTTGTCAGTGTGTAAGCCAGGTGCCAAAGCTACATTCAATGGATGCCGACCAACCAGTGATAAAGAGCAGTTTTACATAGAAACATAGAAGATAGGAGCAGGAGTAGGCCATTCGGCCCCTCGAGCCTGCTCCGCCATTCAATGCGATCATGGCTGATCATCCAAGTTCAGTACCCTGTCCCTGCTTTCTCCCCATACCCCTTGATCCCTTTAGCCTAAAGAAATATATCCAACACCTTCTTGAATATATTTAATGTATTGGCCCCTACTGCCTTCTGTGGTAGAGAATTCCACAGGTTCACCACTCTCTGGCTGAAGAAATTCCTCCTCATTTCAGTCCTAAAAGGCCTACCCCTTATCCTTAGACTGTGACCCCTGGTTCCGGACTCCCCGACCATCGGGGAACATCCTCCCTGCATCTAGTCTGTCCAGTCCTGACAGAATTTTATAAGTTTCAATGAGATCCCCTCTCATTCTTCTAAACTCCAGCGAGTACAAGCCCAATCGCTCCTCATACATCATTCCTGCCATCCCAGGTATCAGCCTGGTGAATCTTCGCTGAACTCCTTCCATGGCAAGAATATCCTTCCTCAGATAAGGCGACCAAAACTGCACACAATACTCAAGATGTGGTCTCACCAAGGCCCTGTACAACTGCAGCAAGACATCCTTGTTCCTGTACTCAAACCCTCTCGCTACAAAGGCCAACATACCATTTGCCTTAACCGCCTGCTGCACCTGCATGCTTACCTTCAGCGACTGGTGCACAAGGACACCCAGGTCTCGTTGCACTTCCCCTTCTCCCAATCTATTGCCATTTAGATAATAATCTGCCTTCCTGTTTTTGCCACCAAAGTGGATAACCTCACAGTTATCCACATTATATTGCATCTGCCATGCTTCTGCCCAATCACTCAACCTGTCCAAATCATACTGGAGTTTCTCGGCATCCTCCTCACAACACGCACGCCCAGCCAGCTTTGTGTCATCTGCAAATTTGGAGATATTACATCTAGTTCCCTTGTCTAGATCATTAATATATATTGTGAATAACTGGGGTCCAAGGACCGATCCCTGCGGTACCCCACTAGTCACTGCCTGCCACTCGGAAAAAGAGCCGTTTATTCCAACTCTGCTTTCTATCTGCCAACCAGTTCTCTACCCAAGTCAATACCTTGCCCCCAATCCCATTTACACGCTAATCTCTTATGTGGGACCTTATCGAAAGCCTTCTGAAAGTCCAAATACACCACATCCACTGGTTCTCCCTTATCTATTTTACTAGTTACATTCTCAAAAAATTCCAGTAGATTAGTCAAGCACAATTTACCTTTTGTAAATCCATGTTGACTTTGTCCGATCCTGTCTGTTTTCCAAGTGCACTGCTATTACATCTTTTATAATGGACTCGAGCATTTTCCCCGTTTTCTCTCTACCACCTTTTTTGAATAGTGGGGTAACATTAGCTACCCTCCAATCCATGGGTACTGTTCCAGATTCCATCGAATGTTGGAAGATGATCAGCAATGCATCTACTATTTCTAGGGCCACTTCCTTAAGTACCCTAGGATGTAGATTATCAGGCCCTGGGGATTTATCGGCCTTCAATCCCATCAATTTCCCTAACACCATTTCCCTACAAATACTGATTTCTTTCAGTTCCTCCCTTTCATTAGACCCTATGTTCCCCGACATCTTTGGGAGGTTATTTGTGTCCTCCTTTGTGAAGACAAAACCAAAATATGTACTTAATTGGTCTTCCATTTCTTTGTTCCCCATTATAAATTCCCCTGATTCTGACTGCAAGGGACCTATGCTTGACTTCACCAATCTTTTTCTCTTCACATATCTATAAAAGCTTTTACAGTCAGTTTTTATGTTCCCTGCAAGCTTACTCTCATATTCTATTTTCCCTTTCTTAATTAATCCCTTTGTTGAATCCTAAACTGCTCCCAATCCTCTGGATTACTGCTTTTTCTGGCCAATTTATATGTCCTCTCCTTGGATCTTATGCTATCCCTAATTTCCCTCGTTAGCCACAGTTGAGTCACCTTTTTTGTTTTATTTTTATGCCAAACTGGGATGAACAAATTCTGTAGTTCATCCATGCGGATTGTTGCAAATTTTTATTTTAATTTGCAACAATTTATAAGCAACAATGTCATTTATTGGCAAGACCCATTGGTCTTGCTAGGAATTTCATAGAGATGAAACTAGGTATAGGACCGAGTGATATCACAGGATATAACTCAGTCCATGAGAGCCAACAAAAGAAACAAACGATGGGGAGGAAATTCATTTAGACCCATTTCCTGACCTGAAAAGAAGCCCGAGGGCTTCATCAGCATATTGCTGGCAAGCTGCGGAAGCCAACTGGGCAGCCAGAGACAGCTCGCAGGTTCATGAGGGCAAAATTGGGTCAACTGCTTCCCTGCCAGCAGCCCTCGGGTAGGTCCTGGGGGGCGGATAGGAGATCGGGAGGGGCCGAACGCAGTCCGGCAACAGTCCTCGCGGCTTCTGTGGAGCTCCATATTTAAGTAAGCATTTTTTTTTAAATTAATTTAAAGGACCACTGGTTAGGCCACATGTAAACATGGTTATCCTGAGGGCAGCAGGCCCGCACTCAGGGCAGCCCAATTTCGGGAAGGGGGGTCTCAAACAGGCGTTGGGCCCTATTTGCATATGAAAAGGGCCTAATGCCCATTTCAGGCGCAGGCTCTGAATGCCTATACTAGAACCTTTAGCAATATGACGGGTGGCGCACCTCTGACGCGGAACGGCACACGCTCGCCATATCAGACACTTAGATCCCCGTTTTACAGGGCGCAAGATCATCAATGAATTGCTAGGCCAATGGCTTACAAGCAACAGAAATGTTTTTATTCCTTGGGGGTTTGACACTATCTTTTGGAAGTTAGGATAAAGACTCCAGACGTAGGTCAATAATTGCAGGGGATGCCCTACACAGGTGTCTTCTCATGTCTAGCTTATATGAAGTCAAAAATGCACTGTGTGAAAGAATGCAGTTTCAGAAACTAACATTGGCTGTAAATCCTAGTGACTGCCTACACCAGAAGGGAACAGACAAGCTTCAGTTGGTATAATAATTTGTTTCACGGTCTTGTTTGCGTAGAGAACACAGTATCAAATGGTTAGGCAATGTACAACTAAGAGTCAATACCTGTAGAAAGATATTATTTGCACTGAAAGATAAACTCAAAACAGAACTTGAGTGCTTAGAATTACTTGTGATTACAAAAGTCAGGAGTACAAGTGGGTTAGTTCCTCACTATGTGGTCTCCTCTACATTGGGGAGGCCAAATGCAGATTGGGTGACCGCTTTGCGGAACACTTCTGTTCAGTCCGCAAGGGTGACCCCGAGCTTCCGGTCGCCTATCATTTCAATTCACCGTTCCATTCCCACTCAGGCCTCACTGTCTGCGGCCTCTTGCATTGTTCCATGGAAGCTCACCTTAAACTCGAGGAACAGCACCTCATCTTCCGATTAGGCACTTTACAGCCTTCCGGACTCAATATCGAGTTCAACAACTTCCGATCATAACCTCAGCCCCTATTATATTTTTTATCCACACTTTTAGTTTGTGCCTTTTCCTTTTTTCTCTCTCTCTCCCACATGCTAAGTAGTAGCTGTTAAATTCAAAGATGGGTTTTAATTCTTAGAACAGAGACTGACAACATGCAACCGGGAACAGATAGCATAAATGCCAGCAAGGTCGAATATCAAGCATCAAAAGACAAATAGAAGTGATTAGGGAATCGTAAAATGTAAGGAAACAGGGAGGATAGCACCTGCTAGATAACAAGGAACCACGAAGCCATAAAATGCCCTTGAAGAAACTTGACAAAACATTCCTCAGAAAGATAAGAGGGAGGCCTTGTCAGTCATGCAGAAAGGGACGGCGAGGGCTGCCGTCCCGCTTCACAATTGGACAATAGGATGGGGGATCAAATGATTGACACCAGGCGATTACCAGCCCACTGAAATAACTACAAATATAGAGGACCGAGAGAGGAAATCAGACAGTCAGGGGCGAAGGCTTCCCCAAGGTGGCTACGACCTAACACCTTGGTCAAGTTTAGCCTCTGAGGTGGCTGACGGCCTCATACCTCCAACAGCTTGAGAGATGACCCAACCGAAGTGACCACTGCAGCAGACTGCAGGAATCCACCCAATCCGAGACCACCGTACTGCCTCCCCGTCCGTGGCATTCCGATTCGGGTGTCGTAGATCGCTCCTACGGTCACGGGTTGTATGTCTATTATACTCGGCTTAAACCATATGTAATATCTGATTATGCTTTAAAACTGTAGCTCTTTAATAAAAAATAACAACAGAAAATGCTGGAAAAACTCAGCAAGTCAGGCAACATCCGTGGAGAGAAATTTGAGTTGACGTTTCGGGTTTGACCCTTCTTCAAAACTGGAGAGAAAAGGAACTAGATCGAAGGCAGGGCTGCGATCGGACAAAAGAATAAAAGAACCAAAAGAAGTAAAAGAGATTAGAAGCTAGACGAGATGGTAATAGGCTGTGATTAGGTGTAAAGTGTACTGGCAGGGCAAAAGATAGCTGCCAGGTGTGAGAGAGAAACAAAAGGAAAGGGGGGGGGGGGGGGGGGGGGGAAAAAGGAAAGGAGTGGAAAAATATAAGTGAAAATGAAATAGGGGCCGAGGTTATGATCTGAAATTGTTGAACTCGATATTGAGACCGGAAGGCTGCAGAGTGCCTAATCGGAAGATGAGGTGCTGTTCCTCGAGTTTACGTTGAGCTTCCGTGGAACAGTACAAGAGGCCAAGGACGGTGAGGTCCGAGTGGGAATGGAGCGGTGAATTGAAATGACAGGCGACCGGAAGCTCGGGGTCACCCTTACGGACTGAACGGAGGTGTTCCGCAAAGCGGTCACCCAATCTGCGTTTGGTCTCCCCAATGTAGAGGAGACCGCATCGTGAGCAGCGAATACAGTATACTAGATTGCGAGAAGTACAAGTAAATCGCTGTTTCACCTGGAAGGGGTGTTTGGGGCCCTGGACAGTGGGGAGGGGGGAGGTATAGGGGCAGGTGTTACATCTCCTCCGCTTGCATGGGAAGGTGCCAGGCGAAGGCTCTTTAATAAAAGCCTTGCAACTTCTAAAGCCCTGTTGGGTAATCTGTGTGTGAGCCTGTGATCCTAATCTGACACATGGCAGCTGTCTTTCACTCTGCCAGCACATTTCACACTTCATCTAGAGCCATTGTTTGTTTCTTTACTTGTCCTATTACTATCTTGTCTCACCTTGAATATCTCTTAATGTCTCCTCTTTCATCCCCTCCCCCATTTCCCAGCCCCCAAACTGCCTTTTGTTTCATTTCCTGCCTTTTCTCTCAGTTCTGTAGAAGGGTTTCGACCCGCAACGTTGACTATTTCTCTCTCCACAGATGTTGCCTGGCCTGCTGAGTTTTTCCAGCATTATTTAGTTCCTCACTATACTGCAGACAGGCCAAACAGGCAGACACAGGTGTATAGTTACTGGGACAACAATATCAAATATCTCCAAAAGAAATGATGAGAGTTTGCAGGAGTTAAAGGCACAGAATTTCCTGTGAAGGTGTAATTGGCAGGTTATGCTGAAATTTTACACAAAATTCACCCCCATTTTGCTGTCTGTATTTACATCAAAATTGCCTGACAATCTCCCATATGCCGGAACATAAAAATCAGCTTGTGTCAGTTCACACGATCTTCCTTTCCTGGGAAACAAATTTGCATATGCCACAACAAACAGAGGTACCACAGACCCCAGAAGCAGCACAATACAATGGTGGGTCCTGGGAACTTTGGGTGAAGCACTGTAAAAAGCTCAGAACAGACATCATTCCTGAGTGAAGCTTGGAAGTAGGAGGCAGCATCCCAATGTGTCAGCATCCCAATTTTTACAAATATGTTGCAAGAATGCCACTAACTTTGTGGAGGGGGACCTGCAGGCCCTCCTCGACAAAATAGTTGGAGAGAGTGACTTCTGAAGATACAGAAAGGGAGGAACCCCCCGCGCCACGTCACACGATCAACCAGAACGCCTGGAGGGAGGTGGCACAGGAAATGTCAACAACTACTGCCTAACAAACAAATTGACAAATTCTTCTCTTGCAGAAAGGGGTGGCAGCTATTTGAAATTCAGGATTGGCAGTAGCGTTCAGAAGATTAAAGACTATAAAGACCAGAATGTGTGTTTACTTAGGAAGACACCTAGCAGCAAATGTGTTAGCAAACTCCTTTAATCTCTGTTGGTCAGGGAGTCAGGTTTTTAAAAAGCAAGATACCATAAAGTCAGACAGGCTACAAGGGGAAGTCTTGGCTCAAAGATATACTTCTATGTCTGCAAATTTCCTTCAGAATGTAGTAACCAAGTAGCAGAATGTCCACACAAGGTGGCACCCCAACACCTGCCCCGCTCGCACGCCAGGTCAACATACTGTGCTCCTCACCTAGATTTTCTTTGTCTCCGCAGGGCAAATTAGGCGCATAATGCTCAGGAGTACAAGTTGTGGGGGGTGGGGTGGGGTGGGGGGAAAGAATGACATCCCCTTTTCTAACGACCTTCACATAAACATGAGGATAAGGCCCTCTAGGTATAGGGCTACCATGGTGCCTTGCCTGTTGGGAATGCCAAGGTTGGTGGACACACAAGGAGAGTTATAAAGCTCCTCTTCTCTCTCCACAGCAGCAACCCACCCAAACACCCAGGACCAGCCTCTCACCCACACTCCGCACCGAAATGCAGGCCGCATCCGATAAGGGATCATTCTAACCTTATGTCTTTCGCTCCTACTTGGTCCAGTGAGGTCTGTGGAGACTGAAGGACAAGGAGGAGAAGGAGGAAGAGAAAGAGTAGCCCGATTAGATCACCCCTCGACCACCCAAAGTTAATGGAATACAAGCCAAGTTTATGCAATCTGTCCTCATAATTTAACCCTTTAAACCCCATCATTCTGGTGAATCTAGGCTGTACCCATAACATCTTCCCCGAGGTACAGTGCCCAAAACTGAATACAGAACTCCAGATGGGTCTGATCAATGTTCTGTACAACAGAAGCACAATTTCCTCACTTTTGAATTCCAACCGAGATAAAGGCCAACATTGCATTCGCCTTTTGTATTTGTGCACTTTCAGCGACTTGTACTGCAATTCCTTTTTCTCCTCCACCCCCTTCCAAACATGTCTTCCCTCCCCCAGCAGTGCGTCAACCAGGCTTGCACCTTACCGTTTCTTCGTTGCAAATTCTGGCCGCGGACTGGAGTTGTTGGCGGTGAAGCTGTCCGAGCTGATGGACCTCGTCTTTGTGGCTCTCCAGCTGGCTCTGTAACTGCAGCTGGAGCTGGTGCTTCTGCAGCTCGGCGGTGCTCATGTCGGCGGCCGCGCGCCGCACCTTGGCGTCGAGCAAGTCGACACGCGCCTGCAACTCGGCGCTGCGCGAGCTCGACACCCAGTAGCTGAGCGCGAGGAAAGCGAGGCACGCGCCCAGCGCCAGCAGCAAGAAGAGCAGCGGCGGCGAGCGTGCGCCGCGCCGCCCGCTCCCCAGACCCACCATCGGCCGCAAGGACACGACGATTAACTGACTCAGACACTCGGCCCCGCAGTGCGGTACCACCAGCAGCCCGGGGAGGAGAGAGGATTGAAACTACAGCTCACAGGCCGCTGTCCGGTCAAAGCCGAGAGTCTTTTTTTTAAACACCACACAGAATCCACCGAGTCAAAAGATACTTGAAAGCAAGTTCTGGATGAGGCGAACCGTTGATCGGCGCTAGTGATCGCCAGAGAAAACGTTCGGCGAGAACCTGCTCATACTGCGCCGAAAACCAACCTTAACCCTTCGAAGCAGGAGCCTGCTACCTAATGCCGACTTTGAAACCCGGACACCACCCGAGCACCTGCCACCTCAGGGCCGCACCCACCAGCCCGTCATTCCTCCTCCTCTTCACCCTCCGACTGCACGTCACACACAACCGCGCCAGGCGCGCGCACTGTCCACAAGTGGAAATTTACAAGTTTCATTCCTGTTACGGACCATGCTCAAAGGGATAAAGAAAAAAACAGCATTTTTTAAAAGACTAAACAGCAAAACTGGAATTGATAGGAAAATTGGAAAATATATACAAATTAAATAAACCTAACCATGAAATGCCTTTCCGTCTGCTCCTACCGCAAACTAAACTATTTACAATCTACCCACTCATGCAATTCACCCATTAATTTAATCTCCTCCAAAGCAATTTCTATCTGATGGCGGTGCACCCTATTTTGAAGTAGGAGGTCTAAATGTATGGACAGCTAATAGCAACAAAATCCTCTCCTCAAAAGGAGTGACCATGAGCAGTTTTCCAGGTTGTGCTGGTCTGGTCCAGCCAAAATTGACGTTAAACCAAAATTATCTAAAATAATAAATAAAAATGGTAAGGCCAGGGAAAATCAAAACAAAAATGTCATGCAGTGCCCACGAGATATGGTCAGCCTGCAGCAAAGCGGTAGGGGCCCCATGTTGGTATTCAAGGGTCACCCGTGTGCAAACTATGGTTTGAAAGGAAGACAAACCTTCGGAGGAATCCTGTCCGACATGACCTGACCATTAAAGGTAACCAAGCAAAACTGTGGTGCCTCATGTAAGTCACCATTCTTTATGTGTGCGCATGGCTAATCGGTAGCAACTGTCTATTCTACCATGGGGGGCAACACCACCGACCTTTATTGTCCCAGCTTGAGGTTCACACATGTTTACTTTCCACGAGGGGTAGCTGGATACTGATCAGGAGCGCAAACCCTAGCTGACTTCTCCCCTCGGGGGCATTGAGGCCATTATAGTTTCTTAAGGCCTATTTACAGTACCTTACATTGACCCCATCTGAGATCAGTTAACTAACACCAGAGACTTTTCTGCTCCAAATGACTCAGTACTACATCAAATGGTACATTTACACGTCAGCAGAGTTCCTTCTGTACAGTTCTTTCTCCTTAGGAAGCTGATGTCATTACTCCCTGACTGACAGGCAACCAGATTACATTACTGTGATTCAACCAGCAAGTACGAGGTGTATTGTGGGTGTACTTACCTTCTGATTTTCCATTCATCCCTCAGGGCACGTGCCTTGTTCCTTGGGAGATGGTTGACATTGCATAAACAAAGAATATGGTGTGACAAAAATGAAGCATTTTTATTTATGTTGCACTATGATATTGGTTCCTTTCTTTCTGTAACAGTACAGATGGGATTAAAAACTAGGCTCACTCAAAGAAAATGGCCGAGCTTGTTTTGATACAATACCCACAGTAATAGTCTTCCCCACTTGGGATGTTTTACTACGTTAAAGGTGCTATATAACTGCCAGTTGTTAATTTTCTCTGCATTTAAATTGATGGATGTAAGATGGGCAAACTCCATTACAGGCATCTTCTCCGCCTGACTTTCCTCTGTGCACCCCATCCAAGCAATCATTTATGCTCAAGCGTAAAAGAGGAAAATTGTGCCAGAAAGAGACTATGGATAACTAGCAATAAACCACCACCTAAACGTTAATATTCAGGGAATTCCTGTGCTGTCTAGTTTACATTGCAGTTTAGCACAGCTGATGTGACTACTTGTTATTTATCCAGCGCCTTTCACAACCTCAGGACATCCCAAAGCATTTTACAACCAATGAAGTACTTGATGTGCCTTCAATAACCACAAAACTAGAAGTTATAGACCTTAACAAGTTGGCTTTTAATCACTAAGATCAGAGCTAACATCTCAACACACTGACTGGCTCGCAGGAATGAGTCATATAGATCCTGGGATCTTTATGTAAGAGAAGTCAGGGGCGGAGCCAAGAGCCAAGACCTGGAACATTCCAGGTTAGTCAGGAAAGAGGAAGTGAAACTATACACCGTGTGGGGGAGGGTAATATACATGAGTGCAAAACGAATACAGGCAAGCCAAACACATTTCATTACATCCACCCCTTCTTTAGATTTAGTCCATCGGGGTGATGTTTCTTAAAAGTTGGTATAAGTGAGTCTGTCAGGAGGTTTTGCGGTTCTCAGTGATCGGCGCAAAGCCAGTTGGGGTGCCTCTAGGGGAGTGGATTCTGGTTCCTCCGCTGTCCGGGCCTCCGCAGTGTCTTCCAGGTTATCTGCAGTGTCCTCCAGGTTAAAGTTGGGTATTGATACCTCTGGGCGTCCTGTCTCTTTTTGGTGTAGGTCTTCCTCGGGTAGTCTCTCATCGTTCTCTCCGCTCCCCGAGGGAGCGAGGTCTTTTATGGAAACAGTGTCCTCTCGCCCGTCAGAGTATTCGATATAGGCGTACTGAGGGTTTGCATGGAGGAGCTGTACCTTTTCCACAAGGGGGTCCGTTTTATGGCCTCTCACGTGCTTCCGCAATAGTACTGTCCCCGGAGACGTCAGCCACGCAGGTAGAGATATGCCCGAGGTCGATTTCCGGGGGAAAACGAACATCTTTTCGCGAGGGGTAGCATTAGTGGCTGTACATAACAGAGACCTTATGGAGTGGAGCACGTCTGGGAGGACTTCCTGCCAGCGGGAGGTCGGAAGGCCTTTTGACTTTAAGGCTAACGTGACAACCTTCCAAACAGTAGCATTCTCCCTTTCCACTTGCCCATTACCCCGGGGGTTGTAGCTAGTGGTTCTGCTAGTGGCTATCCCCTTTGAGAGCAAGAACTGGCGCAGTTCGTCACTCATAAATGACGTCCCCCTATCGCTGTGTATGTAGTTCGGCATGCCAAACATGCAGAATAGATTACCGAGACACTTGATGACCGTGGCACTGGTCATGTCTGGGCAGGGAATGGCGAAGGGGAAGCGGGAATATTCATCGATGATATTGAGGAAGTATACGTTACGGTCGGCAGAGGGAAGGGGTCCCTTGAAGTCCAGACTTAGGCGCTCGAATGGCCGTGTGGCTTTGATAAGGTGTGCACGGTCAGGCCTGTAGAAACGAGGCTTGCATTCCGCACAGATGCGGCAGGCTCTGGTCATTGCCCTGACCTCCTCGATGGAGTGGGGCAGATTGCGGGACTTTATAAAATGGTATAGTCGGGTGACCCCTGGGTGACAGAGGTCGTTGTGGAGACCCTGTAATTTGTCCGTATGAATGCTGGCACACATTCCCCGCGATAGGGCGTCTGGGGGTTCATTAAGGGCTCCTGGCCTGTACATAATATCATAGTCGAACGTGGATAGTTCGATCCTCCACCTGAGTATTTTGTCATTCTTGATTTTCCCCCTTTGTTTATTATTAAACATGAAAGCCACCGACCGCTGGTCGGTGAGCAGGGTGAAACGTTTGCCGGCTAGGTAGTGTCTCCAGTGCCGCACTGCCTCCACTATAGCCTGTGCCTCCTTCTCGACAGAAGAGTGCCTGATTTCAGGTCCCTGAAGGGTTCGGGAGAAGAAGGCCACAGGTCTCCCAGCCTGATTGAGGGTCGCAGCTAAAGCAAAGTCTGACGCATCGCTTTCGACTTGAAAGGGAATGCTTTCGTCCACTGCACACAGTGCAGCCCTTTCAATGTCCTGTTTGATACTGGTGAAAGCCTCCCGAGCTTCAGCTGATAGTGGGAAGGACGTCGATTTAATGAGGGGTTGGGCCTCATCAGAGTAATTGGGCACCCATTGGGCATAATACGAAAAAAATCCCAAGCACCTTTTTAAAGCTTTGGGATTGTGTGGCAGGGGCAGTTCCTTTAGGGGGCGTAATCGGTCAGGGTCCGGTCCAATTACCCCATCTTCCACCACACAGCCGAGGATACAGAGACGGGTTGTGTTGAAGACACATTTGTCTTCGTTGTAGGTTAGATTCAGCTTTAGGGCAGTTTTTAAAAATCTCGCAAGATTTAGATCGTGGTCTTGCTGGTTGCGCCCGCAGATAGTGACATTGTCCAGATAGGGGTAGGTAGCTTGTAGTTTATTCTAGTCAACCATGCGGTCCATCTCACGTTGGAAGACCGAGACCCCATTTGTTACCCCGAAGGGCACTCTGAGAAAATGGTAGAGGCGTCCGTTCGCCTCAAAGGCGGTGTATGGGCGGTCCTCCGTTCTAATGGGGAGCTGGTGATACGCGGATTTGAGGTCGATAGTCGAGAAGACTCGGTATTGCGCGATCTGGTTGACCATTTCTGATATGCGGGGTAAAGGGTAGACGTCCAGCTGGGTATAAATATTAACAGTCTGGCTGTAGTCAATTACCATCCGTTTCTTTTCGCTATTTTTAACTATGACTACTTGGGCACGCCACGGACTGGTACTGCATTCAATAATGCCTTCCCGCAGGAGTCTGTCCACTTCCGCCTTGATAAAGTGTCTGTCTTCCAGACTGTACCGTCTACTTTTGGTCGCTATGGGCCTACAGTTCGGAGCGAGATTAGCGAATAAAGAGGGTGGGCTGATTTTTAAGGTTGATAGGCCACAGACTGTGAGTGGCGGCTGGGACCCGCCATATGCTAGCGTGACACTTTCGTGGTGGCACTGGAAGTCCAGGCCCAAGATTACATTAACACAGAGTTCTGGCATCACGAGGAGTTTAAAATACTTGTAGTCCGTGCCTTTTACAGTCAGTGTTACCACACAGTAGCCCAAAATGTCCGAAGTGTGGGGCTTAGCAGCCATAGCAATTCTGCTCCGTGTAGGGGTTACCGTTAATGAGTGCTGCCGTACCAGGCTAGGGTGGATAAAACTCTCGGTACTCCCACAGTCAATTAAACATTTCGTTAAATTCCCGTTTACCTGTATGTCCATCATGGATTTTGTCAACGGGTGTGGCCTGAATTGATCCACCGTGATCGAAGCCACTGTTGGGCCCTGGGCGGCCGTTGAGTTGGGAAAAGATGGCGGATCCCAAGATGGCGGCCCGCACGGCACGCACGAGGCGGTGACGGAGTTGGAAATCGGATTCCCCCTGCAGACTTTGCTAAAATGCCCCTTTTTCTTACATTTGAAGCATGTAGCGTCCTTCGCTGGGCATCGTTGTCTGGGGTGCTTGGCCTGGCCGCAGAAGTAGCATTTCGGGCCTCGAGACATTGCCGCTGTAGTAGGACTCCTGGGTGAACTTCTGTGTGGGGACTCCGGCGGTGTAGAGCTGGTCTGAGACCTGGATGGGGAAGATGGCTGATTCCAAGATGGCGGCCCGCTCGGCGCGCACGAGGCGGTGAGGGCCGCATGGCCGGAAGAATAAGAGTCAGAGTTTTTCTGGGCCACGTCCAGCGATCGCGCAGTGGCCACTGCCTTTTTTAAGTCCAGGACCTCCTTCTCCAGCAGTCTCTGCTGGATATAATTCGATTTGAGGCCCGTAATGAAGGAATCGCGGACCAATTCGTCAGAGTACGCATTGGCCGTCACGGCCTTGCAGTTACAGTCCCAGACCAAGTCCTTTAGGCCCTGTAAGAAATCGTCCATTGATTCCTCAGGTCGCTGCCTGCGTGTAGCCAGCAGATGTCTGGCGTACACTTCGTTTACTGGCCTCTGGTATTGGGCCTTCAGGATAGTGATGGCCTCCGTGTAAGAGGTGGCGTCCCGGATGAACGAATAAATCCGATGATTAACGCGAGTAGTCAGTAGACTCAGTTTATCTACCTCGCTAGCGGATGAGGCCCTCGCGAAGAGTTCGAAGCATTTGAGCCAGTGTCCAAATTGATTTGATGCTTCAGCAGAATGTGGATCCAAGTCCAGACGCTCTGGTTTTAGGAGTCGATCCATCCTAGTATTCTTTAGTGATTAAAATTGATGTGCCTTCAATAACCACAAAACTAGAAGTTATAGACCTTAACAAGTTGGCTTTTAATCACTAAGATCAGAGCTAACATCTCAACACACTGACTGGCTCACAGGAATGAGTCATATAGATCCTGGGATCTTTATGTAAGATAAGTCAGGGGCGGAGCCAAGAGCCAAGACCTGGAACATTCCAGGTTAGTCAGGAAAGAGGAAGTGAAACTATACACCGTGTGGGGGAGGGTAATATACATGAGTGCAAAACGAATACAGGCAAGCCAAACACATTTCATTACAGTACTTTTGAACAAAAGCAAAATACCGCAGATGCTGGAAATCTGAAATAAAAACAGAAAATTCTGGAAACACTCAGCAGGTCAGGCAGCATCTGTAGAGAGAGAAACAGAGTTAACGTTTCAGGTTGATGACCCTTCGTCAGGACTAGAAAATGTTAGAGATGTAACAGGTTTTTAAGCAAGTGTAGGGGCAGGGAAAGGGAGGAGGGGAGGAAAGAACAAAAGGGAAGGTCTGTGAAGGGAATTGTAGTCACTGTTGTAATGTAAGAAACACTGCAGCCAATTTGCACACAGCAAGGTCCCACAAACAGCTATGTGATAATGACCAGATAATCTGTTTTAGTGATATTGGTTGAGGGATAAATATTGGCCAATACCCCGGGGAGAAGTCTCCTGCTTTTCTTTGAAATAGTGCCGTGGGATCTTTTACGTCCACCTGAGACGGTGGACGGGGCCTCAGTTTAACGTCTCATCCAAAAGAAGGTACCTCCGACAGGGTAGCACTACCTCAGTACTGGACTGAAGTGTCAGCTTAGATATAGCCCATGGTCAAATAGTTTGCTGACACTTACTATCTAGGCCAACACGAGAAATGGTCACTTGGATGAAGGACTAGATGGTGTCTGGCAAGAGAACCATAAAATGATGCCCCAGCATGAGCCCATGCCTTAGGGAGGGAAGGGGAGAAGAAACTGGCAAGATAAAAAAATGCTTGTAAAGAGGCCATGTGGGAACAATGGCTTAATCTATCAAATTCTACACCTATACTGGGGGATATAGGTAGCGAACTGTGTACTCGGTTTATGAACTCTGGGCCAGGTCAGATAGACCAAAGTGGGCCTGTACATTCCTATTGTGTTTGTGCTATAAATGTAACTTTTAGATGCATAACTTCTGTCATTTGAAAACCAAACTCTGACAGACACTTTGTTTATGAGATATCTAAAAGATCACCTCACCCATCACTAAATTCCGAACTCTCCTTCTACCCAACAAATGGATCAGCGATGGCCACAGGCACATCCTCCTCACTGAGCTGTCAGCTAGAAATGCACAACTTATTTAAGACATTACAGGAAACTCTCGTTTAAACGGCACCTAAATATCTGGAATTCTCTATTAACCGGCAAAATTCTTGCTCCGAAAACAACACCTCAATAACTGGCAATGTTGCCGAGTCCGAGTCTCCCGCGGTGGCCGAGTTAGTCAGTGGGGGTAGTTCTCCATACTGCCACTACTCGGCTTCTTGGCGCTGTCGGGAGTCGGAACACCTCAAAACCCCTGTAACAGGAGTCTGACTCTCCCGCGCTGCCAGTAGTCTCTTCTGATCCGCCATTTTATAGGGGTACTGTGTGTCTCCCACGCTGCTGGTAGTCATTGCATTGCATTATGGAAATCCCAAAAGTTGGTCCAAGCAAAAGAAAGAGAGTGGTGTTAACTTTAAAACAGAAAATTGACATATGCCAACGACTAGAAAGGGGAGAGAAGCGTATCAACATTATGAATGAATTCAAAATCGGTTCCTCAACAATCTACGACATCAAATCGCAGAAGGATAAGCTGCTCAAGTTTTGTTCAAGCTCGGAGACATCTAAGGGTGTAGAGAAATGGCGTATGCTTCGTAAGCCTAAGCTTGAAGAGCTGGATACCGTGCTTTATGAGTGGTTTTCTCTTAAGCGTTCAGAGGGTGTTCCGATTTCTGGACCCATGCTAATCGAAAAAGCGAAGGGTTTCTACGCAATGATGAAGCTCACTGACAAGTGTGCTTTCTCCGAGGGATGGCTAACATGCTTCAAGGTACGGCATGGGATACAATGACTCGATATTTCCGGGGAGAAGAAATCAGCTGATCACGACGCCGCAGAAGAATACTGCGATTATTTCAATCGGATTGTGCAGCAACATGATTTGTCGCCAGCACAGCTAAACAATGCCGATGAAACTGGCTTATTTTGGAGGTTTTTGCCAGAACCAACGCTTGCTGGGGTTAGTGAGGCTAATGCTTCAGGTTACAAGAAAAATAAAGATCATGTAACCGTGCTAACATGTGCGAACGCTGCTGGATCACACCGGGTTAAACTTCTTGTCATTGGAAGTATAAAAATCCCCGCGCATTTAAAAATGTGAGGCACTTACCTGTTGAGTACAAAGCTCAAAGAAATGCTTGGATGGATAAGAAAATCTTTTCAACTTGGTTCTATCATATTTTTGTTCCATCTGTGAGGGAACATTTCCGTAGAATAGGGAAACCTGAAGATAGCAAATGCATTTTATTGCTTACATAGAAACATAGAAGATAAGAGCAGGAGTAGGCCATTCGGCCCCTCGAGCCTGCTCCGCCATTCAATGAGATCATGGCTGATCATCCAAATTCAGTACCCTGTCCCTGCCTTCTCCCCATATCCCTTGATCCCTTTAGCCTTAAGAAATATATCCAACTCCTTCTTGAATATATTTAATGAACTGGCCTCCACCGCCCTCTGTGGCAGAGAATTCCACAGGTTCACCACTCTCTGGGTGAAGAAATTCCTCCTCATTTCAGTCCTAAATGGCTTACCCCTTATTCTTAGACTATGACCCCTGGTTCTGGACTCCCCGGCCATCGAAAACATCCTTCCCGCATCTAGTCTGTCCAGGCCTGACAGAATTTTATAGGTTTCGATGAGATCCCCTCTCAATCTTCTAAACTCCAGTGAGTATAAGCCCAATCGACACAATCTCTCCTCATACGTCATTCCTGCCATCCCAGGTATCAGCCTGGTGAATCTTCGCTGCACTCCTTCCATGGCAAGAACGTCCTTCCTCAGATAAGGCGACCAAAACTGCACACAATACTCAAGGTGCGGTCTCACCAAGGCCCTGTACAACTGCAGCAAGACATCCTTGTTCCTGTACTCGAACCCTCTTGCTACGAAGGCCAACATACCATTTGCCTTCTTAACCGCCTGCTGCACCTGCATGCTTACCTTCAGCGACTGGTGCACAAAAACACCCAGGTCTCTGCACTTCCCCTTCTCCCAATCTATTGCCATTCAAATAATAGTCTGCCTTCCTGTTTTTGCCACCAAAGTGGATAACCTCACATTTATCCACATTATAGTGCATTTGCCATGTTTCTGCCCAATCACCCAACCTGTCCAAATCGTACTGGAGTTTCACGACATCCTCCTCACAGCATACCCTCCCACCCAGCTTTGTGTCATCTGCAAATTTGGAGATATTACATCCAATTCCCTCGTCCAGATCATTAATATATATTGTGAACAGCTGGGTTCCTAGGACCGATTCTTGCGGTACCCCACTAGTCACTGCCTGCCACTCGGAAAATGACCCGTTTATTCCAACTCTTTGCTTTCTATCCGCCAACCAGTTCTCTGTCCAAGTCAATACCTTGCCCCCAATCCCATGTGCCTTAATTTTGCATGCTAATCTCTTATGCAGGACCTTATCGAAAGCCTTCTGAAAGTCCAAATACACCACATCCACCGGTTCTCCCTTATCTATTTTACCAGTTACATCCTCAAAAAATTCCAGTAGATTAGTCAAGCACGATTTACCTGTTGTAAATCCATGTTGACTTTGTCCGATCCTGTCACTTCTTTCCAAGTGCTCTGCTATTACATCTTTTATAATGGACTCTAGCATTTGCCCTACTACCGATGTCAGGCTTACCGGTCTATAATTCCCCGCTTTTTCTCTACCACCTTTTTTGAATAGTGGGGTAACATTAGCTACCCTCCAATCCATGGGTACTGTTCCAGAGTCTATCGAGTTCTGGAAGATGACCAGCAATGCATCTACTATTTCTAGGGCCACTTCCTTAAGTACCCTAGGATGTAGATTATCAGGCCCTGGGGATTTATCGGCCTTCAGTCCCATCAATTTTCCTAACACCATTTCCCTACAATTACTGATTTCTTTCAGTTCCACCCTTTCATCAGACCCTATGTTCCCTGGCATCTCTGGGAGGTTATTTGTGTCCTCCTTTGTGAAGACAGAACCAAAATATGTATTTAGTTGGTCTGCCATTTCTTTGTTCCCCATTATAAATTCCCCTGATTCTGACTGCAAGGGACCTACGCTTGACTTCACCAATCTTTTTTTCTTCACATATCTATAAAAGCTTTTACAGTCAGTTTTTATGTTCCGTGCAAGCTTACTCTCATATTCTATTTTCCCCTTCTTAATTAATCCCTTTGTCCTCCTTTGTTGAATCCTAAACTGCTCCCAATCCTCAGGATTATTGCTTTTTCTGGCCAATTTATATGTCCTCTCCTTGGATCTTATGCTATCCCTAATTTCCCTTGTTAGTCACGGTTGAGTCACCTTTTCTGTTTTATTTTTATGCCAAACTGGGATGAACAAATTCTGTAGTTTATCTATTCGGTCTTTGAATGTTTGCCATTGCCTATCCACCGTCAACCCTTTGAGTGACATTCCCCAATCAATCCTACCCAACTCGCTCCTCAGACCATCGTAGTTTCCTTTATTTAAATTTAGGACCCTAGTCTCTGAGTCAACTACTTCATTCTCCATCTTAATGAAGAATTCGATCATATTATGATCGCTCCGACCCAAGGGGCCTCGTACAACAAGATTGCTAATTAATAGAGCAATTGATAATTGTAGAGCCCATCCGCATGAATCCAAGTTGGTTTCAGGAAATATTTTCACCATTTATTTGCCGCCAAATGTAACTTCTCTCATACAACCCATGGACCAGGGCGTTATCCAAAATCTCAAGTGTCATTACAAGAAAGACTTCCGACGTAAACTGATAAGCCAAGATGACAATATTCACGCATTTCAGAAGGAATACAATCTTAAAGATGCCATCTTTACTGCTGCATGTTCCTGGAACTTGGTGAAAGGTCACACTTTGAGACAAGCCTGGCGCAAATTGTGGCCTTCTGTAATGTTTGCTGAAAGGCATCCTTGCTATTCTGCCCAAGAAGTTATGCACCTCCATATTCTGCATTCCACCTTTCTACAAAAAAGGCAAGAGTCCACTAAGCAAGCAGACATCCGGGACATGTTTAGGAAAGCTTCCAAAAGAGTTGAAGCAGTGGAAGTGCCTGAAGAATCTGTTGAAGTGCATGATCCTGATGACCCAGCTGACATGGATATCCCCGATGAACCAGTTGACTTGGAATAAGTGTACAGTCAACCACAGTACTTTGTACTGTACTGTACAGTCGTTTATAAGTTTTGTTTTACTGTTAAGTAATTAAAGAGTTATGGATTACCCTCAACTGGCAGTACTGTACTTAATCAAGCATCTTCCACCGTCCATTTAACACAATATTCTGTAGGTGAGTACCCAATTACTGTATACTGCACATTTCTTGATTTTTTTAATTTTTCTTTGTTAATAATAGCCTCGGTAGATAACCCTCTCCGTTATCCGGAAATTTTGATAAACCGGCAACACGCCGGTCCCGTCAGTGCCGGATAAAAAGGAGTTTCCTGTACTATCTGGGGAGTCTTCCTTACTGTTTTGAGGCTATCCTCACTAAATGTAGTCTTACAAAGGAGAAATTGTTCTGCCTTACAAACCTAATTATCACTGATTAGGAGGCGGGAAATCAATTGCTGTTGCAGGTTCTTGAAAGCCTGCAGCAGTTAAAAAGAGAGGTGCAAGTCTGTGACCAAAGCAACTGTGGAGTTACAGGTAGATGTTTTGGGGCAAGAACGATTCCAGTAGGGCCCCAAGGTTTTGAGAGGCAGCCATGGAGGTGCTGATGGAACAAGTACAGAATAGAAGAGGTCCTCTTTTCCTCAGATGGTCAATGGGTACCAAGGCATATTGGTGGACAGGCACGGCGAGAGGCGACACAACATGTGAATGAGATCTGAATTATTTAACGATCTCAACAGATTTGCCAAAATAAGAGTCTGATTCACATCCCTCATACTTTCTGCACAGCCCTGCAGTACTCTACTTTTGCCTCAGCACTATCAATCCTTCTCTTCCAGGCTTGCAATGGCTGTCCATCAGGGAAGATTTCACTGCACCTCCTTTCTGCTTGCACTCACATCTTCAAAAGCTGTTACTGCCTTCAAAACTACTTTTCCCTCAGCTACTCTTGTTGTTTCTTCCTGTCATCATTCACACTATGGCGAGCTGTCTCATACATAGCAAGGGATGAAAGCCGTTGCCCAGGGCACCTGTTAACCCACTTCTACTCTTCTTGCAAAAGAAAATGGCGCACAACCGGAGGCAGACAACCAGCACAGGAGAAGGTCCTACCGCACTGCAAACACTCCCCCCTATAAAAAGGCCACCATTGATATCATAGGAAGACACGTTGAAGGAGGACGATCCTGAGGCACCACCGCACTCTCTATACCTTGCAGGAGAATGAGCAGGTCATTGGAATCGCAATTAGCTCATCCCTCACACCTCTTGCTGCAAGGCATTGAGGTGGCCTTCCTTCATCTGCTGCTTCCGCGCCTTCACTCTGGTCTTCCTCATCTGATGAGGACAGCTGGTGTTGCTGTGCCTCCTCCAAATGCAGACCTCTCTGTAATATGAGATTGTGCAGTATGCAGCACATCAAGATGAAGCAGGAGACTGTTTGTGGGGCATATCGTAGGGAGTGCCCGATCTGTTGAGACATCTAAACCTGTGCTTCAGCATCCTGATGGTGTGCTCAATAATGACCCTGGTCCACTCCTTAAGAGACTTAAGCACATAATCTAGGCTGAAACTCCGGTGCAGTACTGAGGATGTGCTGCACTGTCAGAGTGCCGTCTCTCGGATGAGACGTTAAACTGAGGCCCCGTCTGCCCTCTCAGGTTGATGTAAAAGATCCCATGGCGCTATTCAAAGACGAGCAGGTGAGTTCTCTCCGGTATGCTAGCCAATATTTATTCCTCAAATCAACACCACGAAAAAACAATTATCTGGTCATCATCACATAGCTGTTTGTGGGAGCGTGCTGTGTGAAAAATTGGCTGCAGCATTTTTTACATTACAACAGTAACTACACTTCAATAGTACTTCATTGGCTGTAAAGCGCTTTGGGACATCCTGAGGTCATGAAAGGCGCTATATAAATGCAAGTTCTTTCTTTACTATTTTTGGGGATGCAGCCTGACTTTAATAGGTTGAGATACTCTGAACTAAATTTTATCCCACCCTGCCCCCTTTCCATTCCTATGCCACCAGCCATTATGACAAGAAAACACACCCTTTATCCCACATCTAGTGATGGATATATAGGGCCTACAGAGGGTGCAGAGGAGGGCGCAAAGATAATACCTAAACTTGTATCTGTTAGCTATGAGGCATTAGGATAAGCAAGGCTTGGACAGAGTGAGAAATTATTTTGAAATCATGAGAGAGTTAGGACTGTGGGGAGTTAGTATTGCTTATTATGCACACCTGCTTAAATTATATTTTTCTGGTTTCATTTGTTTTTCTCTTTTTTTTATCATTGCACGTATAGGAATTGGAGTTGGGAGAACAGAGGATGAATATGGCTGCCAGCAATTCCAAAATATGGGTAGGGATATTCTTGTGGAATATATATTTTTCAGGTGATTTTAGAAAGCAAGGGACAACAAGGAAGCATTGCAAGTTTACCCTTGACATGTGCGACTGGCTGATTGCACTGGAAAAGACAGTTGTGAGGTTAGTGAAAGAGGTGAGTGAGTTTTCACAGAGATAAAGATTTTTCTGCACAAGGCTGCCTCTGCTGTATTTGTTCCCCCACAAGATGCTAAATCTAATGTCTAAACAACAAACCGCAATCTGCTACTGACTTAAAAGCACCTCCAAGTTCGAAACATGAGGGCTCCACCCAGGGGACATCTGCTAAAAACAATACGTCTACACAACCAAGGAGGAAAAGAAAAAAGTACAGTGTAATGAGGAAGAAGACTCAGAACACCAACACCAATACATCTGAGTCAGTAAGGCAGGATGAGCAGCGTAAGAGGGGTAAGGTACGAGGGATTGGGGATTCCATTTTTAGAATCGCTGACAGGGTACTTTGCAGAAAGAAGGAAGTAAACTCCATTGTGCTCTGTTTTCCTGGGGCTAAGCTAACTGATATCGATACAGTAGTAGTGTTCAGGTGTTAGCGAGTGCCTAAAGGAGGTACTGTTTCTGTTCACATGAGGATAAATGATATAACTGAAAGAAGGTTTGACATACAAACAAAAGTTCATAATTTTAAACAATATGGTGTTCAGGTTTTTGCTTCAGGATTTCTACCAACCATGAAAGGTGCTGCTAACCAGAACAACCAAATCATGGATTTCAATCTCTAGTTCCAAAGCTGGGTAAGGAAGAAGAAGCTACAATTCATTGACAACTGGATCTAGTTTGTTGGATAACAGGGGCTTCTTAACAAAGATGGTAATCATCTAAATAAGGTAAGTGCGAATCTTTTTGCTGTCAATGTGCAGGAGGCATTCATAGAAACATAGAAGATAGGAGCAGGAGTAGGCCATTCGGCCCCTCGAGCCTGTTCCGCCATTTAATGATATCATGGCTGATCATCCAAATTCAGTACCCTGTCCCTGCTTTCTCCCCATATCCCTTGATCCCTTTAGCCTTAAGAAATATATCTAGCTCCTTCTTGAATATATTTAATGAATTGGCCTCAACTGCCTTCTGTGGTAGAGAATTCCACAGGTTCACCAATCTCTGGGTGAAGAAATTCCTCCTCATCTCAGTCCTAAATGGCTTACCCCTTATCCTTAGACAGTGACCCCCTGGTTCTGGACTCCCCACCATCGGGAACATCCTTCCTGCATCTAGCCTGTCTAGTCCTGTTAGAATTTTATAAGTTTCAGTGAGATCCCCTCTCATTCTTCTGAACTCTAGCGAATACAAGACCAATCGACCCAATCTCTCTTCATACGTCATTCCTGCCATCCCAAGTATCAGTCTGGTGAATCTTCACTGCACTCCCTCCATGGCAAGTATATCCTTCCTCACATAAGGCGACCAAAACTGCACACAATACTCAAGATGTGGTCTCACCAAGGCCCTGTACAACTGCAGCAAGACATCCTTGCTCCTGTACTCGAATTCTCTCACTATGAAGGCCAACATACCATTTGCCTTCTTAACCGCCTGCTGCACCTGCATGCTTACCTTCAGCGACTGGTGCACAAGGACACCCAGGTCTCGTTGCACTTCCCCTTTTCCCAATCTATTGCCGTTCGGATAATAATCTGCCTTCCTGTTTTTGCCACCAAAGTGGATAACCTCGCATTTATCCACATTATACTGCATCTGCCATGCATCTGCCCAATCACCCAACCTGTCCAAATCATACTGGAGTTTCTCTGCATCCTCCTCACAGCACACACGCCCACCCAGCTTTGTGTCGTCTGCAAACTTGGAGATATTGGGCTAGATTTTCAGTTGCTTGCGCCAGCAGTTAGCGCCTTAAGAGAAGTGATTTTCGGGTGCTATGCGTGTAGCGCCCGGGCGCAGCGCAGTTTGCGCCCCGCCCCAAATTAAGTTGCCCGTTAGCGCCGGTGCAAAGTTTAGCGGCCGCCCGGATGCGCGCGCTGAAAATGACGTCACATCCTCGTGCAACGCCCTTTGGCCGCCCCGAATGCAAACTTCAGTCGGACCGCCCCATTGTGCGGCTGGCGTCCAGAGCGTTTGTAAAATGGAACGCAACACACCCTGGGGAGCGCAAATTACAGGGCACTCCTCCTGCACTATAAAAGGCAGTCTGCATGTGTTGTGTGGAAGGATCCAGTGTGTTGTTGTGAACAGTGTATTTATGCGTCCGGCCACCGCCTCCTCCTCCTCCTCCTCCTCCTCCTCCTCATCCTCATCATCATCATGTTTCCCCCCCAGACTCTGCCTTTGAAAAAAACACATGCACCCTTCCCCTTTAAGAGCTCACTGGCACCAGAGTGTCTGCCGTGCGCTGCGCCCAAGCTCGGGTGTTGCGCTGTGCACCGCCGGCTTAGCGCCGAAAGATAGTAGTGGAACGCCTCTTTTAGCGCTCCACCAACCTCTTAGGGCGAAGCCACTGAATTTCCGGTAACGGGGCGCTACTTTGGGGCGGGCGCTAACTTCGGGCGGGCGCTAAGGTTAGCGCCCCAAAACTGTCTATACTGAAAATCTAGCCCATTGTATCTAGTTCCCTCGTCTAGATCATTAATATATATTGTGAATAACTGGGGTCCTAGCACCGATCCCTGCGGTACCCCACTAGTCACTGCCTGCCTCTCGGAAAAAGACCCGTTTATTCCAACTCTTTGCTTCCTGTCTGCCAACCAGTTCTCTAGCCATGTCAGTACCTTACCCCTAATCCCATGTGCTTTAACGTTGCACGCCAATCTCTTATGCGGGACCATATCGAAAGCCTTCTGAAAGTCCAAATACACCACATCCACTGGTTCTCCCTTATCTATTCTACCAGTTACATCCTCAAATAATTCCAGTAGATTAGTCAAGCATGATTTACCTTTTGTAAATCCATGTTGACTTTGTCCGAGCCTATCACTGTTTTCCAAGTGCTCTGCTATTACATCTTTTATAATGGACTCTAGCATTTTCCCCACTACCGATGTCAGGCTTACCGATCTATAATTCCCCATTTTCCCTCTACCACCTTTTTTAAATAATGGGGTTACATTAGCTACCCTCCAATCCATGGGAACTGTGCCAGAGTCTATAGAATTTTGGAAGATGACCAGCAATGCATCTACTATTTCTAGGGCCACTTCCTTAAGTACCCTAGGATGTAGATTATCAGGCCCTGGGGATTTATCGGCCTTCAAACCCGTCAATTTCCCAAACACCATTTCCCTACAAATAGTGATTTCATTCAATTCCTCCCTCTCATTTGACCCCATGTTCCCTGACATCTCTGGGAGGTTATTTGTGTCCTCCTTTGTGCAGACAGAACCAAAGTATGTATTTAATTGGTCTGCCATTTCTTTTTTCCCCACTATAAATTCCCCTGATTCTGACTGCAAGGGACCTACGCTTGACTTCACCAATCTTTTTCTCTTCACATATCTATAGAGGCTTCTACAGTCAGTTTTTATGTTCCCTGAAAGCTTACTCTCATATTCTATTTTCCCCCTCTTACTTAATCCCTTTGTCCTCCTTTGCTGAATCCTAAACTGCTCCCAATCCTCAGGTTTGCTGCTTTTTCTGGCCAATTTATATGTCCTCTCCTTGGATCTTATGCTAACCCTAATTTCCCTTGTTAGCCACAGTTGAGTCACCTTTTTTGTTTTATTTTTATGCCAAACAGGGATGAACAAATTCTGTAGTTCATTCATGCGATCTTTAAATGTTTGCCATTGCCTATTTACCATCAACCCTTTAAGTAACGTTCCCCAATCCATCCTAGCCAATTCGCAACTCATACCATCGTAGTTTCCTTTATTTAAATTCAGGACCCTAGTCTCTGAGTCAACTACTTCACTCTCCGTCTTAATGAAGAATTCTATCATATTATGATCGCTCCTCCCCAAGGGGCCTCGCACAACAAGATTGCTAATTAATCCTTTCTCATTACATAATACCCAGTCTAAGATGGCCTGATCTCGAGTTGGTTCCTCGACATATTACTCCAGGAAACCATCCCGTATAGACACTAGGAATTCCTCTTCCACGGTATTGTTACTAATTTGGTTAGCCCAATCTATATGTAAATTAAAGTCACCCATGATAACTGCTGTGCCCTTATTGCACGCGTCTCTAATTTCATGTGTAAGTGGTTTTGATCTTAGCCCAATTGCTAGACGGACGGTTCGAATCGCCCCCGCCTTACGAAAGTTCTATACCCGGGAATTATTATTCAGAGTGTAAATGAAATAAGTCACGGACAGGAATGCTTCAGTGAAAAATCAGACTTATATTTATTTGGTCTAACATACACTGGCTAAAACATGCACTACTAAACAAAATCACTGTCTCTGTGGAGAATAAGATCCAGGTTACAAACAACATACATACAGTACACAACTGGGGACTATAACATGCAGTAATTCCTTTGTTGCTATGGTGGACTCTAACTCCATCCCTACCAACAAATTACCCAGTCGCATAAGCCCCTTCGCCTGGCTGAACCAGACGAAGGTCCCACCCCAGAATAGCCCAAAAACTTCACTTCTGAGAATAACTCTGAGCCCTTACAGCTCACCCAGCTTGCCTGGGATATCGGGTTACCGGCTTGGGACACTCGAGACCATGCTTACCACCATACACAGTCGGTCTTGATCGCTCCGCTCAGCAGCTTCTTCCTCTGGTGCTTCTTGTTAGGTCGACCTTGGTGGAGCGGGAGCAAGAGAGAGAAAGAATGGTGGAAATGGATCTATCTTTATAGGAAAATAACAACAGAGAATGCTGGAAAAACTCAGCAGGTCAGGCAACATCTGTGGAGAGAAATTTGAGTTGACGTTTCGGGTTGAAACCCTTCTTCAAAACTGGAAAGAAAATAAAAAGATCGAATGCAAAGCTGCGATCGAACAAAAGAAGTAAAAGAGACAATAAAAGGTATGCGAAGCCAGATGAGATGGTAATGGGCCCGTGGAGACAAAAGGCAGCTGAGATTAGGTGTGAAGTGTACTGGCAGGATAAGGACAGCTGCCAGGTGTGAGAGAGAAACAAAAGGAAAGGAGTTGGGGGGGGGGGGGGGGAGAAAAAAAAAGGACCCAAAACAAAGGGGTGGAAAAAATTAAAAGGAAAAAAGTAATAGGGGCCGAGGTTATGATCTGAAATTATTGAACTCGATATTGAGTCCGGAAGGCTGCAAAGTGCCTAATCGGAAGATGATTTGCTGTTCCTCGAGTTTACGTTGAGCTTCCGTGGAACAATACAAGAGGCCAAGGACGGTGAGGTCCGAGTGGGAATGGAGCGGTGAATTAAAATGACAGGCGACCGGAAGCTCGGGGTCACCCTTACGGACTGAACGGAGGTGTTCCACAAAGCGGTCACCCAATCTGCGTTTGGTCTCCCCAATGTAGAGGAGACCGCATCGTGAGCAGCGAATACAGTATACTAGATTGCAAGAAGTACAAGTGAATCGCTGTTTCACCTGGAAGGGGTGTTTGGGGCCCTGGACAGTGGGAAGGGGGGAGGTATAGGGGCAGGTGTTACATCTCCTGCGCTTGCACGGGAAGCTGCCAGGCGAAGGGGAAGGGCTGTTGGGGTGATAGAGGAGTGGACTAGTGTCACGGAGGGAGCGGTCCCTACGGAATGCTGAAAGGGGAGGGGAGGGGAAGATGTGTTTGGTGGTGGGATCACTTTGGAGGTAGCGGAAATGGCGGAGGATGATCCGTTGAATGTGGAGGCTGGTGGGGTGAAAGGTGAGGACAAGGGGAACCCTATCGTGGTTCCGGGAGGGAGGGGCAGGGGTGAGGGCAAAAGTGCGGGAGATAGAACGGACACGGTCGAGGGCAGTGTCGACCACGGTAGAGGGGAATCTCAGTTGCGGAAAAAGGAAGACATGTCGGAAGCACTGGTGTGGAAGATGGCATCGTTGGAGCAGATACGGCGGAGGTGGAGAAACTGGGAGAATGGAATAGAGTCCTTACAGGAGGCGGGGTGGGAGGAAGTGTAATCCAGGTAGCTGTGGGAGTCAGTGGGCTTGTAGTGAATATTGGTCGATAACCTATCCCCAGAGATGGAGACGGAGAAGTCGAGGAAGGGCAGGGAGGAGTCAGAGATGGACCATGTGAAGGTGAGGGAAGGGTGGAAATTGGAGGCAAAGTGAATGAAATTGTCTAGTTCGGGGCGAGAGCAGGAAACGGCACAGATACAGTCATCAATGTATCGGAAAAAGAGGTGAGGGAGGGGACCTGAGTAGGACTGGAACAAAGATTGTTCCACATAGCCCACGAAAAGGCAGGCATAGCTAGGACCCATGCGGGTACCCATAGCAACACCTTTAATTTGGAGGAAATGAGTGGAGTTAAAGGAAAAGTTGTTCAATGTGAGAACAAGCTCAGCCAGGCGGAGGAGGGTGGTGGTGGATGGGGACTGGACGGGCCTCTGTTCAAGGAAGAAGTGGAGCGCCCCCAGGCCATCCTGGTGGGGGATGGAGGTGTAGAGGGATTGTACGTCCATGGTGAAAAGGAAGCGGTTGGGGCCAGGAAACTGGAAACTGTTAAAGTGGTGGAGGGCGTCCGAAGAGTCGCGGATGTAGGTGGGAAGAGACTGGACAAGGGGAGAAAAGATAGAGTCGAGATAGGAAGAGATGAGTTCCGTGGGGCAAGAACAGGCTGAAACGATGGGTCTACCAGGGCAGTCCTGTTTGTGGATCTTGGGAAGGAGATAGAAGCGGGCTGTGCGGGGTTGAGGAACTATGAGGTTGGTGGCAGCGGAGGGAAGATCTCCAGAGGAGATGAGGTCCGTGACAGTCTTGGAAATGGTGGTTTGATGTTCGGTAGTGGGGTCATGGTCCAGGTGGAGGTAGGAGGAGGTGCCGGAGAGTTGGCGTTCAGCTTCTGCTAGGTAGAGGTCTGTACGCCAAACAACAACAGCACCACCCTTGTCAGCGGGTTTAATGACAATGTCAGGGTTGGATCTAAAAGAATGGAGTGCTGCGAGTTCAGAGGGAGGTAGGTTGGAGTGAGTGAGGGGAGCAGAGAAATGGAGACGGCCGATGTCACGGCGGCAGTTAGCGATGAAAAGATCTAGAGAGGGTAAGAGGCCAGGGGGAGGGGTCCAGGTAGAACGGGAATTCTGCAAGCGGGAGAAAGGGTCAGTTGTGCGGGGGGAAGACTCCTGGCCAGAGAAGTGGGCACGGAGCCAAAGGCGGCGGAAAAAGAGTTCAGCATCATGCCGAGCTCGAAATTCATTGAGGTGGGGACGTAAGGGGATGAAGCTCAGGCCTTTGCTGAGGACTGATCGTTCATGGTCAATGAGTGGAAGGTCAGAGGGGATAGTGAAAACACAGCAGGGGGTGAGATTGGGAGAAGGGGGGTCAGAGGAAAGTGAAGGGGAAGAAGGTTCCGGAGGGGCGTTGGTGTCCAAGAGTTGATGAAGCTTGCGATCCTTGACATCGGAAAGGAAGAGAAAATGTTTTTTGTTGACGCGTCGGATGAGTCGAAGGATGAAATGGAACTGTGGACCCGAACAGCTTTGAGATAGAGTGTGCCAGTGTTGCTGAAGAGAGAGGTCGAGGAGTCTGGCTACCTCTATCTTTCCCGCCAATCTTTAAAATCCTTTTGTTTCTAAGCACTCTGATGCTTAAACAGTGATGGGTCATCATCGGACCCATGAGTATTCTGTGATTGGACTAATGGCCCTAAGTCTTGGACATATCTTTTGGTCTTTGTGTTGGGAAAAACTGGCTCCTCTTCGGCTGGCTGAGGCTAGTGGGTTCATTGTTCTGCTTCTCTTCTGAGATGGAGGTGAGAAGTGCTTTTGCATATTACAGTGGCTTTCTAATAGGTTCAAGTTCAACAGGTGCCACAGGGTCCTCAGCCCCTTCGTCAATGGCCCCCTTCCTTTTCCCAGGACTGTCGGGCTAAACCATACATTCCAGATGACTGACATTTCTTTTGTCACAGCCAACTGCCATGCATTCTCTGGAGTTTTAACAAACCAATCCCCCACGCATCTGCGCAGGGCGGTCCCACCACAGGGAAAACACCCTCAGAAAAATCCTATAAAGCCCACAAAATATTCTCGACTGAGTCCATTCTTCAAACAGAGACTTTGCGATCTCTTCAGTCCCCCGTTTGATGCTTTTCTTTCCACAAAGCATCACTCGACGAGAGAGCAAAAGCCAAAGTCTCCCACAAGTGAAGCTGTTTCCCTGATTTTGCATTTTAAACCCCAGAACTGCACCCCTTACTGCGTGTCATAGTTCCCTTCTCCTGAGTCAAAACATCAGCGAAACGGCTTCTTAACACATTCAAATGGCTGGGTTCCAATTCCCACCGACAAACTTCAAGTCAAAATACAGAACATTAATAAGATCCACAGGACATTACCAAAAAGTCACCGCGCACATCACTCAGTACAGCATTGACAGGTGGTAACACATTACAAAAATGAAACAGCGCACATCGCGCAATACAGAGTGTAAAACTATAACCAGAATGCAATACACTTGCTTACAGAACTTTGGTACATTACAAGTTTTGGCAGGGAGAAACCATCATCAACATAAATCAATTACACCTTTCCGGATCGATCTAACACCCCTTGCCACCGCGTTTGGAGCATCTGGCTCTGTCGCCTGCAGCTGGTGTAAAACAAGTAGCTTATAAGCAACAATTGTATGATAACTAATGCATGGGAACAGATGCGGATCCAGGGAGGAATCTCTATACTCAAACCGATGTGCCACCATGGTGGCAAGACAATCCACTTGATCTCCTCCCCCACTTCTACTGTCTTTTGCTCTAAAGTGTAAAAATGTTTCTGGGAGAGCTCAACGGCCTTTATTAACTCAGTGAGGTGTTCCGGCAGAAAAGGAATCGGGTAACTGAAATGCTCCACATAGTCCTGGAGACGCGTGAAGGTGTTGTTCACAGTGAGGTGAATGGTCGAGGGTTCGGGGATGGGAGTAATTCGCTCTTGTGCCACTTGAACCTCAGCCTTAGGTTTGAAGCAAAAACTGCTCTCGCTCACCGGACACCACGGGCTGGATTTTCATTGAGGAGGAGGGTAGGAGGCGGGACTACAAATTTCGGGGTTGTAGTCCTGCCTCCATCAAGTTGTAGCTAACCCACACGATTTTGACTTGATTGACCTTGTTGAGCCCGCCCAGCGGGCTCAGCAGGCCAATTAAGGGCCACCCAACAACAGGTGACATGACAGATTGATATTTCATCTGTCAAGACCTTTTGACAGATGAAATATCAGTGTTTCACAGCTGTTTGAAGCTGTCAAACACTGACAATCTGTACTCTAAGTTAATTCCTTCCTCTCAGGATGATTTAGAGATCTCTCCGGAACAGAAAGCTGAATGCTGCAATTTTTGACAGCTCGCGGCCATTCTGCTTTCTGTACCGGTGAGATGAGGGACTCCCGAGACCTGAAGGAAGGAAGGCTGTAAAGGTAAGTATAACTTCTTTAAACACTTTAAACACACCAAACACACTTACCTCTGCACTCATGCACCCATCACTCACCTGAACACCAGACATCTCGACCCCTCCAAGCCCTTCAGCCCGCCTCGCTAACTTGGCGTGGTTTGGAGCCGCCGGGAACCCCACACTTCAAGAATGAAAATAGGGATTAGGCTAAAAACTGCCTGTTAACTACCTGTTAACAGGCAGTTAATTGGCATTAATCCCCTTCCCGCCTCGGGGAGGCGGGTCCCAGTGCGGGTCGGGTACCCGCCTTCTTTGAAACTGGCATGGAGGCGGGTTGGGGGCGGGATGGGTTCGTGCCCCCCCGATTTCGGGATTTTAACCCCCACCCCCCCCACACGTCTCCAATCCCGCCTCCACGGCCCAATGAAAATCCTGCCCCACATGTCCTAGTTGTACCGGTAGCGGAGCGCACTTGTGGTGACACAGTATGTCCCACTCCCTACGTATGCTACCTGATGTGCCATCAATAACTCAAGGACAAGAAGTTAAAGGATTCAACTGAAGGCTTTTAATCGCTAAGAACATTGCACGTCATTCCACATCGGATTCGTCTGGCAGAATGACTCATACAGCTCTTGAGACCTTTATATGACAAAAGACAGGGGCGGAGCCAATACACACAATAGGGGAAAAGGGGGCGGTACACACAATACAATGCAGGTAAAACACAGGGGCTGATGAAGACATATATTTCATCACATTCACCCCTTCTACAGATTTAGTCTGTCCGGGGGTGTGGTAGTCCTTCCTGAACGTCGCAACAGTACCTCGGGTTCCGACCGGGAGTCCGTGGTGCCCTCCTGGGCATACCCATGTGCTGGGGGTGTTGCAGGTACTTCTGGGGGTGGTGAGGATACCTCTGGGGATGGTGGAGGTTCTTCTGGGGGTGGTGAGGATGGGTCGTCGTCGCTTCCTGCCGAGGCGAGGTCCTTTATGGACACGGTGTCCTCACGCCCGTCGGCGTGCTTGACGTACGCGTACTGTGGGTTTGCGTGGAGTAGGTGTACTGCCTCCACGAGGGGATCCGTTTTGTGGCCCCTCACATGCTTCCGTAATAGGACTGTCCCTGGGGTGGAGAGCCACGAAGGTAGGGACACTCCCGAGGTTGATTTGCGGGGAAAAACAAACATCTTCTCGTGAGGAGTGGCGTTAGTAGCAGTACACAGTAGCGACCTTATCGAGTGGAGTACGTCTGGGAGGACCTCTTGCCAGCGGGAGGTAGGGAGGCCTTTAGACCTTAGTGCTAAGGTGACCGCCTTCCACACTGTCGCGTTCTCCCTCTCCACTTGCCCATTACCCCAGGGGTTATAACTAGTGGTCCGACTCGTGGCTATCCCCTTCGACAGCAGGTATTGGCGCAGTTCGTCGCTCATGAACAACGCCCCCCTGTCAGTGTGGATGTAGTTCGGCATGCCGAACGTGCAAAACAGGCTGCCGAGGTACTTGATGACCGTGGCACTGGTCATGTCTGGGCAGGGGTAGGCGAATGGGAAGCGGGAGTACTCGTCCACAATGTTGAGAAAGTACACATTGCGGTCGGTGGAGGGGAGTGGTCCCTTGAAATCTAAGCTCAGGCGCTCGAATGGCCGTGTAGCTTTGATCAGGTGGGCTCGGTCGGGCCTGTAAAAACAGGGCTTGCATTCCGCACAGGTGCGGCAGTCCCTGGTCATAGACCGGACCTCCTCGATGGAATAGGGCAGGTTACGGGATTTTATAAAGTGAAATAGCCGGGTGACCCCTGGGTGGCAGAGGCCATTGTGGAGGCCCTGTAGTCTGTCTCCCTGGATGCTGGCACACATCCCTCGTGATAGGGCGTTGGGGGATTCGTTGAGGGCCCCCGGCCTATATATTATGTCGTACTCAAACGTGGAGAGTTCGATCCGCCACCTGAGAATTTTGTCGTTCTTGATCTTCCCCCTCTGTTTGTTGTTAAACATGAAGGCTACCGACCGCTGGTTGGTAAGCAGGGTGAAGCGTTTGCCGGCTAGGTAGTGCCTCCAGTGCCGCACTGCCTCCACTATGGCCTGGGCCTCCTTCTCTACCGAGGAGTGCCTGATCTCGGGCCCTTGGAGGGTTCTTGAGAAAAAGGCTACGGGCCGCCCATCCTGGTTGAGGGTGGCTGCTAAAGCGAAGTCAGACGCATCGCTTTCGACCTGGAAAGGGATGTTTTCGTCCACTGCCCGCAACGCGGCCTTCTCAATGTCGTGTTTAATGCTGTTGAAGGCGGCGTGGGCCTCGGCCGTGAGTGGGAAGGACGTTGATTTCAGGAGGGGACGGGCCTTGTCGGAATAATTGGGGACCCATTGGGCGTAATAGGAGAAAAACCCCAGGCACCTTTTCAGGGCCTTGGGAGTGTTTGGTTGGGGTAGCTCCCGTAGGGGGCGCAATCGGTCGGGGTCCGGACCGACTTCCCCGTTTTCCACGCAGCCCAGGATACAGAGGCGCATGGTGCTAAAGACACACTTATCCTCGTTGTAGGTGAGATTGAGTCTGAGGGCGGTTTTCAGAAATCTCGCGAGGTTCGAGTCGTGGTCTTGCTGGTCGTGGCTGCAGATGGTGACGTTGTCTAGATATGGATAGGTGGCTGTTAACTGGTTCTCATCGACCATGCGGTCCATCTCCCGCTGGAAGACCGAGACCCCATTCGTTACCCCAAAGGGGACTCTGAGGAAGTGGTAGAGGCGTCCGTTCGCCTCAAAGGCGGTGTATGGACGGTCCTCCGGCCTAATGGGGAGCTGGTGGTATGCCGATTTTAGGTCGATGGTGGAAAACACCCGGTATTGCGCAATTTGGTTAGCCATATCCGCTATGCGGGGCAGAGGGTAGGCGTCTAGTTGGGTGTATAGATTAACCGTCTGGCTATAATCTATCACCATCCGCTTCTTTTCGCTACCCTTAACTACTACTACCTGGGCGCGCCACGGGCTGGTACTGCATTCGATGATACCCTCCCGCTTGAGTCTTTCTACTTCAGATGCAATGAACCGTCTGTCCTCCCAGCTGTACCGCCTACTCTTGGTCGCTATGGGTCGACAGTTGGGTGCGAGGTTGGCGAACAGAGAGGGCGGCTTGACCTTCAGGGTAGCCAGACCGCACACTGTGAGGGGCGGCTGGGACCCACCGTAGGTAAGCGTGATACTTTGGTGGTGGCACTGGAAGTCCAGACCCAAGATCACGCTCACACAGAGACCTGGCATTATCAACAGTTTAAAATCTCTGTAATCAGTGCCTTTTACCGACAACATAACCGCGCAGAAACCTGTAATTTTTGAGGTATGAGTCTTATCAGCCATGGCGATTTTGCCCTGTGTAGGGACTATTGTTAGTGAAAGTCGTTTTACCAGGCTAGGATGAATAAAGCTTTCGGTGCTCCCGCAGTCAATCAAGCATTTAACCTTGTTCCCGTTTACCTCTATGTCCATCATCGATCTAGACAACGGATGCGGCCTGGATTGATCCACTGTGATTGAGCCCACCAGTGGGTCCTGGGGGTCCATGTAGTCGGGACAAGATGGTGGACTCCATGAGGGTGGACAAGATGGCGTCCAAGATGGCCGCCCCCACGGCGCGCACGCGGCGGTGGCGGAGTTGGAGGCGGGGTTCCCTCTGCAGACTTTACTGAAATGTCCTTTCTTCCCGCATTTAAAACAGGTGGTGCCCTTCGCTGGGCACAAATGCCTGGAGTGTTTGTCCTGGCCGCAGAAGTAGCATTTCGGGCCCCGATGCATCGTGGCAGTAGTGGGGCTCCTGGGTGGAGGCTGGGGCTCCGACGGTGCTGGGCTGGCCTGAGACCTGGGAGGTGAAGATGGCTTCCAAGATGGCGGCCCCCACGGCGCGCACGAGGCGGAGTGGGCCGCGTGGCCTGAGGAACAGGATTCAGAGTTCCTCTGGGCCATATCCAGCGATCGCGCTATGCCCATAGCCTGTTTTAAGTCCAGTCCCTCCTTTTCAAACAGTTTCTGCCGAATGTAATTTGAACTGAGGCCCGCAATAAAGGAGTCTCGGATCAGCTCCTCCGTGTACACGGTGGCAGACACGGCCTTACAGTTACAGTCTCTGCCCAGTACTTTTAGGCTTAGCATGAAGTCCTCTAGTGACTCACCATGCCGCTGCATGCGAGTAGTCAGAAGATGCCTGGCGTACACCTCGTTTATTGGCCGCACGTAGTGGGCCTTCAGAATGGTGCAGGCATCCTCGTAGCTGGTGGCATCTCGGATGAGAGGGGAGACCCGATGACTCACCCGGTTTCGCAGAATTCCCAGTTTCACGTCTCTGGTGGCGGTCGCGGCTGCTATGGCGGTGGCTGAGGTTTCGATGAAAAATTCGAAGCATTGGAACAAGTGTCTGAACTGTGTGGCTGCGTCTGTGGCATGGGGGTCCAGATCCAAGCGCTCTGGTTTCAGGAGTCGATCCATCTTGGTGTTTTAGCGATTAAAATTGATGTGCCATCAATAACTCAAGGACAAGAAGTTAAAGGATTCAACTGAAGGCTTTTAATCGCTAAGAACATTGCACGTCATTCCACATCGGATTCGTCTGGCAGAATGACTCATACAGCTCTTGAGACCTTTATATGACAAAAGACAGGGGCGGAGCCAATACACACAATAGGGGAAAAGGGGGCGGTACACACAATACAATGCAGGTAAAACACAGGGGCTGATGAAGACATATATTTCATCACACTACCTTTAAAATGAACATGTACTCCTCCACGAATGACCCCGATATTCTCAACCCTGTATACCGGTGCCGGCCAGGATGACCCACCCATTACCGGCATCCTCACTACAATTCCCATCACTGTATGGTTGGACCGCCCGCAATCTACAGGGACAGGGTAGGCTTCAGAGGCTTAACGAAGCTGGCACGGATTCAACGAATTACTATACGGGTGCAGCGCGGCGAGATGCTTGTTTCTTAACCATGAAGGGACGCGACCTTGCCTCAGGTTCTCCAGGTTACTGCGGCCCTCGCCCAGCAACCATGCTCCATACAGCACACACACCTCATTCCGTGCAGCCTGCTCCGAGGCGTTCCTGTCCTCCCGTATCAAATCATTAACAGTTTTTGCGTGCCTCTCCAGCTCCGCAATGACCTCCTTTAAATGAACGGTCATTGCCTGGTCCTCATGAAGCTTTGAACCCACCACTGTATTCTTTTCCCCTAGAATCTTACACAGTTGGTTCTTTAACCCAGTGATCTGCATCTGGAGTTGTGCATCATCCATACTATTAACAATACCCATTCCTGTACTGAACGCTGTGGCTACATCATTCCAGGTCCCTCTTCTCTGCCTCCCGGACCCCACACTATCCCCAACATTCAGATTATAAAGCTGTTCTTTCTCTACATTTCCATAGTCCAGTTCATAAAATTCCTTAAACATCGCTTTTAACAGAGCTTCATAAAGCTTCTCCGTCTTCCTTGGACACCACACAGGCAGGTGGACTTCAGTCAGGTTCAGGATCACGGGTGCCATGGCGTAGTGCACGTTCTGAAACATCACTTTGTCAGTAGGGATTAACACCAACCCATTCCCTGGACGTCTGGTGGTGGTGGGACACCCATCTACAGTCGTCTGTACCGTCGGGGCTCTGGGCGGGGGCTTCCTGGTGTATGAGATGAGCTCCGTGGTGTTGATGGTGTTCGGGGGTTTTGGGATCACACAGTAGTCCACACTCCGATCCCAACCGATCCCACCCCCGGCGTCCTGCCATTGCCTGCTAAACGCGATCGACACACCCGCTGGACAGATCTTTTCCGACCCCTACATACACACATAAATCCCTTCCTCAGATTCCCACCACTTATCCCAACACATTCACTCCTCCCTGAGAACCCGTGATCATCCGGTACGTGTCATTACTTAGTCTTTCCCAGTCAGCTGTCTGGTCCCCTGTATCCGCGCTCAGTTTCCTGAGCCACCACCACCTTCCCAGTGGAATGTGTCCCCTACAGCTAAGGCACACCCGTTTACCCTCTGTTACCCTAACCCGGGAGGTGGTAACCCCTATTCTTGGGCATGGGATGGACGCTTCACCATAGGTGAACTTGTCATGGCTGGAATACCGGGTGGAATTCGACCCCAACCATCCAGGCCATCTTCCCTCGTGGAGATAGATGCTCGCCCCATCGTTCGAGCCACCTCTAGTGGTCACGGTCGGTCCGTCTCCGCCGGTGCAGCTGAAGACAACCGATTCCTCGGTGTCACCCCTGTGACTCGTGCTGGCTTCAATCATGATGATCAGGACTACCATGGCTGACTTCATCTTGTTCTTAGGCGTTCCCTGAAAACACACAGAATGCAACGTTGTCTTTGGGTGATGCCTCACCTTTCCAGACGCAGCTACACACGATTACATTTGGTATCCACAGCATACATGTAAATCCAAACTATACAGACAAGCTAAGGCAACAGACAGGAGAGAAAAGTTATGTACAGCGCCACCCGTCTCCTCGACCCTGGGCCTCTTACGACTCCGGCTTCCTTCATTGTGTAAGGAGGCGTCCACGGCACCCTCGGCCGTGGGATACTGGCACTTCTTCTCACTCCTGCCCCCACAGGCGGAGCGACTGGTCCCTCTGTGGGCTCCTCACAGTCCCAGATTATGAGCTGGAGACCCACACCTGTAGCGCAGCTCACCACTCCCTGCTGTTTCCTCCTCTTATCAGCTCTTTCCCCAGGGTTGAAAAGCTTGCACTGATTGATATGGAACCATTTAGTGCGTTGGGGCATTTTGACCGCATATACCATCGGACTTGCCCTATCCACGATACTGTATGGTCCCATATATAACGGTTCAAAAGTCCCTACCCTGGCAAAGTTTCTAACCATTACTTGATCTCTGACCTTCCACTTGTGGTGCCTCTGAGGCTCAAGCAATAAACGATTTCTACGATGTTGCTTCCCCATGTTACTGACAGCCTGCCAATGGATCTGTCTGAGATGCTCAAGCAAATTCTTAACAAACCTGTCCCGGTTCACCTCTCTTAACTGACCTTCTGTGAGGACCGGGGCTAGTACATGGCTGGGCGTTCTCATGACTCTGCCAGTCACGAGCTCATGCGGGGAATACCCTGTGCTTCTAGACGGGCTGGCTTGGACCCCCATCAGAACTAACGGCAAGACCTCCGCCCATTTTCTAGGTGAGTCTCCTGTCTCCTTCCGTAACCTTTCCTTGATGGTCCTATTCATCCGCTCCACAATCCCCGATGACTGCGGGTTGTGTGCGACGTGCCATTTACCCTCTACACCTAGCATCTTCAGAGTCGCTTGCATGACTGCCCCTGTGAAGCGAGTCCCCTGATTGGACTCCACATACTGTGGCAGCCCCCACCTAGAGAACACTTCTCTCACTAGAATCCTTGCGGTCCCCAAAGCTGTGGCTGTTCATCATGGGAAGGCTGCTTCCTTTACCGTAATACCTGCCACTCCGTATGGACCCTCTACCTTATCTCCCTTAGCCAGCGTCTCCAGAACAGTCTTTAGAGCGGGATCCCCTGTCTGGACCATCTTTAGGTCTGGGGCCAATGCTACCCCTGCACTCCCTTGGGTCCCACCTCTGTCTCTGATCGCTGCTAGCAGAGTCGACCCGTATGGATTCCAAAACGTGCCCGTTCGAGCACCCTCTTTGGCCAGCACGTCGACCTGCTGATTGCCCTCCGCACAGGGTTCTGTCTTAGAATGGGCCTTGACTTTGTGGATATAGAAATCCCCCTGGATTCCTATCGATATTATGATTTGTTGCAACAATAGCTTGGTTGCTAGTGGTTTCCTGTCTACAGATGTGAACCCGCGACGAGACCAAATGGCTAAATATTCTGTACGCGAATTGCAAGTGAACATGTTGTCTGAGCAAATCGTGTAGGGTGTAGGGAACTCTTCGGGGTGGGTAGCCACATACACCTCCGCCGACAGTTCAGCATGCTGGGCGCTCATGGTGCTCGGGAGTTTAATGGCCTTGACAATGCCTGCCTTTGGGTCAAAAATCCCGCATCCAGTGAGTCGCTCCCTGGCCACCACTGTACTGGACCCGTCTACATAGATCTCGCGACCCGTGGGATAGATCCCAGCCCGAAACCCTATGTCTACATCCCACACCCCTTCAACAGAACATTTGTAGGCCACCCCTGGGTAGATCAAATTTGCAGCGAGCTTGGGCTCACAGAGGCCTTTCACACTCAAATTCGTCTGAGAGAGCAATAAAGTCCAGTGAGCAATGCGTGCACTGCTCACCATGCCGCCTTTTATCCTCCCATCCAGAAGCATCTGAGTGGGCATATGATGGGTTAAGAGAGTTATCGGGGACACCCCCGTGAAGATTTGTGATCTCCTCACGACCCAATGTGTGGCAAGCAGGTGCCTCTCACAATTGGAGTACCCCCTCTCTACATCTGTGAGGATTCTGGATGAGTACACCTCAGGCCTCAGCTTGCCATGCCACTCCTGGGGCAGCACTGCGCTCAAACTGTCCCCTCTGGCAGCTACCTCCAAAAAGAACTCCTTTTCCCCATCAATCGCTCCTAAAGCTGGTGTGGTCTGCAGATCTCTCTTCAGATGACTAAAAGCTGCCATGCAGTCCTCGTCCCACTCCCAGCCCACTCCCTTGTGGAGGAAACATAGAAACATAGAAGATAGGAGCAGGAGTAGGCCATTCGGCTCCTCGAGCCTGCTCCGTCATTCAATGAGATCATGGCTGATCATCCAAATTCAGTACCCTGTCCCTGACTTCTCCCCATATCCCTTGATCCCTTTAGCCTTAAGAAATATATCCAACTCCTTCTTGAATATATTTAATGAACTGGCCTCCACCGCCCTCTGTGGCAGAGAATTCCACAGGTTCACCACTCTCTGGGTGAAGAAATTCCTCCTCATCTCAGTCCTAAATGGCTTACCCCTTATCCTTAGACTATGACCCCTGGTTCTGGACTCCCCGGCCATCGGGAACATCCTTCCTGCATCTAGTCTGTCCGGGCCTGACAGAATTTTATAGGTTTTGATGAGATCCCCTCTCAATCTTCTGAATTCCAGTGAGTATAAGCCCAATCGACACAATCTCTCCTCATACGTCATTCCTGCCATCCCAGGTATCAGCCTGGTGAATCTTCGCTGCACTCCTTCCATGGCAAGAATATCCTTCTTCAGATAAGGCGACCAAAACTGCACACAATACTCAAGGTGCGGTCTCACCAAGGCCCTGTACAACTGCAGCAAGCCATCTTTGTTCCTGTACTCAAATCCTCTTGCTACGAAGGCCAACATACCATTTGCCTTTTTAACCGCCTGCTGCACCTGCATGCTTACCTTCAGCGACTGGTGCACAAGAACACTCAGGTCTCTTTGCACTTCCCCTTCTCCCAATCTATTGCCATTCAAATAATAATCTGCCTTCCTGTTTTTGCCACCAAAGTGGATAACCTCACATTTATCCACATTATAGTGCATTTGCCATGTTTCTGCCCAATCACCCAACCTGTCCAAATCGTACTGGTGTTTCACGACATCCTCCTCACAGCATACCCTCCCACCCAGCTTTGTGTCGTCTGCAAATTTGGAGATATTACATCCAGTTTCCTCATCCAGATCATTAATATATATTGTGAACAGCTGAGGTCCTAGGACCGATCCTTGCGCTACCCCACTAGTCACTGCCTGCCACTCGGAAAACGACCCGTTTATTCCAACTCTTTGCTTTCTATCTGTCAACCAGTTCTCTATCCAAGTCAATACCTTGCCCCCAATCCCATGTGCCTTAATTTTGCACGCTAATCTCTTATGCGGGACCTTATCGAAAGCCTTCTGAAAGTCCAAATACACCACATCCACTGGTTCTCCCTTATCTATTTTACCAGTTATATCCTCAAAAAATTCCAGTAGATTAGTCAAGCACGATTTACCTTTTGTAAATCCATGTTGACTTTGTCTGATCCTGTCACTGCTTTCCAAGTGCCGAGGAGCCGGAGTAGAGGAGCTGCCATGGCGGCATAGTCCTCTATGAAATCCCTGCAGTACCCTGTGAGTCCCAGGAAGGATCTTACCCCCGTTATCATGGTCGGGACAGGTAGCTCCTGTACCGCCTTCCTCCTCGCCTCATCGATGGCCCTCTCCCCAGCATGCACGGTCAGCCCGAGGAATTTTACTTCCTGCTGGCCGATCTGTGCTTTCTTGGGATTAACCTTGAACCCAGCTTCCTTTAACAGACTCAGCAGCTCAGCCAGCAGGGGGCCATGCTCCTCCCCCTCATTGGAGAACAAAAGCAGGTCATCCACGTACTGCACAAGCTGCTGCGGTCTGCTGAACCCTTTTAAACAGTTGGCCATACATTGGTGGAAAATAGAAGGACTGTTATGAAACCCTTGGGGAAGGCAGGTCCATGTGTACTGCTGACCCTTGAAAGTGAATGCGAACTTATACTGGTCCTCCCTTTTGAGAGGGATAGACCAGAATCCGTTCGAAATGTCCAGCACCGTGAATGTTTTCACGGATGCTCAGATACTCCCGATCAGGTCGGCTACGGCTGTGACGGTGGGGGCACAGGCCGGGATGTTCTTGTTAAGATCCCGATAGTCCACAGTGGCTCTCCATGAATTGTCCGGTTTCCTAACCGGCCAAATCGGAGAGTTCACATGGGTCGCTATGGGTCTCAACACACCCTGCTCAACCAGTGATCCCAATGCCGCCTCTAAATCCACCTCTGCCTCTCTGGGGAAGTTGTACTGTTTCTGTGGTCGGGCCATGGGGTCTTCTTCTACTCTGACCTCCACCCCTATTATCCTCCCACAGTCGTGCTTGTGTGTAGCGAATGCCGAGAGTTTGGCTTGCACATCCGCTATGTACTCCGCTGGGGTAGAAGTGACCAAAAGTTCAAGGTCATAACTACCCTTGGGCTTCATCGTACACACGGTTCCCTTGCCTTGCTTCCCTGGTATAACTACCACCTCCTTCTCCTTTCCCGTGCATACTGCCCCCCAAAGACAGTGATTCCGGAAATCCACCAATATCTTGTGGGCCAGTATGAAGTCTGCCCCCAAAATGCCTATTCCCTCCCGCTCCCACCGCATCAGGACACATTTCCACTCCGCATGGAGTGTGCCCATATTGATGGCTAGCAGGATGGAGAAAGACCCAGCCTGTTCGTTCCTGGTGAACCCTACTAAGTTATATGGGACCCCGCTCGATAGAGGTGATGTGGTCGGGTTATCTGCCTAGACAATGGTGCTTGAAGCTCCAGTGTCCAGCAGATAGGTCCCTTGCACCTTCTCCACCCCATCTTCACGCACAGTCTCTTCCAAGCATCATAACTTAGTGGGCACAGGTAAACGGGCTGAGAAGCCCCTAGTCATGGGTCGGGATTGTTCGGGGCGGATGGGAGTATGCTGCCCGCTGCCGCGTCCACCCTACCCTGCCCTGCCAGAAAGACTGCGCGGAGAGCAGCCACTAATACCGCGAACGGATCAATGCCGCTTCCTGCCATAGCTGCGGCTTTCTGCACTGGCGCTGGAGGATCCCTTTTCCCGCTCCTTTTGTCAGAGACTGAGCAGTCTTTCCTCCAGCGCCCTTTACTCCCGCACCCATAACAACCCTGCTTCTTCCCTGAGCTACCCCCTTCCTGGCGCCACTCTCTTCTAACGTTGCCTGCACTAGGCTTTAACTCGTGTACTCTGCCCTTTGGTTTGTCATCCTCACCCCTACCATTCTTAAAGAGAGAGTTAACTGCCGGATCACATTCTCTTCTGTGGTCTGGGGATCCCTGGAATCGAACCACCCCTCTGCCTTGGCATTGATCCTGGGCAGGCTGTACACCACCAAGATCCTCAGCCAATGAGCCCGAGGCTCCCCCTGCAGCTGCGCCCAGTCGGGCACCCCCGCACAGGCAATCCGGTAGATGGGCCAAAGCCTGTCCATGAAAACCTGCGGTGCCTCCCCAGCTGACTGCAGTGTCCTTTCCACTCGGGAGAAGGGACTTCCATCATTGAGGCCCATAGCCTCTAAGATGTCATCCTTTATCCCCTCTAATGTACCCTGCCCCCTCTTGCTACCCGCTGAGAGCGACTGGTACAACCTACTATCCAGGGAAAATAAAAGTAATTTGGCTGTCTCAGCTTCGTTACAATTATTGATCCCCCCCACCTGCTCCACATCTGTAAAATGGACAGATGGGTGCCCCTTGCTGGTCAGTTTGGTCAGGTTAGAGACCATTGCCTGCAGCTGGGGGGTCATATACGGGACCACGAAGTCACTCTGCAGTGGTCCTTGCATTTGACCGTCTACAGGCGCACCGTATTTCCGGACAGGGCACATGGGTCCTGGTCTCGGCACTTTGGGCGGTGGTCGAGCATCCTCCTCTGCCTCACAGTCCTCCTTATCTCCCTCCTGCCCTTCCTCATCTACCCGGGACATTCCCGGAGCTACCAAGCAGACCATCCCTTTGGCCTTAGATAGAGCATCGGTCAAATTCCGGATCTGCTCCTGGCAAGGACCATGATTACCCTTATCAAACCCTCCAGCGCTGGCGACTCTGTATGCCACCTGAATACCCTTCAATTGCTCTCCCAGCACCTTTATCTCACTCGACAAGTGAGCGTTCTCTTCCCTAACCACCCTCTCGTTCCCATTTGCCTCAGTTACCTGGCATTGCAGGAACTCCTTATGGTTACGGAAGGTTTCCTCCTGACTTACTCTTCCCTGCTTCTCATCCCTTAGCTCTGTGCATAACCTGCTCCCTACTACAGCCCTTGCATCTGACTGTGCCTCGGACTCCCTGAGCTCTGCCTCTAACTTCGCAACCTGCTTATCTAGCAGTTGGACTTGTCTTTGTAGACAGACGAGCCATATCGCCTTTTCAATGCTGCGACTATGCTCCTTGCCCTCTGTCCATTCTGCCGCTGCATCCACCAGACGCTCAGCATGCAACAAGCCTAGCACCCACTTCTTAGTGACGTTAACCTTCTTAAACACATATGAAGAAATCCTTTCCTCCATTTGGGATCTTTCACCAGAAGCGCTGTCCATGACTGATTTACACTCCTTTAACCCAGGTCCTGTTGCGGTCGCCAAGAGATGTAAGCAGTTTTTGATCCTAGCCCAATTGCTAGACGGACGGTTCGAATCGCCCCCGCCTTACGAAAGTTCTATACCCGGGAATTATTATTCAGAGTGTAAATGGAATAAGTCACGGACGGGAATGCTTCGGTGAAAAATCAGACTTATATTTATTTGGCCTAACATACACTGGCTAAAACATGCACTACTAAATGAATCACTGTCTCTGTGGAGAATAAGATCCAGGTTACAAACAACATACATACAGTACACAACTGGGGACTATAACGAGCAGTAATTCCCTTGTTGCTATGGTGGACTCTAACTCCACCCCTACCAACGGATTACCCAGTCGCATAAGCCCCTTCGCCTGGCTGAACCAAATGAAGCTTTCACCCCAGAATAGCCCAAAAACTTCACTTCTGAGAAAAACCTTGAGCCCTTACAGCTCACCCAGCTCGCCTGGGATATCGGGTTACAGGCCTGGGACACTCGAGACCATGCTTACCACCATACACAGTCGGTCTCAATCGCTCCGCTGAGTGGCTTCTTCCTCTGGTACTTCTTGTTAGGTTGATCTTGGTGGAGCGGGAGCAAGAGAGAGAAAGAATGGTGGAAAAGGATCTATCTTTATAGGAGTCTGGCTACCCCTATCTTTCCTGCCAATCTTTAAAATCCTTTTGTTTCTAAGCACTCCAGTGCTTAATCAGTGATGGGTCATCATCGGACCCATGAGTATTCCGTGATTGGACTAATGGCCCTAAGTCTGGGCCATATCTTTTGGTATAACAACAGAAGACGATGGAAAAACTCAGCAGGCCAGGCAACATCTGTGGAGAGAGAAATAGAGTCAACGTTTCAGGTCGAACGCTTCTTCAGAACTGAGTAAAAAAGGCAGGAAATGAAACAGATTAAAAGGCAGTTTGGGGGCTGGGAAATGGGGGAGGGCATGAAAGAAGAGACATTAAGCGATATTCAAGGTGAAACGAGATGGTAATAGGACAGGTAAAGAAATAAACAATGGCTCTAGATGAAATGTGAAATGCGCTGGCAGAGTGAAAGACAGTTGCCATGTGGGAGGGAGAAAAAAAAGGAAAAGGCACAAACCAAAAGTGTGGATAAAAAATATGAAAATATAATTGGGGCCGAGGTTATGATCTGAAATTGTTGAACTCGATATTGAGTCCGGAAGGCTGTAAAGTGCCTAATCGGAAGATGAGGTGCTGTTCCTTGAGCTTACGCTGAGCTTCTGTGGAACAATGCAAGAGGCCGCAGACGGTGAGGTCTGAGTGGGAATGGAATGGTGAATTGAACTCCCACTAACGTTTTTTTGCCCCTTGGTATTTCTCAGCTCTACCCATACAGATTCCACATCATCAGAGCTAATATCCTTCCTTACTATTGTGTTAATCTCCTCTTTAACCAGCAATGCTACCCCACCTCCTTTTCCTTTTTGCCTGTCCTTCCTGAATATTGAATACCCCTAGATGTTGAATTCCCATCCTTGGTCACCCTGGAGCCATGTCTCCATAATCCCAATTATATCATATCCATTTAGATCTATTTGCGCAGCTAATTCATCCACCTTATTACGAATGCTCCTCGCATTAAGACACAAAGCCTTCAGGCTTGTTTTTTTAACACTCTTAGTCCTTTTAGAATTATTATTTACTATAGCCCTATTTGATTTACACCCTTGATTTCTCTGCCTTCCACTTTTGCTTTTCTCCTTCCTGTCTTTTGTTACTATCCTTGCTTCCCTTTCCTCTGTCTCCCTGCACAGGTTCCCAACCCCTTGCCATTTTAGTTTAAACCCTCCCCAACAGCACTAGCAAACACTCCCCCTAGGACATCGGTCCTGGTCCTGCCCAGGTGTAAACTGTCCAGTTTATGCTGGCCCCACCTCCCCCAGAACCGGTTCCAATGTCCCAGGAATTTGAATCCCTCCCCCTTGCACCATTCCTCTAGCCACGTATTCATCTGAAATATCCTTCTATTTCTACACTGACTAGCATGTGGCACTGGTAGCAATCTTGAGATTACTACCTTTGAGGTCCTATTTTTTAATTTACCTCCCAACTCCCTATGTTCAGCTTTTAGGACCTCATCCAGTTTTTTACCTATATCGTTGGTACCTATATGCACCACGACAACTGGCTGTTCACCCTCCCCCTCCAGAATGCCCTGCAGCCGCCCCGAGACATCCTTGACCCTTGCACCAGGGAGGCAACATACCATCCTGGAGTCTCATTTGCGGCCGCAGAAACGCCTATCTATTCCCCTTACAATAGAATCCCCTATCAGTATAGCTCTCCCGTTCTTTTTCCTCCCGTCCTGTGCAGCAGAACCACCCATGGTGCCAGGAAGTTGGCTGCTGCTGCCTTCCCTGATAAGCCATCTCCCTCAACAATATCCAAAGTGGTACATCTGTTTGAGAGGGGGATGGCCACAGGGGACCCCTGCACTACCTGCCTGCGCCTACTACTCTGCCTGGCGCTCACCCATTCCCTTCCTGCCTGTGCAGCCTTTACCTGCGGTGTGACCAACTCATTAAACGTGCTATCCACGATGTCCTCAGCATCGCGAATGCTCCAGTATGTATCCATTTGTGGCTCCAGTGCCGCAATGCGGTCTGCCAGTAGCTGCAGCTGGATACACTTCCCGCACACATGGTTGTCAGGGACACAGGAAGTGTCCCTGATTTCCCACATAGTGCAGGAGGAGCATGCCACGGGGCCGAGCTGTGCTGTCAAGACTTACCCTTTAATTAATCTAAATTAAATTAAATCAAATCAATACCACTAATTACAGTACAATTAAATAATATACTCAAGGGCCCTTGTTTACTAGTACTCCCCGCTACACAACAGAGACCTTAGAAACTATAACCACAAAAATTAAGACCTTCTAAACTTTATAAACTATTAACCTTAACTGCCAAACTATAGAGTAGTATAAATACTCACCTGGCCGTACTCACCCAATCAGCTGCTTTCTCTTTCCCACGTCACTTTTTGAATCGTGACGTGGCTGTGGAACGCCGCCGTCCGTCTGTGAGATTGGTAAGTTGTTCTCTGCTGTTGCTCCCGACACCGGCCTCTGTAAAAAAGCCCGCGAAAGTGAGTTTAAATACTTACTGTTCTCTGCTGTTGCTCCCGACACCGGCCTCAGGATTTCTTTAAATTGGAATCAGTCCATGGAACAAAATACACATCCTGTAAAATAACAGTGTAAGTCCAATTATAGCTAGTGTCAAATGTAAATTTTAACTCACCTCTTCAGTTGGATCCATCATAGAAGGATGAATACAGGGGATTAAATTGTCTGGAGATTTCATCAAGTGCTTCTATACAAATGCTAGAAACATTGGCCCAGAATTTGTGGTGGGTAATAAGTTTTCACTGTTATTAACCCTTTGAAACTAACTACAACTTCAGGATTTAACGCATGCACATCATAACACAGAAATCCTGAAGTTGCAGTCAGTCATTCACTGCTCCGACACTGGCTGCACTGTGGCTCCCTGAGTATATACTATTTAGAAAGGCAAGGGTATGTGGAGTGACCATCTTGGTTAGGAAAATAATGAAAGTAGCGGATCAACAACACAACAACTTGCATTTATATAACATCATTAATGTAGTAAAACATCCCAAGGCACTTCACAGGAGTGTTATCAAACAAAATTTGACACCGAGCCACATAAGGAGATAATAGGACAGGGAAGGCTTCAAGGAGTGTCTTAAAGGAGGAGAGAGAGCTAGAGAGGTGGAGAGGTTTAGGGAGAGAATTCCAGAGCTTAGTGCTTAGGCAACTGAATGGCCAGCATTTATTGCCCATCCCTAATTGCTCTTGAGAAGGTGATGGTGAGCTGCCTTCTTGAACCACTGCAGTCCATATGATGAAGGTACTCCCACAGTGCTGTTAGGTAGGGAGATGCAGGATTTTGACCCAGTGACGATGAAGGAACGTCGATATATTTCCAAGTCAGGCTGGTGTGTGACTTGGAGGGGAACTTGGAGGTGATGGTGTTTCCATGTGCCTGCTGCCCTTGTCCTTCTAGGTGGTAGAGGTCATGAGTTTGGGAGGTGTTGTTGAAGAAGCCTTGGCGAAATGCTACAGAGCATCTTGTAGATGGTACACACTGCAGATATGGTGCACCAGTGTTGGAGGGAGTGAATGTTTAAGGCGGTGGGTGAGGTGCCAATCAAGCGGGCTACTTTGCCCTGGATGGCGTTGAGTTTCTTGAGTGTTGTTGGAGCTGCACTTTTCCAGTCAAGTGGAGAGTATTCCATCACACTCCTGACGTGTGCCTTGTAGATAGTGGAAAAACTTTGGGAAGTCAGATGGTGAGTCACTCACTGCAGAATACCCAGCCTCTGACCTGCTCTTGTAGCTACAATATTTATGTGACTGGCCCAGTTAAGTTTCTCGTCAATGGTGACTCCCAGGATGTTAATGGTGGGGGATTTGACAATGGTAATGCTATTGAATATCAAGCGGCGGTGGTTAGACTTTCTCTTGTTGGAGATGGTCATTGCCTGGCACTTGTGTGGTGCAAATGTTACTTGCCACTGATCAGCTCAAGCCTGAACGTTGCCCAGGTCTTGCTGCATGTGGGCATGGATTGCTTCACTGGTTAAAGAAGGGATTAATACAATTGTAATGAAGGATATTAGCTCTGATGATGTGGAATCTGTATGGGTAGAATTGAGAAATACTAAGGGGAAAAAAACATTAGTGGAAGTGGTATATAGACCTCCAAACAGTAAGGTGGAGGTTGGGGATGGCATTAAAAGGGAAATTAAAGAAGCGTGCAATAAGGGCACAGCAGTCATCATGGTTGACTTTAATCTACATATAGATTGGGCCAACCAAATTAGTAACAATACTGTGGAGGAGGAATTCCTGGAGTGTTTACGGGATGGTTTCCTGGACCAATATGTCGAGGAACCAACCAGAGATCAGGCCATCTTAGACTGGGTATTATGTACCGAGAAAGGATTAATGAGCAATCTTGTTGTACGAGGCCCCTTGGGTCGGAGCGATCATAATATGACTGAATTCTTCATTAAGATGGAGAATGAAGTAGTTGACTCAGAGACTAGGGTCCTCAATTTAAATAAAGGAAACTACGATGGTCTGAGGAGCGAGTTGGGTAGGATTGATTGGGGAATGGCACTCAAAGGGTTGACGGTGGATAGGCAATGGCAAACATTCAAAGGCCGAATGGATGAGCTACAGAATTTGTTCATCCCAGTTTGGCATAGAAGTAAAACCAAAAAGGTGACTCAACCGTGGCTAACAAGGGAAATTAGGGATAGCATAAGATCCAAGGAGAGGACATATAAATTGGCCAGAAAAAGCAATAATCCTGAGGATTGGGAGCAGTTTAGGATTCAACAAAGGAGGACAAAGGGATTAATTAAGAAAGGGGAAATAGAATATGAGAGTAAGCTTACAGGGAACATAAAAACTGACTGTAAAAGCTTTTATAGATATGTAAAGAGAAAAAGATTGGTGAAGTCAAGCATAGGTCCCTTGCAGTCAGAATCAGGGGAATTTATAATGGGAAACAAAGAAATGGCAGACCAACTAAATGCATACTTTGGCTCTGTCTTCACAAAGGAGGACACAAATAACCTCCCAGAGATGCCGGGGAACATAGGGTCTGATGAAAGGGTGGAACTGAAAGAAATCAGTATTTGTAGGGAAATGGTGTTAGGAAAATTGATGGGACTGAAGGCCGATAAATCCCCAGGGCCTGATAATCTACATCCCAGGGTACTTAAGGAAGTGGCCCTAGAAATAGTAGATGCATTGCTGGTCATCTTCTAGAACTCGATAGACTCTGGAACAGTACCCATGGATTGGAGGGTAGCTAATGTTACCCCACTATTCAAAAAAGGTGGTAGAGAAAAAGCGGGGAATTATAGACCGGTAAGCCTGACATCGGTAGTGGGGAAAATGCTAGAGTCTATTATAAAAGATGTAATAGCAGAGCACTTGGAAAGCAGTGACAGGATCAGACAAAGTCAACATGGATTTACAAAAGGTAAATCATGCTTGACTAATCTACTGGAATTTTTTGAGGATGTAACTGGTAAAATAGATAACGGAGAACCAGTGGATGTGGTGTATTTGGACTTTCAGAAGGCTTTCGATAAGGTCCCACATAAGAGATTAGCGTACAAAATTAAGGCACATGGGATTGGGGGCAAGGTATTGACTTGGATAGAGAACTGGTTGGTGGACAGAAAGCAAAGAGTTGGAATAAACGGGTCGTTTTCCGAGTGGCAGACAGTGACTAGTGGGGTACCACAAGGATCGGTCCTAGGACCCCAGCTGTTCACAATATATATTAATGATCTGGACGAGGGAATTGGATGTAATATTTCCAAATTTGCAGATGACACAAAGCTGGGTGGGAGGGTAAGCTGTGAGGAGGATGTCGTGAAACTCCAGTACGATTTGGACAGGTTGGGTGATTGGGCAGAAACATGGCAAATGCACTATAATGTGGATAAATGTGAGGTTATCCACTTTGGTGGCAAAAACAGGAAGGCAGATTATTATTTGAATGGCAATAGATTGGGAGAAGGGGAAGTGCAAAGAGACCTGGGTGTTCTTGTGCACCAGTCGCTGAAGGTAAGCATGCAGGTGCAGCAGGCGGTTAAGAAGGCAAATGGTATGTTGGCCTTCGTAGCAAGAGGGTTTGAGTACAGGAACAAGGATGTCTTGCTACAGTTGTACAGGGCCTTGGTGAGACCACACCTTGAGTATTTTGTGCAGTTTTGGTCGCCTTACCTGAGGAAGGATATACTTGCAATGGAAGGAGTGCAGCGAAGATTCACCAGGCTGATACCTGGGATGGCAGGAATGACGTATGGGGAGAGATTGTGACGATTGGGCTTATACTCACTGGAGTTTAGAAGATTGAGAGGGGATCTCATTGAAACCTATAAAATTCTGTCAGGCCTGGACAGACTAGATGCAGGAAGGATGTTTCTGATGACCAGGGAGTCCAGAACCAGGGGTCATAGTCTAAGGATAAGGGGTAAGCCATTTAGGACTGAAATGAGGAGGAATTTCTTCACCCAGAGAGTGGTGAACCTGTGGAATTCTCTGCCACAGAGGGCGGTGGAGGCCAGTTCATTAAATATATTCAAGAAAGAGTTGGATATATTTCTGAAGGCTAAAGGGATCAAGGGATATGGCGAGAAGGCAGGGACAGGGTACTGAATTTGGATGATCAGCCATGATCTCATTGAATGGCGGAGCAGGCTCGAAGGGCCGAATGGCCTACTCCTGCTCCTATCTTCTATGTTTCTATGTTTCTATTATCTGAGGAGTTGAGAATAGAACTGAACTGAATCTCCACTTCTAGTCTTATGATGGAGGGAAGGTCATTGATGAAGCAGCTGAAGATGGTTGGATCTGGGACACTGTCCTAAGAAACTCCTGCAGCGATGTCCTGGGGCTGAGATGTTTAGCCTCCAACAACCACAACCATCTTCCTTTGTACTAGATATGACTTCAGCCAGTGGAGAGATTTCCCCTGATTCCCATTGTCTTCAATGTTACTCGGGCTCCTCGATGCCACACTCAGTCAAATGCTGCCTTGATGTCAAGGGCAGTCACTCTCACCTCACCTCTGGAATTCAGCTCTTTTGACCAAGGCTGTAATGAGGTTAGGAACTGAGTGGTCCTGGCGGAACCCAAACTGAACATTGGTGAGCAGGTTATTGGTGAGTAAGCGCCACTTGATAGCACTGTCAACAATACCTTCCATCACTTTGCCGATAATTGAGAGTAGACTGATGGGGTGGTAATTGGCCAAATTGGATTTGTACTGCTTTTTGTAGACAGGACATACCGTGGCAATTTTCCACTTTGTCGGGTAGATGCCAGTGTTGTAGCTGTACTGGAACTACTTAGCTAGAGGCGCGGCTAGTTCTGGAGCACCAGTCTTCAGCTCTGCAGCTGGGATGTTGTCGGTGCCCATAGCCTTTGCTGTATCCAATGCGCTCAGCTGTTTCTTGATGGAATTGGCTGAAGACTGGCTTCTGTGATGTTGGGGACCTCAGGAGGAGGTCGAGATGGATCGTCCACTCGGCCCTTCGGGCTGAAGATGATTGCAGCCTTGTCTTTTGCACTCACGTGCGGGGCTCTGCCATCATTGAGGATGGCGATGTTCATAGAGCCTCCTCCTCCTCTTAGTTGTTTAATTATCCACCACCATTCATGACTGGATGTGACAGGAATGCAGAGCTTTGACCAGATCCGTTGGTTGTGGGATCACTTAGCTCTGTCTATAGCATGCTGTTTCCGCTGTTTAGCGTGCATGTAGTCCTGTGTTGTAGCTTCACCAAGTTGGCACCTCATTTTTAGGTACGCCTGGTGCTGCACCTGGTATGCTCTTCTACACTCTGCATTGAACCAGGGTTGGTCCCCTTGATGGTAATGGTAGAGTGAGGGATATGAAAAGAAAGTAAAAGAAAGACTTGCATTTATATGGTGCCTTTCGTGAACTCAGGACGTCCCGATGCACTTTACAGCCAATGAAGTACTTTCAAAGTGTAGTCAGTGTTATAATGTAGTAAACGTGGTAGCTACTTTGCACACACCACAAATTGCAATGTGATAATGGTCAGATAATCTGTTTTTCTTTTAGTGATGTTGATTGAGGTATAAATATTGGTCTGAACACTGGGGATATCTCCCGTGCTCTTTTTCGAAATAGTGCCATGGGATCTTTTACGTCCACCCGAGAGAGCAGATGGGGCCTCAGTTTAACATTTCATCCAAAAGATGGCATCTCCGACAGTGCAGCACTGGAGTGTCAGCCTATATTTTTCTGCTCAAGTCACTGGAGTGGGACTTGAACCCACAACCTTCTGACTCAGGCGAGTGTGCTACCAACTGAGCCACAGCTGACACTATGCCAGGCCATGAGGTTACAATTCTGCTGCTGCTGATGGCCCACAGCGCCCCCTGGATGCCCAGTTTTGAGCTGCTAGATCTGTTCTGAATCTATCCCATTTAGCACGGATTAACTGCCACACAACACGCTGGAGGGTGTCCTCAGTACAAAGACAGGACTTCTTCTCCCCAAGAACTGTGCGGTGGTCACTCCTACCAATACTGTCCTGGACAGATGTATCTGCGACAGGCAGATTGGTGAGGATGAGTGTGGTAAACCACTGTTATACCTGTCTGTATGTGTATGTGTATTCCACTAGGTACAGGTCTGGACATGCCTCGGCTGACTCCTCCCACTATTCCAGGTATATAAGTGACTACCTCCCAGTCCCTTAGTATTCTGGACGGGTCGACCACTCGAGACTAGACCTTCATTCTTTAGTTAATAAAAGCCTGGTTGTCACTCGCTTAACCTCAGTCTTTTGAGTAATTGATGGCGCATCAATGAGGTCAAGTAGGTTTTTCTTTCATGTTTGTTTTCTCATGACCTGCTGCAGGCCCAGTCTGGAAGTGATGTCCTTCAGGACTTGGCCAGCTTGGTTAGTAGTGGTGCTACCGAGCCACTCTTGGTGATGGACATTAAAGTCCCCCAACCAGAGTACATTCTGTGCCCTTGCTCCCCTCAGTGCCTCTTCCAAGTGGTGTTCAACATGGAAGATTCCATGGAAGTACAGATTCATCAGCTGAGGGAGGGCAGTAGGTATAATCAACAGGAGGTTTCTTTGCCCATGTTTGACCCCTTCATGGTCTCCAGAATCAGTGTTGAGGACTCCCAGGGTCACTCCTTCCCAACTGTGTATCACTGTGCCGCCACCTCTGTTAGGTCTGTCCTGCTCATGGGATTTGAACTCATGTCTCTAGATCATTAGTCCAAGTGTTTGATTACTAGTCCAGTAACATAACTACTGTGCTACCGCACCCCTAATAGTAAGAATAGGACCATTGCAGGATGACTTGAATATAAATGATGACATGGCACTAGAGTTGAACAGAAACTTTGGGAGTAATTTTAACCTAACCCTCCATGCAGGAATCTGATTGGATTGGATTTAACCACTCATTTAACACCTCACCTGATTTTACTTTCCATTGACTTCAATGTTGGAGCCTTTTTCAAGGTTTAAAAATGGCTGTAGCTGCTTTTAGCCTTTGCAGAACTGAACAAGATCGAGACGCTAGACTGTCCAAAGGCAGGGAGGGGGGGGCCTGATTTTTTTTTTACTCTAAGCTCAGCGGAGGCATGTGGAATGGCAGCAAGTCACTTCAGAATGGCACTCAGTAGATGGTTACCTGGGGGCCTGGATAGTGTGAGCTGAACAGGTCTAGGAGAAGTTCAGCACACCGACCTTACACCAGGATTCATGTGGAGTCAAGTGGACAGCACTGACCTCACAGCACAGTCAGCACTCTCAGAGTTAGTCTTATATATCTTGCCTGCTCAAAGGAAGTCATATCATTGGCACATTCGCTGTGAGCAGAGCAAGATTTTGTGGGCATGACTGATTCAGCCAGTCTGCTGTTATACAGACAAGGACAGCTGGCTGTGAATTTCTTGAAAAGCTTTCTGTTACTGAATAAATCTGACTATGCAAGGCCATTTATCCTTGGGAACCATTCTAATTTTGTCGGCATAAGTGGTTTCTCAATATAAGCCAGACAAGTTGACAGATTTCCGTTTCAACATGGCGGGTTTCCGCTAATTGCGCCCGTTTGCGGACCTTAGAGGAGGCTCTTAGAAATAAGTAGGTTTTTTTAGGCGCAAGGACATTAATAGGCACCTTTTAAAAGCTTTTAAATATTAAAAAACTATTTAATTTACTCAAACTGACTACTGTACACCAATGAAACCAGTAAATGGTTATGTATAGTTTTTAAAAGTCATTTTCAATTATTTAAAATTGGGTTACTCACAGGTGGTAGACTAGACACTCTGAATAAATTACTTATTTTTTGTCATAAACCCATTTTCAGCTGTATTAATAAAACTGGACTATGTTACCAGTCTTAAATATATCAAGGAATATTTTCCTTTAAAAAAATTATGTTCTAAAACACTGCCCAATTGCGCTGGTTCATGGAAGGTTTTACATTTGGCGATGGGCAAATGAGTTTGAGCGGAAACTTGAGCAAAAAAAAAAAATCACTCCCGAAAGCTAGCACAATTTTGAGCACAATTTGCACCCAGATCGCCGATCGCGCCCAAAGCGGAAACTCTTGGCCCATATACCTAAACTGTGCCATACATCCATGTGTGTACGTGTCTACTCATTTCTTATAGGTGTGAAAGAGGCAGAATAGTGGCTGAACAAGGTCTCAGTGAGATTAAGGTAACTTTTTCACCTGAAATGAACATGATGCCTGAGGTAGTAGTCAATCATGGTGGTGGTCTTCCTATGGCCTCGGGCCCCCCAGAACCTCCTCTGGTGTTGTTGAATGAAGGCACAGCATGACAATGTTCTCATGTTTCTGACCTCACAGAAAAATGGAGGATACTTCATGAGCATGAATGGATGTACCAATCATTTCTTTCCCAGCAGAGCATGCTGAGAACTGGCTTTGCTATCAATATCGTGCAGTAGTAGTTGTCTGCTTTCCAGATTGCCAGTGAGTAACGTGTAACATCAGTGGCATTAGAAGAGGTGATGTTGGGCATGTATGTGGCAATCACAGTCGGATCATTTCTCAGGAATGCTCCTGCTGATGATATTGAAGCCCACACTCCATGACATGTTAACGGTGAGCTTCAACATGCTTGCAGACAAGCTCCAGAAAAGTATAAAAGAAAGAAAGAAATAGCTTGCATTTATATAGTGCCTTTCAGGATGTCCCAAAGTGCTTCACAACTAATTAAGCACTTTTAAAATATAGTCACTGTTGTAATGTAGGGTAGCTCAGCAGTCAATTTATGCACAACAAGATCCCACAAACAGCAATGAGATAAATTACCAGATAACGTGTTTTAGTGATGTTAGTTGAGGGATAAATGTTGGTCAGGATACTGGGAGAACTCCCGTTATTTGAACAGTAGCATAGGATTTTTTAAATCCACCTGAGAGAGCAGACGAAGCCTTGGTTTAACATTTCATCTGAAAGACAGCATTTCCAACAGTGCAGCACGCTCTGAGTACTGCATAAGCCTTGATTATGTGCTCAAGTCTCTAGAGTGGAGCTTGAACCCATGACCTTCTGACTCAGAAGCGAAAGCTCCACAGCTTGACAGGAACGTTATTGGGCACATCTATACTGCTTTTTCACACTTGTCACATGTTTGACTAATCTAATTGAATTTTTTGATGAAGTAACAGGGAGGATCGATGAAGGGAATGCAATGGGTGTTGTCTACATGGATTTTAGGAAGGCATTTGACAAAGTACCACATAGAAGGCTGGTTAACAAAATTGAGGCTTATGGAATAGGTGGGTTAGTGGCAGCTTGGATAAGGAATTGGCTTAAGGACAAAAAACAGTGAGTTGTGGTAAATGGCCATTTTTCAGACTGGAGGATGGTAGACAGTGGTGTTCCCCAAGGGTCAGTGCTGGGGCCACTGCTTTTTTTGATAATATATAAATGACCTGGATTTTGGAATACAAAGTAGAATTTCTAAATTTGCAGATGACACCAAACTTGGGGGTGTGGCAAACAGTGAGGATAATAACAATCGACTGCAACAGGACATAGAAAGGCTAGCCGAATGGGCAGACAATTGGCAGATGGAATTTAATACAGAGAAATGTGAGGTGATGCATTTTGGCAGAAGGAACAGGGAGAGGCAATAATAACAACAGAAAATGCTGGAAAAACTCAGCAAGTCAGGCAACATCCGTGGAGAGAAATTTGAGTTGACGTTTCGGGTCCTATTTCCTTGGCCCCTATTTCATTTTCACTTATATTTTTCCACTCCTTTCCTTTCCCCCCCCCCCCTTTCCTTTTGTTTCTCTCTCACACCTGGCAGCTATCTTTTGCCCTGCCAGTACACTTTACACCTAATCACAGCCTATTACCATCTCGTCTAGCTTCTAATCTCTTTTACTTCTTTTGGTTCTTTTATTCTTTTGTCCGATCGCAGCCCTGCCTTCGATCTAGTTCCTTTTCTCTCCAGTTTTGAAGAAGGGTCAAACCCGAAACGTCAACTCAAATTTCTCTCCACGGATGTTGCCTGACTTGCTGAGTTTTTCCAGCATTTTCTGTTGTTATTTCGGATTTCCAACATCTGCAGTATTTTGCTATCGTACCAGGGAGAGGCAATATATGCTTTTAAAAGAGTGTGCAGGGACAGAGGGACCTGGGAGTTAATGTGCACAGGTCTGTGAAGGTGGCAGGACATATTGAGAGAGTGGTTAGCAAAGCATATGGGATCTTCGGTTTCATAAATAGAGGTATTGAGTACAAAAGTAGAGAAGTTATGTTGAACCTTTATAAGGCCACAACTGGAGTATTGCGTCCAGTTCTATTCACCACACTTTAGGAAGGGTGTGAAGGCTCTTGAGAGGGTGCAGAGGAGATTTACCAGAATGGTTCCGGGGATGGGGGATCTTAACTACAAGGGCAGGTTGGAGAAGCTGGATTTGTTTTCATTAGAGCAAAGGAGGTTGAGGGGTGATTTGATAAAGGTGTACAAGATTATGACGGGTTTGGATAGGCTAGATGGGGAAAGGCTGTTCCCACTAGTTGATGGTACAAGGACTAGGGGACACAGATTTAAGGTTTGGGGTAAGAGATACAGGGGGGACGTGAGGAAAAACTTTTTTACGCAGTGAGCGGTGAGGACCTGGAACTTGCTGCTGATGGAAGTGGTGGAGGCGGAGACACTCAATGTTTTCAAGGGGAGACTGGATAGGCACTTGAGGGAAATAAATTTGCAGGGTTACTGGGATAGAGTGGGGGAATGGGACTGACTGGATTGCACTACAGAGAGCCGGCACGGACTCGATGGGCTGAATGGCCTCCTGTACCATTATGACTCTATGACTTCCTAGTGACATTCAGGAGGCTTTAGAATAGCAGAGTAGAAGCCTGGGATCAGGAAGGGTGCAAAACATGAGAGGGTGGAAGCAAAAACAAAACAGAACAAAAAAGCCAGTGGGTTGGGGGAAAATATATTTAATATTATTCTCCTCAAATGCAAGCAAGGCCAAATTATCGTTTGATATTTAGGTCAAAACAGTTGTGAATATCCAAGAATTCTTAATAATGTCCACATATGTTAATAATCATGTGGAGATGTTCAATGGACAGTCAAATGCAGTAAAAGGCATTACAAATGGATGTTGGTGCATTCTGCAGGAGCTATACACAAAATGTTCTACAATGATGAAGGCTTAGTTTTCTTTGCATTTTAAATGAAGGATAAAAAATTCAGGCATTTTTCATTTATGGTTATTTTTGGTAAATAAATGCTTGATTCCTCAGCAGAGGCAACGTCATACAAACGGCTGAGCCAAGCTTGAAAAGCTAATTTCATATCATCACAGTTTGTGCATTCAATTAAGTGGGAGCAAAATTCATCCATTATTCAGTTCTTGAGGATAGCGATAAGCAAGAGTCCATTTAATGGAATTAATTAATGGCAATTCTGTTGTCGCACAGCTGTGATAATTCCTGGAACCTTTCTAGGAATTTCAAATTGTAATCTGCTTTACAATGTTATTGCAACCTATCCTGTTTTAGCTCCCAATACTCAGGTCAATCAATTTATTTTTGGTATTTATTTTTGATCTGAGATGTTTTATATATACTAGTGAATCTTGACCTTGAATTCCCTTTGTATTTGCGCCCAGAGACACATGTAACCTGGGCGCAAACTGATTTGCATATCAAAAGGGACGACTGCCTGAAACAGGCGAGTCCTTCTGCTGCCCACCGGTAGGCCCCTATGAAAATGGCTGCACTCCCATGTGCAACGCCACAGGAGATCAACTAGTAGCATATCCTGCACGCACTGCCTGTTTATCACTCTTACTTCCTGGGTCACAACTTTATCACTTTTGGTGTCATGAATGGTATTACTTTTTACTATTAGGAATGTACCTTCAGTCTCCACAACACTAGATGATGCTGTTGCTCTTCCAAGCTCTGTCACCTAGGTGCCACGGCAAACTAGTTTAATTTATATTTGCTTTTTCCAACTCACTCAGGCTGTCAGGAGAGTTTTATCCATGATTTATTTCAATTTTTTTTTTACATCACATTCTTCGCTTCCCACCCCCTGCTAAAAATGTTTATATTTCCTTTTTTTTCTCTTCTCTCTCAGGCTGCCTTTATTTTGTTTTTACTTTTATTGACTATCATGAGCTTCCAATCATCTACCATCCCTGAGCCTGCTTTCCATCACTAGGTTGGGCCCTGCTGGTTACCGACCCTGACCTCTCTACCCATGCCGCTGTCGGCTCCCTCATCAGCCCTGGCCGCTCTGCAGCAGGCTCCCTCACCAGCCCTGGTCTCCCTGCCGCAGGCTCCCTCACCAGCCCTGGCCGCTCTGCAGCAGGCTCCCTCACCAGCCCTGGCCTTCCTGCCGCAGGATCCCTCACCAGCCCTGGTCGCTCTGCTGCAGGCTCCCTCACCAGCCCTGGTCTCCCTGTCGCAGGCTCCCTCACCAGCCCTGGTCTCCCTGCCGCAGGCTCCCTCACCAGCCCTGGTCGCTCTGCCACAGGCTCCCTCACCAGGCCTGGTCTCCCTGTCGCAGGCTCCCTCACCAGCCCTGGTCTCCCTGTCGCAGGCTCCCTCACCAGGCCTGGCCGTTCTGCCTCTGGCTCCCTCATCAGCCCTGGTCTTCCTGCCGCAGGCTCCCTCACCAGCCCTGGTCGCTCTGCCGCAGGCTCCCTCACCAGCCCTGGTCTCCCTGCCGCAGGCTCCCTCACCAGCCCTGGTCTCCCTGCTTGAAGGCTGCCTCACCAGCCCTGGTCGCTCTGCCACAGGCCCTCCCACCAGCCCTGGTCTCCGTGCCGCAGGCTCACTCACCAGCCCTGGCAACTCTGTCGCAGGCTCCCTCACCAGCCCTGGTCACACTGCCGCAGGCTCCCTCACCAGCCCTGGTCTCCCTGCCGCAGGCTCCCTCACCAGCCCTGGCGACTCTGCCGCAGGCTCCCCCACCAGCCCTGGTCCCCCTGCCGCAGGCTCCCTCACCAGCCCTGGCGACTCTGCCGCAGGCTCCCTCACCAGCCCTGGTCTCCCTGCCGCAGGCTCCCTCACCAGCCCAGGCCACTCTGCCACAGGCTCCCTCACCAGCCCTGGTCACATTGCCGCAGGCTCCCTCACCAGCCCTGGTCACTCTGCCGCAGGCTCCCTCACCAGCCCTGGTCTCCCTGCCACAGGCTCCCTCACCAGCCCAGGCCACTCTGCCACAGGCTCCCTCACCAGCCCTGGTCACATTGCCACAGGCTCCCTCACCAACCCTGGCCACTCTGCTGCAGCCTCCCTCACCAGCCCTGGCCACTCTGCCGCAGGCTCCCTCACCAGCCCGGGTCTCCCTGCCGCAGGCTCTCTCACCAGCCCTGGCCACTCTGCCGCGGGCTCCCTCACCAGCCTGGCCACTCTGCCGCAGGCTCCATCACCAGCCCTGGTCACTCTGCCGCAGGCTCCCTCACCAGCCCTGGTCGCTCTGCCGCAGGCTCCCTCACCAGTCCTGGCCTCCCTGCCCTCGCTTTGCAGGCTCCCTCACCAGCCCTGGCCACTCTGCTGCAGTATCCCTCACCAGCCCTGGTCTCCCTGCCGCAGGCTCCCTCTCCAGCCCTGGTCTCCCTGCCGCAGGCTCCCTCACCAGCCCTAGTCTCCCTGCCCTCGCTTCGCAGGCTCCCTCACCAGCCCTGGCCACTCTGCCGCAGGCTCCCTCACCAGGTCTGGCCTTGCTGCCGCAGGCTCCCTCACCAGCCCTGGCTTCGCACTGTAAGATTTTGAATCACAGGTCACACACAGATTACCCAAAGTATCTTAGGAGTTGTAAGGCTTTTTATTAGAGAGCTACAGTTTAAGCATAATCAGATACTACTACATGCGATTGATATAGATACAGTAGACATACAACCCGTGACAGATGAGGGCGATCTACTGCCCTGGAACGAAGCAAAACAACCGGATAGACAGTGAGGCAGTACAATGGTCTCGGATTGGGTGGATTTCTGCAGTCTGTGGCAGCAGTCACTTCCTTTGAGTCGTCCCTTGAGCTGTTGGAGGTGTTAGGCCATCAGCCAGCATTGATCCACCTCAGAGGCTAAAATTGACCAAGGTGTTAGGCCGTAGCCACCTCGGGGAAGCCTTCGTCCCCAACTGCCTGTTTTCCTCTCTCGGTCGCCTGTTTTTATACCTTATTTCAATGGGCTGGTGGATACCTGGTGTCAATCATTTTTACCCATCCAATTAGCCAATTACAAGGGAGAGGGAACCTCTGACAATCCCCTCCCAACCTCATGAGGTCATTTTCCTCCTTTCACAGAATCACAGAATCACAGAAACCCCACAGTGCAGATAGAGGCCATTTCGGCCCATCGAGCCTGCACCGACACATATCCCACCTGATCCCCGTAACCCCTATACCAACACATATCCCACCCTATCCCCATAACCCCACGTATTTATTCCCCCTAACACTAAGGGTCAATTTATCATGGCCAATCAACCTAACCCGCACATCTTTGGACTGTGGGAGGAAACCGGAGCACCCGGAGGAAACCCACGCATGTTCTAAAGGTTTTGTTGCCCTCTCGTAGACAGCTTGTTTATCCTACAGCTCCTTGCTGCATCCCTTATCAGGCCTAGCTATGCCCACTCGAAGGCCTGTTTTTGTGTTCTGACCTCGTAATTCAGCTCTCTACAACTCTTTTTCTGGCATGACTGGAATCTTTCTGTGTCAACAACTTAGGCAAACTGCTGATCTAGGGAACCCGTAACAGACTATTATTTATTTCAATCTATGATTTCTTGCAGCAGGCTCCCTCACCAGCCCTGCCCTCGCTGCCGCTGGCTCCCTCACCAGCCCTGGCCTCCCTGCCCTCGCTGCCGCTGGCTCCCTCACCAGCCCTGGCCTCCCTGCCCTTGCCGTCACTGGCTCCCTCACCAGCCCTGGCCTCCCTGCCCTTGCCACCGCTGGCTCCCTCACCAGCCCTGGCTTCCCTGCCCTTGCCGTCGCTGGCTCCCTCACCAGCCCTGGCCTCCCTGCCCTTGCCGTCACTGGCTCCCTCACCAGCCCTGGCCTCCCTGCCCTTGCCACCGCTAGCTCCCTCACCAGCCCTGGCCTCCCTGCCCTTGCCACCGCTGGCTCCCTCACCAGCCCTGGCCTCCCTGCCCTTGCCACCGCTGGCTCCCTCACCAGCCCTGGCCTCCCTGCCCTTGCCACCGCTGGCTCTCTCACCAGCCCTGGCCTCCCTGCCCTTGCCGCCGCTGGCTCCCTTGCCAGCCCTGGCCTCCCTGCCCTTGCCGTCACTGGCTCCCTCACTAGCCCTGGCCTCCCTGCCCTTGCCGCCGCTGGCTCCCTCACCAGCCCTGGCCACTCTGCCGCATGCTCCCTCACCAGCCCTGGTCTCCCTGCTTGAAGGCTCCCTCACCATCCCTGGCGACTCTGCCGCAGGCTCCCTCACCAGCCCTGGTCTCCCTGCTTGAAGGCTCCCTCACCATCCCTGGCCATTCTGCCGCACGCTCCCTCACCAGCCCTGGTCTCCCTGCCATAGACTCCCTCACCAGCCTGGCCACTCTACCGCAGGCTACCTCACGAGCCTGGCCACTCTGCCGCAGGCTCCCTCACCAGCCCTGGTCACTCTGCCGCAGGCTCCCTCACCAACACTGGTCGCTCTGCCGCAGGCTCCCTCACCAGTCCTGGGCTCCCTGCCCTCGCTCTGCAGGCTCCCTCACCAGCCCTGGCCACACTGCTGCAGTCTCTCTCACCAGCACTGGTCTCTCTGCCGCAGGCTCCCTCACCATCCCTGGTCTCCCTGCCGCAGGCTCCCTCACCAGCCCTGGTCTCGCTGCCGTAGACTCCCTCACCAGCTTGGCCACTCTGCCGCAGGCTACCTCACCAGCCTGGCCACTCTGACGCAGGCTCCCTCACCAGCCCAGGTCACTCTGCCGCAGGCTCCCTCACCAACACTGGTCGCTATGCCGCAGGCTCCCTCACCAGTCCTGGTCTCCCTGCCCTCGCTTTGCAGGCTCCCTCACCAGCCCTGGCCACTCTGCTGCAGTCTCCCTCACCAGCCCTGGTCTCCCTGCCGCAGGCTCTCTCACCAGACTTGGTCTCCCTGCCACAGGCCCCCTCACCAGCCCTGTTCTCCCTGCCACAGGCTCCCTCACCAGCCCTGGTCTCCCTGCCGCAGGCTCTCTCACCAGACTTGGTCTCCCTGCCGCAGGCCCCCTCACCAGCCCTGTTCTCCCTGCCGCAGGCTCCTTCACCAGCCCTGGTCTCCCTGCCGCAGGCTCCTCCACCAGCCCTGGTCTCACTGCCGCAAGCTCCTCACCAGCCCTGGTCTCCCTGCTGCAGGCTCCCTCACCAGCCCTGGCCACTCTGCCACAAGCTCCTTCACCAGCATTGGTCTCCCTGCCGCAGGCTCCCTCACCAGCCCTGGTCGCTCTGCCACAGGCTCCCTCACCAGCCCTGGTCTCCCTGCCACAGGCTCCCTCACCAGCCCTGGTCTCCCTGCTTGAAGGCTGCCTCACCAGCCCTGGTGTCCCTGCCGCAGGCTCCCTCACCAGCCCTGGCCGCTCTGCTACAGGCTCCCTCACTAGCCCGGTTCTCCCTGCCGCAGGCTCCCTCACCAGCCCTGGCCACTCTGCCAGAAGCTCTCTCACCAGGTCTGGCCTTGCTGCCGCAGGCTCCCTCACCAGCCCTGGCTTCGCACTGTAAGATTTTGAATCACAGGTCACACACAGATTACCCAAAGTATCTTAGGAGTTGTAAGGCTTTTTATTAGAGAGCTACAGTTTAAGCATAATCAGATACTACTACATGCGATTGATATAGATACAGTAGACATACAACCCGTGACAGATGAGGGCGATCTACTGCCCTGGAACGAAGCAAAACAACCGGATAGACGATGAGGGAGTACGATGGTCTCGGATTGGGTGGATTTCTGCAGTCTCTGGCAGCAGTCATTTCCTTTGAGTCGTCCCTTGAGCTGTTGGAGGTGTTAGGCCATCAGCCAGCATTGATCCACCTCAGAGGCTAAAATTGACCAAGGTGTTAGGCCGTAGCCACCTCGGGGAAGCCTTCGTCCCCAATTGCCTGTTTTCCTCTCTCGGTCGCCTGTTTTTATACCTTATTTCAATGGGCTGGTGGATACCTGGTGTCAATCATTTTTACCCATCCAATTAGCCAATTACAAGGGAGAGGGAACCTCTGACAATCCCCTCCCAACCTCATGAGGTCATTTTCCTCCTTTGTTCTAAAGGTCTTGTTGCCCTCTCGTAGACAGCTTGTTTATCCTACAGCTCCTTGCTGCATCCCTTATTAGGCCTAGCTATGCCCACTCGAAGGCCTGTTTTTGTGTTCTGACCTCATAATTCAGCTCTCTACAACTCTTTTTCTGACATGACTGGAATCTTTCTCTGCCATCAACTTAGGCAATCTGCTGATCTAGGGAACCCGTAACAGACTATTATTTCTTTCAATCTATGATTTCTTGCAGCAGGCTCCCTCACCAGCCCTGCCGTCGCTGGCTCCCTCACCAGCCCTGGCCTCCCTGCCCTTGCCGTCGCTGGCTCCCTCACCAGCCCTGGCCTCCCTGCCCTTGCCGCCGCTGGCTCCCTCACCAGCCCTGGCCTCCCTGCCCTTGTCGTCGCTGGCTCCCTCACCAGCCCTGGTCTCCCTGCCCTTGCCGTCGCTGGCTCCCTCACCAGCCCTGGCCTCCCTGCCCTTGCCGTCGCTGGCTCCCTCACCAGCCCTTGCCTCCCTGCCCTTGCCGTCGCTGGCTCCCTCACCAGCCCTGGCCTCGCGTCACAGGCTCCCTCACCAGCCCTGGATCTGCTGTCTGATGGAATAATGAAATTGAAAGGGAAAGGTAAGAGCCTGAGCAAGGATAGTGGAATGGTGGGAAGGAAAGGAATTGGGCAAAGTGAGTGGATGGTGGAGGGTGCAAAAAGTTTGAGGAAAGACTGGGAAGAGATGAAGTGCTGACAAAGGGAAGTGGGTAAATTTTACTAAGTTTAAAAGACTAGCTGCATTAAATGGTTTCAGAGAAGAAAGAGAGAAGTATTTCAATAAAGACAAAACATTAAAAATAACAAAATAAAACCCTTGAATAAGTGTATTAGGTATAGCTAATAAAAACAGATTGCCCAAAAACATAATACAAATTATATTATTTAAAGAAAATTCTCTCATGTTTTTCATGCCTGGCCTTTTCAGATGATTGGGTTAATGTTTATTGTAAATTGCGGATGCTTCTGTTCTCGTGCAGAAGTATTTCAATCTTTTACATAATCGGGCAGACAGATGGCAAATGAAATGTAGGATTGACAAAGGCAAAGTATTGCATATTGAAAGAAAAAGTAACATGGGTATACAATGAATGGATAGACTTAGCACAAATAGACTTTTCTGAACTCAAGATAATTCTTCATATAATTTAGTCCCTTGATTTCATCCTTCTATAATGGATCCAACTGAAGAGGCAAGTTGAACTTTACATGGTCTTAGACTATCTGTAGTTTGACTCGCACTGCTATTTTATTGAATGTATATTTTTTCCCAAGAAACTACTCCACGTTGGCAGCAAAAAGTTTCACACCTACCTTGCTTAGGTGAATACCATGCTCTGGAATTCTCTGCTTAAACCCCTCTGCCTCTCCACCTCCCCCTCCTTTAAAACTCTCCTTAAAACCCACCCCTCACGCTATCTCTTTCCTTGGTTCAGTGTCCATTTTTTGGTTATGCCTTTGTGAAGTGCATTCGGATGTCTTTCCATGTTAAAGGTGCTATTTAAATACAGTTTGAAAGGGCCCTGGGAGTTGTCGCAGACCCATCATTTTGTTGTTAACTAGTTAGTTATATTTATGTGAACTTAATCAATGACGGCAAGACAATACACAAGCAAAGTTCATTTATTCAAAGCATTAATACCTCAAATAAAGTAAAGTACTTACAACCAAGCAAACTTAGCTGGGAAATGATAACTTGCAAATTATATTGATATAACAGATATTGAGCTCAATCTTCCTGGGTCAATTCCAAATTCTCATTGGAATTCTCTACTTTTTTAAAATATCTTTCTCTTACCCCTGCTACAATCAATTTGCCTCTACATTACATGGTTATACCAAAAGTTAAAAACAACTCCATACAAAGAGAAATTAATAAGGATCCTAGACCTTATGATTCAGCTTGTTGACTGAGCTATTGATAAGATATCATGGGCTAGATTTTCAGTATAGACAGTTTTGGGGCGCTAACCATAGCGCCCGCCCGAAGTTAGCGCCCGCCCCAAAGTAGCGCCCCGTTGCCAGAAATTCAGTGGCTTCGCCCTAAGAGGTTGGTGGAGCGCTAAAAGAGGCGTTCCACTACTATCTTTAGGCGCTAAGCCGGCGGTGCAGAGCGCAACGCCCGATCTCGGGCGCAGCGCACGGCAGACACTCTGGTGCCACTGAGCTCTTAAAGGGGAAGGGTGCATGTGTTCTTTTCAAAAGCAGAGTGTGGGGGGGGGAAAGGAGGAGGAGGAGGAGGAGGAGGAGGAGGAGGAGGAGGAGGAGGAGGAGGAGGAGGAGGAGGAGAGGAGGTGGTGGTGGTGGTGGTGGTGGTGGTGGTGGTGCCCGGAAACATAAATACACCGTTCACAACAACACACTGGATCCTTCCACACAACACATGCAGACTGCCGTTTATAGTGCATGAGGAGTGCCCTTTAATTTGCGCTCCCCAGGGTCTGTTGCGTTCCATTTTACAAACGCTCTGGACGCCAGCCGCACAATGGGGCGGTCCGACTGAAGTTTGGATTCGGGGCGGCCAAAGGGCGTTGCACGAGGATGTGATGTCATTTTCTGCGCGCGCATCCGGGCGGCCGCTAAACTTTGCACCGGCGCTAACGGGCAACTTAATTTGGGGCGGGGCGCAAACTGCGCTGCGCCCGGGCGCTACACGCATAGCGCCCGAAAATCACTTCTCTTAAGGCGCTAACTGCTGGCGCAAGCAACTGAAAATCTAGCCCTAAGAACCTAAGAATTAGGAGCAGGAGTAAGCCATACGGCCCTTTGAGCCTGCTTTGCCATTCAATAACATCATGGCTGATCTTCGACCTCAACTCTACTTTACTGCCCGATCTCCATATCCCTTGATTCCCCTAAAGTCCAAAATCTCTCAGCCTTGAATATACTCAACAACTTAGCATCCATAGCCCTTTGGGGTAGAGAATTCCAAAGATTCACAACCCTCTGAGTGAATAAATTCCTCCTCATCTCAATCTTAAATGGCGGACCCCTTATCCTGAGACTATGCCCCCTAGTTCTAGACTCTCCAGCCAGGGGAAACAACAGCATCTACCCTGTCAATTCCCCTCAGAATCTTAAATGTTTCAATGAGATCACCTCTCATTCTTCTAAATTCCAGAGAGTATAGGCCCAATCTACTCAATTTCTCCTCATAGGACAACCCTCTCATCCCAAGAATGAATCTAATCACTGCCTCTAAGGCAAGTATGTCCTTCCTTAGATAAGAAGACCAAAACTGTGCACAGCACTCCAGGTGTGGTCTCGCCAAAGTCCTGTACAATTGTAGTAAGACTTCCTTACTCTTGTATTCCAACCTCCTTGCAATAAAGGCCAACATGCCATTGCCTTCCTAATTGCTTGCTGTACCTGCATGCTAACTCTCTCTGTTTCCTGTACGAGGACACCTAAATCTCTCTGAACACCAACATTTAATAGTTTCTCACCATTTAAAAAGTCTGTTTTTCTATTCTTCCTAGCAAAGTGAATAACCTCACATTTCCCCACATTATACTCCATCTGCCACCTTATTGCGCACTCACTTAACCTGTCTATATCCCTTTGCAGGCTCTTCGTGTCCTCTCACAGCTTACTTTCCCACCTAGCTCTGTATTGTCAGCAAACTTGGATACATTGCACTCGGTCCCTTCATCTAAGTCATTAATATAGATTGTAAATAGTCTGCCAACCGAAAAATGACCCATTTATCCCTACTCTGTTTTTCTGTCCGTTAACCAATCCTCTATCTATGCTAATATATTACCCCCAACCCCATGAGCCCTTATCTTGCATAGCAACCTTTTATGTGATACCTTATCAAATGCCTTTTGGAAATCCAAATATACTACATCCACTGGTTCCTTTTTATCTACCCTGCTAGTTACATCCTCAAAAACACGATTTCCCTTTCATAAAACCACATTGACTCTGTCTAATCATATTATGATTTTCTAAGTGCCCTGTAACCACTTCCTTAATAATGGATTCCAGCATTTTCCCGACGACTGATGTCAGGCTTACTGGCCTGTAGTTCCCAGTTTTCTCTCTCCCTCCTTTCTTGAATAGCAAGGTTACAATTGCTACCTTCCAGTCCACTGGAACTGTTCTTTAGTCTAGGGAATTTTGGAAGATCACAACCAATGCATCCACCTCTTTTAGAACCTGAGGATGTAGGCCATCAAGTCCAGGGGATTTGTCGGCTTTTGGTCCCATTCGTTTCTCAAGTACTTTTTCTCCACTGATATTAATTACTTTAAGTTCCTCACTCTTATTAGTCCCTTGGTTCCCCACTATTTTTTGGAATCCCCAACTCAGAAGCTCCTTTTCCATTGAGCTAATAAATAACTACTTATTTTAGTTATCACATTTCATTCCTGTTACATTTAATTGCTGCCGGATCATGTGACTCTATTGCTTTGATTCTATATCCCCTCAGCACCAACCTGGTCCTCACATCTTAGAGACTTTAATTAAAAAGATAATATTTTACACAGATATGTCCTTGTTCTCAATCAGGTGATTACTTCACACAAGCATATTAAAACTGCCTTTACTGTAAGGGTTAGTCTTAGTTTAAAAGTTTAGTGATCATCATCTTAGAATTGCGGTGTAGCTGTACAATTGCAGCATCAATTAGATATTTTAAGACATTACAGTTTAAGAACCTTACTACCCTACTTAACGGACAAAGGTTAAAAGTTAACATTACTACATTATCAAATCACTCCAAGTCAGTAGTAGAATTCTGCTGCTACTCTCAATAACCCTTTCCTTCCAGATACCAAGACACTGTGGAGAAACAATAAGGACAAATCGAATGTTGGGATGCAAAGCCAGAATACTGGAGTATAAGTCTGCAGAGGATATGCTGATATAACAACAGAAAATGCTGGAAATACTCAGCAGGCCAGGCAGCATCCGTGGAGAGAGAAAGAGTTAACGTTTCAGGTCTGGGACCCTTCATCAGAACTGGAAAAGCTGGAAATGTAACGGATATCAAGCAGGTGCAGAGTCAGGGCGGGGGGCGGGGAGTTGGGAGGGGAGGAAGGAATTGAAAGAATATACTGTGAAAATGTTGCAAATGGGAATGGCAAAATTGTTGTGTATGTACCTTTAAGAGAATAACTGGTCTCAGACTGCAGTACCGGCAGTGACCACCCCTGTATAAAAGGCGCTAGAGAGCCTCTGTTTGTTAGTTTTCACTATTGACTTCCACCAGTAAAGACTTCACAGAATCACAGAAACCCCACAGTGCAGATAGAGGCCATTTCGGCCCATCGAGCCTGCACTGACATATCCCACCCGCTCCCCGTAACCCGTACACCAACACATATCCCACCCTATCCCCGTAACCCCATGTATTTAATCCCCCTAACACTAAGGGTCAATTTATCATAGCCAATCAACCTAACCCGCACATCTTTGGACTTGTTTGTTTTCACTTCTGCTGGTCCGTGTCTCAATCATTCACGGACTTAACACTGGCGACGAGTAAGAAACGAACTTACCTGCAACTCGGCAGCACCTCAGACGACGTTGTTGAAGGTCGGAGCCAGAAGAAAGAAAAAAAAAGAGTCCAAAGAAACTCGAGAAACGGGCGTCGACCGTCAATCATCGGTTTGAAAACTTGCAGGAGAGACTTTCCAGAGCCAGGCTGGGTTCCTCGGTCTGTGGTTTCCCAGCTAGTCGGGCTGGTGGCAGGTAGTGCTCTGATCCTTCCTGGGCTGCGGCGGGCTGAAGCTCGATCGGGTGGCTTTTCAACGGGGCCGGGCAGCGAGTCGGGAAGCAAAGAGAGAGAGGGTGGAGCACACAGGGCGCGGCCGGTGCTTCGAAGCCGGGCAGCGTTTGGACCTAAGAAGAGGGAGGGAAGTGTCCCAGAGGGGCCGCTCCACGACGGGAAAATAATAAAAGAAAAAGAATCAATATTTAACGCGCAAGAAACCGTGGAAAGCAGCGCTAACAACAGCGGGGAAGAAGGCAAAGCGCGGGAGGCGCCATTTTGTTAAATCGGGGAAGAAGGCAAAGCGCGGGAGGCGCCATTTTAGATTTGCAAGATGCCGAAGACTGGCTGTATCACTGCTTTTGATAATATATTAGAGGACTGGACCACGTATGTGGAAAGAGTCGAGGTATATTTCGAGGCAAACGAAATAGCGGAGGGGAAAAAGGCATCGATATTGCTAAACTTAATGGGCGCTAGAACGTATGGCCTATTGCGGGACCTGATTACTCCAGCCAAACCGAAGGCGAAGAGTTTTAATGAAATTGTTGCTGTCCTACAGGAACACTTAAACCCTGCACCGCTGTTGATAGCAGAAAGATTTAAATTCCACAGGAGAACTCAGCACAAAGATGAGAGCAATGCTGAGTATCTTACGGAACTACGCAAGCTATCAAAGCACTGCCAGTTCAGAGCAGGACTGGCAGATACCCTACGGGACAAATTTGTCTGTGGACTCCTGAGTGAAGGAACACAGAAGAAGTTACTCTCAGAAAAAGAGCTGAAGCTAGATAAGGCTTTCAGCGTGGCAGTATCGTATGAAGCAGCAGCCAGGGGAGCTGCAGAAATTCAACAAAAACCACAGGAATACGGCACCCACGAAATGACACGGGGATTTGCAAAATGTTATCGCTGCAGCAGAACTAACCATGACCAGAAGGACTGCTGGTCCAAAGACAAAATATGCAGACAATGCGGGAAGATTGGACACATTGCACGAGTTTGCAGGTCTGGGAAGAAGACCAGCGACAACAAAAAGGCTACTAAGGAACCGTACAAGAAAGTACAAAAGATGACGGACAGTAGTTCCGAAGACCAGATGAGCGATAGTGAATCCGGAAACAGGAGACTAAGCTGTCTCAAACTTCACAATGTAATCGCAAAAGAGGATCACCGAACCATTTGGGTCACCCTCACGATAGCAGGGTCCCAAGTTAAAATGGAATTGGATACAGGATCAGCGCTAACCGTCATGAATCGACGAGACTACGAGCGGCTATTTTCACACATACCCTTGAGAGAGACATCCATCGTCTTGACGATGTATACGGGGCAAAAAGTATACCCCAGAGGAAAAATAAGGGTGCCTGTCGAATACAATGGCAAGAAAATACGGAAATTGTATCTCTACATACTGCCAAATGGTGGACCACCGTTATTGGGACGGGAATGGATCAGGAAGATAAACTTAGATTGGCATTCCATTCATGCAATGACGGTGGACGGTAAAAAAGATGAAGACGTCACTCCTGGACGATTGTCAACAATCTTAGCTAACGCCAAAGAGGTATTTCAACAAGAACTGGGCACGCTTAAAGGCGTAACCGCCTCGATAAAAATAGAAGAGAATGCAGTTCCCAAGTTTTTCAAAGCAAGACCGGTACCATATGCAATTCGCCCAGCCGTCGAGGCAGAGCTGGAGAATCTGGAGAAGGCGGGCGTGTTGTCTAAGGTCGACTGGAGCGAGTGGGCGACACCCATCATTCCTGTCATGAAGAAAACGTTAAGCAATAAGTCCGGAGAGCCAAGGAAGATTCGCATCTGTGGGGATTTCAAGGTGACGGTGAACCCTGTCCTTCACACAGTACAATATCCTCTTCCAAGGATAGAAGACATCTTCGCCTCACTGTCTGGAGGGAAGCGTTTTACAAAAATTGACCTAGCACAAGCATATTTGCAGATGGAGGTTGAAGAGTCCTCTAGGAAGTATCTCACGATAAACACTCACAAAGGTCTTTACCAGTATAATCGACTGGTATTCGGAGTAGCATCAGCTCCGGCGATATGGCAAAGAGCGATGGAACAAGTCCTGCAAGGGATTCCGGGGACTCAGTGTTACTTGGACGACATCCTTATAACAGGTGAAGATGACAGTGAACACCTTAACAACCTAGAACAGGTGCTCACTAGACTACGGGAACATGGGCTGCGAGCCAACCGCCCCAAGTGCGAATTTTTTAAGAAACAGATATCGTATTGTGGCCACATGATTGATGAAGAGGGGTTACATAAGTCCCCTGACAAAATTGAAGCGGTTGTTAAGGCCCCAGCGCCTGAAAATGTGTCGCAACTGAGGTCATTCCTCGGGTTGGTGAATTACTATCATAAGTTTTTGCCGAATTTGTCGACAATTCTGCACCCACTGAACGCCCTGCTACGAACGGGGGTAGCATGGAAATGGAACGATGATTGTAAGCGTGCTTTTCAGAAGAGTAAGGACTTAATCACTTCAAGGGAAGTATTGGCTCACTGCCAATCAGGCTGGCGTGTGATGCGTCTCCCTACGGCATTGGGGCGGTACTGTCACATAAATTCCTTGATGGTTTAGAGAGGCCGATAGCTTTTGCGTCACGCTCGTTAACTTCTGCTGAGCGTAACTACGCCCAGATTGACAGAGAGGCCCTCAGCCTAGTGTGGGGGGTGAAGAAGTTCAATCACTATCTGCGCAGACTTGGCAGTTCTTGGTCATGGTCCTGACCTCCTCGATGGAGTAAGGCAGGTTGCGGGCCTTGATGAAGTGGAAGAACCTGGTGACCCCCGGGTGGCAGAGGTCATTGTGGAGGGCCCTCAGCCTATCGATCTGCGTGCTGGCGCAGGTGCCACGCGATAGGGCATCTGGGGGTTCATTGAGCTTCCCAGGCTGGTACAAGATCTCATAATTGTAGGTGGAAAGTTCGATTCTCCACCTCAAGATCTTGTCATTTTTGATTTTGCCCCTCTGCTTGTTGTTGAACATAAAAGCAACTGAACGCTGGTCAGTGAGCAGGGTAAATCATTTTCCGGCCAGGTAGTGCCTCCAATGACGCACAGCCTCCACGATAGCCTGGGCCTCCTTCGCGACCGTGGAGTGTCTGGTCTCCGGGCCCTGGAGGGTTCGTGAGAAGAATACCACAGGTCTCCCCGCCTGATTAAGGGTGGCGGCCAGAGCGAAGTCGGACGCATCGCTTTCCACCTGGAAGGGGATGGATTCGTCCACTGCGTGCATGGTGGCTTTGGCAATGTCTTCCTTGATACGGTGGAAGGCTAAGCGGGCCTCTGCCGTCACGGGAAAAGAGGTGGACTTGATCAGCGGACGGGCTTTGTCTGCATAGTAGGGGACCCACTGAGCGTAGTAGGAAAAAAACCCTAGGCACCTCTTCAGAGCTTTTAGGCAGTGGGGCAGTGGGAGTTCCATAAGGGGACGCATCCGGTCCGGGTCGGGACCGATGACCCCGTGTTCCACAACACAGCCAAGGATGGCGAGGCGGTCTGTGCGGAATATGCACTTCTCCTTGTTATATGTCAGGTTCAGGAGTTGGGCGGTGCGGAGGAATTTCTCGAGGTTTGCGTCATGGTCCTGCAAGTCATGGCCGCAGATGGTCACATTATCTAGGTAAGGGAAAGTGGCCTGCAGCTCGTTTTGATCGACCATCCGGTTCATCTCCCTTTGGAAGACGGAGACCCCGTTGGTAACGCCGAAGGGAACCCGAAGGAAGTGATAGAGGTGGCCGTTTGCCTCAAAAGCAGTATACTGGCGGTCTTCAGGGCTGATGGGGAGCTGGTGGTACGCTGATTTCAGGTCAATGGTCGAAAAGACGCGGTACTGCGCGATCTGCTTGATCATGTCAGCTATGCGGGGGAGTGGGTAGGCGTCCAGCAGGGTGTAATGGTTTATTGTTTGGCTGTAGTCGATGACCAGGCGTTGTTTCTCGCCAGTCTTAATGACCACAGCCTGGGCTCGCCAGGGGCTGGAGCTGCCCTCAATAATCCCCTCCTTCAGGAGCCGTTCCACTTTGGTTTTGATGAAAACCCTGTCCCCGGCACTGTATCGCCTGCTCTTTGTGGCGATGGGCTTACAGTCGGGGGTGAGGTTAGCAAACAGTGGGGGGGGTGGGACTCTGAGTGTGGAGAGGTTGCATCTGGTGCGCGGCGGGCAATTTGGAGGCTGCTGGCTGCGGACTGTGAGTGGGGGGAGGGGGCCACCGTACGCCATCGTAACGCTTTTGAGGTGGCACTGGAAATCCAATCCCAGTAGAACGGCAGCGCAGAGGTCGGGCAGGACCAGGAGTTTAAAATTATTGAACACAGTCCCGTCTACTACTAGTGTCACCACGCAGTAGCCGCCAATGTCCGCTGACTGGGACTCGGAGGCCATAGAAATCCGCTGGTGCGCAGGCAGGACTGGGAGAGAGCAACACCGTGTCGGGGTGGATGAAGCTCTCTGTGCTCCCGGAGTCAAAAAGGCAGTTTATTGCATGGCCGTTTACCTTAACGTCCATTTTGGACCGAGCTAGCTGGTGCGGTCTCGTTTGGTCCAGCGTCACAGAGGCCAGCGTAGGGGTCGGTGTGTCGCTGCGAGTATCAGATGGGGGGGAGTTGGCGGTCTGCTGCATCCCGGCTGGTGTCCAAGATGGCGGCGTCCATGATTCCCATGTGGCTGGAGTCGTCCAAGATGGCTGCTGCTGCGGTGGTTCGCACATGGCTGGGGAGGCCCAAGATGGCGGCCCGCACGGCCCACACGCGGCGCTGTTGGGGGCCCAAGATGGCGGCTCGCACGGCCCACACGCGACGCTGCTGGCGTTCGGGGTGGCTTTGGCCTTGCAGACGCTGGCGTAGTGTCCCTTTTTCCCGCAGCCTGAGCAGGTCGCATTCTTCGCCGGGCAGCGCGCTCTGGGGTGTTTGGCCTGGCCACAGAAGTAGCATTTCTGGCCTTGGGATACTGCTGTCTGGCTTTGGGACACTGCTGCGGTAGTTGGGCCGTTGTTGGGCTGTGGCTGGGGTGGCACGGTGCTATGGGGCTGTCCTACCGTGTCCCAGGTTGTCGTTCCCCGCGGCGTCCACGGTGCAGAGGAGTAGGCATCCATGCCCCGGAAGGCTGCGTCCAGCGTTAGTGCGATGTCGGAGGCTTTGTCAAGGGTGAGGTCACTCTGCTCCAGCAGTCGCTGTCGGGTGTAGTTGGACCTGTGGCCCGCTACGAAGGCATCCCGGATCAGTTCCTCCGTGTACTTAGTGGGCGTTACCGCCTTACACCCACAGGCCCGGCCAAGCACGGACAGTGCTTGGAGGTATTCCTCAGTCGATTCCCCAGGTTGTTGCTTGCGACTCCCCAGAAGGTGCCTAGCGTATACTTCGTTCACAGGGCGCGTGTACTGGGTCTTGAGGAGCTGGAGGGCGGCTGTGTACGAGGTCGCGTCCCGGATGACTGAGTACACGCGGTGGTTCACCTTGGAGAACAGGACAGACAGTTTGTCCGCATCCGTTTCGACCGCAGTGGAGGCAGTCAGGAATGTCTCGAAGCACGTGAGCCAGTGAGCAAACTTGGTGGAAGCGTCCGCTTCCCGACTGTCCAGGTCCAGGCATGCTGGTGTGAGGATCTTCTCCATTATAAAAAATTTAGTTAATAAAATTGATGCGCCATCAATTACGCAAAAGACTGAGGTTGAACGAGTAACAACCAGGCTTTTATTAACTAAAGAATGAAGGTCTTGTCTCGAGTGGTCGACCCGTCCAGAATACTAAGGGACTGGGAGGTAGTCACTTATATACCTGGAATAGTGGGAGGAGTCAGCCGAAGCATGTCCAGACCTGTACCTAGTGGAATACACATACAGACACAGACAGGTATGACAGTGGTTTACCACACACGGTCAAAAATTTACTCTACTAACCGATCATTAACCTCTTGTCTCCATTTTCAACCCTCAGAAGGGCGTGCCGATAATGATGGCACAACGGCTGCAGAGATGGTCCCTTTTCCTAGGGGCACACCAATATGACCGAGTACAAAGGAACTAAATAGCATGGAAATGCTGATGGATTGTCACGCCTACCGTTGCCGACAGTGGAAGAAGAAGACCTTGCAGTGGATCCAATGGAGTTATTCCACTCGGCCATAGTCGAATGTCTCCCTGTGACGAATGCAAATATAGAAAAGGAAACACGGAATGACCCGACACGATCACAGGTCTATGATTTAACGGTGAAGGGATGGCCAGCACATGGCGAACCACTGCTGCCAGCATTCTCGCCGAGAAGAGAACAGCTGTCAGTGTGCAGAGGAACCTTGATGTGTGGATCCAGAGTAGTAACCACCTAAGTTGACGGATAGAGTACTCAATGAGCTTCATGAGGGTCATCTGGGTGGGGTAAAAATGAAGAACTTAGCCAGAGCGTTTGTGTGGTGGCCGGGAATCGATAGAGAAATCGAAGAGATGACCAAGAGCTGTGCAGGATGCCAGAAGGTCCAAAACGCCCCACCACAAGCTCCTCTGCATCCATGGGAGAGGCCCTCATCTCCATGGCAACGGGTGCACATTGATTTTGCTGGTCCCTTCATGGACTCGATGTTTTTAATTGCGGTGGATGCACATTCAAAGTGGCCAGAGGTAATAAAAATGTCCTCAACCACCACGGAAAAAACTATCACAGTTTTGCGAACCATATTTGCCAGGAATGGGCTGCCTGAACAGATTTGCTCTGACAATGGACCACAGTTTGTGTCTGAAGAGTTTCGGAGGTTCTTAAAGAACAATGGCGTTAAGCATTACACATCTGCCCCATATCATCCAGCCACTAATGGATTGGCCGAGAGGTTTGTCCAAACATTCAAGAAGGCTATCAAGGCAATGTGTAATGAAGATATACCCCTACAACACAAGGTGGACAACTTCTTGTTTGCCTACCGGAATGCGACACATGCGGTTACCAACCAAACTCCAGCCATGATGTTCTTCAATCGAAGACTACGATGCCGCTTGGATTTGGTTAAGCCAAATGTCCGAAGAGATGTGGAGAACAGGCAGTTTCAGAATATGAATGAAAGGCCAACCAGGAGTTTTAAGATAGGTCAACCAGTTTTGGCCCGGGACTACCGCACTGAGAAATGGCAGCCAGGAACGATTTGTACACGACAAGGACCTCTCATGTATACCGTGGACGTTGGGGAGAGCATTGTAAGACGCCATGCTGACCAGATTCTAGAGTCACTGGAAAACGTCAACTCCACACCACGATCTGATACACCTGGTAATGAAATTGACGTTCCAATTGCAACTACCGCAGAACCGGTAATATTGGAAGCAGATGAACCAAACAAAGACATTGATCCCGACGCAACATTGCCAGAAGAACCTGATACCCCAAAGAGGCGTTATCCAGACAGAATCAGGAAGCCTCCTCAAAGATTGAACTTATAATTGCTTAAACTTAACCAATGTATCTAGCAACAGTAATTGTGATTGTAATTCGTTATCATTTAGTTGTTAAATGAATGTTATGTACTGTTTATCTAAAAGGGGAGGAATTGTTGTGTATGTACCTTTAAGAGAATAACTGGTCTCAGACTGCAGTACCGGCAGTGACCACCCCTGTATAAAAGGCACTAGAGAGCCTCTGTTTGTTAGTTTTCACTATTGACTTCCACCAGTAAAGACTTGTTTGTTTTCACTCCTGCTGGTCCGTGTCTCAATCATTCACGGACTTAACAAAAATCATACAGCATGAAAAATGGGAGCAGAAATTATTATCTGAAATTGTTGAACTCGATAGAGAGTCCGGAAGGCTGTAAAGTGCCTAATCGAAAGATGAGGTGCTGTTCCTCGAGCTTACGTTGAGCTTCATTGGAACAATGTAATAGGCCAAGGACAGAGAGGTCAGAGTGGGAGTGAAGTGGAGAATTAAATTGACAGGCGACCGGAAGCTCAGGGTCACCCTTATGGACTGAACGGAGGTGTTCCGCAAAGCGGTCGCCCAATCTGCGTTTGGTCTCCCCAATGTAAAGGAGACCGCATTGTGAGCTTTATTCCACGAGGATATGCTGAGGCTTTGTATTGCACTGGTTGGATTTCACTTAGAAATACTCTGTGCTGGTCTAGTTACCACACTTCAAAAGAATCATGCATGCATGGTTAAAAATGGTGCAGGAAAGAGCAATAAGAATGATCCCGAGTATAAAGGAGGTGAACTATGAGAAAAGTTTAGAGAAGCTCAAGCATTACAGTCTAATGAGACGGTTAAGGGCAACCTCATTGAGGTAAAAACGAAAAAAAGACTTGCATTTATATAGTGCCTTTCACGACCATAGAATGTCCCAAAGTGCTTTATAGCCAATGAAGTACTTTTGAAGTGTAGTCACTGTTATAATGTAGGCAACGCGTCAACCAATTTGCACACAGCAAGCTCCTACAAATAGCAATGTGATAATGACCAGATAATCTCTTTGTTATGTTGATTGAGGGATAAATAATGGCCAGGACACTGGGGATAACTCCCCTGCTCTTCTTGAAAATGGTGCCATAGGATCTTTTACATCCATCTGAGAGGTCAGACGGGGCCTCGGTTTAACGTATCATCCGAAAGACGGCACCTCCGACAGTGCAGCACTCCCTCAGTACTGCACTGGAGTGTCAGCCTAGATTTTGTGCTCAAGTATATAAATGGCACCGATAAGAATATCACTTTGTCCGTCAGGGCCAGTAGGACAAAAGGACATACATTTTAATTTGCAAAAAGAAAAATTTAAATGGATGATAGAAGAAAAAACATTACTCAAAGATGATTTACCAGGTAAGGTATTGCAATTAAAGATGGTAGGTGAGTTCAAGATGCTAGGCTGGGAGAATTGAGGAATGAACTGGATGGGCCAAATGAGCTTTTCCTCTGTTATAATTTTTCCTCAACTTGCCAATTTTGTCCCCTCTCCACCTGAAGCTTGTTGGATAGGTTTCACGGGCAGCAGTCACTCTCCAGTACCTTGTCCAAGTGGTCATTACTCATGTGTGTCTTGACAGTGATTGATAGTAGGCTATTTAGCTACAAGAGGGATTAAGGAAGTTTGGGTCATATCACAGCTGAACCCAATCCTCTCCTCCCCAAATGCCCACCCTCATAACAGGGGTTGCTGGATAATGACCCATCTCCAAGACAGTTGAAGCCAATTCCAACAGCCCTACTGTTGCTCAGTTCCAATTAACTAACAGCACAGACCGTGGACTGAACTTTGAAACTTCCATATAGCTCAAGTCTTCATGGATAAACTCACTAGAGTTGATTTTCAACTTGTTGCCCGGACATTAAACTGCCAATGTAGACTGGCCGCCAGTTATAGAAAGTGCCCGACTTGTTTACCATTGAAATCAATCGAAATGAAAACTATGCGGTTTCTACAACAGGCAACCATTGTGTAACACAATCTGCCCTTCTCAAGGGCAATTAGGGATGGGCAATAAATGCTGGCCTTGCCAGCGACGCCGACGTCCCATGAACGAATATTTGAAAAATGTTTTAAGCCTGTGCAGCAGCTGAAACTCTACCCCAGTGAGCCATCAGTACAGCCAGGTTATCATTTTCAAATTCAATGTTGATTAACTTTCTATAATTGGAGAACAGCGACCACATTGAGATAAAATGTAACCAAGCAGATTTGTGCATATTGGGGGCTTAGTAGGATGGTTAGCACCCAAAAAACAGGCCCAACGTGACCAAATTTAATAGGCCGATGTATTTTGGTAGGTTATTTAATCATGAAGGGGATCACAGTCAAACTGAAACCGGTCTTCCTCCAACATCCATAAACATCGTTTCCAGCAGTGGTCACTTGACAACAATCACGAGCAGGAACCATGACTGATTTTTTTCCCCTATCCTAGTCTCGTTGAATCAAATTGTACTGCCCTAACTGCTGCTCTGGCTCACATCAGCTAACTCAGCACGCTCTGGAGATCTAACCTGTAATTTTCCTGACCCATATGGTTTAGTACCATATCAGGTGAAAGCATCAGAGAGCTCCAATTTATTATATTTATCTCATTCATGAGAATTATCATCCTCAATCTTTGAGTCAATTAATCATGTCTGAAGAATTTTTATTATTTATAAAAGCACCTCAGAGTGGTGGGAGAAGGTCAGAGAATTCTTGTAACTACTTGTAACTCTTCTATTTTGGGTAAATAAAAACAATTTATGAAGGAGTGTTAGTAAATAGCACATCTCTTTAGCTATAGTTCCTATTTTCCCTTTTTGTCACAAAGAGGTCAGGTTCCAGATGACAGAAACTGCATCTCTGCATTCTGGGCTGGTGCACCTGTGTTTCCAACTCTCTTCTTGAACAAGAAGGGGAAAACAATTTTAAAAGATTTTCTGAAGTTGGTCCCCATAAAGGCATAAACAATGGGATTAATTGAGGAATTGGAATACGACATACAGTGCGCCCAGATTTTGATCTTGTATGTGTCATAATTTCGCTTGAAGCTGGAGTCAAATGCTTGAAAGAGGATGAACAGCTGTATTGGACCCCAACAGATTGTGAAGAAAAGGACAATCACAACCACCATCTTTGAAACCTTGGTGCGCAAAGCCTCTGATCTTTCTGCCAGATGTTGTATCTGTGAAAAGAGAGCAAGGAACCATTTTAATATGATCTCTGATTAGACGAGGCATGGACAACATGCTCTTTAACAGAAGAGAGAAATCCTGATATATGTTACTCTTGAGATATAGAGGATAACACACAAACTGCAATGTGGTTCAAGGTTTAGTATATTGAGGACAAAATAAGGTGGAAACTTGAGCAATTTATCAACAACAACTTCAATCTAGAGATATGTATGCTTGAAATACAATACAGCATATGCACTGCTCTTTATTACCTTATATAAAATGGCTTGGGTTCAAGCTCCACCACAGGACCTAAACACATAATCAAACACTTTGTGGTCAATTTTAACTGTGCCCACTTAGCGCGAAACAGGCAGCAGCGGGTCAGCCTCCAGTATTACACCCTGTCCGGTTTTCCTCTCCAGTTAAAATCGATCCTTTTAGTTCACCAATGAGGGAGTACTGATTTGTATGAGGTGCCATCTTTCAACCAATCCTTATCTACACTTCAAAGAGTAAATGAATTGGATGAGAACATTTTTGAGACACAAGGTGATATATAAAAATGCAATTTCAAACAACCTACTTTCATTTGTGTATAATTATTTAGTTGCTCCTAATGAGTTTAATGCATAGTTATGCTTTCCACATACTTAAACCTTCTATTTATTTATTTTGAAATAGTCATGCAGTATCTATAAAGTCCCTACTTTGGGGTCAGCAAAGTTTTGTAAATTTTTTTGATACCCACACCTCGGGAGCCGAAGGGTGATCGGGTCTGTAGGAGCATCGGGGTGGGACGGTGAGGGGAGGTGGTCAGGAGCCGGAGGACAATCGGGGGCCAGAGGAGCATCAGGGGGTGCAGTAGTCAGGAGCCGGAGGACAATCGGGGGCCAGAGGAGCATCAGGGGGTGCAGTAGTCAGGAGCCGGAGGACAATCGGGGGCCAGAGGAGCATCAGGGGGTGCAGTAGTCAGGAGCCGGAGGACAATCGGGGGCCAGAGGAGCATCAGGGGGTGCAGTAGTCAGGAGCCGGAGGACAAGTGGGGCAGGAGGGGGGCAGCCGGAGGAGTAGCAGGGCCGGTGGGGCGATCAGAAGCTGGAGGACAATCAGGGCCAGAGGCGAGCGGCTGGAGGAATATCAGGGCTGGTGGACTAGTCGGAAGCTGGAGGACAATCAGGGCCAGAGGGGAGCAGCCGGAGAAGTATCAGGGTCGGTGGGGTGGTCAGAAGCCGGAGGACGATCAGGGCCAGAAGGGAGCGACCGGAGGAGTATCAGGGCTGGTGGGGTGGTCGGAAGCTGGAGGACGATCAGGGCCAGAGGGGAGAGGTGGGAGCAGCATCGGGGGGGAGGGCGGAGGTCGGAGGGAGGGATCGGAGCCCTCAGGGTGGGAGATGTCGAGGGTGGAGGGAGAGAGAGATCGGAGGCCTCGTGGAGGGAGGGGGAAATCGATGGCCTCGGGGGGGGGGAGGGGAGGAGGAGAGGGGGGAAGGGTGTCTGATCGCAGTGGGTGGGTGAGACAGGGACGCTGGATCCAGGAGTTAAGTAGAAAGGTTGGATCCAGCAGTCCTCACCTTCCATTAGCTGTCTGGTTCCCCAAGGCCCGGGAAACCTGACCAGCCAGAGTTAAACTTGTAATGGCGGATCACCATGCGGCCTGCCAGCCTCATAATAATGGCCCCGAAATTGCAGTCCGTGGCGTAGCTCCGGAGTACGCCGCGGACCTATGGAAAGAGTACGCACCTACCTGATGGGGGCCCTCCTTTGTAAACTTGCTCTGATGCTGCGTACTGGAGTGCATAAATACTCGGGCATGGGCCCAGCTTGCTCAGGACATTCTTTAACAGGAACTAGTGAAGGACACAACTAGATCGCCATGTTGAAAAACAGTTGATTAAAGCCTTGTTTAATACTTAGACCAAGTGCCTAGTAGTTTTCTTATGTCACCCTGTCCCTGCTTTCTCCCCATATCCCTTGATCCCTTTAGTCTTAAGAAATATATCTAACTCCTTCTTGAATATATTTAATGAATTGGCCTCAACTGCCTTGTGTGGTAGAGAATTCCACAGGTTCACCACTCTCTGGGTGAAGAAATTCTTCCTCTCAGTCCTAAATGGCTTACCCCTTATCCTTAGACTGTGACCCCTGGTTCTGGACTCCCCCGCCATCGGGAACATCCTTCCTGCATCTGGTCTGTCTAGTTCTGTTAGAATTTTATAAGTTTCAATGCAATCCCCTCTCATTCTTCTAAACTCTAGCGAATCTAAGCCTAATCGACCCAATCTCTCCTCATACGTCATTCCTGCCATCCCAGGTATCAGTCTGATGAATCTTTGCTGCACTCTCTCCATGGCAAGAACATCCTTCCTCAGATAAGGTGACCAAAACTGCACACAATACTCAAGGTATGGTCTCACCAAGGCCCTGTACAACTGCAGCAAGACATCCTTGCTCCTTTACTCGAATCCTCTTGCTATGAAGGCCAACATACCATTTGCCTTCTTAACCGCCTGCTGCACCTGCATGCTTACCTTCAGCGACTGGTGCACAAGGACACCCAGGTCTCGTTGCACTTCCCTTTTTCCCAATCTATTGCCGTTCAGATAATAATCTGTCTTCCTGTTTTTGCCACCGAAGTGGATAACCTCGCATTTATCCACATTATACTGCATTTGCCATGCATCTGCCCAATCACCCAACCTGTCCAAATCATACTGGAGTTTCTCTGCATCCTCCTCACAGCACACACGCCCACCCAGCTTTGTGTTGTCTGCAAATTTGGAGATATTACATCTAGTTCCCTCATCTAGTTCATTTATATATACTGTGAATAGCTGGGGTCCAAGCACCGATCCCTGCGGTACCCCACTAGTCACTGCCTGCCACTCGGAAAAAGCTTGTGCGGAAGTGTACCTGGGATTATGTGGGCCTGGCCCTCCAATCAGGAAACAGAATTAGAATTTACATTATTTCAGAAGGGAATCCCGTAATCAGATTTAATTACAATTACTTTACAGGATTGGAATTTAATCCCTAATTAGCTTCATTCCACCAACTTCACTACATCTTAGTTCTGTTACTAAAAATTTAATTTTGCGATAATAATGATCGACATCATTAAAACTCAATTTTTTGCAGAATCAAGAAAAACTCGTGATACAATTAAACTGTCCAATTTCCGAAATGAAAATCGTTAAAACATGCCTGAGGTATCCCCTTATGCTGATGCAAACAGGCCCTATGCCTGTTTGCATCAACCGTAAAATTTTCCACACGGAATTGCTGGGCAGTTGGTGGGCAAATAGCCCAATTCTGCGCCAGCAGTTGGTTTTTCTTCACTCGTGCGGATGACCTGTCAATGTGTATGTTGACAGATGGCAAGTTCAGGATTTGGAAATCCCGAACTTGAGGGCCATTTCAAAGGCAGTTTGACGGTGTACTCGAGTACGTCGTTATACCCACCGCAAATTCTGGCCCATGCACCACCCACCTCCTGGGAGCAGGTTGGCTGTCCGGTCCCCCACAGTTAAAACCGGAAGTGGGCGGGTTAGGGTCGGGATTCTGTTTTTTAACTCTAACCTCCCACCCGACTCCAACTCACCCTTTTTTGGGGTTTAAAGTTCCCCTCCACTTTAATTCCGTTCCTGCTAACTGTACTCCCTTGAAACTAACATGTTACCTGACAACCTCAATCCTGAATTAATGGCTCTCAAAACAGAGATATTTCATTATGCCCCAGTTCATGTGTTGGTTCATCTTAAGTTTTATGAATAAATCTAATGCCCATACCTTAACTTTGGACCATATAGTTTCAAATTGGTCAAAATTCCTCCCTAATGACGCCATACATCATGAACTCAGTCTTTACTGATTTCACACCTCTGACCAACATGTCAGGTCCATGGTTCCCACTTTGATTTAGCCCAAACATGTGAGTATATTCCATACACATACCTCAAGTCAGAGTACTAGTCCCTTAAAAGTGATATTCCTTGTATCCATGGACTCATTGAATTAAATTGCTCAAGTTTCAGATCACCTTTAGTTAATCCAGTACTGTGGATTAAAATAGAAACACAGAAACATAGAAGATAGGACCAGGAGTAGGCCATTCGGCCTTTCGAGCCTGCTCCGCCATTCAATGCGATCGTGGCTGATCATCCAAATTCTGTACCCGATCCCCGCTTTCTCCCCATACCCCTTGATCCCTTTAGCCTTAAGAAATATATCCAACTCCTTCTTGAATATATTTAATGAATTGGCCTCTACTGCCTTCCGTGGTAGAGAATTCCACAGGTTCACCACTCTCTGGGTGAAGAAATTCCTCCTCATTTCTGTCCTAAATGGCTTACCCCTTATCCTTAGACTGTGACCCCTGGTTCTGGACTCCCCGACCATCGGGAACATCCTTCCTGCATCTAGTCTGTCCAATCCTGTCAGAATTTTATAAGTTTCAATGAGATCCCCTCTCATTCTTCTAAACTCCAGCGAGTATAAGCCCAATCAACCCAATCTCTCCTCATACGTCATTCCTGCCATCCCAGGTATCAGCCTGGTGAATCTTCGCTGAACTCCTTCCATGGCAAGAACATCCTTCCTCAGATAAGGCGACCAAAACTGCACACAATACTCAAGGTGCGGTCTCACCAAGGCCCTGTACAACTGCAGCAAGACATCCTTGTTCCTGTACTCAAACCCTCTCGCTACGAAGGCCAACATACCATTTCCCTTTGTAACTGCCTGCTGCACCTGCATGCTTACCTTCAGCGACTGGTGCACAAGGACACCCAGGTCTCGTTGCACTTCTCCTTCTCCCAATTTATTGCCATTCAGATAATAATCTGCCTTCCTGTTTTTGCCACCAAAGTGGATAACCTCACATTTATCCACGTTATATTGTATCCGCCATGCTTCTGCCCAATCACCCAACATGTCCAAATCATCCTGGAGTTTCTCGGCATCCTCCTCACAGCACACACGCCCACCCAGCTTTATGTCGTCTGCAAATTTGGAGATATTACATCTAGTTCCTTTGTCTAGATCATTAATATATATTGTGAATAGCTGGGGTCCAAGGACCAATCCCTGCGGTACCCCACTAGTCACTGCCTGCCACTCGGAAAAAGACCTGTTTATTCGAACTCTTTGCTTTCTGTCTGCTAACCAGTTCTCTATCCAAGTCAATACCTTGCCCCCAATCCCATGTGCCTTAACTTTACATGCTAATCTCTTATGCGGGACCTTATCGAAAGCCTTCTGAAAGTCCAAATACACCACATCCACTGGTTCGCCCTTATCTATTTATCAGTTATATCCTCAAAAAATTCCAGTAGATTAGTCAAGCACGATTTACCTTTTGTAAATCCATGTTGACTTTCTCTGATCCTGTCACTGTTTTCCAAGTGCTCTGCTATTACATCTTTTATAATGGACTCTAGCATTTTCCCCACTACCGATGTCAGGTTTACCGGTCTGTAATTCCCCGTTTTCTCTCTACCACCTTTTTTGAATAGTGGGGTAATATTACCTACCCTCCAATCCATGGATACTGTTCCAGATTCCATCGAATGTTGGAAGATGATCAGCAATGCATCTACTATTTCTGGGGCCACTTCCTTAAGTACCCTAGGATGTAGATTATCAGGCCCTGGGGATTTATCGGCCTTCAACCCATCAATTTCCCTAACACCATTTCCCTACAAATACGGATTTCATTTAGTTCCTCCCTCTCCTTAGACCCTATGTTCCCCAACATCTCTGGGAGGTTATTTGTGTCCTCCTTTGTGAAGACAGAACCGAAATATGTATTTAATTGGTTAGCCATTTCTTTGTTCCCCATTATAAATTCCCCTGATTCTGACTGCAAGGGACCTACGCTTGACTTCACCAATCTTTTTCTCTTCACATATCTATAAAAGCTTTCAGTCAGTTTTTATGTTCCCTGCAAGCTTACTCTCATTCTATTTTCCCCTTCTTAATTAATCCCTTTGTCCTCCTTTGTTGAATCCTAAACTGCTCCCAATCCTCAGGTTTACTGCTTTTTCTGGCCAATTTATATGTCCTCTCCTTGGATCTTATGCTATCCCTAATTTCCCTTGTTAGCCACGGTTGAGTCACCTTTTTTGTTTTATTTTTATGCCAACTGGGATGAACAAATTCTGTAGTTCATCCATGCATTCTTTGAATGTTTGCCATTGCCTATCCACCGTCAACCCTTTGAGTGACATTCCCCAATCAATCCTACCCAACTCGCGCCTCAGACCATCGTAGTTTCCTTTATTTAAATTCAGGACCCTAGTCTCCGAGTCAACTACTTCATTCTCCATCTTAATGAAGAATTCTATCATATTATGATTGCTCCGACCCAAGGGACCTCGTACAACAAGATTGCTAATTAATCCTTTCTCGTTACATAATACCCAGTCTATGGCCTGATCTCTGGTTGGTTCCTCGACATATTGGTCCAGGAAACCATCCCGCAAACACTCCAGGAATTCCTCCTCCACAGTATTGTTACTAATTTGGTTAGTCCAATCTATATGTAGATTAAAGTCACCCATGATGACTGCCTTATTGCATGCTTCTCTAATTTCCCTTTTAATGCCATCCCCAACCTCCGCATAATGTTATTATTAATTTTTACCTGCATCTATCTATAAAGATAAATATTTATTGGTTATTGCTACATGGTGTTAAATATTCAGTCAGTGCATTTTTACTATTAATAATCAGTTGAAACTTAAGAGTTAATTCAAAACTCCAATTTCACAAATGAATAAAACATGTTCATACTGATCTGATGTTGTTGGTCAACCATTAACAGAAATAAATAGCCAAGCCACTTGCTTTTAAATAAATAACAATGTAACTACAAGTGCAAAAATAAATATCCATTCCTGATTTCAACAAACAAATAAATAACTACTTGTACAAGAATACGATGTTAAATAATCAGGAGATCTGCATGAATAAATGTCACTACTGTGGCAAATTTGTTCATGACTGCTGTCCAGCAAGAATGAGAAAAAAAAAATCAACTGCATTGAAGTGATTGATTTTCTTTTCAAGGAGCGGTTTGTCTTTCCCAAATCACTCTTACTGTTGTGTGGATGTGAGTTGACCCAGTATGGGAAAGTGTACCCTTGTTCTGTACTTTCATGCTCATCACACTCAGTGTCTCCTACATATTGCAGTTGTTAATTTACAACAGCTCCTGGTGCCGTGACTTGGGGCAGAGCCATGCTCTTGCACTGCTTCTTTGAAAATCTTTCCTGCAATAAGCATTCCTCTCTCTTCCCATTACCTAGGGGGAAATTTTGCCGGCGCTCAGGGGGCGGGTTTGGAGGTGGGACAAAGATTGACAGCAGGTCAGAAACCCGCTGTCAACCCATCTCCAATCAATCTTCCCAGGTGTCGGGTCCCCAATTTACGTATGGACCCGATACCTAGCAGCGGGAAGAAGATTATAGGCACTTAACTGCTTGTTAACAGGCAGTTAAGAGGCTTTTTGCAATTTTGACAGGTCTACTGCGGGCTTCCCGACGTCCGGACACCACGCCAGGTAAGTGTGGCGTGCTGTGGGCCTACTGTAATGTTTGTGCATTGATGACAGCTGCAGAGCGGTGTGAAGGATCCAATGGTACACTGGTGAGTTTCAGAGGTAAAAAAATGTTGGGAAATTCATTTTTAATGTATTTAGGCCAAGAAATTGGGTTTTGGCTTAGCCAGGGCTTTAGCGCCGGAAATTAGTGCCGGCGCTAAGTCCCCTGCGCGCGCCAAAAATTCAGTGGCGCCGCGCCCAAACGGCTGCCGGCGCTACTGAAGGGTCTTAGCGCCTGGAAAAGGGCGCTAACTGCCGTTTCGCGCCGCAATTCCGGTGCTGTGGCACCCGATGCGGTGCGGCAGGCTGGGGAAGTGCAGGCCTCCTCCTTCCGTTAAGGAGGAGCTGCCTGCACCCGGCCACGGCCCGCGCAAATCTGCTTAAAAATGAGCCCGGCACCTCGGACAAGTGCCGGGCTTGCATCTGTTCCGGGGTGGGGGGGGGGGGGGAAGAGAAGTCCGGGGAGGGAGCTGCGGGCAGGCGGCCGGCGGGAAAGCGGCCGGCCGCCGCGGGGCCTTTAATGCGCCGGCGCTAACTGCAGTAAGGCACCTCTGACAAAACGCTGGTTGCAGCTGCCACGGGCGAGGCGGCCGCAACTCAATTTCGGAGTTCGGGCGGGTTACCACGGCAACTGGGACGCTGCGCACACCGATGACGTCATCGGTGCCGGCGCAGCGCTACCGGAGCAACGCCGATTTAGGGCCCCAGGGAATTTCACTACTGGCCATAACTCCGGCGCAAGGCCCTCTAGCGCCTCAAATGAGGCGCTAAGGCTACTGAATTTTCAGCCGTTAGACTTTTCTGTAGGTGACAAGTTTTGAATTGTTTGTGTAGTCCTACCTCATTGGGAGAACCTCTCACCAGTGATGGATCGCTTCTGTAACCTCACCTGCAGCTGCCATCTATTCTAGCCTAAGGAGGGCATCACTGGAGAGCCTGGGTGCAAGCGCTCACCTTTGTACAGTGATCGTCAGTGTTTGCAGCACCTCAATGCTGTTAAACACAGAAAAATCAGCTGTCAAAAAAAAGTGTGGCCCCTTTAAGAAAACCAGCAGATGACACGTCATCAACTGACGTCATCTGACACCGGCTTTCTCTTAATTGGCCAGCAAGCCCACAGGGCCAATTGACGCAAAATAGCGTCTGTGCGTCGGACGTCGTTGGGGGCGGGATTGGAACCCGGAATGCAGCTGTCCCGCCCCCAAGCCGCATCAAGAGGAAAAATCGCAGCCCTAGTGTTAGTTGGACTTTGGCTATCCTGCAGTTATAGTTTAACTTAAAATAGTGCTCTAGATTTACCTTTTCTATTCCACTTAGTATCTTATATACCTAGGGTTGCCAGCTCTGGTTTGACGAATTCCTGGAGATCTGATCATGTGACATTTGATCACATGGCATTCAAACACGCGACACTGCTCATGTGATGCTTAATCACATGACATTTGATCACATGACATTTGCCTACAGTTTGCAAATGTTAATTGCATTTCCTTTAGTTGAGTGCCTCATCATCAAGCCCCGAATAAAATTTGACTTTTTGTTTTATAGTGAGATGACTGACATAATTGATAAATCAAAGAAAGAGCACAAAAGAAGAGACAGATTTAAGGATAAAGAAACTACTTCTGTGATGTTTCTACAGTATCGTCTGCATTGAGGAACACCAAGTCAATATCATTGATTCAACAAAAAACATCAATAGAAGTAACTGCTAACTAAAGTTTTTGTACAAAGTTATGACTTTTTACAATACACAGAAAGTTATAAAAATAATATAGAAAACCAAATCCAAACTTAAATTCAATTCAGTAACTCCCACACCCCACCGGGGAGGTGAGGCTCCGTCTTCAGGAAGAAGCACCAAAGCTGCCTGACTCCCTGAACAAAACACATTAGCCCAAAATTTGCGGTCAAAGGCTTCCGATCTGCAAAAAATCTACAAATTTATCTGGTGGTCCGGGAGGTTCGTAGATTCGCGCTCCTGGGCCTCTCCGGGTACCCGTGGGTAGAGGCCCACATATCCCAGGGGTGCACGTGGTTCGCAAGCACCCCTGGGATCACGTGGGCCAGCCCAACCAATGAAAGAAGGGAAATCCCCATTTACACTTATGGGAGCTCCATACATACGAATGGGGATCACTTAAATACACTAACACATGAAATTATTTTTACAAATTACATTTTTTAAATTAATTAAAATGCCATTTAATTAAATATTTTAAACAAAAATAAAAAATTTTGAAAAAAAATGATTGGCCCAAAATTTGCGGTCAGAGGCTTCCCACAGGTGGACGCCTCCGACCTGCAAAAAATCTACAAATTTACCTGGTGGTCCAGGAGGTACGGAGATTTGTGCTCCTGGGGCTCCCCGGGTAGAGGCCAACGTATGTCAGGGGTGCACACGGTTAACAAGCACTCCTGGGATCACACGTGGGTCGGCCCAACCAATAGAAGAAGGGAATTCCCCATTCATACTTATGGGAGTTCCGTACAAACAGAATCCCCATAAGTATGAATGGGGATCACTTAAAAAAATACACAAACACATGAAATATTTTTTTTAATTACCTATTTAAAATTAATTAAAATGCCATTTAATTAAATATTTTAAACAAAAATTAAATCTTTTGGAAAAAATGTATATGTTTTAATGGGGCTAAAAATAAACTTACCTGATTGGACAGGGTTTTTAAAGTATAAATGAGTGATAAAATATTATTTTTCTACTTTTTAAAACTCTTGCTCCTGGTAAAAGCAGATCTTATGCCTGGAACTTGCGCGATCCCTACGGGTGCGTGCGCACCTTGTACGCACCCGTAGGGGCCGCAAATTACGGCCCGTTATACAACAGCGCATATCACAGGCCAGCATGAACTCTCCCTCCCTCTCCCAGTTTGTGTTGCTCTACCCCTCCCTCTCCCAGTTTCTGTTGCTCTACCCCTCCCTCTCCCAGTTTGTGTTGCTCTACCCCTCCCTCTCCCAGTTTGTGTTTCTCTCTCTCTCCCTCCCTCTCCCAATTTGGCTGGGAGGAAGAATTTTCAGCATGGCAGCAGCTCTGGAAGGGTTGCTAGTCATCTTTAAAGCTTCTTGCTGCATTTAGTAAAGATTTTTTTTACAAATGAGAGAGAACTGGCTCTTTTCAAGAAGAAATATTGGAGGTTTTAATGCAGCAGGTGCAGCAAAGAGGGAGGCACTCTTTGGACTGGAAGACCACCCTCCAGTGAGAGCAGAAATTCAAGCTAGAAGAAGACTAGAAGTAGCAGAGATTGTGGAGTCTCCTAGCATGTAATCTAGACAGCCATTCCAGTGCAGTACTAAAAGAATTGTTGGGATTGTCAACTTGTAGATGATATTTTAAACCAAGGTGGACATAAAAGATCCATGGCACTATTTAAAGAAGAGCAGAGAGTTCTCCTAGTGTCTTGGTCAACTCCCTTCCTAACCAACACGACCGAAAAGAAAACATTAACTGGCCATTCTTGGCTTTTGGCTTTGGAATCTTGGCTTTTATTGAAAGGAGTATAAAAGCAGGGAAGTCTTGCTTCAGTTATACAGGGTACTGGTGAGGCCACACCTGGAATACTGTGTACAGTTTTGGTTTCCATATTTAAGAAAAGATATACTTGCTCTCGAGGCAGTTCAGAGAAGGTTCACTCGGTTGATTCCGGAGATGAGGGGGTTGACTTATGAGGAAAGGTTGAGTAGGTTGGGACTCTACTCATTGGAATTCAGAAGAATGAGAGGCGATCTTATCGAAACATAAGATTGTGAGGGGGCTTGATTGGGTGGATGCGGGGAGGATGTTTCCACTGATGGGTGAGACTAGAACTAGGGGGCATAATCTTAGAATAAGGGGCTGCCCTTTCAAAACTGAGATGAGGAGAAACTTCTTCACTCAGAGGGTAGTAAATCTATGGAATTTGCTACCTCAGAGCTGTGGAAGCTGCAACATTAAATAAATTGAAAACGGAGATAGACAGTTTCCTAGCTGATAAGGGAATTAGGGGTTACAGGGAGTTGGCAGGGAAGTGGACGTGAGTCTAGGTTTGGATCAGCCATGATCCTATTGAATGGCGGAGCAGGCCCGAGGGGCCGTATGGCCTACTCCTACTCCTGCTCCTACTACTTATGTTCTTATTCACCCATTTGCTACTTGTGGGACCTTAGTGTACACATTGGCTGCCACTTTTTCCTACAGAACAACTGTGACTATACTTCAAAAAAATAATTAATTGGATGTGAAGTGCTTTGAGATGTGCTTAGGTGCTATATAAATACAGATTATTTCATTCTTTGCACTCTGAATTCGGGGTTGCCCTGCACTATAGTTTCTCAGCTGAAAAAAAAGCTAGCTTCCTCTAAATTGATGACCCAAAGCTACTGAATTATGAATCCATCCAAGTAAACAGAAATGTGATTATCGGATGACACTCGAGACAAAAAGCATTTCTCCGTTCTTCCAGTGGTCTGGGGGATAAAAGCCCCAATTAGTGTAGCACTATACAGACCAAGAAGTTCCAGATTCCAGTCCTGGTGCTGCAGTCTCAGCACCCCTGAGGTAGGGAGGGGAAAATAATCCGGTCAGGGCTTCCATTCTTGATTGCAAATGTGCATGAAAATCAGGTGGGGACCAGGTTTGGTGGTGATCCCATCACAGTTAAATATCCCACTAACACCAAGGGGTCGATTTTCATTGACCCGTGGAGTCGGGTTTGGAGGCATGCGGGGGGTTAAAGTCCCGAATTCGGGGGTCCTGACACCATCCTGCCCCCAACCCGCCTCCATGTAAGTTTCAAAGGAGGCGGGTACCTGCCCCGCACTGGGACCCGCCTACCCGAGGCGGGAAGGGATTAGTGCCAATTAACTGCCTGGTAACAGGTAGTTAACAGGCAGTTTTTAGCCTAATCCCTATTTTAAAGCTTGAAGTGTGGGATTCCCGACGGCTCCAAACCACGCCAAGTTAGAGGAGTCGGGCCGTCGGGTTGAAGGACTTGGAGGGGGTCAAGAAGTTGTTGTTTAGGTGAGTGTGTTTGGTGTGTCTAAAGTGTGTAAAGAAGTTTAAATTACCTGTACTTACCTTTTAAGCCTTCCTTCCTCTAGGTTTCGGGAGTCCATCATCTAACCGGCACAGAAAGCAGAATGGCTGCGATCTGTCAAAAGTGACAGCCTGCAGCTTTCTGTGCCGGTGAGATTTCTAACTGAGTCTGTGTAGAAGGACTCATGTTAGAAGTAAGACTGTCAGTGTTTGACAGCTTCAAACAGCTGTGAAACACTGATATTTCATCTGTCAAAACGTCTTGACAGATGAAATGTCAATCTGTGATGTCACCTGTTGCCGGGTGGCCCTTAATTGGCCTGCTGAGCCCGCTGGGCGGGCTCAACAAGGTCAATCAAGTTAAAATCGCGTGGATTGGCCGCATCTCGATGGAGGCGGGACTACAACCCTGAAAGTTGTAGTCCGGCCTCCTTCCTGACCTCTGAATGAAAATCACCCCCCAAGTGTCTTGGCTTACAGATGTAGAATAGGCACTTGGGTGAGACATTAGAGAGCTGTTGGCACCCATATAACTTTACCCTAGCAAAATTCAATGCGTTCAAGAGAGGGAAGAGAAAAAGGGGAGGTAATTAGTGGAATATAAAACAAATATCTAAGTTCTTACCTGGTAGTTATTGTCCATTGGTTCTACCACAGGTCTGCTCATTCTTTTCAACATGAAGGCATAACAGACACAAATTGTGATCAGGGGTAATAGATACATAGCCAAAAAAGTGTAGAGAATATAGGCCTGCTGATCATGGACTGATGGAAATGACTCAGTACAGTAGATCTGTGGTCCATACCAATAGCCTGTGTCCAGTTTTTGGAACATTGCAACAGGAATGGATAGAACAAGTGACCCTGTCAAGTGCATGCAAAAAGAAAAGAATTGTCAAATTATTTTTCAGACTGCTCAGAATACTATAAACTTTGAAGATTACATTTGTTGACCATGAAAACAAACTGAATTATGCATAATATTTTCCATTGTTCTTTAATGACAACAGCAAAGGTGAATGTTAAAACCGGCTGAAAATTAGGAATAAGCTGAAACCACCATTTCTTTACTATTTACGTATATAGTTTCTTTAACAAACAAAATTTTCCATGGCACTTTACAAGGAATAATAAGTTGAATATATATATAATCATGCAAAATTGCATTCTAGCTATCAGTTCAAGGAGACACTGTGGTAAATTTCTGTCTTTAAGGCAAGGCCTGAAATCTGACGGAATGGATCGGTCACCTGTTATAGAATGTATAACAGGTGGGAAATCCACTCCACCAGAATATCCCCTATATGTGGTGAAGACAAAAAATTTACTCATTGTATCAAACTTCATCATTTCTTACAAAATGGACATCACCTAATTATTGAAAAGGATACAATTAAAGTACTATTTATTATAAACCACTTATTTCTGTCTTAAACAAGCATTTCCTCCATTATTCACCAAAAATGCACATAATGTCTGACTAATTGGATGATTCAGTTCTTGCTTGGTAATATCAGTGCACAAAGTAATTACAGTATTCCAAAGCCACCTTTCAATAAAAAATAAAAGGTTCTTATAGGAAACAATTAAGAATGCTGGATCATCAACATAATTTATAAAACTAAACAAAGCAGGTAAGAAAAATACATTTAAAAGAAATGGCTTTGCATACAATATTATAATCAGGACAGACAATGTAGTTGGTAAGGAGAATGAAAAGAAACGGTGAGAGGGAGGAGAAAAATGAGCTGCAGACAAATATGTTATGTTCACAAGAAGAGAGTCTTACCTATCCAAGTGCCCACACTGATTGCCATAGCAACTCTGGGTGTACGGTGACGGAGTGACTGCAGTGGGTACACGGTGGCATAGTAACGGTCGACACTCATGGCAGTGAGAGTGATGCAAGTGGCCTGAACAGTAACCTGGAAAGATATATGAGAGGAAGAGAAAGAGATTGGAATTAACAAATGATCAAGCGATCGCAAGTAATATGTACAATATAGTGAAAACAGAGAGTGGACTGAAAACTCAAAAGGTAGCACTGTAAACGTAATGTTAAGCGACCAATTGATTGCAATGGGGCTGGACATAAATTTACGTGACACTAAGAAATCCCAATCATCAGTCTATTAGGTAAAAATATTCTCCCCATCACTGGGCAAGATCTCGGCCTTAAACCTCCCCCATCAACATTTTGCCCTCCAGAATTCTCCTCCCCACAGTGAGCAAGTTTTTCACCTTTAACAACAACAACAATTTGCATTTTTTGTCGCATTTTTAACATAGAAAAACATCCCAAGAAGCTTCACAGATGCATAATCAAAAAAAGTGATACCAGGCCAAAGAAGGAGATATTAGCAAGGTTGACCAAGAGCTTAGTCAAGAAGGATGATTTTAAGCAGGGTCTTCTAGGAGGAGAGGAAGGGGGAGAGGCTGAGGCGTTTAGGGAGGGAATTCCAGAGCTGAGGTCTAGGTGGCTGAAGGCACTGCCACCAATATCGGGATGAAGGGAGGGGTGATGCACAAGAGGCCAGAGTTCTGAGGGGGGAGAGGTTTGTATTGCTGCAGGAGGATACAGAGATAGGGAGGGGTGAGGCCATGAAGAGACTTAAAAATGAGGATGGAAATTTTAAGTTTGAGGCATTGGGTGGACTGGGAACCAATTTAGATCAGCAAAGACTGGAACATTGTGCGGGATAGGGTATGGGAAGTAGAGTTTTGGATGTGCCGAGTGTGCAGGATGGTAGGCCAGCCAGGAAAGCATTGGAATAGTCATTTCCAGAGGTGACAAAGACATGAACAAGGGTTTCTGCAGCAAATGGACTGACATAGGTGCGGAGGCAGGCGATGTTATCAAGGCCATCTTTCTAATGGAGAGGATATGGGGTCAGAAGCTCAGCTCACGGTCAAATAGAATGCCAAGGTTGCAAACAGTCTGATTTAGCCTGAAATAGTGGCCAGGGAGAGGGAATGGAACTGGAGGCAAGGGTGTGGAGTTTGTGGTGGAGGCTGAAGACAATGGCTTTGATCTCCAATGTTTAGTTGGAAAAAATTGTGGCTCATTAAAGAACTGGATGTCAGAGAAGCAGTCTCACAGCACAGAAACAGTAGAAGGGTTGAGGGGTTGTGGAGAGGTAGAGCTGGGTGTCATCACATATAGAAGCTGACCCCCTTGTCAGTGGAAGAAGTTGCTTAGGGTCAGCATGGAGATGAGGAAGAGGAGTGGGCTAAGGATTGATCCTTGAAATACTCAGGAGGTAACAGATTGGGGACAGGAAGCAAAGCCATTGCTGGAGATGATTTTGCTGCATTCCGATACAGGTAGACTACCTTTTATCCGAACTTCCGAAAACCGAAACCCTCTAAAAACCGAAGGTTTTTTCGTTCAGCGTAAGTCGTGCGCACGACATGATCAGAGTGGCGCACGACCCCGACCCCCGCCGACAACCCCCCGCGGACCCCCACCGACCCCCCCGCCGACCCCGACCCCCCCGCGGACCCCGACTCCCGCCGACCCCCCCGCGGACCCCTGCCGACCCCCCCGCCGACCCCCCCCGCGGACCCCCGCCGACCCCCCCCGCCAACCCCGACTCCTGCCGACCCCCCCACGGACCCCCGCCGACCCCGACTCCCGCCGACCCCCCCGCCGACCCCCGCCGACCCCCCCGCCGACCCCGACTCCCGCCGACCCCCCCCGCCGACCCCGACCCCCGCCGACCCCCACCGACGACCTCCACCCCCGACCCCCCGCCGACCCCCCCGCGGACCCCCACCGACCCCCCCGCCGACCCTGACCCCCGCCGACCCACCCCCGACAAATTTCCCAGTCTTATAAAATATCTTCCGAAATCCGAAATTTTCCGAAAACCGAAACACGGCTGGTCCCGAGGTTTTCGGATAAAGGATAGTCTACCTGTACTAAGATTGGAACCAAACAAGGTTGATAATGGGGGCAAGGCATTGGTGTAGGATAGTATGGTTAACCATGTCAAAGTTTGCAGCGAGGGCGAGGAGGACAAGGAGGGTTAATGCAGCACGGTCACAGTCATAGGGGATGTTAAAGAAGGGATTAATACAAGTGCAATGAAGGATATTAGCTCTGATGATGTGGAATCTGTATGGGTAGAATTGAGAAATACTAAAGGGGAAAAAAACATTAGTGGGAGTGGTATATAGACCTCCAAACAGTAAGGCGGAGGTTGGGGATGGCATTAAAAGGGAAATTAAAGAAGTGTGCAATAAGGGCACAGCAGTCATCATGGGTGACTTTAATCTACATATAGATTGGGCCAACCAAATTAGTAACAATACTGTGGAGGAGGAATTCCTGGAGTGTTTACGGGATGGTTTCCTGGACCAATATGTCGAGGAACCAACCAGAGATCAGGCCATCTTAGACTGGGTATTATGTAACGAGAAAGGATTAATTAGCAATCTTGTTGTACGAGGCCCCTTGGGTCGAAGCGATCATAATATGATCGAATTCTTCATTAAGATGGAGAATGAAGTAGTTGACCCAGAGACAAGGGTCCTCAATTTAAATAAAGGAAACTACGATGGTCTGAGGAGCGAGTTGAGTAGGATTGATTGGGGAATGGCGCTCAAAGGGTTGACGGTGGATAGGCAATGGCAAACATTCAAAGACCGAATGGATGAGCTACAGAATTTGTTCATCCCAGTTTGGCATAAAAATAAAACAAAAAAGGTGACTCAACCGTGGCTAACAAGGGAAATTAGGGATAGCATAAGATCCAAGGAGAGGACATATAAATTGGCTAGAAAAAGCAATAATCCTGAGGATTGGGAGCAGTTTAGGATTCAACAAAGGAGGACAAAGGGATTAATTAAGAAAGGGAAAATAGAATATGAGAGTAAGCTAGCTGGGAACATAAAAACTGACTGTAAAAGCTTTTATAGATATGTGAAGGGAAAAAGATTGGTGAAGTCAAGCATAGGTCCCTTACAGTCAGAATCAGGGGAATTTATAATGGGAAAAAAAGAAATGGCAGACCAACTAAATACATACTTTGGTTCTGTCTTCACAAAGGAGGACACAAATAACCTCCCAGAGATGCCGGGGAACATAGGGTCTAATGAGAGGGAGGAACTGAAAGAAATCAGTATTTGTAGGGAAATGGTGTTAGGAAAATTGATGGGACTGAAGGCCGATAAATCCCCAGGGCCTGATGGTCTACATCCCAGGGTACTTAAGGAAGTGGCCCTAGAGATAGTAGATGCATTGCTGGTCATCTTCCAGAACTCGATAGACTCTGGAACAGTACCCATGGATTGGAGGGTAGCTAATGTTACCCCACTATTCAAAAAAGGTGGTAGAGAAAAAGCAGGGAATTATAGACCGGTAAGCCTGACATCGGTAGTGGGGAAAATGCTAGAGTCTATTATAAAAGATGTAATAGCAGAGCACTTGGAAAGCAGTGACAGGATCGGACAAAGTCAACATGGATTTACAAAAGGTAAATCATGCTTGACTAATCTACTGGAATTTTTTGAGGATGTAACTGGTAAAATAGATAAGGGAGAACCAGTGGATGTGGTGTATTTGGACTTTCAGAAGGCTTTCAATAAGGTCCCACATAAGAGATTAGCGTGCAAAATTAAGGCACATGGGATCGGGGGCAAGGTATTGACTTGGATAGAGAACTGGTTGGCAGACAGAAAGCAAAGAGTTGGAATAAACGGGTCATTTTCCGAGTGGCAGGCAGTGACTAGTGGGGTACCACAAGGATCGGTCCTAGGACCCCAGCTGTACACAATATATATTAATGATCTGGACGAGGGAATTGGATGTAATATCTCCAAATTTGCAGACGACACAAAGCTGAGTGGGAGGGTAAGCTGTGAGGAGGATGTCGTGAAACTCCAGTACGATTTGGACAGGTTGGGTGATTGGGCAGAAACATGGCAAATGCACTATAATGTGGATAAATGTGAGGTTATCCACTTTGGTGGCAAAAACAGGAAGGCAGATTATTATTTGAATGGCAATAGATTGGGAGAAGGGGAAGTGCAAAGAGACCTGGGTGTTATTGTGCACCAGTCGCTGAAGGTAAGCATGCAGGTGCAGCAGGCGGTTAAGAAGGCAAATGGTATGTTGGCCTTCGTAGCAAGAGGGTTCGAGTACAAGAACAAGGATGTCTTGCTGCAGTTGTGCAGGGCCTTGGTGAGACCGCACCTTGAGTATTGTGTGCAGTTTTGGTCACCTTACCTGAGGAAGGACGTTCTTGCCATGGAGGGAGTGCAGCGAAGATTCACCAGGCTGATACCTGGGATGGCAGGAATGACGTACGAGGAGAGATTGTGTCGATTGGGCTTATACTCACTGGAGTTTAGAAGATTGAGAGGGGATCTCATCGAAACCTATAAAATTCTGTCAGGTCTGGACAGACTAGATGCAGAAAGGATGTTTCTGATGGCCGGGGAGTCCAGAACCAGGGGTCATAGTCTAAGGATAAGGGGTAAGCCATTTAGGACTGAAAGGAGGAGGAATTTCTTCACCCAGAGAGTGGTGAACCTGTGGAATTCTCTGCCACAGAGGGTGGTGGAGGCCAGTTCATTAAATATATTCAAGAAAGAGTTGGATATATTTCTTGAGGCTAAAGGGATCAAGGGATATGGGGAGAAGGCAGGGACAGGGTACTGAATTTGGATGATCAGCCATGATCACATTGAATGGCGGAGCAGGCTCGAAGGGCCGAATGGCCTACTCCTGCTCCTATCTTCTATGTTTCTATGTCATTTGTGACTTTGGCTAGGGCCCTTTCAATGATGTGGGAGAAGCACAAAACCTAATTCAGCAAGATTTTGCCTCCCTGGCTCCCACTTTCAGCAAGATTTCAACCCTTAATCCCGAAGCAAGATTTCAGCTCGCTGCCCCCCACCCACCCACCCACCCAATAAGATTTGGGACTACCGAGGAACAGGAATTTGACCCATTGCACCCCCTTCCCCACTGTCTATATTTCTCCTCCCTTGATGGCTTGTTGTTCTTGCCTCTGTCCCCTTGCTGATCTGAAATCCCCTTCTTCAGCAGTCCCATTTTCTCTTGCCCTTACCCTTTTCCCACCTTCCTCTTCATCACCTCCTCCTCCTCTGCTTTCCTTAGTCCCCTCCTCTCCTCCCTGGTCTTCTTTCCTCTCTTCCACTCCCCATGCCTCCTCTCCTTTCCTCTCCTGCTTCCCATCCTGTCCTGCATTTCTCTTCCCCACCTCCCTGCTCCCCTACGTTGGTTCCATTATCCTCTACCGTCTAACCCTGCTTGACCTGAAAAATTCTAATCAGCCTCGACTACCCTTGTGCAATGTTATGGAAGATAGATTGGAATTTGTAAAAGATTTAAATAGCTACATATGCACTGAGAGTTGCCATGCATGTTTTAATCACTGGTCTTTAGTTTTCTATAAGCGTGCTGTATGGAATCGAAAATGAAATTACCCAAATTAGGCTACTTTGGCATTTTTTTTGTGAATTTCCCTATACAAACCTCCTCTAATGAGATTTTCTCAGGAATTTAGGCAAGTGGTTTACATAGAATTATAGAAATTTACAGCACGGAAGGAGGCCATTTCGGTCCATTGTGTCCAGACCGGCCGACAAAGAGCTATCCAGCTTAATCCCACTTTCCAGCTCTTGGTCCGTAGCCCTGTAGGTTACAGCACTTCAAGGTGTACATCCAAGCACTTTTTAAATGTGGTGAGGGTTTCTGCCTCTACCACCCTTTCAGGCAGTGAGGCATGTGTGCTTTATTTAATTAGAAAATTATGCATAAATGTGTAAAGAAACCATGTGCCAATGGATTTGTGCATCAAGTCCCAATCCAGGATTTGAGTACATAAACTAGGCTGACACTGAAGTGGAGGTGCCATTCTTCAGATAATCATTAAAGGTCCCTGGCCCAATTCAAAGAATGAGTTGCAATGAGCAACCCAACATAAGAACAGAAGAAATAGGAGCAGGAGTAGGCCATATGGCCCATTGAGCCTACTCTGCCATTCAATAAGATCATGGCTGAACTTCTACATCAACACCATTATCCTGCCCTATCCCCCATATCCCTCGATTCCTTTAATGCCCCAAAATCTATTGATCTTGAATATGCTCATCGACTGAGAATATAGGTCCATTCTACTCAATCTCTTCTCATAGGACAGCCCTCTCATCCCAGAAATCAATCTAGTGAACCTTCGTTGCACCCTCTCTGAAGCAAGTCTATCTTTCCTTCGGGAAGGAGACCAAAACTGTACACAGTACTCCAGATGTGGTCTCACCAAAGCCCTATATAATTTCAGTAAGTCTTCTTTACTCTTATACTCCAACCCCCTTGCATTAAAGGCTAACATACCATCTGCCTTCCTAATTGCTTGCACTACCTGCACATTCTGTGATTCATGTACAAAGACCCCCAAATCCCTCTGAATATCAACATTTACTAGTCTCTCACCTTTTGAAAAATATTCTGCTTTTCCATTCTTCCTACCAAAGTGGATAATTTCACACATCCCCACATTATACTCCATTTACCACCTTCTTGCCCAATCACTTAACTGGTCTATATCCCTTTACAGCCTCTTTACGTCCTCCTCACAGCTTACTTACCCTAGCTTGTATCATCAGTAAACTTGGATATATTACACTTGGTCCCCTCATCTAAGTCATTGATATAGATTGTAAATATCTTTGGCCTAAGCACGGATCCTTGTGGCACTCCACTAGTTACACCCGGCCATCCCGAAAATGACCCATTTATTCCTACTATCTGTTTTCTGTCCGTTAACCAATCCTCAATCCAGGCTAATATATTACCACCAATTCCATGAGCCCTAATCTTGTGTGGCACCTTATCGAATGCCTTCTGAAAATTCAAATATATTACATCCACTGCTTCCCCTTTATTATGAGGGGCCTAGGTAGAGTGGATAGGAAGGACCTATTTCCCTTAGCAGAGAGGTCAATAACCAGGAGGCATAGAATGGTTACAGCACGGAAGACAACCATTCGCCGGCTGAGCCCCTGCCGACTCTCAGCTAGGCCCACTCCCCTGCCCTTTCCCCATAGCCCGGCAAATATTTTTCCTTCAGATGCTTATTCAACTGCCTTTTGAAAGATAAGACTGAGTCAGCCTCCGCCACCCTTTTAGGAAGTGCATTCCAGATCTTAACCACTTGCTACGTAAAAAAGTTTTTCCTTACGTCGCCTTTGGTTCTTTTGCCAATCACCTTAAATCCGTGTCCTTTGGTTCTTGACCCTTCTGCCAATGGGAACAGTTTCTCTCTATCTATTCTGTCTAGACGCCTCATGATTTTGAGCACCTCTATCAAATCTCCTCTCAATCTTCTCTGCTCCAGGGAGAATAACCCCAGCTTCTCCAGTCTATCAACATAACTGAAGTCCCTCATCCCTGGAATCATTCTTGTAAATCTTTTCTGCACCTTCTCTAAGGCCTTCAAATCTTTCCTAAAGTGCGGTGCCCAGAATTGGACACAGTACTCTAGTTGGGGCCAAACCAGTGTTTTATATAGGTTCATCATAATTTCCACGTTTTTGTACTCTATACCTCTATTTATGAAGCCCAGGATCCTGTAAGCTTTTTTAACTGCTTTTTCAAACTGCCCTGCCACTTTCAACGATTTGTGCACACATACCCCCAGATCTCTGTTCGTGCACCCCCTTTAGGATTGTACCATTTAGTTTATATGTCCTTTCCCCATTCTGTCTACCAAAATGTATCACTTCACACTTTTCTGCATTAAATTTCATCTGCCACGTGTCTGCCCATTTCACCAGCCTGACTATGTCTTCCTGAAGTCTATCACTCTCCTCCTCACTGTTCACTATACTTTCAAGTTTTGTGTCATCTGAAAAATTTGAAATTGTGCCCTGTACACCCAGGTTCAAGCCATTAATATATACCAATAAAAGCAGTGGTCCTAGAACCAACCCCCGGGGAACACCACTGTATACCTTCCTCCAGTCCGAAAAACAACCGTTCACCACTACTCTCTGTTTCCTGTCACTTAGCCAATTTCGTATCCATGCTGCCACTGTCCCTTTTATTCCATGGGCTTCAACTTTGCTGGCAAGCCTAATATGTGGCACTTTGTTGAACGCCTTTTGGAAATCCATGTACACTATGGCAACCGTATTATCCGCATCTCTGTTACCTCATTAAAAAACTCGATCAAGTTGGTAAAACACAATTTGCCTTTAACAAATTAGTGTTGACTTTCCTTAATTAATCCACACCTATCCAAGTGACTGTTAGTAATCGGGGATAAAATTGTTTAAAAGCTTCCCCACTACCAAGGTTAAACTGACTGGCCTATAGTTGCTGGGTTTATCTTTACACTCTTTTTTGAACAATGGTGTAACATTTGCAATTCTCCAGTCCTCTGGCACCACCCCCGCATCTATGGAGGATTGGAATATTATGGCCAGTACCTCTACGATTTCTGCCCTCAATTCCCTCAGCATCCTAGGATGCATCCCATCTGCTCCTGGTGATTTATCTGCTTATGTACAGCCAGTCTTTCTAATACCTCGTCTTTATCAATTTTTATCCTATCAAGTGTCTCCACTACCTCCTCCTTCGCTATGTCTATGGCAGCATCCTCTTCCTTGGTGAAGACAGATGCAAAGTACTCATTTAGTACCTCAGTCATACTCTCTGCCTCCATGCATAGGTCTCCTTTTTGGTACCTAATCAGCCCTATTATGTCCATGTGTAATTGAGACACGGACTGCAGGAGTTGGTTACAACAGGTCTTTACTGAGTGGAGACAAACTGGAACTAACTATGCAAAGTTACTACACAGGCTTATATACAGGGGTGGTCACTACTGGTACTGCAGTATACAGGGGCTGCAGAATATAGTTCCTTCTGCAAAGTACATACACTACAATTCCTCCCCTTTTAGCTAAACAGTACATAACATTCGATTAATAATTAAATAACATATTTACAATTACAGTTGTCATATACATTAGCTGAAGTTAAGCAATTAGAAGTTCAGTCTTTGAGGAGGCTTCCTGATTCTGTCTGGATAACGCCTCTTTGGGGTATCAGGTTCTTCTGGCAGAGTTGATTCGGAATCAACGTCATTGTTGGGTTCGTCTGCTTCCAATATTCCCAATTCTGAGGTAGATGCAATTGGTACTTCGGTTTCATCACCAGGTGTATCAGATTGTGGTGTGGAATTGACGTTTTCCAGTGACTCTAGAATCTGGTCAGCATGGTGTCTTACAATGCTCTCTCCAATGTCCACGGTATACATGAGAGGTCCTTGCCGTGTGCAGATCGTTCCTGGCTGCCATTTCTCTGTGCGGTAGTCCCGGGCCAAAGCTGGTTGATCTATCTTAAAACTCCTGGTCGGCCTTTCATTCATATTCTGAAACTGCCTGTTCTCCACATCTCTTCTGATGTTTGGCTTAACCAAATCCAAGCGGCATCGTAGTCTTCGATTGAAGAACATCATGGCTGGAGTTTGGTTGGTAACCGCATGTGTCGCATTCCGGTAGGCAAACAAGAAGTTATCCACCTTGTGTTGTAGGGGTATGTTTTCATTACACATTGCCTTGATAGCCTTCTTGAATGTTTGAACGAACCTCTCAGCCAATCCATTGGTGGCTGGATGATATGGGGCGGATGTGTAATGCTTAACACCATTGTTCTTTAAGAACCTCCGGAACTCTTCAGACACAAACTGTGGTCCATTGTCGGAGCAAATCTGTTCAGGCAGCCCATTTCTGGCGAATATGGTTCGTAAGACTGTGATAGTTTTTTCTGTGGTGGTTGAGGATATTTTTATTACCTCTGGCCACTTTGAATGTGTATCCACCGCAATTAAAAACATCGAGTCCATAAATGGACCAACAAAATCAATGTGTACCCTTTGCCATGGAGATGAGGGCCACTCCCATGGATGTAGAGGGGCTTGTGGTGGGGCGTTTTGGACCTTCTGGCATCCTGTATAGCTCTTGGTCATCTCTTCGATTTCTCTATCGATTCCCAGCCACCACACAAATGCTCTGGCTAAGTTCTTCATTTTTACCCCTCCCAGATGACCCTCATGAAGCTCATTGAGCACTCTATCCTTCAATTTGGGTGGAATTACTACTCTGGATCCACACATCAAGGTTCCTCTGCACACTGACAGCTGTTCTCTTCTCGGCGAGAATGCTGGCAACAGTGGTTCGCCATGTGCTGGCCATCCCTTCACCGTTAAATCATAGACCCTGGAGTGTGTCGGGTCATTTCGTGTTTCCTTTTCTATGTTTGCATTCGTCACAGGGAGACATTCGACTATGGTCGAGTGGAATAGCTCCACTGGATCCACTGCAGGTGCTTCTTCCACCGTCGGCAACGGTAGGCGCGACAATCCATCAGCATTCCCATGCTGTTTAGTTCCTTTGTACTCGATGTCATATTGGTGTGCCCCTAGGAAAAGGGACCACCTCTGTAGCCGTTGTGCAGTCATTATCGGGATGCCCTTCTGAGGGTTGAAAATGGAGACAAGAGGTTGATGATCAGTTAGTAGAGTAAATTTCTGACCGTGCAGGTAGTGATTGAACTTCTTCACCCCCCACACCAGGCTGAGGGCCTCTCTGTCAAAATCTGGGCGTAGTTACGCTCGGCTGAAGTTAACGAGCGTGACGCAAAAGCTATCAGCCTCTCTGAACCATCAAGGTACTGTGACAGTACCGCTCCAATGCCGTAGGGAGACGCATCACACGCCAGTCTTATCAGTAGTGATGGGTTGTAGTGAGCCAATACTTCTCTTGAAGTGATTAGGTCTTTACTCTTCTGAAAGGCCCGCTTACATTCATCGCTCCATTTCCATGCTACTGCAGTTTGTAGTAGGGCGTTCAGTGGGTGCAGAATTGTGGACAAATTCGGCAAAAACTTATGGTAGTAATTCACCAATCCGAGGAATGACCTCGGTTGCGACACATTTTCAGGCGCTGGAGCCTTAACTACCGCTTCAATTTTGTCAGGGGACTTATGTAACCCCTCTTCATCAATCACGTGGCCACAATACGATATCTGTATCTTAAAAAACTCGCACTTGGGGCAATTGGCTCGTAGCCCATGTTCTCTTAGTCTAGTGAGCACCTGCTCTAGGTTGGCAAGGTGTTCACTGTCATCTTCACCTGTCACTAGGATGTCGTCCAAGTAACACTGAGTCCCCGGAATCCCTTGCAAGACTTGTTCCATCACTCTTTGCCATATCGCCGGAGCTGATGCTACTCCGAATACCAGTCGATTATACTGGTAAAGACCTTTGTGAGTGTTTATCGTGAGATATTTCCTAGAGGATTCTTCAACCTCCATCTGCAAATATGCTTGTGCTAGGTCAATTTTTGTAAAATGCTTCCCTCCAGATAGTGAGGCGAAAATATCTTCTATCCTCAGGAGAGGATATTGTACTGTGTGAAGGACTGCGTTCACCGTCACCTTGAAGTCCCCACAGATGCGAACCTTCCTTGGCTCCTCAGACTTATTGTTTAACGTTTTCTTCATGACAGGAACGATGGGTGTCGCCCACTCGCTCCAGCCTACCTTAGATAACACGCCTGCATTCTCCAGATTCTCCAGCTCTGCCTCGACAGCTGGGCAAATTGCATATGGTACCGGTCTTGCTTTGAAAAACTTGGGAATTGCATTCTCTTCTATTTTTATCGAGGCGGTTACGCCTTTAAGCGTGCCCAGTTCTTGTTGAAATACCTCTTTGGCGTTAGCTAAGATTTTTGACAATCGTCCAGGTGTGACGTCATCATCCTTTTTACCAGCCACCGTCAGTGCCTGAATGGAGTGCCAGGCTAAACTTATCTTTCTGATCCATTCACGTCCCAATAACGGTGGTCCACCATCTTGCAGTATGTACAGATACAATTTCTGTATTTCCTTGCCGTTGTATTCGACAGGCATCCTTATTTTCCCTCTGGGGTATACTTTTTGCCCCGTATACGTCTTCAAGACAATGGATGTCTTTTTCAAGGGTATGTGTGAGAATAGCCGCTCGTAGTCTCGTCGATTCATGACGGTCAGGGCTGATCCTGTATCCAATTCCATTTTGACTTGGGGCCCTGCTATCGTGAGGGTGACCCAAATGGTTCGGTGATCCTCTTTTGCGATTACGTTGTGAAGTTTGAGACAGCTTAGTCTCTTGTTCCCGGATTCACTATCGCTCATCTGGTCTTCGGAACTACTGTCCGTCATCTTTTGTACTTTCCTGTACTGTTCCTTAGTAGCCTTTTTGTTGTCGTTAGTCTTCTTCCCAGGCCTGCAAACTCGTGCAATGTGTCCCATCTTTCCGCATTGCCTGCATATTTTGTCCTTGGACAAGCAGTCCTTCTGGTCATGGGTTGTTCTGCCGCAGCGATAACATTTTTCAAATCCCCGTGTCATTTCGTGGGTGCCGTATTCCTGTAGCTTTTGCTGTATTTCCGCAGCTCCCCTTGCTGCTGCTTCGTACGATACTGCCACGCTGAAAGCCTTATCTAGCGTCAGCTCTTTCTTTGAGAGTAACCTCTTATGGGTTCCTTCACTCAGGAGTCCACAGACAAATTTGTCCCGTAGAGTATCTGTCAGTCCTGCTCCGAACTGGCAGTGTTTTGATAGCTTGCGTAGTTCCGTAAGATAATCAGCATTGCTCTCATTTTTATGCTGATTTCTCCTGTGGAATTTAAATCTTTCTGCTATCAGCAGCGGAGTAGGATTTAGGTGTTCCTGTAGGATATCAACAATTTCGTTAAAACTCTTCGCCATCGGTTTGGCTGGAGTAATCAGGTTCCGCAATAGGCTGTACGTTCTTGCACCCATTAAGTTTAGTAGTACCGATGCCTTTTTCTCATCGGCTACTTCGTTTGCCTCGCAATATACTTCGACTCTTTCCACATACGTGGTCCAGTCTTCTATTACATTATCGAAGGTAGTGATATTGCCAGTCTTCGGCATCTTGGCAATCTAAGATGCCGCCTCCCGTGCTTTGCCTTCTTCCCTGATTTAACAAAATGGCGCCTCCCGCGCTTTCCGTCTTCTCCGCTGCTGCTAGCGCTGTTGCTGGCGTTTTATGCCTTGATGGCGACGCCCTATGGTCTTCACGCACTTCCCCCCGCGCTGCTGCTAACGCCGCTCTCCGCGGTTCCCGTGGCAAACTGCAGCTCCTCGCGGCTTTCTGCGCTTCTAATTTCTTTTATTTCCCCGTCGTCGGAGCAACCCTACGGGACACTTTCCTCCCTCTTCTCGGGTCTGTACGCTGCCCGGCTTCGTAGTACCGGCCGCGCCCTGTGTGCTCCACCCTCTCTCTCTCTCTCTCTCCTCTTCCCGACAACGCTGCTCGGCCCCGTTGAAAAGCCACCCGATCGAGCTCTAGCCCGCCGCAGCCCAGGAAGGATCAGTGTACTACCTGCCACCAGCCCGATTAGCTGGAACACCATCGACAGGATAACCAAGCCCCGCTCTTGTCAGCCTCTCCTGCAAATCATCAACTCCGATGAATCAGAGGTGGTTGCCCACGGTCGACGCCTGTTTCTTCTGTTTCTTTTTTTTTTCTTTCTTCCTTCTGGCCTCGACCTCTGACAACTTCGCTTCAGGGATGGATCCCCATGAGGTGGTGCAGACTGTAGGTAAGTTCGGATCTGCTCGTCGCCAGTATTATGTCCGTGTGCAATTGAGACACGGACTGCAGGAGTAGGTTACAACAGGTCTTTACTGAGTGGAGACAAACTGGAACTAACTATGCAAAGTTACTACACAGGCTTATATACAGGAGTGGTCACCACTGGTACTGCAGTATACAGGGGCTGCAGAATATAGTTCCTCTGCAAAGTACATACACTACAAGCCCTACCCCTCCTCTTACTACCGGTGATCAACCACCCACCAGACCGAAGGGTGTGTTGATGCGGGATCGGAGGACACAAGCACAGTCACAAGATTGGTCTATGGAAAACAGCAGTTAGCTGTGTTTTATTCTTAGAAAACGGGGAAAAAGGTTCACGTCTAGCAAAATCCAACAAACATATGACGTTCAAAAACAATAAGCCAGGGTTACTTTACCACTAGCTCTTCCTCCTCAGGTACTGGCCATATCCTGGCTTTCTCCTCAGGTACTGGCCTTATCCTGGCTTTCTCCTCAGGCTCTCAGAACTAAACAATGTACCACCCGGGTTCATCAACCCTCTCTGTGACAGCTGCCAGCCAGCCGGCCCTCAACGGCTGGCGTGGCGTGGCCTGGCCCGGCCCTGTGCCTCCTCTCAGGCTCTGGCCCTGAAGGGATGCACTAGTTTACCTTTTAACCTCCTGAGCTAATGGGTAGATTTGCCTCAGGTGTGTTGGAGGTGGGTGTGGCCTTCCTGAATTGGAGTAAGAGGGGGACTTTGTCTCCACCTGGTGGCCACATACCGTCCATCCACCAGTAAACCGCCCCCATAGCTCACATATCCACACCCACCTCCCCCCTCAGCACCGACCTCCGGGAAGGGGCGACACTATTGAAGCAGACCAAAGGGCCTCACATCAGCACCATTACATTAATATCACATCATCAACATTACGTTAATATCACGTCATCTTCACATTAATATCACTTTATCATTACATTAATTTCACATTATAACCTTAATATCACATCATCGTCATTCATCAACTGAGTTGCATCCAATTCAGAAAATACTTTTCTCTAAACTCTCCATCATACTTTCAGACTTCCCTTGACTGAAGGACTCTTCATCCAGTTCTGCTTCAGATGCTTCTCCATTTTTTCCCCAGATATCACGCTGTCAAAGTTGCTCTGAATGCCTTTCTGTGCAGTCACATTGTAATTAGGTCATTCCTTTTAGCCACGCTTCTTTAGTGAAAAATCCCATGTTTTGAACTTCCAGCTTCCATGCTAACACCAACATGATAATATTTTCGGGCTCCACGCCTATATCTTCACAAAACTTTTCTATTCCCTCAGGACCAACCACTTCATCTGTTCCTGCATATTCATAAAACCAAGCTAGGCACTTTTTGCTCTTCATTCAGCTCAGCCAGAAGCTCTACCATTTGAGCTAATTCCCCCACTCATGGAATTTCTGTAGCTCCTGTTCTCGGAGTTCAAATTCTCTTAACATTTTTGTTCTGTGTTCCCTGAATTCCTTCTCGGCCTCTTCTTTCTTCCAATTGGTTGCACACTGAATCCCTTTCTCTCATCAGCCTCTGCAATTGACCTTCAAGACAGGCAACATTCTCTGACAAACGGGACACCTTTAATGCCAACTCTTCTCTTTCGTTCCTCATTTCTTCATGCACAATTTTCTTGGCATTTGCAATTTTCCCTTGCTGACAAGCTAGCTCCCTTTCTAACCGCTCTTTCTGATGCAATAAATCAAATCAAATCAACTTTTATTGTCATTGTTAGTGCACAAGTGCAGTACAACGAAATGTAGGCTTGCGGCTCCAGAGAGTGTACATTTAGATTAAGACATTTAAACATTCAACATACATTTGGCTTGTAATACATTAACATAAACATAACCATAATAAAGTGCATTGGCAGATGTGCAGGCTTTAGAGTTTGTTTGTGGAGTTCAGTAGGATGACAGCCCTGGGAAAGAAGCTGTTCCTAAATCTGGTCGTACGGGTGCGAATGCATCTGTAGCGTCTCCCAGATGGCAGGAGGGCGAACAGACTGTGGCTGGGGTGGGTAGGGTCTTTGATGATGGGCCGTGACCTCCGTAGCCAGCGTTTCTGGTATATGTGCTCTATGGTCGGTAGCCGGGTGCCGGTAATGCGTTGGGCAGTTTTGACTACCCGCTGCAGGGCTTTCCGGTCATAGTAGCTACAGCTGCCATACCATACTGTGATACAGTTTGTCAGGATGCTCTCTATTGTGCAGTAGTAAAAGTTAGAGAGGATCAGGGGTGACAGGTTACATCCCTTCAGCCTCCTTAGGAAATATAGGCGCTGCTGGGCCTTCTTCACCAGAGAGGAGGTATTGAGGGACCAGGAGAGGTCTTCCGTGATGTGGACTCCGAGGAACTTGAAGCTGTCCACCCTTTCCACCACAGCCCCATTGATGTGGATGGGGGTGTGACTTCCGCCTTTAGACTTCCTGAAGTCCACAATGATTTCTTTGGTTTTCTTGATGTTAAGGGCCAGGTTGTTATCGGCGCACCACTTCACGAGATGCTGGACCTCCTCCCTGTAGGCTGACTCATCGTTGTTGTTGATCTGGCCTACTACCGTGGTGTCATCCGCAAACTTGATGATGGTGTTGGAACCATGAACAGCCACACAGTCGTGGGTGAAGAGGGAGTAGAGGAGGGGGCTCAGCACACATTCTTCTCTGCAACTCATTCTTCTGCTACCTCCGTAGCTTGTTTCACTTGCTGACATGCAGCGTTTTCCCTGGCCTGCATTTCAGTTACATTGCATCTCAAACTTGTTAACATACTCATCCGGTCATCTCTTTCTTTCCTTAATCTGTCAACAGCTTTCACGTGTACATCACTGAGTCCGGGCAAGAACTGCCTCATGCTGGGCACATTTCAACCACAGGCCGGCAACACGATCTGTACTATTCATAGCAAGCAAAGACTCTTGATGCTTTATTTGTTCCATAAACTCTTGACATTCCTTTTGAGATTTGCTCAGTAGTTCCATCAAAGGGTTTTCAACAATGTGTGCTTTGTCCTCCCAGCCACCAGAGGGCTAAAGCCAGCATTCTCCACCATATGCGATCAACCACCCCCAAGACCGAAGGGTGTGTTGATGCGGGATCGGAGGACACAAGCACAGTCACAAGATTGGTCTATGGAAAACAGCAGTTAGCTGTGTTTTATTCTTAGAAAACAGGGAAAAAGGTTCACGTCTGGCAAAATCCAACAAACATATGACGTTCAAAAACAATAAGCCAGGGTTACTTTACCACTGGCTCTTCCTCCTCAGGTACTGGCCTTATCCTGGCTTTCTCCTCAGGTACTGGCCTTATCCTGGCTTTCTCCTCAGGCTCTCAGAACTAAACAATGTACCACCCAGGTTCATCAACCCTCTCTGTGACAGCTCCCTGCCCTGCCCTGCCCTGCCCTGCCCTGCCCTGCCCTGCCCTGCCCTGCCCTGCCCTGCCCTGCCCTGCCCTGCCCTGCCCTGCCCTGCCCTGCCCCTCAGGCACTGGCCCTGAAGGGATGCACTAGTTTACCTTTTAACCTCCTGAGCTAATGGGTAGATTTGCCTCAGGTGTGTTGGAGGTGGGTGTGGCCTTCCTGAATTGGAGTGAGAGGGGGACTTTGTCTCCACCTGGTGGCCACATACCGTCCATCCACCAGTAAACTGCCCCCATAGCTCACACTACCCTTTTACTATTTATATGCCTATAGAAGACTTTTGGATTACCTTTTATGTTGGCTGCCATTCTATTCTTGTACCCTCTCTTTGCCCCTCTTATTTTCTTTTTCACTTCTCCTCTGACCTTTCTATATATAGCCTGATTCTCAGTTGTATTTGCAACTTGACATAGATTTAAAGTAATTGGTAGAAGGATTAGAGGGGAGTTGAAGAGAAATGTTTTCACCCAGAGGGTGGTGGGGGTCTGGAACTCACTGCCTGAAAGGGTGGTAGAGGCAGAAACCTTCAACACATTTAAAAAGTACTTGGATATGCACTGGAAGTGCCGTAACCTGCAAGGCTATGGACCAAGAGCTGGAAAGTGGGATTAGGCTGGAAAGCTCTTTTTCGACCAGTGCAGACACGATGGGCTGAATGGCCTCCTTCTGTGCCATAAATTTCTATGATTCTATGATACCCTGCTAGTTACACCCTCAAAAAACTCTAATAGATTTGCAAAACATGATTTCCCTTTCATAAAACCTTGTTGACTTTGCCTAATCATAGTGATTTTCCAAATGTCCTGTTACCACGTCCTTAATAATAGATTCTAGTTTCGAATTTTAATGTTGACCGAGCCACTGTGACTTTACTCATTGGCAGACAATAAAAGAGCATCAGGAGATCATTTCTCCCCATCTCAGTCTACTGAATATCAGGTGAGGATTCCATTTATTTGCTTTATGTTAAAATGAGTCAGCAATTGAGAATGATACTCAGGGATATGACAACATCCAAAAAAGATTGAAGTACCATCATCATTCACAAATCTGTAATGACAGTGGCTGATAAATGTGAATTGGACAGAAGCAACTAGTAATGGTGTCATTAAAATTGGAGAATAGTCACATTTTAAGTGTAAGATTTTTAAACCTACATCAAATTTATTTGCTCATTTGTCCCAACTCTATGTAGAGATTAGGGGCTAGATTTTCCTGGAGCCGTCAGGTGGGGTTTCAGGCGTGTGGGGGGGGGGCAAAATCCCGAATTCGGGGGTCCCGACACCATCCCACCCAAAACCCCACCCCACGCAAGTTTCAGGGGCGGCGGGTACCCGCCCCGCACTGGGACCCGCCGAAACCAGGCGGGAAGGGATTAGTGCCACTTAACTGCCTGTTAACAGGTAGTTAACAGGCAGTTTTTAGCCTAATCCCTATTTTGAGGGGTTTCGTGTGGGATTCCCGACGGCTCCAAACCACGCCAGATTAGAGCAGGCGGGCCGTCAGGTTGAAGGATTTGGAGGGGTCGCGATGTCGTTGCTCAGGTGAGTGATGGGTGCATGAGTGTAAAGGTAAGTGTGTTTGGTGTGTCTAAAGTGTGTAAAGAACTTTTACTTACCTGTACTTACCTTAACAGCCTTTCTTCCTGTAGCCGTCGGGAGCCCATCACTCAGCCGGCAGTTAAAGCTGAATGGCTGCGATCTGTGAAAAGTGACAGCCTTCAGATTTGAGTGCCGGTTAGAGTTCTAACTGAGTCTGTGCAGAAGGACTCATGTTAGAACTCAGAGTGTCAGTGTTTCACAGCTTCAAACAGCTGTGAAACACTGATATTTCATCTGTCAAGAACTCTTGACAGATGAAATTGCAGTCTGTGACGTCACCTGTTGCCGGGTGGCCCTTAATTGACCTGCTAAGCCCGCTGGGCGTGCTCAACATCAATCAAGGGAAAATTGCGCGGATTGGCCGGACGTCGAAGTAGGCGGGTAAAAAACCCGAAAGGGGAAGTTCCACCTTCTTCCCGACAGGTTCGGAAAGATCTACCCCTACATATTTTAAATGCCATTGTTACAAATGGCTAAAAAGTTTAACCTGAAAAATATTAGCAAGATTTTTTTTCTATTTCCTCCTGTCCTCTATGGACTGAGCAGGCAGTTCACATCCTTTCAAACAATCTGCCAATGTGGCTCTCTAACTTGTCCGAAGGACACTGGCATTTGGCTGTACATAGTACAAAAAAGGAATCACAGAATTGCTATGTCCCTGAGAGGTGAGTTAGAGCAGCCTGGGGATTCTACTGACAATTTTGCTTTTCATAGTCTGTTCCACATGCTTATTCCCTCTGTATATTTGTTTACTTAAAGAAATGATTAGAATTTTCTTTTTTCATAAACTTTCACTGTTTGTGTTATAAATCTAACATAAGCCAGATCCTGGATAATGACCTGTTGAAGGTAGTTGATGAATTTGCACATGAAGTCTCCAAAGATCCAGCTGGGCAGTGGGTAGAGAGTGGCGGTGAAAGGAACGCAGCAGACCAAGAAAATTACATCAGTGGTGGCCAGATTTGCTGAAAAATTAAAAAATAAATTGTGTTGTCATTACTTTATAACTTAATTATACAAGATTTATCTTTCATTCCTCACAAAAACAAAGTAAATAACTTTTCAAACAGCCTTTGTTATTTTTGTACCACCTCTGATGAACTCATTAGTCCCTGGAGATTTAGTCCCGAGAATGTTACCAATTTAAAAGCCAGCAGAAGTCTGGAAAGAGCATTTCTGGTTTAAGTTTGAATTGGTGAAATAGCCAAGAAAATATCATTCACAAAGGGAGGGGTGAAGGAAAGAGGAGAAAATCCTCCAGTTCCTTGGGCTTCAAACTCACCTGCTCAAATATCGGACCGGGGCAGGCAGGGAAGGAAAGAGAACAGAAACAATTGAAAAATTTTTGCAGGAAGAGCCAGATGTGGTGCAATTAAAAGTCATCTGCATTTATGAATCAGTTCATCGAGCATAATTTTCCACAAGTCACCTGTAAAACAGTATTTTGCTACTGGACTGGACTGGTGGATTTGATTTGAGATGAGTGCAGGAGCAGATACCAAGAAGGTTGGTGATAGAAGGAAGTGTGAATTTGCAAAGCTGAGGGCAGCCTCTGCTGGCAAGAAAAACCTACTGCAACTGGTATTCCCAAGCAGTCCCCCATCCAAGTACTAACCAGGCCTGACTCTGCTTAGCTTCCAAGATCAGATGGGATCAGGCGTATTTTTAAAATTTGATTTAACATTAAATACATTAACAACACCGTGATCATTCCTTTGTACCATACAATCATTCCTTTACTAGTTATTAGCTTCAGAAATTAAAGTTCAATTTGTTTCCTATGACATATTAATTTATTGAACTTAAAAAACTGCTCCAAAAAATACCATCTTTAAATTCCTTTCTGAATAATACATCCACAAAGTCTTATAATGCTCTTTTAGTCTGTATTTGAAATGTTCTTTTAGTCTATATTTGAAATGCTCTTTTAGTCTATATTTGAAATACTCTTTCAGGTATATTCTTCTCCCCTTATAAAACTGAGCATTCCTTCATTGAATGATCACGAATCTGGCCACATTATTCACTGGCCCGGATTTTGTGGTCAGTAGCAAAGGAACAGCGCCCGCCATTCACCTCACTGACAGCTTCCTACAAAGTTTTTGTGGGCTTCAGAGCACAGACTTATTTTAATCGGCGTCTAATCCAGCACAGCGCCTTCTACGGGGGATTTGTAGCACCTGTGCGCAGATCAAGAAACAGCGAGGCACTTCGACCAATCAGATTGAAGAATTCTCACTAAGCCATGCAGAATCTAAACCAAAAAATATAACGCAGGAAATATATAGTAGATTTAAATCATGTACAGAAAGCAAAATAAAGATTGGGAAATACAGATGGGATTAAGAGAGAGATAAAAGAGAAACAGAAAAAGTAAAAACAAAATTAATTTTTTTTTAATTCTCCAACACTAATTATCTTCTGATGGAATGAGATTCCACACTTGTAAAATTAATTTTTCTGGGCCAGAGAAACTGTTTGGCAGTAATTATCACTTACCATGCTGATAAAACTCAATGGGGGAGAAATTCAGTTGTTTGCGCCACCCGTTAGCGCCTTAAGAGGGCGATAAGTGGGGCGCGATGCGGCTAGCGCCCGGGCGCGGCGATACCGGCGCCTCTCGCGACATTGAGCGGACATTTAGCGGCGGCACAAAACCGCAACGCCTGCTCAGCTGCGCGTGCAGATCCTGACGTCATTTCATGGTGCAACGCCCTTGGGGCGCCCCGAACCGGAAATTCAGTGGCGCCCCCCTCCTTTCCGCCTGGCACTCCCAGCGACTGATTGACTGGAACAGTTCCCAGTCGCTGTGGGGCTGGGGGGGCGCTATTTAAAGGGGGCTCTTCCTGGCTTCTTAGTGGTAGCCATTTTTGGAGCACTCCTTCTGTGAGAGAGAGAGAGATTTGCAGAGAGACAAAGGGAGAGAGCTTTGCATTGAGTCAGCGCTCGCAGAGGTACTTCTGGCTTCGGCCCAGAACTTTGCAGTTGGATTGATTTTTCAGTGCCATAACCTTGAGTGGCCACATACTATGGGGGCTGCAATGGGTGGAAACGTTGGGTTTCTCCATTGCATTGAGAGGGCTCAGAGACACTGAGAGAGAGTGCCAATCATGGCGAGATGGAGGAGGGCCAACAGGCGTCGGCACAGGAGGCCTTACCCTCCCAGGGTATTCCGCCAACAGTTCTCCTACTTCAACATGTCTGAGGAGCAGTGTATACGGAGGCTTCGATTCAGAAGGGAGGTGGTAACTGAGCTCTGCCACCTGCTTCAGCCAGATCTGCAGCCTCAACTGAGGAGCAGGACGTCTCTGTCGGTGGCAGTGAAGGTGACAGTGGCTCTCAACCTCTATGCTACCGGCTACTTCCAATCCGCTACTGGGGACATTGCCAATGTCTCCCAATTCACGGTGCATTGCTGCATCCGCCAAGTCACGAATGCCCTCTTTAAAAGGAGACGTCAGTACATTTCCTTCCCCATGACCCTGGACAAGCAGCAAGAGTGCGCAATGGGATTTGCAAGAATAGCGGGCTTCCCCATGGTCCAGGGCGCCATTGACTGCACGTATGTGGCTTTGCGGGCGCCGCAAGAGAATGCCAAGGATTACCGCAACCGGAAGGGGTTCCATTCGTTGAACGTGCAGTTGGTGTGTGACCACAGACAGCTGATACTAGCTGTCAATGCCCGCTTTCCAGGCAGCAGCCACAACGCCTTCATCCTGCACCAGACTTCTGTGGCAGACCTTTTTGAAGCCCTGGCTCACCCAGGAGGCTGGCTTCTCGGGGACAAGGGCTATCCTCTGTGCACCTGGCTGATGACCCCGCTCCGTGCGCCCAGCACCCCTGCTGAAGAATGATACAATGAGAGCCATCAAGCGACCAGGAACATCATTGAGCACACAATCGGCGTGCTCAGGCAATGGTTCCGCTGTCTGGACCATTCCGGGGGAGCCCTTCAGTACTCGCCTGAGCGAGTCTCCCATTTCGTTGTAGTGTGCTGCATGCTGCATAACCTGGCAATCCTCAGGACTCAGCCACTGCCAGCAGACATTGGAGCACCAGCAGAGGAGGAGGAGGAGGAGGAGGACCACCAAGACGGGAGGGAGGCACAAAGTGCAAGGGCCATCCGTCAGCGGTTTATTGCAAGTCGGTTCTAGGCCCCCTCTGAGGGAATGGCTTGTGCCATTGAAAGAACATGAATGGAACAGTTCCGCAAACCCTGAGCCGGTCAAGGCAACAAATAGTTCAAAGAGCAAACATGCACAATCTGAATAAAGACACTTCTTTATTTAACAAACTGTGTGCCCTTCCCGCATGACAAAGTAATAGAGAGAAACCCCAAAAAGAGCAGTCAGACACATAGCTGGCTCTCACAACCTGGAGACAATAAAAAAAAGAGTTAACAAAAAATTACCACGATCCTCGGCCTTCACTAAAAAAATTAACAGCATTTTGCCACACCTCCTACTTTTTGCCCTTCGAGGGTGTGTGACCTGCTTCGCTTGCAAGATTGGCCCCTTCCCACCCTGCAGCTCCTCCGCAATGGGACCCCACTGGCTGCAGCAAGGCTGGGGGAAGGCTGCTGAGTGTCAGAAACTGAGTCGGCAGATGCCCTTGGGGGACAGCCTGGACCAGCTCTGGGCCTGGAGGGCCCGGCTGCTGACTGCTCCAACTCTGCATGGGCGGCAGCATTCTGTCCTATGGGTGATGGCAGCTGCAGTGGAGAAGTGACAGTGTTGGCAGCAGGAATGCTGCCATCCTGACAGAGGACAGGCACTCCCTGGTCGGACAACACACTGGCACTCGCACGGGGCAGCACTGCAGCATGCGGAGCAAACTGCTGAAGCACAGACTGCTGGCCTTCTGCGGCGCGGCGAGGGCCCCGGCAATTCATGCCCGATGCAGCGAGGGTGGCAGCAGTCAGTGCTAGTGTGGCCTCAATCTGTGTCTGCATCAGACCAGCCACTGACTGCATTGCACCACTAAGCACTTGCGTGGAAGCCGCCTGTGCTGCACCGAAGTCCTGCAGACTCCTTGCCAGTGCTGCACCGAAGTCTTGCGGACTCCTTGCCTGTGTTGCACCGAAGTCCTGCTCCTTGCCAGTGACTCAATGGATTCGGGCATCCTTGCCACTGCAGCCATGAGCTCAGTGTGCCTCTGCTCCGCCTGGGCGCCCATTTCAGCGAGGAGCCGCACCTCTTCTGCGCTCACTGTAGCAGGACTGGAGGCCAGACTCTCCCTCCGGGGAGAAGGCCGCCGAGCTTCCCTACCGCCCCCCCCCCCCGCGTTGCTGCAGCCTGCTGGGCCCCGGAGCTTCACCCTCCTCAGACCCTTCCCCCCTGCTCCCCTCCAGGGAAGACATGTCCCCATTATGGCCATGGGCTGCCTCGGCTGAGGGTGGCACTGATGGTCCAGCTTCCTCTTCCTCCTCGCCTTCAGAATCACTCACAGTGGCAGCTTGAGGGCCCGCCTCCTCACCTGGCGATTCACCATCTGAAAGCAGGGAGGTACAAGAGTTGCTTTAGCATGAGGACAGGGCAGCAGCGAGGGAGGCATGAGTGCTGCAATGCATTGTATTGGTTCGATAGTGGCAAAGGATGCTGGTGTGAGGCACAAGTGGAAGGAGAGAGGTCAAAAGGTGATGACCTTACCATTGCTGTCCAGAACGGGGTCGGCATCTCCAATGGCGATGGGGCCAATCATCCGGCCTGCCATAATGCACTGGACTCGCTGCTCCAGATCACTGAGGTCTTTAAGGTGAGGCCGGCCTCCCCCGGTCTGTTGCTGCTGCCTCCTGTTATGGGCCAGCTTGCCCTGCAAGAGAAAGGACGGGCTCTGACTACAGTGTGAAGCCCTGATCTTGGCTGCACTGCCTCCCATGGTGGAATAGCCCTTACAGTGTGAAGCCCTGATCTTGGCTGCACTGCCTCCCATGGTCAAATAGCCCTTACATTGCGTAAAGTGCTGAATGTGCGTGTGAGTTTCATGAAAGGCCCATAGGTGTTGGATGAGGGCTGGGCATTGGGGCTTTCAGGACCCTTTGGCCATAAAGTGAGGTGCACATGCAGGGATGAAGAGGATACTGAAAAGGGTACTCACCCTGACGACCCGAGTGAGGTCGTTGAACTTCTTCCTGCAATGCACAGGGGTCCTAGGCACCATGCTGCTGGAAGTCACTCTGTGAGCCACCTTCCTCCAAGCTTTGCGGTAGTCGGTGGGCAGCGGCCTCCTGCCACTGTCCGGAAACAGGATAGATCACCTGCGCTCCACTGCGCCAACCAGAGCCTGCAGGGCCCCCTCACTAAACCACTGCGCTCGCTCCCTGGCCCTCTCCATGGTCCTAGGCGTTAGAATGTGGAAGCAGGTCTGTCCAGGCCGAGAATCAAGGCACCGATGTGCAGGGTGTGGCTGCAATCCAAGATCGACCCTCCCCTTTAAGAGTTGACCGGCGCCAGCGGTCTGCCTGCAATCGCTAACTGGCTGCACCTGCGCTGCGCCTGCCCTCGGTGGTAGCGCCTCGCTTCTCCAGCTTAGCGCCTTAGGACAGTCGTGCAGCGCCTGCTTTAGTGCTCCAAGCACCTCTTAGGGCGAAGCAGGTCAATTTAGCTGAAGGTGGCGATAATTTGCGCCGGGCGCTAAATTTCATGCCCGCTGGACTATAACGCACCAAACGTGGCGATACTTAATTTCTAGGCCAATTACTCCTGAATGCACCAGCCCTAACTTTATCTGACGTCCTTAGTGCAGAACTAGTGGGCAAGTACCCCAAGTTCACACCGTTGCATTCATTTCAGTGCCGTGTCTATCAGCAAAGACTGCAACAGCGCACCATGTGAAGGAGCAGGGTACTTCTGACAACAATTTCTGGAATTCTGCGTTTAACTGCATATGTGCAGTGTGCAGATGCCAGAAGTTGCTGTTTGATTTACCCTGTTATAACGTTGAACGCAGTTAGCCTCACCGTTATTCTTAGCACAAAATCCGGCCCAATAAGTCAATCACAACTCTGCCAGTCTCAGGCAGACCCTCCTGCCACCCCCATCTCAAAATACAGTACCATGGGACTCCCATTCTCACTCCTCGGCCCCTTCCCAGTAAGAAAACCTTACACAACTGCCAAACATAGTGCTAGATCCATAGGAATATATCCTATTATTACCACACCTGAAATAAAAGATATTAATGGCCCAGATTTTGCTGGAGCAAGGCATGCCCAGTTAGACTTGTTTGTGCTTGTTTAGGTTTTAATTTTTTTGCCCACCAAGTTGCTGTAAGTGAGAGCTGATAACAGCGTGAGGAAGGCAACAGAGCATCTGGGACCTTGGTAAACGACGATAAACAGTGCATCTCCTTAACCAATGAGATTAAAGGATTGAGAAATAAACAGAGGAAGGACTGAGCAGGAGGAATTACGCCTTACTTATTGTCAGACACGAACACAATACAGAAACACACTCAGAACCAAAAAAGAGCAGTATATTAAGAATACACTCAGCTCCATTGAGGAATCCATTGATTCCAATTGTTTCTGGGACAACTGGAATACATTACACAAAAAACAACACGACGAATTGGCCATTCAAAATGGAGACACATGGGAAAACCACTTGGAAAAATTATACCAGAAAAACACACTAAGGCCAGAGCAACACCAAATATGCAAAAAACTGGAAAAGCTCGAAATGGCCATAAAAGATAACCAAAACCCGCTAGACTCCATAATAACAGAAAAAGAACTATTTGAAAAACTCAAGGACCTGCGACCAGGAAAAGCTTGCGGTGCAGACGGCATACTAAGCGAGATGATTAAACACACAGACGATAAAATGAAACTGGCTATCCTAAAACTCTTCAACTTGGTTCTGAGTGTCAGTTACTTCCCTGATATCTGGAACAAAGGACTCATAACGCCCATATACAAAAGTGGGGACAAAGTCGACCCAAATAACTATCAAGGCATCTGTGTAAACAGTAACCTGGGAAAGGTATTCTGTAGTATCATAAACAAAAGACGTATAAACTTCCTTGAGGAGCACAATGTCTTGAGTAAAAGCCAAATTGGATTCCTGCCAAACTATAGAACATCAGATCATATCTTCACCCTACAGACCCTAATTGACAAACACGTTCATCAAAACAAAAGCAAAATCTACGCATGCTTTATAGATTTCCAGAAGGCTTTCGATTCCATCTGGCACGACGGTCTATTCCTGAAACTTATCGAAAGCGGGGTAGGGGGAAAAACATATGATGTAATTAAATCAATGTATACAAACAACAAATGTGCAGTTAAAATTGGAGACAAACAAACAAAATACTTCCCACAGGGGCGGGGGCTGACGCAGGGCTCGCCCATCTCACCGACACTCTTTAATATTTACATAAATGAATTGGCAAAACTACTTGAACAATCTACAGCACCCGGCCTCACCCTATATGAATCCAAGGTTAAATTCCTCCTCTATGCAGATGACCTGGTTCTGCTGTCACCAACTAAGGAGGGTCTACAGCAGAACCTGGATCTGCTGGAGTCGTTCTGCCAGACCTGGGCCCTGACAATAAATCCCCAAAAAACCAAAGTCCTTGTGTTCCAGCAAAGATCCAGACATCAGGGACCCAAAATAAATTTCACACTAGGAACAACCAAAATTGAACAAACCACTAACTACACATACTTGGGCTTAAAAATCAGTTCTATGGGAAATTTTCATCTGGCTGTGAATGAACTGAAAGAGAAAGCAAGAAGGGCTTTCTATGCCATTAAAAAATCAATCCAAATAGAAATCCCATTTCGCATTTGGCTCAAAATTTTTAAATCAGTAATTGAACCAATTGCACTCTATGGCAGTGAGGTGTGGGGACCGCTAACACAACAAGAATTTGCAAAATGGGACAAACACCCAATTGAGATCCTACATGCAGAATTCTGTAAAAGTATCCTCCGGACTCAAAGGAAAACCATAAACAACGCATGCAGGGCAGAACTAGGCCAATATCCATTAATAATCACTATCCAAAAAAGAGCCACCAAATTTTGGAAACACCTAAAAATGAGCAACCCCCACTGCTATCATTACGAAGCCCTGAAATGCCAAGAGAGGACCATAAAGAAGAATACCCTCAGTCAACTAGTCCTGGGACTCAGTGAAGTAACTACTAACACTACTAACAATAACCAGCCCCAGGACAGTGACAGCATAACACAAAGAATTCGACCCAACACAATCGTCACTAAGCAAAAGGAAAAATATCTGTCATATTGGGCAGAAACAACAAAAACCCAAAACAAACTCAATTGCTACTTGGCCCTAAACAGACAATACAACATGGCTGATTACCTGACCATGGTAAAGGATAGCAAACTGAGAAAAACCTTGACAATGTACAGACTTAGTGAACATAGCCTGGCGATCGAAAAAGGTAGACACAGGCAGACCCGGCTACCAAGAGAGGACAGGGTATGCTCTCACTGCAGTCAGGGAGTGGTGGAGACAGAGATGCACTTCCTCACAGCTTGTAGAAAATATCAGGGCATAAGGGCGAATTTCTACCCAAAATTCACAAAAATATGCCCGGAATTCAGAAATTTGAATGACGACCAAAAACTCCCATACCTACTAGGGGAAGAGAGAAATTGTGTAACCTTAGCGGCACACTATGTTACAGCTTGCCATAAACAGAGGGACAACCACTAAATATAAGAAAAGAGTATATACAAATTATATGAATGTATATTTATACACTCAGGGATATATCTGTTTATACACTGTATGGATAGATCTGTATTTTTGTGTTCAACCATGAATGTTTTTCGATGCTTTGGCAACATAAGATGTACCTTGTCATGCCAATAAAGCGATTTGAATTGAATTGAATTGAATTGGAGTGGGTGAATTCAATGTCAAATCAGGTACAGAACGAGAAATAAAGGGAACGAAAGAAAGATTGGATTAAGAGAAAAGACAAAGAAAAAGCAAGAAAAAAAATAAAATTTGACATTTTCAAAATCTCCTAAAGCAATTCACTAACAAAAGGAATGAGACTTCACACTTACAATTGTTCATTTTATCGGAAAGAATCAATGGCTGTCACGAACAATTATCACTTTGTTAAAAGGATAAATATGTTGTTAATTACTAGACTTCCTGGGGCTAGTTTAATGGGCAATGTGGGAATGCAGTAATTTCATGAAAATCACAGTGAGACTGAGGACGAGATGCCGTTTTCGTGAAGTTAACAGCGGAGCGGAGCAAATCGAGCAGTAACTTGTGGGGATTCGCAATTCACAGGGTATCTCTTTGCCACAGGTTGCTGGCCAATTTGCGCATTAATAATGGCGTGCGTGGTTCAGACGCCGTTACTTTTCAGCAAAATCTGGGCCGTTCTTTTTATCGGGACTTTATGGTTACTCTGCTTTCGAGATAGGTGATCCGCGGTGTGCAAGCCATGGGTGGCAGGGAGAGATGGTAATGCAGATTCGTTGCAGAATATCAGTCCAGGAGCTGATCTCTGGCTCTTGCCGGTTTACAATGAAAACAATTCGATGTTTTTGCTCATTTAAACTAACCGATTAGATCCATCTACTTGTCTCTATCCATCTATCTCTCTATATCTATCGATCGTGTTTTAACATCCCTTTCAGAATCCAGAGAATATAGAGGGAAGTTACCTATATAAAAGTTTGTGACCGTCCGCATCTGTCTGTGTTTTGTGATCACGTAGATGACCAGGACGTTTCCCACCAGTCCCACCAACATGATGAGAGCGAAGAAGAGAGGTACGAGCCAGGCGTCCAGCAGCAGCGGGGGGCTCTGATAATCCGTCCCGTTACACCAGTCGCTCCCTGGGCAGGATAACCACGAGGAGCCATTCAGAGCCGGTGTGCTGCTGGCAGTGTCCACTTGCAGCATGATGTCCATCGATCAGAGCCAGAACTTGACAGAAATCAGCCGCTTCACACCAGGCATCTGCCTTTTGAATCAAGTGAAGGAGATGTGAAGTCCGGTTAACAAGGAGTTGGGGCTGAATTGGGAACGTGTGGCTGTTCACCGAGCAGAGCCTCGCTGTACCAGTTAGCAGCAGTCGAAAATCGGATTATTTTAAATCATCTGTGGATCACGCAACCGAAACATCTCACTTCCCATATCTTTGGTGTGAATTTCAAAGTTAGCTCTTTGCCCATTTTTGTTCCACCATCTCGCTGCAGGAAGAGTTACAGTTCAAACACTCAGAAACCACCATTTCTTGCCAACTTCAGATACGATTATTTCTCCAGTTAAAACTACCAGGTCGATATTTAAAAAAACAAACCTGCTGGGCTGACAAGCTGTGGCGTGACCTTCACCTCAGACAGACAAAAACCCTGAAATAATCTGATGGTACAGAGCAGGGGGGGTCTTTTGATGTGGCTCCTCACTGCCAAGCAGAGACTGAGGAGCAGCTGAATTACACCACTCATGTAGGAGACCGACCCCTGAAGAGATCGACCCAGACTGATAACTAGAAGAGGGAAAATATTCTGAGCAGAGCAACCCGCACACTAAATGCGCATTAATGTTTAGTTACCTTCGGGTTAATGATTTTTTTCAAGTCAGCAGTTAATGAAAACTTCCTATCAGTAACTTGCACTTGTTTTTCATAGTTGCTAAGAGACCCGTTAGAAAGAATTTGCATTTGTAGTGGCAGAACGGTACTCTCAGTGTGGGCTCAAGTTAGAAATGGGGCTAGAAACCACAGCCTTCTAATTCAGTGGTGAGATCTCCAACCATAGACGTTTACAACACAGAAGGAGACTGTTCAGCTGCTGGCTCTTTGTTAGAGAATTCAAAATGAATACCAATGCCCTGCTCTCTCTTCCCGTGCCCTGTATCTTCTTCTGTTTCAAATGTTTATCTACTCTTCCCTTAAATAAGGCAGTGTTTTTGGTGGGAGAACAATGGAAACCCTGGAAAAATGAAGTAAATGACCATCTGCACCACTTCTCAGAGGTTTCCTGACGAGCTTCAACTAAAGTTATAACTGGAGATTGGGAAATCCTTTGCAGAAATTCTATCCTGTGCCCCTATTCAAAAACTTCCAAATGATGTTATATCTTTTTATGGCTTTATCTACCTGCACTTGCACTTTCAAGGAACTATTCAAGGAATATTAGCTCCCCTAGGTCTATCTGTTCCTCCGCACCCTTCAGTCTTTGTTTTTCCTCCCAAAATGCACTTGCCATCTGTCTGCCCATTCTGTTAACCTGTCCATGTTAGCCAGCACAGTTGCACATACCAGAGCATGATAATCAATAGTGGGGTCACAATGTTTGGCATAAATAGCACATCAGCAGCTATGATGGTGCTGCCTAATATGACATACAAAATTACTGAATAGTGAACTTGCTGTTCTAAAATTGTTTTTCCCCCTTTGACAGAATAAGATGTAATTTAATAAAAAGGGAAAATGGATTACTAGATCGAACAGATCTAACCTACTTTGAATGAGAAATTGTTTTGATAACATAGGCAGTGTTGTATTGCAAAGGCAGCTTTAGTATTTGCAGCTAATTGGTAGTGACTTAATGTAATGCTATATAATACCCCAGATTTATGCCAGCGTGATAACAGCAGTCCATAAGTATGTTGGATTGTGGTGCAAACTGTAGCATGACCATTATCGTGCAGTTAGGAGATAAGAGTATCAACCTGAAGAGACATCAGGTTCCATTAATGTATAATAAGACTACCTCAAAACTCTAGGATGCTGCAAAGTGAATTTGGTGAATCCAAAGATGAGTAAATTTATAATCGGACATCGTCTAGATTCCTTTGCTTGGAAGTAATGCTGCGCAACAAATGGAACTAGTCAAAACTATGCCTGCCACTTCAGGACAGATTACAATCAAAAGCAAGATCTAGGAACCAACTCAACCTGGATCAGCTTGGAGTATCTACATATCTTCGAAGGAACAGGCCATGTAATGGTAAATCATCTGGATCTGAACTATGTGATTGACCCACTCTGAAAAATACCTATTGCCATAAAGGCCAGCTCAGGAGAAACTTGGAATGGACAACTAAGCTAGAGATGATAGCTCCAGTAACACATATGGGCATTCCTCAGGTTGGATGGAACATAGAAAATAGGAGCAGGAGTAGGCCATTCGGCCCCTCGAACCCGCTCCACCATTCAATGAGATCATGGCTGATCATCCAAATTCAGTACCCTGTCCCTGCTTTCTCCCCATATCCCTTGATCCCTTTAGCCTCAAGAAATATATTCAACTCCTTCTTGAATATATTTAATGAATTGGCCTCAACTGCCCTGTGTGGCAGAGAATTCCACAGGTTCACCACTCTCTGGGTGAAGAAATTCCTCCTCATCTCAGTCCTAAATAGCTTACCCCTTATCCTTAGACTGTGACCCCTGGTTCTGGACTCCCCCGCCATTGGGAACATCCTTCCTGCATCTAGTCTGTCTAGTCCTGTTAGAATTTTATAAGTTTCAATGAGATCCCCTCTCATTCTTCTAAACTCTAGCGAATATCAGCCTAATCGGCCCAATCTCTCCTCATACGTTATTCCTGCCATCCCAGGTATCAGTCTGGTGAATCTTCGCTGCACTCTCTCCATGGCAAGAACATCCTTCCTCAGATAAGGTGACCAAAACTGCACACAATACTCAAGGTGTGGTCTCACCAAGGCCCTGTACAAATGCAGCAAGACACCCTTGCTCCTGTACTCAAATCCTCTCGCTATGAAGGCCAACATACCATTGGCCTTCTTAACCGCCTGCTGCACCTGCATGCTTACCTTCAGCGACTGGTGCACAAGGGCACCCAGGCCTCGTTGCACTTCCCCTTTTCCCAATCTATTGCCGTTCAGATAATAATCTGTCTTCCTGTTTTTGCCACCAAAGTGGATAACCTCGCATTTGTCCACATTATACTGCATTTGCCATGCATCTGCCCAATCACCCAACCTGTCCAAATCGTACTGGAGTTTCTCTGCATCCTCCTCACAGCACACATGCCCACCCAACTTTGTGTCGTCTGCAAACTTGGAGATATTACATCTAGTTCGCTCGTCTAGATCATTTATATATATTGTGAATAGCTGGGGTCCTAGCACCGATCCCTGCAGTACCCTACAAGTCACTGCCTGCCACTCGGAAAAAGACCCGTTTATTCCAACTCTTTGCTTCCTGTCTGCCAACCAGTTCTCTATCCAAGAGAGTACCTCACCCCCAATCCCATGTGCTTTAACTTTACACGCTAATCTCTTATGCGGGACCTTATCGAAAGCCTTCTAAAAATCCAAATACACCACATCCACTGGTTCTCCCTTATCTATTCTACCAGTTATATCCTCAAAAAATTCCAGTAGATTTGTCAAGCACGATTTACCTTTTGTAAATCCATGTTGACTTTGTCTGATCCTGTCACTGTTTTCCAAGTGCTCTGCTATTACATCTTTTATAATGGACTCTAGCATTTTCCCCAATACCGATGTCAGGCTTACCGGTCTGTAATTCCCCGTTTTCTCTCTACCACCCTTTTTAAAGAGTGGGGCTACATTAGCTATCCTCCAATCCATGGGAACCGTTCCAGAGTCTATAGAATTTTGGAAGATGACCAGCAATGTATCTACTATTTCTAGGGCACTTCCTTAAGTACCCTAGGATGTAGATTATCAGGCCCTGGGGATTTATCGGCCTTCAAGCCCGTCAATTTCCCTAACACCATTTCCCTACAAATACTGATTTCATTCAATTCCTCCCTGTCATTAGACCCTATGTTCCCCGACATCTCTGGGAGGTTATTTGTGTCCTCCTTTGTGAAGACAGAACCAAATTATGTATTTAATTGGTCTGCCATTTCTTTGTTCCCCATTATAAATTCCCCTGATTCTGACTGCAAGGGACCTACGCTTGACTTCACCAATCTTTTTCTCTTCACATATCTATAGAAGCTTTTACAGTCAGTTTTTATGTTCCCTGCAAGCTTACTCTCATAATCTATTTTCCCCCTCTTAATTAGTCCCTTTGTCCTCCTTTGCTGAATCTTAAACTGCTCAGGTTTGCTGCTTTTTCTGGCCAAATTATATGGCCTCTCCTTGGACCTTATGCTATCCCTAATTTCCCTTGTTAGCCACGGTTGAGTCACCTTTTTTGTTTTATTTTTATGTCAAACAGGGATGAACAAATTCTGTAGTTCATCCATGCGATCTTTAAATGTTTGCCATTGCCTATTCATCGTCAACCCTTTAAGTAACGTTCCCCAATCCATCCTAGCCAATTCGCGCCTCATATCATCGTAGTTTCCTTTATTTAAAGTCAGGACCTTAGTCTCCGAGTCAACTACTTCACTCTCAATTTTAATGAAGAATTCTAGCATATTATGATCGCTCCTCCCCAAGGGGCCTCGCGCAACAAGATTGCTAATTAATCCTTTCTCATTACATAATACCCAGTCTAAGATGGCCTGATCTCTAGTTGGTTCCTCGACATATTGGTCCAGGAAACCATCCCGTATACACTCTAGGAATTCCTCCTCCACAGTATTGTTACTAATTTGGTTAGCCCAATCTATATGTAGATTAAAGTCACCCATGATAACTGCAGTGCCCTTATTGCACACGTCTCCAATTTCCCATTTAATTCCATCCCCAACATCAGCATTACTTTTTGGGGGTCTGTATACAACTCCCACTAACATTTTCTGCCCCTTGGTATTTCTCAGCTCTGCCCATACAGATTCCACATCATCAGAGCTAATATCCTTCCTTACTATTGTGTTAATCTCCTCTTTAACCAGCAATTCTACCCCACCTCCTTTTCCTTTTTTCCTGTCCTTCCTGAATATTGAATACCCCTGGATGTTGAATTCCCAGTCTTGGTCACTCTGGAGCCATGTCTCCGTAATCCCAATTATATCATATCCGTTGACATCTATTTGCGCAGCTAATGCATCCACCTTATTACGAATGCTCCTTGCATTAAGACACAAAGCCTTCAGGCTTGATTTTTTAACACTCTTAGTCCTTTTAGAATTATTATTTACTGTGGCCCTGTTTGATTTATACCCTTGATTTCTCTGCCTTCCACTTTTGCTTTTCTCCTTCCTGTCTTTTGTTTCTATCCTTGCTTCCCTTTCCTCTGTCTCCTTGCACAGGTTCCCAACCCCCTGCCATCTTAGTTTAAACCCTCCCCAACAGCACTAGCAAACACTCCCCCTAGGACGTTGGTTCCGGTCCTGCCCAGGTGCAAACCGTTCAGTTTGTACTGGTCCCACCTCCCCCAGAACTGGTTCCAATGTCCCAGCAATTTGAATCCCTCCCCCTTGCACCATTCTTCTAGCTACATATTCATCTGAAATATCCTTCCATTTCTACTCTGACTAGCACGTGGCACTGGTAGGAATCCTGAGATTACTACCTTTGCGGTCCTATTTTTTAATTTACCTCCTAACTCCCTATATTCAGCTTTTAGGACGTCATCCCATTTTTTACCTATATCGTTGGTACCTATATGCACCACAACAACTGGCTGTTCACCCTCCCCCTCCAGAATGCCCTGCAGCCACCCCGAGACATCCTTGACCCTTGCACCAGGGAGGCAACATACCATCCTGGAGTCTCGTTTGCGGCCGCAGAAACGCCTATCTATTCCCCTTACAATAGAATCCCCTATCACTATAGCTCTCTCGCTCTTTTTCCTCCCGTCCTGTGCAGCAGGGCCACCCACGGTGCCAGGAATTTGGCTGCTGCTGCCTTCCCCCGATAAGCCATCTCCCTCAACAATATCCAAAGTGGTATATCTGTTTGATAGGGGGATGGCCACAGGGGACCCCTGCACTACCTGCCTGCGCCTACTACTCTGCCTGGTGGTCACCCATTCCCTTCATGCAGCCTTTACCTGTGCTATCCATGATGTCCTCAGCATCGCAAATGCTCCAGTATGTATCCATTCGCAGCTCCAGCGCCACAATGCAGTCTGTCAGTAGCTGCAGCTGGATACACTTCCCGCACACATGGTCATTAGGGACACAGAAAGTGTCCCTGATTTCCCACATAGCGCAGGAAGAGCATGCCTTGGAACTGAGCTGTGCTGCCATGACTTACCCTTTAATTAATTCAAATTAAATTAAATCAAATCAATACCACTAATTACACTACAATTAAATGATATACTCAAGGGCCCTTGTTTACTACCACTCCCTGCTACACAACAGAGACCCTAGAAACTATAACCACAAAAATTAAGTTTGGAAAAAAGCGAGAAAGAGAAATACTCACCAACCAATCACTTACCTGCTTTCTGGTGACGTCACACTTCGATTCATTTTTACTTCTCTCTGCTGCTGCCGGTGTGTCTGGGCTGCTCTCTCTCCCCACTCCTTAACTCCTCGGTTTCCACACTCAGTCTCCACCCAGGGCCGCTCTTGCTGCTGCCGCCGGTGAGTCTGGGCCGCTCTCTCTCCCCTCTCCTTAACTTCTCGGTCTCCATGCTCAGTCTCCACCCAGGGCCGCTCACTCTGCTGCTGCCGCCGGTGAGTTTGGGTCGCTCTCTCTCCCCTCTCCTTAACTTCTCGGTCTCCACGCTCAGTCTCCACCCAGGGCCGCTCACTCTGCTGCTGCCGGTGTGTCTATTACTGTAGATTTATTCCCAGCTGTGCCATTACCTGGAAGGTGAATGGAATGTAAATCCAACCAAATAACCTGATCAGTTGATGCAGGAAATGTTTTTGTAAAGCTGAAAGATGCCATGTGTGCAGACCCAGTGCCAGCTAGTCCAGATTATTCAGGAGCTTTCATGGTACACATTGATGCATAGGAAATAATATCAGTGTTGTGTTGAGCCAATAAAATGACCAGGGGAGGAACACCTAGTTGTTTATCTGAGTTGCAAGCTATTGCCGTGGGAACTGGCTTATTCAGCAATTGAAAACGAATGTTTAAACATTGTCTCGAAGCTGCAGGATCTACACCTGTGCTGATACAGGATTGCATTTACTGTGTATTTGGACCACAATCTCTTAGTGTGGTTACAGTTGATTCATGACAAAAATGTACCTCTGGTGCGATGGAACATCATGCTGCAAGGGTACAACATGGTCATCCAACATTTCTGTGCTGCCCAAAAGGGGAACACTGGCGCACTGTCATATCAAGAATAAACATGGTTTTGGTCCTCACAAGAACCATGTTGGTTGCACTCATGGGTATCTAAGCTGAAAGTGGGAGGCAGTGAATCAAGTGGGAGCCTCATAAATCCATGAAACTCGGGGTCCTTAGACATACATCGGACCCCGATGGAATTTTAATGGCTTACTTGCAGGAGCGTTTTGGGAGCAGGCCGAATTTCTCCCCCATTGTTTCTGTTCTGGCAATTATGTGAAACTTCTATATGTGAGAATATTTTAACTAATCAAGCCAAATCACTGACAACTCAAAAATGCAGAAACATGCAACTGAACACTGAATTCTTTCAGGCTTGCATGATGGGAAAAATTAGGACATAAGCTACCAATAAAATTGATATCATGAGCAATGAATTTTAAATGTGAATAGCAATATTATTGTTCTATAAAAGTGAATATTTTGGTTTCATCCATCCGTAATATGGAAAATAACATAAAAAGGTGTATTTTGCACTATGACTTACCTACCTAAAGAAACAAGTAGCTTTAATCAAACTGTTTTTCCATGGTCACCACAGAACAAAATGATGTACTTGAAGTGCATGAACAAGAACATAAGAACATAAGAAATAGGAGCAGGAGTAGGCCATTCGGCCCTTCGAGCCTGCTCCGCCATTCAATGAAATCGTGGCTGATCTTCTGCCTCAACTCTATTCACCGGCCATATCCCTTGATGCCCTTACTAGTCAGAAATCTATCGACTTCTGTTATGAATATACCCAATGGCTGAGCCTCCACTGCCCTCTGGGGTAGAGAATTCCAGAGATTCACCACCCTCTGTGTGAAGAAATTTCTTCTCATCTCAGTCCTGAATGGCCTACCCTTTATCCTGAGGCTGTGGCCCCTGGTTCTAGACTCCCCAGCCAAGGGAAACATTCTCCCAGCATCCACCCTATCAAGCCCTGTAATAATTTTGTATGCTTCAATGAGATCCCCTCTCATTCTTCTGAATTCAAGAGAACACAGGCCTAGTTTACTCAATCTCTTCTCATACGACAGTCCCGCCATCCCAGGAATCAATCTCATGAACCTTTGTTGTACTCCCTCCATGGCAAGTATATCCTTTCTTAGGTAAGGAGACCAAAATTGTACACAATACTCCAGGTGTGGTCTCACCAAGGCCATATATAATTGGAGTAAGACTTCTTTACTCTGGAACTCAAATCTTCTTGTAATGAAGGCCAGCATACCATTTGCCTTCCTAATGGCTTGCTGCACCTGCACATTCATTTTCAGTGACTCATGTACAAGGACACCCAGGTCCCTTTGAGCATCTGCATTCCCCAATCTTTCACCATTTAGGAAATACTCTGCCTTTCTGTTTTTTCTACCAAAGTGGATAACTTCACATTTATCCACATTATATTCCATCTGCCATGTTCTCGCCCACTATTAACTATTTTTGTGAAAGACTGATAGACAGTAACCACTTTCAATTAAAATAATTAGGTGTTTAATACAGTCATCTCCTACATCTACATACACAAAATATGTCTATGTACCATTCTTTTTTTAAACTTATGTTTAATTTTAGAAAATAAGTCCTATAGCAGAAGGAAAGTCTAAGGAATACTTTTTCTTCAAAGTATTCACCAAATGTCCATTAAAGAAAAATACACACATCTATTACAATATTGAAAGGAAACATAGAAACATAGAAGATAGGAGCAGGAGTAGGCCATTCGGCCCCTCGAGCCTGTTCTGCCATTTAATGAGATCATGGCTGATCATCCAAATTCAGTACCCTGTCCCTGCTTTCTCCCCATATCCCTTGATCCCTTTAGCCTCAAGAAATATATCCAACTCCTTCTTGAATATATTTAATGAATTGGCCTCAACTGCCCTGTGTGGCAGAGAATTCCACAGGTTCACCACTCTCTGGGTGAAGAAATTCCTCCTCATCTCAGTCCTAAATGGCTTACCCCTTATCCTTAGACTGTGACCCCTGGTTCTGGACTCCCCCGCCATTGGGAACATCCTTCCTGCCTCTAGTCTGTCTAGTCCTGTTAGAATTTTATAAGTTTCAATGAGACTAAACATTAAGGGGGAAAAATTCAGTTGGTTGCGCCACCCGTTAGCGCCTTAAGAGGGCGCTAAGTGGGGCGCAAGCCAACTGGCGCCCGGGCGCGGCACTGTCCACGCCTCCCGCTAAATTCCGTGGGATGTTAGTGGTGGCGCTAACCGTTAGTGCTGCGCTGTTGCCAATGACGTAATCGGTGTGCGCAGCGCCCTGGCCGCGATATTTGGCAGCGCCCCCTCATTTACCGCCGGACGCTATGTCCGACCGGTTCAGGGGGGCCTACCTGCGGCCGGGGAGACGCAAATTAAAGGAGAGGTGCGGGGCGGCCATTTTTTTGTTGGCCGCCTGCCAGCAACTGCCTGCGCTCCAGTCCCCGGCCTCCTGAACCCCCCCCCTGCGGAGTGCCGGCTGCGTTCCAAGAGCCCGGCACTTCTCTTCAGTGCCGGGCTCTTTTGCCTGCACTCCCAATCCTCGGGGGCCCAGCTGGGCCCCAGATCGCGCTGCACAAGGCCCCTCCCCTTTAAGAAGGGGAGGAAGGCCTGCAATACTGCAGCGTGATGTGTCGCAGCGTGTGGTGCTGCGGCACATTGCGCCACGATATTCAGTTGCAGTGCCCCAAGAGGGATGCAGGGCACCTCCAGTAGCGCCGCGCTTCCCTTTGGGGTGCTACCACTCAATTTCCAGCGGGTGGCCGCGAATGCTTTTGGGGCGCTACTTTTAGCGCCCTGGCGCGGCTGGCACCCCAAACGGGGCTATACTCAATTTCTCCCCCTAAATCTCTTGCATGCAGGTTGCTTCACACATGGAGAGAGACCTTCCCATGATTGCCTGAGGGTCATAGAATCATAACGGCACAGAAGGAGGCCATTCGGCCCATTGAGTCTGTAATGTATATACCTTTAAGTGGGGAACTATCTTTTACAGCTCATGTATACTGTAGTACTGGCAGTGACTACACCTGTATATAGCCCTGAGTAGTCATCTGGACAGATTAGTTCAACTGTGAGCCCTGTTGTACCGTTTCTGCTGCAGTCTGTATCTTACTATACCCAGACGCAACATTGACGACGAGGCAAGTTCGAACCTACCTGCAACTCTGCATCACCTCCCGGGGATTCATTCCTGGAGATCAGTGGATTGGAGGTCAAGGCCAGAGACTCGGGCGTCGACCACGGCCAACCACACAGTTATCCAGCAGAGACTCGAGAATTGCGGGGGAGGCTGTCGAGAGCCAGGCTTGGCTTTCCAGTTGAGGTGGTCCAGCAAAACGGGCTGACAATAGGTAGTGCGCAGACCCTTCCCAGACAGCGGCGGGCTAGAGCCCGACCGAGCGGCACAGCAAAGGGCCGAGCAGCGTCGACGGGGGAGGGAGAGAGAGGGCAGAGCGCACAGGGCGCAGCCGGTGTTCAGGGGCCGAGCAGCATCGGAGAGAGGGAGAGAGAGACGCGCAGAAACCCGCGAGGCGCCGCCATTGCCACGAGGACCGCCGAGAGCGGTGTTGGCAGCAGCGGGGGAGGAAGGAAAGCACGGGAGACGCCATTTTAAGCCATTGGGAGATGCCATTTTAAACCACACCCAAAATGCCGAAGAGTGGCAGTATCACCGCATTTGACAATGAAGTCGAAGATTGGACTACATATGTCAAACGAATAGAGGTGTACTGCAAGGCAAATGAGGTGTCAGATGACAAGAAAGCGTCGGTATTGTTAAATTTAATGGGTGCAAAGACGTATGGGTTATTACGAAATCTAGTAACCCCAACGAAGCCAATGGAAAAGAGTTTTGAAGACACAGTAACGATACTAAAGGAACATTTAAACCCCACACCGCTGCTGATAGCAGAAAGATTCAAGTTTCACAAACGGAACCAGCATAATGATGAAAGCAATGCTGATTATTTAACAGAACTGCGCAAACTATCGAAACACTGCCAGTTTGGAGCAGGACTGGCAGATACCTTAAGGGACAAGTTTGTGTGTGGGCCTCAAAGTGAAGGAACCCAGAAACGGCTTTTATCTGAAAAGGACCTTACGCTGGAAAAGGCTTTCAGCATTGCGGTATCATATGAAGCAGCAGCACGGGGCGCTGCAGAGATACAACAGAGACCGCAAGAATATGGCACAAACGAAATGTCATATGGAACAGAAAAGTGCTATCGCTGCGGCAGAACAACACACGACCAGAATGATTGCTGGTTCAAAGACAAAGTGTGCAGACAGTGTGGAAAAGTAGGACACATAGCACGAGTCTGCAGGTCGGGAAAGAAAACCAGCAATAAGAAACCTACCAAAGAAAAGTACAAGAAGGTACATAAGATGATGGAGGATAGTTCAGACGAAGAAAAGAGTGATAACGACTCCAAAAGCAGGGAACTGAGTTGTCTGAAACTACATAATGTGATCACAACGGAGGATCACCGAACCATTTGGGTCACTCTCAAGATAGCAGGAGTCCAGGTAAAGATGGAATTGGACACAGTATCAGCCCTAACAGTCATAAACCGACGGAAGTACGAGCGGCTATTCTCACACATACCCTTGAGAGACACAAAAATTATTTTGAAGACGTACGCGGGGCAAAAAGTCTACCCCAAAGGAAAAATAAGGGTGACCGTTATATATAACGGTAAGGTAACACCAAAACTACACCTGTATGTATTACAAGATGGAGGACCAGCATTACTGGGACGTGAATGGATCCGGAAAATACAACTGGATTGGCATTCCATACAGGCACTGACTGTGGCTGACAAAAAGGATGACGACGTCACACCTGGGCGACTGTCAAAGATCCTAACTGACGCGAAAGAAGTGTTCCAGCAAGGACTCGGAACACTAAAAGGCATGACAGCGATGATTAAAATTGAAGAAAACGCAAGCCCAAAATTTTTTAAGGCCAGACTGGTACCTTATGCGATCCGCCCAGCCGTCGAAGCAGAGCTGGAGAGTCTGGAACGTTCAGGTGTACTGTCCAAGGTAGACTGGAGCGAGTGGGCTACACCCATCGTCCCTGTGATGAAAAAGTCATTGAGCAGCACGCCTGGGGAACCAAGGAAGGTTCGCATCTGTGGGGACTTTAAGGTAACAGTGAACCCGGTCCTTCACACCGTACAATATCCACTTCCGCGGATTAAAGATATTTTCGCCTCGCTATCTGGAGGGAAACGCTTCACTAAGATTGATCTGGCCCAGGTGTATCTGCAAATGGAGGTAGAAGAAGCACCAAAAAATACCTCACAATCAACACCCATAAAGGTCTCTACCAATACAACCGGCTGGTATTCGGGGTAGCATCAGCTCCGGCTATTTGGCAGAGGGCAATGGAACAAGTCCTGCAAGGGATCCCAAGGACCCAGTGTTATTTGGACGACATCCTGGTCACGGGCGAAAATGACAGTGATCACCTTGCCAACCTGGAGCAGGTGCTCACTAGATTGCAGGAATATGGGCTCCGAGCTAACCGCCCCAAATGCGAGTTTTTTAGAAAACAGATCTCGTATTGTGGCCACGTTATCAATAAAGAGGGGTTACATAAGTCCTCAGAGAAGATTGAGGCAGTAGTCAAGGCTCCAGCACCGGAAAATGTGTCACAACTGAGGTCGTTCCTCGGGCTGGTAAACTACTACCATCAGTTCTTGCCAAATTTGTCTACAATACTACACCCACTGAACACCCTACTGCAAACTGGGGTGCCATGGAAGTGGAGTGACGAATGTAGACGAGCTTTCCAGAAGAGCAAAACACTAATCACATCGAAAGAGGTATTGGCCCATTACAACCCAGCATAGGCAGCACGGTAGCATAGTGGTTAGCACTGTTGCCTCACAGAGCCAGGGACCCGGGTTCGAATCCGGCCTCGGGTGACTGTCTGTGTGGAGTTTGCACATTCTCCCCGTGTTTGCGTGGGTTTTCTCCGGGTGCTCCGGTTTCCTCCCACAGTCCAAAGATGTGCGGGTTAGGTTGATTGGCTATGATAAATTGACCGTTAGGGGGATAGGGTGGGATATGTGTTGCTGTAGGGGTTACAGGGATCGGGTAGGATATGTGTCGGTGCAGGCTCGATGGGCCGAAATGGCCTCTATCTGCACTGTGGGGTTTCTGTGATTCTGTGATTACCAATTCGGTTGGCATGTGATGCGTCACCCTACGGCATTGGAGCGGTGCTGTCGCACAAATTCACGGACGGCTCAGAGAGGCCAATAGCCTTTGCGTCACGATCACTAACCTCAGCCGAGCGTAACTATGCCCAGATTGACAGGGAGGCCCTCAGCCTAGTGTGGGGAGTGAAAAAGTTCAATCACTATCTGCACGGTCAGAAATTCACCTTGCTGACGGATCACCAGCCTCTTGTCTCCATTTTTAATCCGAAGAAGGGCGTTCCGGTGATGACTGCGCAATGACTACAAAGATGGTCACTTTTTCTAGGGGCGCACCACTATGAGATTGAATATAAGGGCACGAAACAGCATGGAAATGCTGATGGGCTATCACGCCTGCCACTGCCTACTGTGGAGGAAGCACCAGCAGTGGATCCTGTCGAAATATTCCATTCGAGTATAGTTGAATACCTACCGGTAACTAACGCTTGTATCGAAAAGGAAATCCGAAATGACCCGACACTGTCTCGGGTATATGATTTGATGGTGAAGGGATGGCCAGCACATGGCGACTCACTGTTGCCAGCATTCTCGACAAGGAGAGAACAGCTGTCAGTGTGCCGGGGGGCCTTGATGTGTGGATCCCGAGTGGTAATTTCACCCAAGTTAAGGGATAGAGTGCTCAATGAGCTTCATGAGGGTCATCTGGGAGGGGTAAAAATGAAAAGCCTAGCCAGGGCTTATGTGTGGTGGCCGGGAATCGATAAACAAATCAAGGACCTGGCCAAGAGTTGCTCAGGATGTCAGAAAGTCCAAAATGCACCACCACAGGCCCCTCTACACCCATGGGAGTGGCCCTCATCTCCATGGCAACGGGTGCATATTGATTTTGCTGGTCCATTCATGGACTCAATGTTTTTAATAGCCGTGGATGCGCACTCGAAGTGGCCTGAGGTCATCAAAATGTCCTCCACCACCACGGAGAAAACTATTGCAGTCCTACGGACCATTTTTGCCAGGAATGGCTTGCCAGAACAGATTTGCTCCGACAACGGACCATAGTTTGTGTCCGAAGATTTCCGGAGGTTCTTGAAAAAGAATGGGGTAAGGCATTACACATCCGCCCCGTATCATCCAGCCACAAATGGATTGGCTGAGAGGTTCGTACAAACCTTTAAGAAGGCAATAAAGGCTATGTACAATGACAACATTCCGCTGCAGCACAAGGTGGACAATTTCCTGTTCGCCAGGCCCCAGCCATGATGTTCTTTAACCGAAGGTTAAGATCTCGCCTGGATTTGCTCAGACCAAACGTACGAAGAGATGTTGAGAGTAAGCAATTCCAGCACATCCATGAGAAGCCAACAAGGAGCTTCAATGTAGAGCTACCAGTCTTGGCCCGCGACTACCGAACAGAAAAATGGAAGCCAGGAACGATATGCACACGGCAGGGCCCACTAATGTACACAGTGGACGTTGGGGAGAGCATCATGAGACGCCATGCTGACCAGATCCTAGAGTCACAGGAACAAGTCAACCCCATGCCTCGCCCATACGTACCTGGTGATGAACCCGATGTACAGGTCGCATCTACCCCAGAAACAGTAGCATCGGAAGCTGATGAACCAACCGACGACAGGGGGCCAGAATCGCCTCCGCACCAAGAGCAAGACACTCGGGAAAGGCGCTATCCAGAAAGGATCAGGAAGCCTCCCCAAAGACTGAATATATAAATAGACTATTTTCAGCTAATGTTGCATGCTAAAAGTGTTCATTGTAATTAGTTTGATATTTAATTGTTAAAGGAGTGTTATGGTACTGTTAATCTAAAAGGGGAGGAATTGTAATGTATATACCTTTAAGTGGGGAACTATCTTTTACAGCTCATGTATACTGTAGTACCGGCAGTGACCACACCTGTATATAGCCCTGAGTTGTAATCTGTACAGATCAGTTCAACTGTGAGCCACGTTGAGTAAACACCTGTTGTACCGTTTCTGCTGCAGTCTGTATCTTATTATACCCAGACGCAACAGAGTCCATGCCGTCTCTCTGTAGAGCAATCCAATCAGTCCCATTCCCCTGCTCTATCCCCGTAGCCCTGCAAGTTTATTTCCCTCAAGTGCCTATCCAGTCTCCCCTTGAAAACATTGAGTGTCTCCGCTTCCACCACTTCCGTCGGCAGCGAATTCCTGGTCATCACCACTCACTGCAAAAAAAAGTTTTTCCTCACATCCCCGCCCCCCCAACCCCCACCCTGTATCTCTTGCCCAAAACCTTAAATCTGTGTCGCCTAGTCCTTGTACCATCAACTAGTGGGAACAGCCTTTCCCCGTATAGCTTATCCATACCCGTCATAATCTTGTACACCTCTATCAAATCACCCCTCAACCTTCTTTGCTCTAATGAAAACAAATCCAGCTTCTCCAACCTGTCCTTGTAGCTAAGATCCCCATCCCCGGAACCATTCTGGTAAATCTCCTCTGCACCCTCTCAAGTGCCTTCACATCCTTCCTAAAGTGTGGTGACCAGAACTGGATGCAATACTCCAGTTGTGGCCTAACCAGCGCTTTATAAAGGTTCAGCATAACTTCTCTAATTTTGAACTCAATACCTCTATTTATGAAGCCCAAGATCCCATATGCTTTGTTAACCACTCTCTAAATATGTCCTGCCACCTTTACGGACCTATACACATTAACTCCCAGATCCCTCTGTCCCTGCACACTCTTTAAAACTGTGCCATTAAGTGTATATTGCCTCTCCCTGTTCCTTCTGCCAAAATGCATCACCTCACACTCTTCTCTGTATTAACTTCCATCGGCCCATTCTGCTAGCCTTTCTATGTCCTGTTGATTCGATTGGTATCATCATCACTGTTTGCCACACCCCCAAGTTTGGTGTCATCGGCAAATTTAGAAATTCTACTCAGTATTCCAATATCCAAGTTTTTTATATGTATCAAAAAAAGCAATGGCCCCAGCACTGACCCTCGGGGAACACCACTGTCTATCATCCTCCACTCTGAAAAACAGCCATATACCACAACTCGCTGTTTTCTGTCCTTAAGCCAATTCCTTATCCAAGCTGCCACTGACCCATGAGCCTCAATTTTGTTAACCAGCCTTCCATGTGGTACTTTGTCAAACGCCTTCCGAAAATTCATGTAGACAACAACCATTACATTCCCTTCATCAATCCTCCGTTACTTCATCCAAAAATTCAACTAGATTAGTCAAACAAGATCTGCCTTTTACAAATCTGTGTTGGCTCTCCTTAATTAGCTTTTACCTCTCCAAGTGCCCGTTAATTTTTTCCTTGATGTATTTCCTTCAATGTAGCCCCAAAACAGCGGTGGCAACAGAAACTATGCCGCAGGAAAATCAACGCTGGAGCACTCAGCGACCCTGCTAAGAAAGCCCTATTCAGCCTGCGCCTCACAAACAACCCGACGACGCCCAGTGATGCAGAGACACAGAGTGCCCACAGCGCCTGGTCTGCACTCAAGGCCTCCATAATCAGCACCTGTGAAGAGACGCTCGGTCACTCGACCAGGAAACACCAAGACTGGTTCGATGAGAACGACCAGGAGATCTAGGAGCTAATAAGCCGCAAGCACAAGGCATTCCTGATCTGGAAACAGCAACGCAACTCGAGAGCAAGAAAGCAGCTCTACAGACGCCTGAAGGCCAAGGTCCAGCAAAAAACTCGCGACCTAAAGAACAGATGGTGGGTGGAGAAAGCGCACGAGATCCAGCAGCTAGACAACAACAACGACATGCGTGGATTCTTTAGCGCAGTCAAGACCAGCTACAGCCCAAGCACCCAAGGTCCTACCCCACTGTGGGCCAAGAACGGAGAGGTACTCATCAAGGACAGAGAGGCAGTCAGTGCCCGCTGGAAGGAGCACTTCAAAGATCTCCTTAACCGAGAGTCTGTCTTCGACGCGAGTGTCCTCAACTCCATCCCGCAGCATGCTACCCGCCACCATCTCAGTACAACCCCAGCCCGGCATGAGGTTGAAAAGGCCATCCGACAACTGAAGAACAACAAGGCCTCAGGAGCAGATGGAATCCCTGCCGAGGCACTAAAGCATAGCAGAGAAGCACTACCGGCGCGAATTCATGAACTCATTTCTCTTATCTGGAAGGAGGAGAGCATGCCAGGGGATCTCAGAGACGCCGTAATTGTGACCATCTTCAAGAAAGGTGACAAGTCCGATTGTGGTAATTACAGAGGAGTTTCCCTGCTGTCTGCCACAGGGAAAGTCATCGCAAGAATTCTCCTCAATCACCTTCTCCCAGTGGCCGAAGAGCTCCTTCCAGAGTCGCAATGCGGATTCCACCCACTAAGGGGCACAATGGTCATGATCTTCACCACACGTCAATTACAAGAGAAATGCAGGGAACAGCACCAACTGCTGTACACGGCCTTCTTTGATCTCACAAAGGCCTTCGACACTGTCAACCGTGAGGGATTATGGCGTGCCCTCCTCAAATTTGGCTGCCTTCAAAAGTTTGTCACCATCCTCCGCCTGCTTCACAACGACATGCAAGCCGTGATCCTGACCAACGGTTCCACCACAGACCCAATTCACGTACAGACTGGGGTCAAGCAAGGCTCTCGCATTGCACCAACGCTCTTCTCGATCTTCCTTGCTGCAATGCTCCATCTCACCCTCAGTAAGCTCCCCGCTGGAGTGGAGCTAATTTACAGAACAAACGGGAAACTGTTCAACTTCCGTCGCCTCCAGTCCAGATCCAAGGTCGTCCCTTCCTCAGTCGTCGAATTACAGTATACAGGCGACACTAGCGTCTGCGCTCACTCAGAGGTCGAACTCCAAACCATCGTCAACACCTTCACCGAAGCATATGAGAGCATAGGCCTTACACTAAATACCCATAAGACAAAGGTCCTCTACCAACCTGCCCCCGCCACACAGTACTGCCCCCCGATTATCAAAATCCACGACAATGCCTTGGACAACGTGGACCACTTTCTATACCTCAGGAGTCTACTGTCAACAAGGGCAGACGTCGATGACGAAGTCCAACACCGCATTCAGTGTGCCAGTGCAGCCTTCGGTCGCCTGAGGAAGAGTGTGTTTGAAGACCAGGACCTCAAACCCGGCACTAAGCTCATGGTTTACAGAGCAGCAATGATACCCGCCCTGCTGTATGCCTCAGAGACATGGACCATGCACAGCAGGCACCTCAAAGCACTGGAGAGGTACCACCAACGTTGCCTCCGCAAGATCCTGCAAATCCATTAGCAGGATAGGTGCACCAACGTCAGTGTTCTCGCTCAGGCCAACATCCCCAGCATCGAAGCTCTGACCACGCTCAATCAGCTCCGATGGACGGGTCACATCGTCCGCATGCCCGATACGAGACTCCCAAAACAAGCGCTGTACTCGGAGCTCCGGCACGGCAAGAGAGCCCCAGGTGGGCAGAGGAAACGCTTCAAGGACACCCTCAAAGCCTCCTTGAAAAAGTGCAACATCCCCACTGAAACCTGGGAATCCCTGGCCCAAGGCTGCACAAAGTGGAGGAGAAGGATTCGGGAAGGCGCTGAACACCTCGAGTCTCTTCGCTGGGAGCAAGCGGAAGCCAAGCGCAAGGAGCGCACGTCAACCCAAGCACCCCACCCACCCGCCCCTTCAAGCACCGTCTGCCCTACCTGTGACAGAGACTGTAGGTCCCGCATTGGACTCATCAGTCACCTGCGAACTCATTTTTAACGTGGAAGCAAGTCATCCTCGGTTCTGAGGGACTGCCTAAGAAGAAAATAATTTTTTCCTTGATTATTGTTTCTAAAACTTTACCCACCACTGATGTTAAACTGATCGGCCTGTAGTTACTAGGATTGTCCTTACACCCTTTCTTGAACAATGGTGTCACATTTGCCACTTTCCAATCCTCAGGCACCTCCCCCGCATCTAGAGAAGATTGGAAAATTATGGCAAGCCCTTCTGCTATCTCCTCCCCCAATTCCCTTAGCAACCTGGGATGCAAGCCATCTGGACCAGGCGACGTGTCCATTCTAAGCATACCCTGCCTTTCTAGTACAGCCTGTCTATCAATTTTCACCCCTTCCATTGCTTCTACCTTTTCCACTTCTACCTTTGTCAGCATTCACGTCCTTAGTAAACACCGATACAAAGTACTCGTTGAGTATTCTAGCCTTGCCCTGTGCCTCTAAGCATATATCACCTTCTTTGTCTCTAATAGGCCTCACCCCGCCTCTTACTACCCGCTTACTGTTTACATGCCGGTAGAAGATTTTTGGGTTCCCTTTTATGTTAACCGCCATTCTACTCTCATATTCTCTCTTTGCCAATCTTATTTTCATCTTCACATTATCTCTCAACTTATTGTATTTGGTCTGGTTCTCCCTTGAAGAATTCACCTGACATGTATCATAGAACCCTCTTTTTATGTTTCATCATCTTCTCTATCTCCCTCATCATCCAAGGAGCCCTTGCTTTGGTTCCCTTACCCTTCCTTCTTGTTGGAATGTACCTAGCCTGTACTTGGAACATCTCCTCCTTAACTATCATCCATTGTTCCGTTACAGTTTTTCCTGTCAGTCTTTGGTTTTATTTTACCCTGGCTAGATCCTTTTGCATCCCATTGAAGTTAGCCCTATTCCAATTTAGAAGTTCCACTCTAGATTGTTCCTTGCTCCTCTCCATTGCTAATCTAAATCTTATGATATGATGATCACTCGTACCCAAGTGTTCTCCTCTTGGTCGACCTGGCCCACCTCATTCCCCAGCACCAGATCCAGCAATGCCTCCTTTCTAGTTGGGCCAAGAACATATTGGTCAAGGAAATTCTCCTGAACACATTTCAGAAATTCCTCCCCTCCTTTCCCTTTACCCTAGCATTATCCCAATCGATATTTGGGTAATTAAAGTCCTCCCATATCACCACTCTATAACTCTTGCATATCTCTGCGATTTCCCTGCAGATTTGCTCCTCTACCTCCCTCTCACTATTTGGAGGCCTATAGAATACCCTCAATAGCGTGATCATACCCTTTTGCTCCTCAACTCTAACCAAATGGATTCTGTCCTTATCCCCTCAAGAACATCCTCCCTTTCCAATGCTACAATGTCTTCCTTAATCAGCACTGCCACCCCACCTCCCTTTTTTCCTTCCCTATCTTTTCTGAACACTTTGTACCCTTGAAAATGAAATGCCAAGTCCTCACCATTTTTAAGCCACGTTTCCATTATTGCCACATCATATTGCCATATGGCTAATTGTGCTTGTAGCTCAGCAACCTTATTCACCACACTTTGTGCATTTATGTACATACATTCTAAACCCATTTTTGAATTTTTCATAGTCTTTCTTAGTCTGCTCCTATCTAATATGGTACTACTACTGCCTCTAGTACTATCCAACACACTCACTCTTCTATGCATCTTATTCCTCTTTTCTACTCCTATATGCTGGTGCCCATCCCCCTGCCAAGCTAGTTTAAACCCTCCCCAACATCACTAACAAACCTCCCCGCGAGAATATTGGTCCCGGATCTGTTGAGGTGTAACCCGTCCAGCTTGTACAGGTCCCATCTTCCCCAGAAACGGTCCCAATACTTCAGGAATCTAAAGCCCTCTCTCCTGCACCATCTCTCCAGCCACGCATTCATCTGTTCTGTCCTTCTATTCCTGTACTCACTAGCACGTGGTACCGGAAGTAATTCAGAGATTACTACCTTTGAGGTCCTGCGTTTTAATCTCTCTCCTAGCTCCCTAAACTCTGCCTGCAGGACCTCATCCCTCTTTCTGCCTATGTCGTTGGACAACGACCTCTGGCTGTTCACCCTCCCCCCTCAGAGTATCCTGCAGCCGCTCAATGACATCCTTGACCCTGGCACCATTGAGGCAACATAACATCCTGGAGTCACGTCTACGGCCGCAGAAAAGCCTGTCTGCTCCCCTAACTATCGAATCCCCTACCACTATTGCTCTTCAACTCTTTTGCCTCCCCGCCCCCCCGCCCCCCCGTGCAGCTGAGCCACCCGTGGTGCCGTGGACTTGACTTTGGCTGCAGTCCCCAGAGGCACCATCGCCCTCACCAGTACTCAGAACAGAATACTGGTTGGAGAGTGCGATGCACTCCAGGGATTCCTGCACTACCTGCCTGGTCCTCCTCTTCTGTCTGGCAGCCACCCATTCCCTCTCTGCCTGCACACTCTTAAGCTGCGGGGTGACCACCTCTAGAAAAGTGCTATCCACGTAACTCTCAGCCTCGCAGATGCACCGCAGTGACTCCAGCCGTCGGTCAAGTCTGAAACTCAGAGCTCAAGTTGCTGTAGCTGGTCTGCATTCTTTGCAATGGAGACTATGCATTCAAACCATTTGAGACAGTCTGGAGCTGCAACCTCCCAGGGAAACATTATACTAGCTATGGTAAAAACAGAAAATGCTGGGAATGCACAGCAGGTTCGTCAGCAACTGAAAAGAAAAATTTAATTAACATGGATTTGAGGAGTGAACGCATGTAGGGATCTTCCTAACACTCGTATTCCTCAATTTGTATGTTGCAACTACTTTAGGGTCATAAGTTACTGTGAATAGGATGAGAGGGACCGGTTTTGTGGAGTTTGTTGTATTTTTTAAAGCCTCAAAAATCTATTGCTGGATTGTTTTTGCCACCAATCCCCTACCACGCACTCCCAAAAAAGCTGTTTGCTTTTATTCTTTGTAAAAGGAATGGTGTGAGAGAAATTGAACTTGATGCATGAAGTATTTTTTAAAGAAGACGACTTTTTTATTCAGGAAGGCTTGTCACTATTTAAAATAAATGTTATAATATTTACAGGCCTCCCCAGATATTAGGCCTCGGGCCTCATTATAAAGGAGCCACCGTGGCATCAGAGCCTGCGGTGGAGTTGTGCAATTTCGGGCCACTGCTAGCGTCACAGTGGCTCCTCAGGTAAGTGGGTCCGGGGGTTGTGATCGGGGCCAGGGGTTGGGTCCGGGATTGGGGTGGAACTGGGGATTGGGGCCGAGGGTCAGGTCCTGGATTGGGGGTCCAGGAATGGCCAATTGAGGGGTCAGCAAAGGAAGCTGATGGGGGAGGATTGGGGGTCAGGAATAGTGATGATCAGGAGGGGGGCGAGGGTTAAATGCGGAGTCGGGAGGAACGCTCCTGCTCCTCAGAACAACCCAATCTTGCAGTGGGAGCCTCAAACAGGCATAAGGATCCTTATTTGTATATGCAAAGGGCCTAGTGCCTGCTTCAGGTGCAGGTCAAGGACACAATTTTCTCTTTTCCAATTTGGCAGGCAGTTGAGGGCTTGGTAGGCCAGATAGCACTCGAAAAATGGGCATTGCATGGCTGAATTTATAGCCCTAGTTTCTTACCAGAAGCTACTCTGAAGATGGTAACGGAGGCTGATTCTAAAGCTCGATAGTTTAAGTTGAAGCTGATTAAACGCAGTCATGATTCTATTTTGCCAACACAGGGATTTAAAAAAAAAACCAGTTTGTACCCTTGTCTCCAACTTGAGTTTTTTTTCATAACTAATTTTTAACATTGTGCTTTTGCCTTTCTGAATTTAGTATCATTAATAGAGGTTAATTTCCTTGGAGCTTCACCCACTCCGGCGGCATAACTTTGGCAGAAGTGCAGCATGCAGTTACGATGGTGGAGCAAGTGAAGCTATGATAAAAAAGACTTGCATTTATATAGCGCCTTTGACAGCGCGGATCTGAGTGGGAGCGGAGTCTTAAAGGCAACACCGGAGAAGGCCCAGGACACAGCGCGGACCTGAGCGGGAGCGGCGGCAGCTTAAAGAGAGCACCGGAGAAGGCCCAGGACACAGCGCGGACCCAAGAGGAAGCGGCGGCAGCTTAAAGGGAGCACCGGAGAAGGCCCAGGACACAGCGCGGACCTGAGCGGGAGCGGCGGCAGCTTAAAGGGAGCACCGGAGAAGGCCCAGGACACAGCGCGGACCTAAGCGGGAGCGGCAGCAGCTTAAAGGGAGCACCAGAGAAGGCCCAGGACACAGCGCGGACCTAAGCGGGAGCGGCGGCAGTGGAGGCTTAAAGGGAGCTGAGCGGCGATTTAAAAACAAAATAAGAGTGACGTCACAGGACAGCAGGTAGGTGATTGGTTGGTATTACAGCTCTTTTGCTCTCAAGGTTAGGTAAATGGATTAAATTCAGAACTGGGAGAGTATTAACTACTATAACTTTATTGAATTAATAACTTAAACTGAATTAACTAATTAAAACTAAAAATTAAAACTAAAAATAATCGTTTCAAATAAAAACTGTAATAATTCAAATAAAAACTGTAATAATATAAATAAAATAAGGTTAATAGAGATAGCAGTGCAGGTGGTATGTCGTTACTGCAGCATATGGGAGTTGGTGAAGACCAACGAGATCCTGAGCAACCACATCTGCGGTAAGTGCCTGCAGCTCAAGGAACTTCGGCTCAGAGGTGTTAGGCTGGAGTCCCAGCTGCAGACATTGCGATGCATCAGGGAGGGGGCGAGTTACCTGGACACTTTGGGCTGGATTTCGCCATTGGGGCGGGCTGGGGCGTATCAGGTGGTTTTCGTGTCAGGAACCCGACTCCGATGTGAAGTGGGAAAAAAGTGCGATTTTCCCCTAATTGGGCACTTGATTTCCAGTGTGTTGGAACCCCTGGCCCAATGAGTCTTTCCATCCTGAAAGTCGCCTCCGATGACGTTATCAGTGCTGCTGGATTTAAGGCCTGCAAGCAGCCTTGCTTCTTCTGGAGACTGCAAACTTTATGCCTATTGTTGTGATCGCTTCATTCAGCAAATATGTCCAGCAGTAGGCCAAAGTGTGCTCCACGGTTTGATGACGGCGCACTGCAAGCTCTGGTGGAGGGAGCAAGATCAAATAAGGAGGTGCTCTTCCCTTCCTCAGGGAGGAAAAAGCCTCCCCAGCAGACGAAAGCTGTGTGGATGCAAGTGGCCCAGGAGGTCAACTCAATGTCTATGTGCTGCAGAACCTGGCTGCAGTGCAGGAAGAGGTTTCATGACCTTTTCCGCACAGGAAAAGTGAGTATGACTTTCCCATCACCCTCAATCTGATCCCCATTGCCTCTCCTCACCAGCACTCAGCTTTGCCAACCTCTTCCTTCACATCCCACTTGATACTGACATCCCTGCACCCTTACCCATTCCCTCACTCTGTATGCTCACATTCACTTAACTATTCGACTATGCAGCCCTCACACTCCCTATCGCTGTGATGCTATGACAACAACTTACAACACACAGGGAGAGCCCTTGGTCTTGGCACCTCACTCCATCTTTGTCTCCTTTGCATCTATGCTATGGAATCTCTACACTCACTCCTTCATTTTCACTCAAACTCCACTTGTGTCCCTCATTGCAGGAAAAGAGAGCCCACAATAAGAGGGAGAGGTTGAGGACAGGAGGAGGGCCACCCTCAGTAGCCCAGCTCACCACTGCGGAGGAGGCAGCCCTGGAGATTGTGGGAGTGGAGGAGGATACGCAAGTGGGGGACGGACAGACGGGTCCATCACAGCAAGCTGGTGACAGAATAGTTTTGCATCTCTCTCATTGACATTGCATGAGTAACTGATGATTCTGAAGGTCTAACAGATTGACTTATGATCATCTGTACAATTCAATGTGCATGCAAACTTTACCTCACATCTCCAACTCTTTCCTTTACTCCCCCACATGACCATCGACTGCCCCCGTCCCCACTGTCCACGAGGAAGAGCCTGAGCTTCAAGACTCCTCAGTGGAAGCTGCAACCTTTGAAGGCGTAGCGTCAACAGAATTCAGTGCACCCAGCACCAGCGCAGACACTCACACCTCGGAGGGAACTGCGCGAGATAGTGTAGTGTTGTCACCAGGTGTATCACAGCTCACAAGTGAGCATCAGCAGATGGTGGAGACAGGGAGAGCAGTGGAGAGTCCTCGTCGGAGGGCGCAGGACTCTGCCAGCTCGACTCGGCTGCATGTCGACCCTGTGCCTCCGGGTCCATCCCAAAGAAGAGCAGTGTTGGAACTCCAGGAACAGGTGCAGGAGTCTCTGGCAGGTTTTGTCTCCAGGGTCGCTGCGAGTGTGGAGCGAATGGAGGAGTCTATCGCTAACATGAGCAGAGCCTTTGTAGAGGCGTTAGCGCATGAATGCATCACCATGGAAAGGATGGCAACCTCCGTGGAAAGGATGGCTACCGTAGAGGAGAGGATGGCTATGGCCATGGAGGAGCTTAGTCGCCAAGGTCGTGAAAACATGGTCATTGTTCAGAATAGACCAACATCTCTTGAGGAGCGATGGTCAGCTATTGAGCAGAGAAACCAAACCTTCATGGAAGTCCTCTGGAGTAGGACTTCCAGTGCAGAAATGGGTCCTCATGGCCCCCCTGAAATGCAGAAAGGGGCTGTCTAGCCACTTGTTAGGTCTGAAGTGGAGCTGGCCCGTGAGAGGGATGTTGGTGGCAGACAACAAGGAAGTGGGGGCTCCTCTCCAAGCACTCACATGACCATGCCACTGCAGAGCTCTCGGTCAAAGCCCCACCAGAGTCACCACTCAACTGAGATCGGCGTCTCAACCCCTGCAGAGCCGCAGGAGCAGCAGACTGTTGCCGAGCCCTCACAGGCTTGCAACCCCAGAGGACGCCCGCCAAAGGTGTCGAGGCAGGAGCAGCAAGAAAGTGAGCAAGGGGCCTCCACATCTGCTGAAGCCACAGGGGAAGCACCACGTAGGAGCATGCGTAAGAGGAAGATAATGCACAAGTAGTCACAAGGGTAGTCACTTGGGTGTCATGTGTTTATTTTTGAAATGCCATCAGTTGCTTGTTGTGATAAAAAATGCTGATGTCAAACTGTTGAAGTTGTGGCATGTGTCATTTCACAAATGGGACTTCCACATTGAGGGCTTACGGTGACTTGCAATTGTCAGTATGGTGGTCAAATTGCTAGGAATCCACAGGTTCTTGGACATTGTCGATGGTCTGGTAAGAAGCTGCGAGGCAAAAGTGCTTGATTGTCTAGGCTAAGCAAATCTGGCCAAGATGAGTGCGTTCCTTGCATCCCGGGCAGCAATGTGCTCGCATGCTGCTGCCGCTGGTTGATGCGCCTCTGCAAGCTGTTCATTGTCGCTCTTCTCCTCCTCCTCCTCCTCCTCATCTGAGGAGGCTATGTGATGAGCCACTTGTTCCTCAGGCATCTGCAAGCCACGATGCTGTGCCACGTTGTGAAGTGCACAGCAAACCGCGACCATTCTGGAGACCCTGGCTGTTGAGTACTGCAGGGCTCCACCTGATCTATCAAGACATCTGAAGCGCATCTTCAGCAAGCCGATGGTTTGTTCGATTATGGATCTAGTGGAAATGTGGCTGGATTTGTAGCGCTCCTCAGCTTCGTTGGATGGGCTCCTCAATGGCGTCATTAGCCACGTCTTCAGGGGATAGCCCTTGTCTCCAAGTAGCCATCCGAAAAGTTGGTCTGGTGGACTGAAGAGCTGAGGCACATTAGACTGGCGCAGGATGAAGGAGTCATGGCAACTGCCAGGGTACTTGGCACAAACATGCAAAATTTCCTTCTTGTGGTCACACACCAGCTGTACGTTGAGGGAGTGGAAGCCCTTGCGGTTGACAAAAATACCCGGATTGTGATGGGGTGCCTTAAGGGCCACATGTGTGCAGTCAACGACGCCCTGCACTTTTGGAAAGCCTGCCAGATTGTCAAATCCAACTGCACGTGCAGTTACACTGGCTTGATCCTTGGAGAAATTGATGTAATTATGAGCGATGGCAAAGAGGGCATCAGTTACCTGCATGATGCAAGTGTGTGTGGCTGCCTGGGAGACGCCGCTGATGTCTGCTGCTGATCCCTGGAATGAGCCTGAAGCAAAAAAGTTGAGTGCGGTGGTGACTTTGACGGCCACTGGTAAGGGGTGTCCACCTGCTCCTCTGGGCTCCAGCATTGCAGAGATGTCACCCACTACCTCTCGCGAAAGTCGGAGCCTCCTTTGGCACTGCTGCTCAGTCCTGTTGAGGTAGCTGATCCTCTCTCTGTAGACCCTGGTTTGGGGGTATCTCCTGCGCCGACGAGCTTCCATGCACTGGCGCCTTCTGGCCTGTGCAGCTTCAGGTGGGTGAGCAGCAGCTTAGAGCTCCTGCTGTTGCTCCTGCAGTTGGTTCTGCTGTTGTTCAGGGTTCTGCTGCTGCCGCAGCTGGTCTTCGTCCGAATCTGGTGTCCAGGAGGAAAGGAAATAAATGGTTCCCATTCTTCTGGTATATACCTCAGTTGAGGAAGCGCTCATTCAAAGTGGGGATAGGGGTTTCCCAGGAGGTCACACTGGAGATGGGTTTCAGGCTCCAAACTTCCAGAACAATGCTAAAAGTTCCCCCAGACCTGAGACAACAAAGTTCTGCCACCTGCAAATGATGATTGCTGAAAACTCCTTCTTAATGGTGGAGCTGCAGCTGTTAGTAAGCAATCCACTTGTGATGCCGCCAGGATTCACTGGCATGTTCCAGAGGAGACGTGCAGCACGTGGGAAAAGTGTTAAAATCAGAAAGGCCTCTGAAAATGGGATTATAGAGGCAATTAAGTGTTTGCTAAGAGATAGAAACGGGGTCAGAAATCACACACATGTGGGAAAATTGCTCGGAGGCGGGATGGAGGCGGGACCGCCCGCCTTTTTTTGTGATTTTAACACCTCACACGCTTCCAATCCCGCCTCCTCGGGCCTAGCAAAATCAAGCCCTTTGTTGCTGGAGGCAGTCACACCCCTTAGGTTAAGTAGTACTTTAGAGTAAGTCAATGGTCAGGGACAGGAGGGTGTGACTGCGAGTCAGGAAGGTATAGGGACCCAGGATATAGTGATGGAGGAGCCTCAGCCCGTGACCTTGTCCAACAGGTATGAGGTACTTGCTGCCTGTATGGATGAGAACAAGGAAACATAGAAACATAGAAGATAGGAGCAGGAGTAGGCCATTCGGCCCCTCGAGCCTGCTCTGCCATTCAATGCGATCATGGCTGATCATCCAAATTCAGCACCCGATCCCTGCGTTCTCCCCATACCCCTTGATCCCTTTAGCCTTAAGAAATATATCCAACTCCTTCTTAAATATAATGAATGAACTGGCCTCCACCGCCTTCTGTGGTAGAGAGTTCCACAGGTTCACCACTATCTGGGTGAAGAAATTCCTCCTCATTTCAGTCCTAAATGGCTTACCCCTTTATCCTTAGACTGTGTCCCCTGATTCTGGACTCCCCGACCATCGGGAACATCCTTCCTGCATCTAGTCTGTCCAGTCCTATCACAATTTTATAAGTATCAATGAGATCACCTCTCATTCTTCTAAACTCCAGCGAGTACAAGCCCGATCGACCCAATCCCTCCTCATATGTCATTCCTGCCATCCCAGGTATCAGCCTGGTGAATCTTTGCTGCACTCCCTCCATGGCAAGAACATCCTTCCTCAGATAAGGCGACCAAAACTGCACACAATGCTCAAGATGTGGTCTCACTAAGGCCCTGTACAACTGCAGCAAGACATCCTTGTTCCTCTACTCAAACCCTCTCGCTACGAAGGCCAACATACCATTTGCCTTCTTAACCGCCTGCTGCACCTGCATGCTTACCTTCAGCAACTGGTGCACAAGGACACCCAGGTCTCGTTGCACTTCCCCTTCTCACAATCTATTGCCATTTAGATAATAATCTGCCTTCCTGTTTTTGCCACCAAAGTGGACAACCTCACGTTTATCCACGTTATATTACATCTGCCATGCTTCTGCCCAATCACCCAACATGTCCAAATCATCCTGGAGTTTCTCAACATCCTCCTCACAGCACACACGCCCACCCAGCTTTGTGTCATCTGCAAACTTAGAGATATTACATCTAGTTCCCTCGTCTAGATCATTTATATATATTGCGAATAGCTGGGGTCCAAGGACCGATCCCTGTGGTACCCCACTAGTCACTACCTGCCACTCGGAAAAGGACCCATTTATTCCAACTCTTTGCTTTCTGTCTGCCAACCAGTTCTCTATCCAGGTCAATACCTTGTCCCCAATCCCATGTGCCTTAACTTTACACGCTAATCTCTTATGCGGGATCTTATCGAAGGCCTTCTGAAAGTCCAGGTACACCACATCCACTGGTTCCCCCTTATCTATTTTACCAGTTACATCCTCAAAAAATTCCAGCAGATTAGTCAAGCACGGTTTACCTTTTGTGAATCCATGTAGAATTTGTCTGATCCTGTCACTGTTTTTCAAGTGCTCTGTTATTACATCTTTTATAATGGACTCTAGTATTTTCCCCACTACCGATGTCAGGCTTACCGGTCTGTAATTCCCCGTTTTCTCTCTACCACCTTCTTTGAATAGTGGGGTAACATTAGCTACCCTCCAATCCATGGGTACTGTTCCAGATTCCATCGAATGTTGGAAGATGATCAGCAATGCATCTACTATTTCTGGGGTCACTTCCTTAAGTACCCTAGGATGTAGATTATCAGGCCCTGGGGATTTATCGGCCTTCAATCCCATCAATTTCCCTAACACCACTTCCCTACAAATACTGATTTCTTTCAGTTCCTCCCTTTCATCAGACCATATGTTCCCCGGCATCTCTGGGAGGTTATTTGTATCCTCCTTTGTGAAGACAGAACCAAAATATGTATTTAGTTGGTCTGCCATTTCTTTGTTCCCCATTATAAATTCCCCTGATTCTGACTGCAAGGGACCTACGCTTGACTTCACCAATCTTTTTCTCTTCACATATCTATAAAAGCTTTTACAGACAGTTTTCATGTTCCCTGAAAGCTTACTCTCATATTCTAATTTCCCCTTCTTGATTAAGCCCTTTGTCCTCCTTTGTTGAATCCTAAATTGCTCCCAATCCTCAGGATTATTGCTTTTTCTGGCCAATTTATATGTCCTCTCCTTGGATCTTATGCTATCCCTAATTTCCCTTGTTAGCCACGGTTGAGTCAGCTTTTTTGTTTTATTGTGCCAAACTGGGATGAACATTTTCTGTAGTTCATCCATGCGGTCTTTGAATGTTTGCCATTGCCTATCCACCGTCAACCCTTTGAGTGACATTCCCCAATGAACCGTACCCAACTCGCGCCTCAGACCATCATAGTTTCCTTTATTTAAATTTAGGACCCTTGTCTCTGAGTCAACTACTTCATTCTCCATCTTAATGAAGAATTCGATCATATTATGATCGCTCCGACCCAAGGGACCTCGTACAACAAGATTGCTAATTAATCCTTTCTCATTACATAATACCCAGTCTAAGATGGCCTGATCTCTGGTTGGTTCCTCGACATATTGGTCCAGGAAACCATCCCATAAACACTCCAGGAATTCCTCCTCCACAGTATTGTTACTAATTTGGTTAGCCCAATCTATATGTAGATTAAAGTCACCCATGATGACTCTGTGCCCTTATTGCACGCTTCTTTAATTTCCCTTTTAATGCCATCCCCAACCTCCGCATTACTGTTTGGAGGTCTATATACCACTCCCACTAACGTTTCCTGCCCCTTGGTATTTCTCAATTCTACCCATACAGATTCCACATCATCAGAGCAATATCCTTCCTTACAATTGTGTTAATCCCTTCTTTAACCAGTAATGCTACCCCACCTCCCTTTCCTTTTTGCCTATCTTTCCTGAATATTGAATACCCCTGGATGTTGAGTTCCCAGCCTTGGCCATCCTTGAGCCACATTTCTGTAATCCCAGCCAAATCATATTCGTTTACGTCTATTTGCGCAGCCAATTCATCCACCTTATTACGAATGCTCCTCACATTAAGACACAAAGCCTTCAGGCTTGTTTTTTTAATGCTCTTAGACCTATTAGAATTATTGTTTACTGTGGCCATGTTTGATTTAAACCGTTGATTTCTCTGACTGCCACTTCTGTTTTTCTCCTTCCTTTCTTTTGCTTTTATCCTTGTTTCCCTTTCCTCTGTCCCCCTGCTCAGGTTCCCAGCCATCTTAGTTTAAACCCTCCCCCAGAGCACTAGCAAACACACCCCCTAGGACATCGGTTCCAGCCCTGCCCAGGTGCAAACCGTCCGGTTTGAACTGGTCCCACCTCCCCCAGAACTAGTTCCAATGTCCCAGGAACTTGAATCCCTCCCCCTGGCACCATTCCTCTAGCCACATATTCATCTGAAATATCCTTCTATTTCTACTCTGACTAGCACGTGGCACTGGTAGCAATCCTGAGGTTACTACCTTTGAGGTCCTATTTTTTAATTTACCTCCTAACTCCCTATATTCAGCTTTTAGGACCTCATCCCAGTTTTTACCTATATCATTGGTACCTATATGCACCACGACAACTGACTGTTCACCCTCCCCTTCCAAAATGTTCTGCAGCCGCTCTGAGACATCCTTGACCCTTGCACCAGAGAGGCAACACACCATCCTGGAGTCTCGTTTGCGGCCGCAGAAACGCCTATCTATTCCCCTTACAACTGAATCCCCTATTACTATAGCTCTACCCCTCTTTTTCCTCCCGTCCTGTGCAGCAGAGCCACCCCTGGTGCCAGGAAGTTGGCTGCTGCTGCCTTCCTCTGATAAGCCATCCCCCCCAACAGTACTCAAAGTGGTGTATCTGTTTGAGAGGGGGATGTCCACAGGGGACCCCTGCACTACCTGCCTGCACCTAATACTGTGCCTGTTGGTCACCCGTTCGCTTCCTGCCTGGCCAACCTCTACCTGCGGTGTGTCCAACTCACTAAACATGCTATTCATGACGTCCTCAGCATCGTGAACGCTCCAGTATGCATCCAATCGCAGCTCCAGCACCGCAATTCGGTCTGTCAGTAGCTGCAGCTGGATACACTTCCTGCACACGTAGTTGTCAGGGGCACAGGAAGTGTCCCTGAGTTCCCACATAGCGCAGGAGGAGCATACCACGTGGCCGGGCTGTCCTGCCATGACTTACCCTTTAATTAATTGAAATTAAATTAAATCAATCAATCCCACCAATTACACTACAGTTAAATGGTTTACTAACAGTCCCCGTTACACCAGAGAGACCTTAGTAACTATAAACCACAGAGTTAAAGTTTAAAAAAGGACTGCAGGGAGGATGGGCAAACTGACCACGGCACCATGGTAGAGGAGGTCATTCAAGTGGGGGCAGTAAAAAGGAATGAGGTAGTGGTAGGTGACAGTATAGTCAGGGGGATAGATACTGTTCTCTGCAGCCTCGACAGGGAGTATCGAAGGCTATGTTGCCTGCCCAGTGCCAGAGTTAAAGACATCGACTCACGGCTGGAGAAGAACTGGGAGTGGGAAACATAGAAACATAGAAACATAGAAGATAGGAGCAGGAGTAGGCCATTCGGCCCTTTGAGCCTGTTCCGCCATTCAATGAGATCATGGCTGATCATCTCAATTCAGTACCCTGTCCCTGCCTTCTCCCGATTTCCCTTGATCCCTGTAGCCTCAAGAAACATATCCAACTCTTTCTTGAATATATTTAATGAACTGGCCTCCACTGCCCTCTGTGGCAGAGAATTCCACAGGTTCACCACTCTCTGGGTGAAGAAATTCCTCCTCTTTTCAGTCCTAAATGGCTTACCCCTTATCCTTTGACTATGACCCCTGGTTCTGGACTCCCCGGCCATCAGAAACATCCTTTCTGCATCTAGTCTATCCAGACGTGACAGAATTTTATAGGTTTCGATGAGATCCTCTCTCAATCTTCTAAACTCCAGTGAGTATAAGCCCAATCGACACAATCTCTCCCCGTAAGTCATTCCTGCCATCCCAGGTATCAGCCTGGTGAATCTTCGCTGCACTCCCTACATGGCAAGAACGTCCTTCCTCAGGTAAGGTGACCAAAACTGCACACAATACTCAAGGTGTGGTCTCACCAAGGCCCTATACAACTGCAGCAAGACATCCTTGTTCTTGTACTCGAACCCTCTTGCTACGAAGGCCAACATACCATTTGCCTTCTTAACTGCCTGCTGCACCTGCATGCTTACCTTCAGTGACTGGTGCACAATAACACCCAGGTCTCTTTACACTTCCCCTTCTCCTAATCTTTTGCCATTCAAATAATAATCTGCCTTCCTGTTTTTGCCACCAAAGTGGATAACCTCACATTTATCCACATTATAGTGCATTTGCCATGTTTCTGCCCAATCACCCAACCTGTCCAAATCGTACTGGAGTTTCACAACATCCTCCTCACAGCTTACCCTCCCACCCAGCTTTGTGTCGTCTGCAAATTTGGAGATATTACATCCAATTCCCTCATCCAGATCATTAATATATATTGTGTACAGCTGGGGTCCTAGGACCGATCCTTGCGGTACCCCACTAGTCACTGCCTGCCACTTGGTAAACAACCCGTTTATTCCAACTCTTTGCTTTCAGTCCGCCAACCAGTTCTCTATCCAAGTCAATACCTTGCCCCCAATGCCATGTGCCTTAATTTTGCACGCAAATCTCTTATGTGGGACCTTATCGAAAGCCTTCTGAAAGTCCAAATACACCACATCCACTGGTTCTCCCTTATCTATTTTACCAGTTACATCCTCAAAAAATTCCAGTAGATAAGTCAAGCATGATTTACCTTTTGTAAATCCATGTTGACTTTGTCCGATCCTGTCACTGCTTTCCAAGTGCTCTGCTATTACATCTTTTATAATAGACCCTAGCATTTTCCCCAGTACCGATGTCAGGCTTACCGGTGTATAATTCCCCGCATTTTCTCTACCACCTTTTTTGAATAGTGCGGTAACATTAGCTACCCTCCAATCCATGGGTACTGTTCCAGAGTCTATCGAGTTCTGGAAGATGACCAGCAATGCATCTACTATCTCTAGGGCCACTTCCTTAAGTATCCTGGGATGTAGACCATCAGGCCCTGGGGATTTATCAGCCTTCAGTCCCATCAATTTTCCTAACACCATTTCCCTACAGATACTGATTTCTTTCAGTTCCTCCCTCTCATTAGACCCTATGTTCCCTGGCATCTCTGGGAGGTTATTTGTGTCCTCCTTTGTGAAGTATGTATTTAGTTGGTCTGCCATTTCCTTGTTTCCCATTATAAATTCCCCTGATTCTGACTGTAAGGGACCTACGCTTGACTTCACTAATCTTTTTCTCTTCACATATCTATAAAAGCATTTACAGTCAGTTTTTATGTTCTCTGCGAGCTTACTCTCATATTCTATTTTCCCTTTCTTAATTAATCCCTTTGTCCTCCTTTGTTGACTCCTAAAATGCTCCCAATCCTCAGGATTATTGTTTTTTCTAGCCAATTTATATGTCCTCTCCTTGGATCTTATGCTATCCCTAATTTCCCTTGTTAGCCACGGTTGATTCACCTTTTTTGTTTTATTTTTATGCCAAACTGGGATGAACAAATTCTATAGCTCATCCATTCGGTCTTTGAATGTTTGCCATTGCCTATCCACCGTCAACCCTTTGAGTGCCATTCCCCAATCAATCCTACCCAACTCGCTCCTCAGACCATCGTAGTTTCCTTCATTTAAATTCAGGACCTTAGTCTCTGAGTCAAATACTTCATTCTCCATCTTAATGAAGAATTCGATCATATTATGATCGCTCCAACCCAAGGGGCCTCGTACAACAAGATTGCTAATTAATCCTTTCTCGTTACATAATACCCAGTCTAAGATGGCCTGATCTCTGGTTGGTTCCTCAACATATTGGTCCAGGAAGCCATCCTGTAAACACTCCAGGAATTCCTCCTCCACAGTATTGTTACTAATTTGGTTGGCCCAATCTATATGTAGATTAAAGTCACCCATGATGACTGCTGTACCCTTATTGCACGCTTCTTTAATTTCCCTTTTAATGCCATCCCCAAGCTCCGCCTTACTGTTTGGAGGTCTATATACCACTCCCACTAATGTTTTTTTCCCCATGGTATTTCACAATTCTACCCATACAGATTCCGCATCATCAGAGCTAATATCCTTCATTACAATTGTATTAATCCCTTCTTTAACCAGTAATGCTACCCCACCTCCCTTTCCTTTTTGCCTATCTTTCCTGAATATCGAATACCCCTGGATGTTGAGTTCCCAGTCTTGGCCATCCTTGAGCCACGTTTCCGTAATCCCAACCAAATCATATTCGTTTACCTCTATTTGCGCAGCCAATTCATCCACCTTATTACAAATGCTCCTCGCATTAAGACACAAAGCCTTCAGGCTTGTTTTTTTAACACTCTTAGACCTATTAGAATTATTATTTACTGTGGCCATGTTTGATTTAAACCGTTGATTTCTCTGGCTGCCACTTTTGTTTTTCTCCTTCCTATCTTTTGCTTTTATCCCTGTTTTCCTTTCCTCTGTCTCCCTGCTCAGGTTCCCAACCCCCTGCCATTTTAGTTTAAACACCCCCGAACAGTGCTAGCAAGCCTCCCCGCAAGGGTATTTGTCCCGCTCTGGTTCAGGTGCAACCCGTCCGACTTGTGCAAGTCCCACCTTCCCCAGAAGCAGGCCCAGTGATCCAGGAAACTAAAGCCCTCCCTCCAGCACCAACTCTATCCTCCTATTCCTATACTCACTAGTACGTGGCACCGGGAGTAATCCAGAGATTACAACCTTTGAGGTCCTACTCTTTAATCTGCTACCTAGCTCCCTAAATTCTTGCTGCAGGACCTCGTCCCTCTTCCTACCCATGTCATTGGTCCCAATGTGAGCCACGACCTCTGCCTGTTCACCGTCCCCCTTCAGAATGCCCTGCAGCTGTTCAGTGACATCCTTGACCCTGGCACCAGGGAGGCAACAAACCATCCTGGAGTCACGTCTACGGCCAAAGAAACGCCTATCTGTTCCCCTTATGATAGAATCCCCTACCACTATTGCTCTCCCATTCCTTTTCCTGCTGACTTCCCCTGGTGAGTCATTCCCCTCAACAGTATCCAAATTGGTATACCTGTTTGAAAGGGGGATGGCCACAGGGGTCCCCTGCACTACCTGCCTGCTTCTATTGCTTCACCTGGTGGTCACCCATTTTCCTTCTGCCTGTGCAGCCCTACCCTGCGGTGTGACCAACTCACTTAACGTGTTATCCACGACCCTCTCAGCATCGTGAATGCTCCACAACCCATCCATCCGCAGCTCCAGCGCCTCAATACGGCCCGTTAGTAGCTGCAGCTGGATGCATTTCTGGCACACGTGGTCATCAGGGACACTGGCAGAGTCCCTGAATTCCCACATAGAGCAAGAGGAGCATAACATGGGGCTGGGCTCTCCTGGCATGACTTACCCCTTGATGCGCCATCAATTACTCAAAAGACTGAGGTTAAGCGAGTAACAACCAGGCTTTTATTAACTAAAGAATGAAGGTCTAGTCTCGAGTGGTCGACCCATCCAGAATACTAAGGGACTGGGAGGTAGTCACTTATATACCTGGAATAGTGGGAGGAGTCAGCCGAGGCATGTCCAGACCTGTACCTAGTGGGATACACATACACATACAGACAGGTATAACAGTGGTTTACCACATTCACCCCTTGTTTAAAAATGAGTCCGGCGGGGTGAAGTGTATTTAAAAGTTCGTGTATTGGAGTCTCTCCGGAGGTCTTGTCTGCCGCTGTGATCGACGTGGCAACGGCAGGGGTGGTGGAGCTTCCGGCATCGTGTCCCGTGTAGGCTGGGGCACTGGAGTGTAGTCCTCATGAGTGACGGTCCAAGGCGAGCCGGCTGCTGGGGTTGGATATCGGGTCGTGGGGGGGGGTGGTAATGGGTAGTGGGTTACAGCGGTCCCTGAGGGTGTCGTGGGGGGGGGTGGTAATGGGTAGTGGTTACAGCGGTCCCCGAGGGTGCGAGGTCTCGCATGGAGACTGTGTCCTCCCGCCCGTCCGGGTACGCAATGTAAGCGTACTGGGGGTTGGCATGGAGGAGGTCGACCCTCTCGACCAGGGGGTCCGTTTTATTGGTCCTCACGTGTCTTCTCAGTAGTACCGGCCCTGGGGACGTCAGCCATGGCGGTAACGCTGTCCCCGATGTGGACTTCCTTGGGAAGACAAACATTTTCTCGTGAGGGGTGGCATTGGTGGCAGTGCAGAGCAGTGACCGAATCGAGTGGAGCGCATCGGGGAGCACCTCCTGCCAGCGGGAGGTCAGAAGGCCCCTAGACTTTAAGGCTAGTAGGGCGGCCTTCCAAACTGTTGCATTCTCTCTTTCCACCTGTCCGTTCCCCCGGGGGTTGTAACTGGTGGTCCTGCTTGTGGCTATACCCCTAGCGAGCAGGTACTGGCGGAGTTCGTCGCTCATAAACGATGAGCCCCGGTCGCTATGGATATAGCTGGGGAAACCGAACAGGGTGAAGAGGCTGTTCAGACATTTAATGACCGTGGCACTGGTCATGTCCGGGCAGGGGATAGCGAACGGGAAACGGGAGTACTCGTCAATGATGTTGAGGAAGTACACATTGCGGTCGGAGGAGGGGAGAGGCCCTTTAAAATCAACGCTCAGGCATTCGAAAGGGCGAGTGGCTTTTATCAGGTGGGCTCTGTCTGGTCTATAAAAGTGCGGTTTGCACTCAGCGCAGACTTGGCAGTTCTTGGTCATGGTCCTGACCTCCTCGATGGAGTAAGGCAGGTTGCGGGCCTTGATGAAGTGGAAGAACCTGGTGACCCCCGGGTGGCAGAGGTCATTGTGGAGGGCCCTCAGCCTATCGATCTGCGCGCTGGCGCAGGTGCCACGCGATAGGGCATCTGGGGGTTCATTGAGCTTCCCAGGCCGGTACAAGATCTCGTAATTGTAGGTGGAAAGTTCGATTCTCCACCTCAAGATCTTGTCATTTTTGATTTTGCCCCTCTGCTTGTTGTTGAACATAAAAGCAACTGAACGCTGGTCAGTGAGCAGGGTAAATCGTTTTCCGGCCAGGTAGTGCCTCCAATGACGCACAGCCTCCACAATAGCCTGGGCCTCCTTCTCGACCGCGGAGTGTCTGGTCTCCGGGCCCTGGAGGGTTCGTGAGAAGAATGCCACAGGTCTTCCCGCCTGATTAAGGGTGGCGGCCAGAGCGAAGTCGGACGCATCGCTTTCCACCTGGAAGGGGATGGATTCGTCCACTGCGTGCATGGTGGCTTTGGCAATGTCCTCCTTGATACGGTGGAAGGCCGAGCGGGCCTCTGCCATCAGGGGAAAAGAGGTGGATTTGATCAGCGGACGGGCTTTGTCTGCATAGTAGGGGACCCACTGGGCGTAGTAGGAAAAAAACCCTAGGCACCTCTTCAGAGCTTTTAGGCAGTGGGGCAGTGGGAGTTCCATAAGGGGACGCATCCGGTCCGGGTCGGGACCGATGACCCCGTGTTCCACAACACAGCCAAGGATGGCGAGGCGGTCTGTGCGGAATATGCACTTCTCCTTGTTATATGTCAGGTTCAGGAGTTGGGCGGTGCGGAGGAATTTCTCGAGGTTTGCGTCATGGTCCTGCAAGTCATGGCCGCAGATGGTCACATTGTCTAGGTAAGGGAAAGTGGCCTGCAGCGCGTTTTGATCGACCATCCGGTCCATCTCCCTTTGGAAGACGGAGACCCCGTTGGTAACGCCAAAGGGAACCCTAAGGAAGTGATAGAGGCAGCCGTTTGCCTCAAAAGCAGTATACTGGCGGTCTTCGAGGCAGATGGGGAGCTGGTGGTACGCTGATTTCTGGTCAATTGTCGAAAAGACGCGGTACTGCGCGATCTGGTTGACCATGTCAGCTATGCGGGGGAGTGGGTAGGCGTCCAGCAGGGTGTAGCGGTTTATTGTTTGGCTGTAGTCGATGACCAGGCGTTGTTTCTCGCCGGTCTTAACGACCACAACCTGGGCTCGCCAGGGGCTGGAGCTGCCCTCAATAATCCCCTCCTTCAGGAGCCGCTCCACTTCGGTTTTGATGAAAACCCTGTCCCCGGCACTGTATCGCCTGCTCTTTGTGGCGATGGGCTTACAGTCGGGGGTGAGGTTAGCAAACAGTGGGGGGGGTGGGACTCTGAGTGTGGAGAGGTTGCATCTGGTGCGCGGCGGACAATTTGGAGGCTGCTGGCTGCGGACTGTGAGTGGGGGGAGGGGACCACCGTACGCCATTGTAACGCTTTTGAGGTGGCACTGGAAATCCAACCCCAGTAGAACGGCAGCGCAAAGTTGGGGCAGGACCAGGAGTTTAAAATTATTGAACACAGTCCCGTCTACTACTAGTGTCACCACGCAGTAGACGCCAATGTCCGCAGACTGGGACTCGGCGGCCATAGAAATCCGCTGGTGCGCAGGCAGGACTGGGAGAGAGCAACGCCGCACCGTGTCGGGGTGGATGAAGCTCTCTGTGCTCCCGGAGTCAAAAAGGCAGTTTATTGCATGGCCGTTTACCTTAATGTCCATTTTGGACCGAGCTAGTTGGTGCGGTCTCGTTTGGTCCAGCGTAACAGAGGCCAGCGTAGGGGTCGGTGTGTCGCTGCGGGTATCAGATGGGGGGGGTGTTGGCGGCCTGCTGCGTCCCGGCTGGTGTCCAAGATGGCGGCATCCATGATTCCCATGTGGCTGGAGTCGTCCAAGATGGCTGCTGCTGCGGTGGTTCGCACATGGCTGGGGAGGCCCAAGATGGCGACCCGCACGGCCCACACGCGGCGCTGTTGGGGGCCCAAGATGGCGGCTCGCACGGCCCACACGCGGCGCTGCTGGCGTTCGGGTTGGCTTTGGCCTTGCAGACGCTAGCGTAGTGTCCCTTTTTCCTGCAGCCCGAGCAGGTCGCATTCTTCGCCGGGCAGCGCGCTCTGGGGTGTTTGGCCTGGCCACAGAAGTAGCATTTCTGGCCTTGGGATACTGCTGTCTGGCTTTGGGACACTGCTGCGGTGGTTGGGCAGTTGTTGGGCTGTGACTGGGGTGGCACGATGCTATGGGGCTGTCCTACCGTGTCCCAGGTTGTCGTTCCCCGCGGCGTCCACGGTGCAGAGGAGTAGGCATCCATGCCCCGGTAGGCTGCGTCCAGCGTTAGTGCGATTTCGGAGGCTTTGTCGAGGGTGAGGTCACTCTGCTCCAGCAGTCGCTGTCGGGTGTAGTTGGACCTGTGGCCCGCTACGAAGGCATCCCGGATCAGTTCCTCCGTGTACTTAGTGGGCGTTACCGCCTTACACCCACAGGCCCGGCCAAGCACGGACAGTGCTTGGAGGTATTCCTCAGTCGATTCTCCAGGTTGTTGCTTGCGACTCCCCAGGAGGTGCCTGGCGTAAACTTCGTTCACAGGGCGCGTGTACTGGGTCTTGAGGAGCTGGAGGGTAGCTGTGTACGAGGTCGCGTCCCGGATGACTGAGTACACTCGGTGGTTCACCTTGGAGATCAGGACAGACAGTTTGTTCGCATCCGTTACGACCGCAGTGGAGGCAGTCAGGAATGCCTCGAAGCACATGAGCCAGTGAGCAAACTTGGTGGAAGCGTCCGCTTCCCGACTGTCCAGATCCAGGCATGCTGGTGTGAGGATCTTCTCCATTATAAAAATTTAGTTAATAAAATTGATGCGCCATCAATTACTCAAAAGACTGAGGTTAAGCGAGTAACAACCAGGCTTTTATTAACTAAAGAATGAAGGTCTAGTCTCGAGTGGTCGACCCGTCCAGAATACTAAGGGACTGGGAGGTAGTCACTTATATACCTGGAATAGTGGGAGGAGTCAGCCGAGGCATGTCCAGACCTGTACCTAGTGGAATACACATACACATACAGACAGGTATAACAGTGGTTTACCACACCCCTTTAATTAATTTAAATTAATTCAATACCACCAGTTAAAGATATACTCTAGGGCGCTTATTTACCAACTGTCCCCACTACACCACAGAGACCCTAGAAAATATAAACCGCAGAATTTAAGCTTGTAATAAAAAGGAGAAAGAAAGAAATACTCACCAACCAATCACTTACCTGCTTCCTGGTGATGTCACACTTGGATTACTTTTTACCTCTCTCCCCTGCTGTTGAATTGGTCGGGCCTCGTTTGCTGAATCAGCCGCCGCTCCCCAACTGCCGCCGGTTATTGAAACTCCTCAGCTGCTCCCTCGCAGGTCCGCTCTGGTCGGGGAGGATCCATTTGCCGTGGTCCACATAGGAACCAACAACATAGGTAGAACTAGGAATAAGGTTCTGCTGAGAGAATTTGAGGAGTTGGGGTCCAAATTAAAAAGCAAAACCCCTCTGGATTCTTACCTGAGCCACACGCCAATTGGCATAGGGATAAGCAGATTAGAAGGTTAAATGCGTGGCTGAAAGAGTGGTGCAGTAGGCAGGGGTTTCCCTTCATGGGCCAGTGGCTTCAGTACTGGGGAAAGAGGGAGCTGTTCCGTTGGGATGGACTCCACTTAAAGCGGGCTGGAACCAGTGTCCTGGCAAATTGAATAACTAGGGCAGTAGACATGGCTTTAAACAAATGAAAGGGGATGGAGTGGGAGGATTCAGGAAAGAGTAAATTTAAAAGCAGCAAGGGAAATGTCAAGGCTCTAGAGCAGAGCAGAGTTTTGACTAAAAAATAAGCAGAGTGGGTCAGGAAGGGAGAGAGAGAGTAACAAAGGTAATAGGGCATCAGTGACTAAGGTGACTGACGTAATAAAACTCACTACGCACTTGGTTTGAGCATAAAGCAAGGCTTTAATCAACTTGTTTCAGAACATGGAGGTCTAGTTGTACTTCACTAGTTCCTTGTCTTACAAAATGTCCCTGGAAAGCTGGGGCCGACGACCGAGTATTTATACTCCTTGGACGGCGCCACCAGCTGGCCGTCCAGCGTTAGTTCACGAGTAGTTTCTTGATGAATGATGAGATTTATAACAGTGACATCAGGGAAAAATAGAAAAAAGTCAAAGCTAAAGGCACTTTATCTGAATACGCGGAGCATTCGCAACAAAATAGGTGAATTAACAGCACAGATAGAAATTAATAAGTTTAATCGAATAGCCATTACAGAGATGTGGTTGCAAAGTGACCAAGATTGGGAACTAAATATTCCAGGATGCTTAACTTTTAGAAGAGATAGGCAAAATAGAAAAGGAGGAGGGGTAGCCCTGACAATAGAGGATGGGATAAAGACAGTAGAGAGAAAGGATCTTAGCTCGGAAAATCAAGAAGTAGAATCAGTTTGGGTGGAGCTAAGAAACAGCAAGGGACAGAAAACATTGGTGGGATTTGTTTATAGGCCCCCAAACAGTAATTGTAATGTAGGGCAGAGTATAAATCAGGAAATTAGAGGTGCATGTAACAAGGGTAATACAGTAATCATGGGGGACTTTAATCTACATATAGACTGGGCAAACCAAATTTGCAGTAATAATGTGGAGGATGAGTTCATGGAATGTATACAAGATAGTTTTCTAGATCAGTATGTTGAGGAAACAACTGGAAAACAGGCTATTTTAGATCTGGTATTGTGCAATGAGAAAGGGTTAATTAATAACCTTGCAGTAAAAGGGCCTTTAGGGAAGAGTGACCACAATACTGTATAATAGAATTTTATATGGAGTTTGAAAGTGATTTAGTTAAATCCGAAACTAGGGTTTTAAATCTAAACAAAGCAAATTAAGTGGGTATGAGGGGCGAGTTGGCTAAGGTAGATTGGGAAACTACATTAAAAGGTATGATGGTAGACAAGCAATGGCTAGCATTTAAAGAATTAATACATAATTTACAACAAATATACATTCCTTTAAGGCACAAAAATCCCACAGGAAAAGTGGTCCAACCGTGGCTAACAAGAGAAGTTAAAGACATATTAGATCAAAGGGAATGGTAGCGTAGTGGTAATTTTACTGGGCTAGTAATCCAGAGACCTGGACGAGACGTGAATTCAAATCCCACAACTGCAGCAGGGGAATTTAAATTCAGTTACAGGAAACTCTCATTTAAACGGCACCTAAATATCCAGAATTCTCTATTAACCGGCAAAATTCATACTCCGAAAACAACACCTCAATAACCGGAAATGTTGCCGAATCAGAGTCTCCCGTGGTGGCCGAGTTAGTCAGTGGGGGTAGTTCTTCAAACTGCCACTGCTCGGCTTCTTGGCGCTGTCGGAAGTCCGAACACCTCAATAACAGGAGCCTGACTCTCCCGCGCTGCAGGCAGTCTCTTTCGATCCGCCATTTTTCTGTGTGTCTGTACTTAATCAAGCATCTTCCACCATCCATTTAACACAACATTCTGTAGGTGAGTACCCATACTGCACATTTCTTGATTTTTTAAATTTTTGTCTGTTAAAAATAGCCTCGGTAGATAACCCTCTCCGTCATCCAGAATTTTTAATCAACCGGCACCATCCCGGTCCCGTCGGTGCCGGATACCAAAGAATTTCCTGTAATTAAATAAATCTGGAATAAGAAAGCTAGTATCAGTAATGATAACCATGAAACTATCAGATTGTCATTTAGGGAAGGAAATCTGCAGTCCTTACCTTGTCTGGCCTATGTGACTCCAGACCCACAGCAATGCGGCTGTCTCTTAATTGCCCTTTGAAATGGCCCAGCAAGCCAGTTGTAACAAACCGCTATGAAACAAAATAATAATAAAGAAACTGGACCGACCTCAGCACCGGCTACGGACACGGCAACGGCACAACCAGCCAACCCTGCAAAGTCCTCCTCACCAACATCTGGGGACTTGTGCCAAAGTTAGGAGAGCTGTCGCACAGACTTATCAAGCAACAGCCTGACATAGTCATACACACAGAATCGTACCTTTCAGCCAATATCACAAACTCCTCCATCACCATCCCTGGGTATGTCCTGGGGACTCCGGACCCCATGAAGTCTCATGGCTTCAGGTCAAGCATGGTCAAGGAAACCTCCTGATGATTACCACCTACCGCCCTCCCTCAGCTGATGAATCAGTACTGCTCCATGTTGAACACCACTTGGAAGAAGCACTGAGAGTAGCAAGGGCACAGAATGTACTTTGGGTGGGGGACTTCAATGTCCATCACCAAGAGTGGCTCGGTAGCACCACTACTGACCGACCTGGCCGAGTCCTGAAGAACATAACTGCCAGTCTGGGCTTGCAACAGGTGGTGAGAGAACCAACACGAGGGGAAAACCTACTTCAACTCGTCCTCATCAATCTACCTGTCGCAGATGCATCTGTCCATGACAGTATTGGTAGCAGTGACCACCGCACAGTCATTGTGGAGACGAAGTCCCGTCTTCACACTGAGGAACTGAGGACACCCTCCATCGTGTTGTGTGGCACTACCACCGTGCTAAATGGGATAGATTTAGAACAGATCTAGCAGCTCAAAACTGGGCATCCATGAGGTGCTGTGGGCCATCAGCAGCAGCAGAATTGTATTCCACCACAATCTGTAACCTCATGGCCCAGCATATCCCTCACTCTACCATTACCATCAAGCCAGGGGACCAACCATGGTTCAATAAGGAGTGTAGAAGAGAATGCCAGGAGCAGCACCAGGCGTACCTAAAAATGAGGTGCCAACCTGGAAAAGCTGCAACACAAGACTACGTGCGTGCTAAAGAGTGGAAGCAGCATTCTATAGACAGGGCTAAGCGAATCGGGGGGGAAACTGCTCTACTGGCTGGAGTCATACCTAGCACAAAGGAAGATGGTTGTGGTGATTGAAGGTCAATCATCACAGCCCCAGGACATCGCTGCAGGAGTTCCTCAGGCCAGTGTCCTAGGCCCAATCTTCAGCTGCTTCATCAATCCAGTACGATTTGGACAGGTTGGGTGATTGGGCAGATGCATGGCAAATGTGGATAAATGCGAGGTTATCCACTTCGGTGGCAAAAACAGGAAGTCAGATTATCATCTGAACGGCAATAGATTGGGAAAAGGGGAAGTGCAACGAGACCTGGGTGTCCTTGTGCACCAGTCGCTGAAGGTAAGCATGCAGGTGCAGCAGGCGGTTAAGAAGGCAAATGGTATGTTGGCCTTCATAGCAAGAGGATTTGAATACAGGAGCAAGGAAGTCTTGCTGCAGTTGTACAGGGCCTTGGTGAGACCACACCTTAGATATTGTGTGCAGTTTTGGTCGCCTTATCTGAGGAAGGATGTTCTTGCAATGGAGGGAGTGCAGCGAAGATTCACCAGACTGCTACCTGGGATGGCAGGAATGACGTATGAGGTGAGATTGGGTCGATTAGGCTTATATTCGCTAGAGCTTAGAAGAATGACAGGGGATCTCATTGAAACTTATAAAATTCTAACAGGACTAGACAGACTAGATGCAGGAAGGATGTTCCCAATGGTGGGGGAGTCCAGAACCAGGGGTCACTGTCTAAGGATAAGGGGTAAGCCAGTTAGGACTGAGATGAGGAGGAATTTCTTCACCCAGAGAGTGGTGAACCTGTGGAATTCTCTGCCACACAGGGCGGTTGAGGCCAATTCATTAAATATATTCAAGAAGGAGTTGGATATATTTCTTGAGGCTAAAGGGATCAAGGGATATGGGGAGAAAGCAGGGACAGGGTACTGAAATTGGATGATCAGCCATGATCTCATTAAATGGCGGAGCGGGCTCGAGGGACCGATTGGCCTACTCCTGCTCCCATCTTCTATGTTTCTATCAATGACCTTCCCTCCAACATAAGGTCAGAAATGGGGATGTTCGCTGATGACTGCACAGTGTTCAGTGCCATTCACAACTTCTCAGATAATGAAGCAGTCCATGCCCGCATGCAGCAAGACCTGGGCGATGTTCAGGCTTGAGCTGATAAGTGGCAGGTAACATTCATGCCACAGACGTGCCAGGCAATGATTATCTCCAACATGCGAGAGTCTAACCACCGCCCCTTGACATTCAATGGCATTACCATTGCCGAATCCCCCACCATCAACATCCTGGGGGGTCACCATTGATCAGAAATGTAACTGGACCAGCCACATAAATACTGTGGCAACAAGAGCAGGTCAGAGGCTAGGTATTCTGTGGCGAGTGTCTCACCTCCTGCCTTTCTACCATCTACAAGGCACAAGTAAGGAGTGTGATGGAATACTCTCCACTTGCCTGGATGAGCGCAGCGCCAACAACACTCAAGAAGCTCGACACCATCCAGGGCAAAGCAGCCCGCTTGATTGGCACCCCATCTACCACCTTAAACATTCACTCCCTCCACCACTGACGTACCGTGGCTGCAGTGAGTACCATCTACAAGATGCACTGCAGCAACTCGCCAAGGCTTCTCCGGCAGCACCTCCCAAACCTATGACCTCTTCCACCTAGAAGGACAAGGGCAGCAGACACATGGGAACACCACCACCTCCAAGTTCCCCTCCAAGTCACACCATCCTGACTTAGAAGTATATCGCCATCCTTCATCGTCGCTGGGTCAAAATCCTGGAACTCCCTAACTCACAGCACTGTAGGAGTACCTTCACCACATGGACTGCAGCGGTTCAAGGCGGCGGCTTACCACCACCTTCTCAAGGGCAATTCGGGATGGGCAATAAATGCTGGCCTTGCCAGCGACACCCATATTCCACAAACAAATTTTTAAAAAAGCTTATAATGTTGCCAAAAAGAGTAGTAAGCCTGAGGATTGGGAGGATTTTAGAATTCAGCAAAGGAGGACCAAGAAATTGATAAGGAAAGAGAAAAAAGAATGAGGGTAAATTAGCAAGAAACATAAAAACAGATTGTAAACGTTTCTATAGGAATGTAAATAGGAAGAGATAAGTGAAAGTAAATGTGGGCCCATTACAGGCAGAGATAGGAGAAATTATAATGGGGAATGTCATCAGACCCGCTTTCTGTTAATTGGCCAGTAGGCCCGCAGGACGGACTTAACAAGGCCAATCAAGGGACAATCATGTCTGCAGAATGGAGGTAGCTGGGGGTGGGACCGGATCCTGGAAACCAGCTGACCTGCCCCCATCCCGCCTCCAGAATTAAATTTGCGGCCTTTGTATCTGTCTTCACAGAAGAAGATGCAAAAGCCTCCCAGAACGAGTGGAGAACTAAGGGTCTAGCGAGGAATGGGAACTGAAAGAAGTTAGTATTTGTAAAAAAATAGTACTGGAGAAATTAATGGGACTGAAAGCCGATAAATTCCCTGGACCCGATGGCCTATATCCTAGGGTTTTGAAAGAGGTGGCTATAGAGATAGTGGCTGCATTGTTTGTCATCTTCCAAAATTCCATTGATTCTAGAATGGTTCCCGCAGATTGGAAGGTAACAAATGTAACCCCACTATTTAAGAAAGGAGGGAGAGAGAAAATGGGGAACTACAGACCAGTTAGCCTGACATCAGTAGTAGGGAAAATGCCAGAATCTGTTATTAAGGACATGGTAACAGTGTATTTAGAAAATAATAAGAGGATTGGGCAGAGTCAACACAGATTTATGAATGGGAAATCATGTTTGATGGCTCGAAGGGCCAAATGGCCTACTCCTGCTCCTATTTCTTATGTTCTGTATGTTAATAGGCTGACCAATAAGCTCCCGACTTTGTTTTACCACAGCATGACTGCCATCAGAAAGTGTGACTGGTAATATCAGGTAGCAGGATGCAAGGATCTCCATATGCCTCAATTCATGCTTTTGATAACATTTCCCTTTGATATTTAAAGGTCATTGATTTAACATAACACATTAAAGGGAGGGAAACTGGTCCTGATATTTTCTTTTATCATCTTCCCAGTGGCCTTTTCAATTCAGAACTATTTCTGGTGCATCATAGATTCTGCTTGAAATGATTTCCAAGTATCGAGCAAGGGTGAACAGGCTTAAAGTACATCGTTTTCACCTCTTAGGCTATCTCTCTAAGTATAGTGTGTGCCAAGTTACAGTCCTTATCATTTCTGATGTTTCTGGATGCTATTTCTGATGCTTTTCACTAATATTTGTAGTGTTGCCAAAAAGGTCAGTTATAGTTTGTTTAATGGCATCTGCATAGGTAATGAGTGTGGTAAACCACTTTATCGTTACACTATAGTTATCACTGTTGTATTGTTATCACCGTTGTATCACGATACGAGGTCGCCTCTTGTCGCGCTGTTATACCTGGGCTGACCACCTCCGACTCCGCCCATGGCTCCACCTACCTGCCCAGGTATAAAGGTAGTCGACTGGCTGGTATTCCTCCTTGTTGGACCCGATCACCCACGAGGGTGGGCTCTGTTATTTAGTCAATAAAAACCTTTAGTTACGTTCCTAACTCGTCGCCTTTTATTGGACGAATTGATAGGTATATCAATTTTATTGACTAAATTTTAAAGATGTCTACTACTGGCCAGCCAGAAGCCCTCCCAGAAGCACAGCCACACCAGCCGGCTTGGCTGCAAGCCCTCAAACCACCGTACCTGGATCTAAACCCACAGGCAGCAAACGCAGCCCTCAACTTCAAACACTGGCTGGACTGCTTCGAATCCTACCTGGAAGAATCCGGCGCCCCGCAGAGATCCAAACTAAGACTTCTGAACGCCCAAGCGAGCCCGAGAGTATACGCACTCATACAGGACACGACTACGTACGAGGCCGCTATCAACCTACTGAAACAGCAGTACCGCAGCCCGGTAAATTACATGTACACCAGGCACCTCCTAAGATCCCGCCCGCAACAGCCAGGAGAGTCTGTAGCTGAATTTTTACGGGCGCTAAGAGCACTCGGCAGGAACTGTGACTTTAAAGCGGTGACGGCTGTTGAAAATACGGAAGATAATATCCGCGATGCCTTTGTGAAAGGCCTACGGTCCGACTACTCACGGCAAAGACTGCTTGAAGCTAAAGACCTCGACCTGGACAAAGCTGAAGCCCTCGCTCTCTCCCTGGAGGTGGCCCATCAGGACCAGGAGGCGTTTTCCAGGTACTGCTCACGACCCTGGGACTCGGGCCCGACCCCTACCGCAATACCCTTCGCAGCGCCGCCCCCGGGACCTACCTCAGCGTCGGCGTCCCGGACCCGACCGGGCCCGCCACCCCCGGTACCGGCTCCGACATCGGGCACCCGCGATCGGGCCGCCGGCTGCTTCTTTTGCGGCCAGGAGAAGCACCCGAGGTCGCGCTGCCCAGCCAGGAACTCTACCTGCACAACCTGCAGGAAGAAAGGCCATTTCTCTAAGGCCTGCAGGAGCGGATCTTCAGAGGCCAGCAGTGCCTCATGCGAACTGTGGGGGCGGCCATCTTCTTTCACGGCAACTGAGGCCAGTATCCCCACACGTGAGTCATGGGGGCGGCCATCTTTGATCAAGGCAACCGACCCCAATAGTGCCTCATGTGAGTTATGGGGGCAGCCATCTTCTCCGCCATTTTGTCCTACCTCGTGGGAGACGCCATTTTACCCACCACGCCCGACTGCCACCGGGCCCCCGGACTACACGCTAGCCTCCGTCACTCTGGATCAAGCCCGCCCACACCACCTGTCCAAGTCGATGATGGACATCAAAGTAAACGGCCACGCCACGACCTGCCTGTTCGACAGCGGAAGCACGGAGAGCTTCATCCACCCAGACACGGTGAGCCACTACTCCCTCCCTGTCCTGCCAACGCGCAACCGAATCTCGATGGCATCGAGGTCCCACGCCACGGACATTAGCGGCTACTGTGCTGTGACCTTGTCGGTTAAGGGTACAGAGTATAAAAACTTTAAACTCCTCGTCCTCCCCCAGCTCTGCGCTGCCGTCCTACTAGGGCTGGACTTCCAATCCCACCTCCAAAGTGTAACCCTAGCATACGGTGGACCCCTCCCCCCACTCACAGTCGACAACCAGCGAAGGTTAAACCGCCCACCGCGTAACACCTGCAGCCTATCCACCCTCAAGGTGCCGCCACCTTCCCTGTTCGCTAACCTCACCCCCGACTGCAAACCCGTCGCTACCAAGAGCAGGCGGTACAGCGCTGGGGACAGAGCTTTCATTTGCTCTGAGGTGCAGCGTCTCCTGAAGGAGGGCATCATCGAGGGGAGCAACAGCCCCTGGCGTGCCCAGGTCGTGGTCGTTAAGACCGGCGATAAAAATCGCCTGGTCATCGACTACAGCCAGACCATAAACAGATACACCCAGCTGGACGCATACCCCCTTCCCCGCATATCTGACATGGTCAATCAGATTGCACAATACCGCATATTCTCGACCATCGACCTTAAGTCGGCCTACCACCAACTCCCTATCCACCCCGAGGACCGCCAGTACACCGCCTTCGAGGCGAATGGGCGCCTATACCACTTCCTTAGGGTCCCCTTCGGTGTCACCAACGGGGTCTCGGTCTTCCAAAGGGAGATGGACCGGATGGTTGACCAGAACGGACTGCAGGCCACATTCCCCTACCTAGATAACGTCACCATCTGCGGCCGCGACCGGCAGGACCACGACGTGAATCTGGAGAAATTCCTCCGTACAGCCCAACGGCTGAACCTCACCTACAATAAGGAGAAATGTGTGTTTAACACCTCGCGCCTTGCCATCCTTGGCTGTGTAGTAGAGAACGGACTCATCGGCCCCGACCCCGAAAGAATGCGCCCCCTCATGGAGCTACCCCTCCCCCACTGCCCTAAGGCACTTAAGAGAACCCTGGGGCTCTTCGCCTACTATGCCCAATGGGTGCCCAATTATGCGGACAAAGCCAGACCCCTCATGAAGTCCACATCCTTCCCCCTTACGGAGGAAGCGTGCGCAGCCTTCTCCCTCATTAAGGGAGACATTGCCAAGGCCACTATGCACGCAGTGGATGAGTCCATCCCCTTCCAAGTCGAGAGCGATGCATCCGACTTCGCCCTAGCCGCCACCCTTAACCAGGAGGGGAGACCGGTGGCCTTCTTCTCAAGGACCCTACAGGGCCCTGAGATCCGACACTCGTCGGTCGAGAAGGAGGCCCAGGCGATTGTGGAGGCGGTACGACGCTGGAGGCACTACCTGGCAGGCAAACGATTTACCCTCCTTACCGACCAACGTTCGGTCGCTTTTATGTTTAATAACAAGCTGAGGGGCAAAATCAAGAATGACAAGATCTTGAGGTGGAGAATCGAGCTCTCCACCTACGATTATGATATCTTGTACCGGCCAGGTAAGCTGAACGAACCCCCCGATGCTCTGTCACGAATTACATGCGCCAGCGCGCAAAGTGATAGACTTCAGACCCTCCACAACGACCTCTGCCACCCCGGGGTCACCAGACTTTACCACTTCATTAAGGCCCGCAACCTGCCCTACTCCATCGAGGAGGTCAGGACCATAACCAGGAACTGCCAGACCTGCGCCGAGTGCAAACCGCACTTCTTTAGGCCGGACAGAGCAAGCCTGATCAAGGCCACCCGCCCCTTCGAGCGCCTGAGCATCGACTTTAAGGGGCCCCTCCCGTCCTCTGACCGTAATGTGTACTTCCTCAACATTGTTGATGAGTACTCCCGTTTCCCCTTTGCCTTCCCCTGCCCAGACATGACCAGTACCACGGTCATTAAATGCCTGAACGACCTCTTCGCCTTGTTCGGGTTCCCAAACTATATACATAGTGACCGGGGCTCCTCTTTCATGAGCGAGGAACTCCGTCAGTTCCTACTAGCGAGAGGTATTGCAGCAAGTAGGACCACCAGCTACAACCCCCAAGGGAACGGCCAGGTGGAAAGAGAGAACGCGACGGTATGGAAGGCCGTCCTCTTAGCCTTAAAGTCTAAGGGCCTCCCAACCTCCCGCTGGCAGGAAGTCCTCCCGACAGCGCTGCACTCCATCCGGTCACTACTTTGCACTGCCGTTAACGCCACCCCCCATGAACGAATGTTTGTTTTCCCCAGGAAGTCGACTACGGGAACCACTCTACCAACCTGGCTGACCTCTCCGGGGCCCGTCTTGCTGCGAAAGCACGTGAGGGCCCATAAAACAGACCCCCTGGTCGAAAGGGTGAACCTCCTGCACGCCAACCCCCAGTACGCCTACGTGGCTTACCCAGACGGGCGGGAGGACACTGTCTCCTTACGAGACCTCGCACCCTCGGGCACTCCGGAGACACCACCTTTACCCCCCCCCACCACCCCCCCAATTCCAGCCCAGGTAGACGGCATGCCGGAACCCCACGAGCCTTCGCCGACCACGCAGACACCAGCACTAACACCAGATAATGCAGCACCGCCGCTGCGACGATCGGAGAGGCTTACGAGGCCTCCGGACAGACTGACATACCAGAACTGGTAGTACACTTCACCCCGCCGGACTCAAATCTAAACAAGGGGTGAATGTGGTAAACCACTTTATCGTTACACTATAGTTATCACTGTTGTATTGTTATCACCGTTGTATCACGATACGAGGTCGCCTCTTGTCGCGCTGTTATACCTGGGCTGACCACCTCCGACTCCGCCCATGGCTCCACCTACCTGCCCAGGTATAAAGGTAGTCGACTGGCTGGTATTCCTCCTTGTTGGACCCGATCACCCACGAGGGTGGGCTCTGTTATTTAGTCAATAAAAACCTTTAGTTACGTTCCTAACTCGTCGCCTTTTATTGGACGAATTGATAGGTATATCAATGAGTAAGTCTTTGTATGTTTGAAATGAGTTTTAGCAATCTCAATCCAGTTCCTAATGGTTATGGGCCTACAACACAAAACTGCCCCTGATGTGACAATCTCGCTCAGAGTGGCCCAACAGATAGCTAGTGCAGGAAATGAAATGTCACACTATGTGGTAGTGGGTGTTTTTCATATAGTTGGAAGTAGAGAGGAAGAAGTTTTGTTCTGCACTGAAATCTGTGCACTGTCTGATCACAGAAATTACAACACTGAAGAAAGCCATTCAGCTCCACGTGTCTGTGCTCGCTCTTCAACTGGAGCTACTCGCATTCTGATTCCCTGCCCTTCCTCACTTTACATTCTTCCTTTTCAAAAACTTATCTAATTCTCTTTAAAATGATCTTATAGGCGACAGAAATCTTTGGGCAGTATATCCTGATATAAATATGTCAGCGGTAGCCTGCGCTACAAGGAGTACATCTAGGACTCCAAATTGGGGGGGATAGTCAATACGGAGGAGGACTGCAACAAATTACAGCAAGACATTAATAAACTTGCAGAATGGGCATATAATTGGCAAATGAATTTCAACACATATAAATGTGAGGTAGGAAGAATAGGGAGGTCACATATTACTTGGAGGGTGAAGTCTGGGTGGGGTAGAGGAGCAAAGGGATCTCAGAGTACAAATATACAAATCACTAAAAGTAGCAACACGAGTTAACAAGGCCATAAAAAGAGAAAACCAAGCACTAGGGTTTATTTCTAGAGGGATAGAATTGAAAAGTAGTGAAGTAAAGCTAAACTTGTGTCGAACATTGGTTAGACCACACTTAGAGTACTGCGTACAATTCTGGTCGCCATATTATAAAAAGGATATAGAGGCACTGGAGAGGGTGCAGAGAAGATTTATCAAGGATGATACCAGAAATGCGAGGGTATACATATCAGGAAAGAATGAACAGGCTGGGTTTCTTTTCTCTTGAAAAGAGAAGGCTGAGGGGTGACCGAATAGAGGTCTTCAAAATTATGAAAGGTTTTGCTGGAGCAGATATGGAGAGGATGTTTCCACTTGTGGGGAAGAGCAAAACTAGAGGCCATTAATATAAGATAGTCACCAAGAAATCAAATAGGGAATCAGAAGATACTTCTTTACCCAGAGAGTGGTGAGAATGTGGAACTCGCTACCAGAGGGAGTGGATGAAGTGAATAGTATAGATGCATTTAAGGGGTGGTTAGATAAGCATATGAGGGAGAATGGAATAGAGGGTTATGCTGATAGCGTTAGATGAGGAAAGGCATGGACTGGTTGGGCTGAATGGCCTGTTTCTGTGCTGCATATCCTATGTAAGGACTCCTGCCTGTCCCACAAGGCCAGGAAACCCAGCCCAAGTCAGCCTGTTTTGAGAGAAGATGCTGGAGTCCCCTTGCCCCACTCCCCTGTTCATTGGACCCATTTATAAGGGGGCTTAAATAATCCTATCTTTGAAAAAGTTCTTCAGGCCTTGTTTCAGATATGCCCCACAACTGCAATTCCTAAGATCTCGAGAAGGTGGTGGTGAGCTGCCTTCTTGAACCGCTGCAGTCCGTGTGGTGAAGGTACTCCCACAGTGCTGTTAGGTAGGGAGTTCCAGGATTTCGACCCAGCGACGATGAAGGATGGCGATATACTTCTAAGTCTGGATGGTGTGTGACTTGGAGGGAAACTTCGTGGTGTTCCCATGCGCCTGCTGCCCTTGTCCTTCTATGTTAAAGAGGTTGCGGGTTTGGGAGGTGCTGCCGAAGAAGCCTTGACGAGTTGCTGCAGTGCATCTAGTAGATGGTACTCCCTACAGCCACGGTATGCTGGTGGTGGAGGGAGTGAATGTTTAAGGTGGTGGATGAGGTGCCAATCAGGCAGGCTGCTTTGTCCTGGATGGTGTTGAGTTTCTTGAGTGTTGTTGGAGCTGCACTCATCCAGTCAAGTGGAGAGTATTCCATCACACTCCTTACTTGTGCTTTGTAGATGGTGGAAAGGCTTTGGGGAGTCAGGAGGTGAGACACTCGCCGCAGAATACCCAGCCTCTGACCTGCTCTTGTTGACACAATATTTATGTGGCTGGTCCAGTAAAGTTTCTGGACAATGGTGACCCCCAGGATGTTGATGGTGGGGGATTCAGCGATGGTAATTGTTGTATCCGTGTGTTAATGGAGACACGGAATGCAGGAGTTGGTTTAACAGGTGTTTACTGAACAAAGTCTGGAGGTGAACTAAAAGATACAAGACACTATACAGGCTTATATAGCCTGAGTGGCCACTACCGGCATTACAGTACACAGGGGCTCTTAAAGGCACATACACCACAATTCCTCCCTTTTAGACAACCAGTACAGAACATTTTAAGTAATCATTAATTAACATGTTTACAAGAACAATAATCTACACATTTGCTGCAGTTAATCAATTATAAGTCAGTCTCTCTGGAGGCTTCCTGACTCGGTCCGGATAACACCTCGGTGGTGTAGTAGTTTTCGGTGGTGTAGTAGGTTCTTTTGGCAAGGTTGATTCGGCTTGAATGCCAGTGTCGGGTTCATCTGGTTCCAGTATCACCGGATTGGAGGTAGATACTATGGGTATCTCTGCTTCATCATTAGGCGTATAGAGTTGTGGTGTAGGTTGTCCCTTTTCGGATGACTCTATAATCTGGTCAGCATGGCGCCTTATTATGCTTTCTCCAAGGTCCACGGTATACATCAGCGGTCCTAGTCGTGTGCAAATAGTTCCAGGCTGCCATTTCTCGGTACGGTAGTCCCGGGCCAAAACTTGTTGACCTATCTGGAAGGTTCTAGTTGGCCTTTCATTCATGCCTTGAAATTGCCGGTTCTCTACGTCCCTTCTGATGTTTGGCTTGATCAAATCCAGCCGGCATCTTAGTCTTCTATTGAAAAACATCATGGCGGGAGTTTGGTTTGTAACCACATGTGTTGCATTCCTGTACGCAAACAAGAAGTTATCTACCTTATGCTGTAGATTTATGTCTTCATTACCCATGGCCTTTATGGCCTTCTTGAAGGTCTGGACAAACCTTTCAGCCAATCCATTGGTGGCGGGATGGTATGGGGCGGACGTGTAGTGCTTAACCCCATTGTTTTTTAAGAACTTCCTGAATTCTTCGGACACAAATTGCGGTCCATTATCAGAACAGATCTGTTCAGGCAGCCCATTCCTGGCAAATATGGTCCTGAATACTGTGATGGTTTTTTCCGTGGTGGTGGAGGACATCTTTATTACCTTCGGCCACTTGGAGTGTGCATCAACCGCGATTAAGAACATTGAGTCCATAAATGGACCAGCAAAGTCGATGTGTACCCTTTGCCATGGAGATGAGGGCCACTCCCATGGATGTAGAGGGGCTTGTGGTGGGGCGTTTTGGACCTTCTGGCATCCTAGACAGCCCTTGGTCATTTCTTCGATGTCTCCATCGATACCTGGCCACCACACAAACACTCTGGCTAGGTTCTTCATTTTCACTCCACCCAGATGCCCCTCGTGAAGCTCCTTTAGCACTTTATCCTGGAGTTTGGGTGGAATCACCACTCTGGATCCACACATCAAGGTTCCTCGGCACACTGACAGCTGTTCTCTTCTTTGCGAGAATGCTGGCAACAGTGGTTCGCCATGTGCTGGCCATCCCTTCACCGTTAAATCGTAGACTCGTGAGAGAGTCGGGTCATTTCTCGTTTCCTTTTCAATGGTAGAATTTGTTACTGGTAGACATTCCACTATGGTTGAGTGGAACATCTCCACTGGGTCCACTGTAGGTGCCTCTTCTACCATTGGCAACGGTAGACGCGATAAACCGTTAGCATTTCCATGCTGTTTTGATCCTTTGTATTCTATGTCATATTGGTGTGCCCCTAGGAAAAGGGACCACCTCTGTAGCCTTTGCGCTGTCATAATGGGAACGCCCTTTTTAGGGTTGAATATGGAGACGAGGGGTTGATGGTCAGTCAACAAGGTAAATTTTTGTCCGTGCAGGTAATGGTTGAATTTCTTCACTCCCCATACCAGGCTGAGTGCTTCCCTGTCGATCTGGGCATAGTTACGCTCAGCTGAGTTCAATGAGCGTGACGCAAAAGCTATCGGCCGCTCCGAGCCATCAGGGAATCTATGCGATAATACCGCTCCTACGGCGTAAGGGGATGCATCGCATGCCAGTCTGATTGGCGGTGATGGGTTGTAATGAGCCAAAACTTCCTTGGACGTGATCAAGCCTTTGCATTTATGGAAGGCACGTTTACAGTCTTCGCTCCATTTCCAATTTACTCCCGTTTGTAGCAGTTCGTTAAGAGGGTGCAGAACAGTTGACAAGTTCGGTATAAATTTATGATAGTAATTTATCAATCCCAGGAATGAACTTAATTGTGAGACATTTTCAGGTGCTGGGGCTTTTATGACCGCTTCAATTTTTTCAGGTGACTTATGCAACCCTTCTTCGTTAATTATGTGGCCACAATATGATATTTGTTTCTGGAAAAATTCGCACTTGGGCGATTTGCTCGTAGGCCCCGTTCTCTCAGCCTAGTGAGCACCTGCTCCAAATTGGCAAGGTGCTCGTTGTCGTTTTCTCCTGTTACAAGGATGTCGTCTAGGTAGCATTGAGTCCCCGGAATCCCTTGCAGGACTTGCTCCATAGCTCTTTGCCAGATAGCTGGAGCTGATGCTACTCCGAAAACCAGTCGATTGTACTAGTACAGGCCTTTGTGTGTGTTTATCGTGAGATACTTTTTAGAGGCCTCCTCAACCTCCTTCTGTAGATATGCCTGTGCCAAGTCAATTTTGGTGAAACGTTTCCCTCCGGATAGTGAGGCGAAAATATCTTCTATCCTCGGAAGAGGATACTGTACCGTGTGAAGGACCGGGTTTACAGTCACCTTGAAGTCCCCACAGATGCGAATTTTTCTCTGTTCTTCAGCTTTATCATTATTCAACATTTTCTTCATGACCGGGACGATAGGTGTTGCCCACTCGCTCCAATCTACCTTGGATAACATGCCTGCCTTTTCCAAATTCTCCAGCTCTGCCTCGACTGCTGGACGAATTGCGTATGGCACCGGCCTTGCCTTAAAAAACTTGGGAATTGCCGCATCTTCCACTTTTATTGAGGCGGTGACGCCTTTCAAGGTTCCTAGTTCCTGTTGAAACATTTCTTTGGCGTTGGCCAAGATGTCTTTTAATCGTTCAGGTATGACGTCATCATCATATTTTTTCTTACTGGTCACCATCAGTGCCTGAATGGAGTGCCAGTCTAAACGTATCTTCCTGATCCATTCACGTCCCAACAGCGGTGGACCACCATCTTGCAGAATGTATAAATACAACTTCTGTATTTCCTTGCCGTTGTATACAACAGGCACCCTTATTTTCCCTCTGGGGTATACTTTCTGCCCCGTATATGTTTTCAAGATAATGGATGTGTCTTTCAAAGGTATATGCGGAAATAGCCGCTTGTAATCCCGTCGACTTATGACGGTCAGAGCTGATCCTGTATCTAGCTCCATTTTAACTGGGGACTCCGCTATCGTGAGGGTAACCCAAGTGGTCTGGTAATCTTCTTTGGCAATTACATTATGTAATTTGAGACAGCTTAGTCTCTTGTTTTCGGAGTCGCTATCGCTCTTCTGGTCTTCGGAGCTACTGTCCGTCATCATTTGTACCTTTCTGTACTTTTCCTTATTGATTTTTTTTCTGTCAGTGGATTTTTTGTTTCCAGATCGGCATACACGTGCAATGTGTCCCATCTTTCCGCATTGCCTGCATGCTTTGTCCTTGAACCAGCAGTCCCTCTGGTCATAGGTGGATCTGCCGCAGCGATAACATCTCTCGAAACCCTGTGTCATTCCATGGGTGCTGAAGTCCTGTGGCTTTTGCTGTATCTCTGCAGCTCCTCTTGCTGCTGCTTCGTATGATACAGCCACACTGAAAGCCTTGTCCAGTGTTAAATCTTTCTCAGAAAGTACCCTTTTCTGTGTTCCTTCACTTAGGAGACCACAGACGAATTTGTCTCAAAGAGAATCTGCCAGTCCTGCCCCGAATTGGCAGTGCTTTGACAGCTTTCTTAATTTGGTGAGGTAATCAGCGTTACTTTCATTCTTGTGCTGATTCCTCCTGAAGAATTTGAATCGTTCCGCTATCAGCAGCGGTGTTGGGTTTAAGTGCTCCTGTAGGGTATCAACAATCTCTTTAAAATTCTTGTCCATCGGTTTGGCTGGAGTGATTAAGTTTCGTAACAGCCCGTATGTCCTTGCGCCCATTAGATTTAGAAGTACCGATGCCTTTTTTATCATCCTTTATTTCATTTGCTGTGCAATATACCTCCACTCTTTACACATATGTGGTCCAATCCTCTACATCACTATCAAAAGCAGTAATATTGCCAGTCTTAGGCATCCTGAAAAAAAATGGCGCCTCCCGCGCTTTCCTTTCTTCCCTGCCGAGAAAAAATGGCGCCTCCCGCACTTTCCCGCCGCTGCCGCTGCTGACAACGCTGTTCTCCGCGGTTTTTATTTATACAGATATTTTTAATAGTTGGAGACTCGTTCCCGCCGGACTCTCTGGGACTTTTCCCTCCCTCTGCTTGGTCCGAACGCCGACCTGCTTTGCAGCGCTGGCCGTCTCCCGAGTGCTCCACCCTTCGTCTCTGTTTGCCTCCGCCTTCGCTGCTCGGCCCCGCTGCAGAGCCAGCCGATCGAGCCCCAGCCCGCCGCCCAGGAAGGATTATTGCAGTACCTGCCACCAGCCCGGCTAGCTGGTGAAACCACAGTTTTTCTTTTTTTTTCTTCTTCGACCTTCGTCTGAGGAATCGATCTCCTTGAGGTGCTGCCGAATTGCAGGTAAGTCCGTTTCCAATTCGTCGCCACTGTTGTATCCGTGTGTTAATGGAGACACTGAATGCAGGAGTTGGTTTAACAGGTGTTTACTGAACAAAGTCTGGAGGTGAACTAAAAGATACAAGACACTATACAGGCTTATATAGCCCGAGTGGCCACTACCGGCATTACAGTACACAGGGGCTCTTAAAGGCACATACACCACAGTAATGCTGTTGAATGTCAAGGGAAGGTGGTTAGACTCTCGCTTGTTAGAGATAGTCATTGCCTGGCACTTCTGCGGTGCGGCTGTTACCTGCCACTTATCAGCTCAAGCCTGAACGTCGTCCAGGTCTTGTTGCATGCGGGCATGGAGTGCTTCATTATCTGAGGAGTTGTGAATGGCACTCAATACTGTGCAGTCATCAGTGAACATTCCCATTTCTCACCTTATGTTGAAGGGAAGGTCATTGACGAAGCAGCTGAAGATTGTTGGGCATAGGACACTGCCCTGAGGAACTCCTGCAGCAATGTCCTGGGGCTGTGATGATTGACCTTCAATCACCACAACCATCTTCCTTTGTGCTAGTTATGACTCCAGCCAGTGGAGCTTTCTTGCCCCGATTCCTATTTACTTCAGTTTTACTAGGGCTCCTTGATGCCACACTCGGTCAAATGCTGCCTTGCTGTCAAGAACAGTCACTCTCACCTCACCTCTGGAATTCAGCTCCTTTGTTCATGTTTGGACCAAGGCTGTAATGAGGTCAGGAGCAGAGTGGTCTTGGTGGAACCCAAACTGGGCATCAGTGAGCAGGTTATTGGTAAATGCCACTTGATAGCACGGTCGATGACACCTTCCATCACTTTGCTGATGATTAAGAGTAGACTGATGGGGCGGTAATTGGCCGAATTGGATTTGTCGTGTTTTTTGTAGACAGGACATACCTGGGCAGTTTTCCACATTGTCGGATAGATGCCAGTGTCATAGCTGTACTGGAACAGCTTGGCTAGAGGCGTGGCTAATTCTGGAGCACAAGTCTTCAGCACGATAGCCTTTGTTGTATCCAGTGTGCTCAGCTGTTTCTTGATATCACGTGGAGTGAATCAAATTGGCTGAAGACTAGCTTATGTGATGGTGGGGATCTCAGGAGGCTGATATGAATCATCCAATCGGCACTTCTGGCTGACGATGGTTGCTTCAGCCTTGTCTTTTGCACTCACGTGCTGGGCTCCACCATCCTTGAGGATGGGGATATTCATGGAGCCTCCTCCTCCCGTTAAATGTTTAATGGTCCACCACCATTCATGACTGGATGTGGCAGGACTGCAAAGCTTTGATCTGATCCGTTGATTGTGGGATTGCTTAGCCCTATCGCATACTGCTTCCGCTTTTTATCATGCATGTAGTCCTGTGTTGCAGCTTCCCAAGGTTGGCACCTCATTTTTAGGTATGCCTGGTGCTGCTCCTGGCATGCTCTTCTACACTCTTTATTGAACCAGGGTTGGTCCCCTGGCTTGGTGGTAATGGTAGAGTGAGGGATATGCCGGGCCATGAGGTTACAGATTGTGGTGGAATACAATTCTGCTGCTGATGGCCCACAGCGCCTCATGGATGCCCAGATTTGAGCTGCTAGATCTGTTTTCAATCTATCCCATTTAGCACGGTGTAAGTGCCACACAACGGAGGGTGTCCTCAATGTGAAGACGGGACTTCGTCTCCACAATGACTGTGCGGTGGTCACTGCTACCAATACTGTCATGAACAAATGCATCTGTGACAGGTAGATTGGTGAGGACGAGGTCAAGTAGGTTTTTCCTTCGTATTGGTTCTCTCACCACCTGTTGCAAGCTCAGACTGGCAGTTATGTCCTTCAGGACTCGGCCAGCTCGGTCAGTAGTGGTGCTACGGAACCACTCTCGTTGATGGACATTGAAGTCCCCCATCCAGAGTGCATTCTGTGCCCTTACTACTCTTCCAAGCACTGATTCATCAGCTGAGGGAGGGCGATAGGTGGTAATCAGCAGGAGGTTTCCTTGCCCATGCTTGACCTGAAGCCAGGAGTCAATGTTGAGGACTCCCAGGGCCACTTCTTCCTGACTGTATACCACTGTGCCGCCACCTCTGGTGATGGAGGAGTTTGGGACATTGGCTGAAAGGTATGATTCTGTGAGTATGACTATGTCAGGCTGTTTCTTGACTAGTCTGTGGGACAGCTCTCCCAATTTTGGCACAAGTCCCCAGATGTTGGCGAGGAGGACTTTGTAGGGTCAACTGGGCTGGGTGTGCCATTGCCGTGTGCGTGGCCGGTGCCGGGTGGTCCATCCAGTTTCATTCTTATTATTGTGTTTCGTAGCAGTTTGTTACAACTGAGTGGCTTGCTCGGCCATTTCAGAGGGCAGTTAAGAGTCAACCACATTGCTGTGGGTATGGATTTACATATAGGCGAGACCGGACATTAGTGAACCAGATGGGTTTTTACGACAATCCGATAGTTTCATAGTTACCATTACTGTCCGGATTTATTTATTTAACTGATTTTAAATTCCCCAGCTGGTAGGATTTGAACTCATTAGTCCAGGCCTCTGGATTACTAGCCCAGTGACATTACCACTACGCTACCGTTCCCTTGCAAAATGCAGTGATGTGGTGCCAGTCGAGGTGTCTGGGGACTGCCCAGTGAGGGACCTGCTAGTTCTTCATGGGCCATATCTATAAATATATATAAAGAGAGGTAACAGAAAGAACTCTGCTGGACTTTAAACACAGCTACCAAAGGTAGGCAGCTAGTATGCTACTGCAAATGGTTCTCAGCTTGTGTGGTAATGCATCTACTCAGAAAAGTGAATGAATACTGTCTGATATATACACAAGTCCTTCACAGGAGCATGACCTCTTGAAAGACATCTTACCCTTGTATCTCTTAGTCCGTCTCTTCAAATGAGCTGGAATCATGTATTGCTGATGGGTCGCCTCCAGTTGCATTTCTTTTCCTTCGAGTGTGTGCAGCCTTTTTCTTCAAAACAATAATCTTCCTTCAGCCACATTACTATGTGAGCTAGCATTATTGCCATCCAATATGTGATGGTGAACACCGACCAGATTGTAAGGCGAGACATTTAGAGGTCTGATGGGAAGGATGTTAGCACAATGTAATTTGCTTGCATGCAATGAAGGAAGGGACATGGTAGATGGTGCATAGATTAGATGACATTATATAATGGAAGATGGAGAATGTCACAAGAATTTAACGGTGAACAGATGTTGTGACATGCCTCTGTTACTAGGCGCAGATTATAAATAAGAGGACTCCTAGCATCTGCTTACCTTGCCTCTTCTGGTAAAGTCACTAAATTTCTTCTGGTACTACAGTCAAGTCCTGTGACCTGTACTACGTGCATCAATACCCTCTGCCAATTGCTGCCAAGCCCTTCTGTCATCTTGGCCATTAGTTAACTGTAAGCGTGGAAAAAGGACTACTTCCTGGAATAATATTTCAATGCTTTAATCCTCAAAAGGTGAGTTCCCTATTTCTTGTAGGTATTGTTGTGGATAGTGGGGAACGAGGCACAAAACGGCCACAGCAACAAAAAGTTATTCTACTGTAAAACAAGCTGGAACTGAACAATTGCAGATCCAAAAAGGCAACAACTTTTTATTCTCTAATCACCAGATAAAAGGATAGCACATGCAATGATTTTGGGGCAAGAGCAGGCAATGAAGTTAACTCTGCCCCTTTAATGTGACACGCCTCTTTAACAACTGACTGCACTACAACTGTCATTTCCTGGGGTTGCTTGGGATATCCCCAATGGCAATCTATAAAATCTAGGATCCCATCTGTAATGTATATACCTTTAAGGGGCGAACTATCTTTTACAGCTCATGTATACTGCAGTACCGGCAGTGACCACACCTGTATATAGCACTGAGTAGTAATCTGTACAGATAAGTTCCTGTGTGAGCCATGTTGAACCGCTCTCCTGCAGTCTGTGTCTTATTATACACAGACACAACATTGGCGACAAGGCAAGTTCGAACCTACCTGCAACTCTGCATCACCTCCCGGGGATTCGTTCCTGGAGATCAGTGGATTGGAGGTCAAGGCCAGAGACTCGGGCGTCGACCACGGGCAACCGCCCAGTCATCCAGCAGAGACTCGAGAATTGCGGGGAAGGCTGTCGAGAGCCAGGCTTGGCTTTCCAGTCGAGGTGGTCCAGCGAAACGGGCTGGCAACAGGTAGTGCGCAGACCCTTCCCGGAGAGCGGTGGGCTAGAGCCCGACCGAGCGGCACAGCAAAGGGCCGAGCAGCGTCGACGGGGGAGAGAGAGAGGGAGGGCAGAGCGCACAGGGCACAGCCGGTGTTCAGGGGCCGAGCAGCGTCGAAGAGAGGGAGAGAGAGACGCGCAGAAACCCGCGCGGCGCAGCCATTGCCACGAGGACCGCCGAGAGCGGCGTTGGCAGCAGCGCAGGAGAAGCGCGCGAAACCTACAGGGTGCCGCCATTGCCACGAGAACCGCCGGGAGCGGCGTTGGCAGCAGCGGGGGAGGAAGGAAAGCGCGGGAGATGCCATTTTAAGCCATTGGGAGACGCCATTTTAAACCACACCCAAAATGCCGAAGAGTGGCAGTATCACCGCGTTTGACAATGAAGTCGAAGATTGGACTACATATGTCGAACGAATAGAGGTATATTGCAAGGCAAATGAGGTGTCAGATGACAAGAAAGCGTCGGTATTGTTAAATTTAATGGGTGCAAAGACGTATGGGTTATTAGGAAATCTAGTAATCCCAACGAAGCCAATGGAAAAGAGTTTTGAAGACATAGTAATGATACTACAGGAACATTTAAACCCCACACCGCTGCTGATAGCAGAAAGATTCAAGTTTCACAAACGGAACCAGCATAAGGATGAAAGAAATGCTGATTATTTAACAGAACTGCGCAAACTATCGAAACACTGCCAGTTTGGAGCGGGACTGGCAGATACCTTAAGGGACAAGTTTGTGTGTGGGCTTCAAAGTGAAGGAACCCAGAAACGGTTTTTATCTGAAAAGGACCTTACGCTGGAAAAGGCTTTCAGCATTGCGGTATCATGTGAAGCAGCAGCACGGGGCGCTGCAGAGATACAACAGAGACCGCAAGAATATGGCACAAACGAAATGTCATATGGAACAGAGAAGTGCTATCGCTGCGGCAGAACAACACACGACCAGAATGATTGCTGGTTCAAAGACAAAGTGTGCAGACGGTGTGGAAAAGTAGGACACATAGCACGAGTCTGCAGGTCGGGAAAGAAAACCAGCAATAAGAAACCTACCAAAGGAAAGTACAAGAAGGTACATAAGATGACGGAGAATAATTCAGACGAACAAAAGAGTGATAACGACTCCGAAAGCAGGGAACTGAGTTGTCTGAAACTACATAATGTGATCACAACGGAGGATCACCGAACCATTTGGGTCACTCTCAAGATAGCAGGAGTCCAGGTAAAGATGGAATTGGACACAGGATCAGCCCCAGCAGTCATAAACCGACGGGACTACGAGTGGCTATTCTCACACATACCCTTGAGAGACACAAAATTTATTTTGAAGACGTACGCGGGGCAAAAAGTCTACCCTAAAGGAAAAATAAGGGTGACTGTTATATATAACGGTAAGGAAACACCAAAACTAGACCTGTATGTATTGCAAGATAGAGGACCACCATTACTGGGACATGAATGGATCCAGAAAATACAACTGGATTGGCATTCCATACAGGCACTGACTGTGGCTGACAAAAAGGATGACGACGTCACACCTGGGCGACTGTCAAAGATCCTAACTGACGTGAAAGAAGTGTTCCAGCAAGGACTCGGAACACTAAAAGGCATGACAGCGACAATTAAAATTGAAGAAAACGCAAGCCCAAAATTTTTAAAGGCCAGACCAGTACCTTATGCGATCCACCCAGCCGTCGAAGCAGAGCTGGAGAGTCTGGAATGTTCAGGTGTACTGTCCAAGGTAGACTGGAGCGAGTGGGCTACACCCATCATCCCTGTGATGAAAAAGTCATTGAGCAGCACGCCTGGGGAACCAAGGAAGGTTCGCATCTGTGGGGACTTTAAGGTAACAGTGAACCCGGTCCTTCACACCGTACAATATCCACTTCCGCGGATTGAAGATATTTTCGCCTCGCTATCTGGAGGGAAACGCTTCACTAAGATTGATCTGGCCCAGGCGTATCTGCAAATGGAGGTAGAAGAAGCATCAAAAAAATACCTCACAATCAACACCCATAAAGGTCTCCACCAATACAACCGGCTGGTATTCGGGGTAGCATCAGCTCCGGCTATTTGGCAAAGGGCAATGGAACAAGTCCTGCAAGGGATCCCAGGGACCCAGTGTTATTTGGACGACATCCTGGTCACGGGCGAAAATGACAGTGATCACCTTGCCAACCTGGAGCAGGTGCTCACTAGATTGCAGGAATATGGGCTCCGAGCTAACTGCCCCAAATGCGAGTTTTTTAGAAAACAGATCTCGTATTGTGGCCACGTTCTCGATAAAGAGGGGTTACATAAGTCCCCAGACAGGATTGAGGCAGTAGTCAAGGCTCCAGCACCGGAAAATGTGTCACAACTGAGGTCGTTCCTCGGGCTGGTAAACTACTACCATAAGTTCTTGCCAAATTTGTCTACAATACTACACCCACTGAACACCCTACTGCAAACTGGGGTGCCATGGAAGTGGAGTGACGAATGTAGACGAGCTTTCCAGAAGAGCAAAACACTAATCACATCGAAAGAGGTATTGGCCCATTACAACCCGGCATTACCAATTCGGTTGGCATGTGATGCGTCACCCTACGGCATTGGAGCGGTGCTGTCGCACAAATTCTCGGACGGCTCAGAGAGGCCAATAGCCTTTGCATCACGATCACTAACCTCAGCCAAGCGTAACTACGCCCAGATTGACAGGGAGGCCCTCAACCTAGAGTGGGGAGTGAAAAAGTTCAATCACTATCTGCACGGGCAGAAATTCACCTTGCTGACTGATCACCAGCCTCTTGTCTCCATTTTTAACCCGAAGAAGGGCGTTCCGGTGATGACTGCGCAACGACTACAAAGATGGTCACTTTTTCTAGGGGCGCACCACTATGAGATTGAATATAAGGGCACGAAACAGCATGGAAATGCTGATGGGCTATCACGCCTGCCACTGCCTACTGCGGAGGAAGCACCAGCAGTGGATCCTGTCGAAATATTCCATTCGACTATAGTTGAATACCTACCGGTAACTAATGCTTGTATCGAAAAGGAAACCCGAAATGACCCGACACTGTCTCGGGTATATGATTTGACGGTGAAGGGATGGCCAGCACATGGTGACTCACTGTTGCCAGCATTCTCGACAAGGAGAGAACAGCTGTCAGTGTGCCGGGGGACCTTGATGTGTGGATCCCGAGTGGTAATTTCACCCAAGTTAAGGGATAGAGTGCTCAATGAGCTTCATGAGGGTCATCTGGGAGGGGTAAAAATGAAAAGCCTAGCCAGGGCTTGTGTGTGGTGGCCGGGAATCGATAAACAAATTGAGGACCTGACCAAGAGCTGCTCAGGATGCCAGAAAGTCCAAAATGCACCACCACAGGCCCCTCTACACCCATGGGAGTGGCCCTCATCTCCATGGCAACGGGTGCATATTGATTTTGCTGGTCCATTCATGGACTCAATGTTTTTAATAGCCGTGGATGTGCACTCGAAATGGCTTGAGGTTATCAAAATGTCCTCCACCACCACAGAGAAAACTATTGCAGTCCTACGGACCATTTTTGCCAGGAATGGCTTGCCATAACAGATTTGCTCCAACAACGGACCACAGTTTGTGTCCGAAGAGTTCCGGAGGTTCTTGAAAAAGAATGGGGTAAGGCATTACACATCCGCCCCGTATCATCCAGCCACAAATGGATTGGCTGAGTGGTTCGTACAAACCTTTAAGAAGGCAATAAAGGCTATGTACAATGACAACATTCCGCTGCAGCACAAGGTGGACAATTTCCTGTTCGCCTACCGGAATGCGACACATGCAGTCACCAACCAGGCCCCAGCCATGATGTTCTTGAACCGAAGGTTAAGATCTCGCCTGGATTTGCTCAGACCAAACGTACGAAGAGATGTTGAGAGTAAGCAATTCCAGCACATCCATGAGAAGCCAACAAGGAGCTTCAATGTAGGCAACCAGTCTTGGCCCGCGACTACCGAACAGAAAAATGGTAGCCAGGAACGATATGCACACGGCAGGGCCCACTAATGTACACAGTGGACGTTGGGGAGAGCATCGTGAGACGCCATGCTGACCAGATCCTAGAGTCACAGGAACAAGTCAACCCCATGCCTCGCCCATACGTACCTGGTGATGAACCCGACGTACAGGTCGCATCTACCCCAGAAACAGTAGCATCAGAAGCTGATGAACCAACCGACAACAGGGGGCCAGAATCGCCTCCGTACCAAGAGCAAGACACTCGGGAAAGGCGCTATCCAGAAAGGATCAGGAAGCCTCCCCAAAGACTGAATATATAAATAGACTATTTTCAGCTAATGTTGCATGTTAAAAGTGTTAATTGTAATTAGTTTGATATTTAATTGTTAAATGAGTGTTATGGTACTGTTAATCTAAAAGGGGAGGAATTGTAATGTATATACCTTTAAGGGGGGAACTATCTTTTACAGCTCATGTATACTGCAGTACCGGCAGTGACCACACCTGTATATAGCACTGAGTAGTAATCTGTACAGATCAGTTCCTGTGTGAGCCACGTTGAGTAAACACCTGTTGTACCGTTCTCCTGCAGTCTGTGTCTTATTATACACAGACACAACACCATCTGCTTTTTTTATTTAACAGCTGCATCAACTTGTCCTTCTACTTTAAAGATGTGTGTATCTGAGCCTGTGAAGATTGGCCATTTGGATGAGGCAGTGGATCCAATGGCTTCAGGAGAGGAGGGTAGGGGGAAAGGAGTAATTGCAGACAAATGAGAAAGAAAAAAGAAAGCACTTTAACTCACAACAATTACAACAGTGACTACACTTCATAAAATACTTCATTGGCTGTAAAGAGCTTTGGGACGTCCAGTGGTCATGAAGGCGCTATATAAATGCAAATCTTTCTTTCTTTAACAACAGTAACAGCTGTAAGATCTGAGAGAACTGGTTAACATGAATAAATATTTTCCTCCATTCACTAACGTTAACGAAAATGTTTCACAGTTCTATACTGTATCTGACTCTTTCACTTACATTATTTCATTAATTCATTAATTATATTTATTTTAAGTGAGCTAACACCTGCTAAAATAGCAAAGAGATGAATTAAATACAAGCACATTAAGCGTTCATATGATAAACTGAAAGTAGTTTCTAGCCTTATATGTCATATAGGTTGCCTTTATTAATTTAAACATTGTGGGAAAATGCTACCATTGTTCAGTTATACAACATGAAGTATGTTTAACACTAAAAAGGCATTAAATACAAATGTCAAAAGCAAAGAACCAGTTGACAAATCTTTTTTCTTACCAGTTGATCTCCCATGGATTTCACGTGAGCCTTGATTTTCCTAGTGAAATGCGCCTAACTATGGGCAGTACACAGGCTGTGTGCTGAGGGAAATGGGACGCGGAGGCCTTCCACCGAAACCCCGCCACAAAAAATGTCTGACAACATTTTCCTCCAATCACCCCAACATTGAGTGAAGCCACTCATCCCACCACATGTACATGAAGGTGGGAGGCCTGGCTTTGTAGTTCCCAGGATTTCCCTTAAATTCTGGTTCATTCCAGCCCCCTGGAAACACCAGCACTTTAAAGGTGGGAGTACTGGGAGCAGTACTGTGACCCAGAGACCATAGGTTACACAGATCAGCGATCCTGCAAAGCTTTGAAATGACTTTCAATATATAAAACTAATGAAATCTCAGCATTTAAAGGTAGTTGCTCTATTTTAAAAACAATATAAAGAGAGAATTTAAGTTTAGGCAAATAATGGATTCCTCTTGGAATTCTGTTGTTCCTATGCTTTGAGGAAGAGGATAATGATGACATGGAGGAGGAGAAGATAAAAGCCAGGAGAATGCAGTAAAGCACACAGACAACACCTGACCCTAGGTATCCACACCTGAGGTTTTACAGCCCAAGTAAGTCCTATCTGGATTTTTCCTAAAGGCCGTGTGTAAGAAGGCTGTAGATTCCTCTGGATGCAGTGAGATATGCCACTGTTGGCACCTGTCCATTTCCTTTTTCCACCAAGGTGCCAGCTCTATCAGTAGACATAAATGCAACAACTGCTCCAAATTTTTATGCAGTCTTGGGTGACATTAGTCAGAGTGCATCACTGCATTAAACAGATGGCAGATAATCTGTTCAGGTGGGTTTCAGATTTCATTATCTTCTCCATGACCCACCAAGGCTGAGAAAAAGGAATCAATTTTTAAATCGAGTGGCAGAATTCATCTCACTACTTGCAACTGTGCAATGTTGTTTGACCACTTCACAGAACTGCAATCCACCTGAAGCATGTGCCACCTACAGCAGAAATCCCCTCCCATAACCGAGATCCTAAGTACATCTGTGGGTTCTCTCAGGAGCAATATAACTGATGCTGTAGCGACTTTGGGTTCTGATATCCATGATTTGTTCAGCCTGGACTGAGGTCATAATATGAGATAAAATTGATATTCACTTTGCTAGAAATGGGTTAATTAAGGACAATGAGTGTGAATTTGTAAAAGGCAACTTGTGTCTGACAAATTTAATAAAGTTCGTTAAGAAAATAACAATACATTGATAAAGAAAATGCAGTGGATGCTGTGCTTATGGATTTTCAAACAGCATTTGATAAGGAGTCATGTGGGAGAACAGATACATTTAAAAGGGAATGTTGCAGCATGAATAGGAAGTTGGTTAAAGAAGAACTTGCATTTATACAGTGCCTTTCATGACCTTAGGACATCCCAAAGTGCTGCAGAGCCAATGAAGTACTTTTAGTGCAGTCACTGTTGTAAAGTAGGCAAACATGGAAGCCAATTTGTGCACAGTAAGGTCCCAGAATCAGCAATGAGATAAATGACGAGATAATTTGTTAGTGATGCTGGTTGAGGGATAGATATTGGCCAGGACATCAGGAGAACTCCCCTGCTCTTCTTCAAATAGGGCCATGGGACCTTTGACATCCATCTGAGAGAGCAGACAGGGCCTCAGACTCAGGTTAACATCTCATCTGTAAAATGGCACCTTAGTACTACACGGACATGTCAGTCTAGATTATGTGCTCAACTCTGGAGTGAGGCTTGAACCCACCATGTTCTGACTGAGAGGTGCGAGTGCTATCGGCTGAGCCAAGGCCAACAACTTGGGCAGAAAACAGAGAGTAATGGTTAATGGATCTTTTTTCAGATTGGAGGGATGTAAACAGTCATGCCCCCATGAGTCAGTGTTTGGACCACAACCCTTCTCAATATAGCTAAATGATCTGGACTTGGGTATAGCCACAGTCATGGCACCTTAACCAGGTTGAACAGCTGAGTCTGCCCAAAACAGCTAGAGTGTTTAATATGATATGAGTGCTTACTTAATCCCGTCAATTGGGTTGGGTTGCCGTTTGCACTAACAGCACAGACTGCATCAGCAAACATGGCTGGAAAGAGAAAAGGGATGACCCTCAGCGCGAAAATTAACCTCCAAAAGAAGATGGATGCGCTGCCAAAGTTGCGAGTTTGGGTCGAGCACCCGAATTGCCAAAGACGCCAGCATGACCTAACACAGCAATTCCATCTACTTAGAGAGACAATGTGAACAGCTATTCACTGAATGGCATCCCTGACAGAAAGAGAAAGTGCAAGGCAAAGGACGGGGAAGTCGAGGAGGCACTGCTGCACTGGCTTCAGAATGCACGTGGGAGAAATGAGCTAATTAGTGGCCCTCTCCTAGCTCAAAAAGCCAAGCAGTTGACTAAAGCACTTGGTAAAGTACAATTACATGTTCTATAATAATGAAATGAGAAGTTGCTGTTTTTTTTTTATTTTTTAGCATTTGCGGCTTAGTTTGTGAACCTGCAGACATGTATATCAAGTCAATGTTTGAGAAGCGCTACTTGTTTTACTAACCAGTTCATATAGCGGGCAAACAGTGTTAATACCAATGCACTCCCTATAAGCGGTGGGGACTACAAAACATTAAACGATAAAACTTTAAAGCCGTGATTTTACTCTAACATACTCGGTGAAAAAGGGGCGGATTTGGGTCATATGCCTGAATTACACTGTACCCAATTTTACAGCGGGTGGGTTAGGTTAAAATTGGGGTTTTATAGTAAAAAAAGCAGAGACTTATTTGCATATGGGGACATTACAACTGATCTAGGTCCTATCCTCACGTTACATTCACTTCCAGCTTAGATAATGATCAGGCGCAGGAGCCTCAGCCAATTTTCTCTTTCCCAACTGAGGGAGTTAAGGCCACTTGTATTGCTGCTGTCCTGGCTGAGATCAGTTAACTCAGCATGGTTGGCTCAGCTACTCATTGCCTCAACCATCTATTCTGGAAAAATTCGTGTTAAAATTGCAGCCTGCAACCAGTTACTCAAAGTGCATAAAATATGTCACAAATATATTCCAACAGACTACAGATGCATAAAATCCTGCTCCGTTTAGAATAATTAGAAACTCAGCAGATGATTCAGATTTTCAAAGAACCATGATTTATTAGCTGGTCAAAAAATTGTCAAGAGATCAGGTCACACTTGTACTTCTGGAACATTTCAACATACTTGTTACCTTTACAGATCAAAGGAACAGGAAGAGTTCCTTTATGCGGTCTCCTTATTAGGATGGGCTGTAATATACATTTATGTTCACCCATTACCACTTCAGGTGCTCTTTTCCTCACAGCTCCTTTACATAGCATCAACTGCAAGTCTTTTAAGTCAACAAAGGGTTCATAACGCACTGCCCCTGAAAATGAATACAAACACCTTAATTTAGAGAATAACAGCGGGAATTTCCTCTGGGCGTCTCCCGATCGGGCACAATAACTTCAGTGTAAGATCATCAGAAAGGCCATTTACAAGTCTATCGGGGTTTTTGCCAAGCTTCTGCTGACGTTACTCGCCATCTACCACCCCGGAGGAAAGTCCCGACGTAACTTTTTAATTTATTAAGTAAATATACTGGCCTGGAATTTCCTGAAAAATTTCGGTGTAACAATAGCTTAAGAGGGAAGTTGCGCCGTTCCTCCCACTCCCCCTCAGGTAATTAGCATGCAACAGATTTACATTTTTAAAAATCCATTCATGGGATGTGGGCGTCGCTGGCAAGGCCAGCATTTACTGCCCATCCCGAATTGCCTTTGAGAAGGTGGTGGTGAGCTGCCTTCTTGAACAGCTGCTGTCCATGTGGTGAAGTTCCTCCCACAGTGCTGTTACAGAGGGATTTCCAGGATTTTGAGCCAGCAACAATGAAGGAACGACGATATATTTCCAAGTCAGAATGGTGTCTGACTTGGAGGGGAACTTGCAGGTGGTGGTGTACTTGCAGGTGGTGGTGTTCCCATGCACCTGCAGCCCTTATTCTTCTAGGTGGTAGAGGTCGTGGGTTTGGGAGGTGCTGTCAAAGAAGCCTTGGCGAGTTGCTGCAGTGCATCTTGTAGATGGTACACACTGCAGCCACGATGCGCCGGTGGTGGAGGGAGTGAATGTTTAAGGTGGTATAGAGGGTGTCAATCAAGCAGGCTGCTTTGTCCTGGATGGTGTTGAGCTTCTCGAGTGTTGCTGAAGCTGCACTCATCCAGGCAAGTGGGGAGTATTCCATTACACTCCTTACTTGTGCCTTGTAGATGGTGGAAAGGCTTTGGGGAGTCAGGAGGTGAGTCACTCGCCACAGAATACCCAGCCTTTGACCTGCTCTTGTTGCCACAGTATTTATGTGACTGTTCCAGTTAAGTTTCTGGTCAATGGTGACTCCCAGGATGTTGATGGTGGGGGATTCAGTGACGGTAATGCTATTGAATGTCAAGGGGCGGTGGTTAGACTCTCTCGTGTTGGAGATAGTCATTGCCTGGCACTTAAGTGGTAAGTAACATTCGCACCACACATCAGCCCAAGCCTGAATGTCGTTCAGGTCTTGCTGCATGCGGGCATGTACTACTTCATTATCTGAGGAGTTGCGAATAGAACTGAACACTGCAGTCATCAGCGAATATCCCCATATCTGACCTTATGATGGAGAGACGGTCATTGATGAAGCAGCTGAAGATGATTGGGCCTAGGTCATTGCCCTGAGGAACTCCTGCAGCGCTGTCCTGGGGCTGTGAATACTGGCCTCCAACAACCACAACCATCTTCCTTTGTGTTAAGTATGACACCAGCCAGTGGAGTTTTCCTCAATTCCCATTGAACTCAATTTTGCTGTGTGATGCCTCACTCGGTCAAATGCTGCCTTGATGTCAAGGGCAATAATGAGGTCTGGAGTCAAGTGGTCCTGGCGGAACCCACACTGAGCATCAGTGAGCAAGTTATTGGTGAATAAGTGGCACTTGATAGCACTGTCGACCACACCTTCCAGCACTTTGCTGAGTAGATTGATGGGGCGGTAATTGGCTGGATTGGATTTGTCCTGCTTTTTGTGGACAGGACATACCTTGTAGTTTTCCACATTGTCAGGTAGATGCCAGTGTTGTAGCTGTACTGGAACAGTTTGGCTAGAGGCGTAGCTAGTTCTTGAGCACAAGTCTTCAGTACAACAACTGGGATGTTGGTGGGGCCCATAGCCTTTGCTGTATTCAGTGCGCTCAGCCGTTTCTTGATATCACGTGAAGTGAATCGAATTGGCTGAAGACTGGCTTCTGTGATGGTGGGGCTCATCCATTCGGCACTTCTGGCTGAAGATGGTTGCAAACGCTTCAGCCTTGTCTTTTGCACTCGCATGCTGGGCTCCTCCATCATTGAGGATGGGGATGGTCATGGAGCCTCCTCCTCCCATTAGTTGTTTAATTGTCCACCACCATTCACAACTGGATGTGGCAGGACTGCAGAGCTTTGAGCTGAGCCGTTGGTTGTGGAATCACTTAGCCCTGTCTATAGCATGCTGCTTCCGCTTTTTAGCATGCACGTAGTCCTGTGTTGCAGCTTCTCCAGGTTGGCACCTCATTTTTAGGTACGCCTGGTGCTGCTCCTGGCATGCATAGAGTCATACAGCACAGAAAGAGGCCCTTCGGCCCATCGAGCCCTGTCTATTCTAATCCCATTTTCCAGCACTTGGTCCGTAGCCTTGTATGCTATGGCGTTTCAAGTGCTCATCTAAATGCTTATAGAGCACTTCTACACTCCTCAATGAAACAAGGTTGGTCCCTTGGTTTGATGGTAATGGTAGAGTGAGGGATATGCCGGGCCATGAGGTTACAGATTGTGGCGGAATACAATTCTACTGCTGTTGCTGATGACCTCATGGATGCCCAGTTTTGAGCTACTAGATCTGTTCTGAATCTATCCCATTTAGCACGGTAGTAGTGTCACACAACATGATGGAGGGTGTCCTCAGTGTGAAGACGGGACTTCATCTCCAGAAGAACTATGCGAGTGGTCACTCTTAACAATACTGTCATGGACAGATGCACCTGTGACAGGTAGATTGGAGAGGACGAGATCAAGTAGGTTTTTCCCTCGTGTTGGTTCTCTCACCACCTGCCGCAGGCGCAGTCTGGCAGCTATGTCCTTCGGGACTCGGCCAGCTCGGTCAGTAGTGGTGCTACTGAGCCACTCTTGCTGATGGACATTGAAGTCCCCCAGCCAGAGTTAATTCGGTGCCCTTGCTTCAGTGCTCAGAAGCCTCAGTACTTCTTCCAAGTGGTGTTCAACATGGAGTACTGGTTCATCAGCTGAAGGAGGACGGGAGGTGGTAATCAGCAGGAAGTTTTCTTGCCCATGCTTGACCTGAAGCCATGAGACTTTGTGGGGTCCGGAGTCAATGTTGAGAACTCCCAGGGCCACTCCCTCCCGACTGTATACCACTGTGCCGCCACCCCTGGTGGGTCTGTCCTGCCGATGGGGCAGGACATACCCAGAGATGGAGGAATTTGGGACATTGGCTGAAAGGTATGATTCTGCCAGTATGACTATGTCAGGCTATGGCTGGACTAGTCTCTGGTACAACTCTCTCAATTTTAGCACAAGTCCCCAGAGGAGGACTTTGCAGGTTTGACTGGGCTGGGTGTGCCTGTGTCATGTCCGAGGTCAATGCCGGGTGGTCTGGTTTTATGCTTATTATTGTTTTCTGTAGCGGTTGGGTAAAACTGAATGGCTTGCTAGGCCATTTCAGAGGGCAGTTAAGAGTCAAGCACATTGCTGTGGGTCTGACGTCATGTATAGGCCAGACCAGGTAAGGATGGCAGATTTCCTTCACTAAAGGAATCAGTGAACCAGATGGGTTTTTACAACAATCCGGTAGTCACAATTACCAGATTTATTTAATTAACTGAATTAAATTCACCAGCTGCCGTGGTGGAATTATGAATGCCGTCCCCGGATCATTAATCCAGGCCTCTAGATTACTAGTCCAGTAACATAACCACTGTGATAACATACCCCTTGATGGTGGAAGCAGGTTCAATAGTAACTTTCAAAAGGGAAATGTATAAATAATTGTAGGGAAAAAGTTACACGGCCATGGGGAATGAGCAGGGGAGTGGGAGTAATTGTGTCTGCTCTACCAAGGAGCTGACACAGGCACGATGGGCAAAATGTCCTTTTTCTGTGCTGTAGCATACTATGATTCTATGACTATGAAGCAGATCTCAGTGATCTGACACCTGCTTTTGACACTGCAAAATGATGCCCCCTGGTGGTGTTCAGACAAAAAATTTGCATTGCTCTCCTGTGACCATCTCTCTGCTTGTCTAGTTAATGATCTAATTCCCTCATTCTCCTTATCTTTCTGTTTGTCTGCCACACTTTTGTCTTGCCTTATTCTCTTTGCTTTTCGCATACGTTTGCTCATTTATGTCTCAATCCATAAGAACATAAGAAATAGGAGCAGGAGTAGGCCAATCGGCCCCTCGAGCCTGCTCCGCCATTCAATAAGATCATGGCTGATCTGATCCTAACCGCCAATCCACTATCACAGAACCATCTCCTGAATCTAACAGAATTAGACACACGAAATAGGAGCAGGATCAGGCTACACGGCCCCTGGGCCCGCTCCGCTACCCACAGGGCCATGACCGATCTGAACCTAGACTCATGTCCAAATTCCTGCCCGCTCCCCATACCCCTTTATTCCATTTACTTCTAGGAAACTGTCTATTTCTGCTTTAAATTTATGTAATGATGTAGCTTCTATAGCTTTTTGGGGCAGCATATTCCATGGACCTACCACCCTCTGAGTGAAGTAGTTCCTCCTCATCTCAGTTTTGAAAGAGCAGCCCCTTATTCTAAGACTATGCGCCCTAGTTCTAGTTTCACCCATCATCGGGAACATCCTCCCCGCATCCACCCGATCCAACCCCTTCACAATCTTATATGTTTCAATAAGATCGCCTCTCATTCTTCTGAACTCCAATGAGTAGAGTCCCAATCTACTCAACCTCTCCTCATATGTCCATCCCCTCATCCCCGGGATTAACCGAGTGAACCTTTTTTGTACTGACTCGAGAGCAAGTATGTCTTTTCTTAAGTATGGACACCAAAACTGTATGCAGTATTCCAGGTGCGGTCTCACCAATACCTTGTACAACTGAAGCAATACCTCCCTATTTTTATATTCTATCCCCCTAGCAATGAAAGCCAACATTCCATTGGCCTTCTTAATCACTTGCTGCACCTGCATACTAACCTTTTGAGTTTCGTGCACCAGGACCCCCAGATCCCTTTGTACTTCAGTACTTTCCAGTTTTTTGCCATTAAGATAATAACTTGCTCTACGATTTTTCCTGCCAAAGGGCATAACCTCACACTTTCCAGTATTGTATTCCATCTGCCAAATCTCTGCCCACTTACTTAGCCTGTCTATGTCCCCTTGCAGGTTTTTTATGTCCTCCTCACTCACTACTTTCCCTCCCATCTTAGTATCATCTGCAAACTTTGATATGTTACACTCGGTCCCCTCCTCCAAATTGTTAATATAGATTGTAAAGAGTTGGGGACCCAGCACTGACCCCTGTGGAACACCACTAGTTACTGATTGCCAGTCCGAGAATGAACCATTTATCCCAACTCTCTGCCTTCTGTTAGATAGCCAATCCTTTATCCATGCCAGAATATTACCCCCAATCCCGTGATTTTTTATCTTAAGCAATAATCTTTTGTGTGGCACCTTGTCAAATGCCTTTTGGAAGTCTAAATACACTACGTCCACTGGTTCCCCTTTATCCACCCTATATGTTACTTCCTCAAAGAACTCCAGCAAATTTGTCAAACATGACTTCCCCTTCATAAAACCATGCTGACTTTGTCCTATTAAATTATGATTATCCAAATGCCCTGTTACTGTCTCCTTAATAATGAACTCCAATATTTTACCTACCACAGATGTTAGGCTAACCGGTCTATAGTTTCCAGCCTTCTGTCTACTGCCCTTTTTAAATAAGGGCGTTACATTGGCAGTTTTCCAGTCTGCCGGGACCTTTGCTGAGTCCAGGGAGTTTTGGAAAATTATTACCAATGCATCCACAATCCCTACTGCCACTTCCCTCAAGACCCTAGGATGTAAGCCATCAGGTCCAGGTGATTTATCCGCCTTGAGTCCCATTATTTTACCGAGTACCACTTCCTTAGTGATTTTGATCGTGTTTAGCTCCTCCCCCCCTATAGCCCCCTGTTTGTCCAGTGTTGGGATATTCTTAGTGTCTTCTACTGTAAAGACTGATACAAAATATTCATTCAGTGTTTTTGCCATCTCCATATTTCCCACCATTAATTTCCCGGTCTCATCCTCTAAGGGACCAACATTTACTTTAGCCACCCTTTTTCTTTTTATATAACTAATAAAAACTCTTACTATCTGTTTTTATATTTTTTGCTAATTTACTTTCATTTTTCAGATTTCAAATATTCACTATTTTTATTATCTTAAAAAAAGCTAGACAGTTTGAGGACTTGGTTTAATTTGTGCAAAAAAATCTTCCTCATCCCTTTTTGTTCCCCTCATTTTTCCATTGTTTATGTTTTTCCTTTGTTCTATTCTATTTATTTATCGCTCTATCCCTTTAATTTTCTCTTTCTATATATTTATTCTTCTATTTTATTTCATAATCTCATTTCTGTTTCCTTTGCTTTGTATGCTCTCTGGTTCTCAGTTAGGCTTGTCAGCATATCAGTATCGGTAAGAGATTCAAAAATGCATGTATTTAGTTCAAAAATGACAAACTTATCAGAGAAATTAACACAAAATAAAATGTTAGAAATGAACAGTCAGAACACTAACGTGGTCAAAATGAAGCTGTGTTGAACCTATGTCAAATGCTGCTGTAGGAATAGTAGAAGCAGGAGCAGCAGCTATGATTGTCACATCACATCCATGTGTCATGGGACCGGAAGCTGGAGGTGGAGGACAGACCCAGCCAAACTTGACTTACAGATCCAATTTAAGTTTTCATCCCATATTAACTAATACTTGTTACTAGGAAAAGTTGTGTATCTACTGTCTTTTATTAATTTCCATCCAACACTTGCAAGTGGTTCCAGGGCACCCGAAAGAAGAAGACATGCTGAAGATAAATTCATTTCTTTGTTTTGCGGGATGGTCTTTGGGCCTTGTGTTCTCCTGCAGTAACCAGAAAACCCCAATGCTGGTGTTCAGAAGCCCAACTGCAGACCTGTAAAGTTTGCTGGTGCATCCCTGTATTTGCTTCCGGGGGTGGGCCAATGCCAGAAAGGCACTCAGACTATGCAAATGATCTGTGTTAGGAAATCTGCACGTACTCCTCCCTCAGCAGGCACAGTGCATCTCCAGTACACCTTGTCTGTCTGTTGCCTGATTATGGGGAGGGAGAGAGAGAGAAAAATCAGTCCTATGATTTATAGCTATAGCTTACTTGCTGGTACTGATGGTTGAATATGTGGATGAAATAGAGATGACTTGATGTTCAGAAAGGGGCTTCTGACTTGATGTGGCCTTTTCTTTCTATTTTTTTCTGGCAGAAATGGTTTTAAAAGAGATGGGAGATTGTATTCTCCAACTGCACTCAAAATAGGTCTCACATTTTTCTTCTTCGGTGCACGAATCGGCCGATCAAATTGGTTATCCAAATTAGTTTTTTTGGGCCAATTACATTCAAGCTTTGGTTTTCGTGTACCTTGAGATTTTATCTTCATGTTGCAATCAAAAATCCTTTGTTGAGGGCATGCTACAAATGTAAGTCTTTTGGATGAGCCTGATCTAATAGTGTTATAATCTGGTGATTTTGCATCTTTTATATGTTGATTGTCATTAGTAGTTGGTATCTCTACATAGGGTATTTGGGGCTTCTGCGCTTCTGTTACTTTCTTCACATGATTCTGTTCACTGCGAGACCTCAGCCGTCCCTTACTTAAACTTTCAATGGCATGTAACAATTCTGATACCTAAAAAAAATACAAAAATTAACAGGGTTCCCATTAACTGAAATCTTGATATGTAAAATTTCTTAAGACTGTAGGTCACTTGTACCACCTGTGGCATAACAAAGGAATACTGCTATCTTGTTAGGTCACCTGGCAACTAAGCCAAGGACAACAAATAAGAAAAATGCCTAGGCATCTGGGAGACATGCAGTTGGGTAGTGTTAATTTTATGTTGTTAACCTCTTTAACCGTCTAGGCCCTAAGCTCTGGAATTCGCACCTTAAATCTCTCTGCCTCTCTCTCCTCATTTAAGACAGTCCTTAAAACCTACCTCTTTGACCAATCTTTTGGTCACCTGTCCTAATGTCTCCTTTGGCTCGGTGTCAACTTTTGCTTGATTAGGCTCCTATGAACTGCCTTGGGTACAATAGCGAGCACAATGGTCAATTTAGAGTTCTTCTGTTCAGAGTTTATCTGCCCTCTTCAGTTTGATAGAATATTGGTATCATTGATGAGCTTTGTCTTTTTTTTTTAAGTGCTATGTTAAACTTTATGGTAGCACTGGCCCTTTTTTCCCTCAATTGGGTATTTCAATGACATGCAACATCAACAACTGAGGTAAATCAGAGGGAGTGTCATCAATACCTTTTTTGTGACATCTGCAGATGTGCAGGGTATTGATATTCCTCAATGGCAGTTTAACTTGTGCGACATTTTGCACTCCGCTTTGTAGGATATTGTACGGTGCAGTGGCTTGTGGTATTTTACTGTCTTGAGTAACTATGCTTGTCTTTGACACAATAATACAAACACAATTTTCTAGGGCAATTCATTTAATGTTTCTGCTTTCAGCTTTCCCTTGGTGCTAAAGCTTTAATGCCCCATAACCTATTTTTACCTCTTAATGCTTAGTCAGGGACATGTCATAACAATTGCTCAAAATGCTATGCTCACCTCCATCTGTCTGTGATATGCAATACCTTAGGAAGTATTGTCTTAAAGTGTATCATTAATGATTTTACAATTATACAGAACTATCTACCGATTACCAAAATGGTGTATAGTAGCATACAGAAAAAGGCTGACAAAAGAATATTTTAATATTTAATTATCAAAATGTTACTTTGTACTAGGAGAAGATCTTTTTTGATTAACTTCTATTTATGACATTATTTGGTGTTTATATCTGTGTCCCACTTTCACGGCAGCACTACCAATTGAATTGATCTAGCAACAACATCAGGAACAGCTTGCAACAAGTTAAGTGCTCCAACTACAGAAACATTCCATAGTCCTAGGTCTTAAGTCAAGGTCCTAAGAGTGGTAGAATTGAATTACGACTCAAGATGTGGGCTGAACTTCCTTCGGGCTTGTTTCGCTCCGCTGCTGTAACTTTGGTGGAAGTTCAGCAGAAACCCCATTTACATAAGCTTCCACTGAAGTTTGGGCGGTGGAGCGGGAGAAGTCCCAAGGAAATTCACCCCTGGCATCTTCTGTGGTTTGTAGAAACATTCACTTGAACATTTGAATTATACTGCTGCTTAACTGATTAGCCACACTTAAAAGAATTTTTCCAGTTTGATAACTTATATTTTGAATATAGTTTACTTCTATTTTACTTTCACCAATTTCTCTCCACACCCCTCCTTTCCTGAAGTTGCTCACTCCTTGCTGGGGAATGGTACCATGGCTGCCAGTCACCCTTTGGTACCACTTATATGGCTGCTATTTATGTGCGAGCTTTGACAGAAAGTGTTGGTAGCTGCAGATGCCTATTCGGCGTCCCCAGGCAGCTCACTGGAGAAAAGGCCTTGAAGGGGACCATGAGAGGAAGGCAACCAGGAGAGTGGTTTGTGGTGGTCAGGATTGGGAAGTGTGAGTAGCGGTCGAGTAGGTTAATGCGGCCAGCAGCGGCCCGCATGGATTGAATGCAGAGCCGGGAGGGGGCTTCACATTCAGATAAGTATGATTTACACACTTACGCTGTTGGTTGTTGTAGTGTATGTACCTTGAAGAAGGAACTATATTCTGCAGCCCCTGTATACTGCAGTACCAGTAGTGATCACCCCTGTATATAAGCCTGTGTAGTAACTTTGTATAGTAGTTCCAGTTTTGTCTCCATTCAGTAGACACCTGTTATAACCAACTTCTGCAGTCCGTGTCTCAATTACACACAGACATTACCATTGGCGATGAACAGATCCGAACTTACCTACAGTTCTGCACCACCTCACGGGGATCCATCCCTGAAGCGAAGTTATTAGAGGTCGAAGCCAAAAGAAAGAAATCCAAAAAGAAAAAAAAACAAACAAACAGAAGAAACGGGCGTCGACCGTGGGCAACCGCCCTCTGATTCATCGAATTCGAAGATTTGCAGGAGAGGCTGTCGAGAGCTGGGCTTGGTTATCCAGTCTATGGTGTTCCAGCTAATCGGGCTGGTGGCAGGTAGTACACTGATCCTTCCTGGGCTGCGGCGGGCTAGAGCTCGATTGGGTGGCTTTTCAACGGGGCCGAGCAGCGTTGTCAGGAAGAGGAGAGGGTGGAGCACACAGGGCGCGGCCGGTGCTATGCAGCCGGGCAGCGTACAGACCCGAGAAGAGGGAGGGAAGTGTCCCATAGGGTCTGCTCTGACGACGGGAACAGTAATTAAAAGAAAAGAAAAAGAAATTAGAAGCGCAGAAAGCCGCGAGGAGCTGCAGTTTGCCACGGGGACCGCGGAGAGCGGCGTTGGCAGCAGCACGGGGGGAAGCGCGCGAAGACCATAGGGCATCACCATCAAGGTATAAAAACGCCAGTAACAGCGCTGGCAGCAGCGGAAAAGGCAGAACGCGCGGGAGGCGCCATCTTAATCCAGCGGGGAAGAAGGCAAAGCGCGGGAGGCGCCATTTTGTTCAATCGGGGAAGAAGGCAAAGCGCGGGAGGCGCCATCTTAGATCTCCAAGATGCCGAAGACTGGCAAAATCACTGCCTTCGATAATGATATAGAAGACTGGACCACGTATGTGGAAAAAGTCGAAGTATATTGCAAGGCAAATGAAGTAGCCGATGAGAAAAAGGCATCGGTACTACTAAACTTAATGGGCGCAAGAACGTACGGCCTATTGCGGAACCTGATCACTCCAGTCGAACCGATGGAGAAGAGTTTTCACGAAATTGTTGATATCCTACAGGAACGCCTAAATCCTACACCGCTGCTGATAGCAGAAAGATTTAAATTCCACAAGAGAAATCAGCATAAAGATGAGAGCAATGCTGATTACCTTACAGAACTACACAAGCTATCAAAGCACTGCCAGTTCGGAGCACGCCTGGCAGATACTCTACGGGACAAATTTGTCTGTGGACTCCTGAGTGAAGGAACCCAGAAGAGGTTACTCTCAGAGAAAGAGCTGACGCTAGATAAGGCTTTCAGCGTGGCAGTATCGTATGAAGCAGCAGCAAGGGGAGCTGCGGAAATACAGCAAAAGCCACAGGAATACGGCACCCATGAAATGACACGGGGATTTGAAAAATGTTATCGCTGCGGCAGAACAACCCATGACCAGAAGGACTGCTGGTTCAAGGACAAAACATGCAAGCAATGCGGAAAGATGGGACACATTGCACGAGTTTGCAGGTCCGGGAAGAAGACTAACGACAACAAAAAGACTACTAAGGAAAAGTACAGGAAAGTACAAAAGATGACGGACAGTAGTTCCGAAGACCAGAAGAGCGATAGTGAATCCGGGAACAAGAGACTAAGCTGTCTCAAACTACACAACGTAATCGCAAAAGAGGATCACCGAACCATTTGGGTCACCCTCACGATAGCAGGGTCCCAAGTCAAAATGGAATTGGATACAGGATCAGCCCTGACCGTCATGAATCGACGAGACTACGAGCGGCTATTCTCACACATACCCTTGAAAGACACATCCATTGTCTTGAAGACATATACGGGGCAGAAAGTATACCCCAGAGGGAAAATAAGGGTGCCTGTCGAATACAACGGCAAGGAAATACAGAAATTGTATCTGTACATACTGCAAGATGGTGGACCACCGTTATTGGGACGTGAATGGATCAGAAAAATAATTTTAGACTGGCACTCCATTCAGGCACTGACTGTGGCTGGTAAAAAGGATGGCGACGTCACACCTGGGCGATTGTCAAAAAATCTTAGCTAACGCTAAAGAGGTATTTCAACAAGGACTGGGAACTCTTAAAGGCGTAACCGCCTCGATAAAAATAGAAGAGAATGCAATTCCCAAGTTTTTCAAAGCAAGACCGGTACCGTATGCAATTCGCCCAGCCGTCAAGGCAGAGCTGGAGAATCTGGAGAATGCAGGCGTGTTATCTAAGGTAGACTGGAGCGAGTGGGCGACACCCATCGTTCCTGTCATGAAGAAAACGTTAAACAATAAGTCAGAGGAGCCAAGGAAGGTTCGCATCTATGGGGGCTTCAAGGTGACTGTGAACCCAGTCCTTCACACAGTACAGTATCCTCTTCCGAGGATAGAAGATATTTTCGCCTCACTATCTGGAGGGAAACGTTTTACAAAAATTGACCTAGCGCAAGCATATTTGCAGATGGAGGTTGAAGAATCCTCTAGGAAATATCTCACGATAAACACTCACAAAGGTCTTTACCAGTATAATCGACTGGTATTCGGAGTAGCATCAGCTCCGGCTATATGGCAAAGAGCGATGGAACAAGTCCTGCAAGGGATTCCGGGGACTCAGTGTTACTTGGACGACATCCTAGTGACAGGTGAAAATGACAGTGAACGCCTTGCCAACCTAGAGCAGGTGCTCACTAGACTAAGAGAACATGGGCTACGAGCCAATCACCCCAAGTGCGAGTTTTTTAAGAAACAAATATCGTATTGTGGCCACGTAATTGATGAAGAGGGGTTACATAAGTCCCCTGACAAAATTGAAGCGGTAGTTAAGGCTCCAGCGCCTGAAAATGTGTCGCAACTGAGGTCATTCCTCGGATTGGTGAATTACTACCATAAGTTTTTGCCGAATTTGTCCACAATTCTGCACCCACTGAACGCCCTGCTACAAACTGGAGTAGCATGGAAATGGAGCGATGAATGTAAGCGGGCCTTTCAGACGTGTAAAGGCCTGATCACTTCAAGAGAAGTATTGGCTCACTACAACCCATCTCTACCGATAAGACTGGCGTGTGATGCGTCTCCCTACGGCATTGGAGCGGTACTGTCACATAAATCGCTTGATGGTTCAGAGAGGCCGATAGCTTTTGCGTCACGCTCGTTAACTGCAGCCGAGCGTAACTACGCCCAGATTAACAGAGAGGCCCTCAGCCTGGTGTGGGGGGTGAAGAAGTTCAATCACTACCTGCACGGACAGAAATTTACTCTACTAACTGATCATCAACCTCTTGTCTCCATTTTCAACCCTAAGAAGGGCGTCCCGATAATGACAGCACAACGGCTACAGAGGTGGTCCCTTTTCCTAGGGGCACACCAATATGACATCGAGTACAAAGGAACTAAACAGCATGGGAATGCTGATGGATTGTCGCGCCTACCGTTGCCGACGGTGGAAGAAGCACCTGCAGTGGATCCTGTGGAGATATTCCACTCGACCATAGTCGAATGTCTACCTGTGACGAATGCAAACATAGAAAAGGAAACACGAAATGACCCGACACTCTCCAGGGTCTATGATTTAACGGTGAAGGGATGGCCAGCACATGGCGAACCACTGTTGCCAGCATTCTCGCCGAGAAGAGAACAGCTGTCAGTGTGCCGAGGAACCTTGATGTGTGGATCCAGAGTAGTAATTCCACCCAAATTGAAGGATAGAGTGCTCAATGAGCTTCATGAGGGTCATCTGGGAGGGGTAAAAATGAAGAACTTAGCCAGAGCGTTTGTGTGGTGGCCGGGAATCGATAGAGAAATCGAAGAGATGACCAAGAGCTGTACAGGATGCCAGAAGGTCCAAAACACCCCACCACAAGCCCCTCTACATCCATGGGAGTGGCCCTCATCTCCATGGCAAAGGGTACACATTGATTTTGCTGGTCCATTTATGGACTCGATGTTTTTAATTGCGGTGGATGCACAAAGTGGCCAGAGGTAATAAAAATGTCCTCAACCACCACAGAAAAAACTATCACAGTCTTACGAACCATATTCGCCAGAAATGGGCTGCCTGAACAGATTTGCTCCGACAATGGACCACAGTTTGTGTCTGAAGAGTTCCGGAGGTTCTTAAAGAACAATGATGTTAAGCATTACACATCCGCCCCATATCATCCAGCCACCAATGGATTGGCTGAGAGGTTCGTTCAAACATTCAAAAAGGCTATCAAGGCAATGTGTAATGAAGACATACCCCTACAACACAAGGTGGATAACTTCTTGTTTGCCTACCGGAATGCGACACATGCGGTTACCAACCAAACTCCAGCCATGATGTTCTTCAATCGAAGACTAAGATGCCGCTTGGATTTGGTTAAGCCAAACATCAGAAGAGATGTGGAGAACAGGCAGTTTCAGAATATGAATGAAAGGCCAACCAGGAGTTTCAAGATAGGTCAACCAGTTTTGGCCCGGGACTACCGCACAGAGAAATGGCAGCCAGGAACGATCTGCACACGGCAAGGACTTCTAATGTATACCGTGGACGTTGGAGAGAGCATTGTAAGATGCCATGCTGACCAGATTCTAGAGTCACTGGAAAACGTCAAATCTACACCACGATCCTATACACCAGGTGATGAAACCGAAGCGCCAGGGACCCGGGTTCAAATCTGGCCTCGGGTGACTGTCTGTGTGGAGTTTGCACATTCTCCCCGTGTTTGCGTGGGTTTCCTCCGGGTGCTCCGGTTTCCTCCCACAGTCCAAAGATGTGCAGGTTAGGTTGATTTGGCTATGATAAATTGACCCTTAGTGTTAGGGGATTAAATACGTGGGGTTACAGGGATAGGGTGGGATATGTGTCAGTGCAGGCTCGATGGGCCGAAATGGCCTCTATCTGCACTGTGGGGATTCTGTGATTCTGTGATCTACCTCAGAATCGGTGATATTGGAAGCAGATGAACCAAACAACGACGTTGATCCCGAATCAACTTTGCCAGAAGAACCTGATACCCCAAAGAGGCGTTATCCGGACAGAATCAGGAAGCCTCCTCAAAGACTGAATTTATAATTGATTAACTTCAGCTAATGTATATAGCAACTGTAATTGTAAATATGTTATTTAATTATTAATCGAATGTTATGTACTGTTTAGCTAAAAGGGGAGGAATTGTAGTGTATGTACCTTGAAGAAGGAACTATATTCTGCAGCCCCTGTATACTGCAGTACCAGTAGTGACCACCCCTGTATATAAGCCTGTGTAGTAACTTTGTATAGTAGTTCCAGTTTTGTCTCCATTCAATGAACACCTGTTATAACCAACTTCTGCAGTCCGTGTCTCAATTACACACGGACATTACAGTTGTGGCCTGTAGCACTTCCATTAAGTACCACTTATTAGGCCGCATGTAGACCTGGTTTTCATTCAGGGCAACTCAATATTGCAGAGGGAACCTCAAACAGTCGTTAGGCTCCTTATTTGAATATGTAAAGGTCCGAACGCCTGTTTCAGATATGGGCCTTGGACGCCTATTTTTTGACTACACCAATACGATGGGCAGCGCACTTCTAGCTTGTAATGATCGTGCACTTCCTGCATGCTTTATTAGAGTCTGAAAATGATGCGCCGTGCCATTGAAGTTCTAGGCCACAGTTCCTCAACCAAGTGGGTGGGTCGATGATCTTTTTTCAGGACACCATCGGTTTGATTGTTATCCAACAAGAAGGAGGTATGCAGTGCAGTGGTGGTTGACTTGCCATCTGAATGCAGCATTTACATTTATTGCCACGGTGCTGCTCATTTTGCAAGTTGTGGTAATACTGACTCCTCTAGATTCCTGATTTACTTTACAACATTACAACTGAAGTAGGGCTGCTGTTACGGACAGTGCTGTAAGGTGATGGGGACATGAGTGTATCAATGTGCAATACCACAAGTCTGTCATAATACCGCACTATGCGAATGCAATTATTAGTGGCTCAGGAAATACATTAGTACATACTGGTCTGGATTTTGCAGTGGTAATGACGGCGAAGCTGTCAACATTCGCTGTTATTACCCCTCTGAAACTGACAGCAACTTCAGGATTTAACGCATGCACAGATAAACACAGAAATCCAGAAGTTGCAGTCAGTCATTTCCTGCTCCACCACAGGTTGTGCTGTGGAACTACCCAATCAATTCAAATCACACTGAAGGACAAAAACTTCTCCTATTGTGGAATGTCAAATTTTTCCATTAATATGATTAAGGATTACATGATTTTTAAAATATTTTTTTAAAGAAAGTTTGATATTTCAGCTTCTACCTTAAACCTATGTGTTTGTCCCAATCTTTATTTCACTCTGTAAAATTTATAAGAAGTAAATTATAATCTGTGTCTTTTACTTCCTGGTTTGCTGTCTGTGAGAATAATTCAATGTGATTGGCTGCTCAGCCTACTTGATGACATCACTGTTGCTGGAGATTTGCTTGATTTGGCACCAGATTCAAACTAACATTGGGAGAGGTGAAAATCACACCACAGAGATCACTAGATCCTTGTGGGCAGTTATCTTAAGAGGTCAGAGGCGACTGCTGTCGCTTCGCCGCTGACCGCAAATTCCAGGCTATTAATTTGCTATTTGTATTTTTTCCATTTGATTCTTACCCTAAAGGAGGAACATTCAATTAGTCTGTTCTCTTCATTGTTCCATTCCTCTTCATTTCCCTTCATCTTAAAATTCTGCAGGTATTAAGCATTACGTAGAAGTTTAACATCTCCTCTTTTAGCAAGCAGCTAATATAAAGGCAGCATAACATAAATAGGTTTGCCACCCTGTTTATATTCTATACTACTTTTAATAATTGAATTACTATGAAATTTTAATACACTGTAATTAACTTGCTTCATACCCATTTCTTTTATGAATATATGTGAAATTCAGACAGTGTTTTACTTTAGGCTTTTAATTCTTTTTATTTGCCAATCAATTCACTGATGCTTGTTGATACTGACTGTAAGCAGTGACCAAAGAGCTAAACCAGATTTATAATCCAAGGTGATTTGAGCCAGAAGCTTTTGGGCTAAATGGCAAAAATAATAGATTTTGCCCAATCTGAGTAATTGTTGGTTTAGAATTAGATGACTAATTACTATTATTTCTGGTGAGCACTCTTACTTATTCACAAAATGAAATGAAACACTCAGAAGCATGGGGTTTTACATCGATTAAAAAAAACTGGATTTAGGAGGAACCTTAAATCCAAAACTGGGGAGAGGCAGGCCCCTCCCTCTTCTATCCCAAGTTAATATATTAAAATTCTTATATGGGTTCCATAATCCATTGATAACTATGGGTATAACAATGTCACTAGTTACTGGTCAGGACTCCCTGTCACTAATTGGCGATTTAATAGAATTTAAATTGTTAATCTGAACAGTGGCTGGTCACAGCTGCTTGTCATAAATACATGGTACTGTATTATCTTTTCCCCACAAATCACTCAAAATGCTTTCTGAAAAAAATTTCACCCACCTTTTTTCTAATTTTTAAAATAAAGCTTTAAACAAATAAAAATGAAAACATTTGCATATTTCACACTGTTGGATAAGTACTTTACCCTTTTAAAAGATTTGAAAAGATAGAGACAGCAATATGTCTGATCATTCACTTCATTTATTGACAAAACATTAATCTTAAACACCCATACAGTGCAGCACACATCAGCCTTACGTCTAACACTTACATGTGTAAATTTCACGATTAACCATGCAAATGGCTTCTCCCAGCCTGTTCAAGCCACCAGGTCTTGAAGGTAGCAAAAGGTCTTTCTAACTAAGCAAAAACATTGCATCTCTTATACCATTTTCTTTATGCTCTGCTTCCTGCTGGATGCAACACTATCTGATGTTTTATGACTAGCCAGTTGTTCGAACAGACTGCCAAAGATGAGAGGCCTCATCTCTTTTCATACCATACTGTTACTTATCATTGCTTTGTTGTAAACAACCTTTGATGAAAGCTCTATAGCAACATATTGCCTCTTACATTGCAGCAATCTCCTTCTCTTACACAACCCCCTGCTGTGATGAAAAGCCTGTGTTTCAAAAGCCTATGGCCCAGATTTTGCGTTGCGAATAACGGTGAGGCTAACAGTGTTCACTGCTATTATGGAGTAAATAGAACAGCAACTTCTGGCGCCTGCACATGCGCAGTTAAACGCAGAAATCTAGAAGTTGTTGTCAGATATACCCCGCTCCGCCACAGGGTGCAGCATAACAGTCCTCGCCGATAGACTCAGCACTGAAATGAATGCAATGGCGTGAACTTGTGGTACTTGCCTACTAGTTCCCCACTAAAGACGCCAGGGAAAGTTAGGGCTGCTGCATTCAGGAGTAAGTGAATTTTTAACGGCGTGATAAATAATAATTACTGCCAAACAACCTCGCCGGCCTGAAAATTTTATTTTGGAAGTGTGGAGTCTCATTCCTTCAGAAGTTAATAAGTGTTGGAGATTTAAAAAAATGATTTTTACTTTTTCTGTCTGTCTCTTTTATCTCTCTCTTAATCCCACCTGTATTTCCCAATCGTTATTTCGCTTTCAGTACATGATTTAAATATAATTTAAACTTCCTGCTTTATACTTTCTGGTTTAGACTGCATGGCTCAGTCAGGATTCTTCAATTTGATTGGTTGAAGAGCCTTGCTGTTTCTCACAGATGCCACAGACCCCCTGTAGAGGGCACCGTGCTGGATTAGACACTGGATTAGAGCAGGACTCTGCTCTAAAGCCCGCAAATACTTTGTGGCAAGCGGTCAGCAAGGTGAATGTCAAGCACCGTTCCTTCGTTGCCGACTGCAAAATCCGGGCTTATGTGTTTCAATCCTAACAACAGTAAGCTCAATATTATCCACCTAGTTTATTTATTTAATAATCTATATGTGCCTATCTTTACAGTACAATGTCCTTGGTTCTGAAATTCATCTTCCTCCAATGTTATCAGCATTGTTGACAGGAAAAGACGGGCTTTGAGAAGATGGTTTAAACCAATTCTTTCTACATTACTGTTCTGTCTTTTTTCTGTATTAGAATAATGTAAAAACTTATCTATATTCTTGCACACACTAACATAATTAAATGTATCTATTGAATTGCCTTTTGTTTTTTTTAATGTTTTCATTAAAGTTTTTACTTGAAGACCTCTGCCTCTCCCAAAAGCCAGAGCTTAAACTTGATATTTTTGCCCAGAGCTGTGGTTCTCTTAGCTTGTTACAAATTTCATGTCTGCGCTAGATAGTCTTTCAAGTTCAGTGTTGATGGCCATTCCCATAAGTGGATCCTATGTGCCTTGTGATCAGGACTTTACCTTTATTGCCCAACAGCTAGCCATATGATAGTGTGATCTGAAGCAGTGACACTGAGGTCTCTTGTTGTCTGTACTGGTTACTGGATTACATGTACCCCAATGAGTTTTTCCTACCTTCCAGAAAGTGGACTGGAAAGTACTCTAGTCAGACAGGGTCAATTGGAAACCAAGAAATTGATTTATTTTACACAATAGCACTAAACAGAATACAGTTGTCAGAAATTCAATCTACCTCATATCGCTTCTCGTAACATGGAAAACAACAAAGTATGTCACACTACTTTCGTTAATAGACTAAATTTACAAGCAATTCCAAATCTGGCCAACACTACCCTTTCTCTTACAATACATACATGCAAGTGTGTTACGTTCTCAGCCTGGATCTCAGCCTGGAGACACTCGATCCCTTCCTGATTGATTGGTGGTTTCAAGATGGCGAACATTTAGAAGCAACCAAGTAAAGCCTGAGGAAACAATCTACTCCCATCTCTTTCTTGCCTAGCTATCTACATTGGTGACTTTAATAACCACCATACAGACTGCGGTTACTCATATTCAATGAAGATAGTGATCAGTTACACAGTTATGCCTCTAGTAATAACCTTGTCCTGATCCACTACCCTAGAATGGCACCTTCCGCTCAGCAAAATGGTGTCAAGACCACTCCCTTCACATCTGCTGGGTGACATCAATCAACAGCTATCGACAACCAACATCATGCACCGTTCTTGATGACTTTCCACGCAGTCAATACTGAACATCACTTATATATGTCAGACTGCAACTACCACTCATCAAAAGTACAAGAAAATCCTGATGGAACTTTGTTTACAGAGATTGCTAAATGAATCACTGTTATTATCCTACGGCATAACATTCCAATTGAGGAAGCTCAGAAACAATTTTGTGGCACCCTCTGGAAATTTGCAAAATCCACAGTCTGTCCTGGCTTTCGCCCTTTGTCCACGCCGTGCCCCTTTGAAACTGTACGAGGCTTCTGGCAACCCAAATATTGCAGGCCACCTACTTGACTCAGTTGATGCTGCTTGTCAAGCCCATTGGGAAGAAACAACCTCACAGATGTATTTTACTCACTCAAGTCATAAAAGATGGACCCTCATCGATCGCCTGGATCCTACTCAATGTCCACCAGCACAGACCTGACCATCTGTGTCGTGCCAGTCACTTATTAAAAACGGCAAGAGTCCCCTGCAACAATGTCTTTGAACGGAAAGTACGTGATGAATGGTGCCACTTTTGTTGAAATACTCAAAACAAGGACCCTCCACCAGCCTACACACCATTAGAACTTGACTTTGCGCTACATAATATGAAACCTGGTATCACAGATATGACAAAATATACCCTGAATTTTTGAAGAACCTTGGTCCACATGCTTGTAATTGGCTATCATATTTATTCACTCGTGTCATCCACGAAGGCCAAATTCCAGCAGGATGGCGCTGAGCAAACATCATTGGTTTACTTAAGCCAGGCAAGGACTCACAGCTGGTAGCAAGCTACTAACCAATCTCCCTCCCGAGTTAGAAACAGAAAATGCTGGAAATACTCAGGTCAGGCAGCATCTGTGGAGAGAGAAACAGAGTTCACGTCTCAGGTCACTGACCTTTCATCAGGACTCCTGAGTGTTTGTTACAAGATGCTCGAGCGACTGATTCTCCAGCGTATGTCTCCAATAGTCGATTTTGTGCTGAGCCCAGACCAAGCTAGTTTCCGTCTTGGCTGCAGTACTTGTGACCAAGTACTTGCCCAAACCACCTTCATTTAAAATGGCTTTCAGTAAAACCTTACAACTGGTGTTGTCGTCCTCAATCTAACAGCAGCCTATGATATGGTCTGGCATATTAGTCTTCCGGTGAAAATATTGAGAGACCTGCCATATTAGGCCAGTTGCTTGGTTAAATTAGCAATGGGGCTGAAGTTTCAGTACAGGAAACTTTTTTAAAATCCGGCACGGAGGGACTGACGTGGTGCCGGTTCATCAAAAATTCCGGATAACCGAACGCTATAGTAAAAGATAGGGAGAGCTGACAGCTCCATATAAAGCAACAAACCCTGTTGCTTAGCAAGAACTGTAGAACAATGAACACAAGTTTCAAGCGTCTCTGTAGCTTAGCAACAGCTGCAGCCACACCCTTGCACAGCACAGATGGAAGAAGGCAAATACCAATATGAAGTAAAACCTACTCCTGAATTTTTGCCAGTTAACCAAGTATAGTAATCTGGGATGTTATTCCTGGGACACAGAGTGGACGCCACCAGGCTCCATCCACTCAAGGAGAAGGTACAAGCACTGCAGGACACCCCTGCTCCTACAAATGTGGCTGAGTTAAAAGCTTACCTGGGACTGCTGAACTATTATAACAGGTTTTTACCAAACTTGTCAACTGTGTTAGCATCTCTTCACAAACTACTGCGCAAGGAGACACAGTGGCAGTGGGGAGAGGAGCAGGGGGTTTCATTTGAACAGTCCAAGAAACTGATGCTGTCGTCAGATGTGCTGGTTCACTACAATGCAGAGAAAGACATCATTCTCTCTTGTGATGCTTCACCTTACGGAGTGGGGGCAGTTCTTTCACACTGCATGGAAGATGGAACTGAAAGACCAATAGGGTTTATGTCCCGAACTCTAACACCAGCGGAAAAAAACTATTCCCAGTTAGACAAAGAGGGGTTAGCAGTAATGTTTGGGTTACAGAGGTTCCACAAGTACATATATGGCAGGAAGTTCACCATATGCACCGATCATAAACCTCTTCTCTCTCTTTTCAATGAAATGAAAGCAGTTCCACAGATGGTGTCACCCCGGATCCAGAGGTGGGCCGTGACGTTGAGGGCATATGAGTATGTCATCGTCTAAAAGGCAGGCAAGTACCATGGGAACACAGATGCTTTGAGCCGTCTTCCACTGCCAGGCACACCTATCTGTGCAGCTCCAAAGGACAGAGTGTTGGTGTTGGAGGACACTGACACGGCACTTGTGACTGCAGAGCAAGAACATGGACAAGTAAAGATCCAGTACTGTCTAGAGTTCGAGAATATGTGGTGAGGGGATGGCCACAGCATCCGGAAGGGGCTGACTTCACACCCTACAGTGTCAGGAAAACAGAGCTGAGTGTGCAGGATGGTTGCATGTTGTGGGGAGCACGAGTGATTATTCCACAGCCAGCACGACAGTCTATCCTAGAGCAACTACATCAGTGTCATCCTGGGGTCTCGCGTATGAAAGCCTTGGCTAGGAGTTACTTGTGGTGGCCAAAGCTAGATGAGGAGATAGAAAATCTAGTCAAGACATGCAGCACTTGTCAGGAACACCGGAAGGCACCAGCAGCGGGTCCTCTCCACCCCTGGGAGTGGCTGGATAAACCATGGAGAAGATTGCACTTAGATTATGCGGGTCCATTTATGGGGAAGATGTTCCTCATAATCAATGATGCACATTCCAAATGGATGGATGTTTATCCCGTAAATTCTGCTTCCGCCACTACTACTATAGACTGCCTGCATTGGAGCTTCAGTAATCAAGGGCTACCGGAGATCGTGGTAAGTGACAATGCCACTTGTTTTGTGAGTACAGAGACAAAAGAGTTCTTGAAAAAAATGGCATAGTGCAGGTGACCTCGGCTCCATATCATCCGTCCTCAAATGGACTTGCGGAGAGAGCCGTACAAACATTTAAAGAGATGATGAAAAAAAGTGCAGAAGGGAGTTTAGCAGCCAAAGTGTCTCAGGTTCTGTTCAGCTACAGAATAACACCTCAATCCACCACCGGACTCTCTCCTGCTGAGTTGTTATTAGGTCGTAGACTACGCTCCACTCTTGACCTTGTCCACCCAGACCTAAAAAGGAAAATGGAAAACAGACAAAACAAACAAAAAGAGAACCATAACAAAAGAACAAAGAGCCGAAGTTTGGGAGAAGGAGATGCGTTCCTTACCAGGAATTTCAGTTATGGACCCAAGTGGATTCCTGGCTTCATAGACTCAATGACCGGTCCCGTATCATACAAGGTCATGTTGGGTGATGGTAGGGTAGTACGCAGACATGTAGATCAAATACTTACCAGACAAGGGGAAATTGAAATGAAGGTTCCAGATGCAATGGCTGAGGACAGGTTTGCCCCCAGTTATCCAAGTGCATCTGTGGTGCCACCACCAGGGACAGAGACAATTCCACAGGAACCCATTCGTCAAGAGGAAACCATCGTTGCAGAGTCAGATACTCCGAGCACTGCTCAGGAGCAGCTGGTGGCTTCACCACAAACAAGCAGGGACTTTACTGTCAGACGTTCACAAAGGTCTCGCAAGCCACCAGAGAGATTGATACTGACCTGTTAGATTCGTCAAGTATGGAACATGTTGAATGGAGACTTATGTGACCCTTAGGAATGGTTGTTTGTTAAGAAATTCATACATGAAATCTTAGGGAGGAGGGATATAGTAATCTGGGATGTTATGATTAAGGTTATCCACCAGGTGGTGCTGTAGCCAATGCTGCTGCTAAGGTCAGGGGTTTGCTTCCTGTTAAGGTCAGGGGTTTGCTTCCTGTTAGGTCAGCAAAGGTGCAATGCCTGGATGCAGGCCTGCCTGGTTGTTTCGCAGTCGTTTAATAAAGTACTCATATTAATTCTAATACCTCACCTCTTCGAGTTCCTTGTCTCACTATATGGAGTTATCACACCGAGATTTCCGGTTATTTAGGTGCCGGTAAATCGAAAGTTTCCTTACATAGCTGACCGTACAAGCTTGTGGAGATACCAAATCATTGGATTTTTTAGTGACTATCTTATCTATGGCCCCTAGTTCTGGTCTCCCCCACAAGTGGAAACATCTTATCTACATCTACCCTATCAACCCCTTTCATAATCTTAAAGACCTCTATCAGGTCACCCCTCAACCTTCTCTTTTCTAGAGAAAAAAAGAGCCACAGCTTGTTCAATCTTTTCTGATAGGTTACCTCTCAGTCCTGGAATCATCCTTATAAATCAATGCTGATGACAGTGCCTTTGACAGTCAAGCTAGTGACTTTTTTCCATTCTTGGGGTGTGGGCTTTGCTGGCAAGGAGATCATTTATTGCCCATCCCTAGTTGTCAACTGAGTAGCTTATTAGTAATCTTCAGCAAGCAGTTAAGTGTCAAGCACTATGATGTGAGACAGATGTGAGCCACATATAGGCCAGACCAGGTAAGGACAACAGGTTTCCTTCCCTAAAAAAGACATTAGTGAACTAATTGGGTTTATACAACAATCCGTTGGTTCATGGTCAGTTGTGCTGATACCAGTTTTATTTTACTTTCAGATTATTTTCTACCCTCAAAACTATGCTCTCTAATGATATGAAACACATGGCGCCTTCAACCAAGTACCACAAAGATTGTGTCCTCCGTCTCTCATGTGGACAATGTTAGCGCCTCTCGTGAATTCACTATCATGTTAAATGGTCAACTTTTCAAACATGATGCTCACCTTGTTTACTTGGGCGTCACCCTCGACGATCCCTAACCTACAAAACCATCCACTGAAAATTGCTGAGAACGTCAAAACCCGAAATAACCTAATCGCTAAATTGCCGGCTCTACCTGGGGAGAGATGTTTCCACTTTATTCTCATTGCTCTCGAACTCGCTCACCACACACTCGCTGCTTTACGTCTTGTATCAGACACATTGATCCCTACCTCCCTCCCATGGTTACCAGTCCTCTGCAACATAGCTCTTTTACATCTTCATCATTCAGATGCAGCAGCAAAATTGGTGACAAAAATCATGTCGCCAATTCACACTGATTTTGTTCTATCCACCAACAAACAGTGAGACTCTCTTCAAGACACCTAATATTGTCAACCTTTCCTGATTCCTTTGGCTTTTTCTTACCAACTCGCTGGGATGAAGAGTGGACAGAAAATACTCCCATAAATCACATCATCTCTGACCCTACCGACCATCACCAGGATCCTACCAACCATCTTGTAGTTGGGATTCTCAACCACTTTCAAACTGGAGAGGCAAATCTTCACCTATAGAGCCTTCAGACAAATACAACCCATGGCCCACATTATTGAATCATGCTCAATAACTAAGCTATCTCATGTTTTGCATGCTGGTGATGACAATACTCTAAGATGGCTGGAATTTTATGTTGATCTGTATATGCTAAAAATAATAGTAACTGGCTGATTAGAAAGTAACATAGAAACATAGAAGATAGGAGCAGGAGTAGGCCATTCGGCCTCTCGAGCCTGCTCCGTCATTCAATGAGATCATGGAGGCCTCTCTGCTTCCCTGATGGTTTCTAATTCAAACATCTGCAGACTGTCCTTGTCCCAGCGAGCCAAGAAAAGCTTGACCTCTGATCCTCCCCCAGCTCTCTGTGCTTGTTGAGCTGTCCATCAAAACTGCTTAAATCAGAAGCTTCCCTCCCCACCCCCTGCCCTTATAGCACCTACATGGCCTGTTCAGCTAAAATTCCAGCTGAGCTCAATAACGGGACACCATTCCAACATCACATCTAATTTCCCCTCTGCAATGTGTTGACATAGTGGTTATGTTACTGGACTAGTAATCCAGAGGCCTGGACTAATGATCTGGACATGGAGCTCAAGTCCCACCACGGCAGCTGGGGAATTTAAATTCAGTTAATTAAATAAATCTGGAATAAAGCGCTAGTATCAGTAATGGTGACCATGAAACTATCGGATTGTCATAAAAACCCATCTGGTTCACTAATGTTCTTTAGGGAAGGAAATCTGCCGTCCTTACCTGGTCTGGCCTATATGGGACTCCAGACCCACAGCAATCTGGTTGACTCTTAACTGCCCTCTGAAATGGCCTAGCAAGTCACTCAGTTGTAAAAAAACCGCTACGAAAAACAATAAAACCGGATGGACCACCCGGCATCGACCTCAGCTTCAGACATGACAATGGCACACCCAGCCCAGTCGACCCTGCAAAGTCCTCCTCACCAACATCTGGGGACTTGTGCCAAAATTGGGAGAGCTGTCCCACAGACTAGTCAAGCAACAGCCTGACATAGTCATACTCACAGAATCATACCTTTCACCAATGTCCCAAACTCCTCCATCACCATCCCTGGGTATGCCCTGTCCCACTGGCAGGACAGACCCACCAGGAGTGACGGCACTGTGGTATACAGTTGGGAAGGAGTGGCCCTGGGAGTCCTCAACATTGACTCCAGACCCCATGATCTCATGGCTTCAGGTCAAGCATGGGCAACACCACTTGGAAGAAACACAGAGTAGCAAGGGCACAGAATGTACTCTGGGTGGGGGACTTCAATTTCCATCACCAAGAGTGGCTCCGTAGCACCACTACTGACCGAGCTGGCTGAGTCATGAAGACATGGCTGCCAGTCTGGGCCTGCGACAGGTGGTGAGAGAACCAACATGAGGGAAAAACCAACTTGACCTCGTCCTCACCAATCTACCTGTCGCAGATGCATCTGTCCATGACAGTACTGGTAGCAGTGACCACCACGCAGTCATTGTGGAGATGAAGTCCCGTCTTCACACTGAGGACACCCTCCATCGTGTTGCGTGGCACTACCACCGTGCTAAATGGGATAGATTCAGAACAGATTTCGCAGCTCAAAACCGGGCATCCATGAGGTACTGTGGGCCATCAGTAGCAGCAGAATTGTATTCAACCACAATCTGTAACTTCATGGCCCGGCATATCCCTCACTCTACCATTACCATCAAGCCAGGGGACCAACCCGGGTTCAATGAGGAGTGCAGAAGAGCATGCCAGGAGCAGCACCAGGCATACCTAAAAATGAGGTGCCAGCCTGCAAAACAGGACTATGTGCCTGCTAAAAACCAGAAGCAGCTTGCTATAGACAGAGCTAAGCGGTTCCACAATCAACGGATCAGATCAAAGCTCGACAGTCCTGCCACATCCAGTCGTGAATGGTGATGGACCATTAAACAATTAACGGGAGGAGGAGGCGCCATGAATATCCCCATTCTCAATGATGGTGGAGCCCAGCATGTGAGTGCAAAAGACAAAGCAGAAGCGTTTGCAACCATCTTCAGCCAGAAGTGCAGAGTGGATAATCCATATCGGCCTCCTCCCGAGGTCCCCACCAGCCAGTCTTCAGCCAATTCGATTCACTCCACGTGATATCAAAACACGGCTGAGCGCACCGGATATAGCAAAGGCTATGGGCCCCAACAACATCCCAGCTGTAGTGCTGTAGACTTGTGCTCCAGAACTAGCCACGCCTCTAGCCAAGTTGTTCCAGTACAGCTACAACACTGGCATCTATCCGACAATCTGGAAAACTGGCCGGATATGTCCTGTCCACAAAAAGCAGGACAAATCCAATCCGGCCAATTACCACCCCATCAGTCTACTCTCAATCATCAGCAAAGTGATGGAAGGTGTCATCAACAGTGCTATCAAGCGGCACTTACTCACCAATAACCTGCTCACTGATGCCCAGTTTGGGTTCCACCAAGACCACTCGGCTCCCGACCTCATTACAACCTTGGTCCAAACACGGACAAAGGAGCTGAATTCCAGAGGTGAGGCGAGAAGGACTGCTCTTGACATCAAGGCAGCATTTTACCGAATGTGTCATCAAGGAGCCCTAGTAAAACTGAAGTCAATGGGAATCGGGGGGGAAACTCTCCACTGGTTGGAGTCATACCTAGCACAAAGATAGATGGTTGTGGTGGTTGGTGGTCAATCATCACAGCCCCAGGACATCGCTGCAGGAGTTCCTCAGGGCAGTGTCCTAGGCCCAACCATCTTCAGCTGCTTCATCAATGGCCTTCCCTCCATCAAAAGGTCAGAAGTGGGGATGTTCACTGATGACTGCAGTGTTCAGTGCCATTCGCAACTCCTCAGATAATGAAGCAGTCCATGCCCGCATGCAGCAAGACCTGGACGACATTCAGGCTTGGGCTGATTAATGGCAGGTAACATTCGCGCCACACAAGTACCAGGCAATGACTATCTCCAACAAGCAAGCGTCTAACCACCGCCCCTTGACATTCAATGGCATTACCATCGTCAAATCCCCCACCATCAATATCCTGGGGTCACCATTGACCAGAAACTTAACTGGACCAGCCACATAAATATTGTGGCAACAAGAGCAGGCCAGAGGCTGGGTATTCTGCGGCGAGTGTCTCAACTCCTGACTCCCCAAAGCCTTTCCACCATCTACAAGACACAAGTCAGGAGTGTGATGGAATAATCTCCACTTGCCTGGATGAGTGCAGCTCCAACAACACTCAAGAAGCTCACCGCCATCCAGGACAAAGCAGCCCGCTTGATTGGCACCCCATCCACCAGCTTAAACATTCACTCCCTCCACCACTGGTGCACCGTGGCTGCAGTGTGTACCATCTACAAGATGCACTCACAAGAAACCCCACAGTGCAGATAGAGGCCATTTCAGCCCATCGAGCCTACACCGACACATATCCCACCCGATCCCCGTAACCCCTACACCAACACATATCCCACTCTATCCCCGCGTATTTAATCCCCCTAACACTAAGGGTCAATTTATCATAGCCAATCAACCTAACCCGCACATCTTTGGACTGTGGGAGGAAACCGGAGCACCCGGAGGAAACCCACGCAAACACGGGGAGAATGTGCAAACTCCACACAGACAGTCACCCGAGGCCAGATTCGAACCCGGGTCCCTGGCGCTGTGAGGCAACAGTGCTAACCACTATGCCACCGTGCTGCCCTGCAGCAACTCGCCACGGCTTCTTTGGCAGCAGCTCCCAAACCCACGACCTCTACCACCTAGAAGGACAAGGGCATCAGGCGCATGGGAACACTACCACCTCCAACGTCCCCTCCAAGTCATACACCAGCCTGACTTGGAAGTATATCGCCGTTCCTTCATCGTCGCTGGGTCAAAATCCTGGAACTCGCTCCCTAACAGCACTGTGGGAGTACCTTCACCACACAGACTGCAGCGGTTCAAGAAGAGGGCTCACCACCACCTTCTCAAGGGCAACTGGGGATGGGCAATAAATGCTGGCCTTGCCAGCAATGCCCACATCCCATGAATGAATTTTTAAAAAGCCATTGGCTGAAACTTATATGGTGCAAGACAAACACAATTGTTAGCAACTTCACTTAATCTACATTCCCAGATAGCTTGTACATTGTGTAAACTCTTATGTGCTGAATTTAACTAAATAGCAACATCTATCTATCTCTTCTATCTATCTATATATATAAATCGGTCGATCTGTCCTTCTGTCTGTCTGTCATCACGTGTGCATCTGTCGGGTATGCGCTCAAAAGTTACAGGGCGTACCTACGCGCGCGTTAACTCCAAAGAAAGCTTACGCTTCCGGGACGGTCGTAAGCATATTTAATTTTCGGTCGGACGAAAATTGTTCGCGCCTTATGCAAAAAACCTTCAAAATTAAACTCATTATCAGCTAGCATTGATTGACTGACGTCAAGGTTCGACCAATCCTGTTCCGTCACGATTGCCCAATCCTACAGTACGGTCCCCTGATGGTTGGCCAATCGGTGTGTGTGTGGGCGGGACTATTCATTTTCAGCTCGGGGATGTGGTAGCCATTGTTTAACTACCAGCTCTGGCTTCAACTTCCAGCTCAAATGACTTCAGCTTCCAGCTAAAACTACTTTGAAAGTTAGTATCTCTTTTAAAAATAACATAAGATTTACCAAAAACGTTTTATAAGTACTTTCACTTTCATTTTTCAAGCTTTTAAAAGGTAGACAGACAGGGACACAGACAGGGCCCTAAAGCCTGGGACGCAATTTAAACCGCCTGCTCCAAAACAGCCCTGGCAACGCCGGGCTCCCCCCAGCTAGTATGCCGATAAATGAGGCATGGTGGCTGATATATATGCTACTTGATGGGGATTAAGAAAAAAAGTACTTGCATTTATATAGCACCTTTTACAACCTCAGGACGTCACAAAGTGCTTCAATGCCAATGAAATACTTTTGAAGTGTAGTTATAATCATAGAATGATACAGCACAGATGGTAGCCATTCGGCCCATCGGCTTTTTGGAAGAGCTACCAATTAGTCCCACTCCCCAGCTCCTTCTCCATAACCTTGCAAATGTTTTTCTTGTGGCAAATGCAGCAGCCAAATTGTGCACAGCAAGGTCCCACAAATAGCAATGACATAATGATCAGGTAATGGCCTAGAAATTAGATCATGCCCAAAAAACAGCCGCGCGGAGGGAGGGACGTGTGCTCCGTGCACCTGTTATATGGGTGTAGGGACCATGTGAAACTCATGCTGGGACCTCATTATCATGTGCCAGGAATGCAGCCAGCACTACCCACACTGCTTCTTGGCTGAATGCTTGTTCAGGATGGAAAATTGGGTGTCTCTGACACTACTTAAAGGCAACCAGTACCTCATATAAAGGTGAGGTGCATTCTGGCTGCAGACAGCAGGAAAGGTTCAGAGGTGCAAAATGGCTGAAAGAGGTCCAGAGAGGGCATCCAGATTCTCTGATGCAGTGTTGGAAGCTCTGGTGCAGGCAGGGGACAGGAGGAGGAAGATCCTGTTCCCCTCAGTGGGCAGAAAGCCCTCCAGGCAACACCTCTGCTGCCAGTGGGAAGAAGTTACTGAGGAGGTTAATTCAAGGAGTTTAGCTCAAAGGATGTGACTGCAGTGCTGAAAGATGTTTGATGACCTCATCAGTGTTGTCAAGATAAGAATGCTACCTTTTACCTGAATTAATCTCTCCTTGCACCTACTGCTTCACTACTCAATACTCCCACACCCCGCTTCTCATCACTCTCTTACAACCACTGCATCACCGTTCACTCCGCTTCCTTCCCCTACCACACGCTCTGCACCTCCTACTCTCATCGGTATTGCAACTCTCACTTCCCACACCTCACATCTTACACCCTGCGGACCAACTATTCCACCATGACAAACACCTCACTAGTGTCACCCTTTTTTGTTGCAGAAGGTTGCACACACAACATCAGACAGCAGGTGGCCATCAGAGAAGCCACGGGCTGCCTGCATTCCCTCTCCCCACTTGAGGAGGTTGTGCTGGACATCACAGACAGGGGGCCCGAGTTATGGCCATGGCAACGCTGGACCTGATGTTGTGCAGCGTCTCTTCACACCGTATCCTTTTTCCCTACTCACTTCTTTCTCACCCTACACACTCTGCATGACAAACCGCAGCTGCTTCAGCAGCCACTCATCTCTCTCTGCTCTCCCTTCATAGTGAATGATAACACTTGTCCCTCTCTTACATTTCAGGAACTGAAAATGTCAAGGCCCATGTGCCAATGCAGGAAGAGGAGGGAAGACTTCCTGAAGATGGGTCACTCGATCTAGCCATAGCAAGCACCAGCTAACAGACTGGCACCAACCATACTTTAGAGGCTAGGCCATAGAAGGGCTCTTTACGTGAATCACAGAGCACAAGTGTGTAGGAACTAGGGTGGGGGGGGATAGGACACAAGTGCCACCTCGTCAGAAGGTACAATCACATACCTGCTCTGCTGCCGAGGCCGATGCTGACTTTGAGGGCCCAGGCTGTCAAAAATGTCTGATGAACATACACCAAGCAATGCTAGTGCACTGGGCTGCTTGTCAGAAAGCTTGCGCACAATGGCCGAGAGGATGGAGGAGTCGAGCTCTGAATTATGTCAGGTCTGGAGCTTGGAGACCATTCTGCCAAATGTGGAGTTGTCAACACCATTGAACACTACAGTGCTGCTCATCATGATGGAGCCTCTGGTGATATCTCTGACAGCTTCCATGGAAGCTCAGCAGCGCTCCGAAAGCTTGTGATTTCAAATAAAGCTGTTGGACTATAACCTGGTGTTGTGTGACTTTTTACATTTGTCCACCCCAGTCCAACTCCGGCATCTCCACACCATGGCTACTATCGACACCACAAACTGCCGGCTCAAAGTGGAGAGGATCTCCAAGAAGATCGCGCATATCGACACAGACATCAAGTTTCTACAGAGATGCAAGAAAGCAGACAAGATCCCGAAAGGACTTCAGATCACTAACCCACTCAAGTCGACCTACAACACAGACTACGCTGAGAGACTCTGCCGTCGTACCTCTCGCACACTCCTCAACCATCTCGTACACCAGCTCTACAGCAGACGCCGCAACCTCGAAACCGAGATGGAGTCCATGTTCTCAGCCTGTGCTCAGGACGCAGCAGACCAGCTACGAGACACCGCCAAACAAACAAGGCAACGGAACTACGCTACCTACATGCACACCAAGAACAGGAAGCTTGAGAAACTTGGCATCACCAGCAGCAGTAACCAAGCCTCCCCCGGTACCACGGTTGAAACCACAGGGAAATCCATCGTCAACCTGTCCGACCACACCCTTCAACCAGACGAAATTGAAGTTCTCAGCCGAGGGCTCAATTTCTGCCCCACCACCAAAATGGACCCCATCGGTCTCGCGGCAGACACAGAGGAATTCATCAGGAGAATGAGGCTCCGGGAATTCTTCCACAAATCCCAAGATGTCAGCAGCGAACCCAATGAGACAATCAATGATCCGGAACAGCAGACAGAGGGATCCGCAGTGCAGCAACCGAAGAAGAAAGAGTCAAATTGGACCCCTCCGGAGGGTCGCTGCCCTAAGCTTGACATGTATGCTCAAGCTGTCAGGAGATGCATCAACGCCAGATTCATCAGCCGCACTCACAAGACAGTCCAGAATGTCACCCGAGCACAACGCAACGCCATCCACGCTCTCAAGACCAACCGCAACATCGTCATCAAACCAGCAGACAAAGGAGGTGCCATCGTCATACAGAACAGAACGGACTATTGCAAAGAAGTATACCGACAACTGGACAACCAGGAACACTACAGACAGTTACCCGCAGATCCGACCAAAGAACACACCCGCCAACTCAACAGACTGATCAAAACCTTCGACCCAGACCTTCAAAGCATCCTACATGCTCTCATCCCACGTACTCCCCGCGTGGGAGACTTCTACTGCCTCCCAAAGATACACAAAGCCAACACACCTGGACGTCCTATCGCATCAGGCAACGGAACCCTGTGTGAGAACCTCTCTGGATATGTCGAGGGCATCCTGAAACCCATCGTACAGGGAACCCCCAGCTTCTGTCGCGACACTACAGACTTCTTACAGAAGCTCAGCACCCACGGACCAGTTGAACCAGGAACACTCCTCGCCACGATGGACGTCTCGGCACTCTACACCAGTATCCCCCACGATGACGGCATCGCTGCGACAGCCTCAGTACTCAACACCAACAACAGCCAATCTCCAGACGCCATCCTACAACTCATCCGCTTCATCCTTGACCACAATGTCTTCACCTTCGACAACCAGTTCTTTACCCAAACACACGGAACAGCCATGGGGACCAAATTCGCACCCCAATACGCAAACATCTTCATGCACAAGTTCGAGCAAGACTTCTTCGCTGCACAGGATCTCCAACCAACGCTATACACCAGATACATCGACGACATTTTCTTCCTATGGACCCACGGCGAAGAATCACTGAAAAGACTACACGATAACATCAACAAGTTCCATCCCACCATCAAACTCACCATGGACTACTCCTCAGAATCAATCTCATTCCTGGACACACGAATCTCCATCAAAGACGGACACCTCAGCACTTCACTCTACCGCAAGCCCACGGACAACCTCACGATGCTTCACTTCTCCAGCTTCCACCCTAACCACGTTAAAGAAGCCATCCCCTATGGATAAGCCCTGCGAATACACAGGATCTGCTCAGACGAGGAGGAACGCGATGGACACCTACAGACACTGAAAGACGCCCTTGTAAGAACGGGATATGACGCTCGACTCGTCGATTGACAGTTCCGACGGGCCACAGCGAAAAATCGCATAGACCTCCTCAGAAGACAAACACGGGACACAACCAACAGAGTACCCTTCGTCGTCCAGTACTCCCCCGGAGCGGAGAAACTACGCCATGTTCTTCGCAGCTTTCAACATGTCATCGATGACGACGAACACCTCACTAAGGCCATCCCCACGCCTCCACTACTCGCTTTCAAACAGCCGCCTAACCTCAAACAGATCATCGTTCGCAGCAAATTACCCAGCTTTCAGGAGAACAGCAACCACGACACCACACAACCCTGCCACAGCAACCTCTGCAAGACATGCCAGATCATCAACACAGATACCATCATCACACGTGAGGACACCACCCACCAGGTACATGGTACATACTCATGTGACTCGGCCAACGTTGTCTACCTCATACATTGCAGGAAAGGATGCCCCGGAGCATGGTACATCGGCGAGACCATGCAGACACTGCGACAACGGATGAACGGACACCGCACAACAATCACCAGGCAGGAGTGTTCCCTCCCAGTCGGGGAACACTTCAGCAGTCAAGGACATTCAGCCTCCGATCTTCGGGTAAGCATTCTCCAAGGTGGCCTTCGAGACACACGACAACGCAAAATCGTCGAGCAGAAACTGATAGCCAAGTTCCGCACCCATGAGGACGGCCTCAACAGAGATCTTTGGTTCATGTCACGCTACATGTAACCCCACCTGATGCAGGGTCATCCAGACTCGAGTCGACATTGGCTTGTTCTCTCTACATGGATGCGGCCGGACCTGCTGTGATTTCCAGCCAAAAAAAAGAAAAAAAAAAAAAAAATGTTTTTTGTCTGTTTTTTTGTTTTTCATACAGACCCCAGCATCTGCAATATTTGACCCCTTGTGACCCCACCTCATTGTTCTTTGATGTAATGTTTCCCTGACTGACCTGTTTGGACACCATTCACACCTTTGACTGCTGTGATTATCTCTCTGCCGAGGTGTGATTAATGGCAGTTGGAAAGGTTACCTGTAAACATCTGACATGATTCTCTGACTATATAAGCTGTGTCTTTATGCATTTCTCCACTTCACCTGAAGAAGGAGCAGCGCTCCGAAAGCTTGTGATTTCAAATAAAGCTGTTGGACTATAACCTGGTGTTATGTGACTTTTTACATTTGTCCACCCCAGTCCAACTCCGGCATCTCCACACCATGGCTACTATCAACACCACAAACTGCCGGCTCAAAGTGGAGAGGATCTCCAAGAAGATCGCGCATGTCGACACAGACATCAAGTTTCTACAGAGATGCAAGAAAGCAGACAAGATCCCGAAAGGACTTCAGATCACTAACCCACTCCAGTCGACCTACAACACAGACTACGCTGAGAGACTCTGCCGTCGTACCTCTCGCACACTCCTCAACCATCTCGTACACCAGCTCTACAGCAGACGCCGCAACCTCGAAACCGAGATGGAGTCCATGTTCTCAGCCTGTGCTCAGGACGCAGCAGACCAGATACGAGACACCGCCAAACAAACAAGGCAACGGAACTACGCTACCTACATGCACACCAAGAACAGGAAGCTTGAGAAACTTGGCATCACCAGCAGCAGTAACCAAGCCTCCCCCGGTACCACGGTTGAAACCACAGGGAAATCCATCGTCAACCTGTCCGACCACACCCTTCAACCAGACGAAATTGAAGTTCTCAGCCGAGGGCTCAATTTCTGCCCCACCACCAAAATGGACCCCATCGGTCTCGCGGCAGACACAGAGGAATTCATCAGGAGAATGAGGCTCCGGGAATTCTTCCACAAATCCCAAGATGTCAGCAGCGAACCCAATGAGACAATCAATGATCCGGAACAGCAGACAGAGGGATCCGCAGTGCAGCAACCGAAGAAGAAAGAGTCAAATTGGACCCCTCCGGAGGGTCGCTGCCCTAAGCTTGACATGTATGCTCAAGCTGTCAGGAGATGCATCAACGCCAGATTCATCAGCCGCACTCACAAGACAGTCCAGAATGTCACCCGAGCACAACGCAACGCCATCCACGCTCTCAAGACCAACCGCAACATCGTCATCAAACCAGCAGACAAAGGAGGTGCCATCGTCATACAGAACAGAACGGACTATTGCAAAGAAGTATACCGACAACTGGACAACCAGGAACACTACAGACAGTTACCCGCAGATCCGACCAAAGAACACACCCGCCAACTCAACAGACTGATCAAAACCTTCGACCCAGACCTTCAAAGCATCCTACATGCTCTCATCCCACGTACTCCCCGCGTGGGAGACTTCTACTGCCTCCCAAAGATACACAAAGCCAACACACCTGGACGTCCTATCGCATCAGGCAACGGAACCCTGTGTGAGAACCTCTCTGGATATGTCGAGGGCATCCTGAAACCCATCGTACAGGGAACCCCCAGCTTCTGTCGCGACACTACAGACTTCTTACAGAAGCTCAGCACCCACGGACCAGTTGAACCAGGAACACTCCTCGCCACGATGGACGTCTCGGCACTCTACACCAGTATCCCCCACGATGACGGCATCGCTGCGACAGCCTCAGTACTCAACACCAACAACAGCCAATCTCCAGACGCCATCCTACAACTCATCCGCTTCATCCTTGACCACAATGTCTTCACCTTCGACAACCAGTTCTTTACCCAAACGCACGGAACAGCCATGGGGACCAAATTCGCACCCCAATACGCAAACATCTTCATGCACAAGTTCGAGCAAGACTTCTTCGCTGCACAGGATCTCCAACCAACGCTATACACCAGATACATCGACGACATTTTCTTCCTATGGACCCACGGCGAAGAATCACTGAAAAGACTACACGATAACATCAACAAGTTCCGTCCCACCATCAAACTCACCATGGACTACTCCTCAGAATCAATCTCATTCCTGGACACACGAATCTCCATCAAAGACGGACACCTCAGCACTTCACTCTACCGCAAGCCCACGGGCAACCTCACGATGCTTCACTTCTCCAGCTTCCACCCTAACCACATTAAAGAAGCCATCCCCTATGGACAAGCCCTGCGAATACACAGGATCTGCTCAGACGAGGAGGAACGCGATGGACACCTACAGACACTGAAAGACGCCCTTGTAAGAACGGGATATGACGCTCGACTCGTCGATCGACAGTTCCGACGGGCCACAGTGAAAAATCGCATAGACCTCCTCAGAAGACAAACACGGGACACAACCAACAGAGTACCCTTCGTCGTCCAGTACTTCCCCGGAGCGGAGAAACTACGCCATGTTCTTCGCAGCCTTCAACATGTCATCGATGACGACGAACACCTCACTAAGGCCATCCCCACGCCTCCACTACTCGCTTTCAAACAGCCGCCTAACCTCAAACAGACCATCGTTCGCAGCAAATTACCCAGCTTTCAAGAGAACAGCGACCACGACACCACACAACCCTGCCACAGCAACCTCTGCAAGACATGCCAGATCATCAACACAGATACCATCATCACACGTGAGGACACCACCCACCAGGTACATGGTACATACTCATGTGACTCGGCCAACGTTGTCTACCTCATACATTGCAGGAAAGGATGCCCCGGAGCATGGTACATCGGCGAGACCATGCAGACACTGCGACAACGGATGAACGGACACCGCACAACAATCACCAGGCAGGAGTGTTCCCTCCCAGTCGGGGAACACTTCAGCAGTCAAGGACATTCAGCCTCCGATCTTCAGGTAAGCATTCTCCAAGGTGGCCTTCGAGACACACGACAACGCAAAATCGTCGAGCAGAAACTGATAGCCAAGTTCCGCACCCATGAGGACGGCCTCAACAGAGATCTTGGGTTCATGTCACGCTACATGTAACCCCACCTGATGCAGGGTCATCCAGACTCGAGTCGACATTGGCTTGTTCTCTCTACACGGATGCAGCCGGACCTGCTGTGATTTCCAGCCAAAAAAAAATTTTTTTAAAAAATAAATGTTTTTTGTCTGTTTTTTTGTTTTTCATACAGACCCCAGCATCTGCAATATTTGACCCCTTGTGACCCCACCTCATTGTTCTTTGATGTAATGTTTCCCTGACTGACCTGTTTGGACACCATTCACACCTTTGACTGCTGTGATTATCTCTCTGCCGAGGTGTGATTAATGGCAGTTGGAAAGGTTACCTGTAAACATCTGACATGATTCTCTGACTATATAAGCTGTGTCTTTATGCATTTCTCCACTTCACCTGAAGAAGGAGCAGCGCTCCGAAAGCTTGTGATTTCAAATAAAGCTGTTGGACTATAACCTGGTGTTGTGTGACTTTTTACAAAAATATGAATTGTGTTGAAGTAAAAAATTTTATTCTGCATTTTGTCTTGGTGTTAATAGTCGTAGTTAAGTGAGGGCAAGGCCCATGAGGCTGGTTTGCAGGAAAACAATCAGATAGTGGCTGTGAGGGTTCTTGGCAGCAATCATGATTCATTTATCCTGCACCCGTCCTCTGTGCTACTTTTATTCCAACTATTCACAGGCTGGCTACTGGGTGGCAAGGGGACTTGGCTCATGACTCCGGACAGGAACTCAGGCACAGCTGCAGAGCTAACATACAAAGACCCAAGCTGCCATCAGAAATATCATCGAGTAGACTGTCAGCGTGCTCAAGCATCGCTTCCGCTACCTGGACCTTTTGGAAGGAGCTTTAAGTACATCACTGACTGTGTATCCATATTTGTGGTTGTGTACTGCATGCTGCATTACTTTGCGATAATGGGTAGCGGTCATGATTCATTCATCCTGCACTAGTCCAAATGATCTCTGCACAGCTGCAGATTACTTACAACATGTTAAAATTGTGAAAAAAGAGCATTGCCATTTACAGTGGAAAAATACAAGACCAAAAGGTAGAAGCAATATATTAGCATGGATGGAGGATTGGCTAACTAACAGAAAACAGAGAGTCAGGCTAAGTGGGCCATTTTCAGCTTGTCAAACTGTATCTAGTGGGGTGCCGCAGGGATCAGTGCTGGGGCCTCAACTATTTACAATCTATATTAATGACTTGGATGAAGGGACTGAATGTACTGTAGCCAAATTTGCTGATGATAAAGATAGGTGGGAAAGCAAATTGTGTGGAGGACGCAAAGAATCTCCAAAGGGATATAGATAGGCTAAGTGAGGGGGCAAAAATTTGGCAGATGGAGTTTAATGTGGGAAAATGCGAGGTTATCTGCTTTGGTAGGAAAAATAAAGCAAATTGTTATTTAAATGGGGAGAGATTACAAAATGTTGAGGTACAGAGGGATCTGGGGGTCCTTGTACATGAATCACAAAAGTTAGCATGCAGGTACAGCAAGTAATTAGGAAGGCAAATGGAGTGTTGGCCTTTATTGCAAAGGGAATGGTGTTTAAAAGTAGGGAAGTCCTGTTACAACTACAGGGTGTTGGTGAGACCACACCTGGAGGACAGTTTTGGCCTCCTTAGTTAAGGAAGGATACACTTGCATTGGAGGCAGTTCAGAGAACATTCACGAGGTTGATTCCGGAGATGAAGGGGTTGTCTTATGAAGAAAGGTTGAGCAGGTTGGGACTATACTCATTGGAGTTTAGAAGAATGAGAGGGGATCTTATTGAAACATATAATATTCTGAAGGGGCTTGACAGGGTAGATGCAGAGAGGATGTTTCCCCTCGTGGGGGAATCTAGAACTAGGGGGCATAATTTCAGAATAAGGGGGCACCCATTTAAATCGGAAATGAGGAGGAATTTCTTCTCTGAGGGTTGTGAATCTTTGGAATTCTCTTCCCCACAGAGCTGTGGGGGCTGGGTCATTGAATATATTTAAGGTGGAGATAGACAGATTTTTGAAAGGTAAGGGGGTCAAGGGTTATGGGGAGCGGGCAGGGAAGTGGAGTTGAGGCCAAGATCAGATCAGCCATGATCTTATTGAATGGTGGAGCAGGCTCGAGGGGCCAAATGACCTACTCCTGTTCCTTATGTTCTTATGTCTTACGTATGGAAGGGGTGAAAGTTGATAAGACAGGATGTACTAGAAAGACTGGGTATGCTTAGAGTGGATAAGTTGCCTGGTCTGGATGGCTTGCAACCCTGGCTGCTAAGGGAATTGGGGGAGGAGATAGCAGAAGGGCTTGCTATAATTTTTCAATCTTCCCTAGATGCGGGGGAGGTGCCTGAGAATTGGAAAGTGGCAAATGTGACATCATTGTTCAAGAAAGGGTGCAAGGACAATCACTAGTAACTACAGGCCGGTCAGTTTAACATCAGTGGTGGGCAAAGTTTTAGAAACAATAATCAAGGAAAAAATTAACGGGCACTTGGAGAGGTTGAAGTTAATTAAGGAGAGCCAACACTGATTTGTAAAAGGCAGATCGTGTTTGACTAATTTAATTTTTTGATGAAGTAACAGGGAGGATTGATGAAGGGAATGTAGTGGATGTTGTCTACATGGATTTTCGGAAGGCGTTTGACAAAATACCACATAGAAGGCTGGTTAACAAAATTGAGGCTCATGTGTCAGTGGCAGCTTGGATAAGGAATTGGCTTAAGGACAGAAAATAGCAAGTTGTGGTAAATGGCTGTTTTTCAGACTGGAGGATGGTAGACAGTGGTGTTCCCCAAGGGTCAGTGCTGGGGCCACTGCTTTTTTTGATTGATATATCAATCAATCAATGACCTGGATATTGGAATACAGAGTAGAATTTCTAAATTTGCCAATGACACCAAACTTGGGGGTGTGGCGAACAGTGAGGATGATACCAATCGACTGCAACAGGACATAGAAAGGCTAGCAGAATGGGCAGACAAATGGCAGATGGAATTTAATAGAGAAGTGTGAGGTAATGCATTTTGGCAGAAGGAACAGGGAGAGGCGGTATACACTTAATGGCACAGTTTTAAAGAGTGTGCAGGGACAGAGGGACCTGGGAGTTAATGTGTATAGGTCCGTGAAGGTGGCAGGACATATTTAGAGAGTGGTTAACAAAGCATATGGGATCTTGGGCTTCATAATTAGAGGTATTGAGTACAAAAGTAGAGAAGTTATGCTGAACCTTTATAAAGCGCTGGTTAGGCCACAACTGGAGTATTGTCCAGTTCTGGTCACCACACTTTAGGAAGGATGTGGATGAATTGTATTCAACTGAATTCCCCATGTTGTATAAAATTACACTGAAAGCAAACATCTGAAATGCACTTAGTCAGAGTCATAATGGCACAGAAGGAGGCCATTCGGCCCATCAAGTCCATGCCGGCTCTCTGTAGAGCAATCCAGTCAGTTCCATTTCCCCGCTCTTGAGAGGATGCAGAGGAGATTTACCAGAATGGTTCTGGGGATGGGGGAATCTTAGCTACAAGGACAGGTTGTAGAAGCTGGATTTGTTTTAATTGGAGCAAAGGAGGTTGAGGGGTGATTTGATAAAGGTGTACAAGATTATGACAGGTTTGGATAGGCTAGATGGGGAAAGGCTGTTCCCACTAGTTGATGGTACAAGGACTAGGGGACACAGATTTAAGGGTTTGAGCAAGAGATACGGGGTGGGGGGGATGTGAGGAAAAACTTTCTTTACGTAGCGATTGGTGAGGACCTGGAACTCGCTGCCGATGGAAGCGGAGACACTCAATGTTTCCAAGGGGCGACTGGATAGGCACTTGAGGGAAATAAACTTGCAGGGCTACGGGGATAGAGCGGGGGAATGGAATTGACTGGATTGCTCTACAGAGAGCCGGCACGGACTCGATGGGCCGAATGGCCTCCTTCTGTGCCGTTATGACTCTGACTAAGTGCATTTCAGATGTTTGTTTTCAGTGTAATTTTATACAACATGGGGAATTCAGTTGAATCCAATTCATCCATTCTTCTCAAAATAGGTAATTGTACTCAGGAACTGAAAGTATTAGAAGTACAGGCAAGTCGCTGCTTGTCAAATTGGCAGTGTGAAAATATTTAGCTGTGCTAATTTGCATAGTTTCAGTATTTACAATTTGTTCAAGTTTAAGTGGCATTTGTATTTGTCAAATATATAAGCATCTGTAGGGTTTGAAAATCCACAACCACGTTTTATTGGAGCCCTCTAAGGGCAAGGTGACCAAAATTGGATTGCCCTATACAGTTTAAAACCAACATTTTCGGCCAATGCAGTGGTCCCGAAAAGCAGGCTGGGATATCTGAATACAGGGGACTGTGGCTCAGAAGCGAGCCATAGATGTCGGCCAATCGAAACAAAGTGCATTCTCAAAGGCCAATCAGGGGACTGAGTCGGGCCTGAAGCAAGGATATGTGACTCACCCCTAATCGAGCTATGAGTACAGGCCATCATCACCTTAATCAACTCGGACTAGGGACAATAGTTTTGGGATCACTACAGTTAAGAGGTGGCCCAAAATAATCAAGTCCCAGGACTGACACAATGGAACAGCAGACTTGGAGGAGCCGCTGTGCACTCAAAACAATACCCCTGCCCTCGAACTTGTAAACACCAATTTAATTGGGCGCGAAGAGGCCGAAATGGAATTGGGTATAAAATACAGAGCCAAGAGATTATTAGAGAGACCAGAAGAAAGAGCAGGAGAGCGAGTTAAGAAGCTGAGGGAGAGACGAGCTGGGGCGAACTACCATCTAAAGAACTCCAACCACGCTGATGAGAAGACCCACCATCAGGCCCCAGACTCAATAGGCATACTGAAAGTTTACTCCGCTACCAAACGGCGCAACATCACCGCAATAAACCGCACCGTATACCGACTCCCGTCCCGGGGACATCAACAAGAAGACACCAACGACCAAAGTGGCTGTGGAAGACGGCATTCACTCCCGCTATTTCGGGAGCCTTTTCCATCAAGCACAAACCAACCAACAACAGCAACAGCCCAACAACCGCACTCAAAGTAGGCTGTGAGTATAATCCAAGGGCCTGCAACTGTCAGTCTAGTCTAGGTAGGAAAGTGGGTTGGTGGGATTGGACTTGGTAAAGTTAAAACAGTGTAAAACATTTGCGTTATGTCCGTTCTCTCCCATATTTTATTTATAGTTATAGAGTGTGTGTGTTTATTACGTTTGTGGTAGAACCAAATAAAATTGGTTGTCACCTGTTTTTTCCAAGGACTACTTGTCTCCGAGTGTTTATTTAAAGTGCATCGTTCTCCATCCAAATTCTGGAGTTAGAACCAGATAGGGGCATTAGGGCGCTTCGAACCCGCCAAACAAGGGAACAGCAGGCTAGGGAAAAAGAGAGAGGACTATAGGAGCCCTTGGGCTCAGGAGTACCCCGCAGATTAGGTATAAACTGTGTGGGTCGTCACTGTATTCTAGTCCTCCTCTATAAGCTGTTGTTCTCTATCTCTTTAGAGGGTGTTTAGTGACACCCGACCTGCAGGCTAACATAAGCTGCAAGGGTATAAAGGAGACAGAGGCCCAATACATTAACAGGCACTAAAGACCCCTGTAATTGGGCAGAGCAAAACCCCCTACACATCCATGGAAACATTCTTACGCTAATTCGAATAATTTATTCTAATTTAAAACAAAAACCATAGAACATGTCAGCTCTGCCTAATCTCCTTTATTTTGATGGACACTTTGAAATGAACAGTAATATCTCTGCAAAATAAGGCTACTTGGATTTATGCATCTAAAAATAACACTGAGGGCATTTCAAGGTAATAGAGTAAATTGCAGTACTCAACTATTTAAATATCTTAAACAGGTAAAAGTTTTGTATGGCTTCCTTATCGTAATTAACTAAACAGCATCAAAAGAAATTCTGAAACTTCCATCTGAAACTTTTAATACCAATAATTAATTTTCCACATAAATTCAAATTGCTAAAACAATTAAGTTTACAAAGGACTGAAGGGTTTAAAAATGGGATAATTCACCATAAATAGATTTGTGATACGTGGACATAGTGTCAGCTGTGGCTCAGTTGGTAGCACACTCGCCTGAGTCAGAAGGTTGTGGGTTCAAGTCCCACCCCAGTGACTTGTGCCCATGAAGCTAGGCTGACACTCCAGTGCAGTGCTGAGGGAGTGCTGCACTGTCGGAGGTGCCGTCTTTTGGATGAGAAGTTAAACCGAGGCCCCGTCTACTCTTCAGGTGGGCGTAAAAGATCCCAAGGCACTATTTCGAAGAAGAGCAGGGGAGTTATCCCCGGTGTCCTGGCCAATATTTATCCCTCAATCCACAGAACAAAAACAGATTATCTGGTCATTATCACATTGCTGTTTGTGGGACCTTGCTGTGCACAAATTGGCTGCCACATTGCCCACATTACAACAGTGACTACAATCCAAAAGTACTTAATTGGCTGTAAAGCGCTTTGAGACGTCCAGTGGTTGTGAAAGGTGCTATATAAATGCAAGTCTTTATGGATGGATGTTTATCAAATGGTTCACAATTAAAATATGAAAACCAGTGACATGAATAATTCTAAAATATCAGCACAAAATTTAAATGCTTATACTTTTTCTTCTGTTCAGATCAGGCTGGAATGCAGACTAAGAGGTGACAAGAGGAGTGACGGAGAGGATAGTGCATAGAAGAACACATAAAGTAGGGTTATAGTAATGGAGGGGCTAATAAGAAGGGGGCAGTTAGAAGGTGAAGGAGTCGTGAACCCGATGAGAATGAGGCCTACCCCTAAACCACCCCTAAATAGGAAGAAAACAACGAAGAAACGGAAATACATTTTCTTACACAAGCACCGAATTAAATGGAAAATGATGCATTATCGGTATTATATTAAAATGTTCACTTGTTAACATTAAGCATAATGCGCTTGCAGTGGGGAAAGAGTTAAACTGGCATCACTGGCAGTTTCACTGAATGGTATAATAAAGACAATAATCTAATAGGCCTTTGCAGCAGTAAGCTTTTCCTAAATTGCTGAACTGGCAGTTGAGATAACCTAAGAATGACATGTCGATTTTGAATGACTGATGACTGCAAACTGTATAACGTGGAACCATAAGAGGCCTAGAGGATGTAAGTTCTGTTCTGGCAGGAAAGTAAAACAATGGGTTGGAAGTAAAGAGGCCTAGAGAGGCAGGAAAGGAGGACAATGAGTCAGAAGTACAATGTTGATGAGACCCCATCTGGCATAAACAAAGGTCATAGATGCAAGAAGAGATTTAATCAGACATCATTTGTAGGTTGCAGGACCTTGTTGTTTCAGGCTTGGGGCAACTTGTTCCAGGCTTAGGCACAGCTGTGGAAGGTTGGAGCCTCACACAGTTCTCCAGTGTGAGCTCCTGCGAAGCCCCTCTCGCCACCCTCACTCAGCGCTTCCTCAACTGAGGCACCTACCAGAAGCATGGGAGGCCTTTTTTTCCTTCCCCTCTTGGCATTAGAGGACCTCCAGCCCCATTCGCGAAATGACACATGCCACAACTGCAGAAGTTGCCATCAGAAATTTTATTTACAATAACCAGCTGATGGCATTTTTCAAATAAACACATTTCACCCAAGTGACTACCCTTGTGACTATTAGTGCTTTATTTTCCTCTTATGTGTGCTCCTACGTAGTGGTTCCCCTGTGGCTTCAGCAGATGTGGAGGCCCCTTGCTCACTTTCCTGCTGCTCCTGTCTCGACACCTTTGGCGGGCGTTCTCTGGGATGGCGAGTCTGTGAGGGCTCACCAGCAGTCTGCTGCTCCTGCGGCTGTGCAGGGGTTGAGGTCTCTATCTCCGTTGGGTGTGGACTCTGGCGGGGCTCTGACTGAGGGCTCTGCAGTGGCATGGAAGTGTGAGCGCTTGGAGCGGAGCCCCCACCTCTTTGAGGTCTGCCACCAACCTTCCTCTCATGGGTCAGGTCCCCCTCAGTGCCTGCAAGTGGCTTGAGAGCAGCTTGCTGCACATCAGGGGGGCCATGGGGACCCATTTCTACAATGGCAGTCCTACTCAAAGGGCCTGCCATGAAGGTCTGGTTTCTCTGCTCAATAGCTGACCATCGCTCCTCCAGAGATGTCAGTCTATTCTGAACACTCACCATGTTTTCAACACTCTGGCGACTTAGCTCCTCCATGGCCGTAGCCATCCTCTCCTCTACTGTAGCCATCCTTTCCACAGAGGTTGCCATCCTTTCCGTGGTGATGCGTTCATGCGCCAATGACTCCACAAAGGCTCTGCTCATGTTCGCTATGGACTCCTCCATTCGCTCCACACTCGCAGCAACCCTGGAGATAAAACCTGCCAGAGACTCCTGCATCTGTGCATGGAGATCCATCACCTCTTCTCTTGCGGATGGACCCAGAGGCAGAGGGTTGACATGCAGCTCAGCTGAGCTGGCAGAGTCCTGCGCCCTCCGACGAGGACTCTCCACTGCTGTCCCTGTCTCCACCATCTGCTGATACTCACTTGTGAGCTGTGATACACCAGGTGACAACACTACTCTATCTCGCGAAGGTCCCACTGAGGTGTGAGTGTCTGCGCTGGTGCTGGGTGCGCTGAATTCTGCTGACGCTGCACCCTCAGAGGTTGGAGCTTCCTCTGAGGCATCTGGCTGCTCAGCCTCTTCCTCCTCCGCAGTGGGGACGGGGGCTCTGGATGGTCCTGTGGGGGAGTAAAGGAAAGAGTTAGAGATGTGATGCATTGGATTTTGCAGATGTTCATAAGTCCAAATGATGTAGCTTCAGAATGCTAACAGCGACTCATGCTATGTCAATGAGAGAGATGGAAAACTATTCTGTCACCAGCTTGTGGGACTGCCCCTGTCTCTCCTTCCCCAGCTTCCGCAGCCACATCAGCCCCGACAATTTCCAGCACTCCTTCCTCCCAGTGGGTCAGGTGCGCTATTGAGGGTGGACCTCCTCCAGTCCTGTCTCGCTCTCTGTTGTTGTGAGCTCTCTTTTCCTGCAATGAGGGAGACAAGTGGAGTTTGAGTGAGAATGAAGGAGTGAGTGTAGAGATTGCATAGCATAGATACTTAGAGGGAGACAAAGATGGTGTGAGGCTGCAAGACCAAGGGCCCTCCCTGTGTGTTGTCAGTTGTGTTCAAAGCATCAGAGTGAGAGGAAGTGTGAGGGCTGCATGGTGGAATAGTTATGTGAATGTGAGCATAGAGAGAGAAGGAATGGGTAAGGGTGCATGGATGTGACTGTGAAGTGGGATGTGGAGGAAAAGAGTGCTAAAGCTGAGTGCTGGTGGGGAAAGGCAATGGGGATCAGTTTGAGGGTGATGGAAACTTCATACTTACTTTTCCTGTACGGTGAAGGTCATGGAATCGCTTCCGACACTGTATCCAGGTTCTTCTGATGACTCCCAGCGAGTTGACATCTGCTGTCACCTGCATCCATGCAGCCTTGGTCTCAGTGGGAGGCCTCTTCCTCCCTGACCTAGGGAAGAGGACCTCCCTGTGGGCCCTCACTCCATCCAATAATGCCTGCAGTGAAGCCTCGTCGAATTTGGAGGCAGCTTGGGGTCTGGCACTGGCCACAGCTGCTGCAGGCCCCTCTGCCATCCTGTGTGGTTCGTTTGGAAGCCTGCAGAGGTAGCAATTCTTGCTGTGGACCTTAAAAGCACCACGAATGATGACATCATACTGTGCGGCTTTCTGACTGGAAATAGTCAATTAGCAAGGGTTCCCACACGCTGGAAATGAATTGGCCAATTGAGGGAAAATTGCATCAATCTGGCAGACCCATTTAGATTCGTGTGGGAACCCCGACATTTGGGGAACCCGACAATTCCCCACACCTGCAGGAAAATCGAGCCTGTAGTGTTTGCTGTAACAATTTGGAAAAGTCTGCCTAAGACAGAGCAGACTGTTTCCCCACTGGTGCAATAAAGACAACTTGACTATCGATCTAAAACCTTGTGTCGAGTGTTGGTTTAAAATACTCCACAACAATTGGCGTCACGAACAGGATCCATACGGACAGGAGGCACGGGCGAGTGAAGCTGAGCCAAAAATGTGAGTACTTATAAATACCACGTACAGTTCGGGCAAGGCAACACCGTCTCGTGTCCACCGCCCCCTTTGGAATCAAAGAACTAAAAGGTTTGAATTGATAAGTGGTCTTGGTTAGGGTGAAACGCACGGAAGTATAGGCGTGGTATGAGTTGCAAGTAGTGCGTTAACTTAGGAGTAAAAGTCTAAGGCATATCTCTGACAACTCGAGTTGCAAGTAGTGCAGAAAGTTTAAGCATACCTCTGACAACTCCAGTTGCAAGTAGTGCTAAGCATACCTCTGACAACAAATTGTTGCAAGTATGGTCTCACTCTGTGAGAGTAAGTAAGGGAGGAACCTCTGACAACTGCAGTTGCAAGTACCGTCTCTGCGAGAGTAAAGCAAGAGAGGTACCTCTGACAACTGCGGTTGCAATTACCATCTCACTGCAAGAGTAAAGCAAGGGAGGTACCTCTGACAACTGCGGTTGCAAGTACCGTCTCACTCTGCGAGAGTAAAGTAAGGGAGGTACCTCTGACAACTGCGGTTGCAATTACCATCTCACTGCAAGAGTAAAGCAAGGGAGGTACCTCTGACAACTGCGGTTGCAAGTACCGTCTCACTCTGCGAGAGTAAAGCAAGGGAGGTACCTCTGACAACTGCGGTTGCAAGTACCGTCTCACTCTGCGAGAGTAAAGTAAGGGAGGTACCTCTGACAACTGCGGTTGCAAGTACCGTCTCACTCTGCGAGAGTAAAGCAAGGGAGGTACCTCTGACAACTGCGGTTGCAAGTACCGTCTCACTCTGCGAGAGTAAAGTAAGGGAGGTACCTCTGACAACTGCGGTTGCAAGTACCGTCTCACTCTGCGAGAGTAAAGTAAGGGAGGTACTGCTGACAGCAATTAACCATGGGAAGTGAAAAACACGAGTGGGGACCGGTGGGGACTCTGACACGCTATTTAGCGGACAAAAATAAAAGATTAATTGACAAAATGGTTAAAAACGATTGGCAACCGAATGACCCACCGGCCAAACAAAGAGAATGGTGGGCTAAAGAAACAAAATTAAAGGAAGAAAGGCCATCATTTTAGTGGCTCGCGCATATTATGAATTGAGTCGAATGGGTGCCAAAATTGTACCCGAGTACCAGTAATTTAAGAAAGGGAATAAGGAAAAACTTTAAAGTTTTATCGACACAGATGCTATCAGTTTCTGTCCAAAATAAGTAAAATACCTGAGTGAAAGGAATCTTAAAAGGAATGCTGCAATCTCAGTTTGTGTGAAAGTGTGTGTTAAAAGTGTGGAAGTTTTCTGTCTTTGAAAGAAAATATCTGTTGTGTTTGTTTTAGCTCCACCCACCCTTTTGTACAGAGACCTAAAGTTGTTTAACCCTTTGAAGACTTGTCTTGCATGATGGACAAGTGTGTGTGGTTTTAAGTTTGTTCATTGTTTTAAAAAGATAAGCTTCAGCCTTGAGGTCACAGTTGCCAATGTGCCTGGAAGAAAATGAAGCTATGGTTTCTTTCTTTTTCAAGTGGTACTGGTTAGTTAAAAAAAATTGATCTGGATTGGATTGGAGTTATGAGGTTAATTAACCTATTAAAACCAGACCTTTATTGTGGACACGGTGAAATTCTAGTTGGTGTAAATTTGTGTAGACCGCATTGAATAAGATATTTAATGGTCTGAAACCAGACTTTAAAATATTTACAGTCTTGGATATAGCGAACGGGTTCTGGTGAAGGGATAATTACAAGTCCTAGCCCTATTCAGGCTTACCCAGATCAGGCATATTCCCCAGACGTTCACCTTCAATTAAAGTTAGAGATAGCCTAATTCTATAAGACACTTAAATGGGTCTAAAGGTTCAGACTATCTCTCCCTAAAGGAAAGGAATGACTGAAGATGTTACCGTCCTCCGGATAGCACTTTTAATAAGTTTAACTAGACTGTAACCTTCCGGATATTATGAGGGCTCGGAATACCCCCTCAGACTCCTTACAAAAGAGTGTACAGAAATTGGGTTCGCGAGATTGATACAGAAATACTCTGAGACAATTCTAAAAATATAGTTTTATTTAGGAGCCGACATTCATTTAACAGCTGTTGATTCAATCACAACTTTTACAGTTCAAAATACAATTAGCTTACACAATCTTATTCTCAGAGATCCTTATTCTCAAATCTTAACTTCGTTACATTTCTGTTAAGTCTGTGTGTTCTAGTTGTATGTAAGATTAATTACTGACACAGACTACAAGAATAACGTTTCAACAGGTCTTTACTAGTTGGAGGTCAGGGCTATACTAACAGCAATATCACTACACGGTACTTATATACCGGTGGTCACCACCGGTATTACGTATACAGCAGCCAGAGAAAGTAGTACATCTCTTAAGGTGGAACAGGCTTAAGTTCTCTTAAGGTGGAACAGGTTACATACACCACAATCCTCCCTTTTTAGCTTAACAGTCATATCCCCATTTAACATAACATAATAACATATATAACTTCAGGTATAAACAGTTCAAAGGTTCAGTCTCTCAGGAGGCCTTCTGATTCGGGTTGGATAACGCCTTTCAGTGGTCTCTGATTCTTGTTGCTGAGGTGACTCCTCTAGTTGGTTTCCTATGTATTGGACGTCATCATCAGTTACATTCACTGCCGAGGTAGATGCTTCAGGTTCATTAACGTCTTCCACAGTTGTCTCTGTCGCAACCATGGGTTCGACCCTTGCTCTCGATTCTACCAGTTGATCCGCATGACGCCTTATCACATTGTTACCAATATCTACTGTGTACATCAGAGGTCCTTGTCTGGCCCGAATTGTTCCGGATTGCCATTTTTCGTTTCCATAGTCCCTTGCCAACACTGGTTGTCCTACGTCGAAACTTCGAGTGGTCTTGTTATTAATATGCCGGAACTGTTTGTTTTCCACTTCCCTCCGCACATTTGGTTTTAACAAGTCCAACCTGGACCGCAACCTCCTGTTATAAAACATCATGGCAGGACTTTGGTTAGTCACTGCATGAGCGGCGTTTCGATATGCCATTAGGAAATTGTCCACCTTGTGTTGTAGCGGAATCTGATCATCGTTCATGGCCTTTATTGCCTTTTTGAATGTTTGGACAAATCTCTCGGCCAACCCGTTTGTCGCCGGGCAGAGGTATAATGTTTCACCCCATTCTTCTTTAAGAATTTTTGGAATTCTTCCGACACGAACTGTGGTCCGTTATCTGAACATATCTGTTCTGGCAATCCGTTCCTTGCGAATATTGTTCTTAACACCGCAATTGCCTTTTCTGAAGTAATGGTATTCATCTTGATCACTTCTGGCCATTTGGAATGTGCGTCCACCGCAATTAGGAACATGGAGTCCATGAATGGACCAGCAAAGTCAATATGTACGCGTTGCCATGGGGCTGAAGGCCATTCCCATGGGTGTAGCGGTGCGATCGGAGGTGCATTTTGCATTTTTTGGCACCCAGCGCAGGTTTTCGTCAACTCCTCTATCTGTTGGTCAATACCCGGCCACCATACATAAGCCCTAGCAAGACTTTTCATCTTAACTCCCCCCAGATGACCTTCATGCAGTTCCTTTAGAACTCTTTCCCTTAACTTGGGAGGAATAATCACTCTTGTCCCGTACATCAAAGTACCATGGCAGACAGACAGCTGGTCTCGCCTTGCCGAGAATGCCGGTAACAGAGGATCACCATGTGTTGGCCATCCCTTCACTGTCACCTCATAGACTCGGGACAGTGTCGGGTCGTTCCTGGTTTCTCTTTCAATACTTGCATTGGTGACTGGTAAACACTCGATGATGGTCGAATGAAATAACTCAACAGGGTCAACTTTCGTCGTCTCTTCTTCTTCAGGTAGTGGCAGGCGCGACAGCCCATCAGCATTGCCATGCTGCTTTGTACCTTTGAATTCTATTTGATATTGATGTGCCCCTAGGAAAAGGGACCATCTCTGGAGTCTCTGTGCTGTCATCACCGAAACACCCTTCTTAGGGTTAAAAATGGATACCAACGGCTGATGGTCTGTCAGAAGTGTGAATTTTTGGCCCTGCAGGTAATGATTAAACTTCTTCACTCCCCATACAAGGCTGAGAGCCTCCCTATCGATCTGCGCATAGTTGCGCTCAGCAGAGGTCAATGATCTGGATGCAAACGCGACTGGCCTTTCCGTGCCATTTGGCAACTTGTGTGAGAGTACTGCCCCAATACCATATGGAGAAGCATCACAAGCCAACCGAATATGCAGTGTCGGGTTGAAGTGAGCCAACACTTCCTCTGAGGTGATCAATTCTTTGCTTTTGCGAAATGCCTTCTTACAGTTTTCGCTCCATTCCCATGGTACCCCCTTCTGTAAAAGAGCGTTCAGTGGGTGCAGTACCGTGGATAGATTCGGTAGAAACTTATGGTAATAGTTAATCAATCCTAGAAACGACCTCAACTGAGAGACATTATCCGGAGCGGGAGCCTTTACAACTGCCTCTATCTTGTCAGGAGACTTATGAAGCCCCTCCCGGTCAATGACATGACCACAGTACGAGATCCGCTTCTGAAAGAACTCACATTTCTGCCGATTAACTCGAAGTCCATACTCTTTCAGTCTGTTGAGCACCAGTTCCAAGTTTGCGAGGTGTTCTTCATCACCATCTCCTGTAATCAGAATATCGTCCAGGTAACATTGTGTGCCTGGAATTCCCTGTAATACCTGCTCCATGGCCCTCTGCCAAATTGCTGGAGCCGATGCCACTCCAAAAACCAGCCTATTATACCGGTACAAACCTCTATGCGTGTTGATCGTGAGGTACTGGCGTGACTCTTCTTCAACCTCCATCTGCAAGTACGCCTGCGCCAGGTCTATCTTGGTGAAGTGTTTCCCGCCAGACAACGAAGCAAAAATATCCTCAATCCGCGGAAGCGGATACTGCACCGTGTGAAGCACCGGATTAACGGTGATCTTGAAGTCTCCACAGATGCGAACCTTCCCTGGTTCTCCTGGCTTGTTGCTCGAAGGACGTTTCATAACGGGAACAATGGGCGTAGCCCACTCACTCCAATCTACCTTAGACAGTACACCTGAACGTTCTAGCGCTTCCAGTTCCGCTTCTACAGCAGGTCGTATTGCATAGGGTACCGGTCTGGCTTTGAAAAATTTTGGGTGTGCATGTTCATCAATCTTGATGTTTGCCGTAATTCCTCTCAGTGTTCCCAGTCCCTGCTGGAACACCTCTTTAGCATCATCCAATATTCTGGACAATTGTTTAGGTTTGACATCTGTTTCCCCGGAATCTACCGTTAGTGCCTTTAAGGAGTGCCAGTCCATATTCATTTTCCTAATCCATTCCCGTCCCAGTAGTGGTGGACCTCCTTCGGGTAGCACATATAAGTCCATTACTTGGCTTTCTTTGCCCTTGTGGACCACTTTTACCTCTATCTTTCCGATGGGGTACACTCTTTGCCCCGTGTATGTTTTCAATATAATCTCCGTATCCCGTAGGGGAATATGTTGGAATAACCTTTTGTAATCTTTCTTATTCATGACCGTCAATGCCGATCCAGTGTCCAATTCCATCTTTACTTGGATTCCTGCTATCTGAAGAGTGACCCAAATTGTCTGGAGATCTGCATCCTTACCAACGTTGTGTACTCTTAAGCTACCCAGTTCATTACTGCTGGCGTCTGAATCTGACTTCTGTTCGTTCGAACTGTTCTTTGTCACCTTGTGTACCTTTATGTATTTTCCTTGCGGTGACTTTTTGTTGCTGGTCTTCTTTCCTGACCGGCATACTTTAGCTATGTGGCCAAGCCTGCCACACGTTCTGCATTCTTGGTTTTTAAACCAACACTGGTTCTGATCGTGCGTTGTCTTTCCACAACGATAACATTTTGCAGTACTCAAAACCAATTGATTTGTACTGAGTTCCGGTGACCGTAGCTGCATTACTGCCGTGCCTCTCGCTGCGGCTTCGTGTGATGCTGCCATAGTGACCGCTTTCTCAAGCGTCAGCTCATTCTCCTCGAGCAGTCGCTTTTGTGTATCTTCTTTTAATAATCCACACACAAATTTATCTCTTAGCGCATCTGTTAGTCCCGTTCCAAACTGACAGTACTTTGCTAGCTTACGCAATTCCATTAAATATTCAGCATTGCTTTCATCTTTCAGCTGCTTTCTGCTGTAAAATTTAAATCGTTCCGCTAGCATCAGCGGCGTGGGGTTTAGATGATTTCTCAGGACAGTAACAATCTCCTCGAACGTCTTCTCCGCCGGTTCATCTGGTGATAAAAGGTGTTTCTATTGCCCGTATGTCTTCGCACCCATTAAGTTTAATAAAGTTAGTGCTTTCTCATCATCTGGGATTTTATTTGCTTTACAATAATTTTGTATGCGTTCTACATACATGGCCCAATCTTCGATGTCGCTATCAAAGGTATTAATGTTCCCATGTTTAGGCATCGTTGCAATTTTTTTTTTTAGTGATTTCCCTTTTTCCAAGATGGCAGCTTCCCGCTCTTGTCTTCGTCCTCCGCCTACAAAATGGCGGTTTCCCGCGCTTGGCGGTCTTTCCCGCGCTCGCCTTCTTCACCCGCTGGCTGCAATGGCGTTTGGCATGCCGCTGCTGCTCCCCTTTCCCAGTGGTTAGTAACTCCCCCGACGCTGTCTCCGCTTCACCGCGGCTCCCTCGGGCATTCGCGCTTCCCCGATGTCGGGCCTCACAGCCCTTCTTGCAGCCCGGTTATTAGCACCGGCTGCGTTCGCCTTCACCGCGGCTCTCGCGCCTTCAGTTGCCCCAGACGCTGCGCCTTTTTGGCCCGAATGCGGCCCGGCCCTTATCACCAGCCGCGATCGATGTCCCCGCGCTGCGCCTTTTGGCCCGAATGCGGCCCGGCCCTTATCTCCGGTCGCGATCGATCTCACCGCCCTTATTCCTCCGTCTTCCCTCCCTGTCTGTACAGCCAACGCGGCCGACTTTCTGCTCGCGTCGCTGACCGGCTTACCCACCACCGAGGTAGAAGGAAGATAGCTGACTGCCGCTGATGGAGGCTTCGCGTTCAGGATATCTTCTGCACTCCGGGTTCTCGATGCCTGCCACGCGACGTGTCTTCCAGCAGGGTGATGAGGGTGGATGCCTCTCTTCGACGCCCGTTCTGTGGACGAAGCCGCCGTGGATATAAACTGCCGCAGGGTAAGAATCGGACTCGTCGCCACTGTTAAGTCTGTGTGTTCTAGTTGTATGTAAGATTAATTACTGACACAGACTACAAGAATAACGTTTCAACAGGTCTTTACTAGTTGGAGGTCAGGGCTATACTAACAGCAATATCACTACACGGTACTTATATACCGGTGGTCACCACTGGTATTACGTATACAGCAGCCAGAGAAAGTAGTACATCTCTTAAGGTGGAACAGGCTTAAGTTCTCTTAAGGTGGAACAGGTTACATACACCACAATTTCCACACTTATTATTCTAATCCAGACTATCCACCAAAATCAAATACCTTGATTACACGAGACTGAAAGTTGTAGGGTTACGGAGTGGTTCTAAAGCCAAGAATCGCTTACCCGTTTCCAGCGACTTCTGTTTTCTCATTTGAAAATCCTATCTTTTATATTTTTTAGTGGTTTATTCTTTGAAGTTTTCTGCTGATGTAAGCTAATTATCTTATTCATCCTCTCTGTTGACTTCTTTCTATTCTTACTGTCAATTTAGCTGCTGCATGCATAATTATGTCTCTACCTTTTAGGTGTTCCAAAAACTTACCATAAAACACTATGACAGTAGTCTTTATTTGATGCCATTCTTATCGAAGATCTTTCATTCAATTCTTAATATTGGCTTAACTGGTTTTAGCAGATGTTGTGACTCCGTGGTGTTCCAAGTTCAATACAAAAACAATGTGATTGCTTGGTGTCATCTATTGAAGTCATACCTTCAAAGTGTTCTGCAGGTATCATTTACTACATGTAAATTAAAACCACTTTAACCAGGGTGTTTTATGCATTTCTAGCTATCTCAATTGGTTGCATATTTAATCGTGTTTCCTGTCTTATTTGATGTTACTTTTACAAAGGCACATGTTTTTTTAATATTCTGTGTCTCTGTTTCATGTGTTAGTTCTTAACACTTTACTTGGGTCATTCCATTGTGTTGGTTCCAAACCGCAGACCTTTCAGAAGCAAGCCTTTGCTTTTTCAATAGGTCCATTGTTTTAGCATTAACAATCAATTCCCATTTCAAAGCTTGTTGTGTTTACAACTTGTGTTATCAAACCATCCCATCTGAGAAGCCTGTTTTCTCTTTGCAGCCTGTGTCTCCGAGGCTTTAGATTTTTAAACCCAGTATATCATGTATTAATAAATATCAGAATTCTGTTCATATTATGGTGTATCTCTTGAAATATGGCTTATTCCATCACACCCCCTTCTTGACCAAAAGATGAGCTCATAACATCAGGGCAGAGTTTGGTCAATGATCCTCATGAGGTTACAATAGCATATTAATTTCACGAGATGCACAATCATGTGCTACATGAAAACGTTTTAAGCCATCCTAGGACTATGTTTTGTATTATTTTAAATCGAACACAATTTAAAAGGATGATAAGTACATAGTCATGCAACGAGCGAAACAACATGTACTTAGAATGTCCAATCGGCAGATGTATGTTCCGTAGAGATGAGTTATTCATACGAGTCAAGAAAACGTCAGTTGAAACTAGTTGAAGCTTGACACGCTGTTCCTTCGATCTGGTGTGTGTACCAATGCGTGTTTTCGTAAAGGCCTTACCGGGCACTCAGTTGATTCCTTCTTTATCCGCGGTGTCTTCCTCCTTCGCTGAAGTAACTCATTGATCTTTCTTTGTTTCGGTTGTTGCTTTTCGCAAATCCAATTCCTGATGCGTTGCCAAGCAATGTGTAGAAGAGCCGGCGACACCTTCCAACTGACCATCATCAGTAATTCGATCGCATCCATTTCCTGTGTCGTGCTCCAAGCTGGGTCTTGAAAGACTGTGTACGACTGCACCTTGTATTGTTCCTCCTTTTCGGTATCCCGCAGGACATCTTTTGATATTGTCTACTGAGACAGTTTTAAAAATATGCTTGCCATTCAGCTGGTTAATATATATTTGAACTGTTCTTTCGTTAATAACAGAATGTATTTGAACAGGTTTTTTCCACTTCGGTCTTAAACCAGGTTTTTGCTCGAACTTCTTTTCCTGTACCCATTCTCCTACTATGGGTTGCCATACTTTGTCAATTTTTTCTGCCTATTTGCTTCCCTTATCCTCTGATCAATTCGATGAATCTCCTTTGTTACTTTATTTTTAACTCTCGCTGTCGGGTCAAGGACTCAGTGCGTAGAGGCAATAAAAGATCTATGGGTAAGCGGTGTATGCATCTCAACCCCATACATCAGATAATATGGAGTTTTAGGGGACACTGTCCCTGATGCAGCTGTACATCCGGAATGATGGCAGTACACTTATTCTCCCTGATTCTCAACAATTTGACCAATAGCTTTATTACTTCCCGATTTTTTTTTTACATTTCACCAGCCCCGCTGATTACGGATGACGTAGTGTGCTGTACTCTAACCCAATCCCCCTTTGTTCGCGGTAGTCTTTGAAGACCTTAGACCTTAATCGGAGTGTAAGATTTTGGGTGCACCAGCTACAGTAATTATATCAGAAATAGCCCTGGCGAGTGCGTTTTCCGAAAGTTTTTGTGGGGACCAGCCAGCAGAAAGAAGTGCATCCATCTAAACAAACGAGAACATGTCTATATCCCAAAGATGGGGGAAGTGGGCCAATAAAGTCAATAAAGAATTTTCCCATTTGCTCATCAGCTTTCACAGGAGCCAATGGTGGTGGCTTAATTTAGTGATGACTTATTGGTTGAATAGCATGGCTCACAATTTGCCATGTATGTTTTACAGGCCTGGCCACCAATATAAGGGGATCAATTTGCAGAATGTTATTCTGGCACTACAATGTGATTGACTTATGCCCTCATGAGCTTCTTTTACAAGCTGTTCTCGTTTGTGGCTCGGGGGTACTTCTCGGTTTCCTTTGGGCAACTTAACTAGTACAATACCCGTAGGGGATTCCGAGTAAAAGTACTTTGGTGGACATTCTGGTGGATTCTCTGTTATTGGGTCTAATAGCTGAATCAATTCCTCATCCTGATTAGCTGCCCGTTCTGCCCTAGTGATTACACTAACATTGGCAGGCCCCTCTCGAGGGGGTGTCACGCAGACCGAACGTTTTGCTTGTTCGTCAGCAAGGCCGTTCCCTTTTGAGTGTACTTTCCCAGTGGTATGCCCGTTTACATGAATCACCTGACAATTCTTTTTCTCCATTCTCGAACGGAGAATATCTTCCCACGGTGTGGGTTTAATAAGGTCTGCTTTCTTTAAAACATACCGTAATGCTGCGGCTTCAGCATATTGCGCTGTCTTATGGCCAAGGGGTATAGACAGTAATTCTTCTGGATATAAAGAATAGGAATCTCAAAGTCCCTACTGCTATCCCCATCCCAGCTGAGGATTGTTGGGGTGTCTCTTTTTTAATCATCATTAGTTGTCTCCGGTGTTGAGCATTCCAATCTTCGCAACAGGTTTCCAATTGATCAAGGTTAGTTAGAATCCAGCAGGTTCTTCCCTGGCTGGTGTTTCCTGGTCTACCACACATTGTGTAGATAGAGCTCAGGTTTACTTGACCTAGGGGCACAATTTGTGGTTGCTGGGATTGGTTTACTGGACCATTGATCATTGCGCCTCCAGCATTTAGATAAGAATGAGCTAGTGCCTGTTGGCATTGATTATAATGGATTCTAAGCTGTCTATATAGTTTTCTCTAAGATTGTTGTAATTTATTTCATCATGAGTTTGCCACCTTAACCGTAATCCATTGCCCCCAGGAGCATAGGCTGCTCCGGGTCCTGCTATTCAGCCATGGTTGCCACCACCTTGTTGGGCACCGTTCATTAGGACTCCCAATTGTGCAGGTGTGCACCTTATCATTAAGGAATTTAGTGGATTTGGAGTATTCGTTTGATTATTCCACAGGATATTCTGTATCCCCTGGTTCTGGTGATCAACATTAATCGTGCCATGAGTTCTAACGGCTCCTTCGGCATCAAAGCCTTCTATTTTGAAAACTATCACTTGGTTTTGCGGAGGTACAAGGATAGGATTATTTCCCCTAATAAAGCAATCGTTTAAATTTTCTAATAAAAAGACTTGGCCAATTCCGACAGGGTTTGCCATTGCTTCAGGACCTAACCTCGGTTAGGGTTTAATATTTCGTCAGGACCTAACCTCGGTTAGGATTTAATATGAACTTTATAAGAAGCTTCTAGACCTCAATGGTATTTTGAGGGAGTTCTGATTTAAGTTCTACAAGGCCTGATATGGGTCTTGTCGTCTCTAGAAACTTAAATCTGGGTCTTAGAACCACTGTCAGTAAAACACTCCTATACTTAACAATCTACAAGATGGATATAGATATAAATATAAGTATAGGTTCTGTATCAACTTGTTAACACACTCAGTGGGCGCCAACTGAAGGGATAATTACAAGTCCTACCCCTTTTCGGGCTACCCCAGATCAGGCGTATTCCCCAGATGTTCACCTTCAACTAAAGTTAGAGATAGCCGAATTCCATAAGATGCTTAAATGGGTCTAAAGGTTCAGACTATCTCTCCCTAAAGGAAAGGAATGACTGAAGATGTTACCGTCCTCCGGATAGCACTTTTAATAAGTTTAACTAGATTGTAACTTTCCGGATATTATGAGGGTCCGGAATACCCCCTCAGACTCCTTACAAAAGAGTGTACAGAAATTGGCTCAATGGGCCGAAATGGCCTCTATCTGCACTGTGGGGTTTCTGTGATTTCTGTGAAATACTCTGAGACAATTCTAAAATATAGTTTTATTTAAGAGCAGACATTCATTTAACAGCTGTTGATTCAATCACAACTTTTACAGTTCAAAATACAATTAGCTTACACAATCTTATTCTCAGATCCTTATTCTCAAATCTTATCTTCGTTACATTTCCACACTTCTTATTATTCTAATCCAGAATAGCCACCAAAATCAAATACCTTGATTACCTGAGACTCAAAGTTGTAGGCTTACAGAGTGGTTCTGAAGCCGAGAATCGCTTGCCCATTTCCAGTGACTTCTGTTTTCTCATTTGAAAATCCTATCTGTTATATTCTTTTTAGTGGTTTATTCTTTGAAGTTTTCTGCTGATGTAAGCTAATTATCTTATTCATTATCTCTTGACTTCTTTCTGTTCTTACTGTCAATTTAGCTGCTGCATGCATAATTATGTCTCTACCTTTAGGTGTTCCAAAAACTTATCATAAAACACTATGACAGTAGTCTTTATTTGATGCCATTCTTATCGAAGATCTTTCATTCAATTCTTAATATTGGCTTAACTGGTTTTAGCAGACGTGGTGTTCCAAGTTCAATACAAAAACAATGTGATTGCTTGGTGTAATCTATTGAAGTCATATCTTCAAAGTGTTCTGCAGGTATCATATTTACTACATGTAAATTAAAACCACTTTAACCAGGGTGTTTCATGCATTTCTAGCTATCTCAATTGGTTGTATATTTAATCGTGGTTCCTGTCTTATTTGATGTTACTTTTACAAAGGCACATGGTTTTTTAATATTCTGTGTTTCTGTTTCACGTGTTAGTTCTTAACACTTTACTTGGGTCATTCCATTGTGTTGGTTCCAAATCGCAGACCTTTCGGAAGCAAGCCTTTGCTTTTTCAATAGGACCATTGCTTTAGCATTAACAATCAATTCCCATTTCAAAGCTTGTTGTGTTTACGACTTGTGTTATCAAACCATCCCATCTCAGAAGCCTGTTTTCTCTTTGCAGCCTGTGTCTCCGAGGCTTTAGATTTTTAAACCCAGTATATCATGTATTAATAAATATCAAAATTCTGTTCATATTATGGTGTATCTCTTGAAATATGGCTTATTCCGTCAAACTGGTCCATACCATTGGCAGAGGAATCATGAGGGACATTCGCCTTTACTGTCAGGGTTAGACAGTATACATGGACCAGGGTCGCGCAGGGGTTCCACAATAGTCCAAATATATTCCACCGTGTACTGAGTCAAGCCTAGTTAGACCTATCAAAGTACCAGAGCACCCTACTCCGATATGCCGATGATGTAATGATTGCATCAGAGGATGCCAAAGGATACATAGGAGCATTATTAGCCACCCTCCAGACACTTAAGAAAGCTGGCTTTAAATTGAACCCAAAAAGGCACAGGTTGGACTGTCCAAAGTAAAGTATCTGGGACACGAAATTAGCCAGGGGTGTAAGGCACTCCCGCAGGAACAAAAGGCAGCCATAAAAGACATGCCAAGGCCAGTGACCGTCCGGGGAGTGAGGAAAGTGTTGGGACTATTTAACTACTGCAGGAATTTCAGACTTTGCAGGGAAAGCAGAGCCGATTCAATGGTTAGTTAAAGGGGGGAGACCCGCCACTGATAAGATAGAATGGGAATCGGAGCAGAACGAGGCTTATGCAAAATTAAAAGCAGCCCTGACGTCTGCACCCGCACTAGGATTGCCAAATATAGTCAAGCCATTCCATATATACTATAGTATAGACGGGAACTTCTATAACGCTGTAGTCACCCAAGAGTACGCGGGGAGATATGAGGCCAATTGCCTATTACTCTACCCAACAAACCTCCGTGGCTAAAGGAATGGTGAGATGCGTGGCGGCCTTCGACTGCGCCGCATGGGCAGTGCGGATATGCGAGCCCGTCACTGTCAGGACAGCTGTTATTACACAGTGTGGACCTGCTAAACACAGGCAAAATGAAGGCTGTATCAGACAAAAGGAGGGCAGCTTGGGAAGCAGTATTGATACCCAAGGACAGATCAGTCTAGATTATAAAGGGAACATAGAGTCAACCCCGCAGAGGGAATGCTATCAGAGGGTGAGCACACGAGTGTCAATTAGTATTCGAAGAAGAGGTCAGAGGAACCGTATCAGAATCGCCCCTTGAAAATCCCCAAAACACCTTTTATGTAGACGGATCTCGCCGATATATAGATGGGGAGCCACACACTGATTGGGCAGTAGTATCCGAGAACGGAGAAACAGTTGCAAAGGGAGGGCTTAAAGGAGGAACCTCAGCGCAGGTAGCAGAACTAGTGGCTCTCACGGAATCATTGAAATTGGCAAAAGGAAAACGAGTAAATATATACACAGATAGTAGGTATGCGTTTGGGATAGTGCATGATTATATGATAGCGTGGAATAGGAGAGGATATGTAACCTCCGGAGGACAAATACCGCATGAGGAGGTAGTGAGAGACCTAGTAGAAGCGGTAAAAGGAGAAGAGGTAGCAGTGATTAAAATAAAGGCACACCGCAAGATAGTGAGCGAGCAACAAAAAGGAAATATGCTAGCTGATCAGGCAGCAAGAGCAGCAGGTAGAATAGCAGCAGAGGAAGTGAACATTAAAAGAATCCAAGAGGAGACCGAAATGGAGGAGCAGGAGCAGTGGACAAAGAGAGGCGCAGCCAAAGGTAGAGATGGAATATGTGTCTGCCAGAAGGAGTAGGATCTGGTAGTGAGGGACTAGGACCCTTAAAAGATAAAATTAGAAAATACGTCCAAACATTGGATAGTTAATTGAAGGAGCTCAAACAAGAAGTTAAAGAACAACAAGACATAAGAGATAAAAATTCACAAAAGCAGGGGGCCTCGAAGCCCCTACCCAAGGTGGGTGAGCAGGCATTTGTTAAAATATTGCCAGAGAGATTGGGATTCTCACCTAGATGGACTGGACCATTTGAGGTTATCATGACCAGCGATACGTGCGCATGTATAGATATGAGGGGAAAGGGTAGATGGAAACATTGGACCCAATTAAAACGGTACAACAATAACCCATCTGATCTTAAATCCCACAGAAACAATGGAATAAACACCGGAGATAAACTAACCTCTGGTGACGACCAGGCTTCTGCTTAATTTACAGGGAAACTTCACCATGAAGGTGGGATTACTGCTGGGACACGAAATAAGCAAAGGGACATCCCACATTACACGACAAGTACATGATGAAGAAGCACTATGTTTTAATGGAACAATCATGTGCGGGTTAGGTTGATTGGCTATGATAAATTGACCCTTAGTGTTAGGGGGATTAAATACGTGGGGTTATGGGGATAGGGTGGGATATGTGTTGGTGTAGGGGTTACGGGGATCGGGTGGGATATGTGTCGGTGCAGGCTCGATGGGCCGAAATGGCCTTTATCTGCACTGTGGGGTTTCTGTGATTTCTGTGATTTCTGTGAATCACATTCGGAGTCTCATCCACGGCTCCCAATACACAGAAAGAAGAGACAAGCGAACCGAGGATGCTACAATGTCCAGATATGAAACCTAGACCCATGAATGGACTAGTATTATTTACCGAGGGAGAACAATTGTATGGCAACGTGAGACACAAAATTGTACTGGTACTAATTAACTTAACCATGTTACAATGGCCAGGATATTGTGAAAGGTTTACTAAAACTAGAGAATTGTATGCATATATGATAAAGAATGTAATTAACCAAGCTGCTGATCCGACAGGGGCTACTCATTTTAGGGGACATGCTGCATTCCATCAAAGGATTAAGAGGAGCTTAGGAACCGATATACTCACTGGAATAAACACCGGGACATCATTCATTAATGCCCTAGATATACAAGGAGTCCAAAGTAGTGTGGAACGACTACAAAGGGTAATACAACAGATTTTAGAGAAGGAAATTGGTTTGGTTCGACAAGGATCAGAGTTGGGAGGACATACGATAAGAAAATTACTCGAGGGAATCAAGGTTATAGAGGACCATGCTAGCATTATCAACAAACTAAACCATATAGAGATGAGGAACAGGCAAAAGACGGGGTAGGGAGAGGCTTGTGTCATGCCTATGGCCAATGGATCACCAGACAATTAAAACATAGTCTGGCACAGATACAGTGAGGCGAGGTACCAGACTAGATTAACAGCACACAGCTCTATGGCCTGAGCCAGAATCCAGGCCCTCTGAGTGCTCGTACCCTCAAAGGGATGACCAGAGTATATCCAGTGATACAAAAATATAAAGCAGAAGTGACAGCAATGATAGGCATGGTACTCCTGATACCAGTGGTGGGACTAGACATGACTCCATACCCACAGTACCAGGTAACAAACATAGGCATAGTGAGGGGTGAGACATACCTTGAATATTATCCAATTGATACTTATGTCATCAGGAAGAATGGTGCTTCTTTTGTGGGGGAAGAATGGTCTCCCTAAACGGATGCCACGGGAAAGGCACACTTACGCTATGCCCACATCCGGTAGGAGAAGGCCCTAAGGATGAGTGCGGCTATAATAAGACAGAGGGGTGAGTGTTGGAATTATCACATGTTGATCACCATCACACCCGCTCGGGATATAGAGGCGAAGGGGAGTATTGTATAGCCAACACAGAGACTGAGTACCAATATAGTAACCTTGTATGTGCAATCACAATGCTTAACTTCTGCTTTATGCCAAAGATCCCTGTGACAATTGGACACACCAGATTGGTGTATGTACATTCAAGGGAGGAGATAAAACTAAATGTGCCAGATAGTCTAAAGGACGTGTTGGTCAATTATGAAGATCCGTCAGGGGCCCCAACATGATGGGTATGCATGGCCTGAACCAGCGCCTGATCACCGCATGGGGCAGGAGGCACAGCAATGCTTATACATGTGCTTTAACTTGGCCAAGGGCCAAGTACCAAAAGGGGGGATTGCAGTGGGGAAAGAGTTAAACGGACATCGCTGGCAGTTTCACTGAATGGTATAATAAAGACAATAATAGGCCTTTGCAGTAGTAAGCTTTTTCTAAGTTGCTGAACTGGCAGTTGAGATAACCTAAGAATGAATTGTTGATTTTGAATCACTGATGACTGCAAACTGTATAACGTGGAACAGTAAGAGGCCTAGAGGATGTAAGTTCTATTCTGGCAGGAAAGTAAAACAATGGGTTGGAAGTAAAGAGGCCCAGAGAGGCAGGAAAGGAGGACAATGAGTCAGAAGTACAATGTTGATGAGACCCCATCTGGCATAAACAAAGGTCATAGGTGCAACAACAGCTTGTGGGATAACAGACATATACTTTTCCGATAATAAAGGCGGTACTTTAATGTAACACAGCATAGGCAACCAATCAGTGAAGATCCATGCGGGCTAAGGTCCAATCAGGTGGCAGGAATGAATTTTGAATGAGCTGGACATGTGTATTGTAATGTATAAAAATGTAGTGTTTGCTGTAAGAATTTGGAAAAGTCTGGCTAAGACACAGCAGACTGTTTCCCCACCGGTGCAATAAAGACAACTTGACTATTGATCTAAAACCTTGTGTTGAGTGTTGGTTTAAAATACTCCACAACAGCGCTGATGCATCATGTTGTGACAATGGTGCTCTTTCTGAAAGGAACTGAAGCCTCACGAATGCTGACAACCCTTTCTGTTAATGGCATGTAACATGAATAGGTTAGTTATTTTCTGGAACTATGAACCTTCACCACAGTTATGACAGTGAAACTCATTAACAATAATCAGTTTTGAAGACAGCATTTAAAAAAGTGAGATCACAACAAGGCCATATATATTTATTTGAGGAAACAAAGTCAACAATAGACAAAGACAAGAGAATGTGAGAAAGCTATACACACAGAAGATAAATAGGAACAGAGTAAGAAAATGAGATGCAAAGATTTAAATAAGTCTGTGAGCATCAGCATGGGAGATCATTGTTTTATATTATAAAAGTATACAAGATCAGCTACTTGTAGGAAAATCCACATCAGAGCAGTGGGAGTCTTTCAGAAAGGAAATAGAGAGAGTACAACGCCAACATGTTCCTGTAAAGGTCAAGGGTGGGACCAACAAGCCCAGGGAACCCTGGATGTCAAGGGATATACAAGAATGGATTCGGAAAAAAAGGGAGGCTTTTGGCAGATACAAAGGACTAAAAACAGTGGAAGCCCCAGAGGAGTATAGAAAGTGCAGGGGGTTACTTAAAAAAGAAATTAGGAGAGCAAAGAGAGGGCATGAAGAAACACTGGTGGGCAAAATAAAGGAAAATCCCAAGGTGTTTTATAGGTATATTAAGGGCAAGAGGATAACCAGGGAAAGAGTAGGGCCCATTAGGGACCAAAGTGGCAATCTGTGTGTAGAGCCGGAAGATGTAGCTGAGGTTTTAAATGAATATTTTGCATCTGTGTTCGCTATGGAGAAGGACAATGTAGGCATAGAAATCAGGCAGGGGGAGTGTGATATACTTGAACAAATCAGTATCGAGAGGAAGGAGGTATTAGCGGTTTTAGTGGGCTTAAAAGTGGATAAATCCCCAGGCCCAGACGAGATGTATCCCAGGCTGCTGTGTGAGGCAAGGGAGCAAATTGCAGGGGCTCTGACACAAATTTTCAGAACCTCTCTGGCCACAGGGGAGGTGCCAGAGGACTGGAGGACAGCTAACGTAGTACCATTATTCAAGAAGGGTAGGAGGAATAAACCAGGGAATTACAAGTCAGTGAGCCTAACATCAGTGGTAGGGAAATTATTGGAAAAAATTCTGAGGGACAGAATTAGTCTCCACTTGGCGAGGCAAGGATTAATCAAGGATAGTCAGCGTAGCTTTGTCAGGGGGAGATCATGTCTAACCAATTTGATTGAATTTTGAGAGGGGGTGACTAGGTGTGTGGATGAGGGTAGTGCAGTTGATGTAGTCTACATGGACTTCAGTAAGGCTTTTGACAAAGTCCCACATGGGAGACTGGTCAAGAAGGTAAGAGCCCATGGGATCCAGGGCAATTTGGCACATTGGATCCAAAATTGGCTTAGTGGTAGGAGGCAGAGGGTGATGGTCGAAGGTTGTTTTTGTGACTGGAAGCCTGTGTCCAGTGGTGTACCGCAGGGATCGTTGCTGGGTCCTTTGCTGTTTGTAGTGTACATTAATGATTTAGATATGAATGTAGGAGGTATGATCAGTAAGTTCGCAGATGACACGAAAATTGGTGGAGTGGTAAATAGCGAGAGGGAAGCCTGAGGCTACAGGACGATATAGATGGGTTGGTTAGATGGGCAGAACAGTGGCAAATGGAATTTAACCCTGAAAAGTGTGAGATGATGCATTTTGGGAGGATTAACAAGGCAAGGGAATACACAATGAATGGTAGGACCCTAGGAAGGACAGAGGATCAGAGGGTTGGTGTGCATGTACATAGATCCCTGAAGGCAGCAGAACAGGTAGATAAGGTGGTTAAAAAGGCATATGAGATACTTGCCTTCATTAACCGAGGCATAGAATATAAGAGCAGGGAGGTTATGATGGAGCTGTACAAAACTCTAGTTAGGCCACAGCTGGAATACTGTGTGCAGTTCTGGTCGCCACACTATAGGAAGGATGTAATTGCATTGGAGAGGGTGCAGACGAGATTCACCAGGATGTTACCTGGGCTGGAGCGCTTCAGCTATGAAGAGAGACTGGACAGACTGGGGTTGTTTTCCTTAGAGCAGAGAAGGCTGAGGGGGGACCTGATTGAGGTGTACAAAATTATGAGGGGCATAGATAGGGTAGATAGAAAGGAACTTTTCCCCTTAGTAGAGGGGTCAATAACCAGGGGGGCATAGTTTCAAGATAAGGGGGAGGAGGTTTAGAGGGGATTTGAGGAAAAACTTTTTCACCCAGAGGGTGGTTGGAATCTGGAACTCACTGCCTGAAAGGGTGGTAGAGGCAGGAACCCTCACAACATTCAAGAAGCAGTTAGATAAGCACTTGAAATGCCATAGCATACAAGGCTACGGACCAAGTGCTGGAAAATGGGATTAGAATAGACAGGGCTTGATGGCCGGCACGGACACAATGGGCTGAAGGGCCTCTTTCTGTGCTGTATAACTCTATGACTCTGACCCTATTACTCTTGAAAATCATTCATGAATATGTGAGCAGCAGGGATAACAGAAAAGATTATACAACTGTGCTAGTCACTGGCCCTATACAAAGTTTTCTTTCCCCCATTTATCAGCACTTTCTGCTTCCTATTGTCAAGCCAATTTTCAATCCAGTTTCCTAACTTGCTGTTAATTGCATAATCATTACATTTGCATGTGGTATGACAAATGGCTTCTGAAAAATATAAATAAGTTATATCCATTGGATATTCCTCATCAGTTTAATTGGAAAGCTCTTAGTTAAATTACACAAGAATTTTAGATTAGTGAGGGACGTTATTCTTAATAAATCTATGCTGATCATTTTGACCCCAGCATATAGAAAGAAATTGCATTTATATAGCACATTTCATGACCTCAGGACACCTCAAAGAATTTCACAGCCAATTAAGTACTTTTGAAGTGTAGTCACTGTTGTAATACAGCAGCCAATTTGCACAATGAGATAAATGACCACACAATTTTTTTTTTTTTTTAAGTGATGTTGGTTAAGCAATAAACATTGGCCAGGAAACAAGGAGAACTTCCCTGCCCCTTTTTGAATAGTGCAATGGGATCTTTTACATCCACTTCAGAGGGTAGATGGGGCCCTCAGTTTAATGTCTCATCTGAAACCTCCGACAATGCAGCACTCCCAAAGTACTGCATTTCGATTATATATTCAAGTCTCTGGACTGGGGCTTGAACCGACAACCTTATGACTCAGACACAAGTGCTACTACTGAGCCAAGGCCGGAACCTTGAAATGACATACCATTTAACTTACCACTCATTGAAGTCAATCATTAACACTCGTTCATGCTCCCAGGTAGAACTTAAAGCAACCCAGGATTCTAAAACTTTTGCACCATTCATCTTGAATATGCCCACTATTACCTACACGTACATACTTTTAGTGCCTCAGATTATCCATGTAGTTTATTCCCATATACAATACCACTAAATTTAAATCCTCAATAGCTCACCAGTCGCCATTTGTTTACCTCTTGCAACAAGATAAGGACTACACATCTGCCCCTGGAAAACAATAGTCTTAATTTTTAGAAAACTATCCAGAAATCCAACTATTCCATGCTCAATCACAATGGCTCGTATAGCTATATCATTGCCCTTACATCACTTGTACCACATCACTTGTACCATTTCATCCCCACATTGTATCAGTATATTTGCTTTACTTTTCTTCTCTTCTTGGGTGTTACTTAGCACTGTTTCTACATAAATCCTCTACAAGCACTTTTACAGCAAAGAAGTGCTGTTAATGGCAGGTATGCCATATTCCTGCTGCTGACAGCACTCAAAGTAGGGGAGCCGTGGTGAATTACATTGGAAATTTCTATTTTAATGCATCTCACAAGTTGCCATCATATCTCCACTTACCTGGAGACCAATGCAGTCTTAGCTTCCAGCCAAGAGGAGGTCAGGTTAAAAATTTAAAAACAGGGAAAGCGTCCCCTCCTGCCGCATACGCACCCATTGCCGTTTTTATGGCAACGGGTTTCTTATCGTGCAAGTGTCCCATCGTCAAAAGGCGAGACACTTCACCAACATATTGAAATCAGGCTCCCACAGTGCAATGATTTAAATTTAACAGTTGCTGCACGTGTTTCCCAGGGCTCGGGGAAGCCCAGCCGTAAAATGAAGGCGGCAGCTGCCAGCTCAAGAATCCTTTTACAGCACTTCTTGTTGGCCAGGAGGAGCAGAGTATTCCCCCCGGCACCGCAAGACAGACTTTGGCCTCCCCTCTGCCGATCGCAGCCCCTCATCCTCAGAGTGGCCTTTCCCACCCCTGTCACGTCCCGGCCTCTCTTCAACCTCCCTCCCATGATGGCCACTTTCCAACCCCCACTCCAAGCCCCATCTCTTACTCCCTCCTGTGATGGCCTCTCTCTTCCCCCCTCCCCCAACCCCTGATCTCTTGTCCCCTCCATCCTGCTATAGCCTCTCTTCTTTCCCCTCCAAGCCCTGAACTCTCACTGCCCCCAAGCTCCGATCTCTCATTCCTTCCCGCAATGGCCTGTCTCTCTCTTCCTCCCTCCTCGCACCCCCACCCACCGAGCCCCAATCTCTTGCTTCATCCCGAGGCTGGTTTTCCCACCTGGCAGCCAGCCAGCCTGTAGATTTGGCTGGCTGCCAGGCGGAAAACAGAAAGAAAAGAACTATAAGGAAGTGCGGCCGATAAACTCGGCAGGGCCTCCGCGTCACCGGCCACAGCCGGGCTTTCTCCGCGCTCCCCTACACCCTCCCCACCAATATCGTGGTCAATACTTATTGTACATGGTGTGGCGTACCAATCACAGAACGGACACAATCCGCTTTCCGGTCCGTAGACTATAAATCAGGCGTCATGCCTTTAAGAAGGATCACACCTTTAAGAAACTCGACCTGCAACATAGTTAAGCCCAGAGCGGGGAAGGAGCATTCGAAGCTGTGCACTGATGAAAGACAGTTGTACTTTGTGTAATCTCTGACTCCATTTTGTGTTCAGCATGCAGCCTCAACAATTAAACCTTTTCTGTTGAACCTCTCCGAGTTCAGTATATTTTGCTAGGAGTACGTAGACTCCTACATTGGTGACCCCGACGCTCAGGACGACTCCTAAGCGTAACCATGGCTGACACAAACGCAGTTTCTGTGAAGCTGCCGGAGTTCTGGGAGAACCTAGCCACCGCCTGGTTCCTTCAAGCCGAATCGCAATTCCGACTCCGCGGCATCACCGCCGACGCAACGATGTACGACTACCTCCTCGCCTCCCTGGGCAGCTCCACAATCACGAAAGTCTGGACAACACTACAAAACCCTCTGGAGGAAGGCAAGTACACACGTCTCAAGGCCGCGCTCATTAAAAAATTCACAGCCTCCCAATTCGTGTGCAACTGCCACCTCCTCGACCTCCCGGGCCTCGGTGACTCCACGCCATCAGACTTGCTCTCACACATGCTTGCTCTGACCGACGAGAAACCACCCGGCTCCCTCTTCTGCACGCTCTTTATCCGCCAACTACCTCCCAGCATCTGCCCGGCGATCGTGGCGTCCAGCCTCACGGACCTCGAGGCCCTGGCCGACGAAGCCGATAAGCTCCTGTCCGCCAGCTCCAACCATGCCGTCACCCCCGACCTGGCCTCCGCAGCGTCGGCGCGTGCTGCACCCTCTATCGTGCGGCCACACAGCTCGGCCACGAGGCCCCCCAGGCCCCCACGTCCCCCAAGCCCTCCGACCCAGGGCTACTGCTACTTCCATACCCGGTTCGGCGCACGGGCATGCCGCTGCAGCCATCCCTGCACATTTCCAACCGCCCCCACACCGGCCTACATGATGGCCATGGGGCAAGCAGGCGCGCTGCTGTACATTACGGACAGCGCCTCCGGACGCCGTTTCCTATGCGACACGGGCGCGCAGCGCAACATCATCCCCGCGTCCGCCCTAGAGATCCAGCGAGGCGGCCGCGGCCCTGCGCTGGCTGCCGCCAACGGCACCGACATCCGGACGTACGGCATCCGCACCGTCACCATCGACCTCGCAGGCCGCCACTACCACTGGGAGTTTATCACCGCCAAGGTGCTCTCCCCGCTCCTCGGTGCGGATTTCCTGTGCGCCCACGGCCTGTTGGTCGACATGCCTCGGCGCCACCTCGTGGACATGAACACCATGTCACCTGTCCCGGGTGCCATGGCCCCCCCCCAACCCACCGAAATGGCGTGGCAGTGCCGCGCCCGCTCAACGGACGACTACTCAGCACTCCTGGCTGAGTTCCCAGCCCTCACCAACCCGACCTTCTCCGCGAAGGTTGCCAAGCACGGGGTAGAACACTTCATCCCCACCACAGGCCCACCGGTGTATGCACACGCCCGCAGGCTGGACCCAGCCAAGCTGGAGATCGCGCGGGCCGAGTTCGCCACAATGGAACAGTTCGGCATCATCCGCCGCTCCAACAGCCCCTGGGCCTCCCCACTCCACATCGTCACCAAACCCGACGGGGGATGGCGCCCCTGCGGGGACTACCAGCGCCTAAACGACGCCACCACGCCGGATCGGTACCCCATACCGCACATTCAAGACTTCTCGGCTAGACTGGCCGGCCGCTCAGTCTTCTCCAAAGTCGACCTGGTGCGCGGTTACCATCAGGTGCCAGTCCACCCCACGGACGTTCCCAAGACGGCCATAATCACCCCTTTTGGGCTGTTCGAGTTCCTCCGAATGTCCTTCGGCCTCAAAAACGCGGCCCAGGCCTTCCAGCGGCTCATGGACTCGGTCCTCCGGGACCTGAAGTTCCTCTTTGTCTACCTGGATGACATCCTGGTAGCTAGTTCGTCCAAGCAGGAACACATCGAGCACCTCCGCACCCTGTTCCAGCAGCTCAGTGAGCACGGGCTCATCATCAGCCCAGCCAAGTGCCAATTCGGCCTCAGCAGGATCAAATTCCTCGGTCACCACATCACGCCGGACGGAGCCATTCCCCTGCCCGCCAAGGTGCAAGCCGTCCAGCAGTTCCCCCGGCCTACCACCATCAAAGGCCTCCAGGAGTTCTTGGGGATGATCAACTTTTACAACCGCTTCATTCCCGGAGCGGCCTCCCTCATGCGGTCCCTATACGAAGCCCTCCGGGGTAAGAAAGGCAGAATGGCGATCGCGTGGTCGGCGGCCATGTTGACCGCTTTCGACTCGACCAAAAAGGCGCTCGCCGACACCACCATGCTCGCTCACCCACAGCCCAACGCCAGGGTGGCCCTCACCACGGACGCCTCTGACCACGTGGTCGGCGCCGTGTACGAACAGTGGGTCGACGGGGCCTGGCAACCCTGGCCTTTTTCAGCCGCCAACTGCGCCCCCCAGAGGCCAAATACAGCGCCTTTGACCGCGAGCTCCTCGCACTGTACCTGGCAGTCCGCCATTTTAGATTTCTTCTGGAGGGCCGCCCCTTCACCGCATTTGTCGACCACAAACCCCTGACATTCGCGATGGCGAAATCTGCGGACCCGTGGTCAGCCAGGCAACAACGCCAGCTTGCCGCTGTGGTGTATGTGCCTTTAAGAGCCCCAGGTGTGCTGTAATGCCGGTAATTGCCACTCGGGCTATATAAGCCTGTATATTGTGTATATCCGTTAGAACCCCCCCCCCCCCAGACTTTGCTTAGTAAATACCTATGAACCAACTCCTGTCTTCAGTGTCTTTATCAACACACGGACACTACAGCAGCGACGAAGTGGAAACGGACTTACCTGCAATTCGGCAGCACCTCAAGGACATCGATTCCTCGGGCGTCCAGAAGACTCAAGGAAGTGAGAGAAGCTGTGGTTTCACCAGCTGGCCAAGCTGGTGGCAGGTACTGCGCTAATCCTTCCTGGGCGTCAGGCTGGGGCTCCAACGGCTGGCTCTACAGCTGAGACAGGCAGCGAAATCGGAGGCAAGCAATAACAGACTGGGAGGGAGCACTCGGGAGATGGCCGGTGCAGCAAGCAGGTCAGCGTTCAGACCTCCGGCGGGAACGAGTCTCCAACAGTAAATTCAAAAAAAAGAGAACGGAAACCGCAGTAAACAGCGTTGTTATCGGCAGCAGCGGCGGGAAAGCGCGGGAAGCGCCATATCTTTGCTACAGAAAAGAAACAAAAAGCGCGGGAAGCGCCATATCTTTTCTGAAATGCCTAAGTCTGGTAATATTGATGCTTTTGATAGCGAAATAGAGGATTGGACCACATACGTGGGAAGAGTAGAGGTATATTGCACTGCAAATGGAATAGAAGATGAAAAAAAAGCTTCAGTACTTCTGAACTTAATGGGCGCAAAGACATACGGGCTGTTATGAAATTTAATCACTCCAGCCAAACCAAAGGACAAGAATTTTAAAGAAATTGTTGATACCCTGCAGGAGCACTTAAACCCAACACCGCTGCTGATAGCGGAACAATTCAAGTTCTTCAAGAGAAATCAACACAAGAATGAAAGTAACGCTGATTACCTAACCGAATTAAGAAAGCTATCAAAGTACTGCCAATTCGGGGCAGGACTATCAGATTATCTTCGAGACAAATTCGTTTGCGGTCTCTTAAGTGAAGGAACACAAAAAAGACTACTTTCTGAAAAAGATTTAACATTGGACAAAGCTTTCAGTATGGCTGTATCATACGAAGCAGCAGCAAAAGGAGCTGCAGAGATACAACAAAAGACACAGGACTTCGGCACCCATGAAATGACACAGGGTTTTGAAAGATGTTATCGCTGCGGCAGATCCACCCATAACCAGAGGGACTGCTGGTTCAAGGACAAAGCATGCAGGCAATGCGGAAAGATTGGACACATTGCACGGGTATGCCGATCTGGACAAAATAAATCCACTGACAGAAAACAAAAAATCAATAAAGAAAAGTACAGGAAGGTACAAATGATGACGGACAGTAGCTCCGAAGACCAGAAGAGCGATAGCGACTTCGAAAACAAGAGACTAAGCTGTCTCAAATTACATAATGTACTTGCCAAAGATGATTACCAAACCATTTGGGTTACCCTCACAATAGCAGGGTCCCCAGTTAAAATGGAGCTAGATACAGGATCAGCTCTAACCTTAATAAATCGACGGGATTACGAGAGGCTATTTTCGCATATACCTCTAAAAGACACATCCATTATCTTAAAAACATATACGGGGCAGAAAGTATACCCCAAAGGAAAAATAAGGGTGCCTGTTGTATACAACGGCAAAGAAATACAAAAGTTGTATTTATACATTCTACAAGATGGTGGTCCACCGTTGTTGGGACGTGAATGGATCAGGAAGATACGTTTAGACTGGCACTCCATTCAGGCACTGACAGTGACCAGTAAGGAAAAAAACAATGATGACATCATACCTGAACGATTAAAAGACATCTTGGCCAACGCCAAAGAAGTGTTTCAAGAGAAACTAGGAACCTTGAAAGGCATCACTGCCTCAATAAAAGTGGAAGATGCAGCAATTCCAAAATTTTTTAAGGCAAGACTGGTGCCATACGCAATACGTCCAGCAGTCAAGGCAGAGCTGGAGAATTTGGAAAAAGCAGGCGTATTATCCAAAATAGATTGGAGCGAATGGGCAACACCCATCGTTCCAGTCATGAAAAAAGCATTGAATAAAGATAAATCTGAAGAACAGAGAAAAATTCGCATCTGTGGTGACTTCAAAGTGACTGTAAACCCAGTCCTTCACACAGTACAGTATCCTCTTCCGAGGATAGAAGATATTTTCGCCTCACTATCCGGAGGGAAACGTTTCACCAAAATTGACTTGGCACAGGCATATCTACAGATGGAGGTTGAGGAGGCCTCTAAAAAGTATCTCATGATAAACACACACAAAGGCCTGTACCAGTACAATCAACTGGTTTTTGGAGTAGAGTCATAGAGTTATACAGCACAGAAAGAGGCCCTTCGGCCCATCGTGTCTGCGCCGTCCATCAAGCCCTCTCTAATCTAATCCCATTTTCCAGCATTTGGTCCATAGCCTTGTATGCAATGGCATTTCAAGTGCTCATCCAAATGCTTCTTGAATGTTGTGAGGGTTCCTGCCTCTACCACCCTTTCAGGCAGTGAGTTCCAGACTCCAACCACCCTCTGGGTGAAAACGTTCTTCCTCAAATCCCCTCTAAACCTCCTGCCCCTTACCTTGAATCTATGCCCCCTTGTTATTGACCCCCCTACTAAGGGGAAAAGTTCCTCTTTATCTACCCTATCTATGCCGCTCATCATCTTGTACACCTCAATCAGGTCCCCCCTCAGCCTTCTTTGCTCCAAGGAAAACAACCCCAGCCTGTTTAGTCTTTCTTCATAGCTGAGGCGCTCCATCCCAGGTAACATCCTGGTGAATCTTCTCTGCACCCTCTCCAAAGCAATCACATCCTTCCTATAGTGAGGCGACCAGAACTGCACACAGTACTCCAGCTGTGGCCTTACCAGCATTTTGTACAGCTCCATCATAACCTCCCTGCTCTTATATTCTATGCCTCGGCTAATGAAGGCAAGTATCCCATATGCCTTTTAAACCACCTTATCTACCTGATCCGCTGCCTTCAGGGATCTATGTACATGTACACCAAGGTCCCTCTGACCCTCTGTGCTTCCTAGGGCCCTACCACTCATTGTGTATTCCCTTGCCTTATTTGTCCGTCCAAAATGCATCACCTCGCACTTTTCAGGGTTAAATTCCATTTGCCACTTTTCCGCCCATCTGACCAACCCGTTTATATCGCCCTGTAGCCTGAGGCTTTCCTCCTCGCAATTTACCACCCCACCAATTTTCGTGTCATCTGCGAACTTACTGATCATACCTTTTACATTCTCATCCAAATCATTTATGTAGATCACAAACAGCAAGGGACCCAGCACCGATCCCTGAGGTACCCCACTGGACACAGGCTTCCAGTCACAAAAGCAACCTTCGACCATCACCCTCTGCCTCCTGCCACTCAGCCAGTTTAGGATCCAACGTGCCAAGGCACCCTGGATCCCATGGGCTCTTACCTTCTTGACCAGTCTCCTATGCGGGACTTTGTCAAAAGCCTTACTGAAGTCCATGTATACCACATCCACAGCATTCCCCTCATCCACACACCTAGTCACCCCCTCGAAAAATTCAATCAGATTGATCAGACATGATTTACCCTTGACAAAGCCATGCTGACTATCCCCGATTAATCCTTGCCTCTCCAAGTGGAGACTAATTTTGTCCCTCAGAATTTTTTCCAATAATTTCCCTACCACAGATGTTAGGCTCACTGGCCTGTAATTCCCTGGTTTATCCCTGCTACCCTTCTTGAATAATGGTACTACGTTAGCTGTTCTCCAGTCCTCTGGTACATCCCCTGTGGCCAGAGAGGTTCTGAAAATTTGTGTCAGAGCCCCTGCAATCTCCTCCTTTGCCTCACACAGCAGCCTGGGATACATCTCATCCGGGCCTGGGGATTTATCCACTTTTTGGCCTGCTAAAACCGCTAGTACCTCCTCCCTCTCGATGCTAATATGTTCAAGTATATCACAGTCCCCTTGCCCGATTTCTATGTCTACATCGTCTTCCTCCATAGTGAACACAGATGCAAAAAATTCATTTAAAACCCCGCCTACATCATCTGGCTCTACACACAGATTGCCACTTTGGTCCCTAATGGGCCCTACCCTTTCCCTGGTTATCCTCTTGCCCTTAATATACTTATAAAACATCTTAAGATTTTCCTTTATTTTGCTCGCCAGTGTTATTTCATGGCCCCTCCTCGCTCTCCTAATTTCTTTTTTAAGTATGCCCCTGCACTTTTTATACTCCTCTAGGGCTTCCTCCGTCTTTAGTCTTTTGTAACTGCCAAAAGCCCCCCTTTTTTTCCTAATGCATTTTTGTATATCCCTTGTCATCCAAGGTTCCCTTTGCTTGTTGGTACCACCCTTGACCTTTACGGGAACATGTTGGCATTGTACTCTCTCTATTTCCCTTCTGAAAGTCTCCCACTGCTTTGATGTGGATTTTCCTATAAGTAGCTGCTCCCAGTCCACTTTGGCCAGATCCTGCCTTATCATATTAAAATCGGCCTTCCCCCAATTTAGAACCCTTATTTCCGGGTCGTCTTTGTCTTTTTCCATGACCACCTTAAATCTCACCGAATTATGGTCACTGTCGCCAAAATGCTCTCCTACTGACACTTCCACCACTTGCCCGGCTACATTCCCTAGAATTAGGTCCAGTACCGCCCCCTCTCTTGTAGGACTTTCTACACGCTGGCTCAAAAAGCTCTCCTGGATGCACTTTAAGAATTCTGCACCCTCTAAGCCTTTCACACTCTGACTATCCCAATTAATATTGGGGAAGTTGAAATCCCCCACTATTATTACCCTATTATTTTCGCACTTCTCTGAGATTTGCCTACATATCTGTTCCTCTATCTTCCCTTGACTGTTTGGGCGCCTACAGTACACTCCCAGCAAAGTGCTTGCCCCCTTTTTGTTTTTAAGTTCTACCCATATGGCCTCATTAGAGGAACCCTCTAATATATCATCCCTCCTTACAGCAGTAATTGACTCCTTAATTAATATTGCAACACCCCCTCCCCTTTAACACCCCCCTCTGTCTCGCCTGAAGATTCTATACCCCGGAATATTGAGCTGCCAGTCCTGACCCTCCCTCAACCATGTCTCCGTGATAGCAACAATATCGTACTCCCATGTGTTCAACAACAACTTCAGTTCATCCACTTTATTTGCAAGACTCCTTGCATTAAAATAAATGCCTTCCAGCCTTGCCATATTCCCTTTTGCCTTCACATATTTGCTCTTCCTTCCCAGCTGACTTGTTTTTTCCTCCGTATTTGGCTGTAAATCACCCCCTACTATAGCTCCACTCTGTATCCCATCCCCCTGCCAAGTTAGTTTAAACCCCCCCCATCAGTGCTAGCAAACCTCCCCGCAAGGATATTGGTCCCCCTCTGGTTCAGGTGTAAACCGTCCGACTTGTACAAGTCCCACCTTTCCCAGAAGCAGACCCAGTGATCCAGGAAACTAAAGCCGTCCCTCCTGCACCAACTCTTTAGCCACGCATTCATCTGTTCTATCTTCCTATTCCTATACTCACTGGCACGTGGCACCGGGAGTAATCCAGAGATTACAACCTTTGAGGTCCTGCTCTTTAATCTTCTACCTAGCTCCCTAAATTCTTGCTGCAGGACCTCATCCCTCTTTTTACCTATGTCGTTGGTACCAATGTGGACCACGGCCTCTGGCTGTTCGCCCTCCCGCTCCAGAATGCCCTGCAGCCGCTCAGTGACATCCTTGACCCTGGCACCAGGGAGGCAACAAACCATCCTGGATTCACGTCTACGGCCACAGAAACGCCTATCTGTTCCCCTTACTATAGAATCCCCTACCACTATTGCTCTCCCACTGTTTTTCCTCCCTTCCTGGGCAGCAGGAGCACCCCCAGTGCCAGGAAGTTGGCTGCTGCTGCCTTCCTCTGGTAAGTCATCCCCCTCAACAGTATCCAAAGCGGTATACCTGGTTGAAAGGGGGATGGCCACAGGGGTCTCCTGCACTACCTGCCTGCTTCTATTGTTCCGCCTGGTGGTCACCCATTTCCCTTCTGCCTGTGCAGCCCTACCCTGCGGTGTGACCAACTCACTGTACGAGTAATTCGCGACCCTCTCAGCATCGTGAATGCTCCACAACCCATCCACCCGCAGCTCCAGCGCCGCAAGACGACCCGTTAGTAGCTGCAGCTGGATGCATTTCTGGCACACGTGTTGGTCAGGGACACTGGCAGCATCCCTGAATTCCCACATAGAGCAAGAGGAGCACATCACGGGGCTGGGCTCTCCTGGCATGGCCTACCCCTTTAATCAATCTAAGTTAACTGGATAGCATCAGCTCCAGCTATCTGGCAAAGAGCTATGGAGCAAGTCCTGCAAGAGATTCCGGGGACTCAATGCTACCTAGACGACATCCTTGTAACAGGAGAAAACGACAACGAGCACCTTGCCAATTTGGAGCAGGTGCTCACTAGGCTGAAAGAACGGGGCCTACGAGCGAATCGCCCCAAGTGCGAATTTTTCCAAAATCAGGTATCATATTGTGGCCACATAATTAATAATGAAGGGTTGCATAAGTCACCTGAAAAAATTGAAGCGATTATAAAAGCCCCAGCACCTGAAAATGTTTCACAATTAAGGTCGTTCCTGGGATTAATAAATTACTATCATAAATTTTTACCGAACTTATCAACTCTTCTACACCCTCTTAATGAACTTCTACAAACAGGAGTGATTTGGAAATGGAACGAAGACTGTAAACGTGCCTTCCATAAATGCAAAGGCTTAATCACATCCGAAGAAGTTTTGGCTCATTACAACCCATCACTGCCAATCAGACTGGCGTGCGATGCATCCCCTTACGGCATAGGAGCAGTATTATCCCATAAATTCCCTGATGGCTCAGAACGGCCGATAGCTTTTGCGTCACGCTCATTAAACTCAGCTGAACGTAACTATGCCCAAACCGACAGGGAAGCACTCAGCCTGGTATGGGGAGTGAAGAAATTCAACCATTACCTACACGGACAAAAATTTACCTTGTTGACTGACCATCAACCCCTCATCTCCATATTCAACCCTAAAAAAGGTGTTCCCATTATGACAGCGCAAAGGCTACAGAGGTGGTCCCTTTTTCTAGGGGCACACCAATACAACATAGAATACAAAGGGTCAAAACAGCATGGGAATGCTGATGGTTTATCGCGCCTACCGTTGCCAACGGTAGAAGAGGCACCTACAGTAGACCCAGTAGAGATGTTCCACTCTACCATAGTGGAATGTCTACCAGTGACAAATTCTGCCATTGAAAGGGAGACGAGAAATGACCCGACTCTCTCACGGGTCTACGATTTAACAGTGAAGGGATGGCCAGCACATAGCGAACCACTGTTGCCAGCATTCTCGCAAAGAAGAGAACAGCTGTCAGTGTGCCGAGGAACCTTGATGTGTGGATCCAGAGTGGTGATTCCACCCTAACTCCAGGATAAAGTGCTAAAGGAGCTTCATGAGGGGCATCTGGGTGGAGTGAAAATGAAGAACCTAGCTAGGGCGTTTGTATGGTGGCCAGGTATCAATAGAGACATCGAAGAAATGACCAAGAGCTGCCTAGGATGCCAGAAGGTCCAAAACGCTCCACCACAAGCCCCTCTACATCCATGGGAGTGGCCCTCATCTCCCTGGCAAACATAAGAACATAAGAAATAGGAGCAGGAGTAGGCCAATCGGCCCCTCGAGCCTGCTCCACCATTCAATAAGATCATGGCTGATCTGATCCTAACCGCCAATCCACTATGACAGGACTAGATCAGAATCTAACAGAATTAGACACACGAAACAGGAGCAGGATCAGGCTACACGGCCCCTGGGCCCGCTCCGCTACCCACAGGGCCATGACCGATCCGTACCTAGACTCATGTCCAAATTCCTGCCCGCTCCCCGTAACCCTTAATTCCCTTTTCTTCTAGGAAACTGTCTATTTCTGTTTTAAATTTATGTAATGATGTAGCTTCGACAGCTTTTTGGGGCAGCATATTCCATGGACCTACCACCCTCTGAGTGAAGTAGTTCCTCCTCATCTCAGTTTTGAAAGAGCAGCCCCTTATTCTAAGACTATGCCCCCTAGTTCTAGTTTCACCCATCATCAGGAACATCCTCCCCACATCCACCCGATCCAACCCCTTCACAATCTTATATGTTTCAATAAGATCGCCTCTCATTCTCTGAACTCCAATGAGTAGAGTCCCAATCTACTCAACCTCTCCTCATATGTCCATCCCCTCATCCCCGGGATTAACTGAGTGAACCTTCTTTGTACTGACTCGAGAGCAAGTATGTCTTTTCTTAAGTATGGACACCAAAACTGTATGCAGTATTCCAGGTGTGGTCTCACCAATACCTTGTACAACTGAAGCAATACCTCCCTATTTTTATATTCTATCCCCCTCGCAATGAAAGCCAACATTCCATTGGCCTTCTTAATCACTTGCTGCACCTGCATACTAACCTTTTGAGTTTCGTGCACCAGGACCCCCAGATTCCTTTGTACTACAGTACTTTCCAGTTTCTTGCCATTAAGATAATAACTTGCTCTATGATTTTTCCTGCCAAAGTGCATAACCTCACACTTTCCAGTATTGTATTCCATCTGCCAAATCTCTGCCCACTTACTTAGCCTGTCGATGTCCCCTTGCAGGTTTTTTATGTCCTCCTCACTCACTACTTTCCCTCCCATCTTAGTATCATCTGCAAACTTTGATATGTTACACTCGGTCCCCTCCTCCAAATCGTTAATATAGATTGTAAAGAGTTGGGGACCCAGCACTGACCCCTGCGGAACACCACTGGTTACTGATTGCCAGTCTGAGAATGAACCATTTATCCCAACTCTCTGCCTTCTGTTAGATAGCCAATCCTCTATCCATGCCAGAATATTACCCCCAATTCCGTGATTTTTTATCTTAAGCAATAATCTTTTGTGTGGCACCTTGTCAAATGCCTTTTGGAAGTCTAAATACACTACGTCCACTGGTTCACCTTTATCCACCCTATATGTTACTTCCTCAAAGAACTCCAGCAAATTTGTCAAACATGACTTCCCTTTCATAAAACCATGCTGACTTTGTCTTATTAAATTATGATTATCCAAATGTCCTGTTACTGTCTCCTTAATAATGGACTCCAAAATTTTACCTACCACAGATGTTAGGCTAACCGGTCTATAGTTTCCAGCCTTCTGTCTACTGCTCTTTTTAAATAAGGGTGTTACATTAGCAGTTTTCCAGTCTGCCGGGACCTTTGCTGAGTCCAGGGAGTTTTGGAAGATTATTACCAATGCATCCACAATCCCTACCGCCACTTCCCTCAAGACCCTAGGATGTAAGCCATCAGGTCCAGGCGATTTATCCGCCTTGAGTCCCATTATTTTACCGAGTACCACTTCCTTAGTGATTTTGATCGTGTTTATCTCCTCCCCCCCTATAGCCCCCTGCTTGTCCAGTGTTGGGATATTCTTGGTGTCCTCTACTGTAAAGACTGATACAAAATATTCATTCAGTGTTTTTGCCATCTCCATATTTCCCACCATTAATTTCCCGGTCTCATCCTCTAAGGGACCAACATTTACTTTAGCCACCCTTTTTCTTTTTATATAACTATAAAAACTCTTACTATCTGTTTTTATATTTTTTGCTAATTTACTTTCATAATCTATCTTCCCTTTCTTAATCAATCTTTTTGTTATTTTTTGCTGTCTTTTAAATTTTTCCCAATCCTCTATCCTCCCACTAGATTTGGCTACCTTATATGCCCTTGTTTTTAGTCGAATACTGATGTGCTATCAATTACTGAGAAAGACTGGAAGTTAAGAGAGTAACAAACAGGCTTTTATTAGCTAAAGAACGAAGGCATGCCTCTAGTGGTCGACCGGTCCTGAATGCCTGGGGAACTGCAGAGCAGCCGCCTTTATACCAGGGCATATGGGTGGAGCCAGGGGCGGAGCCAGCTGAGGCATGCACAGACAGGTACAACAATGGGCAAGAGTGAACAACAGTGAACAACAGTGGTTTACCACATTCACCCCTTGCTTAAAAAATGAGTCCGACAGGGTGAAGTGTATTAAAAGTTCGTATAATTAAGTCTTTCTGGGGGTCTTGTATGCCGTCATGATCGTCGTGGCGACGACTGAGGTGGTGCAGCTTCCGACGCCGAGTCCCGCGTGGGCCGGAGCACTGGCGTGTCGTCCTCCTGGATGTTGAGTTGGTTGGTGATCAATGGCGGGTCACGGGGCCACGGCGTGCCGTCTACAGGGGTTAGGTATGGGCCCGTTGCCGCCGGTACATTGTGGGTAGCGGTGATGCTGGTTTCAGGGGCCCCCGAGGGTGCGAGGTCTCGTATGGAGACTGTGTCCTCCCGCCCGTCCGGGTACGCAATGTAAGCATACTGGGGGTTGGCGTGGAGGAGGTCGACCCTCTCAACCAGGGGGTCCGTTTTATGGGTCCTCACGTGTCTTCTCAGTAGGACCGGCCCTGGGGACGTCAGCCATGGCGGTAGCGATGTCCCCGATGTGGACTTCCTTGGGAAGACAAACATTTTCTCATGAGGGGTGGCATTAGTGGCAGTGCAGAGCAGTGACCGAATAGAGTGGAGCGCATCGGGGAGCACATCCTGCCAGCGGGAGGTCGGAAGGCCCCTAGACTTTAAGGCTAGCAGGGCGGCCTTCCAAACTGTCGCATTCTCTCTTTCCACCTGTCCGTTCCCCTGGGGGTTGTAACTGGTGGTCCTGCTTGTGGCAATACCCCTAGCGAGCAGGTACTGACGGAGTTCATCGTTCATAAACGATGAGCCCCGGTCGCTATGGATATAGCTGGGGAAACCGAACAGGGTGAAGAGGTCGTTCAGACATTTAATGACCATGGCACTGGTCATGTCCGGGCAGGGGATGGCGAACGGGAAACGGGAGTACTCATCAATAATGTTGAGGAAGTACACATTGCGGTCGGAGGAGGGGAGAGGCCCTTTAAAATCAATGCTCAGGCGCTCGAAGGGGCGAGTGGCTTTTATCAGGTGAGCCCTGTCTGGTCTATAAAAGTGCGGTTTGCACTCAGCGCAGACTTGGCAGTTCCTGGTCATGGTCCTGACCTCCTCAATGGAGTAAGGCAGGTTGCGGGCCTTGATGAAATGGAAGAACCTGGTGACCCCCGGGTGGCAGAGGTCGTTGTGGAGGGCCCGCAGTCTATCAACCTGTGCGTTGTCGCAGGTGCCACGTGATAGAGCATCCGGGGGCTCATTGAGTTTCCCGGGCCGGTACAAGATATCTTAACTGTAGGTGGAAAGTTCAATTCTGCACCTCAAAATCTTGTCATTTTTGATTTTGCCCCTCTGCTTGTTATTAAACATAAAAGCAACTGAGCGCTGGTCAGTGAGTAGGGTGAATCGTTTTCCGGCCAGGTAATGCCTCCAATGTCGCACAGCTTCCACAATGGCCTGGGCCTCCTTTTCGACAGAGGAGTGTCTGATTTTGGAGCCTTGGAGGGTTCGTGAAAAGAAGGCCACGGGCCTTCCCGCCTGGTTAAGGGTAGTGGCCAGGGCAAAGTCGGACGCATCGCTCTCCACCTGGAAAGGGATGGACTCGTCCACCGCGTGCATGGTGGCTTTAGCAATGTCCTCTTTGATACGGTGGAAGGCTAAGCCGGCCTCTGCCGCCAGGGGAAAAGAGGTGGACTTGATAAGTGGACGGGCTTTGTCCGCATAATTAGGGACCCACTGGGCGTAGTAGGAGAAAAACCCCAGGCATCTCTTCAGGGCCTTGAGGCAGTGGGGCAGGGGAAGGTCCATAAGGGGACGCATCCGGTCGGGGTCGGGGCCGATGACTCCGTGTTCCACAACACAGCCAAGGATAGCGAGGCGGGTTGTGCGGAATATGCACTTCTCCTTGTTATACGTAAGGTTTAGGAGTTGGGCAGTGCGGAGGAATTTGTCGAGGTTGGCGTCATGGTCCTGCAGGTCATGGCCGCAGATGGTCACATTGTCCAGGTAGGGAAAAGTGGCCTGCAACGCATTCTGGTCGACCATCCGGTCCATCTCCCTTTGGAAAACGGAGACCCCATTGGTGACGCCGAAGGGAACCCGAAGGAAGTGGTAGAGGCGGCCGTTTGCCTCGAAGGCAGTATACTGGCGGTCCTCATAGCGGATAGGGAGTTGGTGATATGCTGACTTAAGGTCAATGGTGGAGAATACGCGGTATTGTGCGATCTGACTGACCATATCAGATATGCGGGGGAGGGGGTATGCGTCCAGTTGGGTATATCGATTTATTGTTTGGCTGTAGTCAATGACCAGGCGCTGCTTCTCGCCGGTCTTGACGACCACAACCTGGGCTCGCCAGGGGCTGGTGCTAGCTTCAATAATCCCCTCCTTCAGGAGCCGCTCCACCTCAGATTTAATAAAAACTCTGTCACCAGCGCTGTATCGCCTGCTTTTGGTGGCGATGGGCTTACAGTCATGGGCGAGGTTGGCGAACAACGGGGGTGGGGGGGGAGGTGGTGACTTTAAGCGTGGAGAGGCTGCAAAAGGTGCGCGGCGGGCAATTTGAAAACTGCTGGTTGCAGACTGTGAGTGGGGGAAGGGGTCCACCGTACGCCATCGTGACACTCTTAAGGTGGCACTGAAAATCCAACCCCAGTAGAACGGCAGCGCAGAGATGGGGCAGGACAAGCAGTTTAAAGTTTCTGTACTCTGTGCCCCTCACCGAAAGGGTCACCACGCAGTAGCCGCCGACGTCCGCTGAATGGGACTTGGAGGCCATAGAGACCCGGTGGCGCACTGGCAGGACCGGGAGAGAGTAACACCGCACCGTGTCGGGGTGGATAAAGCTCTCCGTGCTCCCGCAGTCGAAAAGGCAGGTCGTGGCGCGGCCGTTTACCTTAATGTCCATCATAGACCTGGCTAGTTGGTGAGGTCTAGATTGGTCCAGTGTAACGGAGGCCAGCATAGGGTCAGGCGTGTCGCTGCAGTCATCAGGTGAGGCGGTGGGTGAGTCGGGGGCCTGTTGCAAAAATGGCGGCCGGAACGGATCACCCATGGTCGAAGGCATCCAAGATGGCATCCAAGATGGCGGCGCCCATGATCCACACGCGGCTGGAGGCGTACAAGATGGCGTCCAAGATGGCGGCGTCCAAGATGGCGGCCCGCTCGGCCCACACGCGGCACTGCTGGAGTTTGGGGTAGGTTTAGCCTTGCAGACGCTGGCGTAGTGCCCTTTCTTCCCACAACCAGAGCAAGTAGCGTTTTTCGCTGGGCAGTGCGCTCTGGGGTGTTTGGCTTGGCCACAGAAGTAACACTTCGGGCCCCGGGACATCACTGCAGAAGTTGGGCCGTTGGCGGGATGTGACGGGGGTGGCGCGGCGCACGGTGGCGGTCCTACCGTGTCCCAGGATGGCGGAGCCCGTGCCATCCACGATGCGGCCGCGCGGTCAGGGGAGTAGGCGTCCATATTCCGGTGGGCCACGTCTAGCAAGAGTGCGAGGGCCGTGGCCTTCTTCAGGTCGAGTTCGCCCTGCTCCAACAGTCTCTGCCGGGTGTAGTTGGACCTGAGGCCCGCGACGAAGGCGTCCCGGACAAGTTCCTCCGTGTACACCGCGGCCGACACCTCTTTACATTTGCAGGCCCGGCCGAGCACCTTCAGCGCCCGTAGGTATACCTCCATCGATTCCCCGGGTTGCTGTTTGCGGGACCCCAGGAGGTGTCTGGCGTAAACCTCATTTACCGGGCGTGCGTACTGTTCTTTAAGGAGGTCGAGAGCACCCTTGTAGGTAGTCGCATCTTGGATGAGCGAATAAGCTTGGTGGTTCACCTTGGAGGTCAGAACCCTTAGTTTGTCGCCATCGTTTTGAACAGTTTCGACGGAGGCTTCTAGGAAAAATTCGAAGCATCGCAGCCAGTGTGCGAACTTGGTAGATGAATCCGCCTCTTGCGGGTCTAGTTCCAGGCGTGCTGGTTTGAGGATTTGCTCCATCGAAAAAAAAGTTTAGCTAATAAAATTGATGCGCTATCAATTACTGAGAAAGACTGGAAGTTAAGAGAGTAACAAACAGGCTTTTATTAGCTAAAGAACGAAGGCATGCCTCTAGTGGTCGACCGGTCCTGAATGCCTAGGGAACTGCAGAGCAGCCGCCTTTATACCAGGGCATATGGGTGGAGCCAGGGGCGGAGCCAGCTGAGGCATGCACAGACAGGTACAACAATGGGCAAGAGTGAACAACAGTGAAGTGAACAACAGTGAAGTGAACAACAGTGGTTTACCACAAATACTATCCTTAATTTCTTTACTTAGCCACGGATGGCTGTCTTTTCTTTTACACCCTTTTCTTCTCAGTGGAATATACTTTTTTTGGAAGTTGTAAAATAACTCCTTAAATGTACACCACTGATCATGTATCGTCTTACCCTTTAATCTATTTTCCCAATCCACTTTACTCAATTCCGCTCTCATACCTTCATAGTCTCCTTTATTCAAGTTAGCACGCTTGTTTGAGATCCAACCTCCTCACCCTCTAATTGAATATGGAATTCAACCAGTTTTAAGCTCCGCCTCGCCTCACCTCACTGCTCACTCCCAGGTCCGATGCTGTAGTCGGGCCTCGGGTCGCTGCCGGTTTTAAGCTCCGCCTCGCCTCACCTCACTGCTCACTCCCAGGTCCGATGCTGTAGTCGGGCCTCGGGTCGCTGCCGGTTTTAAGCTCCGCCTCGCCTCACCTCACTGCTCACTCCCAGGTCCGATGCTCAGGGTGCACATCGACTTTGCTGGTCCATTTATGGACTCAATGTTCTTAATCGCGGTTGATGCACACTCCAAGTGGCCGGAGGTAATAAAGATGTCCTCCACCACCACGGAAAAAACCATCACAGTATTAAGGACCATATTTGCCAGGAATGGGCTGCCGGAACAGATATGTTCTGATAATGGACCGCAATTTGTGTCCGAAGAATTCAGAAAGTTCTTAAAAAACAATGGGGTTAAGCACTACACGTCCGCCCCATACCATCCCGCCACCAATGGATTGGCTGAAAGGTTTGTCCAGACCTTCAAGAAGGCCATAAAGGCCATGGGTAATGAAGACATAAAACGTCAGCACAAGGTGGATAACTTCTTATTCGCATACAGGAATGCAACACATATGGTTACCAACCAAACTCCCACCATGATGTTCTTCAATAGAAACCTAAGATGCCGGCTGGATTTGGTCAAGCCCAACATCAGAAGGGGCGTGGAAAACTGGCAGTTTCAAGGCATGCATGAAAGGCCAACTAGAACCTTCCAGATAGGTCAACAAGTTTTGGCCCGGTACTACCGTACCGAGAAATGGCAGCCTGGAACTATCTGCACACGACTAGGACCACTGATGTATACCGTGGACATCGGAGAAAGCATAATAAGGCGCCATGCTGACCAAATCATAAAGTCATCCGAAAAGGGACAACCTACACCACAACTCTATACATCTAACGATGAAGTAGAGATACCCATATCTACCTCCGATCCGGTGATACTGGAACCCGATGAACCCGACACTGGCATTCAAGCCGAATCAGCCTTGCCAGAAGAACCTACTACACCACCAGAAACTACTACACCCCCGAGGCGTTATCCGGACTGAGTCAGGAAGCCTCCTGAGAGACTAACTTATAATTAATTAACTACAGCAATGTATATTATTTTGCTTATAACATGTAATTAATAATTACTTAAAATATGATGTACTGGTTAGCTAAAAGGGGAGGAATTGTGGTGTATGTGCCTTTAAGAGCCCCAGGTGTGCTGTAATGCCGGTAATTGCCACTCGGGCTATATAAGCCTGTATATTGTGTATATCCGTTAGAACTCCCCCCCCCCCCCCCGCCAGACTTTGCTTAGTAAATACATATGAACCAACTCCTGTCTTCAGTGTCTTTATCAACACACAGACACTGCAGCCACGGTGTCCGAATTCACCACGGACATGCGGCACGTCTCCGGTCGAGACAACGTGGTGGCCGACTGCCTATCCCGCCCCGCCGTCCACGACGCCCACCTGGCAGTGGACTATGCTCAACTGGCAGCGAAGCAACGCACTGACCCCAATCTGCTCTCCGCGCCCACTACCCTCCCAGGGCTGCGGCTGACCGACGTCGCCTGCGGCCCATCCACCGTCAAATGCGACACCTCCTTGGAGCAACCCTGCCCCGTAGTCCCACCGTCCTGGCGAAAACGGGTGTTTGACATTGTCCACGGCCTCTCACACCCCGGCACCCGCGCGTCCATTAGACTGGTGGCCAACCGATTTGTCTGGCGCGGCCTGCGCAAAGATGTGCGCGTCTGGGCCAGATCCTGCATAGCTTGCCAGCGTGCCAAAATCCACCAGCACGTCAAAGCCCCACTCGAGGAGTTCACCGTGCCAGAAAGAAGGTTCGACCACGTCCACATCGACCTCATCGGCCCCCTGCCGCCATCACAAGGTCACACGCACCTGCTGACAATCGTGGACCGTACCACCTGCTGGCCCGAGGCCATTCCACTGACATCCACCACCACCGCCGACATCGCGAGGGCATTCGTCGGTACCTGGGTCGCTCGGTTCGGCGTCCCCTCCGACATGACGTCGGATAGAGGCCCGCAGTTCACCTCTGATCTGTGGGCCGCCATCGCCCGAAACCTCGGGGTGGCCGTTCACCACACCACGGCTTACCACCCCCAAGCCAACGGACTGTGCGAGCGTTTCCACAGGTCCATGAAGGCGTCCCTCCGCGCCAGCCTCGAGGACGAGGCTTGGATCGACCGCCTCCCGTGGGTGCTACTCGGCCTATGCTCCGCGGTCAAGGAAGACCTGCAAGCCTCGGCGGCAGAACTCGTGTACGGCCAGCCGCTGCGCGTACCCAGAGAGTTCCTGCCCACCGCCACGACCCCCTGGTCGGCTGACCAGCAACGTTGCGCTTTCGCCAACCGAGCACAACAGTTCGCTCCGGTACCCACCGGCCGGCACGGTGAACCAGCAACCCGCGTACCACCTAGCCTGCACATGGCCAAATTTGTTTTTGTGCGCCATGACGCCCACCGAGGACCTCCATGGCCCCCATACAACGGACCCTACAAGGTACTCCAGACGGGGAACAAGTTCTTCCTCCTCGAAGTGGGCGGCAGAACTGACAAGGTGTCGGTCGACCGGCTCAAGCTGGCGCACCTAGAGCCCGACGAACCCGTGCAAGTGGGCCAACCCCCACCGCGGGGCAGACCGCCTAAGCGCCCGACGCGTCCAACCGCCCCGCTCCCGACACCAACCGCCAAGAGCCGTTCCGGCCGTGCCATCAAGCCGACACACCAGTTCGTACACTCCCTACTAGCGGATTCTGGGGGGAGCTGTGTGGCGTACCGATCACAGAACGGACACAATCCACTTTCCGGTACGTAGACTATAAATCAGGCGTCATGCCTTTAAGAAGGATCACACCTTTAAGAAACTCGATCTGCAACATAGTTAAGCCCAGAGCAGGGGAGGAGCATTCGAAGCTGTGCACTGATGAAAGACAGTTGTACTTTGTGTAGTCTCTGACTCCATTTTGTGTTCAGCATGCAGCCTCAACAATTAAACCTTTTCTGTTGAACCTCTCCGAGTTCAGTATTTTTTGCTAGGAGTACGTAGACTCCTACAATGGCATCATTTGCATTGCATTAAAAGGTTTTGGACGATGACAAATGGCATTAGTGTAGCTCTGTTAAGTGGATGAACACTGTAGAAGTGACAAATAGCAGTTTGTATTGAATGTAAAAGCCACTTAGATAAGCTTGAAGAAGAGCATTAGTTTTAAATATTCACAAAAATGAGGGCTGTTTGACCCATCTAGCACATCCTTTCATATAAACTCATGATTCCCCTATCATAGCATTTAACTGCCACAAATTACTGCTTTTGATTAGGTAACACATAAGAGGTTTGTTACAAAGATTGAGGCACATAGGATTAAAGAAAAATAAAGAAAAATAGCCTCATGGGAGACAGAAAGCAAAGAGTATGGGCAAATGGATGTTTTTGAGTTTGCAGGATACAGGTAATGGTGTGCCCAGGAATCTGTTCAGTGACCTATTTTGTTTTTCATTTATACAAATGATTTTGACATGGACAACAGGAATAATCTCAAAATGTGCTGATATCACCAAATTAGCAGACATGGCAAACAGTGGAAAAATGCAGAACATAGCGGTGATTACTGAGACATGGCTACAGAAAAATCAGGACTGGGAATTAAACATTGCAGGGTAGAACATATTTAGAAAAGATAGAGAGGAAAAAAGGGGAGGTGGAGTAGCTGTACTTATTAGAGATAACATAATGGCAGTAGAAAAAAGTGACGCAGCTATCAGCAAAACAAAAATAGAATCCATGTGGATAGAGATAAAAGATGATAAAGGATCAATCACACTAATAGGTGTAGTCTACAGACCACCTAATAGTGGAAGGGAGGTGGAGGAAAAAATATGCAGACAAGTTAGGGAAATGAATAAAAAACATAGAATAATAATCATGGGCGATTTTAACTACCCAGATATTGGACAGAAGAGGTAGGTAAAGGGGATAAGGGAATAGAGTTCCTAGGTGAGGCCCGATCAGAGCATCGGACCTGTGAAGGGGCAGTGACCGGCGGCAGTTAAAAGCGGCGGCAGTTTCAAATCGGCGGCAGTTGCGAGGTGAGGCCCGATCAGAGCATCGGACCTGTGAAGGGGCAGTGACCGGCGGCAGTTAAAAGCGGCGGCAGTTTCAAATCGGCGGCAGTTGCGAGGTGAGGCCCGATCAGAGCATCGGACCTGTGAAGGGGCAGTGACCGGCGGCAGTTAAAAGCGGCGGCAGATTCAAATCGGCGGCAGTTGCGAGGTGAGGCCCGATCAGAGCATCGGACCTGTGAAGGGGCAGTGACCGGCGGCAGTTAAAAGCGGCGGCAGATTCAAATCGGCGGCAGTTGCGAGGTGAGGCCCGATCAGAGCATCGGACCTGTGAAGGGGCAGTGACCGGCGGCAGTTAAAAGCGGCGGCAGTTTCAAATCGGCGGCAGTTGCGAGGTGAGGCCCGATCAGAGCATCGGACCTGTGAAGGGGCAGTGACCGGCGGCAGTTAAAAGCGGCGGCAGATTCAAATCGGCGGCAGTTGCGAGGTGAGGCCCGATCAGAGCATCGGACCTGTGAAGGGGCAGTGACCGGCGGCAGTTAAAAGCGGCGGCAGTTTCAAATCGGCGGCAGTTGCGAGGTGAGGCCCGATCAGAGCATCGGACCTGTGAAGGGACAGTGACCGGCGGCAGTTAAAAGCGGCGGCAGTTTCAAATCGGCGGCAGTTGCGAGGTGAGGCCCGATCAGAGCATCGGACCTGTGAAGGGGCAGTGACCGGCGGCAGTTAAAAGCGGCGGCAGATTCAAATCGGCGGCAGTTGCGAGCTGGTGCAGTCGGGAGAGCAGGAGGCCAGTAACTCTTATATAGGTGGAGCTGTTGCTAAACCCGAAACACTACAGTGTAGTGTCTCCCACCCTTCCACCTCCTCTAACCTTTTAGGGGTTAGGGGAAGTTGAAAAGGTAGGTTCAATTTATTTTATTTCAGGAGCCTAACCTAGGTGGAAAAGGTTCCAGGACAGGAGGCGGCAGTGAAAATACAACACCAGAAAACAGGTAGGTGACTGGTTGGTGAGTACTTTCACAAACTTATTCTAAGTAGAATTCAATAATTAAGCTAAATCGTAGTAAATAAAAGGGTATTGTAAGGGTTAAGTCATGGAAGGGCAGCTCAGACCCGTGTCATGCTCCTCCTGTGCCATGTGGGAAATCAGGGACACTGTCCCTGACAACTATGTGTGCAGGAAGTGTGTCCAGCTGCAGCTCCTAGCGGACCGCATGGCGGCGCTGGAGCTGCGAATGGACTCACTCTGGAGCATACGCGATGCTGAGGATGTTGTGGATAGCACATTCAGTGAGTTGGTCACACCGCAGGTAAAGGCTAGCTCAGACAGTAAATGGGTGACCAAAAGGCAGGGTAAAGGCAGGAAGGTAGTGCAGGAGTCACCTGCAGTCATCTCCCTCCAAAACAGGTTTACCGTTTTGGGTACTGTTGGGGGAGATGACTTATCAGGGGAAGGCACCAGCAGCCAGGTTCAGGGCACCATGACTGGCTCTGCTGCACAGAAGGGCGGGAAAAAGAGGGATAGGGCTATAGTGATAGGGGATTCAATTGTAAGGGGGATAGATAGGAGTTTCTGTGGCCGAGACCGAGACTCCAAGATGGTATGTTGCCTCCCTGGTGCAAGGGTCAAGGATGTCTCGGAGCGGGTGCAGAGCATTCTGAAGGGGGAGGGGGATCAGCCAGTTGTCGTGGTACATGTAGGTACCAACGATGTAGGTAAAAAGAGGGAGGAGGTCCTACAAGCTGAATTTAGGGAGTTAGGAGCTAAATTGAAAAGTAGGACCTCAAAGGTAGTAATCTCTGGATTGCTACCAGTGCCACGAGCTAATAAGTTTAGAGAGAGTAAGATAGATAAGCTAAATACGTGGCTTGAGCAGTGGTGCAAGGGAGAGGGATTTAAATTCTTGAGGCATTGGAACCAGTTCTTGGGGAGGAGTGACCTGTACCAAGGGGACGGTCTACACCTGAACTGTGAGGGAGCCGATGTCCTCGGGGTAATATTTTCTAGGGCGGTTCGGGAGGATTTAAACTAATTTGGCAGGGGGATGGGAACCTAGGTAGTGGAAAAGAGGGAAGTCATATGAAGTCAGAAATAGATGGTAGAAAGGTGAGAAGCAATAAGCAAAGGAGAGAAACACAAAGGGCCAAACTAATTCACAATGAGAGTGTGAAAAAAGCAAGCCTGAAGGCTTTGTATCTTAATGCCAGAAGCATTAGGAACAAGGTGGATGAATTAGTTGTGGAAATAGAGGTAAACAAGTATGATTTGATTGGGATTACAGAAACGTGGCTGCAGGGTGGGCAAGGCTGGGAACTTAACATCCAGGGATATACAATATTTAGGAAGGATCGGCAAAAAGGTAGGGGAGGTGGGGTAGCATTGCTGGTAAAGGAGGGGATTAATGCAATGGAAAGGAAGGATATTAACTCGGATGAAACGGAATCTGTATGGGTAGAAATGAGAAATAGCAAGGGGAGGAAAACGTTAGTGGGTGTGATATATAGGCCTCCAAATAGTAATATGGAGGTGAGGGAAGGCATAAAAAGGGAAATTAGAGAAGCGTGCGATAAGAGCACAGCTGTCATCATGGGTGACTTTAATTTACATATTGATTGGACTACCCAAATTAGTAAAAATTCTGAGGAGGAGGAATTCCTGGAATGTTTTCGGGACGGTTATCTGGACCAATATGTCGAGGAGCCGACTCGAGATCAGGCCATTTTAGACTGGGTATTGTGCAATGAGAAGGGACTTATCAGCAATCTTCTTGTACGAGGCCCCTTGGGTCAGAGCGATCATAATATGATCGAGCTCTCAGTCGAGATGGAGAGTGAGGAAATTGAATCAGAGACTAAGGTCCAGAACTTAAATAAAGGGAATTACGAGGGTATGAGACGGGAATTGGGTAAGATTGATTGGGTGGTGTTTCTGGGGGGATTGACAGTGGATAGACAATGGCAAGCATTCAAAGATAGAATGGAAGAATTCCAGAACATGTTTATACCGGTTTGGCATAAAAATAAACCTAAAAAGGTGACTCAACCGTGGATAACGAGGGAAATTAGGGACAGCATAAAATCAAAAAAAAGGGCATATCAACTGGCAAAAAAAAGCACCAGACCGGAAGATTGGGGGCAGTACAGGATACAGCAAAAGAGGACAAAGGGATTAATCAGGAAGGGGAAAATAGAATACGAAAGTAAACTTGCAGCAAACATAAAGACAGACTGCAAAAGCTTTTATCGGTATATCAGGAGGAAAAGACTGGTAAAATCCCAAGTCGGTCCCTTGCAGTCCGATTCGGGAGAATATATAATGGAGAATAAGGAAATGGCAGACCAATTAAACTCATACTTTGGTTCTGTATTCACAAAGGAGGACACAAATAACCTCCCAGGAATATCGGCAAACATAGGGACTAATGAGAGGGAGGAGCTGACAGAAATTAGTATCTCTAGGGATATGGTGTTGGGTAAGTTGAGGGGACTGAAGGCCGACAAATCTCCGGGGCCTGATAAACTACATCCTAGGGTACTTAAGGAGGTGGCCCTGGAGATAGCAGATGCTCTAAGGATCATCTTCCGGAACTCCATTGACTCGGGAACAGTACCCGTGGATTGAAGGGTAGCTAATGTTACCCCAATATTTAAAAAGGGGGGTAGAGAGAAAGCAGGGAATTATAGACCAGTAAGCCTTACATCGGTTGTGGGCAAAATGCTAGAGTCCATTATTAAGGATAAAATAGCGGAGCACTTGACAAATGGGGAAAGGATCGGACAGAGTCAACATGGATTTACAAAGGGTAAATCGTGTTTGACTAATCTGCTGGAATTTTTTGAGGAAGTAACTGGTAAAATAGATGGGGGAGAGCCAGTGGATGTGGTGTACCTTGACTTCCAGAAAGCCTTCGATAAGGTCCCACACAAAAGATTATCATGCAAAATTAAGGCTCATGGGATTGGGGGCAAAGTATTAACGTGGATAGAGAACTGGCTGGCGGATAGAAAACAGAGAGTTGGAATAAACGGCTCGTTTTCGGAGTGGCAGGCAGTGACCAGCGGGGTGCCGCAAGGATCTGTCCTGGGACCCCAGCTGTTCACAATATATATATAAATGATCTGGATCAGGGAATTGGATGCAATATTTCCAAATTCGCTGACGACACTAAACTAGGAGGAGGGGTGGGCTCTGATGAGGATGTCAGGAGGCTACAGTGCGATTTGGACAGGTTGGGGGAATGGGCGGATACGTGGCAGACGCACTATAATGTGGATAAATGCGAGGTTATCCACTTTGGGGGTAAAAACAGGAGGGTAGATTATTATCTAAATGGCAATAGATTGGGAGATGGGGAAGTGCAGAGGGACCTGGGTGTTCTTGTGCACCAGTCACTGAAGGAGAGCATGCAGGTGCAACAGGCGATTAAGAAGGCAAATGGTATGATAGCAAAATACTGCAGATGTTGGAAATCCGAAATAACAACAGAAAATGCTGGAAAAACTCAGCAAGTCAGGCAACATCCGTGGAGAGAAATTTGAGTTGACGTTTCGGGTTTGACCCTTCTTCAAAACTGGAGAGAAAAGGAACTAGATCGAAGGCAGGGCTGTGATCGGACAAAAGAATAAAAGAACCAAAAGAAGTAAAAGAGATTAGAAGCTAGACGAGATGGTAATAGGCTGTGATTAGGTGTAAAGTGTACTGGCAGGGTAAAAGATAGCTGCCAGGTGTGAGAGAGAAACAAAAGGAAAGGGGGGGGGGGGAAGGAAAGGAGTGGAAAAATATAAGTGAAAATGAAATAGGGGCCGAGGTTATGATCTGAAATTGTTGAACTCAATATTGAGACCGGAAGGCTGCAGAGTGCCTAATCGGAAGATGAGGTGCTGTTCCTCGAGTTTACGTTGAGCTTCCGTGGAACAGTACAAGAGGCCAAGGACGGTGAGGTCCGAGTGGGAATGGAGCGGTGAATTGAAATGACAGGCGACCGGAAGCTCGGGGTCACCCTTACGGACTGAACGGAGGTGTTCCGCAAAGCGGTCACCCAATCTGCGTTTGGTCTCCCCAATGTAGAGGAGACCGCATCGTGAGCAGCGAATACAGTATACTAGATTGATGACTGTATCGGTGCCGTTTCCTGCTCTCGCCCCGAACTTGACAATTTCATTCACTTTGCCTCCAATTTCCACCCTTCCCTCACCTTCACATGGTCCATCTCTGACTCTTCCCTTCCCTTCCTCGACTTCTCCGTCTCCATCTCTGGGGATAGGTTATCGACCAATATTTACTACAAGCCCACTGACTCCCACAGCTACCTGGACTACACTTCCTCCCACCCCGCTTCCTGTAAGGACTCTATTCCATTCTCCCAGTTTCTCCGCCTCCGCCGTATCTGCTCCGACGATGCCACCTTCCACACCAGTGCTTCAGACATGTCTTCCTTTTTCCGCAACCGAGGATTCCCCTCTACCGTGGTTGACACCGCCCTCGACCGTGTCAGTTCTATCTCCCGCACCTCTGCCCTCACCCCTGCCCCTCCCTCCCGGAACCACGATAGGGTTCCCCTTGTCCTCACCTTTCACCCCACCAGCCTCCACATTCAACGGATCATCCTCCGGCATTTCCGCTACCTCCAAAGTGATCCCACCACCAAACGTATCTTCCCCTCCCCTCCCCTTTCAGCATTCCGCAGGGACCGCTCTCTCCGAGACACCCTAGTCCACTCCTCTATCACCCCAAACAGCCCTTCCCCTTCGCCTGGCACCTTCCCGTGCAAGCGGAGGAGATGTAACACCTGCCCCTATACCTCCCCCCTCCCCACTGTCCAGGGCCCCAAACACCCCTTCCAGGTGAAACAGCGATTTACTTGTACTTCTCGCAATCTAGTATACTGTATTCGCTGCTCACGATGCGGTCTCCTCTACATTGGGGAGACCAAACGCAGATTGGGTGACCGCTTTGCGGAACACCTCCGTTCAGTCCGTAAGGGTGACCCCGAGCTTCCGGTCGCCTGTCATTTCAATTCACCGCTCCATTCCCACTCGGACCTCACCGTCCTTGGCCTCTTGTACTGTTCCACGGAAGCTCAACGTAAACTCGAGGAACAGCACCTCATCTTCCGATTAGGCACTCTGCAGCCTTCCGGTCTCAATATTGAGTTCAACAATTTCAGATCATAACCTCGGCCCCTATTTCATTTTCACTTATATTTTTCCACTCCTTTCCTTCCCCCCCCCCTTTCCTTTTGTTTCTCTCTCACACCTGGCAGCTATCTTTTACCCTGCCAGTACACTTTACACCTAATCACAGCCTATTACCATCTCGTCTAGCTTCTAATCTCTTTTACTTCTTTTGGTTCTTTTATTCTTTTGTCCGATCACAGCCCTGCCTTCGATCTAGTTCCTTTTCTCTCCAGTTTTGAAGAAGGGTCAAACCCGAAACGTCAACTCAAATTTCTCTCCACGGATGTTGCCTGACTTGCTGAGTTTTTCCAGCATTTTCTGTTGTTATTAAGGCAAATGGTATGTTGGCCTTCATATCAAGGGGGTTCGAGTATAGGAATAGGGATACCTTACTACAGCTGTACAAGGTGCTGGTGAGACCGCATCTGGAGTATTGTGTACAGTTTTGGTCGCCCCATCTGCGGAAGGATGTTCTTGCCATGGAAAGAGTGCAACGGCGATTCACCAGGCTGATACCTGGAATGGCGGGAATGACCTACGAAGAGAGATTAAATAGTTTGGGCTTGTACTCACTGGAGTTTAGAAGATTGAGAGGGGATCTCATCGAAACATATAAAATTATGGCAGGCCTGGACAGGCTGAATTCAGAGAGAATGTTTCCAATGGCCGGGGAGCACAGAACCAGGGGCCACAGTCTAAAAATAGCGGGCAAATCATTTAAAACAGAGATGAGGAAAAATTTCTTCACTCAAAGAGTGGTGAGCCTGTGGAATTCCCTGCCACAGAGGGCTGTGAAGGCTAATTCAATAAATATTTTCAAGAGAGAATTGGATATATTTCTGAAGGCTAAGGGGATTAAGGGTTACGGAGAAAAGGCGGGGACGGGGTACTGAACTGGTAAGATCAGCTATGATCTCAGACGAAGATCAGCCATGATCTCATTGAATGGCGGAGCAGGCTCGAAGGGCCGAATGGCCTACTCCTGTTCCTATCTCTATGTATTCTACAATGTGTACAGGACTCCTTTTTTTTAAATATTCATTCATGGGATGTGGGCGTTGCTTGCAAGGCCAGCATTTATTGCCCATCCCTAACCCAATATGTAAAAAGCCCAACGGGAGGATTCACTGTTGGATCTAGTAATGGGGAATGAACCAGCAGATAAGAGAAGTAAAAGTAAGGGAACATCTAGGCAATAGTGTCCATAACATAATACGCTTTAAGATGATAATTGAGAAGGACATAGTATGACGAAAACCAGGGTAATAGATTGGAGAAAAGCTGATTTTGAGGGGCTAATAAAACTTGGGAAAATAAAATGGGCAACAATATTGGCAAACAACGATGTAGAACAGCAATGGGAAACATTTAAAAGTGTTCAACAGAGTGCAGGAACAATATATTCCGCTAAAAGGAAAGAACAAACTAAACACTAATGAGACTCCATGGATGAATAAAGCCATAAGGGAACAATTGAGGGTAAGGAAAGAGGCATACATTAAGTACATAGACAGCAGGAGAGTGCATGATAAGGGAGAATACGAAGCGATTAGAAGAGAAGTCAAAAAAACAATTAGGAAGGCAAAGAGAACTATGAAATTAAATTATCAAGGAACATAAAACAAAATAGTAAAATATTTTACAAGCACATCAATAAAAACGGAAAGTTGGGATGGGAATAGGGCCATTAAGGGATAGACAGGATAATACCAGAGAGATGGCAGAAATATTAAATAATTATTTTGCTTCAGTATTTACCAGGAAGATAGAACAGGTGGACATGACATTGGATCATGAGATTAGTAATGAGATAAGTGCATTTAAAATAAAAAGAGGGGATATATTAAATAAACTAATCAAAGTCAAAGAGGGTAAAACCCCTGGTCCGGATGGATTGCATCCATGCATTTTAAAAGAATCTAGGGAAGAGATAGCAGAGGCAGTACTATACATATTTAATAATTTGTTAGAAAAAGGTGTAGTGCCAGAGGACTGGTGGATAGCTAACGTAATGCCTATATTGAAGAAGGGGGATAGAACATGTCCAGGAAATTATATACCAGTCAGCTTAACATCGGTGGTAGGAAAAATAATAGAATCTCTACTAAAGGAGAAAATAGAAGAACATCTAGAAACCAAAAAAATAGTAACGAATAGTCAGCATGGATGTCTTGCTTGACCAACCTCATTGAATTTTTTGAAGAGGTAACAGAGAGAGTAGACAATGGTAATGCAGTAGATGCAATTTATCTAGATTTTCAAAAGGCCTTTGATAAGGTACCCCATAATAGACTAATGAACAAGCTCAGAGAATGCGGAGTCAGGGGACAAGTAGCAGAATGGATAGCTAGCTGGCTTCAAGACAGAAAGTAGAGGGTGTGGTAAACCACTGTTATACCTGTCTGTATGTGTACGTGTATTCCACTAGGTACAGGTCTGGACATGCCTCGGCTGACTCCTCCCACTATTCCAGGTATATAAGTGACTACCTCCCAGTCCCTTAGTATTCTGGACGGGTCGACCACTCGAGACTAGACCTTCATTCTTTAGTTAATAAAAGCCTGGTTGTTACTCGCTTAACCTCAGTCTTTTGAGTAATTGATGGCGCATCAATTTTATTAACTAAATTTTTATAATGGAGAAGATCCTCTCACCAGCATGCCTGGACCTGGACAGTCGGGAAGCGGACGCTTCCACCAAGTTTGCTCACTGGCTCATGTGCTTCGAGGCATTCCTGACTGCCTCCACTGCGGTCGTAACGGATGTGAACAAACTGTCTGTCCTGATCTCCAAGGTGAACCACCGAGTGTACTCAGTCATCCGGGACGCGACCTCGTACACAGCCACCCTCCAGCTCCTCAAGACCCAGTACACGCGCCCTGTGAACGAAGTTTACGCCAGGCACCTCCTGGGGAGTCGCAAGCAACAACCTGGGGAATCAACTGAGGAATACCTCCAAGCACTGTCCGTGCTTGGCCGGGCCTGTGGGTGTAAGGCGGTAACGCCCACTAAGTACACGGAGGAACTGATCCGGGATGCCTTCGTAGCGGGCCACAGGTCCAACTACACCCGACAGCGACTGCTGGAGCAGAGTGACCTCACTCTCGACAAAGCCTCCGAAATCGCACTAACGCTGGACGCAGCCTACCGGGGCATGGATGCCTACTCCTCTGCACCGTGGACGCCGCGGGGAACGACAACCTGGGACACGGTAGGACAGCCCCATAGCACCGTGCCACCCCAGCCACAGCCCAACAACGGCCCAACCACCGCAGCAGTGTCCCAAAGCCAGACAGCAGTATCCCAAGGCCAGAAATGCTACTTCTGTGGCCAGGCCAAACACCCCAGAGCGCGCTGCCCGGCGAAGAATGCGACCTGCTCGGGCTGCGGGAAAAAGGGACACTACGCTAGCGTCTGCAAGGCCAAAGCCACCCCGAACGCCAGCAGCGCCGCATGTGGGCCGTGCGAGCCACCATCTTGGGCCCCCAACAGCGCTGCGTGTGGGCCGTGCGGGCCGCCATCTTGGGCCTCCCCAGCCATGTGCGAACCACCGCAGCAGCAGCCATCTTGGACGACTCCAGCCACATGGGAATCATGGACGCCGCCATCTTGGACACCAGCCGGGACGCAGCAGGCCGCCAACCCCCCCCCATCTGATACTCGCAGCGACACACCGACCCCTACGCTGGCCTCTGTTACGCTGGACCAAACGAGACCGCACCAACTAGCTCGGTCCAAAATGGACGTTAAGGTAAACGGCCATGCAATAAACTGCCTTTTTGACTCCGGGAGCACGAAGAGCTTCCTCCACCCCGACACGGTGCGGCGTTGCTCTCTCCCAGTCCTGCCTGCGCACTTGCGGATTTCTATGGCCGCCGAGTCCCAGTCAGCGGACATTGGCGGCTACTGCGTGGTGACACTAGTAGTAGACGGGACTGTGTTCAATAATTTTAAACTCCTGGTCCTGCCCCAACTTTGCGCTGCCGTTCTACTGGGGTTGGATTTCCAGTGCCACCTCAAAAGCGTTACGATGGCGTACGGTGGCCCCCTCCCCCCACTCACAGTCCGCAGCCAGCAGCCTCCAAATTGCCCGCCGCGCACCAGGTGCAACCTCTCCACACTCAGAGTCCCACCCCCCCCACTGTTTGCTAACCTCACCCCCGACTGTAAGCCCATCGCCACAAAGAGCAGGCGATACAGTGCCGGGGACAGGGTTTTCATCAAAACCGAAGTGGAGCGGCTCCTGAAGGAGGGGATTATTGAGGGCAGCTCCAGCCCCTGGCGAGCCCAGGTTGTGGTCGTTAAGACCGGCGAGAAACAACGCCTGGTCATCGACCAACTCCGTCTTCCAAAGGGAGATGGACCGGATGGTCGATCAAAACGCGCTGCAGGCCACTTTCCCTTACCTGGACAATGTGACCATCTGCGGCCATGACTTGCAGGACCATGACGCAAACCTCGAGAAATTCCTCCGCACCGCCCAACTCCTGAACCTGACATATAACAAGGAGAAGTGCATATTCCGCACAGGCCGCCTCGCCATCCTTGGCTGTGTTGTGGAACACGGGGTCATCGGTCCCGACCCGGACCGGATGCGTCCCCTTATGGAACTCCCACTGCCCCAAAGCTCTGAAGAGGTGCCTAGGGTTTTTTTCCTACTACGCCCAGTGGGTCCCCTACTATGCAGACAAAGCCAGTCCACTGATCAAATCCACCTCTTTTCCCCTGATGGCAGAGGCCCGCTCGGCCTTCCACCGTATCAAGGAGGACATTGCCAAAGCCACCATGCACGCAGTGGACGAATCCATCCCCTTCCAGGTGGAAAGCGATGCGTCCGACTTCGCTCTGGCCGCCACCCTTAATCAGGCGGGGAGACCTGTGGCATTCTTCTCACGAACCCTCCAGGGCCCGGAGACCAGACACTCCGCGGTCGAGAAGGAGGCCCAGGCTATTGTGGAGGCTGTGCGTCATTGGAGGCACTACCTGGCCGGAAAATGATTTACCCTGCTCACTGACCAGCGTTCAAGTTGCTTTTATGTTCAACAACAAGCAGAGGGGCAAAATCAAAAATGACAAGATCTTGAGGTGGAGAATCGAACTTTCCACCTACAATTACGAGATCTTGTACCGGCCTGGGAAGCTCAATGAACCCCCAGATGCCCTATCGCGTGGCACCTGCGCCAGCACGCAGATCGATAGGCTGAGGGCCCTCCACAATGACCTCTGCCACCCGGGGGTCACTAGGTTCTTCCACTTCATCAAGGCCCACAACCTGCCTTACTCCATTGAGGAGGTCAGGATCATGACCAAGAACTGCCAAGTCTGCGCGGAGTGCAAACCGCACTTTTATAGACCAGACAGAGCCCACCTGATAAAAGCCACTCGCCCTTTCGAACGCCTGAGCGTCGATTTTAAAGGGCCTCTCCCCTCCTCCGACCGCAATGTGTACTTCCTCAACATCATTGACGAGTACTCCCGTTTGCTATCCCCTGCCCGGACATGACCAGTGCCACGGTCATTAAATGTCTGAACAGCCTCTTCACCCTGTTCGGTTTCCCCAGCTATATCCATAGCGACCGGGGCTCATTGTTTATGAGTGACGAACTCCGCCAGTACCTGCTCGCTAGGGGTATAGCCACAAGCAGGACCACCAGTTACAACCCCCGGGGGAACGGACAGGTGGAAAGAGAGAATGCAACAGTTTGGAAGGCCGCCCTACTAGCCTTAAAGTCTAGGGGCCTTCCGACCTCCCGCTGGCAGGAGGTGCTCCCCGATGCGCTCCACTCGATTCGGTCACTGCTCTGCACTGCCACCAATGCCACCCCTCACGAGAAAATGTTTGTCTTCCCAAGGAAGTCCACATCAGGGACAGCGTTACCGCCATGGCTGACGTCCCCAGGGCCGGTACTACTGAGAAGACACGTGAGGACCAATAAAACGGACCCCCTGGTCGAGAGGGTCGACCTCCTCCACGCCAACCCCCAGTACGCTTACATTGCGTACCCGGACGGGCGGGAGGACACAGTCTCCATACGAGACCTCGCACCCTCGGGGACCGCTGTAACCCACTACCCATTACCACCTCCCCCCCCACGACACCCTCAGGGACCGCTGTAACCCACTACCCATTACCACCCCCCCCCCCCACGACCCGATATCCAACCCCAGCAGCCGGCTCGCCTTGGACCGTCACCCACGAGGACTACACTCCAGTGCCCCAGCCTACACGGGATGCGACGCCGGAAGCTCCACCACCCCTGCCGTCGCCACGTCGATCACAGCGGCAGACAAGACCTCTGGAGAGACTCCAATACATGAACTTTTAAATACACTTCACCCCGCCGGACTCATTTTTAAACAAGGGGTGAATGTGGTAAACCACTGTTATACCTGTCTGTATGTGTATGTGTATTCCACTAGGTACAGGTCTGGACATGCCTCGGCTGACTCCTCCCACTATTCCAGGTATATAAGTGACTACCTCCCAGTCCCTTAGTATTCTGGACGGGTCGACCACTCGAGACTAGACCTTCATTCTTTAGTTAATAAAAGCCTGGTTGTTACTCGCTTAACCTCAGTCTTTTGAGTAATTGATGGCGCATCAGAGGGTAGGGGTAAAAGGTTGCTATTCACAGCGGCAGAAGGTGGATAGTGGTGCTCCACAAGGATCAGTGCCGGGCCCACTGTTGTTTACAGTTTATATTAACGATTTAGACTCGAATCAAAAAGACAATTTCTAAATTTGCAGATGACACCAAATTGTGGGGGTATAGCCAATACTGAGGAGGACTGCAACAAATTACAGGAGGACTTTAATAAACTTGCAGAATGGACATATAATTGGCAAATGAAGTTCAACAAGGATAAATGTGAGGTATTACATTTTGGTAGGAAGAATAGGGAGGTCACTTATTACTTGGAGGGTGCGAGTCTAGTTGGGGTAGAGGAACAAAGGGATCTCGGAGTACAAATACACAAATTACTCAAAGTTGCGACACTCGTTAGCAAGGCCATAAAAAAAAGCAAACCAAGCACTAGGGTTTATTTCTAGAGGTACAGAATTGAAAAGTAGGGAAGTTATGCTAAACCTGAGATTTAGCATAGAAGACGGAATTGAGAAATTTCTTCACTCAGAGTGGTGAACCTGTAGAATTCTCTACCACAGAAGGCTGTGGAGACCAAGTCACCGAATATATTTAAGGATATAGATAGGTAGACACAAAAGGCATCAAGGGGTATGGGGAGAGAGCGGGAATATGGTATTGAGATAGAGGATCAGCCATGATCATATTGAATGGCGGAGCAGGCTCGAAGGGCCGAATGGCCTACTCCTGCTCCTATTTTTCTATGTTTCTACCTGTATCGAACTTTGGTTAGACCACACTTCGAGTACTACGTACAGTTCTGGTCGCCATATTATAAAAAGGATATAGAGGCACTGGAGAGGGTGCAGAGAAGATTTACAAGGATGATACCAGAAATGCGAGGGTATATATATATATCAGGAAAGGATGAACAGGCTGGGTCTCTTTTCTCTTGAAAAAAAGGCTGAGGGGTGACCTAATAGAGGTCTTTAAAATTATGAAAGGTTTTGATAGAGTGGATAGACTGTTTCCACTTGTGGGGAAGAGCATAACTAGAAGCCATTAATATATAGTCACCAAGAAATCCAATAGGGAATTCAGAAGAAACTTCTTTACCCAAAGAGTGGTGAGAATGTGGAACTCGCTACCACAGGGAGTGATTGAAGCGAAAAGTATAGATGCATTTAAGGGGGGGCTAGACAAGCATATGAGGAAGAAGGGAATAGAGGGTTATGCTGATAGATTTAGATGAGGAAAGACAGGAAGAGGCTCAAGTGGAGCATAAACACCGGCATGGACTGGTTGGGCCGAATGGCCTGTTTCTGTGCCGTATATCCTATGCAAACATACAGGTTAGCGGAATGGGCAGATAATAGCAGATGCAGTTCAATGTAGAAAAATATGCAGTACATTTTGGGAAAAAGAACAGTGAAAGGAAGCATACCTTAACACGGCAAGATTATTAGCACAAGAATTTTACACAAGATGTAGGTTAGGTCACAGTTGTGCTGTATTGCCTGCAGTTCTGGGCACCCCATTATAGGAAAGATGTTAGAGTCACGCAAACATTTTAGAACTTGGAAAGAGTACAGCAAAGATTCACTGGAATTTTACCAGGAATGAGATGTTATGAAGAAAAGCTAAAGAAGTTGGGGGATTTTTTTCTCAGTGAAATAGAAAATGCTAGAAGGGGGAAATCGAATACAGAAAGATTTTGAGAAGGTAAATAGTGAAAGACTGCTTGCAATGGAAGATTATTACCAGAAGAATGAAGGGGGAGATTGAATAATTTTTTTTTCACAGAAAGGATTACTTGAACATGGAATACTTTACCACAAATGGCTATTGAGTTAGAGAGTGTATCATTTAAAAGGGATTTGGATAAGTCTATAAAGGGATGCAAGGAAAGGCATCAGAATGGGATTTAGTAAATAGCTCTGATTGAAGAGCTAGCAGTGGCACAAGCATGGTGGGGTGAATGGTCTCCTGCTCTGTAATTTCTACGATTTTCTAGCTTTTGCCTCCACTACCCTACTCAAGTATTGATCACTTTGTGTGAAGTACAGCGTTCCTGATATCAGTCCCAAATGTGACTTTTACCAATTCATGCCATTTTGAAATAGTGTTCGGGATCAATCTTTTCCATTAGTATCTTATAGTCAAGGTAGCTATATAGACGTGATTAGTTTTTGTTTAGTCCCAGATTTCTGGGCTGATCAATTATCTCACTGAAAATATCAAAATAATCCATTGCAAGAGTCCCTTGATATGAGGTTTCTGTAAAATTTAGCATTTTCTGAATGATTTTTGTGTTTTTTAAAAACTCACCAACATGAGTCACTACAATTCTGGGGAGCACAACACTTTCTATATTGGACACTCAATCTCAGCAGCACTCTTAACTCTGGTATAATTCAGCCAGATGCAATATAATTTTTTTAACCATCCTTTAGGGTTCTCCAATTCTGCATTTATCTTAGTGATGCTGCTACAGGTAAGGTGAATCAGGCAGCAGAGAGACACCTGTGTCACTTGTACATGTGCAGCAGCATAAATGACCACCATTGGTCATCTTTCTGTCTAAAGGCAGATTGAGTGCTCAGTCCACAATACATGGGAACAATACAATTCACATTTCTCACCTCCACAGATCTTTCCCAGCCACTGGGAAATGTCCAGGAGCCAGAAATGAAGATCACATGCAAGGCTTTTAAACAACTGCATGTGCAAAACCTGGTTTATGTTTCACCCAATGTTATGGGATCTGTCCTGCAATGTAAATGGGGCAGATTGCACAGCACCAGCAATCAAGACGAAATTATGAACTGGCCAGGAGTTAGTAGCAACTTAATGTTGCGGGCTCACACCCATCAAGTTGAACCGAAATTACCAGCAGATTTGTTTTTGTGTACCAAGTTGACAATTTCTACTTGCTCATAATCCAGTCAGATATTCAGTGAACGTTTGAGATGCTACTTACACAGCATATCTAATATTAGACTTTAATTAAAAAAATAGATAAATGCAACTTTTGTTTTAAAAAAGAACCTAAAAAAAGGGAAATCTATGTCAATACAATCGATTACATAAACTTTAGACTGACAATCCTGAATTACAATGTGCATATGAAGTTACAAAATTACTACATATCTGATCATTTAAAATACACTTTATACATGTCATTTCTATTAGAAATTTTTCATATTTCATGGAGATGAAAAATCATGAATTACTGGAACTACCTCCAGATATTCAAAGCATTAGCTCACAATAGTTAATACTCACAGCCTACAGCTGCACTGGAACCAAACAACAAATAAAAGCTGTGCACCATCAAGAATTTAAGAATAACTTTATACTAATTCTTGATATATGGTAAACGAAATACATTTCAAAGCCCCAAGGATTTACATCGCTCTAGTGGGGCAGGGCATAACTTATGCTCATGAAGTATCAGATCTGCCTAGTCACGAGATACAAATCACTAAACATCAATATTGCATCAGCCAAATCTCTTAGGTGCATTTTTACCTGATCAAAAAGCCTGAAAGGGGTCTGGCTCCAGACAACTCAGATATTTTCTAGTTTCACTGATCTGGAAGAAAGTCTTTTATCCAATTTTGGTGGTGGCGCAGCACATTGGACTGCACGTGTGGCATACAACAGTGTAGAATGTAGATTCTCCAATTCATTAAGCTTCCAATATCAGCCTTACTTTCATTTCGCACCCTTAGTAGTTGGCAGTGGACTGCTGGGCCCTAACATAGTAGTCTACATTCTTCTGAAGCAATGCCTTCAAAAAAAATTGAACTTTTAACTTGTTATCCAAGTAAAGCTGCTGTGAAAAATGGATTTGGTGGAGAGTGAAAGGCAAACAGCAAAAAGATGCTAGTTACAGCCTGTTAATAGCTTCATATATGACATCAATAAAACTGAAGAAAACAAAGGCCAAACAAGCCTTTTCTTCTATAAGTTTCCAAAATTATTTGTTTTGGCACGGTATGTATTAGCCATAAATATATTAGCAAAATCAAGGGTACAGAAGATTTGAAGATACCAAATGCAAGAACTTTTTTTTTTCAGATAAGAAATGGATGTTGTATTTATATGATGAATCAGGCACAAATTCATTTGTCTCGACTGCTAACAATTCAGTCCACGAACTTCCATTGTATCATGATTGAACAGAAAAAATGTAAGTATCTTATTTTACATCATAACCTCTGCAAAATTCCCCATCAGGAGAAAGATCCATTGTTGGTGGCAAAATACCAGAGATGCATTTGCAGTTTCTTCCCCCCTCAAAACTCATTAAAACAAAGTTTCAGCTACACGCAATGGTCTAAAAGGAATATCAGTGCTTCACAACACAGCAATGCCTACATTAGTGTTCACTATACATCGTTGGTTTCAGTTAAACATGAAAACTTTCTCCACAGCCACAGGTTCCTTTGATGTTAGGATTGTGAAATACAAATTCGTTTGCAAGTTTATTTTCAGTATAGTCCATTTCTGTTCCTAAAAGTGTCAACTGTGCCTTCTTTTCAATGAATATTCGAACACCTGGAAGAGAAAATGAAAAGCAAATATACCCTTATTACCATGGGAAAAATTAAATATGCATATAGGCCTCCTCTATGTACACTGTGCTGCACCGTTACCTCTGGAGTCCCCCAAGGATTTATCTTTGGCCTCCCCCTATTTCTCATCTACCCGATGCCCCTTGGCAACATCATCTGAAAACCCAACATCAGGTTCCACATATACATAGAAACATAGAAGATAGGAGCAGGAGTAGGCCATTCGGCCCTTCGAGCCTGATCCGCCATTCAATGAGATCATGGCTGATCATTCAAATTCAGTACCCTGTCCCTGCCTTCTCTCCATATCCCTTGATCCCTTTAGCCTTAAGAAATATATCCAACTCTTTCTTGAATACATTTAATGAACTGGCCTCCACCGCTCTCTGTGGCAGAGAATTCCACAGGTTCACCACTCTTTGGGTGAAGAAATTCCTCCTCATTTCAGTCCTAAATGTCCTACCCCTTATCCTTAGACTATGACCCCTAGTTCTGGACTCCCCGACCATTGGGAACATCCTTCCAGCATCTAGTCTGTCCAGGCCTGACAGAATTTTATAGGTTTCGATGAGATCCCCTCTCAATCTTCTAAACTCCAGTGATTATAAGCCTAATCGACACAATCTCTCCTCATACGTCATTCCTGCCACCCCAGGTATCAGCCTGGTGAATCTTCGTTGCACTCCTTCCATGGCAAGAACGTCCTTCCTCAGATAAGGCGACCAAAACTGCACACAATACTCAAGGTGCGGTCTCACCAAGGCCCTGTACAACTGTAGCAAGACATCTTAACCGCCTGCTGCACCTGCATGCTTACCTTCAGCGACTGGTGCACAAGAACACCCAGGTCTCTTTGCACTTCCCCTTCTCCCAATCTATTGCCATTCAAATAATAATCTGCCTTCCTGTTTTTGCCACCAAAGTGGATAACCTCACATTTATCCACATTATAGTGCATTTGCCATGTTTCTGCCCAATCACCCAACCTGTCCAAATCGTACTGGAGTTTCATGACATCCTCCTCACAGCATACCCTCCCACCCAGCTTTGTGTCGTCTGCAAATTTGGAGATATTACATCCAATTCCCTCGTCCAGATCATTAATATATATTGTGAACAGCTGGGGTCCTAGGACTGATCCTTGCGGTACCCCACTAGTCACTGCCTGCCACTCAGAAAACGACCTGTTTATTCCAACTCTTTGCTTTCTGTCCGCCAACCAGTTCTCTATCCAAGTCAATACCTTGCCCCCAATCCCATGTGCCTTAATTTTGCACGCTTATCTCTTATGCGGGACCTTATCGAAAGCCTTCTGAAAGTCCAAATACACCACATCCACTGGTTCTCCTTTATCTATTTTACCAGTTACATCCTCAAAAAATTCAAGTAGATTAGTCAAGCATGATTTACCTTTCGTAAATCCATGTTGACTTTGTCCGATCCTGTCACTGCTTTCCAAGTGCTCTGCTATTACATCTTTTATAATGGACTCTAGCATTTTCCCCACTACCGATGTCAGGCTTACCGGTCTATAATTCCCCGCTTTTTCTCTGCCACCTTTTTTGAATAGTGGGGTAACATTAGCTACCCTCCAATCCATGGGTACTGTTCCAGAGTCTATTGAGTTCTGGAAGATGACCAGCAATGCATCTACTATTTCTAGGGCCACTTCCTTAAGTACCCTGGGATGTAGATTATCAGGCCCTGGGGATTTATCGGCCTTCAGTCCCATCAATATTCCTAACACCATTTCCCTACAAATACTGATTTCTTTCAGTTCCACCCTTTCATCAGACCCTATGTTCCCCGGTATTTCTGGGAGGTTATTCGTGTCCTCCTTTGTGAAGACAGAACCAAAATATGTATTTAGTTGGTCTGCCATTTCTTTGTTCCCCATTATAAATTCCCCCAATTCTGACTGCAAGGGACCTACGCTTGACTTCACCAATCTTTTTCTCTTCACATATCTATAAAAGCTTTGAGTCAGTTTTTATGTACCCTGCTAGCTTACTCTCATATTCTATTTTCCCTTTCTTAATTAATCCCTTTGTCCTCCTTTGTTGAATCCTGAACTGCTCCCAATCCTCAGGATTATTGCTTTTTCTGGCCAATTTGTATGTCCTCTCCTTGGATCTTATGCTATCCCTAATTTCCCTCGTTAGCCACGGTTGAATCACCTTTTTTGTTTTATTTTTATGCCAAACTGGGATGAACAACTTCTGTAGTTCATCCATTCGGTCTTTGAATGTTTGCCATTGCCTATCCACCGTCAACCCTTTGAGTGCCATTCCCCAATCAATCCTACCCAACTTGCTCCTCAGACCATCGTAGTTTCCTTTATTTAAATTGAGGACCCCAGTTTCTGAGTCAACTACTTCATTCTCCATCTTAATGACGAATTCGATCATATTATGATCGCTCCGACCCAAGGGGCCTCGTACAACAAGATTGCTAATTAATCCTTTCTCGTTACATAATACCCAGTCTAAGATGGCCTGATCTCTGGTTGGTTCCTCGGCATATTGGTCCAGGAAACCATCCCGTAAACACTCCAGGGATTCCTCCTCCACAGTATTGTTACTAATTTGGTTAGCCCAATCTCTATGTAGATTAAAGTCACCCATGATGACTGCTGTGCCCTTATTGCACGCTTCTTTAATTTCCCATTTAATGCCATCCCCAACCTCCGCCTTACTGTTTGGAGGTCTATATACCACTCCCACTAATGTTTTTTTCCCCTTAGTATTTCTCAATTCTACCCATACAGATTCCACATCATCAGAGCTAATATTCATTACAATTGTGTTAATCCCTTCTTTAACCAGTAATGCTACCCCACCTCCTTTTCCTTTTTGCCTATCTTTCCTGAATATCGAATACCCCTGGATGTTGAGTTCCCAGTCTTGGCCATCCTTGAGCCACGTTTCGGTAATCCCAACCAAATCATATTCGTTTACCTCTATTTGCGCAGCCAATTCATCCACCTTATTACAAATGCTCCTCGCATTAAGACACAAAGCCTTCAGGCTTGTTTTTTTAACGCTCTTAGACCTATTAGAATTATTATTTACTGTGGCCACGTTTGAGTTAAACCGTTGATTTCTCTGACTGCCACTTTTGTTTTTCTCCTTCCTATCTTTTGCTTTTATCCTTGTTTCCCTTTCCTCTGTCTCCCTGCTCAGGTTCCCAACCCCCTTCCATTTTAGTTTAAACCCTCCCCCACAGCACTAGCAAACAAACCCCCTAGGACATCGGTTCCAGCCCTGCCCAGGTGCAGGCCGTCCGGTTTGAACTGGTCCCACCTCCCCCAGAACCGGTTCCAATGTCCCAGGAACTTGAATCCCTCCCCCTGGCACCATTCCTCTAGCCACGTATTCATCTGAAGTATCCTTCTATTTCTACTCTGACTAGCACGTGGCACTGGTAGCAATCCTGAGATTACTACCTTTCACAGAATCACAGAAACCCCACAGTGCAGATAGAGACCATTTCGGCCCATCGAGCCTGCACCGACACATATCCCACCCGATCCCCGTAACCCCTACACATATCCCACCCTATCCCCGTAACCCCACGTATTTAATCCCCCTAACACTAAGGGTCAATTTATCATATCCAATCAACCTAACCCGCACATCTTTGGACTGTGGGAGGAAACCGGAGCACCCGGAGGAAACCCACGCAAATGAGGTCCTGTTTTTTTAATTTACCTAACTCCCTATATTCCGCTTTTAGGACCTCATCCCGCTTTTTACCTACATCGTTGGTGCCTATATGCACCACGACAACTGGCTGTTCACCCTCCCCTTCCAAGATGTTCTGCAGCCGCTCGGAGACATCCTTGACCCTTGCACCAGGGAGGCAACACACCATCCTGGAATCTCGTTTGCGGCCGCAGAAATGCCTATCTATTCCCCTTACAATTGAATCCCCTATTACTATAGCTCTACCACTCTTTTACCTCCCATTCTGTGCAGCAGAGCCACCCCTGGTGCCAGGAAGTTGGCTGCTGCTGCCTGCCTCTGATAAGTCATCAGAGGCAGGCAGTACTCAAAGTGGTGTATCTGTTGGAGAGGGGGATGGCCACAGGGGACCCCTGCACTACCTGCCTGCGCCTAGTACTCTGCCTGTTGGTCACCTGTTCCCTTTCTTCCTGTCCAACCTCTACCTGTGGTGCGTCCAACTCCCTAAACGTGCTATTCACGATGTCCCGAGCATCGTGAACGCTCCAGTATGCATCCAATCGCAGCTCCAGCGCCGCAATGCGGTCTGTCAGTAGCTGCAGCTGGGTGCACTTCCTGCACACGTAGTTGTCAGGGACACAGGAAGTGTCCCTGAGTTCCCACATATCGCAGGAGGAGCATATCACGTGCCCGGGCTGTCCTGCCATGATTTACCCTTTAATTAATTGAATTTAAATTAAATCAATCAATCCCACTAATTACACTACAGTTAAATAGTTTACCAACAGTCCCCGCTACACCAGAGAGACCTTAGAAACTATAAACCAGAGTTAAAGTTTAAAAAAGAGAGAAATACTCACCAACCAATCACTTACCTGCTTCCTGCTGACGTCACACTTTGATTACTTTTTACCTCTCTCCCCTGACTACACCCAGCTCTACCTCACCACTAAGTCTCTTGACCCCTCCACTGCCTCTGATTTGTCATGCTGCTGATCTAGCATCCAGTACTGGATGAGGAGAAAATTCCTCCAATTAAATATTGGGAAGACGGAAGCCATTGTCTTCGATCGCCACACAAACTTCGATCCCTAGCCACCGACTTCACTGCTCTCCCTGGCCACTGTCTGAGGTGCAACCATACCATTCACAATCTTGGCATCCTATTTGACCTTGAGCTGAGCTTCTGACCCCATTCCTCTCCATCTCCAAGACTGATTCTTCCAGCTCTGTAACATTGCCCATCTCTGCCCCTGCCTCATCTTATCTGCTGCTGAAACACTCATCCAAGCCTTTGTTATCTCTAGACTCGACTATTCCAATGCTCTGCTGCCCGTATCCAACTGGCACCAAGTCCCATTCACCCATCACTTTTCACCCCTGTGCTGGCTGACCTACATTGGCTCCCAGCCCAGCAACTCGATATAAAAAATTTTCATCCTAGTTTTCAAATCCCTCCATGGCCTCGCCCTTCCCTATCTCTAACCTCCACCAGCCCTACAACCCTCCAAGATCGCTGCACCCCTCCAATTCTAGCCTCTTGCGCAACCCCGATTTTAATCGCTCCACCATTGGCGACCTCGCCTTCAGCTACATAGGCTGTAATCTCTGGAATTCCATCACTGAGCCACGCTCTCTTCCTTTAAGGCACTCCTTAAAACCTACCCCTTTGACCAAGCTTTAAGTCACCTGTCCCAATATCTCATGTGGTCAAATTGTTTGATAATGCTCCTGTGAAGCGCCTTAGGATGTTTTAAAGAAAGAAAAGAAAGACTTGCATTTATATAGCACCTTTCACGACCACTGGACGTCTCAAAGCACTTTACAGCCAATAAAGTACTTTTTGAAGTGGAGTCGCTGTTGTAATGTGGGAAACGTGGCAGCCAATTTGCGCACAAGCTCTCACAAACAGCAATGTGATAATGACCAGATAATCTGTTTTTGTTATGTTGGTTGAGGAATAACTCCCTTGCTCTTCTTCGAAGTAGTGCCATGGGATCTTTTACGTCCACCTGAGAGAGCAGACAGGGCCTCGGTTTAACATCTCATCCGAAGACTGCACCTCCAACAGTGCAGCACTCCCTCAGCACTGCACTGGAGTGTCAGCCTAGCTTTATGTGCTCAAGTCCCTTGAGTGGGACTTGAACCCACAACCTTCTGACTCAGAGGCGAGTGTGCTACCAACTGAGCCACAGCTGACACTACTTACTTTTACTATGTTAAAGATACTATATAAATGCAAGTTTTGTTGTAGATTTAAAGAATCTCATGTTACAAATATTACGTTTAATCATGCGTATGCTCAGTCAATGCAGTCATTCTTTGCCATCCCACTAGTGTTTGTTAATGTTGAATTGGTCAAGACATTGTTTAGGCCAAAACTATTGCCTGCCAACGTTCCCCCTAAGATGCACGGGCGCACATCAAACTGGAGGTCCCGTGCAGGCCACTCACAAGCTGTTGCCGCTTGAAGAGGTACTGTGCAGAAAATTTAAAGGTACTGTGCAGAAAATTTAAAGGGACTGCGCAGGGGGGAAAAAAAGGGGGAACATTGCTGCCTGAAGTTCTGGGCACTCTATTATAGGAAGGATATTAAAGGTATGGAAATTGTACAGTGAAGACTCACTTGATTGAGCCCAAGAATTAAATGTTATAGTTAAGAGAAAAAAATTGAATAATCTTTTTAAAAATTGGAACAGAGAAGGTCAAGGACAGGAAAACCAGCTAAAGGTTTTCAAAATAGTGAAAGATTTGAGAAGGTAAATTGTTCCATTGGTTGTGGAATCAGTAACAAGGAGGCATAATCTCAGGATGATCACTAGAAGAGGAGGGGGAGTTTGAAGGAGCGGTACTGGAATCTGGAGTGCTATTGAGGCAAAACATTTAACATTGAATTGGTTAAGCATAACAGAGGAATATAAAAAGGATACAGGGAAAGTGCAGCAAAAATGGATTCTAGTCAATAGCTGCAGTTGAAGAGCTAGCATCAACACAGGTGCAAAAGCTGCATGGCCTTCCTGTGTGCTGTAACTTCTAGGATTCTAAAAGAGAAACCCAAAGACAATACTTATCTGACAATACTTACAGACTATGTTTAAATTACAGCGCCACCAGTGCAATGCTCGTATGAAGAACATTTCCAAAGAGAGATTTTGTAAAGGTAGAACAGTAAGTAGTGTGAAGGATTTGCACTACAAGTTTCACTCTAGAGTTGAAGTGAAACTGATTTTTATCCGGATTCAAATGACAGAAAAGGTTCATCTGTCTGGGTGTGTTTCAGTTATGGCATATAAAGGCATGTCAGGTGCAAAGCCACTTTTGGATTTTTGATCAAGTGTAAGCATTTGCAAGGTTGGAAACTATATTGTTCAAGAAAATTGGTACCAGAAAATATCAAAATCCAAATTTGACAAATTAAACCTCCTGGAACACAGTCTCCAAGAGTTTAGTTCCAGACTAGGCAGATGGTCTTACATTTAGTTGCATTCAGTAGACTCATTCTATAGTGCTTGATCAGAGGAGACAACTGAGTTGATAAAATAAAGTACCTTAAAATATAAAGGTCCAAACCACACCAGAACAGAGAAAAACCGAAGGAACTTTGTCTGTGACGATTTAACTATAAAATCAAATAAGAAGAAGTCTGTACCTAAAGCAAATTAGCTAAACATTTTTGTATATTTGTTCAAATGCTACGCAATTAAATATAGAAAATATTTTTCTGGATCATCAATTTTGAGTACAGCACCCAGTTGAATATATGATCTTAACAAATGCTTTATGAATAACATATGGTACTCAGTCACGGTCTTGCAAACAATGGTGAAACAAACACTTTTCATACTGAAGTGGCTGTAGTGTGACTAGAATGAGTTGTAGCTTTCCCTGGAATTTCCCCATCAGCCTGCGAAGAGCACAACAACAAAAATTCTACAAACCAATTTGCTGACTGCTGTTTAGTGATAAGCCTCTATTCCAAATAAAACTGCCTTGACAGAATTAAGAAGTTTACAATCTACATACTGTACTACAGAATGCTAAGATTCTTAAAAAAAACTATTTTTGATGGAAGAGAAATGCAGTGATGGATAAAAGACAATGTGAAAAAGTAATAGTAATTTTTATCTACATGCTTAAAAAAAAGATTTTCCAGATACTATTAAAGTCTCATAAATTTTCCATTGAGGTGTGTGATAATTTGAAACAAATAGCTACATAACCTATGTAGTAGTTTCTCTCCTTACCCAAGTAAATTAGTGGCTATAAATAAGGGTTATATTCATCATAGGCTTTTAGTAATAGAAGTCTTATTTAATGACAGTTATTTATCATTGATGGAGTTTCTGATCAACCATGCCAAATTTGACAGCTTCAACAGCTACCTTGATCAGTGTGAGGTTACCAGTATGATTGTCAATTTCTTCTCATGACATCCATTTCAAGGTTGATTCAAAAAGCTGCTCAAGTGTGTTTGGAAAAGGTCAGTTTAATGAAGATACACTGTCTAATCTTGTTTAAAAGCATTTGTGTGCAAATGTTAGAAATTTTGACTTTTTATGATGTGGCAAGCACAACATTTAAATGTTCAATTGAATTTTAATAAATGGTACTCTTTACAATTGACTTTATGGTTTGTATAGCTGATATGCAAAAGCTTTTTTTTTAATTTTGTGCAATTGGCTAAATTTAACAAGTGCAGGGAGATTGAGATCATAAAACAGAATTAATGCAACACTAGTCTCAATATGGATTTATAATGGAAACATCAATATACTGACAATAGTAATAGCATTGACATAAATATCAATGTACAGTGGAGATGTCTCGTTTTAAATTAAGACCACGATTTTAATATTTCCTTTTAAGGGATGTTGGTATCTTGTAACTTTAATTTGATTACGTTTGCTGGATGCAGCCTGCATGTACAGAAAACATACGTGTCTCATGTGCCAGCGCCACTTCAAAAGACGAAGGAGTCACCTATGTCTAGGTGGACTGCTTAATGCGCACTAGAAATAAAGTTCATCCAGTGTTAGAAACAGTTTATATTGATCACTGGGCTATTAACTGCTGATGTATGTTCACGGTCTTAGTAGTTAACTTAAAGTGTCAGCTGTGGCTCAGTAGGTAGCACTCTCGCCTCCGAGTCAAAAAATTGGGGGTTCAAGTTCCACTCCAGAGACTTGAGCACATAATTCTAGGCTGCCACTCCAGTGCAGTGCTGAGGGAGTGCTGCACTGTCGGAGAGGCCGTCTTTTGGATGAGACCAGCTCTCTCTGGTGGATGTAAAAGATCTCAAGGCACTATTTCGAAGAAGAGCAGGGGAGTTATCCCCAGTGTCTTGGCCAATATTTATCCCTCAACCAACATAACAAAAAACAGATTATCTGGTCATGATCACATTGCTGACTGTGGGAGTTTGCTGTGTGCAAATTGGCTGTCACGTTTCTACATTACAAAAGTGACTACACTCCAAAAGTACTTAATTGACTGTTAAGCGCTTTGAGACATCCGGTGGTCGTGAAAGGTGCTATATGTGAAAGTCTTTCTTTTTTATTCCATCAGGGTGCCCTTAGCTGGGTCGTAAAAACCCATGGGGAAGAGGAGAGGGAAGGAGAAACTCTATGAAAGTTGCTCAACAGGTTAAATACAAGAAAATTTGTTGAGCAGTTTCTGTGTATTTGTAAAACTTATTTTGAATTTATTTAATTGTCACAGATACCCTTTTGATGTTCTTATGACTCGGTTCAGACTTCGAAACAGGGGAGGAATAACTGTCGTTCCATATCAAGATTTCTTTAGTGAATATTTGCTTCACCAAGCAACTAGTGAGCTAGGGATAGTGGAACACTGCATGAATATCGGATTTCACATATAATTTTTTCTCCATGACATTGTTCGAACCGTCACTTCCAAGAAAACGCAAGAGCTGTTTTATTATTTTATAACAGATTTCATAAGATTAACGAGCCAGTGTGATTTATCTATCTAATGTTGTTAAACTTTTGCTTCTGCTAATTGGGTTTCTCAGTAAGCCCGATTCATATTTATAGTTCAAGATATACTGTGTCAGAGTATTATTCTGATGTCAGTCAGGGAGGTCGGATTTACTGTTTCCAAAGTAAATAATTGACAATAAGTTTGTTTATTGTCCATTTGGGACATACTAACTCCCAGATTACTTCATGCATATGGTTAAATTTTGGTTCACAGAAGAATGTGCCTGTCTACCTAAGCATCCATTTATGCTGCAAGAAAGAAAGAAAAGTATTTGACAAGCACTGAAATCATAACAAGAGATTTATCTAACTACTGCCATCGGTGTTAAAATCAGTTATAGTACTGTAAATAAAGCCAAATGTTAAATGTTAATCTTTTTTATATCCTATTCCCCTTCATTGAGTGTTCTCATACCATACAAGAAAATGATACACCTCTTTATGATTTTGAAGGTGCAATTTTATTATTGAAGATTTTAAATGTTGATTTCATCATGAAGTGCACAACTAATTCATATGTACATTAACAGGCATATACATATATGTGCAATTCCATGTCTTGGCGCAATGCAGAGCGAGCCTGAGAATTGACCAGGAGTGGGCTCCATGCATCACAACGCATACATGTTGACACACGGTACAGGTTTAGCAAGCAAGAACAGGAGATGCTTAGTCCAATGGCAGATTGCAAGACCGATAAAAATCTGGGTCTGTGATGTTGTTGGTTCTCTGTAGATCTTATCCTTAATACATATTATTTACAGCACAGAAACAGGCTATTCGGCCCAACAGGTCCATGCCAGCGTTTATGCTCCACACGAGCCTCCTCCCACCCTTCTTCATCTAACCCGATCAACATATCCTTCAATTCCTTTCTCCGTGTGTTTATCTAGCTTCTCCTTAAATGCATTGATGCTAGTCACCTCATGTACTCCTTGTGGTAGCAAGTTCCACATTCTAACCACTCTCTGGGTAAAGACGTTTCTCCTGAATTCCCTATTGGATTTATTAGTGACTATCTTATATTTATAGCCTCTAGTTCTGGTCTGCCCCGCAAGTGAAACATCTTCTCTGTGTCTACCCGATCAACCCCTTTCATAATCTTAAACACCCTATCAGGTCACCCCTCAGTCTTCTCTTTTCTGGAGAAAAGAGGCCCAGCCCATTCCACGTTTCCTGATGGATATAACCTCTCAGTTCTGGTATCATTCTAGTAAATCTGTTTTGCACCTTCTCCAGTGCCTCTATATTCTTTTTATAATATGGAGACCAGAACTGTTCACAGTACTCCAAGTGCGGTCTAACCAAAGTTCTATTTTTTGATGTAGTAACAGGGATGATTGATGAAGGGAATGCAATGGATGTTGTCTATATGGATTTTAGGAAGACGTTTGACAAAGTACCACATAGAAGGCTGGTTAACAAAATTGAGGCTCATGGAATAGTGCCAGCTTGGATAAGGAATTGGCTTAAGGACAGAAAACAGCCAGCTGCGGTAAATGGCTGCTTTTCAGACTGGAGGATGGTAGACAGTGGTGCTCCCCAAGGGTCAGTGCTGGGGCTTTTTTTTTTTTTTTGATTACAGGTAGACTACCCTTTATCCGAACTTCCGAAAACCGAAACCCTCTAAAAACCGAAGGTTTTTTCGTTCAGCGTAAGTCGTGCGCACGACATGACCAGAGTGGCGCACGACTTACGCTGAGCAGGGCAGAGGGTCACTGAGTTCCCTCCTGGGTAGGAGATTGCAGGCCGAGCCGGGCAGTGTGAAGGAGGTATACCGGGAGAGTGAACCCAACAATACAGCGGCCCGTCCGATAGCTGCAGCGGCCTGTCCGATATTCTTTTCTCCCCCCCCGACCCCCGACCGACCCCCACCCTTTCGGATAAGGGATAGTGTATCCTTTATCCGCACTTCCGAAAACCGAAATCCTCTGAAAACCGAAAGTGTTTTCGTTCAGCGCAAGTCGTGCGCACGACCCCGACCCCCGCCGGCCCCCACCCCCCGCCGACCCCGACCCCCCGCCGACCCCCACCCCCGACAAATTTCCCAGTCTTATAAAATACCTTCCGAAATCCGAAATTTTCCGAAAACCGAAACACGGCTGGTCCCGAGGTTTTCGGATAAAGGATAGTCTACCTGTATATATATATATAAATGCTCTGGATATTGGAATACAGAGTAGAATTTCTAAATTTGCCGATGACACCAAACTTGGGGGTGTGACAAACAATGAAGATGATAGCAATCGACTGCAACAGGACCTAGAAAGGCTAGCAGAATGGGCAGACAAGTGGCACATGGAATTTAATACAGAGAAGTGCGAGGTGATACATTTTGGCAGAAGGAACAGGGAGAGGCAATATTACACTTAATGGCACAATTTTAAAGAGTGTTTAGGGACAGAGGGACTTGGGAGTTAATGTACATAGGTCCCTGAAGGTGGCGGGACATATTGAGAGAGTGGTTAGCAAAGCATATGGGATCTTGGGCTTCATAAATAGAGGTACAGGGTATTGAGTACAAAAGTAGAGAAGTTATGCTGAACCTTTATAAAGCACTGGTTAGGCCACAACTGGAGTATTGTGTCCAGTTCTGGTCACCACACTTTAGCAAGGATGTGAAGGCACTTGAGAGGGTGCAGAGGAGATTTACCAGAATGGTTCCGGGGATAGGGGATCTGGTTGGAGAAGCTGGATTTGTTTTCATTCGAGCAAAGGATGTTGAGGGGTGATTTGATAGAGGTGTACAAGATTATGACAGGTTTGGATAGGCTAGACGGGGAAAGTGAGTGGTGAGGACTTGGAATTCGCTGCCGACAGAAGTGGTGGAAGCGGAGACAATGTCTTCAAGGGGAGACTGGATAGGCACTTGAGGGAAATAAACTTGCAGGGCTACGAGGATAGAGCAGGGGAATGGGACTGACTGGATTGCTCTACAGAGAGCCGGCATGGACTTGATGGGCCGAATGGCCTCATTCTGTGCCATTATGACTCTATAACTATACAAGTTTAACATAACTTCTCTGCTTTTCAATTCTATTCCACTAAAAATGAACCCCAGTGCTTTGTTCGTTTTTTTTTTAAATGGCCTTATTAACCTGCTTCACTACTGTGTGATTTGTGTATCTGTACCCCCAGATCCCTCTGCTCCTCTACCCCATTTAGACACTTATTTTCCAAGGCCTCCTTATTCTTCCAAAATGTACCACTTCACACTTGTCTATATTGAAGTTCATTTTCCATTTACACACCCATTCTGCAAGTTTATTAACATCTTCCTCTATTTTGTCACAGTCCTCCTCTGTATGAACTACACCCCCCAATTTGATGATGTCTGCAAATTTTTAAATTGTATTTCCAATTCCCAAGTCCAAATCATTTATGTAAATGGTGAACAACGGTGGTCCCAACACCTATCCTTGTGGAACATCACTTCCCACCTTTTGCCAGTCTGAGTAACTGCCTTTAACCCCTACTCTCCGTTTTCTGTTTTTGTAGCCAGCTTGCTATCCATTCTGCTACTTGTCCCAGCTCCACCTGTTCTGACCTTAGTCATTAGTCTGTTATGCATTACCTTACTGAAGGCCTTTTGAAAATCTAAATATATTGCATCTACTGCATTACTCTTATCCACCCTTTCTGTTACTTCTTCAAAGAATTCAATAAGGTTGGTCAAGCATGACCTTTCCTTTTAAAATCCTTGCTGACTACTCTTTACATTATATTATCAGTTTCTATTGCATCTTTGAGTAAGGATTCCATTATCTCTCCTACCACTGACATTAAGCTAATTGGTCTATAGCTCCCTGGACTTGTTCTACCTTCCTTTTTAAACATAGGAATCACATTAGCTGTCCGCCAGTCCTCTAGTACTACTTCCTTTTCTAATGATATATATAATAATAAATATATATATATATAAAATGTATTATATTATAAAGACTCTGCTATCTCTTCCCTAACTTCTTTTAATGTGTGAATGCCTCTGCTATCTCTTCCCCAATTTATTTTAATGTGCTTGGATGCAAGGGTTTTACCCCTCTATGTTTGATTAGTTTGTAAATTATCTCCCCTTTTCTATCTTGAATGTGTGTCTTTATATTTTTTTTTGATCTCTGCTTCTGATGTCAAGTCCACCATGCTAGTCTCCCTGGTAAATACTGAGGCAAAATAATTATTTAATATTTCTGTCATTTCCTGAGAGTTTGTCTTGTGTACCCTAGTGGCCAATCCCTATCCTGATTTTTCTTTTGTTATTTATGTGTCTGTAGAATACTTTACTATTTGTTTTTATATTTCTTGATAATTTAATTTTGTAGTTTCTCTTTGTCTTCCTAATTGTTTTTTTGACTTCTTTCCTAACCTTTCAAATTCCCTTTCGTCATCCTCTCCTTTGTTGTCTATGTACTTAGTGTATGCCTTTTTCTTTTGTTTAAATGTTGTCATTATTTAAATTCATCCATGGTGTGTCATTACTGCTAGTTTGCTCTGGCTTTTTAGTAGGATATTTTTCTCCTGGACTCTATTGATCACCATTTTAGATGTTTCCCACTGCTGTTCTATTTCTTTGTCAGTAATTTTTTCCAGTTTATTTTCCCTAGTTCCATTCTCATCCCCTTATCATCTTTTTTCCATTTTATTTCTTTGGATTTTGGCTTATGTACGTCCTTCTCAATCTTTATCTTAAACTTCATTATGTTGTGATTGCTATTGCCTAGATGTTCCCCTATGCTTACTTCTCTACATGGGAATGCCTTTGATAGCAGTAGAGTCATGCAACTGTCACTTATGGTAAATGTGATTTAAAAAGCCAAGGTGACTTAATAAACAAATATGCACATTTTGCAGCTGCAACATTTTGTGCTTCTCAAATATAAAATAATTAAAGTTAAAATGATCCACTGAATATTTCCTATAATATCCTCTGACTGAAATAACAATAGAAAATGCTGGAAATACTCAGCAGGCCAGGCAGCATCCGTGGAGAGAGAAACAGAGTTAACGTTTCAGGTCTGGGACCCTTCATCAGAACTGGAAAAAGCTGGAGATGTGATAGATATTAAGCAGGTGCAGAGGCGGGGGGGGGGGGGGTGGTTAGGAGGGGAGGAATGAATTGAAAGAACACCCTGTACTTTTGTAAGAGGCAGGAAAGATAAAATGTTGCAAATGGGAATGACAAAAAACATACTGCATGAAAAATGGGGGCAGGGATAATTATCTGAAATTGCTGAACTCAATGTTGAGTCCGACAGGCTCCAAAGTGCCCAATCGAAAGATGAGGTGCTGTTCCTCGAGCTTACGTTGAGCTTCATTGGAACAATGCAATAGGCCGAGGACAGAGAGATCAGAGTGAGAGTGAAGCGGTGAATTAAAGTGACAGGCGACCGGAAGCTCAGAGTCACCCATACGGACTGAACGGAGGTGTTCCGCAAAGCGGTCGCCCAATCTGCGTTTGGTCTCCCCAATGTATAGGAGACCGCATCGTGAGCAGCGAATACTGTATATTAAATTGCAAGAAGTACAAGTAAATCGCTGTTTCACCTGGAAGGGGTGTTTGGGGCCCTGGACAGTGGGAAGGGAGGAGGTAAAAGGGCATGTGTTGCATCTCCTGCGCTTGCACAAGGGCTGTTGGGGGTGATTGAAGAGTGGACCAGGGTGTCGCGGAGGGAGCGGTCCTTTCAGAATGCTGAAAGGGGAGGTGAGGGAAAGATGTGTTTGGTGGTGGGATCACGTTGGAGGTGGCGGAAATGGCGGAGGATGATCCGTTGAATGTGGAGGCTGGTGGGGTGAAAGGTAAGGATAAGGGGAACCCTATCGTGGTTCTGGGAGGGAGGGGAAGTGCGGGAAATAGAACGGACACGGTCAAGGGCCGTGTCAACCACGGTAGAGGGGAATCCTCAGTTGAGGAAAAAAGAAGACATGTCGGAAGCACTAGTAGGAAGGTGGCATCGTCAGAACAGACGTGGCGGAGACGGAGCAACTGGGAGAATGGAATAGAGTCCTTACAGGAAGCGGGGTGGGAGGAAGTGTAGTCCAGGTAGCTGTGGGAGTCGGTGGGCTTGTCGTGGATGTTTGTTGAAAGCCGATCGCCAGAAATGGAGACGGACAAGTCAAGGAAGGGAAGGGAAGAGAAGAGTCGGAGATGGACCATGTGAAGGTGAGGGAAGGGTGGAAATTGGAAGTAAAGTGAATGAACTTATCTAGTTCAGGGCGAGAGCAAGAAACGGCACCAATACAGTCATCGATGTACCGGAAAAAGAGGTGAGGGAGGGGACCTGAGTAGGACTGGAACAAAGAATGTTCCACATATCCCATGAACAGGCAGGCATAGCTAGGGCCCATGCGGGTTCCCATAGCAACACCTTTAATTTGGAGGAAGTGAGTGGAGTCAAAGGAGAAGTTGTTCAATGTGAGAACAAGTTCAGCCAGGCGGAGGAGGGTGGTGGTGGATGGGGACTGGTTGGGCCTCTGTTCAAGGAAGAAACGGAGTGCCCGAAGGCCATCCTGGTGGGGGATGGAGGTGTAGAGGGATTGGACGTCCACAGTGAAAAGGAGACGGTTGGGGCCAGGAAACTGGAAACGGTTAAAGTGACGGAAGGCGTCGGAAGAGTCGCTGAAGTTTAATTCTCTTCACACTCATTGCTCCACCCCCTAATTTATACTCTGGTTCAGTAATAATTCTGCAGTTCTCAAAGGGTTTAAAATCTAACCAATTCCCATTCTACTTAAATATCAACTAAGTAGAACTATTTAAATAGCACTGAGTAGGGCATTTGTGGGATAAGTAATTATACATTATAACGTTCTTGCTGCGTAAGTATCGAAGGACTAGTTTCCAGTTAATTTATACCCCCATTTCATCATTAAGTGAACATTTATCCTGAAATGTAATGCAAGTTGTAATTTTTAGTATCTGGGATAAATTCTGGGTGGAAGTGAGAGAGCGAGAGAAAGAAAGTGATCGGAAGGACTTGCAAGACTACTTGGTGCATCATTTTACTAATACACTGAAAATGAATTGTGGCAAATTTCTCAGTCCTGACGAAGGGTCTTCGACCTGAAATGTTGACTCTGTTTCTCTCTCCACGGATGTTGCCTGGCCTGCTGAGTTTTTCCAATGTTTTCTGTTGTTATTTCGGATTTCCAGCATCTGCAGTATTTTGCTATCGTATGAATTGTGGCAAAGCTGGTTAACAAAAACCTGTATAACAGTTTTTCAACGAAGTATTTCAGACTAGTTGGGGGGGGGGGGGGGGGGGGTAAATAAAAATAAAAAACACAACAGAACTAGGAGAACCTATTTTCTTTTCTAAAAATCTAAGTACTTCAAAGTTAATCCAGTCATTTTAGTCACTTACCCAGTCAATTTTAACATAAGAAATAAGAGGAGTAGGCCATACGGCCCCTCGAGCCTGCTCCGCCATCGACCTCAACTCCACTTTCCCGCCCGATCTCATATCCCTTGACTCCCCTAGAGTCTAAAAATCTATCTATCTCAGCCTTGAATATACTCAAAGCGTCAGCAGATGACTCTACATAACCAGAATGACTAAAGTTTTTATTCAGCACTCCCTTTTTGAGAATGGTATGGGGTTCTTCTAGTTCTCTTTAAAATAATGAACATACTAAATAGCTTTTCCTCGCCACCTCTCTACCTCTCTTTCCTCCTTTAAGATGCTCCTTAAAGCCTACCTCTTTGACCAAGCTTTTGGTCATCTGCCCTAATTTGTCCCTACGTGGCTTGGTGTCAAATTATGTTTTAGGACACTCCTGTGAAGCGCCTTGGAATGTTTTACTATGTTAAAGGTGCTATACAAGTTGTTGTTTGCTTGCGGCACCACAGATACAAATAGAGTAACTCAAATTCTAAATGCTTTTAGGCCTAAAAGCAGGGAAGTTATGATGAACCTTTATAAAACACTGGTTCAGCCTTAGAGAGGGTGCAGAAAAGATTTACGAGAATAATTCCAGGGATGAGAGACTTCAGTTACGTGGATAGACTGGAGAAGGTTGGGTTGTTCTCTTTAGAGCAGAGAAAGTTGAGAGGAGATTTGATAGAGGTGTTCAAAATCATGAGGGGGTCTAGACAGAGTAGATAAGAGAGAAACTGTCGCCACTGGCGGAAGGGTCGAGAACGAGAGGACACAGATTTAAGGTGATTGGCAGAAGAACCAAAGGCGACATGAGGGAAAACTTTTTTTACGCAATGAGTGGTTAGGATCTGGAATTCACTGCCTAAAAAGGTGGTGGAGGCAGATTCAATTGTGGCTTTCAATAGGGAATTGGATAAGTACCTGAAGGAAAAAAATTTACAGGGCTATGGGGAAAGGGTCTAGCTAAAGTGCTCTTGCAGAGAGCCGGCACAGGCTCGACGGGCCGAATGGCCTCCTTCTGTGCTGTAACCATTCTATGATTCTAAAAATGGGTACAGTAACCTAATGATTATGGTACTGGACCAGCAATCCAAACGTTGAGAGTGTAAATCCCACCATGGTAAGTTGTGAAACTTATTTCAGTAAATCTGGTAATATATGGGCTAGGACCAGAAAAATAACCATGAAAGCTGCTGGATTATTGTAAAAAACCTAATGTTCTTCAGGGAAAGTAACAACCTGCCTTGTCTGGCCTGTATATGCCTCCAGTCATATTTGGTTGACTCAATGCTTTCAAGGCAACTAGGGATGGACAATTAAAACTGCTGTACCAGTGTTGCTCACATCCCAAGAACAAATATGAAAAAAAAGTTCCAGAATCATTGCTGCAAGACAGAAGCCACTTGCCTCTGCTCTACTGACTGAGCCGATTATCTTCATATCAGATACATGGCTCAGATAACAACATTAAATTTGAGTATGTGGTCAAATATGTTAATCATCTTACTTATTATGATATAAGCACGATGCTTCAGAGCATGTGATGAAAGTTTTTTTTAAATCCTGTTTAGAAGAATCTTAATATTACTGCAGGTCTTAGTTTTATCACATCCAAATAGTTTCAAGCTGCAGTAAATAAAATGAAGGCGGCCCGGGATATATTGCCAAATTGGTAGAGTTCAGATATCTAGAGTTTGAAGCTGTACAGCGATCTAGTCAGACTGTACCTGGTCTGGTACCATGCTGGTCTGGTAACGGCTTCATAAGAGGGCCATCTCGGTCCTATAAACAGTGCAGAGAAGAGCAACGAGATAGATTCCCCTTGCCAGGGGTAAGCGGCAAGGAATGATTTAATGAGCAAGGCCTCTTAAGCCTCAGAGACATATCAGAGGGGACTACAATACCTAACAAGTTAAAGAAAATAATCAGGTACAGCAGGGCAACAGGACAAAAGGGTGTAAGTTCAGCATTGTGAAGAGCAAATTTAGAACAGATGCCAAGAAGTATTTCCTTACACAGAGGGTAATCAACAGTTAGGATAGGTGCGGTTAAGGCACATGACTCATTTAAGAAACCGGTAGATTTTGTAATTGAAAGACAGTAGGAGTCATATTCCGGAAAGACAGAATCAAATAGGCCAAATCTAACTTAAGATCCTGTGTATCCCATTAACAGTACTTCTGACTCAGTACCACTGCAAAAACCATCCATGGTGAGTCTGAATAGCTGCCACAGTACAGTTCCTTTGTAAAGGGCTTTGCATTGATTTCAGTGTGAACTCCATTCTATTTTGAGTTTTAATGTATAATCATTTTAGGCATCCAAATAGACTCTAAATACTGCAGGAAAGCTGCAGAAAATACTAGTACAGGTCACTTTAGTCTATAATATGATGCAGATCAAAGTCTGGACTACATGCTTCAGTATTTATAATATACAATAGATATTTACAATAAAGTACAGAAACTGATGGAAAACACTGCTAGCGTATGTATATAACTAGTGTACACACCATCCTGGATTACTTCTTCATCTGATTCTCTTTTATCCTTTGTGTATTCTAAAGTATAAGAAAGACCACTGCACCCTCTGGTTCGAACACCAATCTTCAATCCAATCTACAACAGAACACAAGAACATAAGAAATAGGAGCAGGAGTAGGCCAGATGGCCCCTAGAGTCTGCTTCGCCATTCAATAAGATCATGGCTGATCTTCTACCTCAACTCCACTTTCCCGCCCTTTCCCCATATCCCCTGATGTCCAAAAATCTATCTATTTCAGTTTTGAATGTAATCAACAACTGAGCATCCACAGCCCTCTGAGGTAGAGAATTCAATTTTGAGGTTATTAAAGGCGAGAGGAACACTTTCCCACATTTGATTCCCAGTGTCAATATCAAGTATGGACCAGATGCAAAGCAAAAGTTCTTCCACTATGTTTCAACACCATAGGCCTGATTTTAACTTCAGGTGGGTTGGTGGTGAGCCAAGGTGAGGCCCTGCTCCATAATGGAAAGAAAAACTAGGACTGATTCTTTTCTGTCCCGGGTTGGGCTGGTGGGGTAGCACAGGAGCTTCCCCGCTCGGGCCAGAGTTAAGATTGCTGTTGGGTTGTGATGACTTAATCGGAATCCGACATGCATATGTAAAGAAGGAACTCGCCGGCTTTGCCGTTTCCTTGCCGTCTGCTCAGGAGATCAGGTTCAAATTGCAGACTGGATAATCATGGCGGTTCCAGGGCGGGTGAGTAACTTGGTATTTTACCTGCCTTCCTGCAAGGGTAGGATTAAAATTGCTCCCTCCCCCCCACCATATCTTTAAGTCTGGCTTTAGTAGAGCAGTTCCCTCCTGCACCAGTGATATTTTCACTTCTTATGCCAGCCAACCCTATGGCCTCCCTGGGAGGTTCAGATAGGAGGAGTAAAGCAGCACCATTGAAATAAAGAAGCAAGAACATGACAGTAATTAGGGTATCAGAAAATGTGTGCTTCAATAGACTTTTAATATATTATATATAGAACATATAAATACACAGATGTATTAGTTTACATTTGCTGCTGCTGACATTTTGATGTTGTGAGTCAGGCCCCGACATACCAGCTCTCAGAATACAAGGTTGCTTTGGCTGGTGTATTTGGACACAATTATTTTAGGTCGATTCTGCCTTACCCTAAATGGAATATCTTTATTCTATCAAATATTAGAGGTCAGGAAATGGCTCAAAGACACGAAATTCTTGCTATTGGTTATGTAGCTGCTCTAACTTCATTAAGAATGTGGTGACAAGTTAGACTCTGAGGCTTGCACAGCACTCATCCATCACAATATCATCTCTTGGTGGTCCATGAGGGAAATAATAAACACCCCAAGTGTGGGGGGGGATTGGAATTAAAAATGAAACAGTGAAACAAAGCCAAATTACCAAACTATCATCCAGTTACAGAGTGACACAGGACTAGGAGCATGTCCCTCGACCATCTTTGACAAGCTAGTTGAACGTCTCAGAGACTCCCCTTGTGGAATAAACAAGCGCCTCATGACTCTACGGCTCACCCTAGCCTGGAACCAGTGCACTGCGGTCATCAGTGCGTACGCCCCAACACTGGAAGCCACAGACGAGACCAAAGAGGAATTCTACTCCAGCCTCGAACAATCCCTGTCCCGAGACCCGACGGGCGACAAGCTGATCCTCCTTGGAGACTTTAACGCCAGATATGGAAAGGACACAGACCTCTGGGGAGGTGTGATCAGCAGAGAGGGGGTAGGAAAAGCCAACTCCAACGGTACCCGCCTCCTGACGAAATGCTTAGAACATGGCCTTGTCATAACCAACACCTTGTTCCATCAGAGCCTCCAAATAGTAATATGGAGGTGAGGGAAGGCATAAAAAGGGAAATTAGAGAAGCGTGCGATAAGAGCACAGCTGTCATCATGGGTGACTTTAATTTACATATTGATTGGACTACCCAAATTAGTAAAAATTCTGAGGAGGAGGAATTCCTGGAATGTTTTCGGGACGGTTATCTGGACCAATATGTCGAGGAGCCGACTCGAGATCAGGCCATTTTAGACTGGGTATTGTGCAATGAGAAGGGACTTATCAGCAATCTTCTTGTACGAGGCCCCTTGGGTCAGAGCGATCATAATATGATCGAGCTCTCAGTCGAGATGGAGAGTGAGGAAATTGAATCAGAGACTAAGGTCCAGAACTTAAATAAAGGGAATTACGAGGGTATGAGACGGGAATTGGGTAAGATTGATTGGGTGGTGTTTCTGGGGGGATTGACAGTGGATAGACAATGGCAAGCATTCAAAGATAGAATGGAAGAATTCCAGAACATGTTTATACCGGTTTGGCATAAAAATAAACCTAAAAAGGTGACTCAACCGTGGATAACGAGGGAAATTAGGGACAGCATAAAATCAAAAAAAAGGGCATATCAACTGGCAAAAAAAAGCACCAGACCGGAAGATTGGGGGCAGTACAGGATACAGCAAAAGAGGACAAAGGGATTAATCAGGAAGGGGAAAATAGAATACGAAAGTAAACTTGCAGCAAACATAAAGACAGACTGCAAAAGCTTTTATCGGTATATCAGGAGGAAAAGACTGGTAAAATCCCAAGTCGGTCCCTTGCAGTCCGATTCGGGAGAATATATAATGGAGAATAAGGAAATGGCAGACCAATTAAACTCATACTTTGGTTCTGTATTCACAAAGGAGGACACAAATAACCTCCCAGGAATATCGGCAAACATAGGGACTAATGAGAGGGAGGAGCTGACAGAAATTAGTATCTCTAGGGATATGGTGTTGGGTAAGTTGAGGGGACTGAAGGCCGACAAATCCCCGGGGCCTGATAAACTACATCCTAGGGTACTTAAGGAGGTGGCCCTGGAGATAGCAGATGCTCTAAGGATCATCTTCCGGAACTCCATTGACTCGGGAACAGTACCCGTGGATTGGAGGGTAGCTAATGTTACCCCAATATTTAAAAAGGGGGGTAGAGAGAAAGCAGGGAATTATAGACCAGTAAGCCTTACATCGGTTGTGGGCAAAATGCTAGAGTCCATTATTAAGGATAAAATAGCGGAGCACTTGACAAATGGGGAAAGGATCGGACAGAGTCAACATGGATTTACAAAGGGTAAATCGTGTTTGACTAATCTGCTGGAATTTTTTGAGGAAGTAACTGGTAAAATAGATGGGGGAGAGCCAGTGGATGTGGTGTACCTTGACTTCCAGAAAGCCTTCGATAAGGTTCCACACAAAAGATTATCATGCAAAATTAAGGCTCATGGGATTGGGGGCAAAGTATTAACGTGGATAGAGAACTGGCTGGCGGATAGAAAACAGAGAGTTGGAATAAACGGCTCGTTTTCGGAGTGGCAGGCAGTGACCAGCGGGGTGCCGCAAGGATCTGTCCTGGGACCCCAGCTGTTCACAATATATATAAATGATCTGGCTCAGGGAATTGGATGCAATATTTCCAAATTCGCTGACGACACTAAACTAGGAGGGGTGGGCTCTGATGAGGATGTCAGGAGGCTACAGTGCGATTTGGACAGGTTGGGGGACTGGGCGGATACGTGGCAGATGCACTATAATGTGGATAAATGCGAGGTTATCCACTTTGGGGGTAAAAACAGGAGGGTGGATTATTATCTAAATGGCAATAGATTGGGAGATGGGGAAGTGCAGAGGGACCTGGGTGTTCTTGTGCACCAGTCACTGAAGGAGAGCATGCAGGTGCAACAGGTGATTAAGAAGGCAAATGGTATGTTGGCCTTCATATCAAGGGGGTTCGAGTATAGGAATAGGGATACCTTACTACAGCTGTACAAGGTGCTGGTGAGACCACATCTGGAGTATTGTGTACAGTTTTGGTCGCCCCATCTGCGGAAGGATGTTCTTGCCATGGAAAGAGTGCAGCGGCGATTCACCAGGCTGATACCTGGAATGGCGGGAATGACCTACGAGGAGAGATTGAATAGTTTGGGCTTGTACTCACTGGAGTTTAGAAGATTGAGAGGGGATCTCATCGAAACATATAAAATTATGGCAGGCCTGGACAGGCTGAATTCAGAGAGAATGTTTCCAATGGCAGGGGAGCACAGAACCAGGGGCCACAGTCTAAAAATAGCGGGCAAATCATTTAAAACAGAGATGAGGAAGAATTTCTTCACTCAAAGAGTGGTGAGCCTGTGGAATTCCCTGCCACAGAGGGCTGTGAAGGCTAATTCAATAAATATTTTCAAGAGAGAATTGGATATATTTCTGAAGGCTAAGGGGATTAAGGGTTACGGAGAAAAGGCGGGGACGGGGTACTGAACTGGTAAGATCAGCTATGATCTCAGACGAAGATCAGCCATGATCTCATTGAATGGCGGAGCAGGCTCGAAGGGCCGAATGGCCTACTCCTGTTCCTATCTCTATGTTTCTATGTTACAAGGCTTCATGGCAACACCCTCGCTCCAAGCACTGGCATCTGCTGGACTATGTCATTGTCCGAGCGAGGGACCTCAAGGACATTCGCATCACCCGTGCCATGAAAGGAGCGGACGACTGCTGGACAGACCACCGCCTAATCCGCTCTGTCATCTCCATCAACGTAGCACCAAAACAGCGGCAGCAACAGAAGCAATGCCGCAGGAAAATCAACGCTGGAGCATTCAAAGGCCCTGCTAAGAAAGCCCTATTAAACCTGTGCCTCACAACCAACCTGACGACTCCCAGTGATTCAGAGACAGAGTGCCCACAGCGCCTGGTCTGCACTCAAGGCCTCCATAATCAGCACCTGTGAAGAGACACTCGGTCACTCGACTAGGAAACACCAAGACTGGTTCGACGAGAACGACCAGTGGATCCAGGAGCTAATAAGCCGCAAGTGCAAGGCATTCCTGATCTGGAAACAACAACAGAACTCGAGAGCAAGAAAGCAGCTCTACAGACGCCTGAAAGCCGAGGTCCAACAAAAAACGCGCGACCTAAAGAACAGATGGTGGGTGGAGAAAGCGCAGGAGATCCAGTAACTAGCTGACAACCACGACGTGCATGGATTCTTTAGCGCAGTCAAGACCACCTACGGCCCAAGCACCCAAGGTCCTACCCCACTGCGGGCCAAGAATGGAGGGGTACTCGTCAAGGACAGAGAGGCAGTCAGTGCCCGCTGGAAGGAGCACTTCGAAGATCTCCTTAACCGAGACTCTGTCTTCAACACGAGTGTCCTCAACTCCATCCCGCAGCATGCTACCCGCCACCACCTCAGCACAACCCCAGCCCGGCATGAAGTTGAAAAGGCCACCCGACAACTGAAGAACAACAAGGCCTCAGGAGCAGATGGAATCCCCGCCGAGGCGCTAAAACATGGCGGAGAAGCACTACTGGCGTGAATACATTAACTCATTTCTCTTATTTGGAAGGAGGAGAGCATGCCAGGGGATCTCTGAGACACCGTAATCGTGAACATCTTCAAGAAAAGTGACAAGTCCGATTGCGGTAATTACAGAAGAGTCTCCCTGCTGTCTGCCACAGGAAAAGTCATCGCAAGAATCCTCCTCATTCGCCTTCTCCCAGTGGCTGAAGAGCTCCTTCCAGAGTCGCAATGCGGATTCCGCCCACTAAGGGGCACAATGGATATGATCTTCACCGCGCGTCAACTACAAGAGAAATGCAGGGAACAGCACCAACCGCTGTACATGGCTTCTTTGACCTCGCAAAGGCCTTCGACACTCAACCGTGAGAACATAAGAACATAAGAAGTAGGAGCAGGAGTAGGCCATACGGCCCCTTGGGCCTGCTCCGCCATTCAATAGGATCATGGCTGATCCGAATCTAGACTCACGTCCACTTCCCTGCCCTCTCCCCGTAACCCCTAATTCCCTTATCTGCTAGGAAAATGTCTATCTCCGTTTTAAATTTATTTAATGTTGCAGCTTCCACAACTCTCTGGGGTAGCAAATTCCATAGGTTTACTACCCTCTGAGTGAAGAAGTTTCTCCTCATCTCAGTTTTGAAAGGGCAGCCCCTTATTCTAAGGTTATGCCCTAGTACTAGTCTCACCCATCAGTGGAAACATCCTCACCGCATCCACCCGATCAAGCCCCCTCACAATCTTATATGTTTCGATAAGATCGCCTCTCATTCTTCTGAACTCCAATGAGTAGAGTCCCAACCTACTCAACCTTTCCTCATACGTCAACCCCCTCATCTCCGGAATCAACCAAGTGAACCTTCTCTGAACTGCCTCGAGAGCAAGTATATCTTTTCTTAAATATGGAAACCAAAACTACACGCAGTATTCCAGGTGTGGCCTCACCAATACCCTGTATAACTGCAGCAAGACTTCCCTGTTTTTATACTCCATCCCCCTTGCAATAAAAGCCAAGATTCCATTGGCCTTCCTGATCACCTGCTGCACCTGCATACTAACTTTTTGTGTTTCATGCACTAGGACCCCCAGATCCCTTTGTACTGTAGCACTTTGCAGTTTCTCTCCATTTAGATAATAACTTGCTCGTTGATTTTTTCTGCCGAAGTGCATAACCTCACACTTTCCAACATTATATTGCATCTGCCAAACCTCTGCCCACTCACTTAGCCTGTCTATGTCCTTTTGCAGGTTTTTTATGTCCTCCTCACTCACTGCTTTCCCTCCCATCTTTGTATCGTCGGCAAATTTGGATATGTTCCACTCGGTCCCTTCCTCCAAATCGTTAATATAGATTGTAAAGAGTTGGGGTCCCAGCACTGACCCCTGCGGAACACCACTAGTTACTGGTTGCCAGCCCGAGAACGAACCATTTATCCCAACTCTTTGTTTTCTGTTAGATAGCCAATCTTCCCCCATGCCAGTATATTACCCCCAATCCCATGATTTTTTACCTTGATCAGTAATCTTTTGTGTGGAACGTTGTCAAATGCCTTTTGGAAGTCCAAATACACTACATCCACTGGTTCCCCTTTATCCACCCTGTATGTTACGTCCTCAAAGAATTCAAGCAAATTTGTCAAACATGACTTCCCCTTCATAAAACCATGCTGACTCGGTTTTATTAAATTATGTTTATCCAAATGCTCTGTTACTGTTTCCTTAATAATGGACTTCAACATTTTGCCAACCACAGATGTTAGGCTAACTGGTCTATAGTTTCCAGCTTTTTGTCTACTTCCCTTCTTAAATAAGGGTGTTACATTAGCAGTTTTCCAATCTGCCGGGACCTTCCTGAATCCAGGGAGTTTTGGAAAATAATCACCAATGCATCCACAATCCCTACCGCCACTTCTCTCAAGACCCTAGGATGTAGGTCATCAGGTCCGGGGGATTTATCCGCCTTAAGTCCCATTATTTTACCGAGTACCATCTCCTTAGTGATTTTAATCGTGTTTAGCTCCTCCCCCCCCCCATTGCCCCCTGTTTGTCCAGTGTTGGGATATTTTTAGTGTCCTCTACTGTAAAGACTGATACAAAATATTTGTTCAGCGTCTTTGCCATCTCCATGATCCCCACCACTAGTTTCCCGGTCTCATCCTCTAAGGGACCAACGTTCACTTTAGCCACCCTTTTTCTTTTTATATAGCTGTAGAAACTCTTGCTATCTGTTTTTATATTTTTTGCTAGTTTACTTTCATAATCTATCTGCCCTTTCTTAATTAATCTTTTAGTTATTGTTTGCTGGCTTTTAAATGCTTCCCAATCTTCTATCCGCCACTAGATTTGGCTACTTTATATGCCCTTGTTTTCAGTCAGATACTATCCTTTATCACTTTACTAAGCCACGGATGGCTGTCTTTTCTTTTACTCCCCTTTTTCCTCAGTGGAATATATTTATCTTGAAAGATGTGAAATATCTCCTTGAATGTAGACCACTGCTCTTGTACCATCTTACACTTTAATCTGTTTTCCCAGTCCACTTTAGTCAATTCTACTCTCATACCTTCATAGTCTCCTTTATTTAAGCTCAGTACACTGGTTTGAGATCCAACTCTCTCACCCTCAAACTGAATTTGGAATTCAACCATATTATGGTCACTCATTCCAAGGGGATCCTTTACTAGGACATTTTTTATTAATCCTGTCTCATTACACAGGACCAGATCTAAGATTGCCTGCCCCCTGGTTGGTTCAGTTACATACTGCTCAAGGAACCCATCCCTAATACATTCTATGAACTCTTCCTCAAGGCTGCCATGCCCAATTTGATTAGTCCAGTCAATATGAAAGTTAAAATCCCCCATGATTATAGCTGTTCCCTTATTACAAGTCCCAACTATTTCCTGATTTATACTCCAACCAACAGAGTTGAAACTGTTAGGAGGCCTATAGACTACGCCCACTAGTGACTTTTTCCCCTTATTATTCCTTATCTCCACCCAAACTGTTTCACTATCCTGATCCTTTGACCCAATATCATTTCTGACTATTGCAGTGATTCCATCCTTGATTAACATAGCAACCCCACCTCTCTTTCCTTCCTGTCTGTCCTTCCTAATTGTCAAATACCCTTGTATGTTTAGTTCCCAGTCATGATCATCTTGCAGCCGTTATCTGTAATGGCCACCAGATCATACCCATGTGTAGTTATTTGTACCGTCAACTCATCTATTTTGTTACGAATGCTGCGTGCATTCAGATAAAGAACTTTCAAATATGTTTTCTGACAATTTATTCCTGCTTTTACCCCTTTTACTACTTTACCATTATACATTCTGTCCCTTCCTGACACGCTCTGGTTTTTAATTCCCCCACTGCTACCTTGCTTTATTGCCTTCTCCGCTGTCATTTTTATTTTTCGCTCTCTTAAAACCTCCCCCCCACTAATTAGTTTAAAGTCCCTCCCCCCCACTAATTAGTTTAAAGCCCACTCTACAGCCCTAGTTATTCAATTCACCAGGACTCTAGTCCCAGCACTGGCCAAGTGAAGTCCGTCCCAACGGAACAGCTCTCTCCCGTCCCAGTACTGATGCCAGTGTCCCAAGAAGCAAAACCCATTTCTCCCACACCAGTCTTTGAGCCACGCATTTAACTCTCTAATTTTATTTACCCTAGCCAAATTCGGCTGCCCTCAAAAGTTTTTCACCATCCTCCGCCTGCTTCACGACGTCAATGCAAGCAGTGAGCCTGACCAACGGATCCACCACAGGCCCAATTCACGTACGGACCGGGGCCAAGCAAGGCTGTGTCATCACGCCAACACTTCTCAATCTTCCTGGCTGCAATGCTCCATCTCATCCTCAGTAAGCTCCCTGCTGGAGTGGAGCTAATCTAAAGAACAAATGGGAAACTGTTCAGCCTCCGTTGTCTCCAGTCCAGATCCAAGGTCATTCCATCCTCTGTCATCGAATTACAGTATGCAGACGACGCTTGCGTCTGCGCACACTCTGAGGTCGAACTCCAAACCATCGTCAACACCTTCACTGAAGCATATGAGAGCATGGGCCTTACACTAAACATCCGTAAGACAAAGGTCCTCTACCAACCTGCCCCCGCCACACAGTACTGCTCCCTGATTATCAAAATCCATGGCGAGGCCTTGGACAACGTGGACCACTTTTCATACCTCAGGAGTCTACTGTCAACAAGGGCAGACATCGATGACTAAGTCCAACACCGCCTTCAGTGTGCCAGTACAGCCTTTGGTCGCCTGAGGAAGAGAGTGTTTGAAGACCAGGACCTCAAACCCTGCATCAAGCTCATGGTCTACAGAGCAGCAGTGATACCCACCCTCCTGTATGCTTCAGAGACATGGACCACGTACAGCAGGCACCTCAAAGCACTAAAGAGGTACCACCAACACTGCCTCCGCAAGGTCCTGCAAATCCATTGGCTGGATAGGCGCACTAACGTCAGTGTTCTCGCTCAGGCCAACATCCCCAGCATCGAAGCTTTGACCACGCTCGATCAGCTCTGATGGATGGGCCACATCGTCCCCATGCCCGATACGAGACTCCTAAAGCAAGCGCTCTACTCGGAGCTCCGACACGGCAAGAGAGCCCCAGGTGGGCAGAGGAAATGCTTCAAGGACACCCTCAAAGCCTCCTTGAAAAGTGCAACATCCCCACCGACACCTAGGAATCCCTGGCCCAAAACCGCAGAAAGTGGAGGAGAAGCATCCGGGAAGGCGTTGAACGCCTCGAGTCTCTTCGCCGGGAGCAAGCGGAAGCCAAGCGCCAACAGCGGAAGGAGCGCACGTCAACCCAAGCACCCCACCCACCCGCCCCTTCAACCACCGTCTGCCCCACCTGTGACAGAGCCTGCTGGTCCCGCATTGGACTCAGTCACCTGAGAACTCATTTTTAGTGTGGAAGCAAGTCATCCTTGGTTCCGAGGGACTGCCTAAGAGAACAGTGACATTTGAAAGGGGGCGGGGTAAGATTAGGACATGCCCAGAAGCAGTTCTTCATACAAATACTGATCAATGTATAGAATGGATCCTGGTAAAGTAGTGGAGGCAAAAACCCTAAAGCTTTTAAGAGCTGATATTGGCTAAATGAGCTTACTCATCAAAATCTATCTCGGGATCATAAATTCTTGACTTACATTTTGTAAAAAAAGTTGTTCACTTTCTTAATTACATTTTACTGTCCTATAAGTAATTAAACCATGCTATGATTAATAGATATCCTGCAAGGTTCCTTACCCTTTTAATCAATCACGTCCCAGCACTGTAAACATTATGGGTATCAAAAACTCAGGTTTCAGTAAAGGGTGGGGACATTTTCCCTCACATTCAGACATTTCTAAAACTTAGTTTTATCTTCATGTTATCATTTTTTTTTTTAATCTAAAAAAATAAATAGGCTATTCCCAGAACAGGGATACTGAAGATGAATAAATATATACCAACTGTAAAGTAGCTTTTAAATAATTTTAAGTTGTAACATTTAGATCATGAATTTGCTCTAATAATGTGAATAGAAACATAGAAGGAGCAGGAGTAGGCATTCAGCCCCTCGAGCCTGTTCCGCCATTTAATGAGATCATGGCTGATCATCCAAATTCAGTACCCTGTCCCTGCTTTCTCCCCATATCCATTGATCCCTTTAGCCTTAAGAAATATATCTAACTCCTTCTTGAATATATTTAATGAATTGGCCTCAACTGCCTTCTGTGGTAGAGAATTCCACTGGTTCACCACTCTCTGGGTGAAGAAATTCCTCCTCATCTCAGTCCTAAATGGTTTACCCCTTATCCTTAGACTGTGACCCCTGGTTCTGGACTCCCCCGATATCGGGAACATCCTTCCTGCATCTAGTCTGTCTAGTTCTGTTAGAATTGTATAAGTTTCAATGAGATCCCCTCTCATTCTTCTAAACTCTAGCAAATATCAGCCTAATCGACCCAATCTCTCCTCATACGTCATTCCTGCCATCCCAGGTATCAGTCTGGTGAATCTTCGCTGCACTCCCTCCATGGCAAGAACATCCTTCCTCAGATAAGGTGACCAAAACTGCACACAATACTCAAGGTGTGGTCTCACCAAGGCCCTGTACAACTGCAGCAAGACATCCTTGCTCCTGTACTTGAATCCTCTCGCTATGAAGGCCAACATACCATTTGCCTTCTTAAACGCCTGCTGCACCTGCATGCTTACCTTCAGCGACTGGTGCACAAGGACACCCAGGTCTCGTTGCACTTCCCCTTTTCCTAATCTATTGCCGTTCAGTTAATAATCTGTCTTCCTGTTTTTGCCACCGAAGTGGATAACCTCGCATTTATCCACATTATACTCCATTTGCCATGCATATGCCCAATCACCCAGCCTGTCCAAATCATACTGGAGTTTCTCTGCATCCTCCTCGCAGCACACACGCCCACCCAGCTTTGTGTCGTCTGCAAACTTGGAGATATTACATCTAGTTTCCTCGTCTAGATCATTTATATATATATATTTTGTGAATAACTGGGGTCCTAGCACCGATCCCTGCGGTACCCCACTAGTCTTAATGTTTCACTGAAAGGAGAATTCTAACATAAGTTAAGAATTATTGAAGATTTGTTCTTGGGACAAGTACAAGAAAGCAGTACCAAGTTGAATTCTATTTCTTTCAGATGTTACCAAAGGAAAGTTTAAAAACTATTGTGCATTATTTAAATAGCATCACTATGTAACTAGTGCTGCAAAGAGAAATTCTGTTAATGTATGGTCATATTCTTGTATTTGTAACACTGCCTATCTTTTATTTATTTTGGACAGACAGTAAAAGATGATGTATACCTGATAATACTTACATATTCAGGCTTTTCTTGAAGCAGACGCTTAATTTTATTAACAGCCAAAGGAGTCTAGGTAAGAAGAAAAAAAAGTTTAAATGTTTAAAAATGGTTCCAATTTTTAATTATCACCCACAGTTTAAAACTCCATCAATATGTTCCAACAAAAATGATAACCATGAACTCTATTTACTGTACATATAATCTGGGAACTATGGATATTTCTCATACTTCCACCAGTGACATCATAATTATTCAGTTGGAGACCATGACTACTTTCTTACTCACTTCCCATCTATTTCCCCACAATTGAATTTATCCATTTTCTTCCACGCAAAGCCTACTTGAAGCTGTAATTGTTGCCTCAGGTTGAGAATGCGATACGCCTGGTGCTGCTCCTGGCATGCTCTTCTGCACTCCTCATTGAACCAGGTTTGGCCCCCTGGCTTGATATAATGGTAGAGTGAGGGATATCCCAGGCCATGAGGTTACAGATTGTGGTAGTATACAATTCCGCTCCTGCTGATGGCTCACAGTGTCTCTTGGATGCCCAGTTTTGAGCTGCTAGATCTGTTCGGAATCTATCCTATTTAGCACGGTGGTAATGCCACACAACACGAAGGAGGGTGTCCTCAGTGTGAAGGCGGGACTTCGTCTCCATAAGGACTGTGCGGTGGTCACTGCTACCAATACTGCCATGGACCGATACATCTGTGACAGGTAAATTGCTGAGGACGAGATCAAGTAGGTTTTTCCCTTGTGTTGGTTCTCTCACCATCTGCCGCAGGCCCAGTCTGGCAGATATGTCCTTCAGGGCTCGGCCAGCTGTCAGTAGTGGTGCTACTGAGCCACTCTTGGTGATGGACATTGAAGTACCCCACCCAGAATATGTTCTGTTCCCTTGCTACACTCAGTGCTTCTTCCAAGTGGTGTTCAACAATGTACTGATTCATCAACTGAGGGAGGGCGGTAGGTGGTAACGAGCAGGGGGTTTCCTTGCCCATGTTTGACCTGTAGCCATGAGACTTCATGGGGTCCAGAGTCAATGTTGAGGACTCCCAGGGCCACTCCCTCCCGACTGTATACCACTGCACCACCACCTCTGGTGAGTCCGTCCTGCGGTGACAGCATGTTCAAGGACTTTAGAGAGGAAAGGGAGATTGGAGATGGGGCGGTATTTGCAAGGACAAAGGCACCAAGTGTTGTTTTTTTTGAGGAGAGAGATGATGACACAGATTTGAAGGGGAGGGGGACAGTACCTGAGGAGAGGGAACTGTTAACAATATCAGCTAACATGGGAGCCAGGAAGGGAAGTTGGTCAGCAGTTTAGTGGGAATAGGGTTGAGGTAGCAGGAGGTGGGTCACATGGACAAGATGAGCTCAGAGAGGGCATGAGGGGAGATAGGAAAGAAACTAGAGAAAGATGCAAGTTCAATGCTAGGGCAAGGGGGGGAACCTCAGAGGAAGTTTGGCCCAATGGGCTAGTGCAAGGGAGGGAAGCGGCAGAGACAGCTGAATGGATGGTCTCAATCTTAGTGACAAAGTCTATGAGCTCCTCGCACTTGTTGGAGGCGAGGGTGGAGGAGGCGGTGAGAGGGGTTTAAGAAGATGGTTTGCAGTAGAGAAAAGAAGGCAGGGGTTATCTTTTCATTCCAGGATGATCCTGGGATAATTAGCAGTTTTGTCAGAGGAATGTAGGACCCGATACTGATTTATGTGGTCCAGCCAGATCTGGCGATGAATGGCTAAACCAGTTGTCAGCCATATACGTTCAAGTCTGCATGACTTGGACTTAAGGGAGCGGAGATGAGGGCTGTACCAGGGAGAATGACTAGGGTGAGAGTAATGGTTTTAATGGGGACTAGGGCATCAAAGGTGGAGGTGAGGGTGTGGTTGAGCAGATCGGTAGCTGCAGAAATGTTGTAGTGAATGGAGAGCCAAAGGCTAGACAGTTGGGATTTTGAAAGTGCAGTTGTAACCCAATATAGGTTGCCTCCCATCTTTTTATATACCATAGGCTTTAAAAAAAAGGTGAGAAATAGATAGAGTGCAGTGGAAAAAAACATGCGACAGCCACACAGACCTCAAAGATATACAAAGAGAGGAGACAGAGGGATGATGAGACATACAGAAAGAGACAATGAAAAAAGTTAGCGTGATAGACACCACAAATAGTAGCAAGAGACAACTATATAGACAGGGGGAAAAAGGTGGAAGACAATGTGCAAAACAATGAACTAGAATTGTCCATAAGGAATGTCATGGGAGATTAACTATGTTATACATTGCACATTACACAATTATAATGCTCCTATAGCGTATCCTCCAATTCACAGGCGATCTGCTGGTAGCTTAAAAACTGGATCACAACCTCATTCCTTTTGGTTGCACAGAGAACAAAAAGTGCTGTACTCTACATTATCTGGTTATATACATGCATACAATTAAAGACCGTGATAAAGGTACCTTATTTTGTAGAATTTCTGTATGATGAAGGTTTGAATGGCATTTATTTGTAATGGGGTATGGTTTTCATAAAAAATTCTTCCTTTCAGGTGTCAAGGATCACAAGATTCAACAACTCCTGGACACCAATACCCCTCCGGAACATTCTTCCCCTTCACTTTCCTCTGACCCCATCCCTTCTTCTAATCTCACCCCCTGCCATGTTTTCACTATCCCCTCTGACCCCGAACGATCAGTCCTCAGCAAAGACCTGAGCGTCATCCCCTTACACCCCCACCTCAATGAATTTGAAGCTCGGCACGACTCTGAGCTCTTTTTCCGTCGCCTTCATGCCCACTTCTTTGGCCAGGAGTCTTCCCCCGCACAGCTGACCCTTTCTCCCATTTTCAGAATTTTCGTTCTACCTGGACCCCTCCCTCTGGCCTCTTACCCTCTCTAGATCTTTTCATTGCAAACTGTCGGCAGGACATCGGCCGTCTCAATTTCTCTGCTCTCCTCACTCACTCCAACTTACCTCCCTCTGAACTTGCAGCACTCTGTTCTCTCAGATCCAACCCCAACATTGTCATTAAACCTGTTGACAAGGGTGGCGCTGTTGTTGTTTGCCGAACCGACCTCTACCTTGCGGAGGCTGAACATCAACTTTCTGACACCTCCTCCTACCTCCCCATAGACCATGACCCCACTACCGAACATCAAGCCATCGTTTCCAAGACCTCATCTCCTCTGGAAATCTTCCATCCATGGCCGCCAACCTCATAGTTCCCCAACCCCGCACTGCCCACTTCTACCTCCTTCCCAAGAACCACAAACAGGACTGCCCTGGTAGACCCATCATTTCAGCCTGTTCAGCCAAGGAACTAATTTCTTCCAATCTCGACTCTTTTTTTCTCCCCTTGTCCAGTCTCTTCCCATCTACATCCACGACTCTTCCAACGCCCTCCGCCACTTTATAATAGTTTCCAGTTTCCTGGCCCCAACCGTCTCCTTTTCACTATGGACGTCCAATCCCTCTACACCTCCATCCCCCACCAGGACAGCCTGAGGGCACTCCGCTTCTTCCTTGAACAGAGGCTCAACCAGTCCCCATCCACCACCACTCTCCTCCGCCTGGCTGAACTTGTTCTCATATTGAACAACTTCTCCTTTGACTCCACCCACTTCTTCCAAATTAAAGGTGTTGCTATGGGAACCCACATGGCTCCTAGCTATGCCTGCCTTTTCGTGGGATATGTGGAACATTCTTTGTTCCAGTCCTATTCTGGTCGCCTCCCTTACCTCTTTTTCCGGTACATTGATGACTGTATCGGTGCCGTTTCCTGCTTTCGCCCTGAACTAGAAAATTTCAATCACTTTGCTTCCAATTTCCACCCTTCACTCATCTTCACATGGTTCATCTCCGACTATTCCCTTCCCTTCCTCGACTTCTCTGTCACCATTTCTGGGGATAGGCTATCGACAAACATCCACTATAAAGCCCACTGACTCCCACAGCTACCTGGACTACACTTCCTCTCACCCCACTTCCTGTAAGGACTCTATTCCATTCTCCCAGTTTCTCCGTCTCCATCGCATCTGTTCTGGCGACACCATACTCGTGCTTCCGATATGGCTTCCTTATTCCTCAACCGAGGATTCAACTCTACCATGGTTGACATGACCCTCGACCGTGTCCATTCCATTTCTCGCACTTCTGCTTTCACCCCTTCCCCTCCCTCCCAGAACCATGATAGGGTTCCCCTTGTCCTCACCTTTCACCCCACCAGCCTCCACATTCAACGGATCATCCCCCGCCATTTTTGCCACCTCCAGCGTGATCCCACCACCAAACACATCTTCCCCTCCCCCCCCCCTTTCAGCATTCCGAAGGGACCACTCCCTCCGCGACACCCTGGTCCACTCCTCAATCACCCCCAACACCCCCGCCCCTTCCCATGGCACCTTCCCGTGCAAGCGCAAGAGATGCAACACCTGCCCTTTTACCTGCTCCATTCCCACCGTCCAGGGCCCCAAACACTCCATCCTGGTGAAACAGCTTGTGCTTGTACTTCTTGCAATTTAATATACTGTACTCGCTGCTCACGATGCATTGAGGAGACCAAACACAGATTGGGTGACCGCTTTGTGGAACACCTCTGTTCAGTCCGTAAGCGTGACCCTGAGCTTCCGGTTGCCTGTCACTTTAATTCTCCACTCCACTCCCACTCTGACCTCTCTGTCCTTGGCCGCTTACACTGTTCCAACGTAAGCTCGAGGAACAACACCTCATCTTTTGATTAGGCATCTTACAGACTTCTCAACAATTTCAGACCATAACCATGCCCCTATTTTTTCACATGGCAGCAGTTGATGATTCTGCCATTCCCATTTACTTGTCCCATTACCATCTCCTTTTGCTTTGTACCATCATACCTTTTGTCATTTAATCTCTCCTGCCTCCATTCCATCACAGACCTTCCTTTTTGTTCTTTCCTCACCTCCCCCCTTTCCCGGTCCCTGCATTTGCTTAAAATCTGTTGCATCTCTAACTTTTTCCAGTTCTCACTAAAGGTCATCGACCTGAAACGTTAACTCTGTTTCTCTCGCCACAGATGCTGCCTGACCTGTTGAGTATTTCCAGCATTTTCTGTTTTTATTTCACAAAAATGTTTTTTTTTAAACAAACGTGCGTCATGGTGTAAATTGTGTTTAAATGTATTACTGCATCAATTGAGAGTGCTGAAAAGGTTTACACCAATTGTAAGGTAGCTTTTAAGTGACAAAACATGAATTCACCCTAATAATATTTCTTTCAAAGTGATTTGGTCAGAGCTCCTCTAATGGCTGAGTGGGTAAATACAGTAGAGTATAAAACCAAGGTGTGCAAGCTTCGGCCTCCATGGGCAATGTGGGTGACTGCCATGGAGATATAGGCCACAAAGTTTATATCCATATTCTCATTAATTTGCATATATCTCAAGTTGCTGATACTAATTGATCTTGGTGTTCTAATGCAACACTGCTCAGAAAAAAAATATCCAGGCTCACAAGATTTGAAATGAGACAAACCACAAATACTACAAGCACAAATATGATTGAGTTGCCTGGGCTTCAATGACTGGATTGCAGGGCTCAAAAGGTCATACTTGGACACTCATACTAAACTACAGAAACCAGAAGATCTATACTGGATTAACAATTTTAGCTGTGAAACATTGGATGGGTTTCGTCTTTGGGCCACAGAGGGAAAAACCAGCCAGAATCCTCACTCTTGATCACGATCAAATGACTCAACTGGAATGAGTGTGCATGGGTATTGTGTGAGGACAGGCTCAAGCTCAGCTGTGATGTCTCCATCACCAAATAGTTAAATAGCCTGCCAACACTCACCATCTAAGCTCACACGTCAAGATTGGCTACTTGGATGAGCTAGGGGAGAATGGCGGTTATCTGGGGAAAGGAGGAGAAAATTGGAAAATAAAATGGATTTGGTTCTGCAACACAGCATGGCATCACAACTTTTAAATATCCCACATTTAAATGCAAGTCAATCATTTAAAAAAATAAAAATCAATAAATGCAAATAGAGTAACTTGCTGAGAAGGAACCAGCAATGAGATTTTCATTTTCTGCCAATGATGTTAACCTCTTCTGCAACACAGAAGAGTTATCAGGGGTTAAATTGGATAACCCCCGAAAATGTGTGTCGGGCTTATGGTAAACAATTAACCAGCGGCCATTCATTGCATTGCAGGCAGTATGCTAAATGTGTGCTGCCTGCACGCATGGGTGAAGTGTCAGCAAGGTCAATTAACAAACACCAGGATGATAAGGTGGTTGTAAAATGCAAGAAAACACAGGAGGATAGTCATAGCTAGACAATAAGGAGACACAAAGCCATAAAATGTCCTTAAAGAAACATAACAAAACATTCCTCAGAAAGATAAGAGCAAGGCCTCTGCAGCCATGCAGAAAGAAGCAGTGAGGGATGTTTTCCCACACCACACTTGGGTTATAGATGATTATAAGTGATTGACATTAGACAGATCACAGCCCACCGAAATAACTATAAATATAGTGGGCTGAGAGCAGAAGTCAGACAGCGAGGGGTGAAGGCTTCTTCGAGGTGGAAATCAATGCTGGCTCAGGCCTAACATCTTGACTAAGTTTAGCCTCGGAGGTGGTTCAATGCTGGCTTATGCCTAACACCTCCAACAGCCAGAGGGACGAATCAACAGAAGCGACGGCTGTTGCTGACTGCAGAGACACGCTGACCCAAGACCTCCATGCTGTCTCATCAGGCATCTAACCAACTGTCCGTCCGGTCGTGGCGTTCCGCTTCGGGAGTCGTAGATTGCTCTCTACTGTCACGGGTTGTACGTCTATTATATTTAGCTTAAACCATATGTAATATCTGATTATGCTTTAAAACTGTAGCTCTTTAATAAAAGCCTTGCAACTCCTAAAACCCTTTGGGTAATCTTACACACTGAGCCAACTTTGGATCTAACCTGCCACTTTCCCTTGGATTCCATGCGCTTTTCCTTTTCTGACCAGTCTGCCATGTGGGACCTTGTCAAAAGCCTTGATAAAATCCATGTATATTACATCAAATATGTTACCCTCATCGACCCTCCTTGTTACCTCCTCAAAAAATGTGATCAAGTTGTCAGACATGAGCTTCCCTTAACAAATCCATGCTGACAGTCCTTGATTAATCTGTGCCTTTCTAAATGACAATTAATACTGTTGTCGGAAAGAGGACGATGTGACGGTCAGTGATAGGGGAAAGATAAGGAGCGTGGGACAGTTGGTGAATGAGGCGGTGTGGTTGAGGTTACTGATATCACTGATAATAATCTGGTCACGTAGAGCCCAGGCAGAAAGGGGCTGTCTACATTGTAGCCTCTTTTCCTCCACTTCCTCCTCCGCTTCTTCCTCCTCCTCCTCCTCAACTCGCCCGATAGGTGGTGGTAAGGGTTGTTCCCTCATAATGGCCAGGTTGTGCAGCATATTGCCACAAATCTTGATACCTGCTCAGCTGAGTACTGCAGGGCTCCTCCAAAGCAGTCCAGGCAGTGGAAGCGTTGCTTGAGGACGCTGATGGTGGCTCAATAATGTTCCTTATGGCAGTTTGGCAGATTCGCAAAATTCAACAGATTCCCCAAAACCAAGAAGATTACCCTAAAGAAGGGATTTTTGGACCGTTAATAAACCATGTCAGAATGGTATAAGAATATTGGGCCAAAGTGAGATTTAAAAATCAAGGACCCCAGGATTTTGGTTTTTATTTTAAAAGCATGTTCAAGCCTGTGGAAGAAAAAAAAGGGGCTGCAACAAAGGAATTGGGATTGGCCTCTGTAAATGGACAGTTTTGGGTATTGGCATTAGCCAAGCTGCCTGGGGACTATCTGGACTGTCTCAGTCATTTTACATAATGACAATAGACCAACAGAAGAGCAGTTCCCGCCCAAAATTACAGAACCATCCAAAGTATACATAAGGCAGACCAGAACCATCCAAAGCATACATAATGCAGAACTTGCCACCAACCAACCAAAGAACCTTGGTCCCCACAGGAAAAGACAAATGTTACTGCAATTAAACAAGAGGTTAAACAATCGCTTAAAACCACTTAAGAATCGATGGGACCATCCCGAAACCTATTAAACAATTTTTAACCCATCCATGTTAACGAGCCCGCCAAAACTAGCAATGAGACAAACTGATTTGGCGCGCAGACAAGCAGGCCTCAAACAGTATAATTAAAGGCCTGTTTTCACAGCAGTCAGTTCAAAACGGTGGGAAGAGCGCAAACAGTGGAAGAAAAGAGTTCAAGAAAGCAGTGCTGGAGGAAGTTCGGTTCAGCGTTCATCTCAATTCAAGTCATCAAGTTCAGCCCAATCCAAGAAGAAGCATCTCGAAGCAGTTCTCCCTCTCGAAGAAGTAACACACCATCAGAGACCTCGCGGCAGACCAGGGCCCCACGAAAAAAACAACCAAATATTACCAGCAACCAGGTAATATTGGGTCACCACGACCAACAAAACCCAACTCAGAAGAAAACCGAAGATCCGCAAGTTTTTCCACTCTACAAACTATCCTGACTTACCCCTGGGTAAGATTTTACTGAAAAGACTCTAAACCCTACTTCTAACCACAAGAAATTGGGTACTCACCTGATAGATCCAATACGCACCCGACCGCATCAGCAGACACGCGAAGACTGACTAGCCACGCAGGTGAAGTCCTCTACCGCGTCTGGGGTGCGGCAGGCCCCAACCAACACATCTAGAGAACCCCGAAATCGCGAACCTCTACAACTGTCAAAGGAAGTTGTTTTGGTGAGCATCATCTCTGGTCCTCTAGAGCCCAACTTAGCTAGTGAAGTGGGATTGGGAGGGGTGAAGTATTCTGTCTATTGTTAATTTCCCTCCTATATTCCGGTGTTCCCCCGATTTAGAGTGTTAAGATTATTGTGTTGTATATTTTCTTTCTAAAATAAAGATCTTATTTCGTTCACCAAGATTCAGTTGTCTGCTGCACTTTTCATCACAACCCCCAAATAAGTCCCAGGTCTAGAACCAAGGGAGTGGGAGCGATTCGAACCGCTCATAAGTCAGAGGTGAAGCTGACCCACACACCACCCCTTACACATTGCAAGCCTGCTGTGCACTTGAGCATATGTCCTGGACTGGAGTCATGAACCCGGTCATGAGTGGACAACCCTTGTTATCCAGTAGCCAGCCTTTGACTTGCTGTGGTGGTTCAAATACAGGTGGAAGAGAGGACTGCCGCAGAATGAAGGAACCGTGACTGCTGTCAGGATAATGGGCATTCACCTGCATGATGCAGTGCCTGTGGTCACACACCAGCTGCACATTGAGGGTGTGAAATCCTTTTTGCCCAATGAAAATGGCCAAGTTCATATGAGGTGCACACAAGGCAATGTGCATGCAGTCAATGGCACCCTGCACCATGGGGAATCCTGTAATCTGTGAAAAACCTTGAGCTCGCTCTAAGCAGGTGAAGCAAGCTCCCTTATACAGCAATGCACTGCAAACTGCGAGATGTTACTTGTATCTTGAGCAACAGTCTGGAAGGAGCCAGGCACATAAAAGTTAAGAACCATGGCACCTTGACAGCCACAGGCAATGCTGTCCTTTCGCTGCTTTGAGATTGCAGTTGTGACTACAGCAGTTGGCAGATTTCAGTCACGACCTCTTTTGTGAAACGAAGACGTCTCATGCATTGGTCCTCACGGAAGTCGAGGCAAGAGAATTGCTCCTTGATGATCCTCAGCAGATATGGCGTCCTGTTGAGAGCTCTTCACCCCTCCTCATCCTTCCTCTTCAAGCAGCTTGTCCTGCTCTGCGTGGCCTCTCTTGATTCTCCCAGTCCTGTTCATTTCCCAGAGGAAGTCCGACCAGACCACCCATGTCTAGAAATAACTTGTTTCAGCACAAGATTTTCAATGTCCAAAAAATTACTTCAACATCAGCCAGACCACTCCCTGTAGAGTATTCAAACTTTAGCCAAGTGTAGGAAAGCTCCAAAAACACGTACAATTGCATCAGCAGCCAGAAGAAATAAACCAGCACCAAACCCGCAAGTAGTTTATGATCCCTTTAAATAGCGCTTGTGGGGGGTTCTTCATTCCGTTTAATGCCGTGTGGCCTCCTCCTGTGCCATACATTTCTATGATTCAGCTGTGCGAGCTTAAGATAGGGTTTAAGAGTGTGGCTGAAGTGTGGAATTCGGAAATAGCAGCACTGGTGCCAAATCAGCAATGCACACCGATTGGCGTCATCACCTCGCTGCTCTACATGTTGCCGGCGGTCATTAGGTGCGCGCAAACCTCTTTCCCAAGATGGCATCCTACGCACTTCCTGTCTGAAGTGTGCACGCACATCTGGGACCCGATTTTTGATCGTTATGTGGCCGCGTAGCATCTAAAAAATGGCGCTACACGGCCCAATTTAGCCCCCATCTTGTTCAAGCGTGACACTACAAATTTGATGTGATATAATAAAAGGAAAATTCTTATCCAAATCAAGAAGACAATCAATCTCTTGACCTTCCACAACTAAATTATGGGATCTGGGCACCTCAAGGAGATTTCTGTCATTACTGTCACCCATAACCACACCCATTGCAGATGATACAAAAATTGGCCATGTGGTTGATAGTGAGGAAGATAGCTATAGACAGCAGGAAGATATCAATGGACTGGTCAGGTGGGCAAAAAAGTGGCAAATGGAATTCAATCTGGAGAAGTGTGAGGTAATGCATTTGGGGCGGGCTAAGAAGGCAAGGGAATACAGAATAAATGGTAGGATGTTGTGAGAAGTGTAGAGGAACAGAGGGACCTTGGAGTGCATGTCCACAGATCTCTGAAGGTAGCAGGATAGGTAGGTAAGGTGGTTAATGCGGCATATGGGATACTTTCCTTTACATTCAATGCCTCAGCTAACAAGAGCAGGGAGGTTGTGCTGGAACTGTATAAAACACTAGTTAGGCCACAGCTAGAGCACTGCATACAGTTCTGGTCACCACATTACAGGAAAGATGTGATTGTACCAGACAGGGTACAGAGGCAATTTACGATGATGTTGCCAGGACTGGAAAATTTTAGCTATGAGGAAAGATTGGATAGGCTGGGGTTGCTTTCTTTGGAAGAGGAGACTGAGGGGAGATTTAACTGAGGTGTATAAAATTATGAGGGGCCTCGATAGAGTGGATAGGATGCACGTATTTCCTTTAGCAGAGTGGTCAATAACTGGGGCCTTCTAATTGGTAGAAGGATTAGAGGGAAGTTGAGGAGAATTTTTTTCACCCAGAAGGCGGTGGGGGTCTTGTAGGATCGATTCCTCCTCTCCAACGGTAAAAATATTGGACCATGAAATATAAAAACCCAGAACTGCAGAGCCAGTAAAAAGGGCTCGGCAATAAAGGGTTAATTCAAACATTGCAGCCGAAACTACGAACCTTCAAGAGACTGGATCACAGACAATCTAATATACAAATCTAAAGTCTGAACAAGAACATCTGCATATTCATGTACCTTAAGGAGTTACATTGTCCACTTTAGACCATGGCCCCCGAATAACGAGTTTCAGTGCAGGCCTAGACAATGGGCCGGGCCTCGAACTTTTTGAATACGAATACTGACAGAAACCAACAACCTCGCATATGCAGTCACTTTGGGAGGGTTGCATTGTCAGAAAGATGTCTCAAATCAATGGACAATTCACACATTTTGATACGGCCATCGTGTGCATAGGAGGGGCCAGGATATGTGTTCCAAGATTGCAAGTTGGTTTTGATTTAAGTAAGAGCAGTTCGAAGACAGTGGTGGGGGAAGCCGACGGCAGAACAGCGAACAGTAAGATTCGGGCCTACAATCAACTCCAAGAGACAGCCGATCGGGAGTGGTGATTGTATGTTTCAGCCAAATCATACAGGGGCTTTTATGATTGAGTCTGAGTAAGTTTGTGAGTTTCAGTCAGATCACAATAAGGGTTTTGTGATGGAGTCTGGGTAACTTTATATTCAACAGTCAAATCGTGGACGGGTTTAACTGTGTCATAGTGTGCTGATGCAAATGACCCTTGCGTAGGGGTTTGTATTTTGGGGTTGTTAGCCTGATATAAATCGTAGGGATTTATACTAGGGAAGTAATTGTGTGTGTGTTCAATAAACAAACAAATCAAAGTTTGAGCCAAAACCCTGCCCCGTGTATATTTTGTTCTTATAAATCCTGACGTCCAAGAACGGTGTGTAACAGGGGACCAGTATCGGAGAAAACCCCTTACAGAATCTGGCAACTGCGGCAGGACATCAAGGTTTAGAACAAAATTATGGACAGGGTTAAGTGCAAGAAACCTGCGATGGAGGATAGGATATTCTCGTATGTGTTTGGGAAAGTAAACATTTCCGAGCACTGGGTACGGGAAATGTTACACTCTGACAGTCCGTATGAGAAAGCGGTAGGGTGCGGGAAATGTTACACTCTGACAGTCCGTATGAGAAAGCGGTAGGATGCGGGAAATGTTACACTGACAGTCCGTATGAGAAAGCGGTAGGATGCGGGAAATGTTACACTGACAGTCCGTATGAGAAAGCGGTAGCGTGGACGTGTCGTAGTATACATAAGAAATCGAAGGAAAAGGCGATTTGGCTAATATGTATGCAGAAACAAATTCGGATGCTCACGGAGAAAGTTGAGCGTTTAGGAATAGAGGAACAGGAACCAGAAAGTAGGGCAGGAGAGAGAGAGGCCGTAATGAACCGGCTGACAGAAGATTTGAGCTTTGAAAGGCAGAAGAGAAAAGTGCAGAAAGAAACAGCTAGAAACATGTACCTGCAATGCCAGGTCACCGAAAGTCGAAGGCAGTGTCAGGCTCAGCGTGAGGAAGGTAATAGGAACTCAGAGAGAGCTGACAAGGCTAAGGAGCAGTTAAAAGGGGTACATGAAGAGGCCGATCACGGGCCCTGTAATGAAAAAATCCGTAAGTTGACCCTAGCATTATCCAGGGCAGGGGTGTGTTTGTCTCATAAGAACATAAGAAATAGGAGCAGGAGTAGGCCAATCGGCCCCTCGAGCCTGCTCCGCCATTCAATAAGATCATGGCTGATCTGATCCTAACCACCAATCCACTATCACAGAACCATCTCCTGAATCTAACAGAATTAGACACACGAAATAGGAGCAGGATCAGGCTACACAGCCCCTGGGCCCGCTCCGCTACCCACAGGGCCATGACCGATCCGAACCTAGACTCATGTCCAAATTCCTGCCCGCTCCCCGTAACCCTTAATTCCCTTTACTTCTAGGAAACTGTCTATTTCTGTTTTAAATTTATGTAATGATGTAGCTTCTACAGCTTTTTGGGGCAGCATATTCCATGGACCTACCACCCTCTGAGTGAAGTAGTTCCTCCTCATCTCAGTTTTGAAAGAGCAGCCCCTTATTCTAAGACTATGCCCCCTAGTTCTAGTTTCACCCATCATCGGGAACATCTTCCCCGCATCCACCCGATCCGACCCCTTCACAATCTTATATGTTTCAATAAGATCGCCTCTCATTCTTCTGAACTCCAATGAGTAGAGTCCCAATCTACTCAACCTCTCCTCATATGTCCATCCCCTCATCCCCGGGATTAACCGAGTGAACCTTCTTTGTACTGACTCGAGAGCAAGTATGTCCTTTCTTAAGTATGGACACCAAAACTGTACGCAGTATTCCAGGTGCGGCCTCACCAATACCTTGTACAACTGAAGCAATACCTCCCTATTTTTATATTCTATCCCCCTAGCAATGAAAGCCAACATTCCATTGGCCTTCTTAATCACTTGCTGCACCTGCATACTAACCTTTTGAGTTTGGTGCACCAGGACCCCCAGATCCCTTTGTACTTCAGTACTTTCCAGTTTCTTGCTATTAAGATAATAACTTGCTCTACGATTTTTCCTGCCAAAGTGCATAACCTCACACTTTCCAGTATTGTATTCCATCTGCCAAATCTCTGCCCACTTACTTAGCCTGTCTATGTCCCCTTGCAGGTTTTTTATGTCCTCCTCACTCACTACTTTCCCTCCCATCTTAGTATCATCTGCAAACTTTGCTATGTTACACTCGGTCCCCTCCTCCAAATCGTTAATATAGATTGTAAAGAGTTGGGGACCCAGCACTGACCCCTGCGGAACACCACTAGTTACTGATTGCCAGTCTGAGAATGAACCATTTATCCCAACTCTCTGCCTTGTTAGAAAGCCAACCCTCTATCCATGCCAGAATATTACCCCCATCCCGTGATTTTTTATCGTAAGCAATAATCTTTTGTGTGGCACCTTGTCAAATGCCTTTTGGAAGTCTAAATACACTACGTCCACTGGTTCCCCTTTATCCACCCTATATGTTACTTCCTCAAAGAACTCCAGCAAATTTGTCAAACATGACTACCCCTTCATAAAACCATGCTGACTTTGTCCTATTAAATTATGATTATCCAAATGTCCTGTTACTGTCTCCTTAATAATGGACTCCAAAATTTTACCTACCACAGATGTTAGGCTAACCGGTCTATAGTTTCCAGCCTTCTGTCTACTGCCCTTTTTAAATAAGGGTGTTACATTAGCAGTTTTCCAGTCTGCCGGGACCTTTGCCGAGTCCAGGGAGTTTTGGAAAATTATTACCAATGCATCCACAATCCCTACCGCCACTTCCCTCAAGACCCTAGGATGTAAGCCATCAGGTCCAGGTGATTTATCCGCCTTGAGTCCCATTATTTTACCGCGTACCACTTCCTTAGTGATTTTGATCTTGTTTAGCTCCTCCCCCCCTTTAGCCCCCTGTTTGTCCAGTGTTGGGATATTCTTAGTGTCTTCTACTGTAAAGACTGATGTAAAATATTCATTCAGTGTTTTTGCCATCTCCATATTTCCCACCATTAATTTCCCGGTCTCATCCTCTAAGGGACCAACATTTACTTTAGCCACCCTTTTTCTTTTTATATAACTATAAAAACTCTTACTATCTGTTTTTATATTTTTTGCTAATTTACTTTCATAATCTATCTTCCCTTTCTTAATCAATCTTTTTGTTATTTTTTGCTGTCTTTTAAAGTTTTCCCAATCCTCTATCCTCCCACTAGATTTGGCTACCTTATATGCCCTTGTTTTTAGTCGAATACTATCCTTAATTTCTTTACTTAGCCACGGATGGCTGTCTTTTCTTTTACACCCTTTTCTTCTCAGTGGAATATTTTTTTTTTGGAAGTTGTAAAATAACTCCTTGAATGTACACCACTGATCATGTATCGTCTTACCCTTTAATCTATTTTCCCAATCCACTCTACTCAATTCCGCTCTCATACCTTCATAGTCTCCTTTATTCAAGCTTAGCACGCTTGTTTGAGATCCAACCTTCTCACCCTCTAATTGAATATGGAATTCAACCATGTTATGGTCACTCATTCCAAGGGGATCCTTTACTAGGACATTTTTAATTAATCCTGTCTCGTTACACAGGACCAGATCTAAGGTTGCTTGCCCCCTGGTCGGTTCAGTTACATACTGCTCAAGAAACCCATCCCTAATACACTCAATGAACTCATCCTCAAGGCTGCTCTGCCCAATTTGATTTGTCCAATTAATATGATAGTTGAAATCCCCCATAATTATAGATGTTCCCTTATTACAAGCCTCAGCTATTTCCTGATTGATACTCCGTCCAACAGAGTTGCCACTGTTCGGAGGCCTATAGACTATAATAAATTGACCCTTAGTGTTAGGGGGATTAAATACGTGGGGTTACGGGGATAGGGTGGGATATGTGTTGGTGTAGGGGTTACGGGGATCGGGTGGGATATGTGTCGGTGCAGGCTCGATGGGCCGAAATGGCCTCTATCTGCACTGTGGGGTTTCTGTGATTCTGTAGTGTTTTTTTCCCCTTATTATTCCTTACCTCCACCCAAACTGTTTCATTATCCTGACCTTTTGACCCAATATCATTTCTCTGTATTACAGTGATTCCTTCATTAACATAGCCACCCCACCTCCCCTTCCTTCCTGCCTGTCCTTCCTGATCGTTAAATAACCTGGTATGTTTAATTCCCAGGCATTGTCACCCTGCAGCCATGTTTCTGTAATGGCCACAAGATCATACCCATATGTAGTTATTTGTGCCATTAGCTCATCTATTTTGTTACGAATGCTACGTGCATTCAGATAGAGAACTTTCAAAGATGTTTTGTGACACTTAGTTCCTGCTTTTGCCCTTTTTATTACTTTACCTTTTACTCCATACCTTCTGCACCAGGGGAAGTTGGGGTAGACTGGAATGAGGTTGAGCCTGATGATGGGACCCAGTATAGAGAGGTTCGACCGGCTCCCGAAGCACGGGGACCACCGGGACCAATGTGTCCCCTGCGACAGCAAAAGTTCGGTCCACCCCCACAAGGCAGCGGTCAGGGGCCATTGCAGAGTGAGTTTGTGCTTCCCTATACGTCCCATCAGTTGCAGGAAATGCTGGCCAGTGTGCCGAAACTGAAGCACGGAGGGGATGCCTCTGTTCATTTTGCCAATGTAGAGCAGATAGGAGGGATGAATAATTGTGACGACGACGAACGGAAAAAGCTGATACTATTCTCTTTGTACCAGGGTTTGTCGGCAGCCACTAAATTAGGAGGGGGTACACTAGATGGGGTAAAAGACAACATTTTAATGGTGCTGGGACATAACCAGAGCAGCCCATTCTTGCAGGTCGAGCAGACCAGACAGCTGGCTGGCGAGGCACCAGATGCATTCGCAGACAGGTTGTGGCCCGTGTATCTGAAAGCGACAGGGGGAAATCTAGCCCGAGCACAGTTGTTAGGGGCTCCCAGGAATCATTGGTTAAGGACCCTAGTGGCTAACAGCCTGCCACGGATCAGGGCTAGGGCCGAATCATGGTTCGACTCCAAGAATGTTAATAATAGAGCCAGGCGTGTTAAGGAAACTGACTCTGGCTTTTAAATCCGACCGAGGGGAGGAGAATAAACAAAAGGGAAAAGTACACAAGATGAAGGGTAGCGTGGATGGTAGGAAAAAATGGAAGCAGGAGGGGGGTAAGGTGGGCAGATCCCAGGCGTGCATTAACTGTGGTAGAATAGGACACTGGAACTGGGAGTGCAAGTTCCCAAAAAGGAAAAAAACAGGATACGGGGGTCCCTCAGGGACAAAACCGCAGGTAGTAGAGGCAGAGAAGGGGAGGATAGAAGACCTGGTGGAACTTCTAGTGACCACGTTACAGCAGGTTATGGGCAAAGACCAAGGAAATCTGGACGCAGTGAAAAGCCCAGCGCGCCCCCACTTTTCCCATGACTAGGACGCACCCAGCCCGAGTACCTGTACCCGCTCACCTACGATGAGTGGGGCAGACCTTGTGTAGAGATCAAGGTAGAGACCGTTCGGGGAAAGTACGGTGGTTCACTCACCAAACCCGACCACTTCTCCATGGTCGAGCAGGGTCCCGTTTAAGTTAGCGGGTTTCACAGGGAACGAGCAGATTGGGCCAGTATCAAAACCTTTGTCTATAGGGTTAGGACCCCTTGTCACTAAGTGGGAATGCGTACTGATGCAATGGGATCAGCCCGGCGCGGGGGTCCTCGGAGCTGATTTTACACCCTGAAACTTTTAGGGGTACAGGGAAAATGGCATGTGGCCCACAACCCCCAATCATCGGGAATAGTGGAAAGGATGAACCGGACCTTAAACGAAAGGCTTAGGAAGGAGATAGGGGGGTACCCAAAAAAATGGGACGAGGTCCTGCATCTAGTTCTCATGAATATCAGGGCCAGCCTCTCCAAAAGCACAGGACACTCTCCGTATGAGCTGATGACCGGCAGGGCGATGAGGACCCCGACTCATGTGTTGGTACCGGGCCTGACCGATGCTCAAATGAGAGACGTCAACTGGGACAGGTTCGTAAAAGACCTGTATGAGACCTGAGGAAAGTACAATGGGAAGCTGTAAATAACATAGGAAGCTAGCACCAGAAGAATAGAATGCTGTTAGAGCCACAGAAAGTACAGGAGTGGAAGGTAGGGGACCAGGTCATGGTGAGAAATTATGCCTGGGTAGGGGCTTTCAAGCAACTGTATATGGAGCCGTACAGTATAGTGGACAAGGCAAGCCCTATGGTTTACGCAGTGCAGCTGCCAAAACGGACAAAGTGGTTCCACATTAATCAATGTAAACGCTATGACCCCAGGAAGAGGGGAATAAAATGAACCAGAGCTCAGGGAACGATCATGAGTTTGACCAATGTAACTTTTTTTCCCATGTTGTGGGATGATGACGAAAACCCAGAGAGCGGAGCGGTAAGAAGGAGTAGTCGAACACCCCGACCTAGGGTGCCTTGGACGCCTCCGCGCACACCGACCCTGAGCCGCAAGAGGTCCCAACCGAACAGTAAGGAAAAAGGGACTCGGTGATTGCAGCAATCACAGCATGTATAATATGTATATAACCTAAGTTTGACCTGTGGAGGGAAGACCTCTCAGAGCGTTGCTATTTTACTTTTCTTTTATTTGCAGAGGTGAGTCGAACGGGGAACACAGGATGGAATGCACTCTGTGGCTGGGCCTGTTGGTAATCCTGATCAGATCAGGACATATAGAGCGAGGAGACATCGAGATGTCGTTTACTTACGGGTGTATGGGAGGAGCCGGGCCCACCGTAACACAGGGAGGTAGAGACGGGATAGCTACATACTTCCATGAGGGAGAATGGCCGGTTTGGTTGGGGTCAAATTCCACTAAATATTCCAATTACACTGGTTACAAATTCGGTGAAGCATTAATGCCCTGCCCCAAATTAAATATCACCACCAAAAAGGTACTGGTGAACGAGGGAAGGCAAGTGTGCCTTGAATACTGGGGAAGTATCTCCGTGGGATGGTGATGGTGGCTACGGAAAACAGACAAGGCAAAGGGTAATGAATCCACAGATTGGGAAAAGATTGGGGAACGACTCATACAGATCTATTGTGGGGACAAAGGGGGGTGTAAAATTATGTTGGGACAAGTGGTGGAAGGAGGAACAAGGGGTTTGTGTGTGTGTGTGGGAGGATCGGAACGTAAATGCCAGAAGGGGGTTGCCATCGTTTTTAAACGGCAATGGCAAGATTTCGAGTCTGGAATAGGCTGGACTCAGAGTTTCAATTCGTGTGTGGTCCCAGATCCTCCAAACGCAGTCAATGCTACTGAACTAGTAGCACACGATAAGAAGCCCCTACCATCAGCCCCAAAGACACAGGATAAAGAGGTTAAGTGCCCCATAATGACACCCAGACCTAGGAATGGGTTAGTACTAATTCCAACAGGGAAGGTGTTGTACCATGACGTGCATTACGAGGTAGCATCTGTTATCCTTAATTTGACATAGGTACGGCTACCCCGGTGGTGCCCAGCTGAAACGGAAAAATTGTACAAGAAACTATTAAAAGAAATGTTCCGGCAATTCTACGAGTTGAACTATGGGGAAGAAAGTCGGAAGGATTTGTATAAACGAGCTGACAACAGACGGAAGAGGGGATTGATCAATGACGCGGCCACGGTGTTTAATACGGGGACGTCATTGGTCAATAGTATAGATGATGCCCAGCTGCAAACGCAGGTCAATACCTTACGGGATCAGCTAAAGAGGATACTGGGGGAGGGTACTGAGATTGAGGGACAGGAATTACAAGACCACCAAGTACATGAAACTCTTTTTTATCCGGCACCGACGGGTCTGGCGTGGTGCCGGTTTATCAAAAAGTCCGGATTACAGAGGGGTATAGTAAAAAGTAGGAGAGCCCCGTACACAGCAATAGACCAAGGCTTCCCTGTTCACAGAATCACAGAAACCCCACAGTGCAGATAGAGGCCATTTCGGCCCATCGAGCCTGCACCGACACATATCCCACCCAATCCCCGTAACCCCTACACCAACACATATCCCACCCTATCCCCGTATTTAATCCCCCTAACACTAAGGGTCAATTTATCATAGCCAATCAACCTAACCCGCACATCTTTGGACTGTGGGAGGAAACCGGAGCACCCGGAGGAAACCCACGCAAACACGGGGAGAATGTGCAAACTCCACACAGACAGTCACTCGAGGCCGGATTCGAACCTGGGTCCCTGGCGCTGTGAGGCAACAGTGCTAACCACTATGCCACCGTGCTGCCCAGGTGCAACAGGTGCACAAACCCGGTTACACAGCCACAGATCCAGGAACAGCCAATAATATGAAGTAAAACTTACCTGAACCTACTCCTGAATTTTGCCGGTTAACAGAGATTTCCGGTAATTCGAGAGTTTCCTGTAATGACCATTCACATAAAAGAATTGATAGCTGAGCTGGAAACTACATTCTCCAGCAGGAAAAGAGAGAAATGAGAGAGGAGATCAGGGAAATGACCACCCACCTTGGTGGGACATTGGGTTTAATATTGAAATTCCTCCCTGGATCCAAATTGCCTCACATGTATTGATAATTGTGCAATTAATTATGGCGTTGTATTTGTTCAGGTTATCGTGTAAAACGAAACAAAGGGTAAAAATGGAAAAACAGGAAAGACTGTATAAAGGGGATTTCGGATTATAGAATCAAATGTATAGACTGTAAAAAGATGTGAGATTTGGCTGGGTCCGACAATGCACCCTCCACGGCAGAAGAATGGACGGAAGTAATATTTCTAATGTAAGAGATATTAAAGGGGGGAGATATAGGATCGATTCCTCTTCCCCCCCCCCCCCCCCCCACAAATGGTAAAAATATTGGACTATGAAATATAAAAACCCAGAACTGCAGAGCCAGTAAAAAGGGCTCGGCAATAAAGGGTTAATTTAAACATTGCAGCCGAAACTACGAACCTTCAAGAGACTGGATCACAGACAATCTAATATACAAATCTAAAGTCTGAACAAGAATATCTGCATATTCATTTACCTTAGGGGTTACATTGTCCACCTTAGGCCACGGCCCCCGAATAACGAGTTTCAGTGCAGGCCTAGACAATGGGCCGGGCCTCGAACCTTTTGAATACGAATGCTGACAGAAACCAACAATCTTGCATATGCAGTCACTTTGGGAGGGTTGCATTGTCAGAAAGATGTCTCAAATCAATGGACAATTCACACATTTTGATACGGCCATCGTGTGCATAGGAGGGGCCAGGAATGTGTTTCAAGATTGCAAGTTGGTTTTGATTTAAGTAAGAGCAGTTCGAAGACAGTGGTGGGGGAAGCCGACGGCAGAACAGCGAACAGTAAGATTCGGGCCTACAATCAACTCCAAGAGACAGCCGATCGGGCGTGGTGATTGTATGTTTCAGCCAAATCATACAGGGGCTTTTATGATTGAGTCTGAGTAAGTTTGTGAGTTTCAGTCAGATCACAATAAGGGTTTTGTGATGGAGTCTGGGTAACTTTATATTCAACAGTCAAATCGTGGACGGGTTTAACTGTGTCATATTGTGCTGATGCAAATGACCCTTGCGTAGGGGTTTGTATTTTGGGGTTGTTAGCCTGATATAAATCGTAGGGATTTATACTAGGGAAGTAATTGTGTGTGTGTTCAATAAACGAACAAATCAAAGGTTGAGCCAAAACCCTGCCCAGTGTGTATTTTGTTCTTATAAATCCTGACGTCCAAGAACGGTGTGTAACAGGGGACCAGTATCGGAGAAAACCCCTTACAGAATCTGGAACTCACTGCCTGAAAGGGTGGTAGAGGCAGAAACCCTCATCACATTTAAAAAGTACTTGGATATGCACTTGAAGTGCCGTTACCTACAAGGCTACAGACCAAGAGCTGGAAAGTGGGATTAGGCTGGATAGCTCTTTTTCGACCGGCGCAGACACGATGGACCAAATGGCCTCCTTCTATGCCATAAATTTCTATGATTCAATGATACCCACATCTTAAGTGCATGTCCTCAGGATTATATACAGTACCATTTGTTAGATTTTTAAAAATAAGCATACACTTCCCCCAGTGGCTTAATGAGTAGCTAAACCATATACACATCAGGAAGGTGACAGGTTCGATCCCTTCTTTATGCTGCGCTATTTGGTCTCAACCAAAGTGGCAATGACAGTGTTACAGTTGGCCTTCGCACATTGCGTTAGGAAGGGGAAAGAACCAGCCCTCCCAGATCACTACCACATTGCAGAGAAATGCACTTGCAAAAACATCAGAGGAGCAGGTTGTGTTGCCAGCTGCTCCTGCTGCTGTGGGGAGAGAGAATTGCAGACGGAGTGAATACACATGCTGAAGATGGGCTGCTGAGATTTTAGTGTTTTTAGTGTCTAAAGTGGGGGGAAAAAAAAAAGTTTCATTTCATTTCAATTTTTAAAAAGGTTTTAAAATTAAATTTAGTTCTAGTTAAGTTAGTTTAGTTTAGGTTAGTTTAAGTTTAGATTAGTCTAGACAAAGTAGAGAAGGAAAAGACCGCCAGAAAGACTACCAAAGAAAAAAAAAACCCAGAGGAAAATAGAGGGAAAAAAAAGCCAAAGCAAAAAAAAAAGAAACAAGAGAAGAACTACACAAACCAGTGAACGGCAGCCACACGGGGCTTCAGCAGCGGTGGTTGAGTCGGCGGCATCGGGACCGAGTTCGAGGAGGCGAGGTGACTCGGGCCGCAGCCCAGCGGTGCAGCAACTGGCACAGCCGAGGGGACTCGGGCCGCATCCCAGAAATCGGAACGCAGCCCGGCAACGGGCACAGCGGAGAGGACTCGGGCCGCATCCCAGAAATCGGCACAGCCGAGGAGATCCGGAACGCAGCCCGGCAATCGGCACAGCGGAGAGGACTCGGGCCGCATCGCAGAAATCGGCACAGCCGAGGAGATTCGGAACGCAGCCCGGAAATCCAGCAATCAGCACAGCCGAGGGGACTCGGGCCACAGCCCAACAATCCAGCACGGGAAAGGCCCGAGGAGCCAGGCCAGCAGGCACAGAGACCTCTGAGGAGAAGGAGAGCAACCAGAAGGCTCGCAACCAAGACCGTGAGTACAGGGCCCAGGGAGGGAGGCCCAGGGAAAGGCCCGAGGAGCCAGGCCGAAACAGAGGCCCAGAGACCTCTGAGGGGGAGGGGAACAGCCCGAAGGCACCGGGAAACAGTGGCTCACAGACTCAGACCTGAGAAGGGTGAACCCAGGAGCCGAGGCCCAGGGACCACGGGGTCGGAGAGGGGGACCGGGAAAGTTCGCGAACAGGGAGAGGGTAACACCAAACCCGGGGCCCCAGAAAAGCTTATTCTAAGATCAACAATACTTTACCAAAAATGAGCGAATCAGAAGATCCACAACAGCCCCGCTTCCAGATTCCCCCCAACACCACAAAAAAAGCTATAAAAACGATCAAGCATGCTCAGATGAGAGAAAAAACAGAAACTCTCTTTACTGACTGTTACAACAATGGGACAAAAAGTAACCTCATATTCTACTCAGATCAGCCAGCGGCTTGGATCAGAGCAATAAAATCACACTATACCAGTGTTAAGCTAAAAAATACCGCAAATGGGTCCATAATGAAAATTAACACACCAGGAGACAGTTCAATCACGACTGTCAACGCGTACAATACCGGAACAATATTAGTGCAAGGCAACCTCGACAAATTTGCAACGGCCTTCAGGACACTGAAAAGATCAACTACGAGGGGAATGAACAGCCCCAGAATGGCCCGCACTCCCCCCAACATTGACAACTTACCAGGAGAAAATCTGCATGGTCAAGGGATGAACGAGCCACACAGTTCAAACCAGACACTAACCCCGGGGAACCACAGCCACACGATACAACTGACAAACCCCAGCATAACTACCACGGAGGAAGCCACACATAGTTCCCCTACCATTCCCAGCCCACCAAGAGAAGAGCAGCATAGCCAGGAAGTGAGTGAGCCTTCCAGGGCCGACCAGCTTAGCCAGGAAGTGAGTGAGCCTTCCAGGGCCGACCAGACACATACCCCGGGATCACACAGCCAGATACAACCAAAAGATAAATTTTATCAATTAGAGATAGAGATGGTTAAACTTAGAGAGGAGGTCCTCAAATTGAATGACAAACAAAAGCAGGAGAGGGAGAGACACAAGAGAGAGCTGAATAGACTTGATAACCAGGTGAATCTACTTAAGAATCAGGTGAAAGAGCTGCAGGAAAAAGAAGAGAGCCATAGAGGAGAGAAAACACCATTAGACCAGCAACCAGAGACTAGAGATAAGACAAGACAGAGCCGGACGGAACGGCTGCACTCCCACACGGAACAAAAGCAACAGACACACAATACAAGGGGTGCCACACAGACCGACCAGCATGCTGACTCGCAATCTTCCCCCACCACCATGGAACCACAAGCGAGCCGCTCACAAGAGGTACGCACACACCAGACACCCCAGCCCAGCACACACACTATGAGTCCAGGCGAAAGCCACCAGACAGTAAACACAAACAAGGCTGACGTCGTAATACTCATAGACTCAAATGGGAAATTTCTATGGGAGAAAAAGCTCTTCCCTAGAAGTAAAGTAGAAAAGATTTGGTGCCCAACAACAGACAGAGCCATGGGATGGCTGACCAAAGCCAGATTAGGCTCCCCCCAACACATAATAATACACACGGGCACAAATGACCTAAAGGCCAAACAGAAAGAGGTAGCAACATCGCTCAGAGCAATGATTAGGAAGGCAAGCAGTACATTTCCAAACACTAGAATCACTGTTTCCACAATATTGCCGAGAACAGACTTCAACAACAACACAATTCATGAGATAAATGCCAGCATAGCAACAGAATGCGAATCAAACCACAACGTACACCTGGCCCAACACCCCACCCTCGATGAAGAATGTCTTTACGACCACGTCCACATCCAAAGGCAAAAAATATCGATCTTTGCTAAAGCCCTGAAGGACGTCGCTTTTAACCGGGTCCATACCCAGACTCCAAGAGGACCCCCCCCCCGACCACCAGAGATCAGCGGGGTACATATCAGGAACACTACAAAGACCACCACCACACCAACCGAGACCGGAGAGGATCCCCATGCAAAACAACATTATCAGACCTGCACCACTCCTGTCCCACAGGGGAATAGGACCGCTACCAGCCAGACAGAGGGAGAGATGCACAGGACGTACGCAATACCTCAGACAGAAACAATCCATTAAGAGACAATAAGCAGATGTGCAGCAGCATCTACTTCCGCCTTATGGATCAAGGACTAATTAATAGAAAGAACTGTAACCAAATTGTATTAACTTTTGTAGACAACTGGGGTGATCTTTTTTTCCCCCACACTTAGACACGACAAACACGTACCACTCTTTAACCTATCATAGAAAAAGATAAAACTTAACATGAAATCCTTATATATTTCGACCTGGAATATCCAAGGTCTACGCTCTTCACTGCGAGAAGTGAAGAGTAGGACCCCAGAGTTCATAGAGGAAACTAAAGATCTAGATATTATCATTTTACAGGAAACTTGGTATAAAGGAAAAGGACACACCGGCTGTCCCCAAGGGTACACTGAGCTAGTGGTCCCCTCCAATAAATTACCAAGTGTAACCCAAGGCAGAGACTCCGGAGGCATACTGATCTGGTTTAAAACAGAACTTAAGAATTACATCAAATTTATAAAAAAGGGCGAAAACCATATGTGGCTCAAACTTGAGAGGGAGATTATCTCAAACACCCAAGATGTTTACATTTGCGCACTTTATATCCCTCCAATCGATTCCCCGTACTACAAAGAGGACACCTTCTCCAACATGGAGGGGGAAATTATCCAATACCAGGCCCAGGGGAACGTGTTGATCTGTGGGGACCTCAATTCAAGAACGGGCGAAGAACCAGACTTCACCAATAATCAGGGAAACAATTACGTATTCGGGAATAACCACTTTGACATCCCTTCCCTTCCATACAGGCATAACTGCGACAAGCAGTCAAATACCAACGGTAAACAGCTACTACAGCTCTGTCGAAACCTGGGTCTGTACATTGTCAATGGTAGGTTCATAGGAGACCTCCTAGGAAGATCGACCTACTGCTCACCTCTTGGCTGCAGCACAGTAGACTATATGATTACAGACTTGGACCCATCCTCTTTCAGAGCATTCACAGTGAAACCACAAACAACACTGTCAGATCACAGTCAAATTACTATGTTTCTCAAAAAGACAGAAACAAACAACATAGAAACACAACCCAGTAAACTGTACAACACCAAAAAATCGTACAGATGGGCCAAAAACGACACGGAAAAATACCAGAAAACAATTAGCAATGCATCAACTCAAGCTCTCTTAGACACCTTTCTGGATAACATATACACTCACAATAAAGGCGGCGTAAACCGGGCAGTTAGTAAACTAAACAATATTTTTGATAATTTGGCAACAAATGCAAACTTGAAAGCTCGCAAGAACAAACCCAAAACAAAAAACTATGAAAAATGGTTTGACCATGATTGCCATAACATGAGGAAAAAACTTAGAAAACTATCAAACCAAAAACACAGACATCCAGAAAACGAGGAATTACGCCTTACTTATTGTCAGACGCTAACACAATACAGAAACACACTCAGGACCAAAAAAGAGCAATTTATTAAGAATACACTCAGCTCCATGGAGGAATCCATTGAGTCGAATTGTTTCTGGGACAACTTGAAAACACTACACAAAAAACAACACGACGATTTGTCCATTCAAAATGGGGACACATGGGTAAACCACTTTGAAAAATTATACCAGAAAAACACACTAGGACCAGAGCAACACCAAATACGCAAAAAACTTGAAAAGCTTGAAATGGCCATAAAAGATAACCAAAACCCGCTAGACGCCATAATAACAGAAAAAGAACTTCTTGAAAAACTCAAGGACCTGCGACCAGGAAAAGCTTGCGGGACAGACGGCATACTAAACGAGATGATTAAACACGCAGACGACAAACTGAAACTGGCTATCCTAAAACTCTTCAACTTGGTTCTGAGTGTCGGTTATTTCCCTGACATCTGGAACAAAGGACTCATAACACCCATATACAAAAGTGGGGACAAAATCGACCCAAACAACTATCGAGGCATCTGTGTAAACAGTAACCTGGGGAAGGTATTCTGTAGCATCATAAACAAAAGACTTATAAACTTCCTTGAAGAGCACAATGTCTTGAGTAAATGCCAAATTGGATTCCTGCCAAACTATAGAACATCCGATCATATCTTCACCCTACAGACCCTAATTGACAAACACGTTCACCATAACAAAAGCAAAATCTACGCATGCTTTGTAGATTTCCAGAAGGCTTTCGACTCCATCTGGCATGACGGTTTATTCCTGAAACTTATCGAAAGCGGGGTAGGAGGTAAAACATATGATGTAATTAAATCAATGTATACAAACAATAAATGTGCAGTTAAAATTGGAGACAAACAAACAAAATACTTCCCACAGGGGCGGGGGGTGACGCAGGGCTCGCCAATCTCACCGACACTCTTTAATATTTACATTAATGGATTGGCAAAACTACTTGAACAATCTACAGCACCCGGCCTCACCCTATATGAATCCAAGGTTAAATTCCTCCTCTATGCCGACGACCTGGTTCTGCTGTCACCAACTAAGGAGGGTCTACAGCAGAACCTGGACCTGCTGGAGTCGTACTGCCAGACTTGGGCCCTGACAATAAATCCCCAAAAAACCAAAGTCCTTGTGTTCCAGCAAAGATCCAAACAACATGGACCCACAATAAATTTCACAGTAGGAACAACCAAAATTGAACAAACCACTCACTACACATACTTGGGCTTAAAAATCAGTTCTACGGGAAACTTCAAACTGGCTGTGAATGAACTGAAAGAGAAAGCAAGAAGGGCTTTCTATGCCATCAAAAAATCAATCCAAATAGAAATCCCAATTAGCATTTGGCTCAAAATTTTCAAATCAGTAATTGAACCAATTGCACTCTATGGCAGTGAGGTCTGGGGACCACTAACACAACAAGATTTTGCAAAATGGGACAAACACCCAATTGAGATCCTACATGCGGAATTCTGTAAAAGTATCCTCCGGACTCAAAGGAAAACAGTAAACAACGCATGCAGGGCGGAACTAGGCCAATACCCATTAATAATCACTATCCAAAAAAGAGCCACCAAATTTTGGAATCACCTACAAATGAGCAACCCCCAATGCTATCACTACGACGCCCTGAAATGCCAAGAGCTGACCATAAAGAAGAATACCCTCAGTCAACTAGTCCTGGGACTCAATAAAGTAACTAATAACAATACTAACAATAACCAGCCCCAGGACAGTGACAGGGTAACACAAAGAATTCGACCCAACACAATCGTCGCTAAGCAAAAGGAAAAATATCTGTCATATTGGGCAGAAACAACAAAAACCCAAAGCAAACTCAATTGCTACTTGGCCCTAAACAGACAATACAACATAGCTGATTACCTGACCATGGTAAAGGATAACAAACTGAGAAGAACCTTGACAAGGTACAGACTTAGCGAACATAGCCTAGCGATCGAAAAAGGCAGACACAGGCAGACCAGGCTGCCAAGAGAAGACAGGATATGCTCTCACTGCAGTCAGGGAGTAGTTGAGACAGAGATGCACTTCCTCACAGCCTGTGGAAAATATCAGGGCATCAGAGAGAATTTCTATCAAAAATTCTCACAAATATGCCCTGAATTCAGAAATCTGACTGACAACCAAAAACTCCCATTCCTACTGGGGGAGGAGAGAAGCTGTGTAACACTGGCGGCACACTATGTTACAGCTTGCCATGAACAGAGGGATAACCAGTGAACTAAGACAAGAGTATATATAAACAAGGCGAAAATATATTTATAAACTCAGGGATATACCTGTTTATACACTGTATGAATGGAACCGCGTTTATGTGTTCAGCCATGGGTGTATTTTGATGCTTTGGCAACATAAGATGTACCTTATCATGCCAATAAAGCGATTTGTATTGTATTGTATTGTATTGAATACAGGTTTGGACTCAACTGTAATGGCTCCCAGAGTAGAATACTCAGTGACTATTTCCAGTCTCGTTCAAATACGGGTGGCGTTATTAAAAGGGGCTGCTAGTTTGAAATCCATTGCTGGAGTTACTGAAAAATGCACGTGATTCTCAAAACATCCCAAGTCGCAGTAGCGTAGGCGGAGAACCAGTTGCTTTCACCTAAAAACTGAACTTCTACAACCACCGGGACTTCAGCACCCGTAACCCCCGACCCCGGGGCTCCAGGCACCCGTAACCCCCGACCCCGGGGCTCCAGGCAGCCGTAACCCCCGAGCCCGGGGCTCCAGGCAGCCGTAACCCCCGAGCCCGGGGCTCCAGGCAGCCGTAACCCCCGACCCCGGGGCTCCAGGCAGCCGTAACCCCCGACCCCGGGGCTCCAGGCAGCCGTAACCCCGACCCCGGGGCTCCAGGCAGCCGTAACCCCCGACCCCGGGGCTCCAGGCAGCCGTAACCCCCGACCCCGGGGCTCCAGGCAGCCGTAACCCCCGAGCCCGGGGCTCCAGGCAGCCGTAACCCCCGAGCCCGGGGCTCCAGGCAGCCGTAACCCCCGACCCCGGGGCTCCAGGCAGCCGTAACCCCCGACCCCGGGGCTCCAGGCAGCCGTAACCCCCGACCCCGGGGCTCCAGGCAGCCGTAACCCCCGACCCCGGGGCTCCAGGCAGCCGTAACCCCCGACCCCGGGGCTCCAGGCAGCCGTAACCCCCGACCCCGGGGCTCCAGGCAGCCGTAACCCCCGACCCCGGGGCTCCAGGCAGCCGTAACCCCCGACCCCGGGGCTCCAGGCAGCCGTAACCCCCGACCCCGGGGCTCCAGGCAGCCGTAACCCCCGACCCCGGGGCTCCAGGCAGCCGTAACCCCCGACCCCGGGGCTCCAGGCAGCCGTAACCCCCGACCCCGGGGCTCCAGGCAGCCGTAACCCCCGACCCCGGGGCTCCAGGCACCTGTAACCCCCGACCCCGGGGCTCCAGCTCCTGTAAACCAACCGCCACCACCCCCCCCGCTTCCCCCCCTCCCCCCACCCTCTCTTCGCCCCCTCCCCCCACCCTCTCTTCCCCCCCCCACCCCTCTCTTACCCCTCTCCCCCTCCCCACCCCCTCCTCTCTCCCCCCCACACCTCCCCTCCTCTCCCCCCCACCCCCTCCTCTCTCCCCCCACCACCTCCCCTCCTCTCTCCCCCCCCACCCCACTCCCCACCCCCTCCTCTCTCCCCCCACCACCTCCCCTCCTCTCCCCCCACCCCCCTCCCCCTCCTCTCCCCCACCCCCCCTCCCCCCATTCCTCTCTCCCCCCCACCACCTCCCCTCCTCTCCCCCCACCCCCCTCCCCCCATTCCTCTCTCCCCATACCCCCTCCTCTCTCCCCCTTCCCCCTCTCCCCCATACCCCCTCCTCTCTCCCCCCTCCCCCATTCCCCTCTCCCCCATACCCACTCTCCTCTCTCCCCACCCCCTCTTCCCCCCCCTCCCCCATTCCCCTCTCCCCCATACCACTCTCCTCTCTCCCCCACCCCCTCTTCCCCCCCCTCTCCCCCATACCCACTCTCCTCTCTCCCCCACCCCCTCTTCCCCCCCTCTCCCCCCATACCCACTCTCCTCTCTCCCCCCACGCCCTCTCCCGCTCCTCTCCCCCCATCCCCACGCCCTCTCCCCCTCCTCTCTCCCCCCACACCTTCTCCCCCCCTCCTCTCCCCTCCTCTCTCCCCACACCACCTCACCACCCTCCACCCCCTCCTTTCTCCCCTCCCCCCACCCCTCTCCCCCCTCCTCTCTTCCCCCCACCCCCTGCCCCTATCCTCCCCCCCCCCACCCTCTCCCCCTCCTCTCTCCCCCCACCCCTCCTCCCCCCTCCTCTCTCCCACCCCTTCTCCCACCCCCCCTCTCCCCCACACTTCTCCACCCCCCCTCTCCCCCACCACTACTCCCAAACCCCACCCCTCCTCTCCACCCCCCACCCCTCCTCTCCCCAACCCCTCACCCCTCCTCTCCCCAACCCCTCCTCTCCCCCACCCCTCCTCTCCTCCCCCACCCCCTCCTCTCTCCCCCACCCCTACACCCCGTCCTCTCTCCCCCCCACCCCTCCTCCCCCTCTCCTCCCCCCCACCCCTCCACCCCTCCTCCCCCTCACCCCTCCCCCCCACCTCCCCCTCTCCTCCCCCCCCACCCCTCCTCCCCCTCTCCTTCCGCCCCCACCCCTCCTCCCCCTCTCCTCCCCTCCTCCACCCCCCACCCCTCCTCCCCCTCTCCTCCCCCCCCACCCCTCCTCCCCCTCTCCTCCCCCCCACCCCTCCTCCCCTCTCCTCCCCCACCCCTCCTCCCCCTCCTCCCCCCCACCCCTCCTACCCCCTCTCTCCCCCACCCCTCCTCCCCCCCTCTCTCCCCACCCCTCCTCCCCCCTCTCTCCCCCACCCCACCCCTCCTCCCCCACCCCTCCCAACCCCCTCTCTCCCCCACCCCTCCTCCCCCTCTCCTCCCCCCACACACCCTACCCCCTCTCTCCCCCACCCCTCCTCCCCCTCTCCTCCCCCCACACCTCCTCCCCCTCTCCTCCCCCCACACCTCCTACCCCCCTCACCTCCTACCCCCCTCTCTCCCCCACCCCTCCTCCCCCTCCTCTCCCCCCCATCCCTCCTACCCCCTCTCTCCCCCACCCCTCCTACCCCCACTCTCCCCCACCCCTCCTCCACTCTCCCCCACCTCTCCTCCCCCACCCCTCCACGCCCCCTCCTCTCTCCCCCACCCCTCCGCCCCCTCCTCTCTCCCCCACCCCTCCCCCCCTCCTCTCCCCACCCCTCCGCCCCACCTCCTCTCCCCACCCCTCCGCCCCCCCTCCTCTCTCCCCCCACCCTCGCCCCCCTCCTCTCTCCCCCACCCCTCCGCCCCCCTCCTCTCTCCCCCCCCTCCTCCTCTCTCCCCCCACCCCTCCTCCCCCCTCCTCTCTCACCCACCCCTCCTCCCCCCTCCTCTCTCACCCACCCCTCCTCCCCCCCTCCTCTCTCCCCCACCCCTCCTACCCCCCTCCTCTCTCCCCCACCCCTCCTACCCCCCTCTCTCCCCCACCCCTCCTCCCCCCTCCTCTCTCACCACCCCTCCCCTCCTCTCCCCACCCCTCCTCCCCCCACCCTCCCACCCCTCCACACCCCCTCCTCTCACCCACCCCACCTCCCCCCCTCCTCTCTCACCCACCACCCTCCTCCACCCACCCCTCCTCCCCCCACCTCCTCTCACCCACCCCTCCTCCCCCCCTCCTCTCACCACCCCTCCTCCCCCCCTCCTCTCTCACACACCCCCTCCTCCCCCCCTCTCCTACTCCTCTCTCCCTCCCTCCTCCCCCCCTCCTACTCCTCTCTCCTCCCTCCTCCGCCCCCCCACTCCTCTCTCTCCCTCCCCTCCGCCCCCCCCACTCCTCTCTCTCCCTCCCTCCTCCCCCCCTACTCCTCTCTCTCCCTCCTCCTCCCCCCCTACTCCTCTCTCCCTCCCTCCTCCCCCCCTACTCCTCTCTCCTCCCTCCTCCCCCCCTACTCCTCTCTCTCCCTCCCTCCTCCCCCCTACTCCTCTCTCTCCCTCCCTCCTCCCCCCCACTCCTCTCTCTCCCTCCCTCCTCCCCCCCTACTCCTCTCTCTCCCTCCCTCCTCCCCCCTACTCCTCTCTCTCCTCCCTCCCTCCTCCCCCCCCACTCCTCTCTCCCTCCCTCCCCTCCTCCCCCCCCCCACTCCTCTCTCTCCCTCCCCTCCTCCCCCCCACTCCTCTCTCTCCCTCCCGTCCCCCCTACTCCTCTCTCTCCTCCCTCCACTCCTCTCTCTCCCTCCCTCCCCCGACTCCTCTCTCTCCCTCCCTCCCCCGACTCCTCTCTCTCCTCCCCTCCCCCCGACTCCTCTCTCTCCCTCCCCTCCCCCCGACTCCTCTCTCTCCCTCCCCTCCCCCGACTCCTCTCTCTCCTCCCCTCCTACTCCTCTCTCTCCTCTCCTCCTCCCTCCCCTCCTACTCCTCTCTCTCCCTCCCCCCTACTCCCTCTCCCACCCCCCCCTACTCCTCTCCTCCCACCCCCCTACTCCTCTCTCCCTCACCCCTAACTCCACTCTCTCCCTCCCCCTACCCTCACCCCTCCCCCCTACTCTCTCTCCCTCCCCCCCTACTCCTCTCTCTCCCTCCCCCCTACTCCTCTCTCTCCCACCCCCCACACCTCTCACTCCCACCCCCCCTACTCCTCTCTCTCCCTCCCCCCTACTCCTCTCTCTCCCTCCCCCCTACTCCTCTCTCTCCTCCCCCTACTCCTCTCTCTCCCTCCCCCCTACTCCTCTCTCTCCCTCCCCCCTACTCCTCTCTCTCCCTCCCCCCTACTCCCTCTCTCTCCCTCCCCCCACTCCTACTCCTCCTCCCCCCTACTCTCTCTCTCCCTCCCCCCTACTACCTCTCACTCCCACCCCCAACACCTCACTCACCCTCCCCCCTACTCCTCTCTCTCCTCCCCCCTACTCCTCTCTCTCCCTCCCCCCTACTCCTCTCTCTCCCTCCCCCTACTCCTCTCTCTCCCTCCCCCCTACTCCTCTCTCCTCCCCCTACTCCTCTCTCTCCCCCTACTCCTCTCTCCCCCTCCCCCCTACTCCTCTCTCACCCTCCCCCCTACTCCTCTCTCTCCCTCCCCCTACACCTCTCTCCCTCCTCCCTACTCCTCTCTCTCCCTCCTCCTGCTCCTCTCTCTCCCTCCCCCCTACTCCTCTCTCCCCTCCCCTCCTCCTACTCCTCTCTCTCCCTCCCCTCCCCCCCTCCTACTCCTCTCTCTCCCTCCCACTCCTCTCTCCCTCCCCTCCCCCCTCTTCTTCCCCACCCCCCCTCTCTCTTCCCCACCCCCCTCTCCTCTTCCCCACCCCCCTCTCCTCTTCCCACCCCCCACTCCTTCCCCACCCCCTCTCTCTTCCCCACCCCTCTCTTCTTCCCCACCCCTCTCTTCTTCCCCACCCCCCTCGCCTTCCCCACCCCCTCTCCTCCCCACCCCCCTCTCTCTTCCCCCCCCCCCTCTTCTTCCCCCCCCTCTCACTCCTCCCACCCCCCCACTTCTTCCCCACCCCCCCTCACCTCTTCCCCACCCCCCTCTCCTCTTCCCCACCCCCCCCTCTCCTGTCCCACCCCCCTTCCTCTTCTTCCCCACCCCCAACCTCTTCCACACACCACTCTCCTCTCCCCACCCCCCTCTCCTCTTCCCACCCCCCTCTCCTTCCCCTCCCCCCTCTCCTCTTCCCCACCCCCCCACCTTCCCACCCCCCTCATCACCCCACCCCCCCACCTTCCCCCACCCCCCTCTCTTCCCCACCCCCCCCCTCTTCTTCCCCACCCCCCTCTTCTTCCCCCCCCCCCCTTCTCCCACCCCCCCCTCTCCTCTCCCCCCCCCCCCCCTCCCCCCTCTCTCTCCCCCCCCCCTCTCTCTCCCCACCCCCCTCTCGTCTCCCCACCCCCCCTCTCCTCTTCCCCACCCCCCCTCTCCTCTTCCCCACCCCCTCTCCTTCTTCCCACCCCCCCTTCCCACCCCTCTCCTCTTCCCCTCCCCCCCTCCTCTTCCCCACCCCCTCACCTCTTCCCCACCCCCCCTCCTCATCCCTCACCCCCTCCTCTTCCCCACCCCCTCCTCTTCCCCACCCCCCCTCCTCTACCCCCCACACCTCTCCCCACCCCCCACTCTCCCCACCCCCCACTCCCTCCCCCACCAACCCCCCCCCCTCCCTCTTCCCCCCCACCACTCCCACCCCTCTCTCCTTCCCCACCCCCTCTCTCTTCACCTCCCCCTCTCCACTCCCCCTCTCCTCTCCCCCTCCCCCCTCCTCTTCCCCTCCCCCCCTCCTCTTCCCCACCCCCCTCTCCTCTTCCCCACCCCCCTCTCCTCTTCCCCACCCCCCCTCTCTCTTCCCACCCCCCCTCCTCTCCCCACCCCCCTCCTCCTTCCCCACCCCCTCCTTCCCCCCCCCCTCCTTCCCCACCCCCCCTCTCCTCTTCCCCACCCCCCTCTCCTCTTCCCCACCCCCCCTCTCCTCTTCCCACCCCCCCTCTCCTCTTCCCCACCCCCCTCTCTCTTCCCACCCCCCCTCTCCTCTCCCACCCCCCCTCTCCTTCCCCACCCCCCCTCTCTCCTTCCCCCCCCCCCTCTCTCCTTCCCCACCCCCCCTCTCCTTCCCCACCCCCCCTCTCCTTCCCCACCCCCCTCTCCTTCCCCACCCCCCCTCTCTCCTTCCCCACCCCCCTCTCTTCCCCACCCCCCTCTCCTTCCCCACCCCCCCTCTCCTCTTCCCCACCCCCCCTCTCCTCTTCCCCACCCCCCCTCTCCTCTTCCCCACCCCCCCCTCCTCTTCCCCACCCCCCTCTCTCTTCCCCACCCCCTCTCCTCTTCCCCACCCCCCCTCTCCTCTTCCCCACCCCCCCTCTCTCCTTCCCCACCCCCCTCTCTCCTTCCCACCCCCTCTCTCTCCTTCCCCACCCCCCTCTCCTCTTCCCCACCCCCCTCCTCTTCCCCACCCCCCTCCTCTTCCCCACCCCCCTCTCTCTTCCCACCCCCCCTCTCCTCTTCCCCACCCCCCTCTCTCCTTCCCCACCCCCCCTCTCTCCTTCCCCACCCCCTCTCTCTCCTTCCCCACCCCTCTCTCCTTCCCCACCCCCTCTCTCCTTCCCACCCCCCTCTCTCCTTCCCCACCCCCCCTCTCTCCTTCCCCACCCCCCCTCTCTCCTTCCCCACCCCCCCTCTCCTCTCCCCACCCCCCTCTCCTCTTCCCCACCCCCCTCTCTCCTCTTCCCACCCCCCTCTCTCCTTCCCACCCCCCTCTCTCCTCTTCCCCACCCCCCCTCTCTCCTTCCCACCCCCCCTCTCCTCTTCCCCACCCCCCCTCTCCTCTTCCCCACCCCCCCTCTCTCCTTCCCCACCCCCCCTTCCCCACCCCCCCTCTCTCCTTCCCCACCCCCCCTCCTTCCCCACCCCCCTCTCTCCTTCCCCACACCCCCTCTCTCCTTCCCCACCCCCCTTCTCTCCTTCCCCACCCCCCTCTCTCCTCTCCCCCACCCCCCCTCTCTCCTTCCCCACCCCCCCTCTCTCCTTCCCCACTCCCCTCTCTCCTTCCCCACTCCCCTCTCCTTCCCCACCCCCCTCTCTCCTTCCCCACCCCTCTCCTTCCCCACCCCCTCTCTCCTTCCCCACCCCCCTTCTCCTCTCCCCACCCCCCCTCTCTTCTTCCCACCCCCCCTCTCTTCTTCCCCACCCCCCCTCTCTTCTTCCACACCCCCCTCTCTTCTTCCACACCCCCCCTCCCCTTCCACACCCCCCCCTCCCCTTCCACAATTCACAATTCAAATCGCTTTATTGGCATGATAAGGTACATCTTATGTTGCCAAAGCATCAAAATACATTTATGGTTGAACACATAAACGCGGTTCTATTCATACAGTTTATAAATATACATTCGCCTTGTTTGTATATATTCTTGTCTTAGTTTACTGGTTGTCCCTCTGTTCATGGCAAGCTGTAACATAGTGTGCCGCCAGTGTTACACAGCTTCTCTCCTCCCCCAGTAGGAAAGGGAGTTTTTGGTTGTCATTCAGATTTCTGAATTCAGGGCATATTTGTGAGAATTTTTGGTAGAAATTCTCCCTGATATTTTCCACAGGCTGTGAGGAAGTGCATCTCTGTCTCAACTACTCCCTGACTGCAATGAGAGCATATCTGTCTTCTCTTGGCAGCCTGGTCTGCCTTTTTCGATCACTAGGCTATGTTCGCTAAGTCTGTACCTTGTCAAGGTTCTTCTCAGTTTGTTATCCTTTCTCCTATTCCCCTCTCCTATTCCCCAGCCCCCCTTCTCCTCTCCCACCCCTTCTCCTCTTCCCACCCCCTTCTCTTCCCCACCCCCCCTTCTCTTCCCACCCCCTTCTCCTCTTCCCCACCCCCCTTCTCCACCCCCTTCTCCTCTTCCCCACCCCCCCTCTCCTCTTCCCCACCCCCCTCTCTTCTTCCCCACCTCCCCCTCTTCTTCCCCACCCCCCCTCTTCTTCATCACCCCCTCTTCTTCCCCACCCCCTCCTCTCTTCTTCCCCACCCCCTCCTCTCTTCTTCCCCACCCCCCTCCTCTCTTCTTCCCCACCCCCCTCCTCTCTTCTTCCCCACCCCACTCCTCTCTTCTTCCCCACCCCCCTCCTCTCTTCTTCCCCACCCCCCCCTCTTCTTCCCCACCCCCCCCCTCTTCTTCCCCACCCAATTCACAATTCACAATTCAAATCGCTTTATTGGCATGATAAGTTACATCTTATGTTGCCAAAGCATCAAAATACATTATGGTTTAGCACATAAACGCAGTTCTATTCATATTCTTCTTCCCCCTCCCCCCCTCCCCTCTAAGTTTACCCGGACCCCAGCGGTTGAGGGTGGACGAAGAGTGTGAAAACGGTGAGATTCAAAACCGGAGCGGTGTCTTCTAACTTACCAAAGTAAGCGCTGCTCT